>NC_059076.1:96425966-97633966 GCF_020497125.1 Mauremys mutica | reverse complement strand
GTCAGATTCAATGCCTTTTGAAATAATAGGAATCTTTCTGTTCACTTAAATGATATTGGATGAGGTCCTTCTGCAGTCAGGGAACAGAAACATGCAAGATATATTAAATTTAAGCTGTGTGGCCATATATTTGTGATCAATTCATATAGTAAATAATTCTAAAAGTTATTCACCAAATTCCAAATTCACCAAATACATTGAATGAAACCATAATCCATTCATAGTTATTCCACTATGAATAACTGTCAGATAAATCATGTGTTAGGAATTATTCACTTAGCTCCACATAGGTCTGATCCTGCATTCCTTGAACATCGACTCATAGAATACTAGGGTTGGAAGAGACCTCAGGAGGTCATCTAGTCCAATCCCCTGCTCAAATCAGGACCAACACCAACTAAATCATACCAGCCAAGGCTTTGTCAAGCTGGGCCTTAAAAACCTCTAAGGATGGAGATTCCACCACTATCTAGGTAACCCATCCCAGTGCTTCACCACCCTTCTAGTGAAATAGTGTTTCCTAATATCCAACCTAGACCTCCTGCACTGCAACTTGAGGCCATTGCTCCTTGTTCTGTTATCTGCCACCACTGAGAACAGCCGAGCTCCATCCTCTTTGGAACCCCCCTTCAGTTAATTGAAGGCCGTTATCAAATCCCCCCTCATTCTTCTCTGCTGTAGACTAAATAATGCCAGTTCCCTCAGCCTCTTCTCATAAGTCATGTGCCCCAGCCTCCTAATCATTTTTGTTGCCCGCCACTGGACTCTATCCAATTTATCCACATCCTTTCTGTAGTGGGGGGACCAAAACTGGACGCAATACTCCAGGTGTAGCCTCATCAGTGCCAAACAGAGGGGAATAATCACTTTCCTTGATCTGCTGGCAATGCTCCTACTAATGCAGCCCAATATGCCGTTGGCCTTCTTGAAAATGAGTCCACACTGCTGACTCATATCCAGCTTCTCGTCCACTGTAATTTCCAGGTCCTTTTCTGACGAACTGCTGCTCAGCCAGTCGGTCCCCAGTCTGTAGTGGTGCATGAGATTCTTCCTTCCTAAGTGCAGGACTCTCCACTTGTCTTTGTTGAACCTCATCAGATTTCTTTTAGCCCAATCCTCCAATTTGTCTAGGTCACTCTGGACCCTATCCCTACCCTCCAGCGTATCTACCTCTCCCCCCTGCTTAGTGTCATCTGCGAACTTGCTGAGGGTGCAATTAATCCCATCATCCAGATCATTGATAAAGATGTTGAACAAAACTGGCCCCAGGACCGACCCCTGGGGCACTCCGCTTGATACTAGCTACCAACTAGACATCGAGCCATTGATTACTACGTGTTGAGCCCAACAATCTAGCCAGCTTTCTATCCACCTTATAGTCCATTCATCCAATCCATACTTTTGTAACTTGCCAGCAAGAATACTGTGGGAGACCATATCAAAAGCTTTTCTAAAGCCAAGATATATCATATCCACCACTTTCCCCATATCTACAGAGCCACTTATCTCATCATAGAAGGCAATCAGGTTGGTCAGGCATGACTTGGTGAATCCATGTTGACTGTTCCTTATCACCTTCCTCTCCTCTAAGTGCTTCAAAATAGATTCCTTGAGGACCTGCTCCATGATTTTGCTGGGTACTGAAGTGAGGCTGACTGGTCTGTAGTTCCCCGGGTTCTCTTTCTTCCCTTTTTAAAATATGGGCACTATATTTGCCTTTTTCCAGTCATCGGGGACCTCTCCCAAGCGCCACAAATTTTTAAAGATAATGACTAATGATTCTGCAATCATATCAGCCAACTCCCTCAGCACCCTTAGATACATTAGATCTGGACCCGTGGACTTGTGCATGTCCAGCTATTCTAAATAGTCCTTAACCTGTTCTTTCACCACTGAGGGCTGCTCACCTCCTCCCCATACTGTATGCCCAGTGCAGCAGTCTGGGAGATGACCTTGTCTATGAAGACCGAGGTAAAAAAGGCATTGAGTACTTCAGCTTTTTCCACATCATCTGTCACTAGGTTGCCTCCCCAATTCAGTAACGATCCCACAGTTTCCCTGACCACCTTCTTGTTCTAGCATACCTGTAGAAACCCTTCTTGTTACCCTTCATATCCCTTGCCAGCTGCAACTCCAATTGTGCTTTGGCCTTCCTAATTACACACCTGCATGCTCTAGCCATATTTTTATACTCCTCCCAAGTCATCTGTCCAAATTTCCACTTCTTGTAAGCTTCCTTTTTTAGTGTATGCTCACTGAAGATTTCACTGTTAAGCCAAGTTGGTCGCCTGCCATATTTGCTGTTCTTTCTGCACTTCAGGATGGTTTGTTCCTGCGCCCTCAATAAGGCTTCTTTAAAATACAGCCAGCTCTCCTGGACTCCTTTCCCCCTCATATTAACCTCCCAGGGGATCCTGCCCATCAGTTCCCTAAAGGAGTCTAAGTCTGCTTTTCTGAAGTCCAGGGTCCATATTTTGCTCCTCTCCTTTCTTCCTTTTGTGAGGATCTTGAACTCAACCATGTCATGGTCACTGCTGCCCAGGTTGCCACCCACTTCTACTTCCTCTACCAATTCTTCCCTGTTTTAAGCAGCATGTCAAGAGTAGCATGGCCCCTAGCCAGTTGCTCCAGAACTTATACCAGGAAGTTGTCCCCAACACTCTCCAGAAACTTCCTGGATTGTCTATGCATTGTTTATTGCTCTCCCAGCAGATGTCAGGGTGATTAGTACCCCATTAGTACCAGGTCCTGTGATCTGGAAACTTCAGTTAGTTGTCCAAAGAAAGCCTCGTCTACCTCATCCTTCTGATCCAGTAGTCTATAGCACACGCCCACCATGACATCACCTTTCTTGCTCTCACCTCTAAACTTAATCCAAAGATTCTCAACAGGCTTTTCTCCAGTTTCAAACTGGAGCTCTGAACAATCATATCGCTCTCTTACTTACAATGCAACTCCTCCATCTTTCCTCCCATACCTGTCCTTCCTGAACAACTTATACCCATCCATGACAGTTCTCCAGTCATGTGAACTGCTGCACCACATTTCTGTTATTCCAATCACATCATAGTTCCTTGATTGTGCCAGGACTTCCAATTCTTCCTGCTTCTTTCCAAGGCTTCTTGCATTCATGTACATGCACCTAAGATAACCAGCTGATTGCCCTACTTTCTCAGTATGAATCAGGAGGCTTCCCATCCTGTACTCTCCTCCTTGTGTTTCCTCCAGGTATTCCACTCCCCCACTTGGGTTTAGGTCACCATCCCCTGGCGAACCTAGTTTAAAGCCCTCCTTACTAGGTTGGCAAACCTTCCTGCGAAGATGCTTTTCTCTCTGTTCATTTCCTTTAAAGTTGATAGTCCGCTTTTACTCAACCATCTCCTCATGGATTCTTATACCCATCTTCTGGCTCCTGATCTCCACCATCCTCCAACTATTCCTTCCCACTCAGTATCTCCCTCAATCCCATATTGCCTGCTCCTGTCAGCTGTTTGCACTGACAGGTACCTGGCTCTCCTGCTCAGACTCCACCTCTTCTGCTGCCCTGTCATATGGTGGAGTCTCCTTTTCTAATTCTCCATGCCCTGGTGACAACAGATGTAGTTGCAGACCCAGGCTTAGTCTACACTTAACTTTTATACCAGCATAGCTATGTCAGTCAGGGATGTGAAAAAAACCATACTCCTGACTGACATGGCTATGATGATGGCAGAATGCTTCTGTCAGCAGAGCTAACATTGTTCAAGGAGGTGCTGCTCCTACACGGGCAGAAAAACTCCTTCTGTCAGTTTAGGCTGTCTATGCTGGCACAGGTATGCCAACAGAGGCTCTGTAGTATAGACATAGTCTCATGCTTTCTCACTCCTGCTAATTCCCCACCCTCTGTTCTTCCTTCTTTGAAGCACATACTAATGCAGATCTTCCCCGTCTATACTTCTGTTTTGCTCTGAGCTGTCCTTGCTTCTCCTTCTCCTCCTATCTTTTTTATTTTGATTCCTGGCTTCTTCTAGTTGCTGTCCTATATCTTCATATACTACTACTTCTAATCATTCACTACATCCTTGTGGACATCAGCCTCCATGTTGATGACCTCCCTGAGTCTGTTCAATATCTAAGAGCATGTTTAGCCCATAATAGGTACAGCTCTTAAAGTCTGGGTTTAATTTTACTTAGATTCCCCAGATAAAATGGGTTCTATTTATTGCTGGTTGACAAGATAATATTATTCTAACATAGCCATTTTGTTAACAATATCCCAAAGTGAAAAACTTGCAATATTAGAGAATAAATTAATATAATTGGAGACCATATCCTACATCTTAAGCAGAAGAAGTATCTGGATTGGTAGTAAATACTTTTAGTTCAATGTATTGGATGGAGCTGAAAACAAAAGGATTCAAACAATATTTTGCTGAAACAGGATTCAAATGTCCTACCACACGGATAAAAAGAAAACTAGTTTCTTAGAAAACTATTAAGCTGCCCTTACCATTTGAGAAGAGCCTGTGAAAGATTAAATGAGAGCTAAAGAAAATAATTGATTAAAAAAGAAGTTAAATATTTGAAAAATCTACTTAATAAACAGTTTGTTGAAAATTTTCCATTTCTTTCATCAGCAAATGCCTATTTGTTGAAATGGAAACTTTTCATGCATGTGTATCAATTTTGAGCAACTTTCATTTAGGAAAAAAATCAAAACAGTGTTGACATGATTAGAATGGAACATTTTGATTTTCCAGTTTGAAATGTCTTCAGTTGGAATTTAAAAAAAAAATTATAAGTAAAAAAGTCAAAATCAAAATGAAACATTTTGATTGATCCCAAACAGAATTTTTTTAAAAATTCCATTGCATGGGAAGTTTCAAGATTCTTTGTTTTCATTCCAATTCACAATGAAAACAAATTGCAAACTAATGGAATTTTCCATTAAACTGAAATTCTGGTCCTGCACAGCTCTGCTTAACTCATTACCTCCCAGAAAAAAGTATTACAGTGTTGTTGTACCGATGTTGGTTCCGGGATATGAGAAGTTGGTCTAATAAAGGATAATGTCTGAGCACAGACCTTTTTAAGAAGGTGCTTGAGGGAGCAGCATTTTGAAACTATACATGAAAAAGTAAAATTTCACCAACAGGTGAGATCAAAGAAGGATTAAATTAAAGAAACCTTATTTATAATTTTTTTAAGTTGAAGTAATGCTGTTAAAAGAATTTTACTTCCTAGCTTTTAGTGCAGCTAATGAAACAAACGTTTGGTTCCTTGACAACAGAGCTGCTGGCACACAGTAGCAGTCTTCTAGTAAATTTGGAAATTAACTGTTGAGATAAGTAATGGGTAGGTCCAATTTTTTATAGTCTTATTATTAGTTCTATTTATGCTGGAAGCACTATATATATGTTTTTGCTAATAACATTTGGTCGGTTACATGTTTAGTTATAATATAATCTTTTTAAAAAAAATTAAAAATAAAGAAAAACAAAGGACTGTAAGTTTATTTAAAAAGCAACCAGTTTTCAGTGCCTAAAAATGGTAATGTGCAATTTAAAAGAAAGTAATCCTCAATGTACTATAGTTGTTTCTTGTTTGAAAGTGCAACTAAGTGCACAATTAAATCATACAGAAAATACATTAAAAAACCTAATGCTGATTTGTATGGCTTGTGAAATAATGAACGTGTTCTGTTCACAGCCTTGGCCATTATAATGTTATTACACAGTCATTAAATTGAAGCTGTTATTCCACTGCTAAAACAACTGATCAATATCCATTAACATTCACTGATGGTTGAAGCCAAAATGAGATTATATACTAAATGAGCCACAGACAAAGTAATGATCCCTCCACTTTGATATATTTAAAGGCATTCCCTAAAGCGGATAATTTCCTTAAGGGAGAGTATAAATTATCTATCATGTACCCTAGCTAGGTGAATAAAAATGTGCTTTCATTATCTAGTATCTTGTATAGCATTGTGTATTCTGATATAAAAGCTAGCATACAACATCTTGAGTGAAATTAATAAGTTGCAGAACCCCTACTTCATTGGTGATATTTCTGGAGTCAACATGCTGATTTATGTATGGTCTGCAGGTCTGAGTATTATGTTCATACTGGGTCTGCAGGCCAGTGTGTCTTTTGGTGAGGTAGGCTTAGAGATTGGCCCCAAAAAGGAAATTCTTCTGAGCAGCTCATGTTCAGGTCTCTTTCACAGCACCAGCCCTTCAGAGTCATAGAAATTTAGGGCTGGAAGGGAACTCAAGAGGTCACTTAGTCCATCACCCTGCCTGTGCTGAGGCAGCATTAATCATACCACCCCAACAGATGTTTCTGAAAAACCTGCCACCCCAACCTCCTTCTGTAACCTATTCCAGGGGTTACCTATCCTTATAGTTAGAAAGTTTTTCCAAATATTCAAACTAAATCTCCCTTTGCTGCAAAGTAAGCTGATTACTCCTGATCCTATCCTTGGTGGACATGGAGAACAATCGATCACTGTCCTCTTTATAATAATCTTTTATATCTTTGATATCATGTCCATCCCCAAAATTTCTCTTCTATAGATTAAACATGCCCAATTCTTTCAACCTTTCTTCACAGGTCATACTCTCTAAACCTCTTATTTTTATTGTTTTCCTCTGAACTTTCTCCAATTTTTCCGCATCGTCCTTAATTTGTGGCACCCAGAACTGAACACAGGACTCCAGCGGAGGCCTCAGTCAAACCAAGTAGGGCAGAAAAATTACTTCCTGTGTCCTACATATGTTAATACACCCAAGAATGGCATTTCTCTTTTTCACATTGTTGAATCATATTTGATTTATTACACTTATAAATCCCAGATACTTTCCTTCAGTACTGCTGTGTATCCATGTTGGTGTCCGCCACAAATTTTATAAGCATATTGTCCACTCTTTCATCCAAGTCATTAATAATTAATGCACTCCAGAATATTAGCATTTATCACAACTGCATCACATTGTTGACTCGTATTCAATTTGTGATCCACTATAATCTCCAGATACTTTTCAGCAATACTACTACCTCGCCTGTTATTCCCCATTTTGTAGTTGTGCATGTGATTTTTCCTTCCTAAGTATATAGTATTTTGCACTTGTCTTTTCCACCTTGTTGATTTCAGACCAATTCTCCAATTTATCAAGGTAGCTTTGAATTCTAATCCAAAATCCTCCAAAGTCCTAGCAACCCCTCCCAGCTTGGTTTCAGCTGCAATTTTTATAAGCATACTCTCCACTCCATTATCCAAGTCATTAATGAAAATATTGACTAATACCAGGTCCAGGACAGACCTCTGTGGAACTCCTGACAGTGAACCACCAATAATTACTTTTTGAGTACTGTCTTTCAATCACTTTGGCATCTACTTGATAATTTTATCTAAACCACGTTTTCCTAGTTTGCTTATGAAAATGCCATGTGGGACTGTGTCAAAAGACTTACTAAAATAAAGATATATCACATCTACACCATTGCTCCATCCACCAGACCAGTAACCTTGTCAGTGGAGGAAATTCATTTGGTTTGGCATGCTTTATTCTTGACAAATCTATGATGGCTATTACTTATCACCCTATTATTCTCTAGGTCAGTGGTCCCCAATGCGGTGCCCGTGGGCACCATGGCGCCCGCTGGGGCATGTATGTGCGCCCACGTACTGTCCAGTGGATGAGCATCCGCCGAAATGCCACCGAGAAGTAGCGTCATCCACAGGCATCGCCACCAAAATGCTGCTGAAAATCAGCGGCATTTTGGTGGCAACGCCTCTGGATGACGCTGCTTCTCGGTGGCATTTCAGCGGTGATGCCTATTGACGTTGCCGCTTCTCGGCGGCATTTCGGCAGATGCTTGTCCGCTGGCCACAGTCCTCGGTGGCCCGTCGTCTGGCGCCCGCCAGACAAAAAAGGTTGAGAACCACTGCTCTAGGTGCTTACAAATTGTCTAATAATTTGTTCCAATATCTTTCCAGGTATCAAAGTTAGGCTGACTAGTCTATAATTCTCTGGATCCTCTTTGTTCCCCTTTTAAAGATAGGGACTAAGTTTGCCCTTCTCCGGTCCTCTGTGGCCTTACTTATTTTCTAGGAGTTCTCAAAGATAATTACTAATGGTTCTGAGATTGCTTCAGCAAGCTCCTTAAGTATGCTAGGGTGTATTTCATCAGAATACATCTAAATATTCTTTAACCTGTTCTTTCCCTTTTTCTGGCTTGTGTACTTCCCCCTTGTTGTTAATATTAATTGAACCTAGCTCCATTACAAGTCCACATGACCACAACAGAAAGAGTTTGGTTTGAATCCTTGTGAACGGAACATATTAGCTAACTAAGGAATTCAATAGAAAAAAATATTGACTATAGAATTCAATCTGAGTTGCTTATAATATTTGCTATTGTTTTCTTATTTTTGATATTAAACTAAGAACTTCTGTGCAATTTATACAAAGTATACTTACTTTGTTTTCTTAACCAGGAATTTGACATAGTTTTGACACCCCAAAGGCATATATAGGGTAAAAATAAATAAATCCATAGTTATGAAAAGACTGCTAGAGTTTCTTCAGTAGCATTATATTCAGTTCAGCTACTTTTAGTGTAAAGTACATATCCCAGTATGACAGCATTGACAGCAGAACTGTCAGAAGGTTTAGTGGGATTGTATGATTTTCTCTCTCTCCCTGATCAAACTGAGAGTTTAGTTGTCTTAGCAAATCTGTAAAGGGGTTTTGAATGTTGACAGAAGAAGGGCATGTCAGGAGGGGACAGGGTTATAAAAGTTATTTCATCTTTTGGAAATTAAAATGCTTAATGAGGCTTGTCTTGCATTCAGTAACGTTGTTTGTAGAGTGTCCTTTGGTCTTAGTTTTGTTTGTTAGAAGGCCATATGAATATACTAATTACATCTTAGCTACCAGAGATCTAATGCTTAGAGGCAGTAGCAAAACTAGACATTGCTATTTATAGCTACTGTTTTAATCAATAATGCATTACAGATGCATAGCTTATAGTATGTCAATACAAACATACAAATTGGATAACTTTCTACTGTACACACACCGTTGTTACTCACTTTCAAGTGACTAGAACTATCCCATGGGAAGAGAAATCTTGCTATTTAATTGAATCCACATTAGAACAACAACTTTTAGCGGCTACTGACTTTCAACAAGTAAATAAACAAGTTCTGAATGGTAGAAAGGAAACAAGACTATATTTTTATCCAGATAATAAGAATAATTTAACCAAAACATTAAGAAAGTTGAAGTATAAGTCTAACTTTTGCTATCATTTAAATGTTTGCATTCCTGTTGACTTTGACTGGGTGTATGTGTGCAACTAAGATCAGATTTTGATCCTTTGAAACAAGTTTAAAACTGAGTTTTCTAGAGATCTTATTCTTTAGTGACTAACAGTTTTCCCAGGGATATGGTAGATTCTCCATCACTTGGAGTACTGATATCAACATTGGATGTCTCTGTAAAAGATATGTTCAACTGTAAATTATTGGATTTGATGTAGGAATCACTTGATGAAATCCTGTGGCTTTTATTATGGTGGAAGACAGACTTGATATTGACATTCTGGCTTTGAAATCTATGAATAGCACCCCTGAGGTATCATATACACATTAAGTAATAGCATCTTGTATCCTTTTGTATTAAAGCTCTCAGAGGGGCCACATGGCCTAGTGGGTAGTGCACCCAGCATCACCTCTCAGTGGGAGGGCCTTTCAGCCCAGTTCCTCATCCAAGGATGGGTTTAGCTTCACCTCGGGTTTGCACTCTTCTTATCAGAGGGGGAGTGAGACTGGAATGTGGCTGATGCCCCTCCTTCAGCAGAGGCAGTTGGTAGGGGAGCACCAGCCCTCCCACTCTACCAGGCTCCAACCCAAAGTCCTATGAGAGTCAACAGTGTCCAGCACTCTGGAGTACCCTGGGAATTACCCTCCCTGAGTGTTGCATCAACCAGGCAAGGTACTAACAAACTTCAATAGGACTTTATTTTTAAAGTGGAAACTTCTTTACCAAGCTGCTGCTGCACCCTCTATAACACTCGCTCTGCCTCCTCAACTCCTCCCTGCTCCTTCCTGTTTCCTGTCCTTTCAGACTCCCAACAGCCAGTGCTCCCAGTTCTAATAATCACAAGCAACATCTAAACACCACAGTGAGTCACTTTCTACCAACTGTGTCTCCCCAATGCTCCAAGTCCAGTATAAGGTAACAAAGACAGAAAAGACAACTAAATCTTCAGCCTCAACTGGGCTCAGTGTGCAGTCCTATTCCCCACAGGGAGACTGCTTCAGCACCCTTGTCCAGGAGCCCTCAGGATCACAGGCACTGACTTTCCAAAGTGCCAGGAGGTACTCGACCCCTGGCTCTGCCCCAGACCCCACCCCCACTCCCACTCCCCACCTTCCCCCAAGGCCCCACCCTGCCCTGCCTCTTCCCACCCAGTTCCACGCCCTCCCCATAGCGCACCACATCCTTGCTCTGTCCCCCTCTTCCCCAGAGCCTCCTGAACGCTGCAAAACAGCTGATCATGGCAGCCAGGAGGCACAGGGAGGTAGAAGGATGCACTGATTCACAGGGCCCACAGGTGAACAGGAGGCACTGGAGGGAGGGGGAGGTTCTGATGCGGGGCTGTTGGTGGGTGCTCAGCATCTATCATTTTTTCCCCTGTGGATGCTACAGGACCCACAGAGTCGGCCCCTTCCTCTCCAGCTGGAGCATGCTCTGACGGGGAGGAGCTACCTTTACCCCTTTAAGGCCCAGTAAGGGCTTGGTACATCCCCTCACAATTTTCTGTAGTGAAATTACATTAAAATAATGAGAGACGAGGTGGGTGAGGTAATATCTGTTACTGAAACAAGTTCTGTTGGTGAGAGAGAGAAGCTTTCAAGTTTATACTGAGCTCCTCTTCAGGTCTGTTCCACCTTGTATTAGCATAAGTAGTTACATATTTCAAGGCACCATTCAGCTGAAATTACTAGTTAACACCTCCCCAGTGAGAATGGGAAAAGGAGACACACACATCTGTCAGGGTTTGTTTGTTTCTTTCTTTCTTTTCCTTCTTCGCCATTTATGGGCATGGCTACACTTGCAGATGCAGAGCGCTTTGAGTTAAACCAGCCTTCGTAGAATGCAGTAGGGAAGCGCTGCAGTCTGTCCACACTGACAGCTTCAAGCACACTGGCATGGCCACATTTGCAGTGGCATTGGGAGCAGTGCATTATGGGCAGCTATCCCAGCATGCAAGTGACTGTAACATGCTTTTCAAATGGGGGTGGGGTGGAGTGTGACAGGGAATGTGTTGTGTGTATGTGGGGGAGAGAGAGAGTGTGGGTTTTGGGGGGGGGGCATGTCAGCATGCTGTCTTGTAAGTTCAGACAGCAGCAGACCTCCCCCTTGCCTCTCTCTCTCTCACACACAGCACTCCATACTAATGGTTGCTTTGTCTTGGACAGATAAGCAGGCGGCTGTCAGAAACGGAGCTTTCAAAGGACATATCCACATTCCTACAGTGATTCAAAACAATGACAAGAGTGGCCACTTGACTTAAGGGGATAATGGGACATTTCCGGAGGCTGATCAGAGCGCAGTAATGCAACGCTTCATCCACACTGACGCCTGGGCGTTGTAGACAAGGCACAGCAAACGTTATTCCTCTTGCCGAGGTGGAATACCAGGAGCGCTCTAGCTGCAAAGTCAGAGTGCTCTATGTGCCTTGCCAGTGTGGACAGGGAGTGAGCTAGTGCGCCCGGGGCTGCTTTAATGTGCACTAACTCACAAGTGTAGCCAAGCCCAATGACTGTAGAGGTGTTGACTGGCCACTTCACCTTGAAATATGTGTTTTGCTAAACAATCTGTATTTAGTTGTGACATTCTAAGACATTTTCCAGACCTGAAGAAGAACTCTGTATATGCTCAAAAGCCTGTCTCTCTTACCAACAGAACTTGGTTCAATAACAGATATTACCTCACCCACCTTGTCTCTAATATCCTGGGATCAACATGACTACAAAAACATTGCATTAAAATAACAAGTACCAGGGCTATTATTTTCTTCCAAGCAAAGGATTCCCAAAGCTGCTCCAATACTACTATAGACTTCCAATTATTCTCAGGCAAATGATTAAATAACCCATATACATTTCAGTGGGAGTTAAATTTGAATAAATGTGTGTAACAGTTTGATCAACTCCCTGGTTATTACATACACGCAAGTATTTTCACCAGCAGGATGGTAACCAGGTAATGTTTCTTATTATGTGTGTCTGCTCTCTCCTATGAACTCCTAAGTAAATAAAATATGTCATCAAATGAAACTAGCCATCCTTCTACAAAAAGTTGATATCTAAAGTAAACTTCTAGTAACACTTTCCTTTCAGCCTGACATTAAATTGCTCAAGTTCTACTGAAATAAATACAAATTTAGAAGTGTATTAATTTTCTTCTACATTATTTTCTTTTGCATACTATTTTGACTAAAAAATTATTCTTAATTGCTTTCCACAACTGATACAAATAATGTAATGAATATTGATTGGCTACTGATTGTAGCTCCAGCAGGTTAATGTTAGGGTGGGCTGTAATTCTCTGTACAAATAAATGTTTATCTCCTAGTTTTTGGTCCTGCTGTCTTCACAAAATTGTCCATTATTTATACTGTAGTTTCATTTTTTTTATTTACATATATATTATTAGTATGTCAAATCTCTACAGCACTTTAGTTTATAAGGGGAAAAACAGATGCTACCTGTACATCATTTCATCTGGGTCTTCTTAACACATCGTCAATGTGTGTAGTGTTGTCTGTGGGATATCACTAAATGATTGATGGTATTTTTTTTTCTATTAAGTACTGTGTTCCAAGTGCTTAGAATGAGATTAGTTCTTCTAATGAG
Organism: Mauremys mutica; assembly: GCF_020497125.1. Lineage (NCBI taxonomy): Eukaryota > Metazoa > Chordata > Testudines > Geoemydidae > Mauremys > Mauremys mutica. The sequence goes on along the minus strand of NC_059076.1, from coordinate 97,621,050 downwards.
TTTATAGGAATATGAAAATCAATGTGGAGGGTACTTTACTTATTTATACAGATTTTAGTTACAAGGGTCCAATCCTGCTCCTGTTAAAGTCAATGACAAAACTCCCATTGACTTCAATAGGAGCAAGTTCAGACTCATAGGAAATACTGGACAAAGGAACATATGGCATGAAGATTGAATGGATCTGTTACTTATCTCACAGCAGCTTTATACTGGTATAATTCTGTTGACATTAATGGAATGACTCCTGATTTAAACTGGTAATGGAGATCAGAATAAGATCTGGCATCTTTACACTAAATTAAAGGTTCACAAGGCACACTGTCACATATGATCCTGATCCTGCAATTCGTATTCATCCAGATAGGCCTACTAACTTCAGGGGGATTACCTCTATGAGTTAATGGATTCAGGATCAGGCCCTTAATAGTCCCTTTTTACTGTTATTCTTTGTCATTGGCTTAATTATAGTTGAAGATCATGTTATGTTTTTATGAATATAGATACAGATTCTCCACATTTGGGAAACTGGACATTCATTTCTTAGTCCCTAAATAAAAAGGACTTGTAAAGTGCTGAGCAAATTCTAGAGGCTAGAAGTATCCAGAACTCCCATTAAAGTCACCACCTTGAAGGACTAAGCCCTGTATAAATTTATTTTAGAACAATTAATAATCTGAGCAATTAAGTCACTTAATTTAGCAGCCACATTTTCAATTCAATTATTTTCCTCTGTCACATCTTCTGTTCCATTTAATTACTTTCCTCAGCATCCTGCATAATAAAGATACAGGTTCTATACTAAATAGTACAGTATATTTTATTGTTTTGATATTTGTTTACATGAAATTTGGTAAGAAGAAAAATGAACAATCTATTTTTACCCCTGGGAATGTTTCATTACAAAGTGTGATGCTGAATGCAGGTTATGTTGAACAAGTGGAACTGTGTTAAACTCAATGGACATCTCTGCCCAAGTGGCTGAGTTGCTTCCAGCCTAATTCCTTATGTTGCATTCCACTGACGTCCCCTCAGAAACAGTCTCTCCAGGGAACATGGGCCCTCTGACTCCAGTTCCACTGAGCATGATGTGCCTCCCTATTGTACAAACACTTTAATATAAACATTAAAAACAAATTACTGGCATTGAGAACCCCACCCAGTGTCCCTTTGGCCACAGGTTGCTAGCACCATAGCTAAACTGGAGTCTAATATTTACCACAGCCTCAGCTGGTTACATAGTTTAAGACAGTTTGGTCTCCTCAACAGGTGATCACACTGGGAGTGACTTATCTTTGTCTCCCTGTCTCTTGTCTCCAAATCTAGCAAGCTCCCTGAGGAGTCTCCTCCCTCCCTGTGAGGTTGCCTCCTGGATGATTCTCTCTCTCTCTCTCTCCATTCTGTGATTATCTCTGTAGGGTCTGAGTGTTGTGTCCGCTGGTTTAGAAGTGACTGCTGTTCCTTCAGATCACTTGTCCCTCTTGTGGGGTCACTTCATATGACTTAAATGCCACTACACCCCTCGGGACTTGTTTAATCCACTCCTTCTGGTCTCTTTCTATTGACTGGATCCTCACAGAATTACCTGTCTCCAGTGCCAGTATGTTCCTGACCTGTTGTACTCTAGTGCCTGCTTTCTCTCATTGTTGGCTATTTCCTCTCAGTGGAATCCCCATTCTGGCTGCAACAGGTCCCCTCTTTGGTGGCAAAGGTTTGGGCCTTTGCCCCATAAGTGCCTGCACTGGACTGGTTTGGCAACCTGTGATGGTGCATTCATGAATACTAAAAATTCTAACAAGGTGTCCGAACCGGAAGAATCAGCCTAGTGTAACAATCCCATTGTCATTGACTACAGTATCCAGAATACCATCGCTCATGAAATGGGTCTTCAGTTTACTAATCACTAACTTGTTTCTTGCAGGTCATCAACCTCCCAAAAATTTGAATAGTAGTCCACTATAATCACATTCCACTTTTCACTGAAGGTAAATAACTTTGCTCCCACTGTTTCCCCTGGAAATTGTCTGGGGAACCACACAGACTTCTGGCCTGCTGTGACTCCAGACCACACTTTGTTGTCTGATCTCCAGTCTTCAACATCAGCCTGACTCTGACCCTGCTCTTGCCTTCTGATTTCAGCCTGATACTACCTCTAATCTGCAGTTTCCAACCCCAATCTTACACTGACTCTTGCTTACTGAACCCAGCTCTAGTGCTTCCTCCAACCCCTGCTCATGGACTACTATCTCATAGCTGTCTTTGATGTGTTGACCCCAGTCCAGCTGCAACCACTAGGCCATACCATCTGTGTCCCAGTCCATATATTAGTCCATACAACTTTTTTGCTTTTTTCACTGAAGCTATAAAAATCTGATACTGCACCCTTATGAAATCCCTGGCTTTTATGACCGTATTCCCCAAAAGGAACCTGTGGTGCTTACTATCCACCTGCACAAACTTCAGTCAGTACCATCTGTTATTTTTTGGGTTAGTTACTATGAGGCCACATTTTCCTATGTGCGGTTTTATGCTCTTATTGTACATTAGATTGTGCCTGCTGTTTGTAATGGATGTGTTTGAGTCCAATTCACCCCAAGGAATCACACTGCAGGAGGCCCTGCTATCCACACAGCATTTCCCTGTTGACATTGTTGCATGCACAGAGGTTGGTATTGACACATGTTGCTTTCCCATCCTGACAGCCTGGACTTGTTATGTTCTCAGACTCAAGAAGAGAGTAATGATATCACCAGTCTGATGTGCCATCCCCGCCCCCCTGTACAAGTCTGACTGAATATTTCTGAGATTCCTTTTCCTCTGCTCTTGTACATCCCGCTACAACGGTTCAGCTTGCCACATTCCTCACAATGCTGTCCTGATGGGGGGAGGAGCTCTTCTCCTTTACTTGCTCATGCAGTCTCCTACAGAAAGAAGTATGGAACCCTAGATACCTATTCTCACTGCATGTAGTCCTTGCAGCATTGTGCATCCTAGAGTTTTCATCCTTTTACTCTAGGCTTCTGCTGCGAGCCCCATGTCTATGTATGAATCTAATGTGAAATCGCCGTCCTCAAGCAGCTGCTTCTGCAGATGGTAATCTCAAGTGCCACATGCTATCCTGTCCCAAATTAGGGAGCCTGTCAAGTCCACAAAATTGCATGTAGCAACCAGTGTGCCCAAATCACTAAACAGAGGAGTCTATCCTCTGTCCTTTGGATTAGTCTGTAAAAACAGTCATGCCACAATTTTGTTTTGCTTTGGGGAGCAATAGTTCCCCAGGCCTCCCAGGATGGCTGTGAGGCTTGAGGCAATAGTTGTAGACCTCTCTGCCTTCTTTCCCAATGAGACAAAATAGGAGTTTACTTTCCTGCTGTTGTCATCCTTCTGTGTGGCCACAGGCATCCATACACACTCCAAGACCTATAGTCTACAGATGTGCCAGGTTTTCAGACACTTCTATGGGTCAATGGGAACATCGCCACCTGATTGGCTGCTTTTTCCTATTCCCCTACTTGTTGGGAAAGGGCAGACAATCAATATCTGGTCTCTTAGCATGTGTAGCAGGTAATACTCCTGACCACCACCATCCAGCCTCCCCGTTATGAGTAGCTGCTCCCAGCCCCTTAGGCCTGCAGAGAAGGTAAGGTTCCTCTCTTCCCACTGGAAATCTCTGTGTCTTGCCAGTGAGGTCCAAGTTAAGGGTTGTAGCTCCCAGAATTCCCTAACTTCTTAATGTAGATGGCTACTACCCCCACGTGCCTCCGCTCCATGCCATTCCCTTATATATCCCTACTTAATTTGCTGTCCTCCTCCCCCATAAGCTGCCCCTTCTCTCATTGTACTATTACCCTCTGATTTCCCCCATAGGCTGGCCCTTCCACCACTGTGCTGCCTCCATCTTCCATGACGTTCCCCCTTTTCACAAATATCTTTTTACTCACCCCCAGAAACCAGCTGGAGATCCAGTTCCTTCCACACCTATCTTCCAGTTTCTAGATAGGAAGCTCCTAAGGGAGACTATGACAAGAAGTGTGCAAAAGACATAAGTCTATTCATAGACTTTTGGGTCTAGAGAGAACCCATCCTTCTATCTAAGGTATTTATATGGCCCCCATTTCCACAGTATCAGAGCACCTCACAATCTTTAATGCATTTATCCTCCCCGTGAGATATGGAAGTGCAGTTATCCCCATTTTACAGATAGAGAACTGAGGCACATAGAAACTGACTTGCCCAAGGTCACACTGGAAGTTCATGGCGGAGAAGGAAACTGAGCTAAGCTGTCTCAAGTCCCAGGCTAACACCCTAGCCATGAGACCATCCTTCTTTTCTTAGGTTTGTCTCTCTGTTCGGGAGGCATTACAAAACCAAGGACTCGAAGCCAAGTATTCCAACTAAGCCAAGTGACTGCATGTGATGGCATGTCCACCCCACACAGGACTGGAGGTGGTTAAGTGGCCAGGTAGGCCTATTAACTCCACAGGCTGCACCTGGAGGAAGAGCAAACTTAGCTGGGAAGGAAGAAGTGGGGCCTATACAGCCAGGAAGCTGGCAACAGAGAAAGCAGTGGTCAGTCCCTGGGAAGAGTCCAGAGAAGGAGCAGTGATGGTTGGGAGAAGAAAGCCCAGAACTGATGGGTATAGGTCCTTGACGTAGCGAGTGGGCCCACGTTCCCCTACCAGCCACCAAGGGCATGGCATACATTGCCAGGGGCAGTGAATGGGAAGCAACTCTGGGTCACTGTGGGACTGACAGGGAACTGAAGGACTTTACTCCAGAAGGGGAAACTCTGAGTGACCTAGCCAGAGGGCTGAGTCAAAGAGGACGCTGTGGTTCCTGCAACAAGAGAGGAATTGCAGACCCAAGTGAGAACTGGGGTGACAGCATGTGACCACAGGAAGGGGCATCAGCCTCTAAGAGCTAATTCCCAGAGTGACCAGGAGGAGGCACCAGACAAGCAGTGAGTGGAGCACCCTGGGATACTGCAGTATTGCAAGTTCAACTATAATAAAATAAATACAAAATCTAAACTCTATTCCCTTCCCTCCTTTTACCTAATTCCTTGTAAAACCACCACAAGTGTCAGAAATTAAATAAGTAAAATGAAACCCATTAACATTCCCTGTCATATAGTGGCTTCCACCTGCTTTTCTTGCGCCTTCAGCAGGGCCCCTTTAAAAACTCACTTCATTTCCAGTCCAAAATCCCTTAATTCACTCTTTGCCAGCCTGGCAACAGTTTGTCAAAAACTGAACTCTAACATCCAAAAACAAATGAAGCTTTTCCATCAGTGCCATGTCCTCACAGGATGTATGTACACCAGCTCTTAAACCCTGAGACACACTACCACAGGTTATGTCAACACTGCAATTAAACACTTGCAGCTAAACTATCAGCTGATGCAGGGCTTGGACTAAAGGGCTGTTTAACTGTAGTATAGACATTCAGGCTTGGGCTGGAGCTTCGGCTCCAAAGCCTGGGAGAAAGGAGTGGGTTTCAGAGCCCAAGCTGCATCATCTATACTGCTGATTTAATTCCACATAGTGCAAGCCCCAGGCTCTAGCCCCAGGCTCTGAGACTCACTGCTGCAGGTTTTAAAACACAGTGTAGACATACTCACATTCTCCTATTTACTGGGTATCCCTAGATAACCCACAAGCATTCTCCAGCAATCCTGGAGGGTTGTCATACTTTTCATAACAACATCCCTCTCTACAGCTTCCTGCTACCTTTTATATCAGAATCACCTGATTCCTCTCATTTTATAATCAGGGCTGTCTTAGCCCCACCCTGTTCAGCCCAAGTCCAAGCCACCTTGTTACATTCCCAATCCCCATTGAAAAGGGGCAGGGGAAGAAAAAAATAATCACTATCAGACAATTAAGTAATAACTATAGAAACCTAAAAGAAGTAAGCAGCAGGGATTGGTGTTCTTCACTGCTGTCACCCAGGGGCAATAGGCAGCCACAGGAGAAGATGTTTCTTTAAAGCAGAGGGGGCAAACTACAGCCCCTGGGCCACATCTGGCCCACGGGACCCTCCTGCCCAGCCCCTGAGCTCCTGGCCTGGGAGGCTCACCCCCAGTCCCTCCCCTGCTGTTCCCCCTCCCCCGCAGCCTGGGGCAATGATCTGGGCGGCAGGGCTCCTGAGGCAACCCAGGTGCAGAGCCCAGCCTGACCCGGTGCTCTGTGCTGTGCAGTGGCGGCAGCGTGGTCCAGCTCCAGACAGCACAATAAGGGGGCAGGAACCAGGGGAGGTTGGATAGAGGTCAGAGGAGTTTGGGGTGGAGGCTAGGGGTTGTGGATAAGGGTTGGGGTAGTCAGATGGTGGGGAACAGGGGTTGAATCGGGGCAGGAGTCCTGAGGGGGGGCAGTCAGGAAGGAGAGTAGAGATTGGATGGGGTGGCAGGCGGGCGGCAGTCAGGGGACAGGGAAAAGGGGTGGTTGGATGGGGTAGGGGTCCTGGGGGGTGCAGTCAGGAAAGAGAAGAGGGATTGGATGGGGCAGCAGGGGGCAGCCAGGGGCAGAGGTCCCAGGGGCGGTCAGGGGAGAGGGGTATGTGATAGGGGCCGGGGTCCTGGGGGGACTGTCAGGGAACAGGGGGTTTGGATGGGGAAGGAGTCATGGGGGGGGCAGATAGTAAGTGGGGGCCAGGCAACATCCCCCTGCCCTAACTGGACCTCCCAACAATATCCAAAACCCGATGTGGACATTAGGCCAAAAAGTTTGCCCGTCTCTGCTTAAAGTTAGGGTTCCTATGGGTAGGACGCCCCGCCCTAGGGTGAGAGTTCCTATGTGTAGGGCACTTGGAGTTAGGCTTAGGGTTCTTATGGCTAGGGCTTCATGCCCTAGGGTTAAGGTTCCTAAGGGGAGGGCACTTGGAGCTAGAATTAGGGTTCCTATCAGGGCCGGCTCCAGACCCCAGCGCGCCAAGCGCGCGCTTGGGGAGGCATTTTGCCGGCAGGGCGGCAGGCGGCTCCGGCGGACCTTCCACAGTCATGCCTGCGGGAGGTCCACCAGAGCCGCGGGACGAGCGGACCTCCCACAGGCATGACTGCGGAGGGTCCACTGGTCTCGCAGCTTGGGTGGACCTCCCGCAGGCATACCTGCGGATGCTCCACTGGAGCCGCGGGACCAGAGCACCCTCCGCAGGCTCATCTGCAAGAGGTCCCCCAGAGCCACGGGACCAGCGACCGGCAGCGCGCCCCCTGCAGCGTGCCGACGTGCTTGGGGCGGCCAAATTCCTAGAGCCGCCCATGGATCCTATGAGTAGGGCGCCTAGGCCTAGGATTAGGGTCCCTATCAGTAGGGCACTTGGAGCTAGGAGCACTTGCTCTACCCATACGAACACTAACCTTAGCTTCAAGTGCCCTACCAATAAGAACCTTAACGCTAGGGCGGGAAGCCCTACCCATAGGAAACCTAACCCCATCTCCATGTGCCCTACCCATAGGCACCCTAATCCTAGCTCCGAGTCCCCTACACATAAGAACCCTAACCCTTGTTTCAAGTGCCCTACAGATAGAAACCTTAACCCTAGGGCGGAAAGGCCTACCCAAAGGAACCCCAACCCTAGCTCCAAGTGCCCTACCCATAGAGACCCTAACCCTAGCTACAAATGTGCTACCCATTGGAACCCTAACCCAAGAACCAAGTACTCAAACCATAGGAACACTATCCCTAGTTCAAAGTGACCTACCCATAGGAACCCTAACCCTAGGGAGGGAAGTCCTGCTCATAGAAACACTAAGCCTAGGTCCAAGAGCCCTACCCATAGGAACCCAAACCCTAGGGCGGGAAGCCCTACACCAACCTACCCTAACCCTACCTCCAAATATGATATCCTTAGGAACTTAACCCTAGCTCCAAGTGCCCTACCCATAGGAACCCTAAATCTAGCTCCAAGTGACCTATGCATAGGAACCCTTACCCTAGGGCGGGAAGCCCTTCCCATAGGAACCCTAACCCCAGCTCCAAATACCCTATCCATAGGAACTTAACACTAGCTCTTACTACCCTACCCAAAGGAACCCTAACCCCAGTTATAAGTGCCCTACCCACGGGAACCCTAACAATAGCTCATAGTACCCTACCCAGAAGAACCCTAAACCTACCTCCAAGTGCCCTACCCATAAGAACTCTAAAGATAGGGCGGGGAGACCTACCGATAGGAACTCTAACCCTTGTTACAAGTGCCCTACCATTAGATACCCTAATCCCAGCTTCAACTGCCCCACCCATAGGAACCATAACCCTAGGGCGTGAAGCCCTACCAATAGAAACCCTAACCCTAGCTCCGAGTTCCCTATCCATAGGAACCCTAACCCTAGCTCCGAGTGCTCTACCCATAGGAATCCAAACCGAAGCTCCGAGTGCCCTATCCATAGGAACCCTAACCCTAGCTCCGAGTCGCCTACCCATAGGAACCCTAACCCTAGCTCCGAGTCCCCTACCCATAGGAACCCAAACCCTAGCTCTGAGTCGCCTAACCATAGGAACCCTAACCCTAGCTCCAAGTAGCCTACAGATAGGAACCCTAACCCTAGCTCCGAGTAGCCTACCCATAGGAACCCTAACCCTAGCTCGGAGTGCCCAACCCATAGGAACCCTAACCCTAGCTACGAGTCGACTACCCATAGGAATCCTAAACCTAGCTCGGAGAGCACTACCCATAGGAACCCTAACCCTAGCTCTGAGTCGACTACCCATAGGAACCCTAACCCTAGCTCGGAGTGCACTATCCATAGGAACCCTAAACCTAGCTCAGAGTGCACTACACATAGGAACCCTAACCCTAGCTCCGAGTTGACTACCCATAGGAACCCTAACCCTAGAATGGAGTGCACTATCCATAGGAACCCTCACCCTAGCTCGTAGTGCCCTACCCATAGGAACACTAACCCTAGCTCGGAGTCGCCTACCCACAGGAACCCTAACCCTAGGTTGGAGTGCCCTACCCATAGCAACCCTAACCCTAGCTTGGAGTGCCCTACCCATAGAAATCCTAACCCTAGCTCGGAGTGGCCTACCCATAGGAACCCTAACCCTAGCTCGGAGTGCCCTACCCATAGGAACCCTAACCCTAGCTCGGAGTGCCCTACCCAAAGGAACCCTAACCCTAGTTCGGAGTGCCCTACCCATAGGAACACTTACCCTAGCTCGGAGATGCTTACCCTTAGGAACCCTAACCCTAGCACGGAGTGGCCTACCCATAGGAACCCTAACCCTAGCTCCGAGTAGCCTACACATACGAACCCTAACCCTAGCTCGGAGTGGCCTACCCATAGGAACCCTAACCCTAGCTCGGAGTAGCCTACCCATAGGAACCCTAACCCGAGCTCCGACTACCCTACCCATAGGAACCCTAACCCTAGCTCGGAGTGCCCTAAACCCATAGGAACCCTAACCGTAGCTCCGAGTCGCCTACCCATAGGAACCCTAACCCTAGCTCCGAGTACACTACCCATAGGAACCCTAACCCTAGCTCGGAGTCACCTACCCATAGGATCCCTAACCCTAGCTCCGAGTGCACTACCCATAGGAACCCTAACCCTAGCTCTGACTACCCTACCCATAGGATCCCTAACCCTAGCTCCGAGTCGCCTACCCATAGGAACCCTAACCTTAGCTCGGAGTGCCCTACCCATAGGAACCCTAACCCTAGCTCGGAGTGCCCTACCCATAGGAACCCTAACCCTAGCTCGGAGTGCCCTACCCATAGGAACACTAACCCTAGCTCCGAGTACACTACCCATAGGAACCCTAACCTTAGCTCGGAGTCGCCTACTCATACGAACCCTAACCCTAGCTCGGAGTCGCCTACCCATAGAGACCCTAACCCTAGCTCCGAGTCGCCTACCCATAGAGACCCTAACCCTAGCTCCGAGTCGCCTACCCATAAGAACCCTAACCCTAGCTCGGAGTGCCCTACCCATAGGAACTCTAACCCTAGCTCGGAGTCGCCTACCCATAGGAACCCTCACCCTAGCTCCGAGTGCCCTACCCATAGGAACCCTAACCCTAGCTCTGAGTGCCCTACCCATAGGAACCCTAACCCTAGCTTGGAGTGCCCTACCCATAGGAACCCTAACCCTAGCTCCGAGTACACTACCCATAGGAACCCTAACCCTAGCTCCGAGTGCCCTACCCATAGGAACCCTAACCCTAGCTCTGAGTGCCCTACCCATAGGAACCCTAACCCTAGCTCGGAGTGCCCTACCCATAGGAACCCTAACCCTAGCTCCGAGTACCCTACCCATAGGAACCCTAACCCTAGCTCCGAGTGCCCTACCCATAGGATCCTTAACCCTACCTCAGAGTCGCCTACCCATAGGAACCCTAACCCTAGCTCCGAGTCGCCTACCCATAGGAATCCTGACCCTTGCTCGGAGTGCACTACCCATGGGAACCCTAACCCTAGCTCCGAGTACCCTACCCATAGGAACTCTAACCCTTGCTCGGATTGCCCTACCCATGGGAACCCTAACCCTAGCTCAGAGTCGCCTACCCATAGGAACCCAAACCCTAGCTCAGAGTCGCCTACCCATAGGAACTCTAACCCTTGCTCGGAGTGCCCTACCCATGGGAACCCTAACGCTAGCTCGGAGTGCCCTACCCATAGGAACCCTAACCCTAGCTCCGAGTACCCTCCCCATAGGAACCCTAACCCTAGCTTGGAGTGCCCTACCCATAGGATCCTTAACCCTACCTCAGAGTCGTCTACCCATAGGAACCCTAACCCTAGCACGGAGTGCCCTACCCATAGGAACCCTCACCCTAGCTCCAAGTACCCTACCCATAGGAACTCTAACCCTTGCTCGGAGTGCCCTACCCATGGGAACCCTAACCCTAGCTCAGAGTCGCCTACCCATAGGAACCCAAACCCTAGCTCAGAGTCGCCTACCCATAGGAACTCTAACCCTTGCTCGGAGTGCCCTACCCATGGGAACCCTAACGCTAGCTCGGAGTGCCCTACCCATAGTAACCCTAACCCTAGCTCGGAGTGCCCTACCCATAGGAACCCTAACCCTAGCTCGGAGTGCCCTACCCATAGGAACCCTACCCCTAGCTCTGAGTCGCCTACCCATAGGAACCCTAACCCTAGCTCCGAGTCGCCTACCCATTGGAATCCTAACCCTAGCTCGGAGTGCCCTACCCATGGGAACCCTAACCCTTGCTCGGAGTCCCCTACCCATGGGAACCCTAACCCTAGCTCGGAGTCGCCTACCCATAGGAACCCTAACCCTAGCTCGGAGCGGCCTACCCATAGGAACCCTAACCCTAGCTCGGAGTGGCCTTCCCATAGGAACCCTAACCCGAGCTCGGAGTGTCCTAAACCCATAGGAACCCTAACTCTAGCTCCGAGTCGCCTACCCATAGGAACCCTAACCCTAGCTCCGAGTCGCCTACCCATAGGAACCCTAACCCTAGCTCGGAGTGCCCTAACCATAGGAACCCTAACCCTAGCTCCAAGTTGCCTACCCATAGGACCCTTAACCTATGGGTAGAGTACTTGGAGGTAGGGTTAGGGTTCCTTTGGGTAGGGCATTTGGATCTAGTGTTAGAGTTCCTATGATTAGGGCTTCCCGCCCTCGTTTTAGGGCACAGGGAGGTAGGGCTACTGTACCTTTGAGTATTGCACTTGGAGTTATGGTTAGGGTTCCTATGGGTAGGGCACTTGGATCTAAGGATAGGGTTCCTATGGGTAGGGACTCCCATCTATGGTTATGATTCCTATGGGTAGGGTAGTTGTAGCTAGTGTTAGAGTTCCTCTGGATAGGGCTTCGCGCCCTAGGGTTGGGGTTACTATGGGCAGGTCAATTGGACGGAGGTTTAGGGTTCCTATGGTTAGGGCATTTGTAGCCAGGGTTATGGTTCCTATTGGTAGGGCGCCCCACATGAGGATTAGGGTTCCTATGTGTAGGGCACTTGGACGTAGGGTTAGGGTTCCTATGAGTAGGGCACTTGGAGCTAGAGTTAGGGTTCCTATTGATAGGGCACTAAGTGCTAGGGTTAAGGTTCCTATGGGTAGGGCACTAGGAGCTAAGGTTAGAGTTCCTATGGGTAGGGCACTTGGAGCTAAGGTTAAGGTTCCAATGGGTAGAGCTTCTCGCGCTAGGGTTAGGGTTCCTATGTTTAGGGAACTTGGAACTAGAGTTAGGCTTTCTATTGGCAGGGCATATGGAGCTAGGATTACTGTACCTATGGTTAGGGCACTTGAAGCTAGGGTTAGCGTTCCTCTGGCCATGGCTTCCATCACTAGGTTTATGGTTTCTGTGGGAAGGTCACTTAGAGCTAGGATTAGTTTTCCTATGTGGAGGCCTTCCCTCCCTAGGGTTAAGGTACTTATGTGTAGGGCACGTCGATCGAGGGTTAGTTTTCCTATGGTAGGGTTTCCAGCCATAGGGTTAGGGTTCCTATGGATAGAGCTTCCCGCCCTAGTGTTAGGGTTCAAATGGGTAGGGCTTCTGGCTCTATGGCTAGTGTACCTATGGGTATGGCATTTGGAGGTAAGTTTAGGGTTCCTATGGGTAGGCCACTTGGAGCTAGGGATAGGGTTCCTATGGGTAGGTATGGGTGGGGCACTTGGAGCTTGGGTTAGTGTACTATGAGAAGGGCACATGGAGCTAGGGTTAGCTGTCCTATGGGTACGGAACTTGGAGCTAGCTTTAGGGTTCCTACGGGTAGGGCTTTCCGCCCTAGGATTAGGGTTCCTATGGGTAGGCCACTTGGAGCTAGGGATAGGGTTCCTATGGGTAGGGAACTTGGAGCTAGGGATAGAATTCCTATGGGTAGGGCTTTCCGCCCTAGGATTAGGGTTTCTACTGGTAGGGCACTTGGAGCTAGGGTTAGGGTTCCTCTGGGTAGGGCACTTGGAGCTAGTTTTAGGGTTTCTATGGTTAGGGCTCTAAGAGCTAGAGTTTAGGTTCCTATGGGTAGGGCTTCCTGCCCTAGGGTTAGGGTTCCTATGGGTAGGGCACTTGGAGTTAAGGTTAGGGTTACGATGGGTAGGGCACTTGGAGCTAGGGTTATGGTTCCTATGGGTAGGGCTTCCGTCCCTTGGGTTAGGGTTCTTATTGGTAGGGCTTCCCGCCCTAGGGTTAGGGTTCCTATGGGTAGGGCACCTGGAGCTAGGGTTAGGATTCCTATGAGTAGGACACTAGGAGCTAGGATTAGGGTTCCTATGGGTAGGGCACTTGGTACTAGGGTGAGAATTCCTATGGGTAGGGCACTTCAAGCTAGAATTAGGGTTAGGGTTCCTATGGGTAGGGTTTCCCGCCCTTGAGATAGGGTTCCTATTGGTAGGGCACTTGGAGGTGGGGTTACTGTTCCTAAGGGGAGGGCACTTGGAGATAGCTTTAAGATTCCTATGGGTGGGGCTTCCCGCGCACGGATTAGGGTTCCTATGCTTATAGTACTTGTGTCATAAACAGATTGTGAAGGGTTAACATTTCACCTGTAAAGTGAAACCTGTAAAGAGGACCAATCAGGAGGCAGAATGTTTTGACTCTGGGTGGAGGGAAACCTTTTGTCGTGTGTTTTTTTTCTCTCTCTCTCTCTCTCCTGGCCGGGTGGCTTAAGGTTCTGAGGAAATCCTTTTATTTCCAGACTTGTTAGTCTTCGGTTTCTAACGTGTGAGTATAGGAAAAACAATATAGGCTTTTATATTTGTTTGGTATTTGCAAATGTGTAACACTAAGATATTTTACTTGATATTTCTGAATAAGGCTAATTATGCATTGCTCATAAGTTTACGGACCCTATATCTGTCATCTTGATATAGTGATTATTTCTATGTCTTTCTATTTCTTTTTTTCTTATTAAAAGCTTTCTTTTTATAATCTGATTCTTGGGGGGGGGGTGTTTCTCTCTCTCGCTGGTTAAGGCTGATAGGGGGAAGGGAGAGAGGGAAAGAAAAGGTGGGAGGGGAAATGGTTTATTTCTCCTAGGTGTAAGAACTCCATGGATTTGGGGCTCTTGGGATCCCCAAGGATTTTGGGGAATGACTGTGTCCCACGTACATTATTGGGTGGTGGCAGCAAAGTAATGTCTAGGCTGGTAATTAAGCTTAGAAGTATATGATAACCCCCAATTGTTGGACTCTAAAGTTCAGATTCGGGAAATTTGGTTATTACAACTTGGATCTAGGATTATGTTTCCTATGGGTAGGGCACTTGGAGCTAGGGTTAGGGTTCCTATGGGTAGGCACTTGGAGCTAGGGTTACGGTTACTATGGGTATGGCACTTGGAGCTAGGGTTAGGGTTCCTATGGGAAGGAAAGCACGCCCTAGGTTACGGTTCATATGGATAGGGCTTCTTATGGGTATACTTAGATATAGCTTTAGGGTTCCTATGAGTAGGGCACTTGGAGGTGGTGATAGGGTTCCTAAGGGTAGGGCACTTGGAGCTAGCATTAAGGTTTCTATGGGTAGGGCTTCCCGCGCTAGGATTAGGGTTCCTATGGGTAGGGCAGTTGGAAGTAGGGTTAGGGTTCCTATGGGAAGGAAATCATGCCCTAGGTTACGGTTCATATGGATAGGGCTTCCTGCCCTAAGGTTAGGATTTCTAAGGGTAGGGCTTCCCGCATTAGGGTGCGGGTTCCTATGGGTAGTACACTTGGAGGTAGGGTTAGGGTTCCTATTGGTAGGGCTTCCGACCCTAGGGTTAGGGTTCCTATGGGTAGGACACTTGGAGCTGGGGTTAGGGTCCCTATGGGAAGGGCACTTGGAGCTAGTTTTAGGGTTCCTATGGTTAGGGCTCTAAGAGTTAGGGTTTAGGTTCCTATGGGTAGGGCTTCCTGCCCTAGGGTTAGGATTCCTATGGGTAGGACACTTGGATATAGGGTTATGTTTCCTATGGGTAGGGCACTCCGTGCTAAGGCTAGGGATCCTATGGGTAGTGCACTTGGAGCTATGGTTAGGTTTTCTATTGGTAGGGCTTCCAGCCCTAGGGTTAGTGTTTTTATGGGTAGTGCACTTGGAGTTAGGGTTAGACTTCCTATGGGCAGGGCGTCCCGCCATGGGGTTAGGGTAGCTAATGGGTAGGGCACTTGGAGCTAGGGTTAGGTTCATATGGGTAGGGCACTTTTAGCTAGGGTTAGGTTTCCTATGGGTAGGGCTTCCCGCCCTAGGGTTAGACTTCCTATGGGTAGTGCACTTGGAGCTATGGTTAGGGTTCCTATGGGAAGGGCACTTGTAGCTAGGGTTATTGTTCGTATGTGTAATGCACTTGGAGCTAGGGTTTGGGTTCTTATGGGTAGGGCTTCCCACCCTAGGATTTGGGTTCCTATGGGTAGGGCATTTGGAGCTAGGGTTAGGGTCCCTATGCATAGGGCACTTGGAGCTAGGGTTCGAGTTCTTATGGGTAGGGCTTCCCGCCCTATGGTTAGGGTTCCTATGAATAGGGCACTTGAGCTAGTGTTATGGGTCCTATGGGTAGGGTACTTGGAGCTAGGGTTAGGATTCCCATGGGTAGGACACTCAGAGATAGGGTTAGAGTTCCTATGGGCAGGGCACTTGCAGCTACAATAAGGTTTCCTATGGGTAGGGCCCTTGGAGCTAGGGTTAGGGTTCCTATGGGAAGGGCACTTGTAGCTAGCTTCAGGTTTCCTATGGGTAGGGCTTCCGGCCCTAGGGTTAGGGTTCCTATGTGTAGGGCATTTGGAGCTAGGGTTATCGTTCGTATGGGCAATGCACTTGGAGCTAGGGTTATGGTTTGTATGGATAGGGCATTTGGAGCTAGGGTTAGGGTTCCTATTTGTAGGGCACTTGGAGCTAGTGTTAGGGTTCCTATGGGTAGGGCACTTGGAGCTAGGGTTAGGGGTACCATGGGTAGGGAACTTGCAGCTAGGGTTAGGATTTCTATGCGTACGGCACTTGGAGCTAGGATTAGAGTTCCTCTTGGTAGGACACCTTGTGCTCTTTTTATGGTTCCTATGGGTAGGGTACTTGGAGCTAGGGTTATGGTTCCTATGGGCAGGGCACTTGGAGCTAGGGTTAAGTTTCCTATGGGTAGGGCTTCCAGCCCTACGGTTAGGGTTCCGATGGGTACGGCACTTGGAGCTAGGGTTATGGTTCCTATGGGTAGGGCACTTGGAGCTAGGGTTACGGTTACTATGTGTATGGCACTTGGAGCTAGGGTTAGGGTTCCTATTGGTACGGCTTCCAATCCTAGGGTTAGGGTTCCTATGGGTAGGGCACTCCGAGCTAGGGTTATGGTTCCTATGGGAGGGCACTTGGAGCTAGGTTTAGGGTTCCTTAGGGTAGGGCACTTGGAGCTAGGGTTAGGGTTCCTTAGGGTAGGGCACTTGGAGCTAAGGTTAGGGTTCCTATGGGTAGGGCTTCCCGACCTAGGGTTAGGGTTCCTATGTGTAGGGCACTTGGAGCTAGTGTTAGGGTTCCTATGGGAAGGGCTTCTTGTACTAGGGTTAGGGTTCCTATGGGTAGGGCAGTTGGAGCTAGGGTTAGGGCTCCTAAGGGTAGGGCACTTGGAGCTAGGGTTCGGGTTCCTAAGGGTAGGGGACTTGGAGGTAGCCAGCACATTATTAGAAAAGAGGGCATCATGTTAGTTAAGTTTAAGCTCTAGAATGTGTATTATTTTATTTTATGTGTTACTCTTTGTTTCCAGTATTTCTGTTTTCTGTCATTTGATTCTCTGTTCTTTGTTAAATAAACCTACATTTCTTTATAGAGAAAGCACATATAAGTGCTGTAGGTTACGTGGAGCTGTGTTCTACAGTATAACTGGTAAACTGTGGTGGACTGTTCCTTTGGGAACTGTGGGTCTGATCATTCTGTGAGTGTCCCGCGGATAAGGGGCTGGGCACTCCAGCGGGATGCTCAGAGGAATTGTGGGTTGGAGTATATCTATCACTTAGCAGAAAGGGGGCAGCAGAGCCTGTGTGGGCTGAGACGGGAGTGCTGGTGTTGTCTGTGGCTACAAGTGTCAGGGAGCTGACTCCTAGCAGGCATGGACAAGGCTCCCTCACACACAGGTGGAAGTGAGGTGCCTCAAAAAACTGGGTACCTCAGGGAGCATTACACCCTGGCAACAGGGTATCCTGCCATGGCCAGATATACCAGCTCTATGTCCAGAATATACTGATATATTATAAGTAGAGCTGTAGAGCTCAAAGCACTATACAAAGGAGGTAAGCATCATTATCTGCCCCCACCCACACATCCATCCACCCACACATCCATCCTGTGTATTGAATGCTGTGGGAAAATAGTCTGTGATCATGTAATTAAAGACTGTATCATACAAAGGGAATGAATTAAACAGGCAATTTTAATTCAGGCATTTCCTAACTCTTGAGTGTTTTTCTTTGTAACCCTAATAATGTTCTTTTAATGTCATATGTGTGTGTAAATATTATATAGGCTATGCTTTTCTCATGTGTCCTCTTTAACAAGTGGGTTTTTCAGAGGTTTTGGAGTGGAACTTTAAACTGTTATTTTTATTTTACATTATTTATTTACAGCATATTTGCTTTTACTAAAGGTTATACCCTAAGGTGCCAAGTGAATAGATTGCAGTGGGACAACTATATTTAACACATGTCACCAACTTTTAGGGTTTTAGATTCTTCTTACAATATTGAATTTGTATCCCTTATTTACCTTCATTCTGCAAGGAAAGGCTTGTTATACTGTATCACAGAACTTTGCTATACTATGTCATAGTATTCACAAATACTCTATACTAAGAAAATATATGATCAAAAATTGGAGAAAGTTTTTCCGAAGAGAATTCTCTATTATTTAATAATAATAGTGAAAATGTGTACATGGTAGAATTAGTGTGATAAATGAAGGAAATTCAGATTTAAGATTGCCCCTCTGTGGAAACTGCAGAGTCCTCAGATATACATAATGGTAGATAAAATAAATGCCTCAATATTTAGGTACAATAATGTTACACCTTATTACGCATGATTTAATATTAGTTTCCTCATACTATTTTTCCTTATTTTAACAGTGGTATTTAAAAAGGGGCAGCCAGGAATTGAGATGGCATTATTTTTGTGGTTCCAAATCTGAATGGATGGATTTTATTTCTGCTACTGACATAATCATGGAACTGAAACTTTGTTAATACTTGCTTGCTCATATTACACTCACACACAATTTACTTTGCCAAGATGCACATGATATGTTAGACTCAATCCTTCAAACACTTAAGCATGTGCAGAACTTCATTCAATGGAACTATTCATGTGAGTAAAGTTACACACGTGCCTAAGTGTTTGCAGGATTAAGAGCTGGTCCTGTAAATCTACCAGACTCTCACATTTTCCCAAATAAAGACCAGGATCAAATGCAGTTGCAATGTGATTTTGTTTCTACAAGTTACAGGTAGTTTGAACAGAATATGAAGTCAGTGAAAGAAACCAAAGAAGCAAACCCCAATGAATGGGCTACCATGGCATTGTTCGGACATGTATGGTGGAACAAGAAAGTAGACTGAAAAGAAGTAAGAAAGAAAAGTAACAAGAAGAGCAGAAGATAACCATCTATGGAATATCTCAATCTAGTTACTCCAACACCAGGTATTCTTGACCTTGAGAAGTGGGCAACTGAGGAGCACACTGAGAATAGACTGAGGACAGACAGCAGTTCAGTCAAGACCAAGAGAAAAACACTGAATGGAAGACAGAAGCAAAAATAAGAGGAAACCAACGCCAATATGTGACTCTATCTGGGACATATATAGGTCAGGAAAAGAGAGCATGATGGTATGCTGCCACCCAGTAGTGACTACTGTATGTCTTGTTTAATCAATGACTAAGGGGGAAATTGGCTAACAGCCTATAAATATTTGAAGCATATAAGCAACATAGAGTGGAATCATTGTTGAGGTACATAGGGGTAAATTGAGAGCAACAGGTTGACACTAGGGAGGGAGAAATTTAGACTGAATATCAGGAAAAGTCTGATAATGAGAGAGAAAGAGCTTGGGAATAGAGAGGAAGGATGGCCTTATGGTTAAGGCACTGAAGTGGGACTAAGGAGATCTGGGTTCAGTTTAAAACTAAATTCCTTGGACTTCTTTATGTTTATGAAAGTAGAAAATGATGCGAGTCAAAGTTTAGGAGCAAACTGTTAATGTTCAGGGCAAAGTGTACAAGATTAGCTATTTGACTCTCATTACACTAATTAGAGTCTGACAGTTAAGGACCCTTGCTGTACTCAACATTTCCCCAATTTTCACTGTAAAATTTCAGGTTAGTTCAAGGTGAGAGTGTTGAACAGGTAAAAAAAACTGAAACCAGCTAAAAAACTCTTATGTTAACTGAAAAAATCTAAAGCTTTCTAAATGGACTGTTCTAAATAAAACTAAAAATAAATAATTTTGACATCCTAAGCAAATGATTTAGTGGGGTCCTAGGGCCTGCTGCCTTCCTTGGTCTCTTTCTGCTGTTCCCTCTCATTGGCCACCCTGACACTTGTATTATTTCACCTTATTTTGTCTCTTTCTTTTAATAAATGTGATTTTTGCCTTGTGTCACTGATATCTTGTAGTTTGTTTTGCTTTGTCTCAGCAATCAAAGAGAAAATTTGTTGTACTTTTTACAAATGATTGCTTCTTGGAGCAGTTACTCCTGAAACATACAAAAGGAGAGGCAATTCTTGATTAAATCCTAAATGACTCACAGGATCTAGTCCAAGAGGTGAATATTGCTGAACCACTCAATAATAATAATCATAATGTACCTACACTTAATATTCTTGTGCGGGAGTGGGGGGGTGGAGGGAATACCAAAGAAGTCCACCATAGTAGCATTTAACTTCAAAATGGGGAAGTACACAAAAATGAGGAAGCCAGTTAAATAGAAATTAAAAGGAACAGTCAAAAGAGTGATATGCCTTCAAGATGCATGGAAACTTTAAACAAAAAATACAATAGAGGCTCAAATTAAGTGTATACCCCAAATTTTAAAAAAAAGTAAGAGGACAAAAAAATGCCACCATGAATAAGCAACAGAGTAAAAGAGGCAATTAGAGGCAAGAAGGCATCCTTTAAGGAACTGGAAGTCAAATCTTACTGAGGAAAATAGAAAGGAGTATAAATTCTGGCAAATCAAGTATAAACATACAAGTAGGAAGGCTAAATAAGAATTTGAAGAGTAACTACATAAAGACACAAACTAACACCAAAAAAAAATGTTTAAGTACATCAGAAGCAGGAAGCATGTCAAACAATATGTGAGACCACTGGACGATCAAGGCGGTAATGGAGTTCCCAAGGAAGACAAGACCATTGCAGAGAAGATAAATTAATTCTTTGCATTGGTCTTCATTGCAGAGGATGTGAGAGAGATTCCCACACCTGAGCCATTCTATTTAGGTGACAAATCTGAAGAATTGTCCCAGAATGAGGTTTCAATAGAGGTGGTTTTGGAACAAATTAATTAATTAAATACTAATAAGTCACCGGGACCAGAGGGTGTTCACACATTGTTCTGAAGGAACTGAAATATGAAATTGCAGAACTCCTAACTATGACATGTAACCTATCACCTAAATTAGCCTCTGTACCATACGACTGGATGATAGCTAATGTCACACCAATATTTTTTAAAAGTTCCAGAGGCAATCCTGGCAATTACAGGCCAGTAAAACTAATTTATGGGTAATAATCATTGATAGTTCTCTGAAAATATCTGCTCAATATGCAGCTGCAATCAAAAGAGCTAACAGAATTCTTGGAACCATTAGGAAAGGGATAAATAATAAGAGAGAAAATATCATAATGACACTATATTAATCCATGGTACACTCATACCTTGAATACTGAGTTCAGTTCTGGTTATCCCATCTCAAAAATGAATGTATTAGAATTGGAAAAGATATAGCAAAGGGCAACAAAAATGTTTAAGGGTATGTGTCATAGAGTGTCCACCCAGGAGTGGAAGGGGTTAAGGGAGGCCTCAGGGTCCTACTGTACCCTGCCCCAGAAAGGAACAGTGGAGGTGAGTCCTCCAAGCAGCACAGAGTCTGTGTGGAGCGCAGCCAATCAGAGAAGGGTTGTAGGAAGTGGTCAATCCTGGGCCAACAGGCGCATATAAGAAGAGCTGCAGTACAGAACAAAGTCAGTTGCTGCTGACAGCTCAAGGAGTGATGACTGTATCTTTAGCAGGCCAAGAGACTTGTGGTACTTTGGACGGAGAAACTGCTGGCAGGGACCAGGGGAGCAAGAGGGAGCTCCCAGCTGGCTGCTGGAACTGGGTAGTTGCATGCCCTGAGGTAAGGGCAAAGAAGGTGCTGGTACCAATGGGAAGTGGCCCAGGGAGATGTAGCTACATTGGGAGAAGTTAAAAAGTTGCAGCAAGAGGCTGCTATCTATAGGGTCCCTGGGTCGAGACCCAGAGAAGTGGGTGGGACTGGGTCCCCTCCACTGCCACCAAGGAAGTGGCTGGACTGTTGGACAGTGATATACCTCCTGCCCCCCCACCACCCAGAAGGGGGAAACACAGAGTGATTTTGCTGGAGGGCTGAGTCATGAAGAGAATGTTCCTGAGGCTGAGAGAGGGGCCGCAGACTGGATGGAGAGTCAGAGTGGCAGTGTGCAAACCACAGGGGGCGGGTCACATCAGCCTTGAGCTAATACTCAAAGTGACCAGCAGGAGGCACCAGCCCAGCGGTGAGAGGTGCACTCCAGGACAGTATGGCACAGTTTCCATATAAGGAGATATTAAAAAGACTGGGATTGTTCACCTTGGAAAACAGATGACTAAAGGGGGATACGATAAAGGTCTATGAAATCATGAATGATGTGGAGAAAATTAATAAGGAAGTGTTATTTACCCCTTCATCTAATACAAGAACCAGCAGTCACCCAATGAAATTAATAGGCAGCAGGTTTTACATAAACCTAAGGAAGTGCTTCTTCATACAATGCACAGTTAACCCGTGGAATTCATTGCCAGTGGATGTTGTGAAGGCCAAAAGTATAACTGGATCCAAAAAATAATTAGATAAGTTCATGGATGGCTATTAGGTGTGCTCTGGGTATCCCTAAACCTGTGACTCAGATGTTGTGGCTGGATGACCGGGGATGGATTACTTGATAATTGCCCTGTTCTGTTCATTCCCTGTGAAGCATCTGGCATTGGTCATTGTCAGAAGACAGGATACTGGGCTAAACAGACCATTGGCCTGACCTGCATGGCCATTCTTATGTTTTTAAACATTTGTAATTAAGGAAACTACAAGTACTCTAATATAAATAGTTTTAAATCTGGTATACACTGGAAATAATGACCTATAAGGCAGATATTCTCCAGCTACAGTGTATGATAGGACTTTCAAAGTTTAGACTTTCTTAAACCACAGCAGACAAGGTATTATATGGATAATATTTGATGGATCCAACTGACAAAAACAATCAATAAGTCTTTCTCTGTACACTCAAAAGTAACAATACATTCTGATCAGTTGCATCTTATGAAATAAGTTCTGTTCTGAAGTTACAAAAACAGGATGGAGAACAGAATTTGGTGGGGAAGGACAGAGTTTTAGGAATGTTGCATCAATCTCAGTCTCTTTGACTGGGCAGGAACAAACTATTTGAGCTTCAGGTGCTCCAGAGTCCAAGACATTGGTCAGAACTTCAAGAGCAATTTTTAGTGACTTGTAATTCAAACAGATTTTGACCATTTCACCTCCAAATTTTACCAAAAAATGCACCTTTATCTTCAGAGAAGACTTTGTAAGTTTTAATCCAATCCATTTTTTTCTATCCAAAGTTATATGTGGGTGGGGGGGGGAGTGGAAGGGGAAACAGGGCTAATGCAACCATAGTTGCAGTTTTATTTATGAAGACAAAGGTATGTCTCCATAAGTCATCTATGAACAAATTATACCCATTGTACCAATATTCTCCCACAACTGTACTTTCTGATTCAAATGTAAACCCTGCAGAGAACAGTGGAGCATAGATACTGCCATACCTGATCAGACCACTAGTCTATGTCCACCAGTACTGTAAAAAAAGAAATTAACAGACAAAAGGGTTTAACTTTAATTTAAGGTTGTTTATTAACATGACACTTAAAATATAAAGGCATGACTGTTACTCCAAGAATAGTCAACATTGTTTGTCCAATGCTATTGCTGAATGAAAGGAATCAACAAAGTCCCTGCAGAAGCCAAGGGCCTGATCCAAAGCCCATGGAAATCAATGGAAGTCTTCCCATTAACTTCAACAGGATTTAGATCAATTTCAAAATGCCCAAACTGCACAAAATGTTGGCCAGGTTGGGATTTTGACAAACACAGGGGGAAGGAGGAATTAAAGCCTAGATTTTTCTGGGTCAAAATCAGGTGATTGGGTGTCAAACTTCTTGGGTTTTATTGACATTTTTTATTAGAATCTACAGTGAGTTAATTAATGGCCTCCATCTTGTTTTTGGCAAAGATGCTCACCAGTGTATGACAGGCCCAGAAAAACAATTCTTGTTATTGTTTTGCTCACTGTTAATCTGTTCTGTCAGATTCTACTTTTAGACTATTTAGTCTAAGTATTGTAATTCCTGCTGCCCTAATTTTCTCTCACTACTGATGCTCAGTCTTTTCCCCTACAGTACAGAAAACAAATTTGCAAAGAGAATGCCCCATTAATCAGATTGATTCTAAGACATTAATGAGTTTTAATTAAAAAACAGGGATGGTGTCCCTAGCCTCTGTTTGCCAGAAGCTGGGAATGGGCAACAGGGGATGGATCACTTGATGATTACCTGTTTTGTTCATTCCCTCTGAAGCATCAGGCATTGGCCACTGTCAGAAGACAGGATACTGAGCTAGATATACCCTTAGTCCAACCCAGTATGGCCAGTCTTATGTTCTAAAACTAAACAGTGACATTTAAAATATCCATCCACCAGCTTAATAATAATAAATAAAAAAATCTTGGGTTCCCCTGGAGCACTCTTTGCTGACTTTTCACACTTGGATTTTTTCTAATATGTCCCCATATCCTATCTAAAATATAATTGTTCCTGTGGAACAATAACTTAGTCTTTACTAAGATAAATGGTTTGTGTTTCCCCAGTATTCGTATCATTTTCATTTTGCATTCTGCTGATTTTAACACAGCACAAGCTAGACAATACTTTACTGAAAAGCAAATTGTTATTTCAATCAGAAAGCTTCTTTTCCCTAGACAAAATAGAGTTAATGACTTGATTGAAATAGGCAGTTTTCCTTTCTTAAACAGTTCCTCATTGTATGAAATTGCAGGAAATGCTGACTTCACAATAGTTTTCCATGCTACCTTACAAGGAACCTTTTCAGGAATTAATGACATGTGCCATAGGCAAAAATTGGTAGTAAAAACATTTTTGCATTTAAACATTTTGGGGAAAATAAAATTCTGAAAACAGTATTTTTCTTTAAAAAAAAATATATATATATCCTGGGCCTTATCTACATGCCATAGTTCTAAGTTTAAAGTAAAAGTTACAGTTAAAGCAGTACAACTTCTGTAGTATGGACCCAGTTATTCCATTTTAGCAATATAGCTATTTCAGTACAGGAAAGGAAATAAGCTATACTGGTATAAGACACCTTTGTACTAGTATAACTATGTCCACATTACAGCTTTTACCACTATAATGATTTCAGATTTTTTTTAAATCATCCCCCTCACTGATTTAGTTACCCCAGTACAAAATCTGTGTGTTGACTTGGTCTTAGAAGCAGTCTTGGATGGAACACCTGGACCAGAACTGCAACACTGAACACAATAAAAGATTTGACATTAACTTAAATAATACATACCTAGCTCTTAAGGGCACTTTTCATCTGGAGTTCTCAAAGAAGGTCTGTATCATTATCCCTTTTCTATAGATGGGGAAACTGAGGCACAGGGCAGTGAAGTGTCTTGCCCAAGGTTTCCCAGCAGGCCAGAGGCAGAGATGGGAATAGGACTGAGGCCTTCTGAGTGTTCTTATATAGGTTCTTATACCACTTTCATCACCATACTAACTGAGCACCTTCCAGTAGAGCATTAAACAGTATGACTACACATTTGTCACATTTTTTGTTCTTTTACTCACTAGGCCACACTGACTCTGCTGGAGTCAGCACTGTAGCCTAGAGCACGGGACTGGGTTCTATTCCCAACTCTGCCAACAGCCTGCTGGGTGACCTTTGGCAAGTCACTTCACTGGTCTGTGCCTCACTTTCCCCATCTGTAAAATGGGGATATTGATACCTAGCTCCTTTGTAAACTGTTTTGAGATCTACTGATAAAAGGTAAGAGATAGGTATCACTGTTGTTATTAAATGGAGGCTTGTTTGGACATCTGTGGAGCACCTACAAATCATGCTGGAGTTAACAGCAATTATGAGTGTTCAGCAGGAGCTTACCATGTCAGTATACAGTCCTTAGTTTACATAAAGATAATTTTTGGAAGAGAAGGATTTCTTCCACTTCATGGTGGATATGGAATCTGTAAAAATTCTCAGATTAAGATATAGCTTTTAACAAAGAAATTACCCCTTTTCCCAGTCCCCCTGGTTGTTATAATTAGTTCAGGAATAAAGGGCCAGATCCTGTGATGCACACTTATCTGAGCAGTCCCATGAAGCTAGAGTTTCTACTGAACATGATTGTAAGATTGGGTGCTAAAGCCCAGATCCTCAAAGGTACCTAGCTCCCACTGAAATCAATTGGGATGCTCTGGAACTAAACTTCTAAGCATTAAGGATTTAGTCCTGCACCCAATAGCCTTTGATTCTCCACTGCTTTGTGTAATCACTTACATCTGCACAAAAGAGTGCAAAGCAGGTGTAAAACACTGACATTTCCATTTGGTAGCATTGTAGGCCCGCTTTACACACATACACACACATATTATATAACTCCAAAAAGTGCAAGGCAATGAAGTCTCAGGGCCTAAGCCCCTCTGAGCTGTGCGACCGCACTGCAGCCTATTAAGCACCCCACAGGCACTTAGGGCTGCGGAGGGGAGAGGTGCCCCTCCCCCAGCCTCAACCTGTCCCTGCCCAGTCGGTACCGGGTTTATAATGGTGCCAGGTCCATGTTCAGCAGGGGCCCCGCTGGTCCGGCCCAGCGCTCTACTTCATTTGTGCTGTGGCCAGTGGCCACAGCGCTGGCTCCTTTCCTGTCTTCTCTGGCCCCTCCCCCACACTCCTCTAGACCTACAGGCCCAGGGCTTCTCCTCTCACCTGGCTGGCTGAGGACTCCTCTCTCCACCACCTTAGAGAAAATGGAGAACATATTGCAGACATTACAAATAATTGAAAGTTAATGTAATAAAAGGGTTAAAAAGTAGCTTATTGATATTGCTGATTTACACAAATGTGCAGGCAGAGATCTAGTTTTCTGTAATAATAAATCTGAAAGGATTGTTGCAGGTTTTAACATCAACAAAAATGCATAAAATTATGCATAGATTGAAAAAAGTGTGGCCTTTTCCATTTAAAATTACAGAGAAGAAAGTTGACAAGGAATGTGATTTGGGAGGGAAAAAGTTATTGACTGTGAGATGGAGATCACAGGAGAAAGATGAAAGAAAAATTAAATGGAGAATTTTCCCTGATAGATTGAGCAGTCGTCTGCATTTTATATATGTATAAATATTTGTGTGAAATGAAGTGGTAATCTGACTTGCACATCTCTATTCAAGTAATACACTATATTTTGGTTTTAAAATGGATTAGGTCTAGTATATATTTCAAAGATTAATCACAGTTTAGTCAATGAGTAATTGAAATTATAAACAGTGGGAAAAATAGATGTTTAGAATCCTAAATAAAGTAGTCTGAAAAAATAAAAATGTTCAAATAAAAACTTCCTTAAAGGGTTGAAGGAAACATGGTGTGCATGTGGTAGTACAGGTCTGTTGTACCAGTTGATATGAGAATTAAACGGAAGGAAACTTTAAGGCATGGCAATCAGAATGAGATGAGATTGTGGAAGACAATGGGGAACCAAGTTTTATTACAATGCCACTAAGGCAACTGGTAACTGAAATCAGACTGATCAAGAGAGTGTAACAACAGAGTTTAAGAGCTCTGCAAATGAGGACCCCTCAGGTGTGTTTGCATTGCAAAGGGAATAACCAATCCTACAAAGTCTCCAGACATTCCAGTAGTGGCAATGCAATCAGTTAAGGAAAAATGAGCAGAGCAGGAAGTACCGAGGAGTACATGATAATAACTATAGGTGCCACAAGCGGCAGATCTGTTTATGGGATCAATAACATATTTGTATCTAGACAATTCCCAAGCCACTACTTTCTGGCCTCTGTGAAAGAAAACATCTGCTGCAGGGACTTTGCATTCATAGTATGTTCAATCTTTTATGCACAATTTGGTCTTCTATGCATATGATGAGACATTTATAGTGGCGCCTCACATAAACCGTGCCTCCCTCATGAAATCTTGCAGTGGAGTAGGTTATTGGAAGCTAGTAGCCATTACAATGGTAATTTGAGCTGGGACATAATAATGGCATCGCATTATGAACCAATAACGGGATACTAATGTTTGTAGTACACTCTTGCAGTGCATAATAATGAGGAGAAATGCACGTTTAAAATTAATCCTTAATTATTTGGATGATTTTCTGATGGCTAAGCTCCCAAACATTTAAACTTGCCAAAAATGTCAGCAGTCATTCAGGGCTTTGGGAGTCTCATTACCAAAGGATAAAAATATTCTCCTAGCAACCAACGTTTTAGGGGGTATTAGCTTTAGTTTGTATTGAATCAAACCACCTGAGCCACTGAGAGTGGGTTTTAAAATCTTTGAATTTGCATACAGATTTAGTCCCGTAGAGCAAGTGATCTTCTGCCGTTCAGTGGCCTGGTCTACACTAGGCGTTTAAACCGGTTTTAGGAGCGTAAAACCGATTTAACGCCACACCCGTCCACACTAAGAGGCCCTTTATATCGGTATAAAGGGCTCTTTAAACCGGTTTCTGTACTCCTCCCTAACGAGAGGAGTAGCGCTAATATCGGTATTACAATATCGG
This sequence comes from Mauremys mutica, assembly GCF_020497125.1. Classification (NCBI taxonomy): domain Eukaryota; kingdom Metazoa; phylum Chordata; order Testudines; family Geoemydidae; genus Mauremys; species Mauremys mutica. The sequence continues at coordinate 97,593,046 of NC_059076.1, read as the reverse complement.
ATTAGGGTTAGTGTGGCCGCAGATCGACGGTATTGGCCTCCGGGCGATATCCCACAGTGCACCACTGACCGCTCTGGACAGCAATCTGAACTCGGATGCAGTGGCCAGGTAGACAGGAAAAGCCCCGCGAACTTTTGAATATTTCCTGTTTGCCCAGCGTGGAGCTCCGATCAGCACGTGTGCCGATGCAGTTAAAAATCAAAATAAAGAAAGAGCTCCCGCATGGACGATGCGGACGTGATCGCTGTAAGGGCAGGCAAATCTGTTCTATCAGCGCTCCGTTACAGAAGACGAAATTCAAAATCATTTTTAAAAAATCTCCAGACAGATGCCATAGCAGGGACTCAGCGCACTGCTGCGTGACAAGCGTAACGGAAAGCCAAAGAATCAAATGGACGCTCATGGACTGGAGGACTCAAGCTATCCCACAGTTCCTGCAGTCTCTGAAAAGCATTTGCATTCTTGGCTGAGCTCCAAATGCTTCTAGGGTCAAAAACAGTGTCCACGGTGGGTCAGGGCATAGCTAGGCAATTTACGCACCCCCCCACCCACCCCCAGAAGTGAAAGGGAAAACAATCCTCTCTTGACTCTTTTACATGTCACCCTATCTTTACTGAATGCTGCAGATAGACGCGATGGTGCAGCACTCAACACCAACATCCTTGCTCCCCTCACGCCATGGATGGCTGATGGTACAATAAGACTGATACCCATCGTCATCATCAGCTTATTGGCACATGGGGCAGTGCAAAAGGACTGGTAACCATGCCGACTAGCATCAGTTAGGTCGATCAAGGGTGCCTGCCCCTAATTTTTCCTGGTAGATGGTGCAATATGGCTGGTAACCGTCTTCATCATAGCAACAGGGGGCTGAGCTCCATCAGCCCCCACCCTTCATGTGTAAAGAAAAGATTCAGTTGCCCCTGGACTAGCAGTGGGATGCTGGGCTCCTCTCCTACACACTGCTTAATGTCCTGTCTGGACTATCATAGCAGCTGGAGGCTGCCTTCCACTCATTTCTCACTAACAAGTCACTGTGTCATCACACAAGTGGGGGGACAGTGCTATGGTAGCCCAGGAAGGCTGGGGGAAGAACAGAATGAACAGGTGGGGTTGTTGCAGGAGCACCTCCTGTGAATAGCATACAGCTCATAATTTCTGCAGGATCTGACACAGAGCAGCTGTGCTCTCTGGTTATGATATACAGTGGTTCTCTAGTACACTTGCCCATATTCTAGGCAGGACTGATTCTATTTTTAGATACCAAAAAGGAGGGATTGACTCAGGGAGTCATTCCCAATTTTGGCTTTTGCGCCCCTGGCTAAGAGCAGCCAGGGGCACTTATGACAGCAACAGATGGTGCAGTGCAAAAGGACTGGTAGCCACGATCATCTTATTACCAAATTATGGTATGGTAGATGGTGCAATATGGCTGGTAACCATCTCTGCTGTCATGCAAAAGCAAAAGCATGCTGCTGTGTAGCGCTGCTGAATCGCCTCTGTCAGCAGCATCTAGTACACATACGGTGACAGTCACAAAAGGCAAAACAGGCTCCATGATTGCCATGCTATGGCATCTGCCAGGGCAATCCAGGGAAAAAAGGCACGAAATGCTTGTCTGCTGTTGCTTTCCCAGAGGAAGGAGTGACTGACGACATTTACCCAGAACCACCCGCGACAATGATTTTTGCCCCATCAGGCACTGGGATCTCAACCAGGAAATTCCAAGAGGCGGGGGAGGCTGCGGGAACTATGGGATAGCTACGGAATAGCTACCCACAGTGCAACGCTCCAGAAGTCGATGCTAGCCTCGGACCGTGGACGCACACCACCGATTTAATGTGTTTAGTGTGGCCGCGTGCACTCGATTTTATACAATCTGTTTTACAAAACCGGTTTATGCAAATTCGGAATAGTCCCGTAGTGTAGACGTACCCAGTATATCCACACAGGAATAAACACATGCCATCTTTTCATCAGAACGAGGAGGCAACATAATAGGGGAAGTCTGGCATTTTAGGTACAGTCAGCTCTAAACAAACAAAACAAAAGAAACAGCCATTTAGCTGATACCAATGATTTCACTAAACATCACCAACTGTGTTTACAAAAGGCTTTGTATCTTACTTACCAGGGCTCATCCCTTGTTGCAAGGTTGCTTGAAAGCAAGTAGACTCAGCAGGGCAGTAATAAAGTCAGCTTGTAATACTGCACTTAAGGAAGCTCCACATATCTGAGAATGGCAGCAGCTAAGAATGATGTGAAGGCAGCCTGTTCATCTCTTGGAGGGGCTGAACAGCTTGTGTTGCCTATTTGGAGAGTGGGGCATGATCAAACAAAAAGGCATATAGTATGATTATGCCTGCCACAGTACCATATGTTGGCCCAAATTCTACTTTGTTACAACAATGACTTCAGTGGAGTTAATCAGAATTTGTAGTAACGTGTCTGAGAGAAGAATTTGGCTCAGTGAAAGTTTAAATTCAGACTTTTTCACTTTTTTTTTAAGTTTTGATTTAAGAAACTTGTTTGATTTAGCAAAGCTTTTTAAGAACAATGTATAAGAACTCCAGAAATCCTCTTGGGTATGGTTATCCCAAGCAAATGTATGTAGAACAATTTGATTGTTCCGATTCCTTTCAGCGAAAGGCCTGTGCAATTTTCTTTCATTTCAGGGGTGGGGTAAGATTTAAAGGAAATCTAATAAATACTCAGAAGATGCATTAGAATGTGCAGAGTACATTACAGCTACTATATATAGATCATATATTCATCAGCCTATTTGGCAAGTCTCTGCCTACCTGGAAAAAAGCTGATAGACATTAAGCAGGAAATTCAAGTCAAAGGAATCCTAGAAGGCTGAGAGAGACAGGAAAATAAAGTAGCAGACAGGTAACAGGCTATCATGCATTAACCATTAAAGGCTATTTTATGTGCTGTTCATTAGGAGGCCTCCCTTGAACTGAACAGAAAAAGGCCCAAGATAGTGATCTTCACAGACAATGATTTTTAATATATAAAAGAAAGTGTATTTTCTCAGAACAGTAAATTGGCACCCTCCCAGGTGACATGAATTGTTATTTCCAATGAAATGTTGGTGAGTGGCTGCTCACAGTTTAGGTTAACAAATTACTTTTTAAAGGTCTGGTGGTGGTTTAGATCATTTAATTGAGGTCAATTGAGTAAATTTCTAGAAGTTTGGTCACATTTAGGTCAATTAATTAAGTTTGGGACTATTTTTAAAGTTTACATTTCACACTTCTGTGCAGAATTACAGCTGAAACTAATTGTGTATATGAAAAGCAGTCTTCTTTCTCTACCCCCACCCACCTGTAGCTATATTACTGTTATCTATTATTTGTAATAGTGTAGAACCTAGGAACCCCAGTGATGCAAATGCAGTGGCACCGATTCTCATTTACAATAAAGCCTCTTTATGCCAATCTGGTGGTAAAAGTGATTCAAATATAGAGTTCAGTTTCATTTACACCCCCCTTAAGTCCCTGTTACTCTCCTCAGGTGGTGCAAAGTGGCCTTGATGTAAATGAAAATCCAGCCCAATATCTGATTGGGGGAAGAACTGAGAATAGTTAGTGAATAAAGACAGGAACTGGAAATGTATAACTAACTCCTCACTTAAAATCATCCCAGTTAACATTGCTTTGTTGTTATGTTGCTGATCAATTAGCGAACATATTCATTTAAAATTGTGCAATGCTACCTTATAATGTGTTTAGTAGCTGCCTGCTTTGTCCACTGCTTGCAAAAAGAGCAGCCCATTGGAGCTAGCTAGTGGGGGCTTGGAACCAGGGTGGATGACAGCCCCCCAACTCCCTTAAGTTCCCTGTGTAGCAGCCACACAGCAGGCTATCAATTGACAGCAGTTCAGCTGTCCCTCCCTCCACTGCCATGTGCTGCTCCTGCCCTCAGCCTTGGAGCTGTTCCCGGGAGCTTCCTGCTTTCTGTGAGGGGGTAAGAGTGGGGCTAATATCAGGGTGTCCCCCTCCTCCCTGCTTACCCCATCTCCCCATAGCAGGGGCAGACATGACAGGGCTCAGGACAGAAGGAGTGTGCTGGTAACAGCTGCTATCTCAGCTTCCTGGTCCACTTAAAAATGAAATCTACTTAGATTGGTTCAGCATACTTAAAGGGGCAATGAGCATCTCTCTCTCTCTCACACACACAGGGCGTGTGTCTCTGTCTCTGTCTGCTATGCTGTCTCCCCTCCCTCCATTTGTGCTGCCTTGTAGAGTATGAGGTTACATTAACAACAATGTGTTAACCCTTGACGGCTCAGCCAAGTTCTAGTTCATCATTTAGCAGTAAGGCATTCCTTGGGAGATATCCCACCCTCTGACTCCACCACCTCAACCAAGCTTCATAATCATCATTGCTGTGTACAGGATTAAATTGTTTGTTTAAAACTTATACTGTGTGTACATATATATAATATAGTCTTTTGTCTGGTGAAAAAAAATTCCCTGGAACCTAACCCACACCCATTTACATTAATTCTTATGAGGAAATTTGATTTGCTTAACATTGTTTTGCTTAAAGTCACATTTTTCAGGAACATAACTACAACATTAAGCGAGGAGTTACTGTAATATGATAACTTATTTAGGCCTCAGTGCATTTATATCATGGGTTATTTAGAGTGATATTATTTATATTATTACAATAGGAAGAGACATTTTCTCTGTGTGCTGGTAGGCACATATCCAATAACATCACATAGGCTGGTTATTCAGGTTAACAAAGTTTTCTCCCACCTCATGCTCCCTTTCCTCCCCACCTCCCACCAGCATAGATTGGTTTGTAAAGTAGGGTTTAGTAGTTGTGTTAAAGCAAATATTCTTTCCCCAGAAAATTGAACATTTGCAGCAAAAGCCTAACAAACACTTTCACCTTGTCTCTGCTGAGTCTGTAACAGGAGCTATTTTTGAGGTGACTGTAGCCATGCTGGAGGATAGCAGCTTCAGGCTTGTTTTTTTATCAGTTCAAGCTCATAACCTTCTTGTCTGGAATGAAATAATCATAAGCTGTTGAGAATGTAAGGCAGGAGGGAAAACTAGTGAGGAGAGGTGTCAAAAAGGGAGTTTTTGCACCACTTCGCTTTTCCTTGGCCTGAAAATGAAATCTGGAAAACAGGAAAGTTTTTATTTTATTACCACCCAGAACGGTAGCAAGACAGAGCATTTTGTTATGAGAAAACATCTATCTACTGTATTTTCATTTTTCTGTTGCTGTAACATTCTGGTCTTTTTTCACTGCTTAAATATATACCTAGTTGAGTTACACCCATGTTGTGGTACATATATACTCACGAGGCACCACCTGATAGTTTTATTCTCCTGTGCAGCTGACTTAACCTTCAGTTAAATCATTCATTTTATATTAGTAATCTCTCGGAGAAGCATGATACTGATGTAGAAATCTTCATGTAGGCAGGCTTTCAACCATGGAGCAGGGTGGCACAGTGGAAATATGCTGGATTCATAACACAGCGGTCAATGGATTGAAAACACTCTCTGCTAGTTCAAGGGTAATGACTCAGTAGAACAACTTCTGAGATGTTGTGGTGAATTCTTCATCAGTGGCAATTCTTAAATCAAGACTGGATGTTTGTCTAAAAGATATGTTCAAGTTCAAAATTATTTTGGGGAAATTCTAAGGGCCTGTATATGCAGGAGGTCACGAATAATCACAGTGGTCCCTTCTGGCCTTTAGAATCTATGACTCTGTGGCAGTCAGTCAATAGCAACAGAACATATGTGCAAAGTTAGGGCTGAAATAGCCAAGAGGCTTAAGCATTCATTTTTAAGGCCCCAATTCTGCAATCTGATCCATACAGGCAGACCTTTATACCTGTGCAGAGTCCCAGGCACAGGCTCTGATAACACATCAGATTTCAAAACCGGGGCCTAAGTTAACCACACATTCCTCGTTATTTTTATGATGGGTTTTTCAAGTTACCAGGACAAAAACAGTTGACCAAACAAAAAGAGGAAAGGGCAAAGTATTATTACATAAGGTATAATGGGCATTAGATGTAGAGGAAGAAGGCAACTGAATAAGCATTAACAGTTACACAGGAAGAAAATTAAGGGTTAGATATTGCTTTCTTTAATCACGATTAGTCCCATTAACTTAAAAACAAGGGAGTGAGCTGGCATTGTGAGCTCAATTAGCCCAAATAAAACTTAAAGAGAAACATTCTAAGGAAAAACAACCAAAATGATATGGGACCAACAATCATTTCAGTACTTTGCATTTGTATCACACTCTTTTCAATCATACTGTTTTGTCAGTTTCAATAGTCTTTAGGGCAGGGAATATGTCTTTTACTTTCCTGTAAAGCACTAACCATAATAATTATTATTATAATAAAAAAAACTAATAACAATGTGCCTTGTGAGGTACTGTATAAATTAGCATGCTGATTTAAATTTATATCATTAATAAGCCTCTCTGAAAATTCTGGGGTGGCCAAAGAGGTACCAGAAGGTTGGAGAAAAACAAATACAGTAAAAGGTTTAAAAAATGGGAAGAAGTGTCATCCTGGCAAACAATGATTCAGATGTACAATTTTAATCCCTAGTAAATTATCAACAGAAAACATTCTCTGAATAACTAGGGTCATAACTTGACACATGAATCTTCTGTGGTACAGATCCCTCATGGCCTCTGAAGTTTAGCTGGGCCCTACAGCTATTCTTAGCGGGGACAGGGACACATTCAGCAGCAGTCATTCATGTAGCCACCACATCCTGCATCTTACCTCCTACCACTGCAGGTAGAGTCTATGAAACTGCCTCCACTGTTTTATATGGCATGGTATGGCAGGTGATGCTGGGGGATGAGGGATTATGCCACTGCTGACATACCAAAAGATCAGTTAGGATCTTGCCCACTTAATGTCAGCTAGGGGATATGGACTAAGCTGTTAGCCCACAGCCTGCAGAGATAGCTGCTAGCTCAGAAACAGAACTGTCAGCTGGGGGAGATAGGACCAAAGGGGTTGAGGATCTCCCCATCCCAGGGCAATCAGAGGGCAGAAGTAGCAGAGCTCCATCCCTTAGGACACCTCCAAATTCTCAAAGCCACGGAGGATTGTCTGTCCTCTATTCATGCTTTTCTTCCCCAGGGAAGCTCTACAGTGATGACTAAAGCTTCAGGGCTGTGGTAACCTCATCAACACCTCTGTAGGGAAGAGAGAGGGGGAGAATATAAAAGGGCCAGTCATCCATGTGTGTTTTATGGACAACTCATTTGTGTGAGATCTCTGCCTGTTTTAGCAGCTCCATGGGTCAGGACCACAGAACCACTCAGACCTGTCTGCCAGTATTCAGGCTTGGTCAGGCCAGCATGGAGTCCCTCGACACACCCTTCACCCCAGCACAGTAGAAGGCTGGAATATGACTCCTATAAGGTATCAGAACCATGAGCAATAAGCACTGTGGTTTATAAAGTACAGATCGTGCTCAACAAACATGATTGTTTCATTTGGTAGTATTACAAAATTAGTGGATGAAAGGAATGTGAGAAAATACCTGTAATTTATTTGGTTTTTAGTAAAGCATTTAGTGCTGTGCTCTAGGAAATTTTTACTTGTAAAACTAATCCAAATCCACTCGGATTACATGGAGTGGAAAGTGGCAGGACAGTTAATGGCTAAAGAGGCATGGCAATGTGTGGAGATGAGGGAGGAGCCTAATGGCTACTGCAAAGAAGCAGGAGCGTTTCAAAGGAAGAAAGAGAAGTTTGGGACCAACTCTCACTGAAAGTCAGCGGAGTTGGGCACCTATCGCCCCTTTGTGCCTTTGAAAATCTTTCTTGTGGGTTTTATTCACCATCATTACAAATTAGCTGGAAGTTGAAATAAGCAGCATGTAAATGAAATTCAATAACAGAAAGAGATCTAGAGATATTAGAAACCTGGACAGAATACAACAAAACCTGATTGAGCTTGGAATAATGCAATCTGGTGGGAAGTAATCTAAAACATATGCTGTATATTTCCAATGGGAAGGAGGAACTGGGAAGCAGTGATGCTGAAAAAGACCCATGGGGTGAATGCAGGCAACTAATTTGAATTTGTAATACCCAGTGGCAGTAAATAAAAAAGACAACACAACATTGGGTTCATATGCAGAGGCATCATATCATAGAGCAGAGCGATAATAGTCTCTCTCTCTATTGCTCATCTGACCAAACCTGGAAAGCTGTGTTAATATGTCGGTATCTCATTACTAAAAAGGTATTGATTAACTAGGAGTTTGGAGAAGACAAACAACAAAAGCAACAAAAATTATTAGAGGCTCTGAAAGACTGACTTACCTGTAGGTTCAGCTGCAATACTTGCTATGGAATTCTATGCTTTAACACATAGGCTCTAAGGCTAGATTCACAAAGGAACTTAGGCATGGCACGCTGAGCATCAATGTGCCTAACTTTTAGGTGCCTTGAAATCACTGGGATTCATAAAGCCCGAGTTAGGCACTTGGGCTTACTATACAATGAATGAGGAGAGAGGTATCTCAGAATGGGATTCACAGAAGCCAGCACATTAAGCAGTTCCCCCATGGGAGGTGCCAAGGAGAGGGTTGTGTCCTAAACCCCACCCCTCTCAGGGAGTTCAGCACCTAAATCCAGGATGGAGGGAGGCACCTCTCTCTGCGTGGCATTCTCAGCAGCAAGTCTGCGGTTAACATCAGGTGTTTATGCCATTATTGTTGTAGCTGCTGCACTGCCACCACTTTTAACCCCAGGGGTAGGGTACTCACCATGGATGTGGGAAACCCCCAATTCAAGTCCCACCTTTGTCTGAGGGGGCAAAAAGATTTCAATAGGGATCTGCCACCTCTCAGGTGAGTTCTGATGGGGGTGGTAGGCTCCCTCTGTCTCTCCTCTTAAAGCTGTTCCACTGTGGATAAATAGTTTTAAAAGGCCATTGGAAGAGGGGAGCTGGACCCTGGGGCTCCCAGGTGAATGCTGTAACCGCTGGACCACAGAGTCAATCTCATGCTTGCTCGCTTTCTGTGGCCCAATGACTCTCATTATCAATTCACAGTGGAACAGCTTCAACAGGAGAGATTGAGGGAGGCCCACATCTGAATATCTTATAGTCCAGGGGCTGGAGTGTGCACATGAAAGGTGGCAAGATCCCTGTTCAAATGCTCTCTCCTCAGTTGGAGGGAGATCTGAAGTGGGGGTCTTCCACATCCCAGGTGAGTACCCTAGCCACTGGGCTAAAAGTTCTGAGTGAGGTCCTCCACTCCTGCTGAGCTTGCCTATTGGTAGGGCCACACAGGCAAGTTAGGCGGAGGAATGCCTATCTTCCCATGATTCGTGTATTGCTCTGGAGCAGGGGTCATCAACCTTAGGGGTCCCGTCAGGGTAATCCACTGACGGGCCATGAGACATTTTGTTTATGTTCACTGTCCGCAGGCACAGCCCCCCGCAACTCCCAGTGGCCGGGGTTCTCCATTCCTGGCCAATGGGAGCTGTGGGAAGCAGCAGCCAGCACATCCCTGTGGCCTGTGCTGCTTCCTACAGCTCCCATTGGCCAGGAACGGCAGACCCCAGCCACTGGGAACTGCAGTAGGTCGTGACTGCTGATGGTCAACATAAACAAAATGTCTTGCAGCCCACCAGCGAATTAACCCCGAGGGCCGTGTGCCATAGGTTACCGACCCCTGCACTGGAGCTTAGGCATCCAGAAGCCTAGAGGGGAGTAGCAGTGCACATACCCAAAGGCAGAAACATAGGCACTTTGGGAGGTTTTATGGCAGCAATTTAGACAATAAGCAAGTTTTGGTGCCTTCACGATTTGGTGATAGTTCTGCTGAGGTTTTGTGAATCCTATTGGGGCCTGATTCTGGGATTTAGGCACCTAAAGTGGCAGTTAGGCACCTAAGTCCTTTTGTGAACCTAACCCTATGTCTTTAAAGTTAAACTTTCAGCATCGGATTTTCAGAGGTGCCCAGTATTGGCCTAACTCTACTGAGGCCTAGATCCTCAAGGGTATTTGCATGCCTAAGTGCCACTGATATCAATGGGAGTTAGGAGCCCTGTGAGGACCTGGGCCTGACTGATTTGGTAAATCCCACTCGCATTTTGTAAAATCAAACTTACATTTCTCCTTACAAAGAACAAACAGACATCAGAGAGCAATTTGTTCCTCTGATTCAAGATGTACTATCAAATCAAAGCTAATCATTGGGGAAGGTGTGCTAGGGTATATTTCTAGACATAGTCAAGTGTAGTAAATGGAGATAGTATCATAGCAGAGAAGATTAAGGAAAGAATTATTGCATAGAAGAGGAAATAGTTAACAATAATAATACAAAGAAGATACTCTTATAAGAGTATCACAAATATAGGTAGAATAGGGTTAACTAAACCCTCATCTGTTTTTTTAATTTAAAATTATTTCTTAATTTTAACAGCAAGCATTATTATTATTATGTGTGGAAGTGCTTGACTACAGAAAGTTCTCTCCTCATTTTGAGATACAGCCTCAATTGGTTCTTGGAGAAAAAAATATTCACTTTTGCCATAGGTTTCACCCCCACTCTGAACTTTAAGGTACAGATGTGGGGACCTGCATAAGAACCCTTAAGCTTAATTACCAGCTTAGATCTGGTTGCTGTCACCACCCAAATAATTTAAAACAGCTGTTTATGAGTCATTTGGGAAACTCTGTCTCCCCCCCAAATACTGTAACCCTTCCCTGGGTAACCTTGAAAGACTTCTCTACCAATTCTCTGGTGAACACCAATCCAAACCCCTTGGATCTTAAAACAAGGGAAAAATCAATCAGGTTCTTAAAAAGAAGACTTTTAATTAAGGAAAAGGGGTAAAAGAAATACCTCTAAGCCCTGGTCTACACACAGCCCCTGGTTCGAACTAGGGTACGCGAATTCAGCTACGTGAATAACGTAGCTGAATTCGAACTACCCTAGTTCGAATGACTTACCGTCCAGATGCCGCGGAAGCGAACTCCGCGGCTCCAAGGTCGACTCCGGCAACTCCTCCTGCCGCGGTGGAGTACCGGAGTCGACCGCGGCGCTTCCGGAGTTCGAACTATCACGTCTAGATCAGACGCGATAGTTCGAACTCCGAGAAGTCGAACTCGCCGCGTCAACCCGGCGGGTAAGTATAGACGTGGCCTAAGAGATTAGCATACTAGCTACTCACAGACAACAGATTTAAAACACAGAGAATGTTCCCCTGGGCAAAAACCTTAGTACACAAAAGAAAACCCAATTTGATTATCCCTCTAATACAAAAAGACAAAGTGACAAAAGGAAATAAACATAAGCTAATTCATTCCTTCTCTAATACTCACTACCTGGGTGATTTCTTGATCTTTTCACTCTGGCACAGAACTTAATGAAGAGAACAAAGGAAAAACTTCCCTCCTTCCTCTTGAAAAATCTTATCCCCCCATTGGTTCCTCTGGTCAGGTGTCCGCTAGGCTAGGCGAACTTATTAACCCTTTACTGTCTGTTTATTACAACTTTCCAGACAATTAGTTATGTAAATGCAGAGTGATCAGCAATCACAGAATAGAAGTGATGCTGGCTTTCTTTTTAAGGACTCTTCAAGAGAATGTGGCTTTGGCAGTCCATGTTGATATGCTTCCCTAGTGTTGGAAAAGCCTATGAAGGGGGAAACTCTTTTCCCATGATACTTTGACTTGGTCCTGCAAGATGCTGAGCATTGATGTAAAAGCAGAGCTATCAGCTGGGCAAGAGGCTCAGATTTGTCTCACTGAGGATAATCAGAGGGCTGAGGTAACAGAATTCAGCCATGTTAAGACTTCTCCAAATCTTTGCTGTCACAAAGGGTCATTTTCCCTCCTATCTTCCTTCTGATCTTCCCTGTAGCAGCTGTACAGGAATTACTATAGCCTCGGGGCTATTGTGGCTTCACCAATACAGTAGCCTTAGCTAGAAATTTCAGTGGGATCATTAATGTGCTTGAAATCAAGCTTATACTTCAACGCTTTGCTAAGTCAGAGCTAGATTGCTCAATGCCTACGGTATTGAGCCCATAAGGATGAACTATGAGTTACTATTTGTGTGAAATGTAATGTTTTTACATCGGACATGAACATGAAATCACAGGAGAATGCAGTTTAAGCTTCAAAAGCAGTTCAGATAGACTTGGGCAAAATGGGAATTTTTGGAAGGTCACCAGTTCAGAAGATAACATACACTGCCATATACAAATCTAATTAAGTACACGAGAAAGATGAAATGCTCCATTATAGGCTGCCTTTAGATAAGGTTCACATTAAGTACATATGGCTTACATTGTCTGAGAAGACACTGATATACAGCACTGAAGAATTTAAGCAAGACAAACCTATTTAAGGGTCATATGTGCACTCAGCTCCTACTGACCACACTGCAATTTGAAAACACCACACAGCCCTAAGAGTTTAAACTTTTAACATTTTATGGATTGATTATATTACATTAATGAATTACATGTCTGTTAAACAATTAGTAGATAAAAGCAACACTAGTTTAAGGATTGTATGTTGTTTCAGAAGGTAGATAGACCATTTATTTCCTATCAGTGCTGCCACCTCTGTTTATATTAATTTAATATATTCCTTGTGACTAGCACTAATCTATTCTGGTGTGACTTCTTGCTAAGTATTGTGTTAGTAAATAATAATTTAACTTAATCTACATACAATGTTATACATATAACATTCCCTCCTACTGTTTATATTCCTTTAATTTACAGACAAAACTACTGTAGAAATGGTTTAAAGTCAAATACTGGGGGGAGAGATAGCTCAGTGGTTTGAGCATGGGCCTGCTAAACCCAGTATTATGAGCTCAATCCTTGAGGAACCTATTTAGGGAACTGGTTTAAAAATCTCTCTGGGGATTAGTCCTGGTTTGAGCAGGGGGTTGGACTAGATGATCTCCTGAGGTCCCTTCCAATTATCTGAGGAAATACTGTAGTTTAAAAACACCATAGTCTACATCCTATAGTACTTATCACTTATTTACTTTAAGGTAAAATTCCCATTTAATGCAACATGAATGGTTCCTGAGTAAAGACTAGGTAAGAACTTCAGGATTTGATCTCCTGTGAATAGCTTGAAACCTGTAAAAGATCAAGTGAAGCTGTCAAATAATTTGTATGTCATGGAACTATAATAATTAGAAAATATTCTATTTGTAGCTCATATTTTAGCTATGAAATATTTTTTCTGTATATCTCTCCCTCATGCTCCATTACTAATCATATATACATTAATATATTATATTATTCTCTTAAAAATTAATTGTTCCTTCTCCCTCCAAGCTTTGGGCCATATACTCCTCTTTGTGGCATGCAGTGGAGGGGAATCAAACTCCAATAAGTTGGTGGGGAAGGGCCACATGCCTGGGGGGGGTAGGTGGCTACAATGTTGCATTCCCCCAATGCTCATTGCTACCCTTTGTGCCATCTACCATAGCTTAGCTGAAGGGAGGCTTGGCCAGGGACAGAAGGAGTGGCAGGGGAAGAGCTGATCAGCAAAATATTATTTCTCTTAATTTAGTCATAAATTGCAATGTATTTGTACTTCCCTTCTACTATTTGCACATGCAGTGGTGCGTGCAAGGTGGGGGTTAGATGTGGTACAAGTCAGTGCAGTTGATGGGAATGGGTGCTAGGAGACTTGCTGAGCAAGGTTCTAGCCAGATGGAAGCCCAAAGAACTGCAAGGTGGTCCCCTGTGAATCATCCACAGTTTTTACTGGCAATTCCCGCTCCTGGATCAGCTCCGCTGTGGGCTGTTTCTGAGAAGGAACGCTATGATGAAACAGCAAGGACCCAGGGTTGGTAGATCTGTCCTCCCCTCAGGGGCAGCTCTAGGCATTTTGCCGCCCCAAGCACGGCGGCATGCCTGCAGAGGGTCCGCTGGTCCCACGGCTTCGGCGGTCCTCCTGGGACCAGTGGACCTTCCGCAGGAACGCCTGTGGGAGGTCCGCCAAAGCCGCAGGAGCAGCGGACCCTCCGCAGGCATGCTGCCGAAGGCAGCCTGCCTGCTGCCCTCGCGGCGACCAGCAGAGCATCCCCCATGCCTTGCCGCCCCAAGCACGCGCTTGGCGTGCTGGGGCTTGGAGCCGCTCCTGCCTCCCCTTCGACAAATTTGAATACACAAAAGGTGGGATTTCGCCAATTGTGACATCAGAATTAATTTCAGTGGAAATAGTTATGATACAACAAATGAAAGATTATGGGCCCCATTGGGATGTGATGGCAAAGAGTAGTGCAAGTCTAATGAGGTATGTGTAAGGTATACCTCAGAAGTAAATGAAAACTATGTCCTACGGTGTATAAACATGCATATAAGGGGTTTGATTGCAATCTGATATCTGAACAGTAGACTGGCTGTGCATATCCTAGTGATTCCAGCAAAATACCAATACAAATGTTGATAGCACACCTAAGGTTGCTAGTGTAAGTTGCTCATTTGTCTTTGAAAAATGCCTTTATGGTTCACTGCATTGGCTGATTGGGCCATGCTGAATGTACTTGCTGCCTATTATTATGAACGAGTGCTTCTTGGACTCTCGGTATGCTGTCACACCTGACTTTACACTGTGCCTTGTCTTCTTTCATCAGCTCTGATTGTGTTCAGTCTGGCAACATCCCAAACATGCCCCTTTCCTTCTACCCACCCCCTCACAGCCTCTCCATCATTATTTATTGCCGCAATACCTTTTACATTCTGAATTTAACCTCAAGAACAGAACAGATAAGCTCGTAAGTAAAAGACTGCTCATAAGAATGTTCTTAGTAACTATGAAAAACATAGGAGAGGTGAATGGAGAAAATAGTATCTAGGAGAAAAATTGCTTTTAGATAGAAGTTTCCAAAGTTTTTCCAGGCCAGATCTTGAAAGAGTGAAGATATTTGATGACCTGTACTATATAAGCTGATGTAGTACATAAACACTATCTTTACAGGGAACCAAACCATACTGTGATCCTGCAAAGTCCTAAGAAACTCTTCAGAATTTCTGAGCTCCTTCTAAGAACTGAGTTGAAGGCACTCAGCACATCTCTCAGAATTGACTCAGCATTGTCTCCAGGTTATCAAATATGTTCCAATTGTGTTTTCCAGCTTTTGTAGGAGATTTTGTGTGTGTGTGTGTGTATATAAAGTATATAAAATTTCATACATTATAAGACCAGAAGGGACAGCTGTGATCCTGTAGTTAGGTCCATCAATGGCTACTAGCCCGGAATAGTGTCCTTACCCTCTGTTTGCCGGAAGCTGGGAATGAGTGACAGGGAATTTTTTTTTTAAATAGGAGATATACCACTCACCTAGAACTGGAAGGGACCTTGAAAGGTCATCTAGTCCAGCCCCTGCCTTCACTAGCAGGACCAATTTTTGGCCCAGATCCCTAAGTGGCCTCCTCAAGGAATTGAACTCACAATCCTGGGTTTAGCAGGCCAATGCTCAAACCACTGAGCTATCCCTCCCTCCCAATGGATCACTTGATGATTGCCTGTTCTATTCATTCACTCTAAGGCACCTGGCATTGGTCACTGTCAGAAGACAGGATACTGGGCTAGATGGACCTTTGGTCTGACCCAGTATGGCTGTTCTTATGTTCTTAGTCTAACCTCCTGTATAACACAGGCCATAAGTCTTTCCTGAATATGTTCTAGTTCAAACAGGAATTAATATTTTAGAAAAGCATCTCATCTTATTTAATTTGTGTAATTCACCACAACCTTTGGCAAGTTGTTCCAATGGTTAATAAACCTTAACATTAAAAATTTGCAGTTTATTTATTTACAGTTATATAGGCAACAAGACAGATGCTGGTAGGTCAAACAAATTTGCAAAAGCAGATGGTTTTTTTAAGAAGGCACAAATGGCTGTTGTTAAGCTATTCAGCAATTTTTGAATCTTTATTTGTTTTGATCAACTTGCATGATACTAAACTCAATTCAGTTTCTTGCTGTAATACCTGCAGCAGGTTGGTTAATGCATGATGACATTTTGATTCTCTAAGGATTGTACGTTTGCAGCCAGAGCAAAAAAAAGGGACAAATTTAAGAGAAAATATTAGCTTCAAGCAACTACAACTTTTAAAAATAATTTTCTTAAAATTAATTATTGAAATAATTTGTGATGACAATGGAAGGATCACATTTAAGTCTGTTAAACTGATTATGTTTCAGAATAAATTTCAAAGCATGTACAGTAGGCTAACCTTGCAGCCACTGTTGACTTTTATCTTTCTTTGCTTGAAGAAGATTCTAGGAGATGAAACAGGGAGACAGACACAAAGGGATGGCCATTAGATCATTTAGGCTGACCTCCTGAATATCACAAACCATTAAAGTTTCATCCAAGATATCCCTATATTAAACCCAATGACTTTAGTTAAGTTAAAGCACTTCAGTGCTCAGGAAATTCAACTGTTGTATGCGACAAGCAGAGAATAGGAGAGAATGCCAGAGGTCCATGCAATGGCAGGGAGTAGATTAGGTGAGACATGTCCTGGTGTACCCAGCAGGCAATCCCTACTCCCATCCTCCACCCCCGCCAAAATCTCCTGATAATCTAATCTGGGGGAAATTCTTTCCCACCTCAAATCTGGCAGTCAGTTTGACCCTGAGCATGTGAGCAAGACAGCCAGACATCTAAGAAAAATAATTCTCTGTACAACCTGAGAACAATGGTCAGTCCATCTGGTGTCCCATCTCCAGCATAATATATCTAGCCAATTGTGTACCAAGAGAAAAAAATTCCTTCTTGACCCCTGCAGATGACAGTCTGAAACCCTGAAGCATGAAATTTGATTTTAATCATTGTCTTAATGCAGAGCTACAAGCATTATGAGCATGTTGAGGGCAATGCAGGCAATCCCATTCTCCCCATAGCCCATCGTGGAAGGGGTGAACAGGAGGACTCATAAATTCAGATTTCAGGGCTAGGAGGGACCAACCAGCCCAATTCCCTGCCCATGCACACAGGCCATATAATTTTGCTCAGAAACTGCAGAAAAGCAGATATATTAGAAACATTTTGCTTTAAAAACACCAAGTGATGGTGAGTCCACTACCTCCCCTGGCAAGCTGTTCCAATGTTTATCCTCACTGCTATGAAATTGTGACTTATTTCAAGGTTGAATTTGTCCCCCTTCCAGCTATTGGATCTTGTTATGCTTTTTGTCAGCAAGTCTGAAAAGCCAACCACTATATTTTCCATGTGTATCTACACACACAGTGATCAAATCACATCTCAACACTCTCTTCAATAACTGAGCTCCTTAATCCTCACATTGTAAAGTTTGTTCTCCAGCTCCTGCCTGAATCATCTTTGTGGCCCCTCTTTTGAACTCTCCACAGTATTGCAACACCCCTCTTGAAGTGTAGACAGAAGAATGGGACACATTATTCTAGTAGCTGTCTTACTAGTGCTGTTTACAGAGACAAGATCATGTCCCCACTGCTATTTGATATTTCCCTTTTTATACATCCAAGGATCCCATTAGCCCTTTTAGCCACAGCATTGCACTGAAATCTCATGTTGAGGCAAATATTTATGGTGACCCTGAAGACCTTCTCTGAATTAATGCTTTCCAATAGAGTCTCCCATCTGATAAGAATAACCTGCATTGTTGGTTCCCAGATGTATTAACCCACATTTGGCTGAATTAAAATGTATTATTCTGGTTTCTGACCATTTAACCAGGTAATTCAGATTACTCTGTAACAGCAATTTATCCTCCTAATTATTTACTACCCCATCAATCTTTGTGTCATTAGCAAACTGTACCAGCTAATATTTTAAATCATTGTCTAGATTGTTGATAAAAATATTAAATAGAATTGGACTGAGAACTGCTCCATGCGGGACTCTGTTAGAATTTAGAATACCATTTTAAATACCCATTATCCATGACAATATCTATTACAATACCAAATAAACCAAATATGAATCACCAATTATTATAACTTAAAATGCACTAAATCCTAATTTTAATATAAAATAAAGCAAAAAGAATACATAAAATTGAAAATGAATAATGAAATAAAAATAAAAAAGTTGAAATCAAAATCAAACATTTTGATTGATCCAAAACAGCTTTATTTAATTTGATTTCGTGGAAAATTTCAAAATTTTATCTTTTGTTCCAATTCAGTACAATTTTTTTTAAATGTCAGTTTCCTATTGAACAGAAATTCTGAGTTTTGCCATCTTTATTTGTGGACGGAAGTGAATTCCAAAGTCAAGGATTCTTCACAATGAATGCCTAACTCCTCATATACAGGGGACTCTAGTCCAAGCACTTTGACTAATCTAACTGTGGCAGTATTGCACAGAAAAAGATGGTCTCTCCGGACAACAGTTCTCATAGCAATTGGGGCCAGATTTTCACAAGAATTCTGCTCCTATTTAGGCACCAAAATAAAAAGCCAGATTTTCAGAAGGGCTCAGCACACTGGATAAGTTCTTTTGAACATCTGGCCATAAGTTTCACTATTGGAGCTATTCAGAGCTGAGTACTTTTGAAAATCAATTATGTGCACTGAGCACCTGAAAATCTGTCCTTGGGGGCTTTTTTGAAAACCTTGTTCTCAGGAGCTTATATTTGTTTTGATGGGGTTCTCCTGGTATTTTTGTTGGGTTTTTTTATTTTGTTATATATATGCTGCTATGTATTTATGTTAGAGAAGGCAGGGTCAAAGAAATGCATCTTGCACTTGGAGCGGAAAGCGAGGAGGTTTGTGATGAGTCTTAGTTCCTGGGGGAGTTCATTTCACAGAACCAGACCCCAAGAAATCTCTGTCTCTTGCACAGAAAAGCCTTACTCTTATCGGAGAGAGTTCCATTGTGCCAGAGGAGTGTACTTGTTGATCGTGATCTTCATCCTGGAGCTGTGGATGGGCTTTTAGACGTTCTGGTCCCAGATCATGGAGTGCATTAAACATTATAAATAAGACCTTTAACTTGATAGTTACTAGGTTTACATAGTGATTATGCCTTCTGAAGGAATGAAGTGGCTGAGCTGCTATCAAGAATATGCAATTTTTCATTAAAAATGACCTCCTATATCAGAGGACTCATAGGCTGCAAAGGTGATGGGGATGATCCTGGTGTTTACAACCCTTATTTACTAAATCTAGCTAAAATGATTATTAAGAACAGAATTATGTCTTCTTACATTGCTGCAAGAACATCTATAGATCTTCATAACTCTCTCTCTCTCTATATATATATGAGTATAATAATAGTATTAATAATTATTAATACTTATGCACACATTTGCCAATTCTTTAGTAGATCTCCTCCATGCTCCAGCAACACTTTTATAGATTCAAAACATGTTTGTTTTAACCAGAGATTTTATGTTATATTGAAAAAGATATTGATTTTCATATTTGGTTTATGAATTCAGTTTTTGTCTACTCTAGAGTTGAATATTCATACTAACCTCATCATTTGTAAATGTAGTACACCAGGTTATTGACATTTTGAAATCCAATATTTTAAGAGGAGTTTTCCAATAGCTGTCAGAACTGGTTTCTGTTTGGTCAGTTAAAATATTTCGTTAGTGCACTCCTGGTTGAGATCTTTATCATAATTGGTTGTGTGCTTTAAAATCAGTAATGTGGTTCTGTTGATCTTCCTGAGTGTCTGTCAAAAACTTCAATTAAACTCTAGCACCCAAACATTTACTTACTGGCTGTTGAAACATATTTTCTTTGTTTTTGTTTTTTTCAGTAACAGAGTTGAAGTGTTATGCAAACACAAAACAAATTGTAACAATTAGTCTTAGATCTACTCAAAGAAGACAATGATAGCCGAGAAAATCTACCAGATGGTTCTTTTTAATAAATACATTAATGTCTTTTTTATTTTTCTCCAATTTTGTTGACTAACATGATAACAGAAACTTTCAGACCATCAAACCAGTTTTCACAATCTGCCATTAAGTTTGCATTTCACAGAAATAGTTCTGACAAGCACTAATAGATGAATGTTGGTGCAATAATGAAACAGTATAAGGCATATTTACACCATCCTTACATACAGAACACTGTACACACAAAAAAATCACAGATCTGCAAATTCAATCCCCAAGACATTTTATGCTTATAGGCTTGGCATTAAACAAATATTTACCCAAGCAACAGACAAATCTCTTGTTCTTGTGTGATTTATTTGTAACATTGTGCTCATGCAAAATAGATATTTGCTTTATTGCATTAACATTGAAAGAGTATTGGGATTTGGTTCTGTAACCAGTTCTATCAAATTTAAAACCCTGTTTCTCTCCATCCATAGCAAGGTTGAGTAACTTTTACTGATGACATAAAGTGAGCAGTGATCTGATGATTGGGTTTTTTATTTGATGAGTTACAAAATGACAATGAATCCCAGATGATTATAGTATGAAAACCAACTTTCTTGATCATGCACATTTTATTTTACTAATATAAAATGGTTTAGACCAGATTCATCTTGTATTTGTTTAATTTCTTTTAAAGAAACCGTGTACTATCCAACATCCACTGTTCACAGAAAGAAATAAGCAGCAGGAATCACTCTGACTGCAGAGTGGACCATAAGGAGGACAGCAGTAGGATAGTGGCAACTTTAATAAACATCAAATGCACCAGAGATACTTAATGAGGGAGGCAATTAACTATAACCCATATTTTTGTAAGAGTTCAGACTGCCATGGCCGTTTGCGCTCTGGAAAGTAATCTGGAATATGGATATTTTTAAAATCTTGAATACATTTTTTCATTTCTTCTTCAACACTCAGCTTCTCACATACCTTCTTTTTAGAAAGATTTGTTTCTCTAGACTTGCTAATGAGAGTTTGAAAGAGTTCACTGTTCCTGCGTTTGTCTGGAGGTGGCATCCACTGCACTGGGGCCTTCTTTGATGGACGATCCAAAGTTAGAGTATTTGGCTGGTGTGCTGTTGACTGTTGGGTGCTAGCAGCATTTTCTTGAGGAGTGCTAGCCTCTGAATGGCTGTCACAACTAGAGGTGGACAACTCATTGCAGGAAGTCCCACTTTCGCTTCCTTTGTCTGTGACTTTGTCATGCTTCCTTTCTTCGTGTTCTTGTTTGGGAGACACTGTTCTCTGAGGTGGTCCTAAAAATAGCAAAAAAAAAAAAATTATAAACATTAACTAGACAGAAAATTAGGCTCTGTTTTTACAGTTTTTAACACTATTTTGTGACACACTTTTGTAAACTACAGATCAGATTCTCAGCTGGCATAGGATGGTGTGGCTTCATTTTATTTACTAGCACTATGCCATTTTATCACAACTGAGAGTCTGGACCTACCTTTCTGTTCAATATGAAGTTAACACAATAGTCTCCCTACTGAAATATATTTCCATGTCAAGAATAAATTCATCTCTTGGATTCTTCTGCAGGCAATGAAATGTGCATAATGTTGACAGATTATCTGCACCAGAAATCCCTCCAGGCATGTTTAAATGAGCTATTTTGCCATTATACTCCAAGTAGCTTATTATGGAAAACTAGATTGTTGGAGTATTAGGAAAATAATGCCATACAATTTGCAAAACTTGTCCTTTGCTTAAGTAAAAAAGGTCCTAGGGTTCTGGTTATGTTTTAGGAAACTCTGGGTTATTATGTTCTAACAAATATCCACTAGTTCTGTGTTCTGTAGATGTCACCATTGCACTGAAGCACCTGACTCAAAGCAATACTCTCATATATGCTACTAATGGAGAGTCTCGGGACCTGATTCTTATCACATACTTGTTTAGTATTAGTGTCTGTGATGTCTACCACATCTACATAATCTCCCTTGGGTTGTTTACCAGAGAGGCAGAAGGGCAGTTTTGTAGGTCACAAGACTTCATAGTAGACTTGGGTGAACATATTTTTTGCATGGATATTTGCTCAGATAAAAAAAAAAAGGAATGTGCTTTGCCTGTGTTCATGCCCCCCTTCTTTGTTTGCTTTCCATGTAGATTCTATCAAACAAAGGTACTGACAGAAATGATTGATAAAACTATCCACAATATTACAAAATATTCATGGAAAGTGAACATTGGATTCCTAAATGTAATTACTTGTACTGAAAACCTGATTCGAAGAGCTATGCTCATCCAGACTGGAAACAGAAACAATCCCTTGGGTCCTATATGTTCAACCATAGCTAACCAATGCAGCTCAAATATGGAATTTCAGATAATGAATATGTCAATGAATTATCCACAATCTATAGACCAAGAATTATTAGCGGAAAATATTCTCTAAATAAGTCTGAAAAAACAGCTGCTCATGGAAAATTCGCAAACAGAAAAAGCTAAACTATCTGAACAGGTTATGAAAAATTCTCTCAAGCTCTGTTTCCTACAATAAAAAAATGTCAAGTTGGGAACGCTAGAAGAATTGTGATATTACCACTTATTCATATTTTACTTTGAAGGACAGATATTTGTTTCTTTTAAACATTCATAGATCAGACTCAAAATTAGGGTGAGCATATTCAAATCCAAATTATTTGGCTGCTTCCTCTGCAGATGCACTGGAGAAGAAAGGAGTTGGCTTGGAGAGTCTCTCTGTTTAGTGTACACCCTCTCTGAGCTTCTATAATTCAGCCTATTACATTTATTTCAAATGTTGCTTTTACTGTGTGTACAGTAGTGAAACTGGTAATGATCTTTCTTCTCCACTCACAGTTTTTTTATTCATACAGTATGTCTCAGTTTTTTTTCTGTTTGTTTATAAGTAGATTTGCTTTTACAGGAGATTGTTATACTGCAGAGTTCTCATAAAAGTTGCAAGCATATGCACAGATCGTTAAGACACTTCAGGTTTTCTATTTTGATGAACTATTAAAAGGGTGTTAGGAGCAGAAGAATCTTATTTCCTCCACAGTACAGAAGTTACAGCTGAATATGACACATATGGATAAATATAGAGATGGAAATAAATATCATGATAATTTGAAAATAAAAAAAAATATTCAACACATCACTTGTGTCCAATATACAGTAATGGAAAACCTATCAGGAAACAAATAATTCTGTTAAATACACAGATTAGATAAAGTGTTAGCTAATAGAGCAGGTCAGGCAATAATGATTTTTCTAGCACTTTTTTTTTGACAAAAAATGAAACACTTCTAATAAATACTTGCCATTTTTGTCAAACAATAAAAACAAATATCAGTGTGATTTTTTTTCAGTTTTAAACAAAAAACTGGAAGAAAGTTGAGTTTTGATTTTTTCAATGATAACTTGAACATTTTCAATTTAAATGTTTTTGTGGAAAATTGTTTTATCAAAAAGCCATTTTTCATCCAAAAAAAAAAAAAGTTTTGACAACATCTGAGGATCTGCTCCCAAAAGTTCATCAATTTTTTTTAAAAATTTATGTGCAAAAAGTGTTAGGGTGAAAACCTGGCCCCATTGAAGTCAATGGCAAAATACCAGTTGACTTGAATGGGGCCAGGGTTTCATCCTGATCTTTCTATAGTGAAAACATTATATGACCCTAAATCTCATTTATATTAAGACTTCTATACACTATTCTGAGAGGAAAGGGACCTTAAAGTGGGTAGGAATGTGATTAGGGCCCTTTTACTCTGTCAGGGCAATGTAAAGGAGCCTTAGCTTAAAGGAAAATCAGGACTATAATCATTTGCCTTCCAGTAACTCAAAAATGTGAAACAGATTTTGCATTTTTTTAAATCATCTTTGGGTGAAACCATGTTAAAAACATTCAACCCAAAAGGAAAATCTCCGAGAAAGTTTGAATATGTGAAAAGAGAGGGTTATAACAAAAGCCCTACTGTAACCTTAGTGTTTGCTATTAGTCAAAAGCTGTAATAGTAAAGTGCTTAAGGAATCATTATAGAGAAACTAAAGGAAATGGTGAGAATCATAAAAATATCATGAGGATTATGAAAATGGGCAAAGGCAAGATATGTCCCTTGATTTATTCCATTAGGTTTTATTATATTCAGATGATAAAAGGACAAAATGATTTTTCCATAATAATTCTAGTTCTGTACTCAGCGCAAGGGAGAGGGATCTCACTTGCCTAACATCAACAAAACATTTGGTAGTGGGCTGAGTACAGTCAGATCTTCTTATTATGTACAGAAGCATTCAGATGTTCAGGAATGTTTATTTGCTGCTTGAACACATGGACAGTTCAAAGCAAAGAGTGTGTATGTGATTGCACACTTGATGAAGCCTTTTATCTTAATCTCTTTACCTGCCTTTGTATGATAAAAAGACTCACAAATGTTGCTGCAGCGGGCACAATTCCTTCAGGGGAAATTACCCTTTAATAGTGTTAAGCTCAATGGTGTGTGAATGGTTATGTAGTATTTGAAGAGAATGAATCGATTTATCTTTAAGATTAGGACCACATGCCTGTGAGTGATAAGTGCTTTGTATCAAAAAAAGAATTAAAAGAAAACCTTGTGTCATATTTACTCCATCTGGTGTAAACCTGGAATCAAGACAGTCTTTACAATATCTTTTACCTAAACACCTTTTTGAAAAGGTAAGATGGCATGAGTGATGAGGACTCCTTGAGGAAAGCCATCTGGGTGGGGACTTTCATCCATTCATTTCTAATTACTGCTTCTTGATTTATACATAGTAATCCTGTCTAGATATATAAAGAGGGGGATTTATTTGGTATGAGATAGGTCAGACAATGGACACCACTATCCAATCTAATCTTTTCTTCAGGATATCACACATGCATATTTTTTTGGATGTATTGCTTTTCCAAGAGGGTTTTTTATTAGATATAGCATTACCTACAAGGGAAAACACTGAGTGAAACTGTTTTACTGGCAAGTCATCTTCTTCCAGGGAAATCAACTAGTCCAAAAACTGTCTAGTTTTGTCTTATTAGTAATAAATCTGTAATTTAAAAAAAAATATTATGCCTATTGTGAAAAATGCCATTTCCTGGCAAGTAGGTTACACAAGGCAACCATAAAAATGAGGGCAAACTGCAGCATTGCACATCCAACCAAACAGAAAGGAAATACATTGAAGATGATTTACTGGGGAGATGCAGACAGCCAGAACACTGACATGGTACCTCCTCCCAAAATGGTTTCCTACACACCCCAGAGGGTTGGGAGAAAGCTATGTTGGAAGATACAAGAAGAAAGGAAATGAGGGTGGGGAAAACGTAATATAGAAACATTGAAAGACAAGTCAGGAACAATCAGCATCCACCAATGCCTACTACAAGCACAAGAAGTGCATTGAATTCTGCATACTTGGAACCTAATTGACAACCCTAGTTTAGTTCTGTAAAGCAGTGTTTCTCAACCTGTGTATCACAACCCTAGGGGGCTCAGAAAAGGCAAGTGGGGGGGGTAAGGTCAC
Organism: Mauremys mutica; assembly: GCF_020497125.1. NCBI lineage: Eukaryota > Metazoa > Chordata > Testudines > Geoemydidae > Mauremys > Mauremys mutica. Next base: position 97,567,639 of record NC_059076.1, on the reverse strand, counting down.
GAGACATTAAACATTTTATTACAAACTAAGCAAAGAAAACCTTGCTCCCCTACTCCTTGCATGCCCTTACTCTTGAAAGTTAAGTATTGCATGTCTAATTCTCAAAACACCCAAACAAATACATTAGATAGGCTTATTGTCATCATAGATTCATATTTTATTCTTAGTTTTCTAGTAAACAGAAGGTGGTTGCAAAATTTTTGACTTCGAGAAAGAAGTTACCAACCTGAAAAAAGACAGAGGACAGCAGCATCTCTCCTCAGACCTTTAAGGGAAATTCTTTTCCCATATCAAATTTGATGATGATAAGCAGCAAAGAATCCTGTGGCACCTTATAGACTAACAGACGTTTTGCAGCATGAGCTTTCGTGGGTGAATACCCACTTCTTCGGGTATTCACCCACGAAAGCTCATGCTGCAAAACGTCTGTTAGTCTATAAGGTGCCACAGGATTCTTTGCTGCTTCTACAGAACCAGACTAACACGGCTACCCCTCTGATACTTGATGATGATAAGGTTAATCATGTATATGCAAGTAGAGCTGGTTGGGAATTTTCGATTAAATGTGTTTTCATCAGAGAATGCTGATCTGTCAAAATTGAAGTGTTCACAGAAAACATTTCTGGTTCCACAAAAAGTCCATCCAGAAAGTTTCTCTGGTCTAGGATAGAATAAGAAGACCCATGCCAGAATAGCTCTCGCTGAACTGGAGCAGTGACTTGAACCTGGATGTTCCATATCCCAAGTGAGCTCTATAACCACTATGCTATAAAGTCAGTCTCTCTTTCTCTGAACCAATCAATATTTCATTATTTATACAAAGTGAGATAGCTTCAATGAGAGAGATCAAGAGAAAGATATGGGAGGCCCAGATTCAAGTCCCTGCTCTGAATCACATCCCATGTGAATGCCCTAAACACAAGACTATTGGCTATTCTGGAATGGGTCTCTCTCTTGCTCGCACTCACACTCCTATTTTTTTGCCACAAATTTTTTTGAAAGGTCTTGTTTCCATTCTGCTTCGTAACAAAAACAAATTCCCAAACCTCAACAATTTCTGTGAAACAGAATTCTCATTTTCCAGCCAGCCCTACATGGAAGCAAGAATCACCACAGTTAAGGAGCTAATCACATTTACACCCCAAGTTACCTCTGATTTTAGTGGGAGCTTCCAGTTACTCAGCACATGTGAAAATCAATCCACTTACGAAGATGCTTAAATATGAATTTAAGACATCCATGTCTGAGAATCTTGGTCCTAATCATTTGTTTTAAGAAATCTTTATTCAGAACTTGTATTAAGTTTTTTCCTGCTTTATTGTCAAAGGTCCTATTATTGTAATTTGTTCTGACAATATAATCACCACTTTGCAGTACACAAAAATCAACACAGTTCTTATTGTCCCTTTTTTCCTATATTTTTTAAAATATAATTTCAAACAATTTTATTTGTTAATTTTTTCAGTTCCCATGCTATTTTCTCACATTTTTCTTTGTTAACTATTATTTTACAAGCCCTAGAAAAAATGCCTAATCTTCACCACTCGCTCTTCCATTTTTCATAATTTTCTTTCCTGCAAACATGTGTAACAAAATAATGTTAATGTGAATTTGCATCATATGTAAAAACATGTTAACAGAGACTTGGCAGAATACCAAGCATGAGCTCTGGTATTAGAAAATGGCTCACATTAGAGAAATCATGCCCTAGATAACACTGATCTTGGAAGTCTGTATATAGTGTTACATTGTACTAATGACAGTACTTTAGGCAATATGGAAAATGCAAAACAATGGGGAATGCACTCTTGAATCAAAATCCTGCTGTACATTTGGTTATTGAGAACTGATAGAGAATTAAATCAACTGGAAGAAATAGAGGCCACAGTGAATTATCTTCAGGATTCAAGAACTAGTAACAGGCCTATAATTCACAAAATACCCATCTTAGATTTGTGTAGTTCTGTACCCGTAACACAGGCCCCCTGGATATTGGCAATTTCTCAATCTGCAAGGATCCTGTCATAGGGTCAGAAATTTCTGCTGAGAGCTTTTAGTGTCTTACTAACTACTGAACGGGCACAGTCAAGTGCTGTGATTCTTTGGAACTTTCATGTCACGAGCCTGAAATACAATTCAAATTAATTATTTCAACACTGGTGGCACAATCCATCTCTTGTTTTATCATTAAGATCTTATACATAAAAAAAAAGAAACAGAGTATGAAACCAATGGGGCATTACATCCTAAAATACGTAAACATGTGCCAATAACAACATACTAACTATAGGACCAAATTGCTAGATTTGCTTTATAGATTATTCAGCATGCATCCACTTTGGGTAAACAATTTCTTTCTCTTGATTAATTTTGTAAAAAAAAAAAAAAAGACACACACCCCTAATTTTTATGATGTACATTTTAAATAAAAAAGCATTATGTTAAAATATGTAAAGTTACTGCCTTTAATGACAGAGAATAATGCAAGCAGAAAGGATGTATTGTACATACAGTCAGTGTGCAAATAGTATTCTATCTTCACATAAAAAAGCAAACGTGTTAAGTTCCAAAACATGTCAATCTAATGAATACACAACCCAAAAAGACTGAAGCCTGATTCACTATTGTGTTGCTCAGTTTTACACCTGTATAGCTCCTTTGAAATCAGTGGAGTTACACCGCACTAACCTGCAGTAACACAGTGACGAATCAGGCCTGAAATATTTAACAGAAAGACACACACATTTGCAGAAGAAGGGGAGAAGCTGAAAGATTTGCAGTAACATAGAATTAACAGAATGTAAGGAAAAGAGATTATGGATCACCTTTAAAAAGTCAATAGTCATTAAGTTACCCTACAGGGATACTGGAGATATCACAATATTTCCTTATATTTATATATACTTGTTACAGGCAAGCCAGGCACACAGGTCCAGTACAAGGCCTCTGCACCAAATAAATCCTACTCAAGTAATAAAAATAGATCCTAGATGGGACTTCTTATTATTTGTATTTACATAGTGCCTAGGATCCCTAGCCTTTGAACAAGACCCCATAGTGCTAGGGGCTATACAAACGGTCCCTACCCTAAAGAGTTTATAAACTAAGTATAAGACAGGAGACCATAGATGGATTCAGATTGATAGATGGAGGAGTACAAGGAAACAAGGAGACAATACTGGTCAGCATGGTATGCAGTGGCATCAGCACACCTGGGGCCAAACCGTTGTCAAGTTTTTTGCAGGCATCACAACAGAAACGGAGAGTTTGAAGGAGGATAATGAGGTACTTTTGCAGATGTTTACAAGGAACTCTTCCCACTTGTGAGGGGCAGCATGGGAGAAAGTACAAATGCGCTTACTGGAAAATCTAACAAATGTGCGCGGGAGGAGAAAGGTATCATGGGCCAATCAGAGGCAGGAGTTGACATCTCTATAGCGAATGAGAGATGATAGGTAGGGTGGGAATAGGCGATGAAAGACCTTGAAAGTGAAGACAAGTAGCTTGTGTTTGATGTGATAGAGAAGGGGGAGCCAGAGGAAGGATGTAAAGAGATGGGTAAAAATGATGGACTAGGTCAGAGAATGCAGTAGCATTCTGAACAGACATGAGTGGGGCATGTTACAGTAATCCAGATGTGAGTTGAGAGCCTCAACAAGAGTAGTAGCTATGTGAATGGACAGGAAAGGCTGTCTCTTAGATGTTATGCATAGAGAATCACCATGAATTAGATTAAAGCCTCAATGTGAGGCCCTAGACAGAGATCCAAGTCAAAGATGATGCCCAGGTAATGGCCCTGAGTGACAGGCAAGATGATGGTATTCTCCACAGTGATCAAGAATGGAAGTAGCATGGAGGGCTTTGGGGCGGGGAGAAGAGCTTTGTTTTAGTGATGTTGAATATGAGCTGATAGCTAGACATCCACAAGGAGATGTCAGAGAGAGGCTGAGATTTTAGTTTTGACCGAAGGAGACAGGCCTGGAGAGGTGAGGTAGATCTATGAGTCACCAGCATAGAGGTGGTAGTTGAATTTGTATTTGGGGATGAGATTACCTGGAGATAAGGTGTCAAGTGAGAAGAGAAGGGGATCAAGAAAATATCCCGAAATATCCAGAAAGGTGGACGGGGATGAGGAAGTTCCTTCAAAAGACATGCTGAAGGACTGATTAGAGAGGTAGAAGAACCAGGAGAGGACAGAATCATGGGAGACAAGGAAGGACAAGATTTTAATAAGAACGTGGTCAACTGCATCAAAGGTGTCTGATGGGTCATGGAGAATGAGGATAGAGCACTTGTTTTGAGCTTTAGCTAGGAAGAGGTCTTTGATGAGAATGGTGTCAGTACAGTGCAAGGGGCAGAAGCTGGACTGGAGAGGGTCTAAGATGGCACTGGAGGAGAAGACCACAGTAGCAATTGGAAACAATGTGTTCAATGAGCTTAGAAGATGAAAGGGAGGTGGGGTGACAGTTGGAGAGATAAGTGGCATCAAGGGTAGTTTTCTTTAAAACAGGAGAGACTAAAACATGCTTGTATTCTGAGGGAGTAGCAAGTTTTGCTCGGGGCCAGCAGGCCTAGTGGTCATGCTGCATCCAAACAGTCTCGCCAAACCTTGAGGTAACTCTTCTGGGCAGTCCAAGGGCATGGCTGCCAAGCTACAGTTTGTTCCCTCTCCCAGGTCCTCCAGGATCTCTCAGGAGGCAGGACCCAGGCTCTACCTCTCCACCGGGTCTCAGCTCAGGGCCCAACGGGAGAGAAGTGAGGGGTTGCTCAGTCCCTTCCGGCTGCCACTCCAGATCAGCCTCCCCTGGGTCATTTTCTACTTTCCCTAGTTCCCTTCAATTTGGGGTATGGCCCCCAGCCTTCTGCTTCCACAGTCTCAGTAGTTCAGGGCATCAGCTTAGGAGAGGAGGTTTGCTTCCTAGCTTACCCTCAGAGTCCAGGTCTCCTTCCTCTTAGCCAAGGGGGAAGAAGGATCCCCGTCAAGCCTTATTCATAGTCCCAGTCCTTCTCTTCTAGATTGCTCTGCCTCAGCGGCTGCAGTCTGTCTGCCTTCTTGTAGCCAGGCTCTTCTCCACGTTCCCGCCATGTCGTACTACCAGAGCTCCCTTTTAAGCATATCCTTCATGGGGATCATGCCCAGCAGCTTCTTCGCCCAATACCGTTCTATCACTCTTTTTACCTGACTGTAGGGTCTGTAAACCCCATCACAGAAGGGAAAGAGCTGGGAGTGGGGGGCAGGGACAAAGAGAGAGAGATTAAAGAGAAGAGTATGGTAGGGGATGAGAATAGGTGCTAGGGCAATCAAGAGATGGGATGGGATGCTGTCATTGGGTAAGTGGAGGGGTTACGGGACAGCAGATGAAAAACTTCTACATCTGTGACAGAGGAAGAAAAGGAAGGGACTTAAGTGGTGAATTCTGCTTTTTATTTATAATTTTTTATTAATTTTTCCAAATACAACAAATTTACCAAAATACCAGATCCCTTATACTACACAAAGTAAATAAAGGTTAGGATAAGGGAGGGGAGGAGAAGCAACATAGCTATCTTCAGGGTCTATGTTAATAATAAACCTTTAAAAAGTCAGCCCAAATTGCTTTGAATTTTCTGCCAGTCATTCGTTAGCTGTGAGGTAAGCCATATCCCTGAGCCAGGCTTCAATATATAGTGAGGATCAACTTTTCCATTTTCACAGGATTAATTTTTTAGTGACCAAACCTGCATGTTGGAACCACACTGCCTTGTTACCAGGAAATACCCAGGTATTGGGAATATACCCAAGAATGAAACTTAAGGGGGAAGGCATCCAAATATCAAATTGGTCCTTTGACCCACTTAAGTGGTGCCTTCTGCACAGGGGTGAGTTTCACCCTCAAATATCACTGTCTAGAAACTATGGGTACATACTGATCCATTAATGGTCTACAGTCATGGGGCCAGATATTCTACTTTGCCAATTTAATTCTCAAGGAGCCAGAATTCATTATTCTCCTATTTTAAAACTTTTAATAATCCAATCAGGGAGCAGAGGCAATACATGTGATTTAGTTGTCCAATGATACACAACAAAAAGTCAAAGTTGAATAATTTGCACACAACTCAGTCTGAAAATATGTTAATCTAAACTATGTGGTGAACAGGGCCGGTGCAACCATTTAGGCAAACTAGGCGACCGCCGAGGGCGCCTAGTAGTTGGGGGCGCCTAAAAGCCCGCTCAGGTGAGGAGGTGGAGTGGAGGTGAGCTGGGGCAGGGGACGCGGGGAGGGCCGCCCGCAGTAACGGGGGGGGGGCACACACAGGGGAACCACTCCCCACCCCAGATCACCTCCACTCTGCCTCCTCCGCTGAGCACACAGCCCCCGCTTTAAGTCTCCTCCAATCGGCACCGCAAGCCTGGGAGGGAAGGAGAATTAGAGCGATGCCGGCATGCTCAGAGGAGGAGGCGGAGCCGAGGTGAGCTGGGGCGGGCTCCCCAGGCAGGGTTAGCTGCCGTGGGGGGGGTCTCCCCAGGTGGGGTTAGCTGCCATGGGGGGGGCTCCCCAGGTGGGGTTAGCTGCCACGGGGGGGGGCTTCCCGGGCAGGGTTAGCTTCCGTGGGGTGGGGAGTCTCCCCAGATGGGGTTAGCTGCTGCAGGGGGGGGGTCTCCACGGGCAGGGTTAGCTGCCGCAGAGGGGGAGTCTCCGCAGGCGGGGGCCTCCTCGGGCGGGATTAGCTGCCACGGGGGGGGGAGGGCTCCCTGGGCGGGTGGGGTGGCGGGATCCCCGGGTAGGGGGCTCGGTTAGCTGCCACAAGGGGCGGGGTTAGCGGGGGGGGCGCAAGGTGGAAGTTTCGCCTAGGGCGTGAAACTTCCTTGCTCTGGCCCTGGTGGTGAATACTTGAGACAAACAGAAATCAAGATTGTAGATATCTGTGAATAGTAAAAAGGGTTAAATTAATCTGATAATTTATTTGCAATGCATTACATGATCAGCTATAGTAAAAATTATTATAAGCCACGGTATTTTTGTTAAAACAAAACAGATTGTTTTCTGAAGCTAATAGCCATGTGTGACACTGTCAGGCCTGAAGGCTGCAAGAGGGTGTGAGAAGGCAGATATGTTATCCCTAGACTGTTAAAGGCCCTCTTCCCTATAAGCTGAGAAGGGATTATCTCAGGTCAGTTAGGAACACCTGGATCCAGTTAAAGGCTGCCTGAGACCTTTTAAAACCAGGAGGACGAGAGAGACAAGCTAGTGGCAGCAGGGAAATAAACTTCTTTAGCCTGAGTGCCTGCTAGGGGAAGGACAGCCAGCCCCAGCGAGGAGGCAGGGGAAGGTATCACCCTTTGTTTTTGTGTTTATAGGACTATTCCCCTTTTGTTTGGTGGATGATCACCCCGTAGGCCTACTCTGAGGCCTACCCAGGAAATATGGCTAAAGCAGCACAGAAGGGGGGAAGGACAAATGCTGCCACAGTAGAGTGGGGCTATTTACCCCACGCCCATCATTGCCAGAGGTGGAAGTGCTTGGTCTGGCGAGATGAAAGAAGTGCCTTGCCACACATGGTACAATTTGTATGAATTTATTTTTAATTCTTTCTGAAGAATCATTTTTAAAACCTAAAAGAATAATAAAAATTCTGGATGGGATTCTTGCAAACTGAATGTAAAGAACTACCAGATCAGAGTGGTAGTATTTTTAAAGAAAGTTGAATCTTTCACATATTCAAATGACCCCAGGTACTGGGGCTTTAAGAGAAACACCAAATATTGTGAAAGTCACAACAAACTGTGTGTTGACAATACTGAGATGAAGACCAATGGTATCTATATAATTTAGCTATACAAAAAGTAGGACTAAAGTAAACAAAGAATGATACAAGAAAGTAGAATGTGAAAATTGCAGAGAAGTGTTACATTTATTTATAAAATTTTGCATTAGCACTACAAACTGGGAAAACACCTAGCTCTGAGGACTATTTCAATTAGGCAAAGCGTGGCATAGAGTAGCTATTACTCTTTTCATTATAAGGTTCCACTAGTGTTGAACAACAATATTGAAGTATGGAAAAGAGGAAACAGCCCTGAAAAAAAGATCAGTTTGGAAACACAACAGATACTGTTTAAGAAAAACTTTTACATTAAAATCTCATATCTGCTAAATAAACTACAACAATTTTCTCTCACCATAGTTAACCTCCCTCCCAGTGAAAACAGATTTGCAGGCTATTGCTATAATTCTAATAGTTCCATCTGAATTTATCCAAAGGCACAGTCAGTAATTGTTTATACTACAGTTTCATTAAGTCAGAACTAATTTATTTTGTCTTATTTTCTTTCCCCGCTTGGACTGCCATAAAGGAGGATTGACCAGCAGGTGAAACAATTACTTGGGAATACTGTCACAGAGAAAAACACAATGCTGCAATAGCACCACTCAATGCATATTCGTAAGTAGCCATTTACATTGTATACAAGCTCATTCAGTACTATACTCACTTCACTAATTAGGATTTTCATTCCATTTCAACAGTGAGAGTTTTCCTAAGTTTTTGTTGTGCAATTAGATAAAACTCACAAAAGAATACAAAATATGAACAAAAACTATAGATAAGTTTGATTTGGTATTAAAACAGATGTTTCTTCTCTCCTGTAACAGTCATACACTTCGCAACATTTGCTATTTTGAAATCTCATAAGAACGGCCATATTGGGTCAGACTAAAGGTCCGTCCAGCCCAGTATCCTGTCTGCCAACAGTGGCCAATGCCAGATGTGCCAGAGGGAATGATCAAATGATCTCTCTCCTGCCATTCATCTCCATCCTCTGACAGAGGCTAGGGACACCATTCCTTACCCATCCTGGCTAATAGCCATTAATGGACTTAACCTCCAGGAATTTATCTAGTTCTCTTTTAAGCTTGTTATAGTCTTAGCCTTCACAACCTCCTCAGGCAAGGAATTCCACAGACTGACTGTGTGCTGTGTGAAGAAGAACTTCCTTTTATTTGTTTTAAACCTGCTGCCCATTAATTTCATTTGGTGGTCCCTAGTTCTTATAATATGGGAACAAGTAAATAACTTTTCTTTATTCACTTTCTTCACACCACTCATGATTTTATATACTTCTATCATATCTGAAAAGTCCTAGCCTCTTTAATCTCTCCTCATATGGGATCTGTTCCAAACCCCTAATAATTTTAGTTGCCCTTCTCTGAACCTTTTCTAATGCCAGTATATCTTTTTTGAGATGAGGAGACCACACCTATATGCAATATTCAAGATGTGAGTGTACCATGGATTTATATAAGGGCAATAAGATATTCTCCATCTTATTCTCTATCCCTTTTTTAATGATTCCTAACATCCTGTTTGCTTTTTTGACTGCCACTGCACACTGCGTGGACGTCTTCAGAGAACTATGCATGATGACGCCAAGATCTCCTTCCTGATTAGTTGTAGCTAAATTAGCCCTCATCATATTGTATATATAGTTGGGGTTATTTTTTCCAATGTGCATTACTTTACATTTATCTACATTAAATTTGTGGATCTCATCCATAATCTCATGCATAACCAAAGAAGTAGTGGTGTTTTTTTACAGTAACACAAGGAGGGCTTGTTTTAAATACCTTCCATTAACCTTACATCTAACTAAGAGCACACAAGCCAAAGTCTGCTCCTAGCCGCAGCAGGCAGTTTTCTGTTTTGATCAGCATTCAGAACTTTGCATTGTTGCCTGAGGAGGATGACTTTTTGAACTGTCAAGCCACACTCAACACCCTTACATAACAAAAGCAGTTGCTCCATGCATAATCAGGGCTATATTATGGGTGTAGAAGCTGCATCCCCACCAGCAGATGTGCGTAGGTACCAACAATGATACATAGCAATATTATGCAGAGTGCTGAGGTAGGTAGAAATGGATGGGTGGAATCCCTAGGTAGGGAGGTTGGGTGGATGCACTGAGGAATGGCCCCTACACTTTATTTTTGGAGGTCCAGTGTGTGTTCCCTCCAGTGACTATCCTTGGACCCACCTGCTGATATGAAAGAATGGGTGAAATCACAAACCTTAAGAATTTGTCTAGAAGCTCAGTCACTTAAACAAGCACCTGATTTCTGGCTGTACTCTACATAGTGATATGGAAAGGAGAGGGGATCCACGTGCCCTCTCTTGCTCAGCTTTGCCCAGCTGTTGAGAGGAACCCTGGCAGAATCGTTGCATCTGACTCCCCTCAACTTACAGTGATGTAGATCAGGAGTAACTCCACTGAACTTAATGGACTTATTAGCGTTGCCACCTCTGAGGCAGCCAGTCTGTGAATGGGGCAAGGTCCCGGGGCTGGGGAGAACTATTGGGAGGAGCTCAGATCTTTGAAAATTATTTAGATTTGGAGGGATTTAGGTGTGGTCTAGGGAGTCACTTCCCCATTAGCTGGTCTCTGTCCCAGTACACTGCACATATGCAGGGTGGGCTCGGGTGCTGGTCAGGAGGCCACGGCATGCTCCCAGCCATGACGTGTGCAGCTGGTAGTTAAGATCACTGTACATGCAGCTGCACAGATGCACAGCAAAAAATGCAGTACATTATTTCTGCTGACCGGCAACTGTTCTGGCACTAAAAAAATCAGCCAGGCTGCTCAAAAACTGGCCAGTAGATACCATGTAACAAAACTGTTTGTGGCTGACAAACTGAGAAAAGTAAGGATAGTCATAACAGAGGCTCCAGTTCTGTCAACTAGATGTAACAGGATTAATATATCAGAATCCTTGTTTCTAATAGTTCCCTTCCATTTGAGTTGGACTCTGCAGACATTATTTTAACAACCTCCTTTCATTTGGTTTTCTTTAGACTTAAAGTAAGTGTAGTGGCCTCCCCCTGAGCCTTATGGGGAGGGATGACACTTCTGCCCTCGGTGGAGCCGAACCAGCTACAGCACCCCCCACCCACTGGAAGCAGAGAGGCAAGACAGGAAGAAAAGGCGGGCCCTACAGCTCAGTTGTGAGAGAGTCAGGGAAGGGTGCAGACATCCCTTGCCCACTGCCAAGCTCTGCGCCAGAGACCGAGCTCCACAGTGCCAAGTACCAGAGGAGATGTCAGAACTGCCGACTGACCAATACCCAGAGCAGCTACTGGGACTGCCGCTGGCCATGTACACTGGGGAGATGGAGGAACCCCAGGAGACAAAGGTACACTCAGAAGGTAGTAGGAAATAGCTTAGGGACACCAGAAATTAGTCCAGTTGGATCCTTGCTGACCCAGTGATGGAACCTTCCGCCACTGCCAGAGACCCAGTGGAGTAGGGTGGGCCCAAGTTCCCGTACCCCCTGCTGTCACCTCCAACCCCTGGGTTGGCAGCCTACCCACCTTAGGCTGGATGGCTCGCATTTGCTTATTGCTCTGCCCTGCCCAGAGGGCAAGAACCCTTAGGCCTTGTCTACAGAGGTTTGTCAACAAAAGTCAGCTTTTGTGGACAAAGCAGTGGGGATGTACACGCTGCAATGCTCCTTTCGCCGACAAAACTCTCCTGCTTTGCTGACAAAATAAAACCACCTCAGCAAGAGGCATAGAGCTTTTTGCTGCAAAGTTACATTGACAAAGTGTCAGTGTAGACGCTGCGCTCCAGGAGATGCCCCACAGTGACCAGCCTCACCACTCTGCTCAGCAGTTAGAACTCCACTGCCCTACACCCAGGTACACAGGCTTCTGGCCCTCCCACTTTAAAGGCCCAGAAATTTTTTAAATTCCACTTCCTGTTTGCCCAGCGTGGACCGCTCACATCACATCTTCCCAGCTGATCTTGGTAACTCCACGTAGCAAATGCTTTCCCACTTAGACTCACAGACTTTAAGGTCAGAAGGGACCATTCTGATCATCTAGTCTGACCTCCTGAACAAAGTAGGCCACAGACTCTTACCCATCCACTTTATAACAAACCCCTAACCTATGTCTGAGTTATTGAAGTCTTCAGATTGTGGTTTGAAGACCTCAAGCTGCAGAGAATCCTCCAGCAAGTGACCCATGCCCCATGCTGCAGAGGAAGGCGAAAAACCTCCAAGGCCTCTGCCAATCTGCCCCGGAGGAAAATTCCTTCCCGACCCCAAATATGGCGATCAGTTAAACCCTGAGCATGTGGGCAAGACTCACCCGCCAGCACCCAGGAAAGAATTCTCTGCAGTAACTCAGATCCCATCCCATCTAACATCCCATCACAGACCACTGGGCATACTTACCTGCTGATAATCAAAGATCAATTGCCAAAATTAATTGCCAAAATTAGGCTATCCCATCATACCATCCCTTCCATAAACTTATCAAGCTTAGTCTTAAAGCCAGATATGTCTTTTGCCCCCACTACTCCCCTTGGAAGGCTGTTCCAGAACTTCACTCCTCTAACGGTTAGAAACCTTCGTCTAATTTCAAGTCTAAACTTCCTAGTGTCCAGTTTATACTCATTTGTTCTTGTGTCCACATTGGTACTAAGCTTAAATAATTCCTTTCCCTCCCTAATATTAATCCCTCTGATATATTTATAAAGAGCAAGCATATCCCCCCTCAACCTTCTTTTGGTTAGGCTAAACAAGCCCAGCTCTTTGAGTCTCCTTTCATAAGACATGTTTTCCATTCCTCGGATCATCCTAGTAGCCCATCTCTGAACCTGTTCCAGTTTGAATTCATCCTTCTTAAACATGGGAGACCAGAACTGCACACGGTATTCCAGATGAGGTCTCACCAGTGCCTTATATAATGGTACTAACACCTCCTTATCTTTGCTGGAAATACCTCGCTTGATGCATTAGCTTTTTTAACGGCCATATCACATTGGCGGCTCATAGTCATCCTGTGATCAACTAATGCTCCGAGGTCCTTCTCTTCCTCTGTTACTTCCAACTGATGTGTCCCCAATTTATAACTAAAATTCTTATTATTAATCCCTAAATGCATGACCTTGCACTTTTCACTATTAAATTTCATCCTATTACTATTAGTCCAGTTTACAAGGTCATCCAGATCTTCCTGTATGATATCCCGGTCCTTCTCTGTGTTAGCAATACCTCCCAGCTTTGTGTCATCCGCAAACTTTATTAGCACATTCCCACTTTTTGTGCCAAGGTCAGTAATAAAAAGGTTAAATAAGATTGGTCCCAAAACTGATCCCTGAAGAACTCCACTAGTAACCTCCTTCCAGCCTGACAGTTCACCTTTCAGTATGACCCATTGTTGTCTCCCCTTTAACCAGTTCCTTATCCACCTTTCAATTTTCATATTGATCCCCATCTTTTCCAATTTAACTAATAATTCCCCATGTGGAACCGTGTCAAATGCCTTACTGAAATCGAGGTAAATTAGATCTACTGCATTTCCTTTGTCTAAATAATCTGTTACCTTCTCAAAGAAGGAGGAGATCAGGTTGGTTTGGCAAGATCTACCTTTTGTAAAACCATGTTGTAATTTGTCCCAATTACCACTGACCTCAATGTCTTTAACTACTTTCTCCTTCAAAATTTTTTCCAAGACCTTACATACTACAGATGTCAAACTAACAGGCCTATAGTTACTTGGATCACTTTTTTTCCCTTTCTTAAAAATAGGAACTATGTTAGCAATTCTCCAGTCGTATGGTACAACCCCTGAGTTTACCGATTCATTAAAAATTATTGCTAATGGGCTTGCAATTTCATGTGCCAGTTCCTTTAATATTCTTGGATGAAGATTATCTAGGCCCTCCGATTTTGTCCCATTAAGCTGTTCGAGTTTGGCTTCTACCTCAGATGTGGTAATATCTACCTCCATATCCTCATTCCCATTTGTCATCCTTCCATTATCCCTAAGCTCCTCATTAGCCTTATTAAAGACTGAGGCAAAGTATTTATTTAGATATTGGGCCATGCCTAGGTTATCCTTAACCTCCATTCCATCCTCAGTGTTTAGCGGTCCCACTTCTTCTTTCTTTGTTTTCTTCTTATTTAAATGGCTATAGAACCTTTTACTATTGGTTTTAATTCCCTTTGCAAGGTCCAACTCTACATGGCTTTTAGCCTTTCTCACTTTATCCCTACATGTTCTGACCTCACTAAGGTAGCTTTCCTTGCTAATCCCGCCCATTTTCCACTCCTTGTAGGCTTTCTGCTTTTTCTTAATCACCTCTCTGAGATGCTTGCTCATCCAGCTTGGTCTACAACTCTTGCCTATGGTTTTTTTCCCCTTTCTTGGGATGCAGGCTTCTGCAGCTTTGACTTAAAGTAATTCCAGGCCTCCTCCGCCTTTAGATCCACAAGTTCTTCAGTCCAATCCACTTCCCTAACTAATTTCCTTAATTCTTTAAAGTTAGCCCTTTTGAAGTCAAAAACCCTAGTCCCAGATCTATTTCTGTTTATCCTTCCTTCTAGTTTGAACTGAATTAGCTCATGATCACTCGAACCAAGGTTGTCCCCTACAACCATTTCTTCTATGAGGTCCTCACTACTCACCAAAACCAAAATCCCCTCTTGTTGGTTCTTCAACTACTTGGTGAAGAAATCCATCAGCTATCACATCCAGAAAAATCTGAGCCCTATTATTGTTACTAGCACTTGTCCTCCAGTCTATATCTGGGAAGTTAAAGTCTCCCATGATCACACAATTCCCATTAGTGTTTACTTCATTACAAACATTAAAGAGGTCTCTATCCATATCCAAATCAGATCCCAGCGGTCTGTAGCACACCCCAAGCACTATCTCAGGGGAGGCTCTAGTAGCTTTCTTTCCCAGTGTGATTTTTGCCCAGACAGACTCTGTCCTATCCATTCCATCACTTCTTATTTCTTTACAGTTAACCTCATCATCGATATACAATGCTACTCCACCACCTTTGCCTTTATTTCTGTCTTTCCTAAACAGCACATAGCCTTCAATACCTGTACTCCAGTCATGACTACTATTCCACCATGTTTCTGTTATCCCTATAATATCCGGTTTCACTTCCTGCACCAGTAGCTCTAGTTCCTCCATTTTGTTACCTAGGCTCCTCGCATTAGTGTACAGACATCTTAATTTTTGCCGTTTGGCTTCACTGACATTCTTTACCCGGTTAGGCACAGACATTCTACCACCAGCATCACCTATTAGACTGGTATCTACACTACCCTTCCTCCTTATGTCAATTCTTCCCATGGCTGTATCCTCTCTTACTTTGTTTTCTTCCCTCTCAAGGTTAAATTCCGTCGTGGAGATTACCTGGACATCTCCCAACCATCCCCCCCAAATTCCTAGTTTAAAGCTCTCTTAATCAGTTGGGCGAGCCTCCATCCTAGAAGTCTATTTCTTACTCAGGTGAAGTCCATCCCGAGAGAACAGTCTTCTGTCCATAAATGCTTCCCAGTGGCCGTACATCCCAAAGGCCTCCTTATAGCACCACTGCCTGAGCCATCTGTTGATCACCATAATCTTGTCACTCCTTTGTTGCCCTTCTCTAGGAACCGGCAGAATCCCACTGAAGATCACCTGAGCCTCGATTTCCTTAAGCGTCTTCCCCAGTCTGGCATAGTGTCCCTTGGTACGTTCCAGCAAGAATCTAGCCGTATCATTCGTTCCCACATGAAGGACAATCAACGGATTCTTTCCCGCTCCCGTTAGGATCCTTTTCAGCCTCAGGGCCACATCCCGTATCTTAGCACCCGGCAGACAGCAACCCTTCTGTTCTCCGGATCAACTCTAGTTACAGGCCTGTCTATTCTTCTCAGTAAGGAGTCCCCAATCACGTAGACCTGCCTTTTCCTGGTGACAGTGTGATTCTCTGGTCTAACCCCTGCACCCTCTGGCTGCAAGTCCTCTCGATTCCTATTCACCCTTGCAGTCCTCCGCAACCCTTCCCGTATCCTCCTGGGGCTCATATTTGGTGTTGTCTCCATTGACTCTTCCCCTCTTCCTATAGGACTAGCTGCTCTTCTCTTCTTCCTTGCCCTCTCACCTTCAGCGACCACCTGCTGTGCCCCTTCTTTATTTTCCAACTCTGCAAACCTGTTCCTGAGTTCTATTTCTCCTTCACTGGCCCGTCTTTTCCTCTGCCTGGTTCTCTTAGTCACATGCTTCCACTTTCCTCACCCAGCAGTCTCTCCTCAGAATTGTTTGGTCCTGCTGCCATCTGCAAGTCTGAGCTTATCCCTTCAGCCTCCTCATGTCTTTGCTCCATCATCTGCTCGAACCCCCTTCTAAACTCGACCCGAGTTTCCACCTGCATCTTCAGTCCTCGGATCTTTTCTTCCATCAGCTCTATCAGGTGGCACTTCATGCAGACAAAACTCTTTTCAGGTACATGCCGCAGCTTCCACATCCAGTCATCCTCATTGTGTCTTTCACTGCTGCCTCTGTATCAGTCATAGCCTTCCCACCTAAAACCTGTTAGTCCGAGAAACACAAAACAAAACAAACCCCCAACAGGCACCAGAACACTGGCAGACCACCACCCACTCCCTTCACTATCCTGTCAGTTCCTCTGCCTAGGTCTCTTGGTCTCCCCTGCAACCTCCCCCTGGAAACTCCCTCTGAAACTCCCCTGTTTACAGCTCTGTTTGCTGGCTGCTGTGGAGAGAGGAGGCTGTGCAGTCCCAGCTCCACTCCAGCCATAGGAACTTGGATACCTATGGTCAGATTTCTTGTGGCATGTTGGATAAGAGCTATGAATGAAACACACATCAGGACCATGAGAAGATAAAGGAGCTGAGGCAGGCATACCAGAAGGCAAGGGAGTCAACTCATCGCTTTAATGCTGCCCTGAAGACCTGCTGCTTCTATAAGAAGCTGGATGCCATCCTCGGTAGAGACCCCATCTCCACCATCAAGAGTACCATGGACACCTCAGTGGGGCTGGAGACAGCGGACAGCAGACTCAACCCCAAGGATGAAGTCATGGATGAGGAGGTCGAGTTGGAGAATGATGTGATTTTTTTTTAATTGATGCTGCTCGGTTATATGAGGTAGAGCTGGCCTTTGGGTTTGTATATTCTAGAAATGGGTGAAAGGATAGAAATGTACTTGACTAGCTGTTTGCCTGTGCTTCACATTCTCCTATGCAGCTAAGCAGTATGATGGAACAGTGTGTTAATGCACAACGAGATTTCATGGGAATCCTCTAGAGAGATCTCTAGGCAACTCTCCGGAGGTACTCGCCAATCCTGTGCTGAAGGTTACTTGGCAGAGCTGGTTTGTTCCCTCCCCTGTTGTAGAAACTTTCTAGTGCCAATCGGCAATCACTTGTACAGGCAAGCAGCATAGGGACTGGATCTGAAGTCTCACACATACAGGAGATGCACTTTTGCATCCTTGCTTACCCTCAGGAGTGAGATATTGGCTTCAGTGACCCTGCCTGTGGAAAATGGTAGCAGAATTTACAATATCATTCCTAGTCGCCTGCAGTCACCCCCTTAAAAAAAACACCAAGACCCTTTGCCCCATCGTAAGCACTCTCCCATCCCCTGGAGTTGAACTCGCCATATTTAGGGATTTGCCAAGCTGTGTGCTTGCCAGGGGACAGTGAGAAATAGATTCATATTTTTAAAAGAGTGCATTTTATTATACTGATTTGATGCTGTGCATGCACTAACCATCATGCTTCTGTTTGTTTCTTTTGCTTCTGAAGATGTGACCTTCAGGGGAACCCCATACACACTGGCCAAGCACCTCCACCAGACAAGGAAGCAACCAAGAAAGAGCCAGAAAGACATGTTTCAAGAGGTGCTCCAATGATCAGAGGCCAAAGAACCCAGAAGGCAGGGCATGAACAAAGACTTTAAAAGCAAATTATAAAAGAAACAGGCAGGACAGAAAGGAGAGCCAGGACGGAGTTTTAATGGGCCAGGAGCAGAGGAGGGAGCAAACTGAGATGTTGACGTTCCTAATCACGCTGCAGGCAGAATTAATGTGTGCTCAGCCCCCTGCCTGCAGCCGATACAGAACTGCTTTCTATGCCCTCCCCAAACTCTTCCCACACGTTCCTTGCAACTTCCCGGCCTGTCCTGGTACCCTACTCGCTCCACCTCTCTGGACAGCTTTCAAAAAGATAGCTGGACTTACACACAGATATAAGAGCCTACCCTGCCCTTCATTGTTATCCTCCTTTCCCACCAAGCCTTTTGTGTGTTTTCTTAATTGGTATTTAATAAAAACATACTGCCTAAAAGATAACCAATCTTTATTGGTCTCCTTCACACGGTGGTTGCTGCTAGAATTAATACACAGTGGCAGTTTGATCATTTGTTGAGTACAAATCATGGTCAGGAAGCAATCATCAAAATGTTCATGCAACATGACAAGTTAACAAAGCATGACAAAATGCTGTATAGAAAGACATGTTAGTGGAGCTTATTGTCAAAATGGTGCCCTAAAGTCTCCCTGATTCAAACAGCCCCTCATTGTGCCCCTCCAATCGCACTGGTATCTGGTTGCTTAAAATCAGCCACCAGGCAATTTACCCCAGGAGAAACTTTTCATCCTTAGACTCACAAATATTATGAAGTGCACAGCAGTCTGCTATGACCATGGAACTATTTTCCTCATTTAGGTCTAACCTTTCTTAAAGGCAGTGCCAGCATGCTTTTAATCTGCCAAAGGCACATTCTATAGTCATTCTGCACCTGCTCAGTCAATTGGTGAAGTATTCCTTGCTGCTGTCAACATTTCCTGTGTAAGGCTTCATGAGCCATGGGAGTAAGAGTTACACTGGATCTCTCAGGATCATGCTGGGCATTTCAACATGCCCCATTGTAATCTTCTGGTCTGGAAAGAAAGTCCCTGCTTGCAGCTTTTTGTACAGGTACGTGTCTTCAGGAGCACTGGTGTCATGCACTTTCCTGGACCACCTCATATTGATGTTAGTAAAACGGTCACAGTGATCCACAAGCACCTGCAATACTATAGAGAAGTACCCCTTTCTATTGATGTACTCCATCGCAAGATGGTCTGGGGCCAAAATAGGGATATGCATGCCATCTATCACCCTGCCACAGTTAGTGAATCGCATTGCCACAAAGCCATCCACTATTTCATGCACATTGTCAAGAGTCACAGCCCTTCATATCAGAATGCAATTAATGGCCCTTCACACTTGCGTTAACACAGCCCCAATGGTGGACTTCCCAACTCCAAACTGATTTGTGACTGATCAGTAGCAGTCTGGAGTTGCCAGCTTCCACACAGCGATTGCCACGTGCTTCTCCACCAAGAGGGCAGCTTTCATTTTGGTGTCCTTGCATCGCAGTGCTGGGGTGAGGTGGGTTTCCCAGGAAGGTGGGTTTCTGCATCTGAAAGTTCAGCAGCCACTTATCATCCCAGACCTGCATAACAATGTGATCCCACCACTCAGTGATTGTTTCCCAAACCCAAAAGCAACGGTCCACCATTTGCAGTTGCTCCATGAATGCCAAAAGTAATCTGATGTTCTTTCTTTCCATGGCACACAGCAGGACAGGTGCCTCTGATTCCTGTTCAGATTGGGTGCTCACAATATACTGCATGACCAGATACGATGTTGTTCATAACACTGACCACAACAGTAGAGAACTGTGCAGGATCCATCCATTCAGACAGAGATGGTGGGTGCACAGTAAACAGGGGCCACTGAAAGGTGCCCTGAAACACAATGAGAAGTCCATAGAATAATGTGATGGAAAAAACTCCATCATGGGATGTGGAGCCCGTACCCATGATGCACTGTGATCCATTCTGCTTTCCCAGAACTCCTAGTTGCAGAAGATGGGGAATAGCTACCCACAGTGCACACTGCTCTCTCTGTCGATGCTAGAGCACCAACTGTAGATGTGCTCTGCTGACTGAAGGAATGTTGTGTGAACATACACAAGCGATGCAATTATACCAGTTTTTTATCATCAACGTAACTTGTGTCAACAAAACTCTGTAGTATAGACAAGGTCTTCGACTGCTTGTTGCTCTGCCCCGCCCAGAGGGTGAGAGCCCCAGACTGTGTTTGCTGTCTGCTCCAGCCTAAAGGCTGCAACTAAAGACTGCTCATTGCTCTGCCTCACCCCGAGTGTCAAGGCCCTTAGACTGGCAGTTGCTATCTACCGAAGCTGGAAGGCTTTGGGCTAAAGACTGCTCTGCCCTGACTTGAGGGTCAGGCCTATAGACTGTGGATAGTTGCCTGCCTCAGCCAGGAGGCCAGGCCAGAGAACGTGTGCTGCTCTGCCCTGATCAGAGGGTCAGAGCCCTAATCTGCTAACTGAGCCCCCCCACCCCCAGTTACTGTGTGATACAGTGAGACAAAGTGGCCTCCCTTGGAGCCTGACTGGGAGGGACACCCACAGAAGCACTAGAGTAAGCTTAAACAAAACTGGAAAAAAAGAAGAAAAATGTGCAGATATGGAGTCTGACATTTGTTGCATGAGATACTGTATCTAATGCCCTGTTGAGAGTTAACTTTCTGTGATGTTCTTAAATATGCATACACAGCAGGGCTCCAGAGCTGCTTGTGCTCCAAACAAGGTCAGAGATGAGAGATGAATTTTTGGCAGGATTTCTATTACAAAATGAAAGCTTTAGGATTTCCCTTCAAAGAGCAGATGCCCATAGGTGAAAATCACATCTGATTTGATGATGATGTGTTTCTATTCATGTTTTGTCTTTGTTTCTCTAGGGACTTCCTCCTGACTCATACACACTCCCCCGCATTGATTGTGAGCACTATGGATTACAAGATGCATATTGTGATAATAACGAGGCAAGGAACCCAATTTACCCTTGCCCTTCAGTTCCACCTTCACCATGCCACACAGATTTGATTTAGAAAACAAGCAAAACTACATGGTGAACAGCAGCTGCGGTGGAATTCTTATTTATGAAACCATTTAAAAGCCAAACGTCATTGGCTTTTCCTCACATGCAAAACTTTTCACAATAATCCCAGTAGTGTCCTTGAAATCCTTTTCACCTTCTGTCATTGTTATGCTGATTTTCTAGTTGCTCCTCCTTATGGGTGTCTATAGTCAGAAACTGGAAAAAAACAATAAAGTGGATATCACTGTTACGTCAGTTTGCTATACATTGATCACTTTGTTTATACAATAATATGGTACACCTCTACCTTGATATAACGCTGTCCTTGGGAGCCAAAAAATCTTACCGCGTTATAGGTGAAACCACGTTATATCAAACTTGCTTTGATCTGCCGGAGTGCGCCCCCCCCCCCAGAGCGCTGCTTTATCGCGTTATATCCAAATTCATGTTAGATCGGGTCACGTTATATCGGGGTAGAGGTGTATACTAAAACTGGTATTTAAATCTCTGGATTATGAAACATTTTAGCACACATTTTATAACATGGGTGAAGGTAATCCTGATTAATCTTAAATGCACCTTTCCTTATTTCTGATTTGAGCTTGGAGTTCCATTATGATATCCTCCATAGGACTTGTCCTATCTTACTGGCACAACAGAACGTATAGCTTTACTGTTCTTTAGGTAATATCTGAAATATCTGTCTAAAGCTTTTGAATGTTTTTGTGTAAGAATAGGAAAGTGAGAGGGAAAAAATATAAATAATTTTACATATACAAATTAGAGAAGAACACGAGTGTTCATCAAAAGTGCAAATACAAATCAGTGATTCACATCTGAAAGACTTTTTACATCTCTACTTACTGCATTATGTGATACAAAATATAGGCTAATAACAGGAAAAATGTTACTTTCCCACAGCAGGTGGAGGTGTAATTATCCGACAATCACCATGTATTTTGCTTCCTACTGCTATTGTAGTACTGAGTAATGAGCATCTCGATTTTGGCCAATTTATATGGATTAATTTTAGATATATTGAGTCAGATTCTGACCAGTCTTACATTGACCTGAATCTAGATTAACCCTAGCAAAGATAATGGAGTGATTCATGACCTCAGAGAGTTTGGTTCTGTGCATGTATGTGATTTTTAAAATTAGTTTGTTTTTTCCTTCCCTTCCTTATGATTCTTACGGTGATTATTTTCCAAACTTTTGCCCTGATTCTTACTCTCTGCCTACCTATGGAGCTGCGTTGCTATCCCTACTGAATCACGTATTTCTGACATTCAATCTCAACTCATAACCCAAAATGTCCACTTTAACCTTTCCTAGTAAAATAGGCTCCTACCTGCCTCTCCTCTCCCTGCCTTGAATCACCTCACTGTACCCAACTGCTTCCTTTTCCCACATATTGCTTTCAACGGCCAAACTCCTTTCCATACAAATCAGCTCAAGTCCAGATGCCACATAGTCTACTGAAGTATCTGCCACTGCTACCTCTCTCTCCTCAAAGGTAAAGAAAGGATTCTGGTGGAGGTAATGATGCTACCCCACATGATGTTGCTGGGTGGGAATGCAGATGCACCAGATTTATCTAGTCAAGACTGTTATAATACAAATTTTTTAGTTTGTAAGAAATGCAGGAGATTAAGCATGGTAACGTAAGTCTGAGCACTCTCAGTCAGCTCTGCATTGCTACTACCTATGCCATCTGGATGAGTACATTCTTTGTTCTTTAATCAACAGATTGATTATAGATGACAATTTCCTGACTCAGAAAGTGTTGCAGTCAACCTGGGGGAATTCTTTATTAGACATTATCCTAACAGATAAAGAGGAACTGATCATAGAATAAACAATAGTGGTAGCTTAGGTACAAGTGATCATGACTTGATCACATTTATAATGTGCAAGCAGAATAAAGTTCAGACCAGTAATACATATTTCTGGTGCTTTCATGGGGCCAATTTCACAAAGCTGGAAACAATTATGAGCCAAATCTGCTGGGAGGGAGAATGCAATCAGAAAAACGTGAATGATAAATGGGAATCATTTAAGAACATGTTACTAGATGTCTGGAAAAACACAATCGAGGAAGAAGGCTCTATTGTTAAAAAAGCTGATCTGGTTTAAAGAGGAAGTGAAGGCAGCTATAATATACCAGTATATAAAACACGGACGAAAGGGGAAGTTGATAGTAATGAATATAAATCAGAAATTAAGATTTGTAGAAAACTATCAGGAAGCAAAGGGACACAAGGATAAATCTATGTCCAACAGATTAAGGACAATATGAACTTATTTAAAAATATTTTAGGAAGCAAAAGAATCCTGACAATAGTATTAGTCCATTACTAGATGGAAATGGTAAAATTATAAATAATGAAGAAAAGGCAGAAATGTTCAATAAATGTTTAGGTTCTGTATTGGGGGGGGGGAACAGATGATATAGTCTCATCAGATGGCGGTGGTAAGTCTTTTCCTTCAACTAGTATCTCTAGAGAATGTTAAACAGAAACTACTAAAATTAGACATTTTTAAATCAGCAGGTCCAGATAACTTCCATTCAGGAGTTTTAGAAGAGCTGGCTGAGGAGCTCGCTGGGAAGCTAAAGTTGATTTTCAATAAGTCTTGGAGCACTGGGAAAGTTCCAGAAAGCTAATATTGTGCCAATTTTTAAAAAGGGAGAACTGGATGACCCTGGTAATTATATGCCTGTCAGTCTGATATCAATCCCAGGCAAAAATAATGGCATGCCTGATACAAGGCTCAATTAATAAAGAATTAAAGGAGCATAACTTAATTCATGCAAATCAACATGGCTTTATGGAAAATAGATCCTGTGAAACTAACTTGGTATCTTATTTTTGATGAGATTACAAGTTTGGTTGATAAAGGTAATAGAGTTGATATAATATATGTAGATTTGTATAAGGCATTTGACTTGATACCACACAGCATTTTGATCAAAACGTTAGAGTGATATAAAATTAATATGGCACATATCAAATGAATTAAAAACTGGCCCAACTGATAGGTGTCAAACTTTAATTATAAATGGGGAATTGTCACTGAGTGGGTGTGTTTCCAGTGGGGCATCACAGGGATTGGTTCTTTCCTCTATGCTATTTAACATTATGAGGAATGACCTGGAAGAAAACATAAAATCATCACCGATAAAGTAGCAGATGACACAAAAATTGAGGGAATGGTAAATAACAAAGAGCATAGGTTGCTGATTCAAAGTGATCTGGATTGCTTGGTAAACTGGGTGTAAGCAAACAATATGTATTTTAATATGGCTAAATGTAAATGTATACATCTAGGAACAAATAATGTAGGTTATACTTACAGAATGGGGGACTCTGTTCTAGGAAGTAGTGACTCTGAAAAACATTTGGGGATCAGGGTGGATAATCAATTGAATCATGAGCTCTCAATGTGATGCCGTGGCCAAAAGAGCTAATGCAATCCTGGGATGCGTAAACATGGAAATCTCGAGGAGGAGTAGAGAGGTTATTTTATTTCTGTATTTGGTACTAGTCTGGCCCCTGCTGGAATACTGTGCCCAGTTCTGATGCCCACATTTCAAGAAGGAGGTTGGTAAATTGGAGAGGGATCAGAGAAGAGCTATGAGAATGAGTTAAAGATTAGAAAACATTATTTATATTGATAGATTCAAGGAGTTCTATCTATGTAGCTTAACAAAGAGAAGGTGACTTGATTACACTATAAGTATCTACATCGTGAACAAATATTTGATAACGGGCACATCAATCTACCAGAGAAAGGTATAACATGGATTGTGGCTGGAAATTAAAGCTAGATAAATTCAGACCAGAAAGAAGGCATAATTTTTTTAACTGTGAGAGTAATTAACTAGTGGAATAATTTACAAGGGTCATGGTGAATTCTCCATCACTGACCATTTTGAAATCAAGATTGGATGTTTTTCTAAAAGATCTGCTCTAGGAATTATTTTGGGGAAGTTCTATGGCCTGTGTTATACAGAAGGTCAGACTAGATGATCACAATGGTCCCTTCTGTCCTTGGAAACTATGAATATATACAATCATTATAGCCACTACTTGTAAAAGAGATGTTCAGAATGGGGAAATGTTACTTATCAGAGACACAGATATCCCTCTATGATATGAAAGAATAGACTACTTCCAATCTCAGTCCATCAGGCAAATGATGGTCTTAAAATGTGTCGTAGAACGCGTACCCAGGTAATGTCAGTTTCTTTTGTAAGAATTAAAATTTCTAATGGCCTGATTGTCAGAGCACTTGCAGATACCATTGACTGGGCTGGGCATCAAAGGTGCTCTCCAGGCTGGGCATCAAAGGTGCTCTCCATCAGAATACAGTTATCTTCAAATACTTGGTAATTATTGCCCAGTCTCTAACCCTTCTAATTTAGGGAAGGTTGGTGAAAAGGTTGTGGTGGGACAAATTTGGTCTCAGTTAAAAGTCCTCAGTTTTCCTTGATCACATTCAGTCTGGCTTTATATCTGGAAATGCTGTGAATACTGAAATAGTTTACTGGTTGATCTCCTTGTGATAGACAACAGTTGTATATGCAGTTTCCTTCTGTTCATTATCAGCAACTTTTCATATGTTGACCACAAGATTTTGTTGAGCCATGTATGGACCCAGGCTGGTGAGTCATAGAATCATAGAATCATAGTGATTCTGATCGTATCAGACTGAGACTTTGCCTCAGATATTTTTCATAATCACTCACCTGCCTCAAGGGAACTGTTATGTGGGGTAATCAATGCAAAGGTTCATCTACCCCAGGGGTTCCCAAACTTGGTTTGCGGCTTGCTCAGGGTAAGCCCCTGGTGGGCCGTGAGACACTTTGTTCACCTAAGCATCCACAGGTACAGCTGCTCGCAGCTCCCATTGGCTGGGAACGGCAAACCACAGCCACTGGGAGCTGTGAGTGGCCATACCTGCGGACGCTCAGGTAAACAAAACATCTTGCAGCCCATAAGGGGCTTACCCTGAACAAGCCGCGAACCAAGTTTGGGAACCCCTGATCTACCCGCACACACACAAACTTGTTAAACGTGTATATATCTGTGTTAGACACAATCATGCCAGACAGCTGCGGGTGGGGTCACCAGACTGCAGACACCGCGCAGCTCTGTTTCCTTTTGCCCAATCCAAATGATGCACTGTCCTTGAGTTTCCAGTGTTTGGCTGAGCCTAGAGACTAGATTAGAACAAAGCAGCTGATAGTTCTTCCAGATAAAATGAAGGTAAATGTCAATGGGGTTCAAGAAGGATTTGGAAGTGGACACAACAGTCTGGGAGAGTATCTGACAGGGAGCCAGTTACAACTCCTTAAGCCTCTCCACCAGGCCTTGTGAAGGTTACAGTACCTACTCCAAATGGACACTCTATGTATGTTGGGGACGCCTCTCTGCAAGGAAATACCAAGCAGGAGGTTTCCACTACTTTTATGTGATGTGAGAAGTCCAGGGAGTGGAACATGGCAGAAAATCTGCCCCAGAAGATACAACAGTTTTGGTTTCTGCCCTATTCTTGAGGGAGTTTGTCCATTGTTCATTCAAGCAGCTCACAGCTTGAGTATGATGTTTTATACATGACCTCATCTCAAATCAAGCTGGCATGCATAAGTAGCCCAAAGTACCTCTTCTGTTTGCATCTGGCTAGTCATTTGCAGCTGTTATTTCAGATCTGAACCTCATCACAATCATTTATGCTCTGGCCCATATTGCTGCTGAAGGCCACTCACGAGTTAAACTAGCACAGCATATGGGTGCCTACCTTCTTCATGTTAGCCACAGAAATCATGTTATACTTGTGGTTTCCTATTTGCTTCAGGCTGAATTCAAAGAGATCACTTTGTTCTTTAAATCCGTATATGGCTTTAGTCTTGGCTATTTGGGAAACTGGATCTCTCCCACTCTGTCCTACCACAACAGAAGAAATCAGATAGAGTATTTGAGTTAGCATTCCCTGAGCTAAATATCAAAAACCCGGTGGTTGGGCCACCTCAGTGGATGGTCTGGAATTCATTCCTTCTACTGGGTCAACAGAAAGTTAAAATTGCTTTCCATTAGGACAACTGGAAGACTTCTCTTCCCACAGGTTATTGCCTGGGGATAGAAGCTAGGGATATGTCTACACTTCAGTAAAACATCTGCAGCTGGCCTGGGTCATAGCCCCACAGCCTGAGCCCGCGAGCCCAAGTCAGATAACCTAGGCCAGCTGTGGCTGTGCTGTGGGGTTTTATGTTACACAGGCATACCTCAGAAGATACAGCATCTTGAACCGATCTATTGTTTTTATCTGAGCATTTAGAAAGTTAAATTGCATTCCTATCCCAAGAGAATTCCTGTCATTGGGCTCATTTTATAGAGAAATAAAGATCAACTGACAGATATTCATGATGTTTGTGATTCTAGACCTAAGAAGTGATGACAGATACTGAATGGTGATCCACAGCAGTAAACTAACCCCCTTGGTGAGAAGTATGCCTTTTCAGGATTAACACTGTATGACTGTAACACAGATCCAGGTATGAAGCTGTCCTTTTCTATTTTTAATAACCAACAAGAAAATGTCACAAAGTAGAGAAATCTGTTTCTCAATAGGAACTGTACAAAAAACAATGGAAATATTATTTTTTGGCTGTAAACTGGTTAGTAGTTGCAGTTAAAAAATAGAAGATACGACTGAATTTCTAAACTATTTTCCCCCCTTATCTTTAATATTATAGTGTTCTTTGGAAGATATTTTAAAACTTTGATCCTAAAATTAATCTGCTATTAACTTAATATGGCTTGATTTAAACAAGTATTTCATAATGCTACCCCTACATTCCATCATTTTATAAGGCTCTCACACTACCTGTCTTGAACTGAGAATTAGGATAAATAATTGCCATAAACAGATAGTTAAGGGTTAATGCCTCTTTTACCTGCAAAGGGTTAAGAAGTTCACCTACCCTAGCTGACATCTGACCAGAGGAACCAATGGGGGAACAAGATGTGAGACCTATGACAATAATAATGACTTATTTTCATACAGACTTTCATCTAGAGAGATTCTAAAGAGCTATAAGAATTATATGTGTAGAGGAATAAATTCCACCATTGAAATGCAGCCATCCTTTGAGATGGGGGTTGTAGCATCCTGACTTATTTTTCAAGTCTCACAATAGTGCTCACATATTCTGATGATGGTGCAGTATAAACACCTAGATAGATTAGAATAAGAGGCTGTCAGCCAGGAGGACAACTGGAGCAGAGAATGCTGAACAATATTGGTGAAGCATATGATGGCAAATTCTCAGTCTTATGAATGGTGCTGTAGATCTTTCAGGTAATGACCACACAATGGAAACAGGAGTTGTACCTCAGCTTTTGCAATATCATCTAAGAGACACAAAACAATCTAAGAAGCATTTATCCACCTAAATTTAACTCAGATAAGGACTTTAGGAGAATTAGTCCTGCAGTTCCAGGTAGTGTAG
Organism: Mauremys mutica; assembly: GCF_020497125.1. Classification (NCBI taxonomy): domain Eukaryota; kingdom Metazoa; phylum Chordata; order Testudines; family Geoemydidae; genus Mauremys; species Mauremys mutica. The sequence goes on along the minus strand of NC_059076.1, from coordinate 97,539,381 downwards.
GCATTCATGAGTACTGCTAAGACCACTAAACCATATCCTCAGGCATACCCCTCCCTATTCATAAATCAATGTCACTCTTGACTCAAACACTTTGAAATACTACTTTTTATCATAGATCACTTGTGTACGTGTATGTTACTGTGAGATGGTACTCTCTTCTCAGGGATGGATAGTGCTCCAAATCTATTTGATATCTGGCCTGAACAACTGATCAAGCTCAGTAATGAAAACAAAATAATTCAGTGGTCCAGTTCCTTTGCTAGTTCCCCAGGAAAGCTCATCAACCACTCTCATCATGATTTAGAAGAAATTATGCTGCTGTAAAAACAAAGAGCAGATATGTTTGTGTCTGATATTCAACTGCAGGTGTCTTGACAATCCTTCTGTATAACAATTCTCAAAAGGTCTATACTACGATTTTAAGTCGAATTTAGCAGCATTACCTCAATTTAAGCCTGGACCTGTTCACACGATGAAGCCCTTTTTTTCAACTTAAAGGGCTCTTTAAATTGATTTCTTTACTCCACCTCCAACGAGGGGATTAGTGCTGAAATCGGCCTTGCCGACTCGAATTTGGGGTAGTGTGGATGCAATTCGACGGTATTGGCCTCCGGGAACTATCCCAGAGTACTCCATTGTGACCGCTCTGGACAGTGCTCTCAACTCAGATGCACTGGCCAGGTAGATAGGAAGAGGCCTGAGAACTTTTGAATTTCATTTCCTGTTTGGCCAGCATGGCGAGCAGATCAGCACAGGTAACCATGCAGAGCTCATCAGCATGATGTGCACATTGCCGGGGCACATTGCCTGGCCCATACTTTGTGAGAAGTCTATGTCCATGTCTATGTCCTCATCACTCTTGTCACCATGCTGCCATCGCCTCCTCGCCTGGTTTTGCTTTTGCAGCTTCTGGTTCTGCGCTGAAAAAAGGCGCGAAACAATTGTCTGCCATTTCTCTGACGGAGGGAGGCGCAACTGATGACATGGTTTACAGGGAATTAAAATCAACAAAAGGGGTGGCTTTGTATCAAGGAGAAACACAAACAACTGTCACACAGAATGGCCCCCTCAAGGATTGAACTCAAAACCCTAGGTTTAGCAGGCTGTTGATTTCACAAAACAAAATCGGGTCAATTTCTTGTTTTGATCCACTCCACCTATCATTTACATCTTAGGCTGGCAGCAGACGGTGCAGTACGACTGCTAGCCATCATCATCTCTTGGGTGCTTGGCAGAAGATGCTGCATTATGACCGCTAGCCATCATCATCTCCTGGCTGCTCGCCAGAAGATGGTACAGTCTGACTGCCAGCCATTGTCATCTCCTAGGTGCTCGGCAGAAAATGGGAATGACCTGGCTGAGTCACTCCCATGTCTGCCCAGGCACCCCAACTGACCTCACCGAGGTTGGCTAAAAGAGCACCCAGGATTATGACGACGATGGCTACCAATCATAATGCACCATCTGCTGCCAAAAGGCAATGAGTTGCTGCTGTGTAGCAATGCAGTCCCACATCTGCCAGCACCCAGGAGACGTACGGTGACGGTGAGCTGAGCGGTATCCATGCTTGCAGTGGTATGTCATCGGCTCAGGTAACCCAGGAAAACAGGCGCGAAACCATTGTCTGCCATTGCTTTCACAGAGGGAGGGAGGGAGAGGGGGGCCTGATGACATGTACCCAGACCACCCGCGACATTGTTTTTGCCCCATCAGGCATTGGGATCTCAGCCCAGAATTCCAATGGGCAGCGGAGACTGTGGGAACTGTGGGATAGCTACCCACAGCTACCCACAGTTCAATGCTCCAGAAGTCGACGCTAGCCTCGGTGCTGTGGACGCAGTCCACCGCCTTAATGCACTTAGAGCATTTTGTGTGGGGACACGCACAATCGACTGTATAAAAACGATTTCTAAAAATCCGACTTCTATAAATTCGATCTAATTTCGTAGTGTAGACATACCCAGTGTCTACCAAAATCTGGCCTGTATACTGTGGTAACAGGAGAAAGCAGGAATGAACATTAACTACTCACTTCTATTCTTTGTCTGTCCATCATGTGTGGATTTTTTCTAATCTTTTTAACTGCTCTATGAAGAGGGAAATAGGTCAAATAGTGATTTTAGTTTTGCCTCATCTAAGTACTGCAGTACTAATGTGCTGTGGATAGTTTGCATGTAACAGGCAGGTTACCAAAAAGCCATTAAGAAGCAGGCAGCTAAAAATTAAACCATGATAAAATATGAACAAGGAGGGGAAAGGAATGAGTCTTTCTGCTGAGCTTATTTGGTACTTCCAATAGGAAAGAAAAAAGTTAAATGTACCATACTGTAGGTGAATTTCACTACTTTCATATGATGGAGTCATTCTTTTCTTTGCCTGTTCGGATAACGGAGCTGGAGAGAAGGCAATCCCATACAAAACAATTGCTGGACACTATAAACTTCCTTGATTCTATGGATTAGATATTGAATATTATGTATTATACTCTTGATCACTTTGAAACAGACTTGGTAAAGGCAACTTAATCTATCTGGTCATAGTGACAGCACATCCAGCTTTCAGTAAAATATTGTCATAATAATAGGTGCATGTGTGCTGTACCTATCATTGATTTCATATCACTTCAGGTCACTGTTACAGGCTACCAGTCTCAGCATAGTCTGTATTATGGTTCCTTCCCACACAGGCCCCTCAAATCGAGTAACATATATCAGCTAGTGGAGTGTGATGCAGATGTTGCCATCTCTACTACTGTTGTTCCTATCTATAACTGTGACACAAGCTGCTAAATTGAGAATGATAATTGTTGATGATATAATTAAACGATAATGATAATAACAATGTGTTATGTACTGAGTGACTTTTTCTATAATTTAAGAACCAACTCCTCAATCTGTGTATGGCTAGCTAGACAGCAGTACAAAATTAAATATCTATATTTCAGAGTAGTTAGTAAAAACAAGTTATTTAATGTGAATCCATAAATTAATGTGGAGCCATTACTTTATATTAGTTCCCATGTAGTTAGAATTAGTAAGTAACCTGTATGTCTCTCCAGTGCATCTGCATGATATGCCATGTCTTTCCAAAACATCTGTATGGCAAGCCATCTACACAATTTGGGGGTCAAGTAATTGGAAAGACAATCTACCACATGTCCTTTTCAGGGCAGAGCTTTAAAGCCCTTACTTCCCCACAAAGGCTACAGAAGCAACAGATGAGTCAGGGGCCAGCCTTAGTACTTACCAGAACCAAAATGTCCCTCTCAGGAACTCAGACCCAAGAGGGTATCCCCCACTACCACCATGCAAATCCTAACCAACTAATAACACCAGAATTAGAGAGTGAAGCTCGAAATTCCCCATGCTCCTCTGGAGACCACAGCATCTCTTTGCTTATATGTTGAACTCTTTCTCCTACTAATCATCTGTCTTGGTCTTTTTAGATTGCCAACTCCCCAGAGCAGGGACAATGCATCCTATGTGTTTGTACAGTGCCAAGCACAACGAGGCTGTGATTCTGACTGGAACCTTTGGGCACCAAGGCAATAGCAATGAAGTAGAATTTTAATGAATTAGAAATGTAACAAATAATCTTCCCTCTTACAGGTTCATAAACATTTGGTTTTGTTCCTTCATCGAAGAATACTGAATCAGAAAGCTGTGACATTTAGCTCCATCATTTAGGCCATTCATTTGTATTCCATAACTTCTGTGGAGAACTGACATGTGTGATAATCCTCTAGCCCATGAATAATGTTCTTGGCTGGCAAATCTACTGACATGTGGGAAATATTTCAATCTTCTCCCAGTTTCTCTCTAATGTTCAGGCTTCTGACTTCCTATAATTTCATCAGTAATGTTTACTGAAAATTGATTCAGAGTAACAGAAGAGATAGATGAGCCTCACACTTCACCAGTTAACAGCACATAGTCATTAACAAAACAATCTATGTACTTGGCAGATACTATATCTTGGGCAAAAGTGACTATGAAGATCACTTATAATGACTTATGGACATTAGGGCTCTACACATTAGTCAGTCCCTGATATAAGCTAATGCAACTCCATCAATATTAGCAGAGTAGCACTTGCTTACCTTGGGGATGAATTCAGCTCTACATTCCTTTTTCAAATTCCTATGCAACATGATCCCAGTTCCCCTACTCGACACCTATCTTCCCCACCTGCATTTCAGTGTTGATTTTTTCACCCCACAATTTACACAAATAGTCCTGTAAAACACCATGCGTATTTTTGGCACTGTGGAAATTATGGGCCAGATACTGGCATGTGGCTTAACTGCACAGAGACAAAGTCAGGGTGTTTGTGCAATACTGGCTTAAGCTCACTTTTGCTCTACCCTGATCTTGGTGCAGAGCGGTGCAGGCCAGATCCCCATGTTGTGTTTGAACAGCCGGAGAGTTACTCTCCTACCTCGGGTTGCAACAGCCCTGTCCGAAGCACAGAAAAGGGCAGGCACAGCACAGAGGGGTCAAGCCACACCCCCTTTCCTCCAGCTTATCCCTTCTGACCAACAGCAAGGGAGGGTGATGGGCATTAGTTATATCTACACCTGCTCTGTGCCATCTGAGAATCACTGCATTGCGGTGATCTTTCCAGGCCAGGCTAACCTGTCTTTAAAGGCAGATTTTGTGCACAGCAGCCATACCACACTCAAGAATCTGTCTCATAGACAGTATTACACTTACAATTTGAAGAAACTGTTCATATAAGAGGGCAGGAGTGGTGGAGTGGAACTCATTGCAGCATGGCCAAAACCAAGCTGTCATGGATTAGCGTTGAGCAGAGCTTTAGAATTCGTGTAATTCAGGCTGCAGAGTGGGCTGGAATATAGAAAACAATTCCCAGGTTTAAAGCAGATGTACCGTACAATAGTTTAGTTCCTGAAGTAGGACATACTTTTGGAAAAGGAGAGAATAAAGAGGTAGAGCTACAGGATAGAAATCAGAAATACAGGATGATTCGTATTTTCTAGTTCTGTAAGTACAGATTTTAATGGCACATAAACTTATCTTTTGACCCACAAAGCTTCTATCTTCCCCTCCCCCCAAGCAACCCCTCCCCCCCAAAAAAAAACTTGATTAAAAAAAACAGTCAAGAGATCAAGAAAGAGGCATTTCCTAATCCTATAAGGTAAAGTGATAAAAAGCAAGCTAACAGGATAATGAGATAAGGAAAACAGCCTAATTGGTGATAAAATGTCAATATTCCAATAACTGTGTACCAGCAGTCCATTAGATTTAATTAGGCTCTCTCTCAGCAAGCAATAAGTCATGTGAAAGACAAATTTCAAGGGAAATCAGCTGACTGCTGTGAAACACTCATGGGTTGGTTTACCAAAGCTAAGAAAAGTCTTTGGGTAAATTAAGGAATACCATACATATGTTCAACAATTTGGGGTTTGGAAAAAGACCAATGTCTCATATTACAAGACCATTAGGAGATTACATATGAAAATCTAGAGGTGCTACTGATTTAGTGGGTTTTTAAAAAATCATCATCTCACTTCTTACTGGCATCACTGAAGAGATATTTTAAGCAGGACCTGAATCCAGAAGATTGGTGCATTTGATAAGGATGGCATCTGTCCTTAGGCCTCAATCTTGCAACTGATAGCGTCTGGGTGGGCTGCTGCATCTATATGGAACTTCACTGATTTCAACAGGGCTCCATGTGAGCACAGCATTCTGCCCACATGCTATCAGTTGCAGGATTGGAGTCACTAGTTCATTCTCCATGCATTTCCCCCACACTGGAGTATATAAAGATATAAATGGGAAGTCAGAAGATGGGCTAAGTATGTGGGTGGGGGTGGAGAGGTAGGAGGAAGAGGAGAGACACAACAACAGACAATCCAGGGTGGAAATGTTAGCAAAGAATAAAAATGGAGTTTTGAATTAAATCTATGTTGAAAATATGACTAGAAATTAAATATAGACATGTATGTGGACAAAACTTTTGCTAGCAGAGTTAAGCAAGATCATGTGATTTTTTAACAGAGCTGCTTTCAGCCTGATAGAAAAAATATGTCAGACAGATATGAATGTCAAGTTTAAAGTCTTTAATAGATGAAGCAAATGGACTGAAGCAAAAGGAAAAAGTTTGTCTCAGTGGAATCACAGCATCATACAAGACGTAATAGGAGCACAGTATATGTTCTTTTCAAGTCTAAAATACAAACAAATTGCAATATTTAAGACAGGTTTTATGTAAAATGATTCTCAGTACTGTTCTATTTACAAAACAATTTTATGAAATTGTGGTAAGACATGAGCTGTTTGGGAGGGCCACTTTCCTTCCCTGATATTCACACAAGTATTGATGGCCCTGCTCTGGTCATAAGCAAGCAATAAATCTTCCTCTCTCCCTCATAAAGTATACATGCACTGGGTTGGATGTGGTTCTTTTTGGTTTCATACTGTATGTTAAACATTTTGCAGAAACAGTACAAAGGGAAAAACCTTCCTTTCTTTTTAACTGCCTTGTACAGCTGTATTTTCTATGGAATCTCTGGAAACCTGAGCATAAATGCAGTCCAATGGACTAAATTTGCCTTCATGTTAGAACTTGGAAAATACTGGGGAAACATTTCCACAAATACCCACTGGAAATTTTAAATTAATTCATTCGGTCTTTTTTGTCTCTTTTTTGTGTTCTCTTTATATTCATATTCTAGCAAATGGCTTTAATGATAGAAATGTTAGCTGAAACGGTGACTTCAAGTAAATTGGAGAATATTGGCAGAAAGTGAATTTTCAATTTGTAACCTAATCTACCTGTCACCTCCAGCACTGTACTTTCACAAGTATTTAAAAATAGAAATAATAATCTCTCTCCCCTCTCTTCTTTCAGCCTGTAAGAATAGCTTGATTAGTTTAAAGATTCTTTTTTTTTTAATGTTTGTGTGTAAAACTGATTGAGGAGAAGCTAATAAAAAGTTTGATGTTTGTATTTAGTTTTGACAATAATAAAGTTATCTTAATCTTTTACAGCATTAGGGTTTATAGTCCTGAGAAAGTTCAGTCTCCTCCCTCTTTTGGGCAACAATGTCTTTGTTCCAATGTAACAGAGCTCTTGGAAGAGGTCAAGGTTACAGAGGAAGAGGGGATCTCTCAGGCTGAATCACATGGAGGGCTTTGAATATACAGGACAGGTACCTTCAGCAGGACTGTGTCTTCAACAGAGAGCCTGTGTCGAGAGCTGATATTTTCATGGAGACCTATGCTGCTAAGCAGACACAGAATACTGGGTTTGGTAATAGCTGGAGGTCTTTTGGGGTATGTGGCTTCATTCCTAAAAGAGATCAGTTGCAATTATCAAAATATTGAGGTCACAAATACCTGGATTACCCTGACCAGGTCTGAGTCCAAGAGCATGGGTGACACTTTCTGACTAGTCACAGATAGAAGTGGCCATTTTTAATTACATGGATATTTGGGGATCCAGCAACAACACTGAGAAGTCCAAGTCTACTCTTATTAGACTTAACTATATGAAAGTAAATACTGTTGCAGTTGTTTTTATAGAAAGGTAGATAGGTAGGAAGAAAAAGGGTGAGCTGAGGATGGAGAATGGGCATTTCTGAGGAGAAATGCATGCACATAAGTTTCATCTTCAGCATGGCAATGAAGCATTTCTTTCTTAGATTCATAGATTCCAGGACCAGAATGGATCACTGAGATCATCTCATCTGACCTCCTGTATAAGATAGGCCATAGCATTGCCTCAAAACAATCCCTACAGCAGATCTTTTAGAAAAACATCCAATCTTGATTTCAAAATTGTCACTGACTGTAAACTGTTCCAGTGGTTAATTACCCACATTGTCAAATATAGAGGCCTCATTTCCAGTTTGAATTTTTCTCGCTTGAATTTCCAGCCATTGGAACATGTTATATCTTTCTCCACTAGACTGAAGAGCCCATTATTAAATATTTGTTCCCCTGGTAGATATAGTGACACTTCTGGGTTCAGCCCAGACCAGTAAGGGATTGTGCAACCAGGGGCGGCTCTATGTATTGTGCCGCCCCAAGCACGGCAATCAGGCGGCTTTCGGCAGCATGTCTGCGGGAGGTCCGCCGGTCCCGCGCCTTCGGCGTACCCACCGCTGAATTGCCGCCAAAGCCGTGGGACCGGCAGACCTCCTGCAAGCATGCCACCGAAGGTAGCTTGATTGCTGCCCTCATGGCGACGGGCAGGCCACCCCCCGCGGCTTGCCGCCCCAGGCACATGGTTGGTGCGCTTGTGCCTGGAGCCGCCCCTGTGTGCAACTCTGGGTGCCTTCACTGCTATGGCTCACAGCCTCAACATCACAGCAAGCACACAAGCCTGCAGGTCACACCTTGGCTTCCACCGCCCACTTACTTTTTGCAGAGTGACACAAACACCCTGCCAGTCCTGAATTTCCCCAAAACCATCTACGTGACACTCTGCTGGGGTTCCCAGAATTGTGAGTTAATGTGTTACCCATCTGAGCTTTAACAAGTGAGAGTTTTGCTACTGCTAGGCTACGTGGCGACTCCCTGACATACCAGCTTGCCTGCTCTATCAGTCCAAATACTGCCTGGCAGGTAACAAACAGTGAACCCCAACTCCTGAATTCCCTGGAGATGTCTCATTGAAGTATCCTGCCCGCTCCTGGAACTCTCACAAAAGTTATTAAATTTGTTGTTCCTTTAAAGAGACAATACACTGCATCTCATTAGTTTAGTTGGGGGTTGACAAACACTCTTATTTCAATTAAAGAACTGAACAAGTTTATTAGACAAAAAGTCACATGTTTAAATGATACCAAGTAATAAAGGAGTAAAGTATAAGGAGTAAAGATAGAAAGGGTTACAAACAAAAGTAAAAACACACTTCCAAGACTAAAAAACAGAACTTCAGCAAGTAACAATTTTTACCTAAGCAGGTTTCTCACCTATGTTCAGATCCCAGAGATTTCAACCCCCTTGGTTGATGGACTTAAAGTTCTGTGATTTCAAGAACTGTTGGCCTTAATCCCCCAAGTGATGGGCAACTATGGGGTGCTCTCCCCTTTATTTCTATAGTCCAGTAAACCCTTGAAATGTATTCTTTGAAAAGTAAGCCAGACAAGGCTCCTCTCTCCTGCTGGAGTGTAGATACCATGCTGTCTTTTCAAAGCATGGCCTCTCATTGACCCTGCTTCAAGAGGTAGGAATGCTTCCTGAAAGTGAGAAAGTGCAGTCTCCATCCACTTGCTGACTAGTATGTAAATGGGGCTTCCATTGTTTTAATCCCACACTGACTAAACTAAATTAGAGACAGGTAGATAGCTGCGTTCCCTCCTGTCTGGGAGAAAGCCTGTTTCTCCCTGTGTTTGGTCACAGACTTTAAAGCATAACATCAGTGAGAATCCATAATTCCTCATATAGGATTAGTACTTACATTTCACAGTGATATTAATCATCAGTGTGTCACAGGTTTTCAGAAAAGACCTTACTCGATACATTTTTATAATATAGTAATATTATATACAGTCAGTTGATTCAATTGTTTATCATTTGAAGGTCAGACCCCTGGTCTTTAGAGTTAAGAGGCTATTTTCCACACCACCAACACTAGTTTCATGGCTTTGTTTACTTTTTTGTAAATGCACCTTAACTGTCTCTGCCTGAAGAGCAGGCTGGTCAAAAAAGTCAATACACATTCCTCATCTAAGGCAGATTGTGATTATGGACTACTTGCCAAACAAACATAATTCTAGCATATAACCCTTTGCAGGGCCACCCAGAGGATTCCGGGGGCCTGGGGTCTTCGGTGGCAGGGGGCCCTTCCATTCCGGGACCCGCTGCCGAAGTGCCCTGAAGACCCGCGGCGGGGGCCCCCCGCCGCCGAATTACCGCCGAAGCGGGACCCGCCGCTAAAGTGCAGCCTGGTCTTCGGCGGTAATTCGGCGGCGGGGGGCCCCCACCGCGGATCTTTGGGGCACTTCGGCGGCGGGTCCTGGAACGGAAGGGCCCCCCCGCCGCCGAATTACCGCCGAAGACCAAGCTGAACTTCGGCGGCGGGTCCCGCTTCGGCGGTAATTCGCCAGGGGGGGTCCTTTTGCCCCGAAGCGGAAGGACCCCCCGCCGGCGAAGACCGGGAACGAAGAAGCTCTGGGGGCCCGGAAAAACTCTCATGGGGGCCCCTATGGGTCCCAGGGCAAATTGCCCCTCTTGCCCCCCCCTCTGGGTGGCCCTGACCCTTTGTACACATCTCATACATACATCACTCAAGAATATTAATGAGTTAATCGATGATTTATTAGTTTTTCAATGATACATTACATGCCACCTTTTGGGTATATATCATGACAACAGTGTGTTATGTGCAATAAGTATCTCAGCCCTCACAAGAGTTGCTGACACAGAGTAGTAAACAACAAATGGGCCTCTGTCACAGATACTAATAGATTGTAATTAAGTCACCCCTTAACCTTTTGTTTGCTAAGCTAAATAGATTGAGGTTTTTGAGTCTATCTTTTAAAGACATGTTTTCTAATCCTTTAATCATTCTCCTGGCTCTTTTCCAAACCTTCTCCAGTTTATCAACCTCCTTAAATTGTGGGCACCAGAACTGGACACAGTATTGCAGCAGGGATCCATCTAGTGGCCAAACACAGAAGTAAAATAACCGCTCTACTCCTACTTGAGATTCCCCTGTTTATGCATCCCAGGACTGCATTAGCTCTTTTGGCCACAGGGTCACACTGGGAGCTCATGTTCAGCTGATTATCTTCCACAACTCCCAAATCTTTTTCAGAGTTACTACTTTCCAGGACAGAGTCATCCCTTTGGCAAGTATGGTCTATATTCTTTGTTCCTAGATGCATACATTTATCTGTATTAAAACACATTATTTGTTTGCACCCAGTTTACCGAACAATCCAGATTGCTCTGAATCAGAGACCTGTCCTCTTTATTATTTATCACTCCCCAATTTTTCTGTCATCTGCAAACTTTATCAGTGAGGATACCAGCATCAGTCTTTCCTGGGTTCATCTTTTGGACATCTGCTCTTCATTCAAGTGACAAAGGAAGAGTTGCTTATAATGACTCTCTGGCTTCAGTTTGAGAGGAATGATCTAACTCAGTGCTTCTCAAAGTCGGGCCGCCCCTTGTTCAGGGAAAGCCCCTGGCGGTCTGGGCCGGTTTGTTTACACTCCACGTCCGCAGGTTTGGCTGATCGCGGCTCCCACTGGTCGCGGTTCGCCACTCCAGGCCAATGGGGGCTGCGGGAAGGGCGGTCAGCACATCCTTTGGCCCGTGCCGCTTCCCGCAGCCCCCATTGGCCTGGAGCAGTGAACCACGGACAGTGGGAGCCACGATCGGCCGAACCTGTCAACGTGGCAGGTAAACAAATTGGCCCGGACCACTAGGAGCTTTCCCTGAACAAACAGCGGACCGGCTTTGAGAAGCACTGTTCTAAGTAATTCCAGGATATTACTGTTAATTCCTGCAGCTTCTTGGAAGAAAGACATGAGTATTTGATGTTTAACATTATCGACAGCTGAAGAGATGAGCATGGACTTATATCCCTAGTCTACAGACAGGAAGTTGTCAAACAGAGCAACAAATACTGTCTCTGTTCTATCCTCTGGCCTGAGGTCTGACTGAGAGGAATCCAGGTTACTGGCAGCTGACAGGTAGTGCTGGAGACTAGTTTTTGGTACATTTTCAATTAGCCTGCTTAACAAAAAAAGAGGTTATGTACTGAGCATATTTGCTGAGCTTCTAGTGTAAAATGATTCTTTTTATTTATTTTTTTTTAGTACTCAGAGTAATTCCACATTTTAGGATTAGTGGTCAATTCCCCTCAAAGGAGTGATGACCACTTCTGTCAATAGGAGGTTCCAGGTGCTCTATATTCTCTTTTGCAATGGAGGAAGGACAGGATCAGAGTTGCAGAAAGTAGCCTTGATTGCCATTTGTACTTTCATGATTACTTCCTGTGCGAATGAGCTGAACAATTTTTAGGAGGATGGGTTTCTAGTCTTTCTCTCAGCTTGTTTGTCTTGGTGACCATGAGGCCCTTTCAGATGAGGGTGGTCTTTGTGAAATAAGATAATTCTTCACAGTGATTGGTGGTGAATTCTGGGGTCAACTGGTGGCAGTCTGGGTTACAAAGCAATTTACATGACTATTAGTATTGGACGCCTGATTGTAAGAATTATGGCCATCTGAAGTGGCTGACGTGTCCAATCAAGGCAGTTCACATTCTGAATTGTAAATATCAACATGTGAGAAGAATAACTTATATGGAAATACTGACCTATAAAATAATTTAAATTTTATGTTGTAAGTAGATTTCATCTTGATAAACTTTAAAGTAACTCTTCTCTCTGAAGATGAAGATTTCAGAAGATAAACTGTTTGACCTATACCCTCGCTCAAGAATAGGAAGGGAGAAGAGGGAAGAATAAGAAACTGAGGAGGTTAAATATATTATAAATTTGAATTTATTTTTAATATTGCTGAATGATGAATGCTGAGTGACTGATTGTTATCCAATTAGCTATTATAGGATTTTTTAATATTGAACTTTCCATAAACTGGTGAAACAATGACATCTTAAGATCTTTCACCTAGATAAGACCATGCCAGCCTCCTCAAAAGTGGTCAAATGATCCCACAGATATTTTATTTTTTTTATTGGCGGGGAGGAGGGGGTTACAGATGTCAGTATGAGGCATTCAAAACACTGAATTTTTTTTAATTGCTAATTTAAATGGACTTTTCCAAGTTGACTCTAGTGAATTATGACCTAACTCAAACCAAACTGGACCCAGTTATGTGGCACCAGATTAGGCCTTGCACCCAATTTCTCCAAAGACCATGGAGAGAGGCACTGCAAGGCTGAGTAGGCAGTTTGCAAATTATAAAAACAGAGGTAAGGCCGAGAAACCTCGCCTTTCAGGTCAATACACCACCTGAGGGAAGACTAACTTTCCAGAATGTCCGAAATCAGCCACCTTGGGAATAGAAAGTCATAACATCAATAGCCAGACCACTCCAGCCTCTCCCTAAACCCGAAGGAGGCCCTCTAGCAAGAAGTACTGGCATCTTCTGCTTTCTAGACTCCTGTTCCAGCTCTTACTCTACAAGAGTCCAGAAGACAGAGAGCTGAAATGTTCATGAACTCCCTCTTTTTTATTTTTGGCTTTTGTTTTTATTAACTGGGAGATATTCTTTTTATTTTTAGGGTATATACAAGAAAGCATGGCTATATGCATGCATAAATATTAGCGCACCAATAAAGTTCACACAGGGAAGGTGCTGAAAATGTTCCCCAAGTTTAAACAGTCCTAAATACTGTCTCAAATTATTCAAAATGTGTCCTATGTTTTAAAGGCCTGAAAGACATGAGATTGTCATCTGTAATCTCTGGTAAATCAGTTATTAAGCTTCCCTGGTAGCAGAGGAAGGGGGAAGGAAAGATTTGGCCATCACATAAGAATTGAAGTCTAGCACATAAGATTTATACTTGGCTCTGAGGTTGTGGTTTAGACGTTAGATAGTTTGGTTTCAGTTTTAAGATACTTAACCATTCTAATTAGATTTGATTGACTTTGATAAAATTCTTTAGTAGTGAATCTATAACCAACTCTTTAGTGTAGACTGCTTCTTAGAATGTATATAAGGACTGATTGTTCTGGATATTTATTTGAGGATTTAACAAATTTTAGCATTTAATTCCAATCCAACATGAAGACTAACTTGTTGATTTGCCCTTGGTTTGATAGTTAGAGTGCTTTATGCATAGTTTAATTTTATATTAGTATATGATCTTATTAATTATTAGTATTTTATTATATTATTAGCTTAGCTTTGGAAATATATTTTCTTAGTTGCTTTTTTTAATTTTTTGTTTTGTTTTGTTTGTGGCTTAATACAATTTATAAGAAGATACTTAGGTCACATTTCATTCAAGCAAGGTTGGTCCAGGACCTTTGAGGGCCTGGGATGGATAACTGCCTGTCAACCTAAAAGCCTGACCAGCTCCCCCTAATATGTCTTTGTTCTGACAAAAAATTGTGCAGTGAATTGTTCACAAACAAGTTAGAGACCAAAAATTATTGGCAAATAATTTTCATACAATGAATAAATTAGATAAAGTGTTGATGTTTGTGGACAATTCTGAGAGAAAAAGTATAATTAAATAAATCAATCTTCACAAATTATTTACCCAACTCTACCTTAGGACTGCAGTCAAGTTCAGTGAGAACTGCACATGCACTGACAGATTTTGGCATTTAGATTCTGCTTCAAGCAGTTTGTGTAGAACAATAATTGAAAAGTAGCAGCACCATTAAATCTAACCAATATGTGACAGAGTAGCCCATCTGAGAAAACACTTTGCTGATAGTTACAGAAAGTTGCTATTTGTATATCTCTGATGTACATTTTAAAAACCACATAAACTACCCAAAAGGAAGATTATTTTAACAGTTTGCTGAAACAGAGAGCATATTGATTTCAAGCAATTTATAACACTTACTGCCCAGCTCATCTGCACTGAGCAGAGGTAATTCTCAAGCCCTTTGCCCATCAGCATCTCTAATCTAAACAGTGCATCATAGAAAAGGGCTGAGTATATATGGGAAATGGTGTGACTGGGCACATGTGCTTAATTGTGATCCAGAGCTGCTTAGCTATGCATGACCCTCTTCAGGAAGGTTTACACTCCTACTTCTAGTAAGTTAGTGGCCCCACTGAAATGCTCTGTTTGGGTTTCCCTGCATTACTTTCTCTGTTATCTAATTTAGGGCATGGGCACTTTAAAAAGCCTTTTTTAATGGGTTACTAAATTATTTATGTAGCTCGAAGACTTAGCAAATTTACATATGGTGATTGCATTAATTGAAAACACCACAACTCCCTTGCTAATCTACATCTATCACCTATCACTTCCTTAACTTTTCCTTTTATTCCTTTTTAGGTAAAGACCATCAAATGCTTTAGTATTTATAAAACTACCAGTTATTACAGCAAGTAAAAAACCAGAAAAAAAAATAATGAAAAATGTAGTCATTTTTGGTCAAAAATTTTAATATATTTTGATTGGCCCTAATAATCAGGTTTGATTGGCCCTAGCAGTTATATACAAAATTAAATTCGTAAGAACATTGCATACATGCTTATGGCCCCATCCCTTATTATGACCACATTTAGTGTTATTTACTTCAAACTATATGATGTATGTCTCACTGATTACTCCAGCAGCAGAAATTTGGGGCCCAAAACAGTGCCAGAATACCTCTTTATCTGAGGCATTAATGTAGTTTCCCCTTCTGCTATCTGTAGTATTTACTTACTATATAATTGATGTTACAATTTTTGTACTTTAAGCAAAACAGTATTTTACTTTCTAACAGAAAGTGTGGGTAATAAACATCTGTTTAGAAAAGGGATAATGGACTGATGCTGAATTTGGTGTCTGTTCAAAGTATTTTGAATTTTATACATGCCATTTCATTTTGTTAATTCATCTATGGGTCCTCCATATAATATGAATGAGTATTCTAATAAAAATAAATTCAACATCTAGAAATATTCAAAAGGAAAATGCTTTTCCTTTGGGATATATAATTCATTCATTTGTTCTACCTAATCAGTATCCACATTAAGATAAATTCTGTGATGGAAAAACAACTGTTACCAATGCAAGGCTTAAAGTTAATATTCATGACTGAGAATTATGTTTTTCTGTAGATATGTCTGCAACCATTTTATTTCACTAATCCTTCATAAAACGAGTTGAAGAATTCTGAAGAGTTGCACTTTAAAAGCTTAATCAATATTGCTTGAATAAAAAATTGTAGGGTTCATGAAGCTGTAACAAGTTTTGTAGGTTGAGGCAATGAAGCACACCATAGTCTATGGTTATAAAACCACATCATCTAAATCATTAGTCTGTACAGAGAAATACTGTGAATTCCTAGAAGTTTACTTTTTACACTTTGCTTTGGAAATCATTTGTATCATAAAACTGTATGTTAACTAAGGAAGGCATATGGCTATACCCTCTGATGATAATGTTTACACTGGAGGATATGAAATTATGGACTGATGAAAAACATTACATTTGGTACCAAAGTGACAATGTATCCAACCAATGCACTAACAGTATTGCTTTATGGTCTGTGTTAAATGAAACAGGCATCAGAAGACTGGAGAAGTAGAGCTGAGGGTTCTTCAGAAGATGGCAGCCATAAAGTGGAATGATTTTAAGATAAATTAAGAAGGAAAGGGGAGAGTAGGATGTGAAATCAGGGTATGGGCTTGGCTGCAATCATAAATATAACAATTGAGGGGACACAGTAGTAGACTAAATGATGATAGGATGCCAAAGAAAATAATGAAAACGCAACCAAGGTCAGTCAAACCTATAGGCCAACCATCGACTAGATGGCGAGACATCATATGCAGGAACGTGACCAGGCTGGGCTTAATGGAGGAATAAGCCATGCACAGACATGAATGGTGATGTTGTACTGCTCCCTGTGTCTGTAAAGATGCTTGGGATGAGAAGAAGAAGAAATATGCTAATTTAATTTATCCATTATATAAAAGTTGTGAAGGAGGATGGATTTGTCACATCCTTTAAATAAATATGAAAACATTTCAGAGACTTAATGGCCTAAATTCTGTACAGAATGTTACCGTTGTTACCTCTTATTGCATGTGAAATAATCATGCCAGACTTGATGACCTCTTCAGTTTCTTCTCCTACTTCCATGCCTCTTCCCAGATTACCCCTACACATGGAGCAAACCTACCAGCCCCAGTTCACCAACCCCACTCTGTCTCTTAATTCCAAGCCCTCCTGAAAGTTCAGTTTTGCCATGTCACCTTTAGGAAGCAAGTTAATTCACATTAAAATTTTGACTAAATAAATTTATAAGAATCATCAAGATTGATGTTATTTACCAAAATTAAGTAACAATGTTATCCCATTGTCCCTCATCATTATGTGGAAAGAACTGTTAGTATATTGGCTTGGAGTACTCACAGAACTTTGTGAAATAATGATAAGAGAAAAACAATGAAAATTACTAGTAGATGAATTTTATACCATTCTTATAGAGTGACCTATTTTTATAAACCTATTTTTGCAACTGCTTAAGGCTGGTTTTGTGCTTGGGTCTGATTATAACCAAAACCACAAGAATGGAGTATTCAGGGAACATAGTTTGTCTCACAGGTCCATAGTAATATTTGATCATAAAGGTGGTATTAACTTCTGGTTGTTTAAAACTCTTGTTTTGAACCTATGCTAAGCTCTATAGGTCAAGATGTTTTGATTCTTTGTAAAATTAGAGCATAGCAGAGATTTGCCACTGAAAACAGGATGTTATGATGTGAGTGCAGGCATAATGGAATATGACATTTTGATAATGATAGCTTGATGCTAAACCACAAATTGTAATCTGAAATAAACAAGGGGATCTATAAAAGACCTGTAAACTGTAAACCAACTTGGACCAGTGTGAGTGGGCAGACTGGTATCCCAGCTTGGTTTCGTATGTACACATTTATTTTGGTATTATAGTTTGGTCATGACTGTAAAAAAATCAATTCAATTCTTAATAAAATAAAATAAAAAAGTAAAAAGCCAGTTCATGCTTCTGTCATATGTGACACTGGAGTATAACTTGTGTTATACAGGGCATGGTGCTATTATATTGTGTACAAACTGAGTTTGTGTATAAATTGAGGTTACTGGAAATAAGAGTGATATTGATAATGCTAACCAATTTAAGCTGTTCAAAGGACAATTCTCTTCTGATAGAAGAAGCTATGGAAGGCAATAAGCTGCTGGCCCTGCTCCTAAAGATCTGTTTCTTAAGGTGTGGTGAAGGAGATTCATTTCTCGACATCCATGAATCTGCAGTAATGGGGTAGTAGGATATTATGTATTCTTACCAGTAATATATAATATCAAAAAAATTGAAAATTCTTTTACAAATTTTCTTTTTATCGATAAACAAGTTTGCATTATTCTTTGCATGGCATCTAGGACGCTGGCAGACCAGGTGCCAGCTCATACCAAGGCTCCTCAGCCTCCCTGAACACTGACAAATGCATAGCTGGGAAACATTCTGGCTTCTGTGTGTATTAGTATTGTTACAATAAATAGTAGAGTTATAACAATGTATTTAGATTATATGAAATGCTGTAGGATGCTGCATGTATTAATCTTAGTTAAAATATCTGTAACCCATGTTATAAGGTAATATTTAAGTGCTTGTTCCATATCTATGAAAATGTTTGCTAAGACTGTAAACTCCCCACAGTCAGGAGAGAAGCATTACCAAGTTTGAAATATTTGTTTACCACAGGAGGTGTCATCTCCTCCCCAACAAAAGAAGGCCTATAGACACCAGACATAACATTGTGGAACATCAGTGGACAAAAAGACTTTGATGACTGCTTTCCCCACACCCATGAAGAGGGATGTGCAGAAACCCTCGTCCCACCACAGCTTGAATGGGGGCGGGAGGGAATAAAAAACCCTATTAAGGAGAAACTATCCTCGCTATGCTGCTTGGAATTTGGAGCATAAGCAAGGGATCCTGAAGCTGTTTAGTTTGGGTTAGCCCTAAAGGACATATTGTGACAGGGCAAGGCCAGATGGCTATAGAAAAGTAGTGGGAGATAGATATATTAGCCCCAGGTTAAACAAATCCCTGGTACCAGGATAAGTAAATGGCAGCTGCTCCAGGTCAATTAAGACACCTGGGGCCAATTAAGAGCTTTCCAGAAGGCAGGGAGGATGCTAGGTTGCTTGGGACACCTGAAGCCAATCAGGGGCTGGCTGAAACTAGTTAAAAGCCTCCCAGTTAGTCAGGTGGGTGCGCATGTCAGGAGCTGTGAGAAGTTGTGCTGTTGGAGAGACTGAGCTGTACACACCATATTAGGCACAAGGAAGGAGGCCCTGAGGTAAGGGTGAAGTGGAGCTTGAGGAAGTGGGGGCTGCTGTGGGGAAGTAGCCCAGGGAATTGTACGTGTTCTGTTCCTAAAAGGTCAGCTACCATAGCTGATACTATTAGGGTCTCTGGGCTGGAGCCCAGAGTAGAGGGCAGGCCTGGGCTCCTCCCTGATTAATCACTGAGACTGGGAGACAACAGAGACTGTGCAAGGGAGGATAGCTTCTCCTCACCTCCCTCGCTGGCTTATGATGAAAATGGCTCAGTAGACTGTGACCCTTGTCTCTCTAGAGAGAGAAGGGTTAAGTGGAGGGTCACAGTGAGCCTCTGAGGCTAGTGAAATCTGTCAGGAAATGCAGGACACATGGAGACCAGGACAGAGCTTTGTCACAATATATAGCAGCTACTATCACTTTTTGGAACCTAAGACTGTAACTGATTTGAGTGTGTACATTTTCCTGCTTTAACTTTGTAGATAACTCATTTCTTTTCTTAGTTAACAATATTTTGTTAGTTTATTATGGGATTGGCAATGAGTGTTGTCTTTGATAAGAGATCTGGGGTGCAACTGACCTGGGGTAAGTGACTGGTCCTCTGGGACTGGGAGTAACCTGAATATTATTGTGATTTTTGGCATAAGGGCCTATCTATCAGAAAAGCAGGCTTGCCTGTATGGCAAGATAGACCTGAGTGCCCAAGAGGGCAAGTTCTGTGACTCAATGCTAAGGATGTTATAGGCCTTTTGGAGTTTACACTTGTTACTTAGTTGGTGAAATCTAATTTTAGAACATACATCCTATTTGGGGTTTATGCCCTACTTCTTAATGGTCTGCCCAGAGGCTGGCACCCACATTCATGAGCCTATTCATACACCTTGACACTGGTGTAGTCAGAAGGATTCACATGCCACAGATCAGCTGGATTTACAGAGTTTTAAAGGTTAAAGATTAGTCACAAGGAGTGAACCACAGTCATTTCATGGTCTTGACACAAACGACCTTGAACAGTTAAGCAAGAGGGGAATATCCTTTAAAAAGATCAGAACTGAGAGCTTTGCTCATAAATTTTGACCAGACATCCAAGCACCCTCCTGTCCCAGACTCCACAAAGAAAAACTGCAATGGAACTGGCCTGAATGCAGCACCTGACAGCCCAGGAAGAACAGAAGCATAATATATTGATGGCAGAGCTGTGAATCAAGAAGACCAAAGAAGCCAAGGAGGCTGAGGAGAAAACCTACCGAAGACACATGGAACAACTAGAAGCTGAGGAGAGGGCACACCAGAAACAGATCAAACCTCATGTACTGCAACTCAGAGTACTGGAGCAGCAAAAGGAGCTCCCCCAGCCAGTGAGTACACAAGGGAGTGGGAGAAAGTCTGCCCAATTTATAAAGAGACTGACTGTACAAAAGGGTTCCTGTCCATCTTTGAGAGACTGTGGGGGGATCCACAAAATCCTGGAAGCTAAATGGATGCCTATCCTCTTGACCAGATTAACTAGGAAAGCCAAACAAGTTTTTAATGATATAGAGAAGGGTGATGCTATGGTGTAAAAGAAATTTTAAGAAAATGTATTTAACAGGCTTAGGATTTCCCACTGAGTCCTATTGATTGAAATATAGGAATCTTAAAATGTTTGACAATATTGTGACGGGGCGGGACAGCCCCGCACTGGTACAGCGGGGGTTAACCCTTCTTTGATAGCAGAGGAAGCCACGCCCAGGGAGCTCTGCTGGGCGTGCTCCAACTGGCAGACCGGTATAAAAGCTTGCAGGTCTGCTCAGTCGGGGCTGACCACCGGGGGAGAAGGACGCAGACCGTCAGCTCCTGCAGAAGGAGAGCCAGTGCGCCCGGACCGGGGCGTCAGCCGAGCAGAGGCCGTACCGGAGACCCCGGGGGGGGGGGGACGCCTGCCGGGAGGGACCTATGGGGGAACCGCTCCCACAACGCCGACGTCCGGCTAGACAGGGTAGGAAGTGACCCAGGGGATTGTCGAGACTGACAGCCTTAAAGCTGCAGTACCGCTCGGCGTGTTGCGGGCGGATCCCCGCCGAGCGGGGGGGAGGGGGGGTGTCTATGGACTCTGGCCGCTAGGCCGTGTTACCCTGCTCCGAAGAGGGGGTTGTCGGACTCTGGCCACTAGGCCGTGCTACCCCGCTCCGAAGGGGTGTCTATGGACTCTGGCCGCTAGGCCGTGTTACCCCGCTCCGAAGAGGGGGTTGTCGGACTCTGGCCGCTAGGCCGTGTTACCCCGCTCCGAAGGGGTGTCTATGGACTCTGGCCGCTAGGTCGTGTTACCCCGCTCTGAAGAGGGGGTTGTCAGACTCTGGCCGCTAGGCCGTGCTACCCCGCTCCGAAGGGGTGTCTATGGACTCTGGCCGCTAGGCCGTGCTACCCCGCTTCGAAGGGGTGTCTATGGACTTTGGCCGCTAGGCCGTGCTACCCCGCTCCGAGAGGGGGTGTTTATGTGAACTCTGGCCAGTAGGCCGTAATACGCCGGTTACCAGGGGCAGGCTGAAGAACAAGGGAGTGGCGCGGCGCTAGGCTCCAGCTCGCCCCTGCCACCAGGGGGTGCTGGGGTACCGGACCCGTCACAAATATCATATGAGAAAATGGATAATGGGGGAAGCCTATGAAGCGTATGAAGGTGATTATGAAAAACGGTTTGACCTGATAGCCGAAGAACAATTGTTATGGGTAGCTACATAGGAGGTAAAGGCATCTATCTGTGACAACAAATCTTTCACCGTTTTGGAGGATGCAGAAATTGCTGATGAATATGCTGAATCAAGAGCTTGGAAGGGGAGGGGTACAAATTCCAGGGGAAGGGAAATCCCCCCGTCACCCAGGTTAAGAGGAAGGAGGGGTCTGGGAATAAACCTAACCCCAATTTTTATATTAAAAAAAAACTGCAGGAGAGCCCAGCCTTTAAAACCCCCTATCCTAAGGAAAGATGGGTTGTCTGCCATCACTGTGGGGTTCCTGGCCATATAAAACCAAACCCCATAATCCACAACCCCACCAGTGAGTGGTGCTTCCACTGCCCTAGAGGCAATAGAAGAGGAGGTGAAAGGCCCGGTGATCTATATTAGACTTAGGGGGATTTATTAAGAATGCTAAGGTAAATGGCATAGATTGTAAGGGCTGGAAAGACACAGCATCCCAAGTCACTTTGGTCAAGGAAAGTTTGGTAAGGGAGGAAGACAAACTTCCTGGCAAGAGTTTAAATACATTAGCTTTGGCTGAATTCTCTGTACATCTGACTAAGGTCCACCTCAAGTGGAAGAATTTTAAGGGAAATGTAGATATTAAGAATCAATTTCCTTTGGATATTTTAATATTTTAGGCATGTCTAAGCAGGTTAATTCCTAACTTGCAGCGAGAAACACTATGGCTCTAACTCACCTGCTTTGTCTGTGTACAGCAAGGAGGGCTGCAAGGGGGAGGGAAATATCTTCAGTCCTTTGTCAGCTGAAAGTAGCAGTTTGTCCTCAGAGGAGGGATTTGAAATTCCATTGCTTTGCCAGAATCTGCTCTCAACTTAAGTGAGACTCAAAAGGAGTTTAGTAACAATCAACAGGGTGATCTTTCCCTGGACCAGGAGAGGGTTGCAGCTCAGAATAATACCCTGTTGGGGAAGGGAAGGGTAGTGTTGTGGGTTTTTTTGCTCTTTTTTGGAAAGAGGGTTGTTGTACTGAGAGGCTCCCATAGATAAAAAGAGGCATCCTGGTGAGGTTTGCAAGCAGGTGCTGATGCCTAAGTACAGGACAGAGTTGTTGGAGTTAGCCCATGATTAACCATTTGCTGGACATTTAGGAGTGGAAAGAACATGTGAGAGGCTTAAACAGAATTTCTACTGGCCTCACATGTTTGAGACAGTAAAAAATTACAGTAAAAGTTTTGCGCTATGTGTCAGAAGTGTAAGAGGTTAAAGGGACCATGCAGGGCACCCTTGTAGCTGATGCCCATTATTAAGGAGGCGTTTACCAGAGTGTCTGTGGATTTTGTAGGACCTCTCACCAAACCTTCCACGAATGGAAAGAAATATATACTGGTTGTGGATTCTGCCAACACATACCCTGAAGCAATAGCTCTATCTGATATAGAAACTGAAACCATGGGCTACTGCCGTATTCACCATTTTTAGCAGAGTCTGCATCCCCATGGAAATCCTGTCAGACAATGGTGCAAATTTCACATCTGCAGTTTTCAAAAAGTTATGGGAGTTGTGTGGAGTAAGGCATCAATAGGCTGCCCCCTATCATCCAGAAACTAATGGTCTGATGGAAAGATTTAATGGGGCATTGACAGCTATGTTGAAGATGTATGTTACTAGGTAAGAAAATGACTGGGTGTGTTGCTCCCTTATTTGTTATTCACGTACAGGAGTGTACCCCAGAAATCCATTGGATTAGCTCCCTTTGATCTCCTGTCTGGGAGACAAATGAGGGGAAACAGACTTGATCTGAGGCTCTTGAGAGGGTAATACAGAAGAGACAAGACAGCCGGACTGTATCATTATATTAGTGACAGAATAAACAATGTGCTACAAGATACACCCAATCTTTCTTTGTTTTTCATTGTATGGGTTTGTTAGCAATGGTTACGTGTTCATTAAGAACTTAATGGAAGATCGAGAGTTCTATGAAATAAATGTTAACATTTTCTCCAAGGAAAGAGACCTGCAGAGCCCATGTACCAAAAACAAAAATAATTACCACGTGGATGGTGGACCTGCTCACAGCAGCTACAATAGCAACAAATGCATAGCCTCTTTCATGTCCAAAACTTGACACAGGATGAAAGAGTGGACTTATTGCTATTCCGATACCTGGGACTTTAATTAATAATGTACATTTTATAGATGTATTTATGGTTATAAATTTGTCACACTGGAATATGGCAAACATTGGAATTTGTACATATACTAATGGGTCTAGACTGTATACTTCTGTGCTATGTGAAAAATTGGCTGTATATCAAAATCAATTAAGAAATACTACTGGGGTCAAAACATTCAATCCTTCTCTCATAATTTTTTTTAGAACACAGGGGTTACAGAGCCTTGTTACAGGGGGCTTGGAAGCAGGGCCGGCTTTATGACCTACGGGGCCTGATTCCAATACCCGGCAGCAGTCCGGGGCTTCAGTGGAACTTTGAGGTGGGTGGTTCCATTCCGGGTCTTCTGTGGCACCGAAGGACCCCCCGCCGCTGAAATGCTGCCAAAGACCCCTTAGGGGCCCTCTTAAGTGCAGGGCCCGATTCCGGGGAATTGGGTGAATCGGCTTAAAGCCGGCCCTGCTTGGAAGGCCAGTCAGTCTAATGGTTGGAGTCTAATGCCACCTTCTTCTGTGATTGAGGTGCTTCTGTCTTTAAGGTGTGAGGTAGGGGTACCCAGGCCCCTGCCCACTCCACCAGGTCCCAGCCCAAGGCCATGTGTAAGTCAATCCCTGAGTAGGGGACTTCCCAGCAGGGTGTTTACGTCCACTGCCCTGGGCTACTTTCTACTGTTGCTCCTTCAGTTTGGGGCATAGCTCCTATAGTCCAAGTTCCAGCGGTAACTTATTTCTAATAGTGCCCCCTCATTGACTCTGGGAAGCATCCTGCTTCAGTCCCATGTTCCTCAGTGTGTGGCAGCCATAAGTTTGGTAGGGTCAGAACCCCCACAAGGTCTCTGCGCTTCAGTCACCTGGGTTCCTCTTAGGCTGGGTGCTCCTAGGCCTCTTTCTCTGACTCCTTTGGCCAGGAAGACGGTGTTTGGTCCATGGTGGCTGTCTCAGTTGGCTGTCTCAGTTGGAAGGCTAGTGATCCTTCCCTTAGACATCAAGGCAGCTAGCTCCTGCCTCTTAACCAGTCAACCCTGAACTAAGCCAGGCTCCCTTCTTTTCTCTCCCCTCCAGGCCTGGCATTGACTGCAGGTATAACAGGGCAGGGCTAGTTGAGCCCCAAAGTTCTCTTTAACCCCTTCCATGCTGGTGGGTGGTTTCTCTGCTTCACCACAAGGAGAGACAAAATTATAGAATCTATTTTGGGTCTTTTTGAATCAGGTATATCACTTTGGAACAGGGCTGATGTAGAGAATACCAAAACAAATGAACAAAAAAACCAAAAAACAGGTTAGCTATTTCAATTATGAGGCTGATATAGTACTTAATAACAAATGAAATTGATGGGCTAGCTCAAGATGTAATTAATGTTAATAGTGGAAAGATAACTGCATGAGTAAGGAAATAATTTGTACTGCTTATGGTAGTTCTATATTACAAGCTGTGGATGGAGTACTAAAGAATCTTTAGGAAAACAGTGTGCCTAGTTTAATTAAAGAAAACCAAATGGTATTGTCCTAAATATGCCAAGAGAAATCAGGCTATGAGTTGGGCCTGTGTTCCGATGTTACTGATTTGTATGCACTCCAGGTAAACAAAACTACAATGTATTAGATCATGGATCAATTCAATGATTCCATAGAGTTTAAAATCATCAAATTTTGATGTAGACTCATTTATAAGCTGACCCCTGCTCTTTGATGCATCACTTTTTAACCAAAAATATTCAGCTTATGAATGAGTATATACAGTAATTCCATTTAATAGTATCAGGAAGTTGAGGTTGGTAACACCACACCCCAGTGTCAATGCCAATCTCCTATGTGTTTCTTTTCTTGTCACTGCCTGTGCTTAATCAAATTCTTGGCCAGAAGGATAAGTTGGCAGCTGTCCATTCAACAGGTTACCTGGAAGGAAACTTTTATAAAGAGAGCCTGGAGATATTGGAGCTATTGGTATTTCATGATGAATCCAGGGTCTAGAGAGCCCCTCATAAGCTCTGCTGGTCTGTAAAAAGGAATTTGTACATATGCCAGTGTTATGTGTGACAAAACAACTCTAGTCTTTGGATATGCTGGACTGGAAAAAGACTCAGAGACCAGTGAGCTAGTTGCTACTGTGTCTTGGCCAATATGGCTCACCAAGTGGTGTCAGCTGACTGTGAGAGTGGCATATAATGTGAAGGGACAGCACTGTGTGGTAATTAACCATAAAAACTATCAATATGGGTCTCCAATGTGACTTGTTACTGATTTCTGTTTTACACCCCCAAGAAAAAAACATCATAGGGACAATGTTGTTATTCCTGTCTCATTTGGGGGTGGGGGACAACACTGATGGTATTCCAGAAGAAATGGATCTTGACCAATACATACTCCTGTTCAAGAGCCACAAATATTTTAACTGTCTTAAAAAGTTATTAACTAAAAAGGATACTCATGTCATCCAAATCAGTAACAGCACAGCCTAGTTCAGAGAACAACTGGATGACCTAATTCACAATAATAATTCTGAAGTATCAATAACTCATACATGGTTAGAAATTGGATTTAAGGTTTTTCTTGTACTAAAGATATTAGTTATATTTATTTGTTCTGTTTGCTTACAATTGTAACAATTGTAACCCTGGTCCTCCCCCAGCCCATTTTGTTAACTTAATTTAGTCTGTCATATACATTGTAAGCTCTTAAGAGCAGAGACAGCATCTTTAATTGTACTTAGCTTAGCACACTTTTGTGTGACATAAAAATAAAGAGCAACAACAACAATACTCACTTGTGTACCACTCCTTTATGAAAGTGGCTCGGAGGAAGAACGATGTAGTATTACTTTGTTAAAGTCTTCTTAGTCTACCAAGTCTATCTGAACACAAATTGCACTTCACGGTGAAGTCAGAAGTGATTCAGAGTCCTCATCTCTCCTATAATGAGAGGTGCTAGAAGGTGAATAAATTGGCCTCAGGACAAGGGGCTATGTGCACAGCTGCACTGAGCCTAAACTAATGGGACTGCAGAAGAAAAGTGGCATATTTCTGCTCCGCCAATCTTGAGGCCACTGGTGGACAAAATGGACCCTGGAGTAATTTAAAGGAGCCTGTAAATTATGCCAGTTGAAGGGACGGGTTGGACACAGTACTATATTCTCCAGAAGCTAGCATAAAACCAGCTATGCCGGCTTTACAACAGCGGGGGGTTTCCTCAGTATGGAGAAAACCTCATCAACCTCTTACGGCTGATTTAATGTTCCTTTTTTTGGTACCAATCTGGCAGTAGAAAGGGATGTTAGCTGGAAATAAGGATTTATCTGTCCCTTTATCTCCAGATTTAAATATAGGTGTTTTTTTAAACACACAAGAAAGATGACAAGTCAGTGCACAAATAAACAAAAAAATAACAATAAAAAGCTGAGCCAAATAAGATGGCAAAATATGCACCACATCCAACCTTCACTGCAGAGACCTATTCTCCCTTCCAAAATCAAGGCAGGACAACCAGAATATTAGAAAGTGTAGCTATGTTTAGAAATAAACAATTTTCCAGAAAACCCTCAAAGCCTTTGAGCTCCAGCTTCATGATCTGGACTATATTCCTCTGGATTGCCTTTGTGGGACCTCACTCCTGCTAATCACATGGGAGATGACTCTTTAAAGCAGAGATTCATAAACCTAGTTCCTGGCTTGTTCAGGGTAAGCCCCTGGTGGGCCGCAAGATGCTTTGTTTACATGAGCATCCGCAGGTACGACCACTCGCAGCTCCCATTGGCCGCGGTTCACCATTCCCAGCCAATGGGAGCTGAAGGAAGTGGCGTGGGCTGGGCCACCATGTCTCGCAGCTCCCATTGGCTGGGAACGGCGAACCATGGCCACTGAGAGCTGTGAGAGGCCAAACCTGTGGACGCTCATGTAAACAAACAAGCCTGCCAATGGCTTATCCTGAACAAGCCACAAATCAAGTTTGGGAACCCTTGCTTTAAAGCCTAGCAGGGCACTAACCCTGACGAGAGGCAGCTGCAACTGAAAAAAAAAATCCCCCAGACACACATCTTCCACATAGGCAAGAATAATGAAATGCATATAAATAAAAATATTCAATATGGAGATATACCTATTTCATAGAACTGATAGGGACCTTGAAGGTCATTGAGTCTAGTCCCCTGCTTTCACTAGCAGGACCAAGTACTGATTTTGCCCCAGATCCCTAAATGGCCCCCTCAAGAACTGAACTCTCAACCCTGGGTTTAACAAGCCAATGCTCAAACCACTGAGCTATCCCTTCCCCCTGCTAGCATTTAAAGATAGAAGATTTTTAACAAATATGAATGAAAAAAAGCTTTTTACTAAAAAAATTGCCCCATTTCTTCCCAAATAGCAACCATGTGGTTTTACTTGATAAAAGGAGCAAATTCATGAAAGAGTTGCCGGATTTGTCAGGAAAATAACTTACATTTATGTTATGAATAAGTAACATTTTCACTTCCTTCATTGACGAACTGAGACATTCAAGACCCCTATTTCACCCTACAAAAATCAGCATTTCTCCTTCCAGGTATGTGTACAATATTATTTGAGTCTAACTGAGATACAGGAGAATTGCAGAAAATAACCTTGCTGAAAGTATTTGAACTCAAAGCTCATCTGGTTACCAAAGTCCCAGAGACTCTGAAATCTCTTCAGTGACCTAGGCAATATTTTAATCAACTCTCTCTCAAAATCAGCAAGTCTAACCATGCAAGATTGCAATACTTGAATATACAAGTGCAATTTCTCCTGGCATGAGAAGAGTGTATTTTTAGCATAGCAGATCAAGAGGAAAAATCAAGTTGGATTATGGAAACATCTGCCACAGAGAGAACCAAACAGGCTGACTCTACAGTTTAAATGTGGGGGGAGATACAGTTTACCAAGAAATCTATAAACACCCTTGAAGAAACAAAATTATTTCTAGATACACTCTTGTCTTTCTCAACTGGAACCAGATGACAAATCAGTTTTAGAATCATAATTACAAGAGGAGAGACAAGTCTAGATGTCCAATGAAAATCAGTAAAGCAACAGGGCCAGATGGCCTCAAACAGGAGCTCTATCATGCAGTGCAGAATCTCTTAATCCCCAAAATGAAAAAAATTCAGTTACGCTCTAAAAGGATTTGGGCTTGAGTGTGATAGTCTTTAAACCTGATAACTATTTAAGATGTTTCTCATTATACCATCCTTCAGTCCTCTTAAACGTGGGCCGCAAGGTATTTGTATAGATTTCTGCTTCACAATGGGAGAATATTTTACATTAACAAACTACTTCACTCAGGTTACAATTAATAATACTTCACTGTTTTTTAAAACAGGATCTGGTAGGCTGGGTTAGAATTACAATTCTTTTTTAGTCAAAATTCATAACATTTGTTCTCAACCTTTTCCATACAGTGACCCCATATTATGAGAGCAAAATGTAGCAGGACCCACCACCTCTCTAGGTACAAAGAGAGGGAAGGTTGTTGCCATCCCTGATGTTCGGTTGGAGAACCCATGTACCACCTGGTATAGGTGATGGAAATAGGACAGTGGGTTCAGTCTGTGCAGCAACACCCAAAGATAGGTTAGGAGTCGATGCATCATGGGTCCTATCCCACTTAGTGAGAAAAGGATTTTTTTTAATAAAACAAATCCTGCAGGTCCTGGGACTCGGGTGAAAGATAAGGGAAGTTACAGAAACACTTCTTGTATCTCTCCACTTTCCTCTGCTGCCATCCCACTTCAACTCTGCCCTTCTCCTGCCTCCAACATAACCCTACTGCAACTCTTCTCCCCTTCCCTCCATCACATTTTGAGGGGAACAGTACCTTTACCAGGAAATAAGGACTGTCCAGAAGGTGAGATAAAGGGGGAAGCAAAACCACCACTCTCAGAAAATCGCCACAACCAGTACTAGAAAATGGGACATGTTTTTTTTCCCCAAAAAGCAAATTTAAAAAACATCTGTTTGGTTTTTTTTTCAAAATTTCACAGCAAGCTCTATTCAACACCTACTGTCCCTCTAGCAACTTCCACCTAAAAGCAGCTATGCATTCCTTCCTGTGACCACAATAATATGCAGTTGCAAAAGATCTGGACAAACCCAGGTGGAAACTAGGGTGTATTTTTAGTCTTATGTGAAAAAAGACTGAAAATCACTGATACAGACTAAGGGTACATCTACACCCAGAAACAGCTGCCACAGAGAGTGCTTGCAGACACTTTCAGGTGGCATGCTGTTTCCTGGAGGGAACCGTTTGGAAATGACATCTCCTGGGGAGTTGTCTGAGAAGCCAGAAGGCTGGAGAAGCCACAATAAAGCTGGAGTTTTTAAAATTATCTTTGTATCATAGTGAGATCTTTTTATGGCAGATGATCCAGACACAATGAAGAATAAAACAGGGTGGCAGCAGTAATCGAATCCTAGACAGAAGGAGACCATTCAGAGCTGCACTGCAGAGAGCAGAATACTTCTGGATGTACACGGTTTGTTTTACAAGTTAAGGCTGATAACAGAAAATGGAGGGCCTGAAACCTCCAGGAACATTAAACCTGCAAGCTAAGAATTTAGTTCAGGCATGGGAGAATTGGAAAGAGGAATTTAACCTCTATATAAATATTGCGATGGCAGATAAAGAGAATGCTGTGTAAATAAATCTGTTTTTTACCTGACTGGAGAAAGGGAGAGAGAGATAAGTAAGACTCTGTGCATGGAAATCCCAAGCTCAATGCACCTTAGAAGCAATAATGGGCTGTTATGATACTCACTGTAAACCCAGGAAGAACTGTGGCAAGATATAATTTCTTTATTCGGGATCAAGCAGCTGGGGAGGGCATAGATGAGTACAGAACTGACTTACAAGTGCTAGCAGCCAGCTGCAATTTTGGAAATATTAAAGATTCATTAATAAGAGGCAGGAGGGTGTGTGGGATACACAACTCACAGTATGAGAGTGGTTGCTGAGGGAAGCTGACTTAACTTTGGGGAAAGCTTGGAGATATCTAGGGCTGCAGAGCTATCCAAAGAGAAGATCAGAACCCTGGAAGGGCAGTTGGCATTCACAGCATAACAAAGAAATCAAAACCAGATACATCAGTAAATTACAACAGTATAGATACATGCAAATACCGTGGGAGAAAACATTTAAGACATAAAGAAAAGTGTCTGGCTTATGAGGAAAAAATACTGTATCTGTGATAAATGTAATCATTTTGCAGCCAAGTGTTTGTCCAGAGAGAAGAAAAACAAATTGAAGTAGCATACAAAGTAACTGAAGAGAGTAACAGTGAGTATAAGGGCAGTATGTAGGTGACTGAACAGCTGGTTAGCACACTGCAAGGATACCCTAGGAAGCACCAAAAACAGTTGTATGCAGTGGAAAGAAAGTGATACGATTTCAATTAGACCGTGACACAAATTGTAGCATTATCCCAATCAGTCTGGTGAACCAGACATATGGTTGGAAGAGACCAACCAGCTGTTAATGTACAACCATATATACTTAAGTCTGTGGGAAAATACACAATTCAATTAAGAAAAACAATCAGCACAAAGTTATGGCCCATGTGACATCCTCAGGGCCACACAGGTACAACTGGATGTGGCCCACAATGGTAAAGAGGTTGAGAACCACTGAGATGGCAGTGCTACTTCTGGGGAGCAAGACCGCCCAAGCAATGAACCTGATAAAAGCATAGTTCCAGAACATAATGAAAGTAGATGGTGGGGTGACTGAAGATACCTTGGGTGGTATTGCCTGGGACCAGGAGGTGAAGCGGAGGGAGTACAGAAATGTATTTCAGGAAGCTGGACAGCTAGATGGTGTTTATAAAATAGAGATTGACACCGTGTGAAGCCAGTTAAACTGTCAAAAAGAAAAGTACCCATTGCATTACTGCAGCCAGTGCAAAGCCTACAGACTCATGAACTTATACAGCCTGTAGAGAAGAGCACAGACTGGATAAGCAGTCTCATGGTGGTAAGAAAGCCATCAGAAAAAATGAGACTATGCATAGACCAAAGCCTTAAATAAAGCTTTGAAATGGAACCATTTTCCCTCCAGCAAGCGACCCCTGCCCCATGCTGCGGAGGAAGGTGAAAAACCTCCAGGGCCACCGCCAATCTACCCTGGAGGAAAATTCCTTCCCGACCCCAAATATGGTGATCAGCTGAACCCCGCGCATGCGGGCAAGACTCTCCAGCCAGACACTCAGGAAAAAGACTTTCAATATCCCAACATTGACCCTCGGTACTAATTACCAGTGGCCGCACGTTATTGACCTATTGACTAAATCACGTTATCCTATCAAACTTATCAAGCTTAATCTTAAAGCCAGAGAGGTCCTTCGCCCCCACTGTTTCCCTCGGTAGGCTGTTCCAGAATTTCACTCCCCTGATGGTTAGAAACCTTCGTCTAATATCAAGCCTAAACTTCCCGACTGCCAATTTATGTCCATTTGTTCTCGTGTCCACATTTGTACTGAACTGAAATAATTCCTCTCCCTCCCTGGTATTAATCCCTCTGATATATTTAAAGAGAGCAATCATATCTCCTCTCAACCTTCTTTTGGTTAAGGAAAACAAACCGAGCTCCTCAAGTCTCCTTTCATACGACAGGCTTTCCATTCCTCGGATCATTCTAGTGGCCCTTCTTTGTACCTGTTCCAGTTTGAATTCATCCTTCTTAAACATGGGAGACCAAAACTGCACACAGTACTCCAAATGAGGTCTCACCAACGCCTTGTATAACGGGACTAGCACCTCCTTATCTCTACTAGAAATACCTCGCCTAATGCATCCCAAGACCGCATTAGCTTTTTTAACGGCCACATCACATTGCCGACTCATAGTCATCCTGCGATCAACCAGGACTCCGAGATCCTTCTCCTCTTCCGTTACTTCCAACTGGTGCGTCCCCAGCTTATAACTAAAATTCCTGTTAGTCATCCCTAAATGCATAACCTTACACTTCTCACTATTGATTTTCATCCTATTACTAACACTCCACTTTACAAGGTCATCCAAATCTCCCTGGAGGATATCCCGATCCTTCTCCGAATTGGCAATACCTCCCAACTTCGTGTCATCCGCAAACTTTATCAGCCCACTCCTACTTTTGGTTCCAAGGTCAGTGATAAATAGATTGAATAAGATCGGACCCAAAACCGAACCTTGAGGAACTCCACTGGTAACCTCCCTCCAACCCGACAGATCACCTTTCAATATGACCCGCTGCAGTCTCCCCTTTAACCAGTTCCTTATCCACCTCTGGATTTTCATTTCGATCCCCATCTTTTCCAATTTAACCAGTAATTCTTCATGCGGTACCGTATCAAACGCCTTACTGAAATCAAGATATATTAGATCCACCGCATTTCCCTTGTGTAAAAAATCTGTTACTTTCTCAAAGAAGGAGATCAGGTTGGTTTGGCACGATCTATCTTTCGTAAAACCATGTTGTAATTTGTCCCAATTGCCATTGACCTCAAGGTCCGTAACTACTCTCTCCTTTAATATTTTTTCCATGACTTTACATACTACAGATGTTAAACTAACAGGCCTGTAGTTACCCGGGTCACTTTTTTTCCCCTTCTTGAAAATAGGAACTATATTAGCTAATCTCCAGTCAAACGGTACAACCCCCGAGTTTAGAGATTCATTTTACAACAGGCTACATAAAAAGCACTAGCGAAGTCAGTATAATCTAAAATTTCATACAGACAATGACTTGTTTACACTGCTCTATCTACTATAAACTGAAATGTGAGTTCAATATTTATATTCCAATTGACTTATTTCATAATTATATGGTAAAAATGAGAAAGTAAGCAATTTTTCAAGAACAGTGTGCTGTGACACTTCTGTATTTTTGTCTGATTGCATAAGCAAGTAGTTTTTATGTGAGGTGTAACTTGGGGGTAGGGGTGGTACGCAAGACAAATCAAACTCCTGAAAAGGGTACTGTAATCTGGAAAGGTTGAGAGCCAGTGTAATAGAGGACTATTACCAGATCTGTGTAAAGCAAAACATTTTTACAGTATGCGGTGTAAAAAATGGATTCTAGTACATTGAACTGGACATACAACCTGACCATAAACCTCTCAAAAGCATTTGGAGAAAAACAATGTACCAAGATGCTTACAGCGGACAATGATGCAACTGCAGAGATACAACATACAGATCAAGTATTACCAAAGCACAGACTTAGTGTTGGAGGACACCATGAGCTATGCATACCTGCCAGAACCAAGCAAGGAGAGATCTGTAGAGAGTGAGGTAGAGACAATAAATACAGTACAATACTTACCTATCTTAGAAGAAAGACAGATACACAGAGAGGTACAGAGCAAGCAGAATGGTACAGACATTGATACTCGTGATCCTACAGGATGGACAACGACAAAAGATCAAATATCTAAACAGATAACACCATTCTTTCAGATAACAGATATACAGAATGGCATTATATTTCTGGGAGAAAGAGCAGTTATTCCAGGAGTATCTAGGAATGAGATTATGCACAAAATTCATTCATTATATCTGGGAACTGAAGGTTGCTTCAAGTGAGCCAAAGAGACTATATACTGGCCAAAAGTGAATGAGCAATTACAGGCATTCATGGGTCCTGTGAAGGGACTGTCAGAGCTCCAGTACACAGAAGACAACCAGGGTAAGGCTCCAGTCCACCCAAGGCTACCCAGCACCACCGAGGGAGGAGAGACAGCAGAAACCCTAAGACTATTAACTTTGGAAGGATGGGTGGGAAGTAGCCATGGGGAACTAAACATTGATCCAGTTGTGGAACCGGGGTTTGACTGAGTGTGTTTCAGAATGATCCCTGCTAAGTAGGTCATGGATACTCACCCCCCATCCCCACCCCTGCAGACAGGGCCCTGGTCCCCCTACTCCAGCCACCAACCCTCCCTTGGGGGGAAGCCCACTTCCCTCTGGCCATTAGGCTGTGTTGCCCTGCCTAGAAGGGTAGTCCTACCGACTCTGGCCACACTGCCCCACAGCAAAGTGTAGTCCTATTGACTCCAGCCACTAGGCCACACTGCCCTGTCCAGATGGGTAGTTCTGTTGACTCTGGCTACTAGGCTACACTGCCCTGCAGTGAAGAGTAGTCCTCTTGACTCTGACCTTTGAGCCATGCTGCTTCAGGAAACAGGGCTGCTGTGGCGCCTCAGGAGATTGGGCCACTTGAGCCGCCTAAGCTCTACTCTAATTCCCCCACAACCCAATAGCCCCTGATGGGGGTGTACCCACTCCGTAACAGGTGGAAATGAATGCCTGATTTGATTTTTAG
This sequence comes from Mauremys mutica, assembly GCF_020497125.1. NCBI lineage: Eukaryota > Metazoa > Chordata > Testudines > Geoemydidae > Mauremys > Mauremys mutica. The sequence goes on along the minus strand of NC_059076.1, from coordinate 97,504,283 downwards.
TTTTGTTTGGGGCTATACTCTTTAATATGTTCTTATTTATAAAAAAAATCTAACTTCTAATTAGTTTGATACAGCAAGATAGGTAGGTTAGACTGAGCAGACTCAAACCTTTTAGCAAAAAGGTTTTACATTTGATTACTGGACCTCTAGGCTAAGGTCTTTGACTCTTTGTCTCTTAGTGCCCAGCTGGAAATATTTTTCTAGAAAGAGCCTGAAACAATAAAAAGGAAAGACATAACCCCAAGGCATCCCTCTCTCTCTCTCTCTCTCCCTGCCCATCGCATTCACTGCACCTGAAGTGACAAAGGAAACATTCATGTGACTCTAGGAGAAGGGTCCTGACCTACAGAGTTTGGTCAGTAAGTCTTCAGAAAGCATTTGATGAGAAACTTTGCTTGAACCTGAAGTAGTTTAAGTGAGTTTATTAGTAAAGTTTTATCTTTAATTTTCTTGTATCAATTTCTGACTTTTATGTATCATTACTTGTACTCACTTAAAATCTATTTGTAGCTAATAAACTTGTTTTATCTAATCCAGTGTGTTTAACTGAAATGTCTGGGTAAACCAATTTGGGGTGACAAGTTGTGTGCATATTATCCTCTTAAAGAAATCATGTATACAATATAAGCCATACTGTCCAAGAGAGGGCTGTGCAGTACAGAACATACATTTCTGGGGAGAAATCTAAGACTGGGGATGTGTTTGGGGGCACCCTGCAGTATGACCAAGGCACGTAAGAGCCAGAGTGTAACCCAAGTGTGACTGGCAGGCTGCAGTTACACAAAGACACTCAGGGTGTGGTTTGCATGCTGGAAGGCTGTTTGGGAGTGGCCCAGGTGGGAACTACTTCAGCAAGGCATTGTAGGGCACAGCTGCTCATTAGTCTGGATTGTACCCTGGTATGGCAAAATTATAGAAATTTTCTTCTCTCTCTCTCTATTTATCAGTAGTCTTTGCAACTTTTGGATGGGAGTAAAAATGAAAAATACCACAAAACCCTACTGCCAAACTATTTAGCCAAACTAAAGTCACCAATCACTTCTCAGCTGATGTCCCAAGCAAGTTGAAGATGCTTTTTCAGTAGTGTACTGTAGGAGCTGGAAGACAAAAACAGGAGGCCAAAGGGATTCTCCCTTGTTCATTTTTAAATTAGCCAATAATTTTACGTTTAAATAAGTTAAGTTTCTTGTAACTGTGTTCTACTCATGACAGAAAATGAAGACTGGATGATTAATTCTGGAAAGAAAGTATACATTTGGTATAAATGTAAATGAATAAATAAAATACATGTACATCTGAGAGCTCTGCCAGGTTTTCTGGTAGCATTTCACTAGGTTTTGGCAGAATTCTACACCTCCCCTAGTATACCGCTTGAATTACCAGACCTTCAAATGTTTGACACTAAATCCAAAATTAACATTAAAATGATAAAAATCTATCAGTGGACATGGAGAACAATGACCATAGTCTTCTTTTTAACAGCCTGTAACACATTTGAAGACTATCATCAGGTTCTTCTTCAGTCTTCTTTTCTCAGGACTAAACATGCCCAGTTATTTTAAATGTTTCTTTATAGTTTGAGTTTTCTAAACCTTTTATCCAGTTATATTGCTCTCCTCTGGACTCTCTAATTTGTCCACCTTTCCTAAAGTGTGATGCCCAGAATTGGACACAGTATTCCAGCTGAGGCCTCACATGTCCTGAGTAGAGCAGGACAAATATCTCCCTTATCTTACATACAACACTGATGTTAATACAACCCATAATGTTATTAGTCTTTTTCATAACTGGATCACATTATTGACTCATATTCAATTTGTGACTCACTGTAATCTTCAGATCCTTCACTACCTAGCCACTTATTCCCCATGTTGTAATTGTGCATTTGATTTTTCCTTCCTAAGTGTAGTACTATGCACTTATCTTTATTGAATTCATCTCATTGATTTCAAACCAATTCTCCAATTTGTTGAGGTAGTTTTGAATTCAAATCCTGCCTCCCAAAGCACTTTCAACCCCTTAGTGTCATCTGCAAATGTTATAAGCCTACTCTCCACTCCATTATTCAAGTCATTAAAAAAATTGACTAGTACCAGACCCAAGATTGACCCCTGAAGTTCCCTACCAGATTCACCTCCCAGTTTGACAGTAACCTATTGATAATTATTTTTGATTATGGTCTTTCAACCAGTTGTGCACCCACTTTATAGTAATTTCATCTAGATCATATTTCCCTAGTTTGCTTATGAGAATGTCATGTGGGACTGTGTCAAAAGCCTTACTAAAATCAAGATACTTCACCTCTACTACTTCCCACCAATCCAGTAGGGCAGCAGTCTTGTCAAAAAAGGAAATTAGATTGGTTTGGAATGATTTGCTCTTGACAAATCCATGCTGGCTATTCCTTATAATACTGTTATCTTCTAGATCGTTACAAACTGATTGTTTAATAATTTGTTCCAGTATCTTTTCAGATATCAAAGTTAGGCTGACTGGTCTATAATTCCCCAGGTCCTCCTTGTTTCCCTTTCGATACTGTGTGTGCCCTTCTCCAGTCCTTTGGGACTTCACCCATCCTCCATAAACTGTCAAAGATAATTGCAAACAATTCTGACATTGCATCAGCTAGTTCCTTATGTATCCCTAGATTAATTTCATCAGGCCAACTTGAATATACCCAATTTATTTAAATATTCTTAAATCTGTTCTCTCCCTATATTGGCATGTATGCCTTCTCTCTTGGTGTTAATATTAATTGTATTAAGTACATCAGTCCACTACTGAATCTGAGAGAAGCTAGTTTCCTCTTTAAGAATTCATGATGAGTGAAATTTAAGTATTTCTTAAATTGACACTGCAAACTTGTTATTAGATTGGTTTTAATGAACTTTCGATTTGTGAAGGGAAAAACAATGATAGAAAAAGAACTTACAAGTAGCGGTAGGTCAAGCCATGGTATTGTTCTACTAACAACAGTAGTATCTTAACAACATGGGAAGTATTTGGGGTGGTGGGTACCACAGGCACAGGAAATTAACATGAATCAATGCAGGATCTGTTCAAAGCAGTGGTCCTCTTAGCATTACCCTTAATGCTCAACTGGCTGCCTCCTTCTCCTCTGCCTCCACCCACCACACCTCCTTCTGGTGGGACGCTGCTATGATCCTTCCAGCCTGATCACCACATCTCCTGATAGCCACTGCTACTCCTCACAGCCAGAGGGAAAGGGCTCTGGGACCCCACTTCCTCTGTGGCCAATGGTGCGCTGTCAGTCAGAGAAAGAGAGATCTAGGCCCCTCTGTTCTCCGTGACTGCTGATGGGGATAGAGGGCAGAGGAGATCTGTTCACCTTCTCTTGCCCTCCCCTATTTCTCCATAGCCACCATTCATGCCTCTTTGCAAGGGGAGGAAGGAGTGAAAATCATCCCTGCCTCATCCCAGGTCTGAGGAAAGACAAGTAAAGATCCTGGCCATGTCCACCATCTATTCCAAGATATGAGGGGTGGGGAAGGGGGATTGAAAATTACTAATTTAGAGAGACCCCAAAGGGAGTTCACTTGGACCCCTATAAGCCAGTGACCCTCCACAAAGTTTGAGGAATTGGAAGCCAGAAAGTTTGGTGTAGTTTCCCATGGAGGCAAGCCAGGCATTTGGAAGCTGGGCTGAGCTCTCCCACTGCAGAAAGTCTGGTGTATTGGAATTCATTATGGCTTCTCCTTTCTGTATGACACCATGAATATTAAACTATTATGCAAATTATGGTATTGGGTCATTAGTATAAAATATCCAGTTTTCAGGGCCTGTACTCTTAAGTGTTATGTAAAATCTCAACCAGCCTTGGAACTTCTCTGTTGTATTCCTGTCTTGCCCTTTAAGAAAGGCTCTCTCAATTCTCCTTGTAATAGCTGCTGTCACTGCAGCATATTACAAGATAAAAAGATAAGAGAGAAGTAAATTGTTGTGTTCCAGTGGAATTTTCTGAGTTGAATTTTTCTGAATCAGAACCCCCCGCTTTACTAGTCAACAGAGATAAGCTGGCTTTCAAAGCTTGATCTGTTGTCATGAGACCCCTCTCATTACTTGATATTTAAAGCTTGCTTAACAGTATTTGAAATGAGCAGTAAAAACAAGAGCACTACTTCTAGACTGGCTATTGAATTGTGCTCTGTGCAAAGGCTGAATGCACCACATATATGTAATTTGCAGCATTTTCAAGATCCATTCCTGAAAACAAGTGTGCAGTAGGTATCTCAGAGCACTTCAGCTGCACACTGGAAACACAGAGTACTTTGAATGTCAAAATGCACAATCTTTTGGCAGTGTTTTTATATTACATTTCATAGGATGTTTGTAGCAAGTATCTGACAACATTAACTTATTTAAATGGATTTTCAAATAAGCTGAAGTCATTTTAAATAATTCCTGAAATGCTGTCATTATGCTGTCAAGCTCCAAGTAATTCTTTATTAAAAATGAGCAGTAATCTTTTGGCATTCTGCATTCTATATCCAATACCATCATAGCTCATGGGACTAGGATCACAGTACTACCCCATGTGCTCCTTACCCTGCTTCTCAATGATGTGTCTGCTAGAGGAACAACTCTTTTAGCAGCTTCAATGGTGCGGCAAGTTAGCCTTATAGAACTTCTGCTAGTAGGCAGGCTGAGAGTTTGATTCCACTCCTATGATAAGGCTCATTTTTGTTTCCCTCCATACTCTACAGTAAGCCTGTGCTGAGGAAGAGAAATGCCCATTCCTCAAGAGAAGAGAAACTGTGGAAGGCAGGGCAGTATCTCTTACCTTCTTTTGGGATGTAGATGAGTGCAGGACATGGAGAGGCAGATTAAGGGAGTAGCTCCCCGAACCTAGGCGAAAGTTTGAATGTTACAGAAAGGAGTGTGGAGATCTGGAAAACTTCAGATTTATTTTTATGAAGGATAAGTGACTCAGTTCCCCCCATTGCATTGTATTGTTACCCACTAGGGTGCAGGGCTTAGCCTTGTCTTCTTCTGATGGGGAGATGTGAATGCTATGAAATTTTCGAAGCATGAAAACTTGAAACTATTATACTGAGATGTGTTATATGCTATGGGCACATGGACTACATTAATGACTGCTTCATTACTGTAACTAGTCCTGTAGCCCACAAGGGGTGGGGGGTGGATTCTTTATTTAGTCCTAAATGGGGCACAGAATCTGATAATCTGGTTCAAGTGGTGAAGACAGATGAACTGCTTGGTAACAGTGACCATACTGTAATTACATTTGACATCCCTGTAGGGGGAAAAATACCAAAGAAACCCACCACATTTAACTTCAAAAAGGGGAATACAAAAATGAGAAAGCTAGTTAAATGGATATTAAAAGGAACAGTCACAAGAGTAAAATACCTGCAAGCAGCTTGGAAACTTTTCAAAAACATCATGAGAGGCTCAAAAGAAATGTATACCCAAATAAAAAAAAACCACCAGTGAGAGGACCAAAAATGCCGTCATGGCTAAACAAGAGAGTAAAAAGAGGTTGTTAGAAGCAAAAAGGCATCCTTTAAAAACTGCAAGTCAGATCCTTCGGAGGAAAACAGAAAGGAATATAAACTCTTACAAATCAAGTGTAAAAGTATAATTAGGCTAAAAAAGAATTAGAAGAGCAACTAGCAAAAGACGCAAAAACTAACAGCAAAATAATTTTAAAGTATATAGGAAGCCTGCAAACAAAAGTGGTGCCATAGGATGATGGAGGTATTAAAGGAGCGCTAAAAGAAGAGAAAGCTATTGACAAAAAGCTAAATGAATTCTTTCCATTGGTCTTCTCGGCTGAGGATGTGAGGGAGAGTTCACATCTCAGCCATTCTTTTTAGGTGACAAATCTGAGGAACTGTCCCAGATGGAGGTATCATTAGAGAAGATTTTTGAACAAAATGATAAATTAAACAGTAATAAGTCACCTGGACCAGATGGTATTCACCCAAGAGTTCTGAAGGAACTTCAATATGAAACTGCATCTCAAAAAAGGTATATTACAATTGGAAAAAGTACAGAGAAAGGCAACAAAAATGATTAGGGGTATGAAACAGTTTACATATGAGGAGAGATTACAAAGACTGAGACCATTCCGTTTAGAAAAGAGACAACTAAGGGGGGGATCTGATAGAAGGCATGGATAAAGTGAATACAGAATTGTTATTTGCTCCTTCGCATAATACAAGAACCAGGGCTCACCCAATGAAATTAATAGGCAGCAGGTTTACAACAAACATAATTAAGTACTTTTTCATACAAAGCACAGTCAACAGTGGAACTTGCTGCCAGCAGATGCTGTGAAATCCGAAAGTATAACTGGATTAAAAAAAGACTTAAGTAAGTTCATGGAAGATAGATCCATCAATGGTTGTTAGCCAAGATGATAAGGGACACAACCCCTTGCTCTGGGTGTCCCTAACCTCTGATTACCGGAAGCTGCTAGTAGACAACACGGGATGGCTCACTTGAAAATTGCCCTATTCCATTCATTTCCTCTGAAGCATGCTGGAAGGGTTTGATGGACTGTCAGAACCTACCAGGGTCTCCATGTGAAAGATGGGTGACACCTAGTAAGCTTAGCGAGTATGTACACTGTTTATTGTTTCATTATAGGTTTCTTTGTAGTGATTTTGTTGTAAATAAATGCACTGTGTTTATGAATGTTGGCTGGTCACTGACATAACCTGTCATAGTCCCTGGGAGATAACAGAACAGCTGGCACTGGACTAAAGTCAGACCTACTGGGACAAGCAGAGTGAACTTCAAGGGGTCTGCAACTTTAAAATCTCTGGTCTGGAGGGAGAGAAAGATAGGCTCCTGCCCACAGAGAGGTGATGGCTAGAGGCCTGAGATATAAAGAGGTGCCCTGGAGGAGACCATGGAGGGAACAGAGGAATTGAACCTGGTTCTTTCACATCCCAGGAAATTTTCTATTCCCATATTGATGTCTCTTTCACAGCTATGCTTGATAATCAACAGCTTTGATTAAACGTTTTATATAATTGTAAGCTTCCTGAAGGGAGTGGAATTGTCAGGTGTTTCAGTCATATTCCAGATGGCAAGAAATTAGTAATTACTGGACTAAAAGCTATGAGGTAACTACCACCAGCTGGATTTTAACTCTGGCCATGTCTATCAGATCAGACCCTGAAGACATGATAGATGGAGAAATGCCTATCTGCCCCCAGTTTGTGGACCATTGGCACACCAGGACATATGGAGCCTCAGCCATTAGTTGGCCTGCCATGGGAGACTCAGAAGAAGTGAGATCTTTGAGCAATGCATAGGATCAACAGGACTCCATTCAACAGAATGAAGGGCACAAAAAGGTGGAAGCAAGTCTCGCACCAATAGTGGTAACACAAAGAGGGAAACTGGTTTGAAGACCCGAACGCTTGATGGACTATGAGACCTAACAGGCTGCAATGGGCTGACAATAAAGGCCATGCCCCTACAATGGGCTACTTGCTAATAACCTCTGGCCCCTACAAGTCAGCAAACAATTGCACAAAAGACACAATAACAAAATTTGTCAGAAGGAAATATGTTGTAACTTGCATGGAACATGGAAGGAGCAGCACAGTTTGCAAGAGGGAAGAGTTTGGCAAAGATGTGTGCAAATGGATAAAATGCTAGCTGAGCTGCTGCAACTATGTACATAGTTCTCTTAATAACAAGCCTGTTAGTTTCACAAGCTTGGAGTCCTTTCATGTTATTACTAAGCACACTACATGAAATATGAACCAATATTTATATAAATTAAATGTACAGCAAATGAATATTAGAATGGAAGAATCTGAATACATATAAAGAAAGTGAATTTCCATGCAACCTTTGTGGAACAAAGTCATAAATCAGCAAAAATAAGGAAATCACTGAATATCAGAACATAACTCTGCTGTGAATATTAGTGGCCTTAGCAGAATGCAAGCTATCTGAAGGACATGATTTTGAGTAATTATTTTAAATGATCCACTGCTAAAATGAGGTAAGCCTTAGAATTTTCCCAAAAGTCTCTTTTCTAAACCTGAAAACATTAAAGTGAATGTAAAGCTATTTTAATTTTCTATTCCTGTATTGATGTCTCTTTCACAGCTATGCTTGGTATAATAACTTTGATTAAACATTTTATATAATTGTAACTTTCCTGAGGGAATGGAATTGTCAGGTGTTTCAGCCATATTCCAGCTGACAAGAAATTTATTCAATCATACACTACTGTACCCACTGGCCTGCATGCTACTGAGGTACTATGGAATTCATTTGTAATTCCAGGAACCTTATAGTAGCACTTTCAAGAAGTTTAAAAATACATATTTCTACTTTTAACATAAAGCAGTTTAGATATTTTTAAACTGTTCCTAGGCATTTTTTGCATTAACTTCTATAGGCACTATAATAATGCATTTATTCAGCTGGCAAAATGATAATCTTTCAATATGAACCAGGAAGGAAAAGAGATAAGAGTGAAGCTTGCAGAAAGTTGATTCACGGGGAAAGCATGGAGAGGAGGCAGTCTGTGCTTCTCCTCCTTTCCCTATCAAGATTGAGAGCGTTTGGAAGCTATCCCCCTAAACACCATCTTACTACTAAAAAATGTATCACTTTATACTGTGCCCATGTCTTCAAACTGTAATGTTCTGAAAACACTGCAGTGAGTGCTATTTGGTTGTGCTGCAAAGTTCTTCCACTTATACTAGGCCTGGTCTACACTACGCGTTTAAACCGATTTTAGCACCGTTAAACCAATTTAATGCTGCACCTGTCCACACAACGAGGCCCTTTATATCGATATAAAGGGCTCTTTAAACCAATTTCTGTACTCCTCCCCGATGAGAGGAGTAGCGCTGAAATCGGTATTACCATATCGGATTAGGGTTAGTGTGGCCGCAATTTGATGGTATTGGCCTCCGGGCGGTATCCCACAGTGCACCATTGTGACTGCTCTGGACAGCAATCTGAACTCGGATGCACTGGCCAGGTAGACAGGAAAATCCCCGTGAACTTTTGAATTTCATTTCCTGTTTGCCCAGCGTGGAGCTCTGATCGGCACGGGTGGCAATGCAGTCCCAAATCCAAAAAGAGCTCCAGCATGGACCGTACGGGAGATACTGGGTCTGATCGCTGTATGGGGAGGCAAATCTGTTCTATCACAGCTCCATTACAGAAGACGAAATGCCAAAGCATTTGAAAAAAATCTCCAGACAGAGGCCACAGCAGGGACTCAGCACACTGCTGCGTGACAAGCGTAACGGAAAGCCAAAGAATCAAATGGACGCTCATGGAGGGAAGGAGAGGGTACTGAGGACTCCAGCTATCCCACAGTCTCCGAAAAGCATTTGCATTCTTGGCTGAGCTCCCAGTGCCTGTAGGGTCAAACACATTGTCCGGGGTGGTTCAGGGTATAGCTCGTCAATTTACCTCCCTCCCCCCCCCGGAAAGAAAAGGGAAAAAAATCGTTTCTTGACTTTTTTCAATGTCACCCTATGTCTACTGAATGCTGCTGGTAGACGCGATGCTGCGGCAGTGAACAGCAGCATCCTCTCCCGCCCCTCCCCGGTGGCAGATGGTACAATATGACTGCTATCCATCGTCATCATCAGCCCGTGAGTGCTCCTGGCTGGCCTCAGGTGAGGTCGGCCGGGGGCACTTGGGTAAAAATAGGAATGACTCCCGGTCATTCCCAGTAGATGGTACAGAATGGCTGGTAACCATCTTCATCATAGCAACTGGGGGCTGAGCTCCATCAGCCCCCGCCCTTCATGTCTAAAGAAAAGATTCTGGACTATCATAGCAGCGGGATGCTGGGCTCCTCTCCCCCACGCCGCTTAATGTCCTGCCTGGACTATCATAGAAGCTGGAGACTGCCTCACCCTCATTTTATCTCACTAACAAGTCACTGTTTCTTATTCCTGCATTCTTTATTACTTCATCACACAAATGGGGGGGACACTGCCACGGTAGCCCAGGAAGATTGGGGGAGGAGGGAAGCAACAGGTGGGGTTGTTGCAGGGACACCTCCTGTGAATGGCATGCAGCTCATCATTTCTGTGGGATCTGACACAGAGCGGCTGTGCTCTCTGGTTCTCTGATACACTGGTTCTCTAGTACACTTGCCCCATATTCTAGGCAGGACTGACTCTATTTTTAGATACCATAAAGGAGGGATTAACTCGGGGAGTCATTCCCATTTTTGTCTTTGCGCCCCCGGCCGACCTCAGCCAGGGGCACCCATGACAGCAGCAGACGGTACAGAACGACTGATAACCGTCATCTCATTGCCAATTTACAATGGCAGCAGATGGTACAGAACGGCTAATAACCGTCTCTGCTATCATGCAAAAGCAAATGAATGCTGCTGTGTAGCGCTGCAGTATCGCCTCTGTCAGCGGCATCCAGTACACATACGGTGACAGTGTCAAAAGGGAAAACAGGCTCCACAGTTGCCATGCTATGGCGTCTGCCAGGGCAATCCAGGGAAAAAGGGCGCGAAATGATTGACTGCCGTTGCTTTCCCGGAGGAAGGAATGAGTGACGACATTTACCCAGAACCACCCGCGACAATGATTTTTGCCCCATCAGGCACTGGGATCTCAACCCAGAATTCCAAGGGGTGGGGGAGACTGCGGGAACTATGGGATAGCTATGGAATAGCTACCCACAGTGCAACGCTCCAGAAATCGACGCTAGCCTCGGACCATGGACGCACACCGCCGAATTAATGTGCTTAGTGTGGCCGCGTGCACTTGACTTTATACAATCTGTTTTACAAAACCGGTTTATGTAAAATCGGAATAATCCTGTAGTGTAGACGTACCCCTACTTTCCGTCTCAGCCTAGGAGAGACCAAGGATACATTTTTCAAGAGAGTCTAAGTTCTACTTTTAAAAGTGACCTTGGCATTTAATAGCCTAAATCCCACTGACTTGCAATGAGACTTAGGCCCCTAAATCATTTAGGTGCTTTTGAAAATTTTATCCCAGCACTTCCATGGAGTGCAATTTTCCCTTCAATTAGCATTTTAGGTCTGCTTTTCCATGCGGTTTCAGGATAGACGGTAAGATCCATCTAGCTACAATGACTACGGAAACTGTGTCCTTGCTTAGTTTCCAAAAATTGGATAAACATTGAAACTGAGACCTGTTTTGTTCTGTGGCGCTTCGCTTTTAGTGTACAGTTTACACTGAATGGCAGAGTACTTCTTGGAGGAGGAAGTGATCTAGCACAACTGTTTCTAAAGAAGTGATGAATGCTGTCATGATGGGCAAAATGTTCTTGTGATGGAGGCTCAGGTCTTGATCTGGCTCCTTTTCAAGTCAATGGAGACACTTCCATGAACTTGAATGGTGCAGGTACAAGTGGTGATAAGCATTACACTTCAGCCCCCTTCTCTGATTGGGAACTATATAGCTAAAAATGGATTGTAAAGAGGCAGGAAACAACTGAGACCTGCTGGAAGGATAAGGAAGAGACAGAACACCAAAACTACTACTTTGTGGCAAGCTTCCACCTTTAAGACTTGACATCAGAGATGATAAACTGTATATAGTGGCAAACACATTCACAGAATGATTATTTGAATTTGAGTGACAGACAACACACACCATCTGTAGTTCTTCTTGCAGAATTCTGTTTATCACAAGGGAAAAAACACATCGCCCTCATGTTCCACTGCAAGGAAATCATCGGGGTTGTAAGCAACTAGTCAGTTGTGCCTTTGTAACTAGTAAGTTGCCCAGTATTCAGCTGATTTAGATCTGTGAATTTCCTTTAACATTAGCTATTTAGATTTTTTTGTAAAATGAAACACTGTGACAAAATAGCACCTGAAATTGCTGTTTCCTTTGTAAATAAAAGGGCAGATATGTATTTGAATGGTCACCCCATGGGCAGGCTGCAAGGTTCTGTGCTTAGTGTTAACTTAGAGCGTTAGCCTGTGCTGTGAATTAAATGGGAGCAAGTTGAGTCATGGATCTCACATACAGGGCTAAAACTAGAGGTGGCTGAACTAATCATTAGAGAGTATATTTGCTATAAATGCCTACTAAGTCAATGGTAAGAAATGTTTGCGAGTTGATCGCACACTATGGAGTTAGGGACATATGAACACCTAGACTAATGGACGGATACGATAATACTGTGTGTAGATAGATATGCTATAATGATGTCATTTAGCTGACATGTACTTCACAGGAGATATGTTCCTCATGCTAACCCACTAATATTCACGTGATTATAGTATATGTTTGATTCACAAACGGAGTATTACTTATGACACTTCAAATATTTCTCCATATTTTTAAAAGGTATTTGTGACAGGCTTTTTAAACTTGACACCTTTTCAAATCAGTTCATAAAAAAGGAACTTTCCTGAATTGAATTGAGCTTATCACTATGCTGCTGCTGCAGACAGTATATAACAGCCATCTGATTATGGAAGAGAAACCTTTTATTTAATGTTTTAAAATGCAGTTCTGTGGGTATTGAAAATTAAACAAGAAGACTCTGGGTGGGTTCTGTGTTCTCAGCCTGCCAGAGTCCTTTCTGTTTAACTTTAAAACACATTCCCACCTCTGAAGCAGTGAAGATAACTATTACCTTCAGTGAGGTGAAATGGAAAGTCAGGGGCAGGTTAACCACATGAAGGCTTCTGTAGATAAGAATGTTTGGAATGAAGGATTCCTGGCCCTTTAAAAACCAGGTACTATGTAGGCTCAAGACTGACTAACTCACTTCCTAGTCAATTTAAGCAATCAGAAATATTTTTTAGGGGAGGGCGGAGGAAGGAATTATACAGCCAAATCATTGCTTCCAGCTCTTTCACTTTTAAAGCAGCCTGATGTTTGATATTGCTTATTGCTATTAGTTGCTTCAAATCACCTGAAAGAAACAGCTTGCTGTAAATTTGCCTTTTTTCTCTTGAAGCAGTTATGGGTCACATTGTGGCTGGCTTCTGGGAGGTATACAGGGCTGGGAGAGGTTGCAGCTACTGCTCTTTATCGTCTTTTGTGCATCGAGATAGGAAGAACTGCAGTTCCCATGCTCCCTGGAATGAACATAAGAACGCCCATATAGGGTCAGACCAAAGGTCCATCTAGCCCAGTATCCTGTTTTCCAACAGTGGCCAAAGCTTCCACTTTTTAAAGGATGCCTTTTTTCCCTCTCACTGCTTCTTTTACTTTGTTGTTTAGCCATGGTGGCATTTTTTTGGTAGCATTTTTTGCTCCCTCTGTGTAAAGAGGCAGAGAGCGGACAGGAGGAGGTGGGACCATGGTCTTACCTCCCACAACTAAAGCTAACCCCCAGATGCTGAGGGAAGTATTCTACACCAGTGTTTCTCAATCTTTTTGATACCAGGGACCAGCTTCCTGCCTTCCTAAACTGTGTCAGGGAAATCTCAGGGACTGGTCTTTGAGAAACACTGTTCTAGACCCTTTTAAGGAGTATAGCAGCAGACAAAGTATTGCTACAGAGCTCCAAGAAGCAGTGTAGATGACAGATAAAACATGGGTTTTATTAAGGATGTAAACGAGGAAAGGGAATTGGGAAACAAGACGGGTGAGGTAACATCTGTGACATTCTATACCTTGGGGGAACGTCCTGGAATGCCCATATTCCTCATTTTTATAATCGTGATCTTACATATAAAGCATGCCTTGTAAAGTATCAGGAGAACTGTTGTGATCTGCAGAAAGTCATTTCTCTATCCATATATGTATACCATCAATGCATATGAAGTTATGAGAATTGTGTTGTATGGTTGTCACTAAAACATGCTGTAAATTGGGGAATCAGCCAGATATTACATCCCCAGCGGCAACAGCAAGGAAAGTAACCAACACCTGGGTAAAGTGTCAAACAACCTATCAACAGCCATTGTCCAGCAAGGGAGCTACAATTCAATGAGGCCACACCAGAGGAATTATTCAACCTTGCCTGGAGCCTCAACCTTGCCTGGAGACTCAGTAACGCCCCCAGACATGCCTGGACTTGTGCTCCCCAAGCACATGGACTGAGGGTATAAAACCGAACACAGGGGGCCCATGCTTGGCCTTTCTCCTTCATCCACCTATGCTGCAAGCAACAAGGACACTCTGAAAACTGCAACTGAGAGAACTGGCCCAGATTTCAAGGATGAAATCTATGTAAGGACTGCAATATCCAGTGGGGTGAGAAAAACTGCTTAATCTAGTTGTTGCCCAGTCTAATAGGGTTGAGAGTTTAGACTTTGTGCTTATATTTTATTTCTTTTGTTAACTAACTTTGAGTTTTTGCCCATCACGTAATATTACTTAATCTATCTTTTGTAGTCAATGAATTTGTTTTACTGTGTATCTTTACCAGTGAATTTGTATAAAATGTGTGTGGCAAATCTGCTCAGGTTTTGCAAAGGCGGGTGTATATCCACTTTCCAGTGCTGAAGTGGTGAACCAATTAATAAATCTGCATTGCTCATCTTGAGCAGTGCAAGATGGTATATTCCTGAGGTACAGTGCTGGGAGCTGCAGGGATTGGGCTGGTGCCCTTCCCTCTGTGATTCATGAGTGGCTCTGGGAGCATTCATGCAATCTAGCTGGGTGTTGGGCTCCACATGCGGTTGTGCTGAGTGATAACAGCGCCTGAAGGGGTTTGCTGCTGGTCACTAGCACGGCATTATGAGAGACATCCCATGCTGGAGAGAGTTCAGGGGGGCACACCAGTCCCAGGCTGCAGCCTAGGGATCCTGTCACAATATCTTTTATTGGACCGACTTTCATTGGTGAGAGAGACAAGCTTTCAAGCGTTCACAGATCTCTTCTGTGGAGCATACAACTCCATCCCTGACTTAAGATGACATGAATGGGAAAACATCTAAGGGAGAAAAAACCAATGCATTATTGAGGAAGAAGTCCGAGCATCTGATTCATTCTGTATGGTTCCAGGTTTACATCAGTGTAACTCTTGATTTCAGTGGAGTAAATTTGTAGTGCATCAGGTCCCTACAATTGACTCATCTTTTCTCAGCCCGGCAAGAATAGCAGAGTTCTTTTACTTTTGTACTATTTCAAAAGGCGTGCTCATTCCTTAATTCAAGGGTACATAAGAGACCTGAAACACAGGGAAGTATGCTGCCTTAACAGTATCCAATACATTATTAAGAGTGAGTTTGCCTTCAAATTTTGTTTTTATTGACTTTCCCCTAGAGCGCATGTTAAGTCTCAGTTGCCCTTAATTGTGTGTGAAGAATAATGATTGTGCTGCTTGCTAATGGACACTTGTTGCTATTAGCATGCTTGATCCTGACTGAGTCCGCTTATAAAAGTACATTTTATATTTTCAACTTTTGTCCTTAAATGTCCAGCAATCATTCTTGCCTCCCCATCCCCAGGTACAGCTTATAAAGAGTATTCGTTATCCCATTCCAGTAAGGACCAACCATTAAATGGGCACTATCCAGCTGTTTCTTTGTCTAGGTATATCCATGTCTGTTCCTTTCCTTCCCTGCCCCATCCCCTCACTATAGCTATTGAGCACCTCCCCAATGAATGGCAATGTTAGAGCAGGTTCTCAAAATCAGTGACTAATGCTATCAGGTACGAAGTCTCCACAAAGCAGTTCTCGGGACTTCAACTGCCTTGCAGTGATATTTTCTATTATTTTTCTTACATATTCCCTGTTTTCTTTTCTATAGAGTAATCATATGCACAATCAATCATCCTGCACCCAGGATAGCCAAATACTAACAAAGCCCAATATGGCATCCCAGAGATAGGATCAAGGTCTTCCCTTATAGGCCAGTAGCACTCTTTCCAAAAATGTTCCTAACCTCCACACGGCATAAGGCAGAGCAACAGCCACAAAGCTTCTCACAAACTTGGATATGGAATATTTATTACAGTACACTCCAGTGCTCATGGGGCTGTGACTTTCAAAATGTTAATGTAAGCAATTTTATAGCACTTTAACTATATGTAATCTCTTCCTGCCCCAACAAGTTCCCCTTCCAGAAAACTGATATTGCCAGTAAGCCAAGTAATAAAGCATATTATTAAATGGTTTAATTATATTTTAGAAAAGAGCATTTGCACGATTACATAGGAATAGAATATGAAACAAACTTTAAAATATGAAATTCTCTGTTGGGATATACTCATACATACTGTGAACCAGGGAGCACAGTGCAGTTCAGTAGGGGTATGTTCAAATGCATCCTTTCCAGTCTCTAGATGCTGGGTAACTAGGCTGCTCTAATTTTCGCCAGCTAACAGCTATAAAGGGGCTAATACTGCAACTGGAGATTAGTGGGATGTAGGGAAGCCCTAACACACCTCCTATGCCAGCAGCACAGAGATGGAAAACGTTAAAGCCAATACTCCGGCTCTACATCACTAGAGAATCCATCCACTCAGGAACAATTCTCCTGTGGCCACTACACCAGCTTTATGTCCATAACCTGCCATCAACCCAGTGAAAAGCAGCTACAGTGAACCCTGGGCTCTGGGCCATGTTGTACTCGACACTGTACAAATACACCAAAAGATTTGGTCCCTGCTATCATGAGTTTACAATCTAGGGAAAGAATCCATTTATAGATTATTACATTAAAAATAACATGCTTTATAAAGGTAAGGCCAGATTCTGATTTCAATTGCAATGGTGTAAATCCAGGGTAACTCATTAAATTACATCAACCCACAGATTTTTCCACTGGAGTCCAGATTATTTTTTGGATAACAAAGTCTTTTTATACTGCATTACACAAAAGACAACAGTACTGATGTTTCAGTCAAGTTTCTTATGCAACCATTTACTTTCCCACTCTACTTCCAGAATGGGTTTTCACAGAGCATAATCATTCATGCATGTGCACAAGTCATCAATAAATCAACATCACGCCAACTGGTTCGCAGCCTTTGAGGCTCCACAATGTTAGTGGATGTCCAAATATCCTCAGTACCAAAAAACAACCATTTCCATCTGGCTTGGAGATTGTGTTTCATTTCACCAGACACAGACTTGGCTACAGTGATAACATACGTAGGTGACCTCCATGATTAGTTATTGCCACACATATTTAGGAACAGCACCACCCAGGGGTCTAAAATGCAGTGACCCATCTGCTTGGTAATGCACACCACAGAGAGGACATTACTCTGATGCACTCGCTCCCATTGAACAGAGTCCAGTTCAAGTTTTGTCCTGATATTCAAAGATGTCCATGAGATAGTCCCACCTAACCAAAAGTTCTCTTCTCTCTCCAACTATTATGATCTCTCACAACAGCTGTGTTCCACTGACCTGTGAATGCAGGAACCCTAACATTCACAGGAACTGGACCAAAACAAAAGGAACTCACTACCAAAAGGGAAATGGCCATAATTTGCATGCAGAACTCTTTGGCTTGGCTTTCTCTCAATAAACTCTTCTCATACAGAAACACATGCATATAAATAAATCTATTTTTTTCAAACTCTATAAACTAATTTTATTACCCATACATTCTGGAGAAGGAGATAGAAATAACTATGAAAATCTGTCTTAGTCTGCACTGAGCTCACCTTTCTGTCATCTGAGGAATCCCTGGCCAGGGGAATCTTCAGCTGACTATATAGAGCTTTTTGCAAAGCTGTAGGGGCCTAGAATTTCACCCTTTACAAGTGGGGCCTTATACAAGGGGTACCTACATAGGTGGCCAGATAGCTTGGTTGCTCATGATAGTATTGTTAGTACATCTCTATATCATGGAATCATAACAAACCTATACTAGCAAAGATATGCGTTCAAGACTGTAACCAAAAATTTATAGTTTGATGTTTGTGTCATTTCAACTAGATTGACTTTGGCAGGGCTTGTCCTGTGCTTGCTATGTTATATGTAAGTAGAAAACAAATATTTTAAAGAAAAATTATGGACCTCTATAAAAGGAGCTATTATTGTTGCCCCTTCTTATGACACCAGTGTCACCCCTGCAACTGAGCAGTTGCAGAATTCCAGGGCCTTGCTGAGTGATTTCTGTGGAGGAGAAATCCATGGTATGGAGTCTGGGTAAGCTGTAAGTGTAACTTATTTTATTTATACATACATGTCAGTCGTGAAATGAGATAGTCAAACGGCATCCAGAGAAATCCCTTCAGGAATCTCAGTCCAGCACCAATACATGGGGCCCAGAGAGTAACTTTGCCACAAAAACTAACACTAATCAGAGACCAAGCTGGTGATTAAACTCTCATCTCACTTTCTACCCAGAACCTGGCATAACCTAAGCAAGCAGCATGTCTTCCCAAGAGCTAAGTCTTACATGCTGAAAAAAGGAACTTAGAAGACCACGTGTAACAGTTTCAGCTGCTGATGCCTGACATAACATTGTTCTGTTGTATATAAGGTGTTTTGTTGATTGTCATAAGTCACAACTATCATACTGTATTGATTTACGCTTATTACACTTACTGTTACTGTTTTGTATGGATATTACCTTTTGCTACATTTTTGCTAGAGAATGAAAAATCTCTCTAAAATAATAATAATAGCACACATCATATTTTTGTTGTCTAATATGTTAACACTTTAATCTAGAACAGATCTCAAAAAGGACTAGTATATATGGATTCCAAGTAAAATCAGCACATGCCCAGGTATACTTAATCCTGCCTGCCTCACCATGGGGAGATGTATTAGATGAATTCTTGAATTTCCTTGCAGTCCTACATTTCTATTCCTAACTTATAACTGTTTTAATTCTTTTGAATAACTAGAAAACAATTCTAAGGTATTAAGTATCAGAGGGGTAGCCGTGTTAGTCTGATTCTGTAGAAGCAGCAAAGAATCCTGTGGCACCTTATAGACTAACAGACGTTTTGCAGCATGAGCTTTTGTGGGTGAATACCCACTTCTTCGGATGCAAGCAGTGGAAATTTCCAGGGGCAGGTGTATATATAAGCAAGCAAGAAGCAAGCTAGAGGTAATGAGGTTAGATCAATCAGGGAGGATGAGGCCCTGTTCCAGCAGCTGAGGTGTGAAAACCAAGGGAGGAGAAACTGGTTCTGTAATTGGCAAGCCATTCACAGTCTTTGTTTAGTCCTGAGCTGATGGTGTTAAATTTGCAGATGAACTGGAGCTCAGCAGTTTCTCTTTGAAGTCTGGTCCTAAAGTTTTTTTGCTGTAGGATGGCCACCTTAAAATCTGCTATTGTGTGGCCAGAGAGGTTGAAGTGTTCTCCTACAGGTTTTTGTATATTGCCATTCCTAATGTCTGATTTGTGTCCATTTATCCTTTTCCTTAGAGACTGTCCAGTTTGGCCGATGTACATAGCAGAGGGGCATTGCTGGCATATGATGGCATATATTACATTGGTGGACGTGCAGGTGAATGAACCGGTGATGGTGTGGCTGATCTGGTTAGGTCCTGTGATGGTGTTGCTGGTGTAGATATGTGGGCAGAGTTGGCATCGAGGTTTGTTGCATGGGTTGGTTCCTGAGCTAAAGTTACTATGGTGCGGTGTGCAGTTGCTGGTGAGAATATGCTTCAGGTTGGCAGGTTGTCTGTGGGCGAGGACTGGCCTGCCACCCAAGGCCTGTGAAAGTGTGGTATCATTGTCCAGGATGGGTTGTAGATCCCTGATGATGCGTTGGAGGGGTTTGAGCTGGGGACTGTATGTGATGGCCAGTGGAGTCCTGTTGGTTTCTTTCTTGGGTTTGTCTTGCAGTAGGAGGCTTCTGGGTACACATCTGGCTCTGTTGATCTGTTTCCTTATTTCCTCGTGTGGGTACTGTAGTCTTGAGAATGCTTGATGGAGATTTTCTAGGTGTTGGTCTCTGTCTGCGGGGTTAGAGCAGATACGGTTGTACCTCAGTACTTGGCTGTAGACAATGGATCTTGTGGTGTGCCCGGGATGGAAGCTGGAGGCATGAAGGTAGGCATAGCGGTCGGTAGGTTTTCGGTATAGGGTGGTGTTAATGTGACCACCACTTATTTGCACCGTGGTGTCTAGGAAGTGGACCTCCCGTGTAGATAGGTCCAGGCTGAGGTTGATGGAGGGGTGGAAGCTGTTGAAATCATGGTGGAATTTTTCCAGAGTCTCCTTCCCATGGGTCCAGATGATGAAGATGTCATCAATGTAGCGTAGGTAGAGAAGGGGCGTGAGTGGACGGGAGCTGAGGAAGCGTTGTTCCAGGTCGGCCATAAAAATATTGGCATATTGTGGGGCCATGCGGGTGCCCATAGCGGTGCCACTGATCTGGAGATATATATTGTCATTACATTTGAAAGAGTTGTGTAGTTTCCTGAGTAGAGAGTCCACATATCCAGACAGTCCTTCAGTGAGAGTTCCAATGCCAGAGATGATGGGGCGTCCAGGATTTCCGGGTTTGTGGATCTTGGGTAGTAGATACCCTTAGAACCCCGACCAGGGTTATTCTATGTTGATTTGTTCCGGTGTTAGTGTAGGGAGTGTCCTGAGTAGATGGTGCAGTTTCTTAGTGTATTCCTCAGTGGGATCTGAGGGAAGTAGCCTGTAAAATTTGGTATTGGAGAGTTGTCTGGCAGCCTCCTTTTGGTAGTCAGACCTGTTCATGATGACATGACATGGACTGTCTGGATATGTGGACTCTCTACTCAGACCCTATGCTACCAGCACTCCCAGCTATCTCTGTGACACCACTGATTTCCTGAGGAAACTACAATGCATTGGTGACCTTCCAGAAAACACCATCCTAGCCACCATGGATGTAGAGGCTCTCTACGCAAACATCCCACACACTGATGGAATACAAGCTGTCAGGAACAGTATCCCTGATGATGCCACAGCACAACTGGTTGCTGAGCTCTGTGCCTTTATCCTCACACACAACTCTTTCAAATGTAATGACAATATATATCTCCAGATCAGTGGCACCGCTATGGGCACCTGCATGGCCCCACAATCACCGGTTCATTCACCTGCACGTCCACCAATGTAATATATGCCATCATATGCCAGCAATGCCCCTCTGCTATGTACATCGGCCAAACTGGACAGTCTCTAAGGAAAAGGATAAATGGACACAAATCAGACATTAGGAATGGCAATATACAAAAACCTGTAAGAGAACACTTCAACCTCCCTGGCCACACAATAGCAGATTTTAAGGTGGCCATCCTACAGCAAAAAAACTTTAGGACCAGACTTCAAAGAGAAACTGCTGAGCTCCAGTTCATCTGCAAATTTAACACCATCAGCTCAGGACTAAACAAAGACTGTGAATGGCTTGCCAATTACAGAACCAGTTTCTCCTCCCTTGGTTTTCACACCTCAGCTGCTGGAACAGGGCCTCATCCTCCCTGATTGATCTAACCTCATTACCTCTAGCTTGCTTCTTGCTTGCTTTTATATACACCTGCCCCTGGAAATTTCCACTGCTTGCATCCGAAGAAGTGGGTATTCACCCACGAAAGCTCATGCTGCAAAACGTCTGTTAGTCTATAAGGTGCCACAGGATTCTTTGCTGCTTCTAAGGTATTTTCATGCATAACTCCTGTTGATTTCAATGGGAGTTAGGAGCATAAATACCTTTACAAATCTGGCCCTAAGTCTCTATTTCATCTACCTATTGTTCATTTCTGATATGATCCAGACATCTCTAAAGTTGTTAGAAACAAGCTTACACAAGAATGAAAATGGACATTTACACCATTTTCAGGGAAGATTTATTCTTCTAATAAGCTCTAACAGAGATTTGTGGCCATACCCAATAAGAAGCTCAAGGCTTTCAGTGAGGATCTGAACTCCCTCAATTCCCTGGGAAAACAGTATGAGTTGTAATTACTCAGGACCTTGCAGAATCTGACCCTTGATTCTAAGAGACAAAAAAAAAGTTATTTATTAAATTAATGAGTAAAAGTTACAGGTCATGAATTTCCTTATCTTAATTGCCAGCTGATGAAATCAGTCTCTTTTTGCATAGCTCAACACTGCACAAGTTATATTTGCTGTTCTCCACAAACAAGAACTTTTAGGAGATTGAAGCTCAAGTGAGGAAGTTCTGATGACAAAAGCAAAATGGACACACATTGAGAAGTAAATCTTAGTAAATCAGATTGATATTTAATTTGATTCAAAATCTTTTTGCAGCCATTTTATCAATAAATGCCTCAGATGGTTTAAAAACAAAAAAATAGTTTAATTTGTTTGTTGGTAATATAAAATATACAAATCTCACCCTCTCAAGCCTCTCTATTTCAAGTAAAACATAGGGCTTTCATCACTGTGCCTTCCATCTTTGCCAGTCTCCTACTGAAGTCTTAGCTTTCAATTCTGCTTCTGTTGTGCATTTCCATGTTATCCTTGATCTACCTCATCGCCTTTTGTCATGGGATTCTAGTCCAATGCCTGTCTTATTATATTATTCAGGATTTTCCTCCAGGTATGACCTAGCCATCTCCATTTTCGTTCCATAATTTCCTGTCCTGCTGGTTTCTGTTTCCAATGATCTCCAGGCCTACCCACAATTAGTAGGATTGAAAATCAACACTGAGAAAACTAAAAACATGAGAATTAACACACAACAATAAACACCAGTAACAATTTCTGGCACTGACATAGAAGAGGTCTAATATTTCACATATCTTGGCAGCTCTGTAAGTGCAGCAGGTGGAACAGACAAAGACATTAAAGCCAGAACAGTGAAAGTCAGACAAGCCTTTGTAACTCTAAAGCCAATCAGGAGAAACAGAAATCTTACCCTCCAAATTAAACTTTGAATATTTAACACCATTGTAAAGTTAGTCTTACTATATGAGCTGAAACCTTGAGACTTAAGACCTTATTATCTAAATTCCAAGTGTTCATAAGCTGCTGCCTTAAACAAATACTCAATATAAGATGGCCAGAAAAAAATCACAAAGGAAGAACTCTTGAGGAGGAAAATATACAAGTATATGTAAATCTATGACATACATACTGTAGTACAAGTTTACACAATCAATATCCGTACATATTGTTTTTTCATCCCATTACAGAAAGGGGTATTCTTGCATTAATATAAGATCATTATTTTTAAGGATGTATTTACTTGTTAAATACCTTGGGTGAGATCTTGGCCAACTGAAATTGCAAGAATATGGATTTCTTATCACATGAATACACACTATAATGGCTCAGAAATTGCTATGCATTACATTTGATTTTACTATGGTATTTCTGATATTTCTTATTACAAATATAGGAAGAATCATGGGAAAAACATAGACCACAACAACAGCAGGAGTGGATCAACATAGGGTCCTTAAGTGCTTAAATCTGAGAAGGGGGGGGGAACATAGTATGCAACCTCACTACAAACACTGCCTCCACTATTAAATATTTGTGGGAAAAGGGGACAGGACATCTCTATTGTACAAATCTGAAGGTGAGTGGATTAGCAAAGTTTGATGTTTTTGTCTGTTTTCACATGTGTTTTTCTACAGTCACGAGGCTGGGTTGTGAAAATGTAGGCATGCACAATGGAATTTTGTGAAAGAAAACCTCTCTTGATAATGAAGTTTAGATCTATTTATCACTATATGCAATGAGATGTAAAACACCAAATTCCATTTCAGTGGGGTTTTTTTTTGCAACAATGATGCAGTTTTTCTTGCACTTTTTATAATGGTGTGAAAAAATGTGTTCAATGTCTTCAGTGCTTTAATATTTTGCCCTCCATTTTGAGGTATATTATGCTAGGAGAATTACTGAAAATCCATTTCTTAAATTTTAGACTTCCTCTTTCAGATTTTCCCACCCTATCTCTGTGTGCACCTAAAACGTCTTGTCCAGTTAAAATCATAGCATTTCAAAAATCAAATTAATGTGGTTGTTATTCCAAGGATCTTCAGGTAAGTTATCATTACAAATTTGCACAGTATGTTTGCTGTTCCTGCTCGGGGCAAGCTGCTTGCAATCTGCTATACCAGTGTTCTATACAAATGGAGTACCAGGATCAAGCAAAAAAAAGATAAATAGGGAAACATACCAAAAACAGAAGCCTGTGGCTAAATTCTGCCTTCTGTTATGGCCATGCAAGCCCACTGAAGTCACTCAATGCAGAGTTGGTTCCCTGGAGTCAAGATTTCTAGTGGGTGTGTAACGTAATTGATGTTACTCACAGCTCTTCACACCACGAAAAAGAGCTGAAAGCCACACACTCAGGCGTTCAGAGATGTTAATTACCTGAAACTTCTTTTAGGAAACAATGACCATTGATCTGATTGTTAACCTTTCCTGATTATTTAACTCATAACTTCCCATTTCTGCAGAAAGAGACAGATTTCAGTCCTTTGCTGCCACTGTGAGCAAACAGTTTTAATAACATTTACCTTTGTTGTTAGCTCTTATTGTCTTAGGGCTTGTCTACACCTCATTCCAAAATAATTAATGCACTTGCAAAGCAGAGTGATTATTCCCAAATGAAGTCCTTTTTATTCTGCAATGTCATATCTGTGCATGGAACTATTCTGGTGAATTTCCCTGGGTAGACAGGCCCTTATTCAATGTATGCTCTTTTAGGCTCTGCCCAGTAAATGTCAGACACAGGAGTCCACACTAGTAGATTACATTTCAGGATCAGGGTCTTAATTATCATCTTCTGGTAAAATAAATATTGTTAAACCACTATTGCCAACTCCAAGCTTTCAAAGTCATAAGTTAGGGCTCAAAAAAATAAATCACAAGATTGGCTTATAAATAATTATGTTTTTTTAAATGGGGGTTCATTTTATTTGTCTTCTGGTTTTTGACGCTTTCAGGTGCATTTGATACATGATTTCAAGCTTATCTCCACAACCAGGTGGTCAAGAAATTTACTTTAAAAAAACAAAAGCTCACATTCTCAGGTAATCAGATGAATCTGTGAGCTGGGGCTTTAAATCAAATGGACACTCACCTAATAGCATGAGACTCATGACAAAACAGAGTTGGAAAACTACACTGTTAAATCATCCAACATAATCACCCAACAGCACTTTACACGACAGGTCAGTATCAATATCCTCATTTCATAGATGGGAAACTGAGGCCAATTTGACTAAAGTCACTCAGCAAACCTGTGGTGGAGCCAGGAATTGAACCCAGATTTCCTGAATCCTATTCCAGTGTCCTTCCGCTAAGACACACTGTCTCGAAAAAGACATCTCTCACAGTCAGATTTAACAACTTGTCTATAATAACTTCTCCAGCTTTGTTCAAAGGGCAGCTTTTTATTTTAAATCTTACGCACAGAGTTTAAAAATGAACATAAATTCTGTTACATTAAACCTTAGTTTACTAATCACTACTTGCTGTACACTAAAGTCTCTAGGATCAGCTGCAAGTAGCAAATGTACATGACAGAGGAGTGCTTAGCATGGGGTGTGGGGGGGGGAAGAGATGGGGAAAACAAGGGTGGGCAGGGAGTTGTCAGCTTGTGATAGCACCCTGATACTCTTGGTTCTACATAGCTCCAGCCCTAATCTCAGCCATGACATATGTTGAAGTAACCTAAGGTCTCCAAGGAACTATCCATTAGCCGAGAATTGGCAGAGCACATCAGTGCTCCAGCCATGCCCCTCTATCCCTGGTGCTCTCCTTACACCATGGCCAGGACAAGGAGGTGGCATAAGAGCCGTCTGTATCAGCTTTACGCACTGACAGGTCCCTACACTGAGGGAATTTATGTATTCATTTTACCTTCTGCAACAAAAAATAGTATTCCAGATGTTTGCTTTTAAATTTTCAGTTTGTTTCAACGTGGCTTGTCTAGTAAATGCAGAAATAATCTTCCACTGTAGAGTTTTAATGAAAAATCCTTTGTCATAATTTGTCCCATTCTCTGCCAGTGTGGTACCTACATTCTTGTATCTATACAAGCAGAATTCAACTCATCTGGTAAACATTTATATTAGTTTTTTTTTTAAAAAGTGAGATGCCAAATTTTTAGTAGGTTACCTTTAAATATAAGGGGGGGGGCATTATATTGCTCTGCCTTTGATGCCTTGTCAATTGCCTCAAATTGCAAATATTTTTCCAGGCCAATGATTTTCTAAGCTGCGAGGATAGCCATAAAGAACTGATTCACACACTTGATTTCTTTTTCAGAATCCATTTTCTCCAGTATTTTGCCTTCTATTTTAAAAGCTAGATTTTTCAAAATGATTTCATTGTCATGTAAATGCAGCCTGAGTCTGTGCTTTTGAGAAAAAGAAAGCTGTTTGCATGTTACTGGTATGTCAAATCACCAGTGACTGAGAGTACTGAGAGTGCAGGATCTGTTTGAGCTAGGAACCCATTTTTACTTTCAAACACACTGTAAGAGGTCAGGTTCTGATCCACATTTAGGCCCTGAACATGGAAAGCCATCTAGGCAAACCCTGGTGCCCATGTGTAGTCCCACTGAAGTTAGGGACCACTCTGTTCAACCAGATGAAGCAGAAAGCCTTTTTCTCCCAGTCTGTCCATGAGTGTGCAGAATTCAAATGTTGAAACAAAAACAAACAAAATAAATCCCTTATAGGATAGTTTGTTGAAAGGACAAGTGCTGAATATTAGTGTGGAAAGACAGTATCAGAACACCCCTGTCCATTTCTAATGTCTGGGTCTAAAAGAAAACTATACATAAAATATAAATAATTAAGTGTGCAAGGCTAGCGAGCTTTAAAATACCTTTCTATTCAAAGACAGCTAGGACTATCACTTTTCCTTAACACAGCACCGTGTTTTTAACCTTTAGATTCTTGATGCTGTTTAAAATGTACAAGCATATAGCAAGATTGTTTATCATCCTCAAGGTCAGATGCTCATCTAGAGCCAATCAGACATTAATCAGTGCCATTGCTGTGGATGAGTAAACAGGCCAAACACTGCATTCTCTTTGATATTATGAAGAAAAGATGTGGACGGGGGGAGAAATGCCTTCTCATTTGAATTCTAAAAAATGTTCAAAACCCAATTTACTCTCAGTCTCTGTGATTTGCTGATCTGTCGTCTTCTTCTGCTATTCAGGGTTCATTTGCCTCTACCATACCTTGTCAGGGACTGCAGGTCATGAACAACTCGTGCACAGGGCTCTTAGAAGCTAGTTAATTCCAACTTTCCATCCAGTGACCTGCTACTCAGTTGCCAGAATAGAAGCTGAACTCTGGCAGAGGTTGTCAGTCTTGGGATCTGATTGATGGAATGCTGGGGGCCTGTCTCGAACTCTGATCTCCTGGTATCTGACCCAGCCTGACTCCCAATTCCTGCTCCGACCACTAGGTCAGACCATGCCCAGGTCATGACAGTTTTCATGGGCCACCTAGGCCACAGGAGTGGGCCCACTGCCAAAAGAATGGACTTGCCTAAGCCTTCAGGAGCACTGGATGCCTAGCAGACAACCAAACCCTGCAGGCCTGGGTCATCCAGCTGACCTTGGAGACCATCTATTACAGAAGCAAGTCAAGCAGTTGCATGCTGAAATCACTGCATTCCAGACATGGCTAGCCCAGCTCTGTTCCCGATAGAGCTGCCAGAATGGTTTGATGGTAACTGCCATCAACTTTGGGGGTTTTAAAAATCAGTGCTTTCTCCTTTTCATGATGCATCCTCAGTCCTATATTACTGATTGGACAAAGGTGAGCTTGGTCATCAGCCTGCTCCCCAGGGAAGCATTACACTGATCCTCCCCCTTCTTGAAGTGTGACAGCCCAATACTGTTGAACTATGAGGTCTTCCTCCAAACCACGTTGGTACTATTGGATGAGACGCACCAAACTCGAACAGCAGAGGCTGCCCAAAGGAATCTCCAACAGGCACAGGGCACTTTAGCCTATGCAACACAATTTTGCTGCTTCACAGCCAATACAAATGGGAACAAGGCGGCACAGATGTACCAGTTCTATTGAAGCTATGTCAGAACTCCCCTCAAAATACCAAGACCACACCAATGTTTTTGAAAAGAAGAATATGGAAATCCTAAATCTACATCAGGACTATGAAGGCCCAATAGAGCTGCATCCAGGAGCAAAAATGCCATTTGGACAGATTTATGCTATCTCAGAATCTGATCTAACAGCGCTCCAAGAATACCTCCAGAACAACCTGGCCCAAGAGTTTATCCACAAGTTGACCTCACTGGTTGGCACACCAGTGCTATTCATCAAGAAGAAAGATGTCAGCCTCTGACTCTGCATGGAATACTGTTCATTGAATCAGATAACTATCAGGAATCGTTACTCACTACTCCGATTCATCAGCTGCTGGACGACATGGAGGCTGCCAGTATATTCACCAACTTTCCTCTGTGGGGGCATACAATGAATCAGGGAAGGGGACGAATGGAAGACCACCTTTCAGAGTTGGTGGACAGCCACTATGAATATCTTGTAATGCCTTTCGAGTTGACCAAATGCCCTGGCCACCTTCCAACATTTTATAAATGACGTGTTCTGACACATATTGGACCAGTACATAATAGTCTACATAGACAACTGTAGCGGGGTGGTCACCCGCTCCTGCCCTGAGGGGTTTAAAACAACCTAGGAGAGGGCTGTGGCTGGGGACAAGCAGCTCCCAGGCTGATTGGGGAAGCAGGCACAGCTGCGGCCATGCCCCAAACAGACCTCAGCTAGCCCTTATAAAAGGGGTGTGAGCCAGAGGCTAAGAGAGAGTCTCCTCTAGCTGTGGAGGGAGACGGGCCTGGCTGCTGTGGAGTGTATCAGGGTACCTGAGGTGGAGCAGGGCTGGGGAAAGGTGAGAGGAGCTGGGGAGCTCCTGCCTGGCAACTCCCAGGCTGCTGGCCTTGTGCAAAGCCAAATAGGTACTGGGGTTGCAGGGGGCAGCCCAAGGGTAGATGGAGGCAGCAGGTCCAATGCTCCCTTGCCTGTGAGGCTTGTACACTGCAGTCTGCCCCAGAGAACGGGGGCTAGATGGTGAGTGGCAGTAGCCTTATGCTGAGGTGAGGTAGGGATAGTGGGTGGAGGGGTTCCCCTGGGTGGGGAGACCTAGAAACAGTGGGGGTACTGTCAGGGGCAGCCCTCAAGAGAAAGGGGCACCGGGGTCCGGGAGGAATAAGGGGGCCAGCATAAGGCAAGACACTGGTCGACAGAGGGCGCTCTGGAGGATGGAAAGCTAATTCCCTGGATGACCATCAGGAGAGCCACGGCAGTGAGTCTTGCCCCGTTACAACAACATATTGATTTTCTCCAACAACCCTGAACAGAATACTACTCATGTCCAAACAGTCCTGGAATACTTATGGCAGCATGGCCTTTACACCAAACTCAAAACATGTGCCTTTGATCAGGCCTCCATGGAATTCTTGGGCTTCATCTTATCCCCAGAAGGGATCCAGGTGGACCCACACAAGATACAAACTATCCAAGATTGTCTGACTCCCCACACTATACGTGACCTGCAATGATTACTGGGGTTTGCTAATTTCTATTGACAACTTATCCTGATTTTTTCAAAAAACAAATCAAGCCTCTTACCACTCTCCTCTGGAAAAAATGTCCATTTCCATTGGTCTTCCAAGGCCCCGCATGCATTCAATCTGCTGAAACTCATCTTTACTACAGCACCCATATTGGCTTGCCCCAATGTCACACAAACCTTCACTGTAGAAGATGACACCTCCAGTATGGCAACTGGTGCTGACCTCTCCCAGCGACTTGGTCCGAAACAAGTATTACTCTATACTCTTATTACTCAAGGAATCTCACCCCTACAGAGCTAAATTACTAAATACTTGGTAAGGAACTTCTGGTGATAAAAGCCATCTTTACAGAATGGACGGAGCTTGCCACCCGCTACAGGTATTCAAAGACCATAAAAACCTGGAATATCTACGTAGGGTGACAGCCTTAAAACAACAGTAGCCTCAGTGGGCCCTATTTTATTCATGATTCAATTTCTTTATCACATACTGCCCTGGATCCAAAAATGGTAAGGTGGATGCCCTATCCTGAAGATACAATATCAATCCACCAGGAACCAACCTTCATTCTCAAAACCTTTAACTTTCTCAGTGCAGCTCATCACTAGAATATATTCAGATTGATACTCTGTGCCTCTGCCTCAGAAATTCCACCTGACAAACGAGCTGTTATCAACAAGCAGACTCATGACTTCTGGGAAGCAATCGTGTATGTAAGGGACCACGTCTATGTGCCCTCAGGACCCACAAGAGTAGCAGTCCTGCAACTAAGCCATGTTTTTCCCCTAGCAGGACACTTGGAGGGCTTCGAGATCCAAGGACTAATATGCCACTCCTTTTGGTGGCCCTGGATGCGCATGACAGTACAGTTGTTCATTGCTTCCTGCAATGTTTGTGTCCATGCCACAACCCCATGCCACAAGCCCTGTGGTCTCCTTCAGCCCTTAGACTCCCTATTTCGACCTTGGACGACCATCACCAGAGACTTTATTGTAGAATTACCAGAGCCCAACAGATTTACAACAGTTTTAACAGTAGTGGACCACTTTACCAAAATGGCCCGCTTCATCCCTAGCACAGGCCTCCCCTTCACTGAAGAGATAGCCCAGCTACAAATCCGCCATGTAGTTTGCCTCCACAGCCTTCTGAAGCACATCACGTCCGACTGAGGGTCTCAGTTCATGGCCCAGTTCTGGCATGAGGCCTTGCACTTACCCGGAGGCCACACACGTCTTTCTTATGCTTACCATCCCCAGTCCAACAGCCAGACAGAAAGGGCCAACCAGATTTTCAAGCAGTATCTGCGATGCTACATCATATTCACCAGGACAATTGGTCCTCCCTTCTCCATTATGCAGAGTTTGCCTACTGCAAAACAGATCATGCTTCTACAGGTCAAACCATCCTCCGCCCTTTTTTTTTTTTAAACCAACTATGGGTACCATCCCCGATTCCACCTGCAATTACTTGCATCCTCTTTCAGCCTGGCCATCTCAGACCTAGTGCACCATATCTGTCAAGCCCAGGAAGAACTGAAAAAGCTCCTGGAAAAAGCAAGACCAAACCAGCATCAACAGCAAGGCCCCACCTAGTCAGTGGGGAAAAAAGGCCCTCCACAGAGCATCTCCACACAAGCAGATCTGCTCACAACCTGGACTTCAAGTTCCCTGGCCCTTTTAAGATCCTGTGAAAGGTTAATCCAGTAAATTTTGAACTCCAACTATCTCGCTCTCTGAAGATTTACCCGGTGTTTCATGTATCACTTCTGAAACCCTATAAAGGAAACCCTCACATGACCCAGCCACCCCCTCCACCAGTACAGGTACAGGCCCACAAGTAATACAGAGGTCACAAGATCATGGACTCTAAATGTAAATGTAGCAGGCTCTGGTATTGTATTGGCTGGGCGGGGTAGGGTCCTGAGGAGCACACCTGGGAGTCTGATGAAAATGTACACACTCCTGCACTTGTGAGAGAGTTCCATAGGAATCACTCAAAAAAAGCTTGGCCCCATCTTGACCTGAGGACACCCCTTAGGAAGTAGATAATGTCAAGGACTGCAGATCTTGAACCCTAGTCCACAGAGCTCTGAAGAGTTAGTTACTTCCAACCTGCCACCCAATGACCAGCTAATCAGTTGCCAGAATAGAAACTGAATTCTGACAGAGGACTCCTGTATGGGGATCTGACTGGTGGTACACCGGGGGCCCTGGTTTGTTCCCAACTCTTATTTAAACCAAGCACAGGAACACGACATTGTCCGCACAACTGGGTTCTGCCTACTTAGGTCTGCTTCCCCTTCAATACCTGTTCCTACAGATTTCCTAGTAACTTGACCCTGCCTGACACTTGACTCCTGGTTTGCCCTCTGGCTTTCCTCTGACTCTCACTTCCTGGTAGATAAGCCAGCCTGACTTCCAACTTCTGCTCTGACCACTAGATCAAACTGCCCATGTCCCCATCCTGATACATCTATACCAAAAACTCCTTTTCCACAGTCTCAAAAGCTTCACTGTATTTACTCATTTAAAAAAATAAAAGGATATTCAATTGTTAGTGAATTCCCAATAACTGAATCCCAATACTACTGATCATATACTGTGACAGTTTTATGAAGGAAAGTGTGGACATATCAGGAGCCATAGGTCTTTAAACATTCACAGAAAGAATTTCAAAAACATAGTCTCAAATATTTACACTGGAAACAATTCTCAGAGTTACAGTCAAGGGAAAAAACCATCCTATGTGTCCAAATAAAACAGCTCAGATTTACATACTGAATGATTGCAGTAAACTGCTGACAAACAAGCTACAGACCAAGAATTATGAACTGAATATAAATTAGTCACTTATTTTGAACAAATAAATTTGAGAAAAGCACAATTTGTGTGTGGACTATTAATGAATAAGGAGAAAAGCAAAATTTTACCAAATAATTAAATTTGAAATATTGAATTTTGAATTATTTTACTAGTTCTATTCATGGCACTGGTAGCATGCTTTGGTGCTTCAAAACTTTCTAAATACTAAAACAATCAAGTTTTAAAATTTAACAAAGTCGTTTCTACAAAAATTATAGGGAATATGCAGATGGATTTTAGATAGCTAAAGCTTACCAGTAGAACTTAAACAAAGTACTTCATAATTTTCAAGCATATTGGTTTAAGTTCTACTGATAAGACATTTTGTCTTGGGAAAAATGTGCAGTTGTAGTTTTAATGTGTTGTCTGCAAAAACTCTTTTCCAAATGCTAACCAAAAATATCTTTGTAAAGGTTATGCAATGGTGAGCTTGAATCTACAATTTTAATATTAAGAACAAAAGAATAGCCCTAGTGGGTCAGACAATGGTCCATCTAGCCCAGTACTCAGTCTTCTACAAATGACCAATGCCAGACGCTTCAGAAGGAACAGAACGAGGCAATTATTGAGTGATCCATACAATCTCCACTGTGAGCTCTAAGTACAATTTACTCATTATCTTGCCACAACATCACATTTCCACCAGCAAGCAATCTTTGATTCTCTTGATGCTACCATATAAAATGGTTCTACATCTGCTTTTGGTGTTTTTCATGGATGGTGGATAGAGGGCCCATATTGGGTTATGATGATTAGTTTCATTATTCTTCCCTAAAAATATTAAATACTTTTTAATAATAAATTATATCGGCTTAATTGTATCCTGGAATATATGCGTCCCTCCCCTACTGAAATCAATGAAATCTGCATGTGAACATTCAAAGGCATAAATTTGCCCTGAAGTTCCATCACAGGTACCATAGCTGAACATTAGCAACAGTTCTAGTACAGTAAAGCTCATAATGATTATAAGGGAGACTTTTAAAGCCACAAATGGGAGTTAAGTGCTCAACTCTCATTGACTAAATATTTAAATATGAAATTTCTGCTGATCATTATTACCATATGCTCTGAAAACAAATACTACCTATGATTTTACCAGAAACATCAAAGCAGTTGAAAATGTTGTGCAATTCTTCCAATTTTCCATTTGGCTTATGGACAAAGGGTAAGGCTTTTAAGAATCTTTGGGAATATACTGAAGGCACGGTGGTCTTATTAAGAAAATGCCCTGACCTCCCAACAAAAATACCAGCTTGCACAGTACACCAAAGTCCAGAGGGACATATGCAGGTGGGTTGACTTACAGGTGGGCTAAGGCAAAAATCCCGATATACACCTCTACCTCAGTGAAACCATGTTATATCGAACTTATATCAAACTTGCTTTATCTGCCGGAGTGCACAGCCTCGCTCCCCAGAGTGCTGCTTTACCATGTTATATCCGAATTCTTGTAACCTTATTTCCACTTCAACAGTAGCCTTTGCATTACATATTAGATGAAAAAGTTGAAAGTCTTTCACAGAAAAATGCGCTTGGTATTTTGAAGGCAATTATCATTTTAGCATATTATGTGGAACTAAAGGCCAGAGGAAAAGATTATTATTCAGAATGCACTGCTTTTTTTCTTGCTTAGGTATTCTCTGACAAAGACATGAGAAAATGTAGATTTTAACCTTTTAGATATGTACTTCACATGGTTTCTGTCACTGAATGCAACACTATAACTATCACTGATGGTGTTGACTAAGTGTAAGTCCTGTCATGATTACTGAGGTATTACCATCAATTAAACCAACAATTTAGTTACAGTCATTTTAGGGAGAAAATCCAAAAGATTACAGGAAATCATGCCACTTGAAACTGACAGCAAATGTTGTAATGGACAGAAACACATGAAAGTCCTACAGATATAGCAAAAAATGTAAAGCTTTTCAAATAAAATGGAAGTCTGAACAGATGTCATACCTCACAATATATTTCAAACATTAATGATTATTCTTACCATTTAAAATAACATTTATTTATTTTAAATGGCACATCATATTGGTACATATATGATCGTATAACCTAAAAGCAACATGAACATATCTTGTAAATGGATTCCTATTCTGCTATTCCCACATAATTATTCACAATACTTTCTACAAATAGATGCAGAAAATATTGCACAAGATAAAGGGTGAAATTTGTGACTGAAAAGCAATGTGGAAAGCTTCAGATCTGATAATGCCATCTGCTACAGTTAAATATTGTTCCAAAGCCAACAGGTGTGTGTATTTTTTAAATGTTGCCACTCAGACTCATGGGAATGATATGATATAAGCTGTATCCATTCAAAATAATGAATGAGAATTTTAAAATAATCAACGTAAGTGTTCAAATATCATAGTAGAATAATTACTTGTGGAAGGGATCTGAAAAAACTGTGAAATTCAAATCTCATGCTACTTCCTATTTATTGCAAAGTGCATCTACTCCAAGTGAATTTCTGAAATAGACTGCCTTATCAATTTTCCGCAGCAGACTTACATTGCAACAATGGTTAAAATTCACTTTGCACTAAAAGCCAAAGGCAAGCAAAACTTCCAAGTTATTAGTAAAAATATCTTTTTGCCCCTAGAAGAGAGAATTAATACCATTATCAAAACACAGCAGCAAGCCTGTTTCTGGAATCACATGCAAGTTATAGCTTTGAAAATTAGCATTTTTTCATTTTATTTTAATTTTTAGTACACTGTCTTCTAGCAAACTGATACAGAAGGAATATGAAGAGGAAAAACTAGCTTTTGGGTTGGCAGCATTCATCTATTAAAAGTGTCACCTGCAGATTAGATCTATAGAACAGAGGTAAGTAACCTAAATGTGTTCACCTACAAAACCTTTAGAGAGGTCATTGCAGACATGAACCACCCTTTGGACAAATTTATGCATCTGAATGTTCTCTTGTCGTATCATGTGAATTAAACTGGAAATAAAGCAATTCAAACTCAGTCTTTTAGCTACTTAGCATTTTCTAAATTATTATACTAGTTTATGGCATATTTTTCTTTCTGTTTCAAAGGCTAAAATAGTTTCTTCCAAAGTATTTTTTCCAGTATTATGGCTATTGCTTTATTCTGTTTTTTGCAGTTGCTGGTGTTTTGTTAATTTTTGAAAAGTTCAACCTTGTCAGCAATTTGTACTGATTTCTATGGGCTTTGGCTCATCTCCCCATTACAATTTCTCTTCCTTCTTTTCTACTGCAAGCACTTCATAACATCCTTCACTTTGAGCACAGTCCTGCCGTGTGCTGACCATTCTAAACTCCCATTAACTTCAGTGGGATTTTGGGACACTCAGCTCCTCCCAGGAGTGCTCAGCACCTTTAAGGTCTCCTCAGGTCTGAGACAGGAAACATACCAAAACTATTTTGAGAGATCCCAAAATATTTTTCTCATTCTATGGCACCAGTGATCAAACATATGGATGTGACTGAAGGGTGCAGTTGGATTTGAAAACTAGCTGGTTCATTATCTTGTTAATGTTAGAATTTGACATTGGGTGAAAAAATATCTCAATTACATTTTCTTTTATGTGTTAATGCCATCATTTTTGGAATAAGGTCAATAATTAAAAATCAACCAATGGCTGATTAGTTGCTTGGACCCTTAATGACAACATCTGGATAATCTGAATGATATTGCATTTACAGGATAATCCAATTAAATGTAATGACCTGGAAGTAGTGGACTTTAGACAGAGTACAATATAAAATGTTCTTGGAATTCTTATCTAAGCACTAATGTTGCATACATTTAATTTGCAACTGTCTTTGAAAATTAGTGATGAGACAGAAAAATGTTTGTCTGAGGCAATTCATTCCCGCTTTCAAGAATTCTATGCAGTTATTTGTCCTGTGTCCTTATGTTAAAGTTAAAGAATAAAAATACATTAGTCAATGACTTGCTGTTTTAAGATCTGAAAGTATATTAACAACATGGTAATTTGGTGGCAAATGCATAATAAAGTCACATTAACTGTAATGTATGCAGCCGCATGGTACCGTGGTACAGTTAAAAAATAATTAGACCAATACTTTTGTACAAAGAAATATGCCTTTATTATCTCAGTGGGACATAACCCTGGCCTTTAACTTGAAGTAAGTCAGCAAGTTACCTTCCTAATAAACAATGCAATATTAATATCACAGTTGGGAACAGCTCTCTGAATACTCACAGCAGATACCAAAACCGTTGCTCAATTTAGGTTGGAAACACAGTATTTCATTTTTAATGGGTATCTTTGGCTTCAAATAACAGAAGAACAAGTAGAGTGTGGATTATAATTTAAGTAATTTTATATCAAGTTAAAGGACAAACCAGTCCACATAGCAGCAAATATTAAGTCAGTTGTAAAAAAAAAAGTTTGTTGAAGCTGATTCAAGCCATTGCCCAGTAGTTTTGCCAGACTGTCGTTTCTCATGCTCCAGCCTGTGCCCGTTTTCACACTAGCCAACCAGCCCCTGGTTCAGACAACCACGCAGCAATGAGAAGGCACCAGGAGTTTGTAATATCACCCCTGAGTTGCTGAAGACAGGTGGTATTGTACTCTGGCTACATGGATTCTCCCAGACCATCTCGAACACTAATATCCTCCCTGATGACTCGAGGAAGGGTGTTATTCTGCCTTTGTTCAAAAAGGGCAATAAGGTTGAATGTAACACCAGAGAGATATTATGCTGTTGTCTATTCTAAGGAAGGTATTCACGTCCGTATTAATGTCTCCAATCAACGATGTACTCTGTGGCACTAGCAAAGGCCAGAATAGTCAGTGCACCGTCAGACTTGGTCATTCTCTTGTTGATCAGATCTTTTTCTTGACAGTTTTTTGAAAAGATGGCTAAATTTAATAAATCATCCACAGCAATTTTTATAGGCTTCCTTGAGGTCTTTGCTTCCATCCATAAGGCAAGTTCATGGTTGATAGAAAAGTCATTGATGGAAGAATTCTATAATGGAATGGAAATCTATATTCAAGTTAAAGGCAGCTGCATGGCATGGTTTTCTGTCTCCACTGGAGTCTGGCAAGGCTGTGTTCTAGTCACCATTGTTGTTTAATGTTGGCATTGGTTGGTTGATGGATAAGTTTGAGAAGGCAGCTGTTGGTGACACTGAGCTGGACTCCATTCTGGTCTGAGGTCTCAAATATGCTGATACATTGTCTTTCTGGCACAGTTTGGTGAATGGCTGCAGCTGATGGCTAGTCTGGTCAGGCAAGAAACACCATACATTGATCTGGTTATTAATCCTGTTAAAATAAAGTTCCTGGTCATTACCATCAAGCAGCCTGCAGCTCCAATTTACAACCAGCTAAGTATTAGCCTGTCCAGACAGAACACTGAGCAGGTGGCAACTGTCAAATACTTGGGCAGTGCCAAAGATAGTGAGAATGCTTGAAAGATGTGGACATTTATATAGCAGAGCTGTTGCCACGTTTCAGCAGCCTGTGTGGGGATGTAAGGCCATCAAACTTGCTACAAAGCTATGGATTTATAGAACCACCATTATACCAACTCTGTTGTATGGAATCAAAACATGGCCACTAATGAAGGCTGCAAAACACCAGATTGGTGTTTGATTCATCATCTTTGTCAGCTACTCCATATTAAGTGACAGGACAAGCAACATGGTTTAATAGACTAAGCACAGCAGTGGGCAGAGGTGGCCCTAGACTAGCTGCCAGCAACTGGTGCCCTAGTTGAACCATGCAATCGGTGTCCCCCACCCCCAAAGGCAGATTTTTTGGTAACCTGGGAAACA
The DNA here is from genome assembly GCF_020497125.1 of Mauremys mutica. NCBI lineage: Eukaryota > Metazoa > Chordata > Testudines > Geoemydidae > Mauremys > Mauremys mutica. The sequence continues at coordinate 97,466,225 of NC_059076.1, read as the reverse complement.
GTTTGCCCCTTTTTTTCCTTATAATGTTTTTAACTTTTTTTTTTTAAACAGAGGCTTAATTATTCGGTTTGTCTGTCCTTCCTTCTGTCCAACAAATGTTTCTGAGATCAGATAAAATAGAGATACAACATTTTCAGAATAGATTTGTACACAACAGCTAGATGATATTTGTCTGATTTCAAATAAAAATGCATTAAAAATGTTAATTATAATTTTTATTATTACAAATCCAAAATCATTCATTATGCTATCCTGCTTTAACTGCCATTACCATCACATCCAATATAGAAAGAAATAAAACTCTTCAATTAACTTTAATCTGTATTTACAAAACACTCCAAATAAAAAACATTCTGTGCTCTTAAAACATGACTTTTCTTGCTTTAAGTTTTGAAAATTCAGCCACTAGTTCTTTTAGATCCAGTTTTCCAGCTATTTCATGCTCTACTGACATTGTGGCAAGTCCAACAAGTCTCTCTTGCACCGTTGTTGAACGCAAATATGTTTTTATTAATTTTAACTTTGAGAAGCTATGTTCCCCAATAGCTACGGAAACTGGCAAAGTTAAAAAAAATGCATAACACTATAAAAATGTTTGGAAAACTGTCTGAGTTTATTGTCGCAAAAAAAACTTCAGTACTTCTTCAGGAGTGGAATGTTTCTTAAGTCATCTTGAAAAAGCCTGAAGCTCACTACACAAATCTGTAGCATCAATGTCTTTTGAATTTTCATGAGTCAATGCTGACTCCAATTTTATAAAAAATTCTCTTATATGTTTTGCTGTTTTCTTTTGCAAGCTGTGCATATCATATAGAAAGCCAAATATTGTCTCTAGCTGCTTCATCTGTTGAAATCTTTTGTCAACTGAGTGAATAGCAGTATCAAGGACAACGAAGTAGAAGTTAACTTTGAACCTTTGTTTTGGGTTCTGAATGGGTGTGTCTCATCCTTCATACGAAAACTGCTGTTTCTTTTGCCGAATGCGAACTGGCTCTGGTTCAAATTCTGTCAGAAAGTCTATTTCTTCAGCAAGTTCAAGCGAATCTACTAGTGTTCTTTCGAACCCTTCATCACTTCTGAAGTCCTCCAGAATATTTTTAGTTTGCTGCAGTTTTTGAATAGCAGAATGTATGTTCAAATTCTTTTCCTGAAGCTGCTTACTAGTGAGGTTAATCTCGGAAAGGATATTATACCACAAAATGAGTGAAGTCACAAATTTGAACTTGGAAAGGCCATTTGCAAGAGCTTCTGCATCTGAATATGCCGTATTGCCAGATGATCCAGTAAAGGTAGTATCATCAGAAATTTCAATTAGGGCATCATAAATGTTTAAGTTCATAGCAAAGAGGCTTCAAAGCATCAATGCGACTCTCCCATCTTGTCTAAGTGATTTCACAGTTACAGAATTCACATGGCGAGTCCCAATGGCATGTTGAGCCTGAGAAAAACACAAACACGTTGCACCAGGTCAAAGAAACTGCTTGCCTCCAAACAGCATCTAGCAGCATCATGAACAACCACATTCAGAGAATGCGCACTGCAAGGAATGAAAAAGGCCCTAGGATTGATTTCCATCATTCTCCTTTGCACACCATTGTCTTTATTACTTTTTTTTGTCATATAACTCCCATCATCATAGCCTTGGCCATGTAAGTTTTCAACAGATAATGACATTGTTTCAAGCTCTTGTAGAATAGCTTCAGTCATAAATGCTCCAGTCATCTCCTTCAGTTGTACGAAACCCCAAAAATGTTCCTTTATGAGCACTTCAACATTATCTTCATCTGCGGATTTTCCATATCCACAAAACGAATGATCATTGTCATTTGTTCAACATGACTCATATCTGGTGTACAGTCCAGTATTATTTAAAAGTATTTTGCAGAATGGGCAGCTTCTACAATTTTCTTTTTAATGGCATTTGCTAGGATTTGAATCAGTTCATTCTGCATATTTTTTCGTAAGTAATGAACCTGGGTTTCATGATCAGTTATTTTATGTAGATGCTCCTTCATGACTAGATCAAACAAAGCTAGGTATTCAACAAATTTTAAAAAGTTTCCATTACCTAGAGTGTATAATTTTTCATTTCTACTGCAGCTGCAGAATGCTAAATTTTGCCCACCAAGAACTCTCACTAAAGCAATCAGATGCTCTAATATTTGTTGCCAATATTCTTCTTTTTCCTTGATCACACGTAAATTTTCATCAACAGTTTTTCCTTTTTTCAATCATAATTCAAGTTCTTTCCAATTGCTCTATACTTCTTTCATGTGAAGAGAGAATTGAAGATATGTTTTTTCCAGTCCTTCGAACCATTTCCTGTAAGTGATGTACCAATTGCTTGATTTCTAAACAACTTGCAGCAAAAGCAAAACACAGAGTCCTTCGACACTGAATATTGTAACCAGTTTCGATTAATTTCTTCCCCATTCATGAGTTTCCTCTTGTAATGCTGAGCAGAGAATTTTCTTTTATTTCCATCCTTAGGGAAGGGAAATTCATGAACTTTTTTGGGTTCATGCTCCACAAGAATTTGCCGCACACTGTCATCACTCTGGGCCATGAAGCTGGGTCCCCATATTGTAACTTGTTTGTAACTTCCTAATCCTTTCTTCCTTCTACTTCATTTACTTCAATTTCTGCATGTCTCTCTGAAGGTGAATAAATTTTCTCCACTTCCATATCAGTTTGATGCTGTGAGCTGCCTTCATCTAGAAGTAAGTTTCCATCATCTTGAGTTTCCAAGCTGCTTCCATGCAGATGTGAGCTAACTTCCTCTCCAAGTAAAATTCCTTCATCTGGATGCTGTGAACTGCTTCCATCTTTATTTGGATTAAAGAGAAGATATTTTAGAAAGGATCCCTGATGTTTTGCTTGGTCCTTTCCCTTCTCAGCCTTTTGTTTACAATACTCAGCTCCTGAGGGTTTTCTTTTTCCTCTTTCTGCCACAGGGCATTTGAATATTGTTATGTACTGTGCTCCCAACTGCAAGCATTATAGCATTAAGGATGGCTGACACACCACATAGTTGGTGATTTAAACCATATTGCAGCCATCCCAACATGTATTTGCACGCTTAAAGGTTCAATGATTAGTAACATACACTCACTCACCTATTAAAACAGTTACAGCGTTTACAGGGAAACACAATGACCTTTTTTGATGTTATAACCCAACACTGGTTGTTTGGAAAGTAATCCCCTTCTTCACGGTTACCCGCTTGGACTGTGACATCATCACTTTCGTAGTCTATTAAGCGTTAACGCTGTTACTTTTCTTTTATGGACCTTATTTATTACATGTGAACCAGTTACAACAAAGAAAAGTTCATAATTATACAGCCAGATAGTAACACTAAGGTTTAATAATGCTTAAAGATACTCACATTTTGGATTTATAATGCTGAAAGACGTTATTCTTTACTCTTTGGCACCAAGAAACACAATTTTCCGCAGTATTCGCTTGAATCTTAACCATCTACCTGTGATGTGTGTTAAAATGACCATTTCACATGTATCAACTCGCGATATCTCCGCTCTACATGAATTTCCGGCTATGTGACCTTGATGTATATTTGAGTTAGGTGTCACTAGCATTGCAGCTCTTGCTGCTGGCGGATGTGTTTCATTGTGGCTGAGTTATTGCTTATCAAAATTGCGGAGTGGGTCACTGTAACAGGGCAGCACCTCCTCGCACTAGCCCCAGCAGTGTAAGACCAGTAGCTCTGACGGCGGACGTCGCGCCCCGCTCCTACTGGGCATGCTCCAAGTGCTCTGGGAGTATAAAAGGAGGGAACTCATCTCAGTCTGGGCTGGCGGCCGCAGGGGAAGGACCTACCCGGGAAGCTCCTGCGGAGAACCAGCCACCACCCTTGAACTCGCTGGGACTTGAAGCTTCCCCTGGATAGCACAAAGCCCGGCTGTGGGTGGAGCCCGAGGAGGCTATGGACCTGGAGGCCCACGGAGAACATGGAGATTTGTGGAAGACCCCAACTTCATCTCGGGAGGAAGCAACCCGGGGGGGGGGGAGGTGGCGGACTGGTACCTTGCCCCCGGTAAGCCTCAGCGTGTTTCAGTAGGACCCCCCGCTGAGTCCGTGGCAAGGTCCTACGGCACCATTAGGGGCAATTCTATGGACTCTGGCCACTAGGCCATGTTACCCCGTAACCAGGGGCAATTTGATGGACTCTGGCCACTAGGCCGTGTTACCCCATAACCAGGGGCAATTCTATGGACTCTGGCCACTAGACCGTGTTGCCCTGCAACGAGGGGCGTGAACCCTCAGTCACCTTGACCCTCAGTCACAAATTGAAAAAAAAAATGCTAAAATATTATTTATTTTTTCAGTAAATAAGAGCTGACATTAATAAATTCTCAGAAATGTAGAGAAATGAATTAAATTCATATTTCCTTCGTACGTGCACAGGAATTGAAATGATGACATCTTCGTTATTTTATTTGTATTTTTTTCATCTTTTTCTTTTTTTTCATTTTTTTATTTGATATTTTTCCTCGAATTTGGTGCCCCATTTAACTTGGCACCCTAGGGCGACCACCTAGTTCGCCTATATGGACGGGCCGACCCTAGCCGTGGGAGCTAGAGTTCTAATCCTTGCTCTCACATGGATTTGGCAAATAGTATAGTACTGAAATGGTGATACTATTAGTTTCTGTAACGGGTTGGACTCACCCCTGCGGCGCCTCCTGCTGGTGACTCTGGGAATTAGCTCTTTCCAGTGGAGCGCCTTCTGCAGGCTGGTGATGTCCCGTCCATCGTTCTGTCCTCTGTTGTTATCTCTGGACCCGCGTTGCTGCGTGCTCGGCGGCGTCCTCTTCGAGGCCACTGCCCTTCCGGGGGTCGGTGCTCAGCAGTCCCACACCTCAGTCACTATGTTCAACCGACCTTTGAGTCCAATCCCTTTTGTCAGGGATCTGGCGTAACAAGATGGCCGCTCCCTACGGCCAATGGCTGGGTGCACTGCAAGGAGTGAAGGGGGGGGGACCCAGGCCCGCCCTCTACTCTGGGTCCCAGCCCAGGGACCCTCTGGCGTCAGCCTCACTGTCCTTCTCTCCCCTTCAGCTGTCTGTTTCCCTGGGCCGCTTCCCTTACGGCCCCTTGCACCCGCTAGGCCCTTCCCTTCAGGGCCTGCAGCCTGGCAGTCTACAGGTTCAAGCTCCCTAGCCTCCCTGAGCCTGGTCAGCGCTGCGCTGTCCGCGGTGCTAGTCTCCTCCCTTGGAGACTGACCTTCCCCTGTCGAAGGCCTGGGACAGACTGACTGCTCCTGCTCTGGGCAGCCTTTTTATATGCCTGAGCCTGGCCCTGATTGGCTGGCTCTAAACTGGGCCCTGATTGGCTCACAATAAGCCCCTCTCTGATTGGCTCACTGTCTGCGCAGGCGCCCTGGCCTGCCGCAGCCCCCTCTCACAGGGAGTGGGGCAATCTGCCCCACTACAGTTTCCTATGGCAAAAATGTTGTGAAGGTTCATGTTTTACAGTACTTGGAGTAATAAAGCACTCTAGGTAATAAATATTAGTAAGGTGACAACGCGGAACAGGGAAATTGGTTAGGTTACAGCCTTTTCAGCAGTTAATATACATGCAGTAGAAGCATCTAACAGAAAGTTCTGAAAACCTAGCAGTCAGCTGCTCTCCTCCAGACATCATACTTAATTCTACATACAGTAAAGTGACAATCAGAATGCCAGCTGGCCTGCCTATAAGTGATGTGTGCTGACTGTATAAAAATACACCAGAAACTCCAAGCTATGTATTGTAGCAAATTCATATCCTATTTCAGAATAAGAAGTGTTCAGTTTTGCTGGCCACTTTGTTGTACCATTTGTAGACTCCTTCTCCTACAAATTCCTTTCAGAACATCAGTAGCTGTTAATATCACAAATGCCTAAAATAAGTCAAGGAGTTGATGTAAAAGGGCTACTTTCCCAAGGCTTTAAAAGAAAGCAGTGGTGAAGCTTCTGTTAAGGGAGACACACATGATGTGACTGCATTTGAAAATATAATGCAATGTCCAGCCTCGTGTTTTTGACCAAGGCTCTGGAAAAGGGGAAGGTGATTTAAAGAAGCCTGAGGCAGAGCTGGAGCTGAAGATAGGTGATGTCAGGAGCCCAGTAGCAGGGCTGCCCAGAGAGTGGAGTTCAAAGCAGGGAGAAGGAGCTAGGCACATGTAGGGAGGAGGCAGGCAGGGACAGGCTCTGGAGGGATCCACTCCTGTTTCCCCCTCAGTCCCCCCACTGTCCCTGTTTCCCTCTCAGCTCCCTTCACTGCCCCCAAGCTCCTCCCAACTCCTCCCTAAATCTCCCCACTTGCTCCAAAGTTCACCAGAGGGCACTGATAGAAAGTAAAGATCCATTCTAGTTCCCAGGAACCACAGGCACCTGCTGTGCTCCTTGAGTAGTTAGCTGTAATTTAGAAAAGACTGGTCTGGTTCAAGCAGTGCCAGTACTTGACAAAAATCCCATTGTGTGACTATTCCTTGCTTTATATAGGGATCACTTGTAGTATCTGTAAAGACACACATCAGGCTACTAGCATGGGAGTGACGAGGCTATTGCCAGTGTAAACTAGGGACCAGATTCTTAGGGCTGGTCATTCTGTGCCCATCCCAGTTCAGAGGGTACCAAGCTATGCCACCAGTTGCTGGGTTCATTCCCATGACCTGTCCCACAGCACAGTGTTCTTTATCTGAGGGCCATGCCTTCCTTTCCCCCAGCCATGCCCTACATCTGATGGGCAAGAAGGGGGATGCAAGAGCTTCTATGGAGACTATACAGCAAATAGGATTCCCCTACTCCTGGAGAATCCACGTGTCCCTTTAAGTCAGATTTAAGGCTGCCTTGCACCGATGCTCTGTTTTCAATGGCTTGGAAGGGAGAAGGAAGGGTTTTTAATTTTTTTTTGCTTTATACACTTTATTAACCCTCAAAAGTTTAGGCAAAGATGGGGATCTTATTTATCAGCACAAATTCAACCTATCTGAAATTTTAATGAGTTTGTGATACGTAAATGCCAAGTACTGTTATTAATTAATTATTACCTACTGCTTACAGATACCCTTTAAAATATCTAGTAATGCACCAGGCTGCATGCAACTAATTCCTAGTAGTTGTACTCATTAAGGGCCCAGTCCTGTAAACTCTTATTCAGTGGGATTACTCACGTGATTATCGGTTTGTAGAATTGGTCCCTAATGTCGGATTTATCGGAATTAAATCAGCACTACAGAAGCTATTGTTTTTTTAGATGCATCACTTCCTCAAAGTGAAAAGGAAGTAGGCACCACCCTCCAATAAGTAAGTTGTATTCCTAGGTTATAAAATAAACATTCTATGGCCAGAGGTAGCCAAATCTTCAGTAGATGCCCAAAATATTAATAAATATACATGAATGCAATGGGACAGCAAATAAAAAATTAAGTTCTGAGACTTTATACGCTCTTAAAATATGGTTTTGAGACTTTTCTTTTGGAAAAAATAAAGCTCAGGATTGCCAGTTGCTCTATTCACATTTTCTACTTTACAATATAGTGTAGGCATAAAACTTTCATGACAATAGATTCTGAATAGTGTAGCCTTCATATGCATGTCATATTGATAGGCATTTACATTGCCATTAATGTCAGAATTCAGAAGAAGTTAAGTATATTTAATAATGCTGAGTTGATCTATGCAGTACAGAATACAGGATTTTGTAATAAAACCAAACTTTTGCAAATGTGGTACAAATGTTACTATGGAAAATTATTAGCAGTTCCATTTTTTTCTTCTTGTAGACAATATGTTGCCTGTCTACCAGGGAAATGGATTTTAAATCCATTAGAAACAGCTGAAAACTTCTCTATGAAGAAGCAAAATTTTTCATTTTTCTTTTCAGTTCAGAATCTTCAGTCAGTTCACAAATAGAGTATGTACTTACAGTCCAAGAAAAGTAGAATCAGAGAGTGTTGAAGTAATGACAGAGCAGGCCCGATAGGAAGCAAGCAGAACCTTGTGGCTTTTGGAAGATAATCAGTGTTTATTTGGGTTAACTAATAAACCACTCATGCAAAAAATGCATTTTAAAAATATAAACAGAAAACAGGAAGATTCAGTATTAAGTAGACTTCAAAAGAGGAGGGAAAATTCAGAATATTACCCCTTTCTTCACTGTATCACACAAGAACTTTCAGCCGTTTCTAAAGGATTTTAAGATAAATCTTCCTGGTACAGTAAATAAATTTTAGTAAGAATCTGACTATATAGCATAGAAGTAAGTTAATGGAATAGCAGCTTTTAGTGTTTGAGTTTCACTTGGCAAAATGGAATACATTTGCCACTTGGGATATCAAATAAAGCAAGTGCACTTAAGAATTTTAATGATATAACAGACATATCCCATGAAATTCAAAATTATAGCATGTTTCAACACATTTTGGAAATGTGCTGTTAGTTTGATTTGGAATTGTGCTAGAGCTGCCAAACGATTAAAAAATCGTCACAATTAATCATGACATTAAAAAAAATCACCTCATACAAGTACTGTAATGCAATCTCTATTGTGATAATGCAACTTTAAAATGTAGAATTATTATTATTTTTACATAACTGCACTCAAAACCAAAACAATGTAAAACTTTAAAGCCTACAAGTTAAAGCATGAAAGGTCATAAAAATGTTTATCATATCTGGCTTGGCATGTAAATATCTTGCAATGCCAACTACAACAGTGCCATGTGAATGCCTGTTCTCACTTACAAGTGACGTAAACAAGAAGCAGGCAGCAGTATCTCCCATAAATGTAAACAAACTTGTTTGTCTTAGCAATTGGCTAACCAAAAAGTAGGACTGAGTGGACTTGTATGGGGTGAATTGAAAAATACTGTTTCTTTGGTATATCTTTTTTACAGTGCAAATATTTTAATAAAAAATGAGCAGTATAAACTTTGTATTCTGTGTTGTAATTGAAATCAATATTTGAAAAAGTAAAACAAAATCCAAAAATATTTATAATAAATTTAAATTCGTATTCTATTACTGTTTAACAGTGTGATTAAAATTGAGATTAATCATGACTTTTTTTTAATCTAGTTAATTTGTTTTTCATTAAATGCATGAATTAACTGTGATTAATTGACAGCCTTAAATTGTACTATTCATAGAATATCAGGGTTGGAAGGGACCTCAGGAGATCATCTAGTCCAAACCCCTGCTCAAAGCAGGACTAATTCCCAACAAAATCATACCAGCCAGGACTTTGTCAAGCCGGACCTTAAAAACCTCTAAGAAAGGAGATTCCACCACCTCCCTAGGTAACCCATTCCAGTGCTTCACCACCCTACTAGTGAAAAAGGTTTTCCTAATATCCAATCTAAACCTCCCCCACTGCAACTTGAGACCATTACTGCTAGTTCTATCATCTATCACCCTTCCAAGCCATTGAAAACAGTCTAGATCCTTCCAGAACCCCCTTTCAGGTAGTTGAAAGCAGCTCTCAAATCCCCCCTCATTCTTCTCTTCTGCAGACTAAACAAGCCAAGTTCCCTCAGCCTTTCCTCATAAGTCATGTGCTCCAGCCCCCTAGTCATTTTCGTTGCCCTCTGTTGGACTCTTTCCAATTTTTCCACATCCTTCTTGTAGTGTGGGGCCCAAAACTGGACACAGTACTCCAGATGAGGCCTCACCAATGTCGAATAGAAGGGAATGATCATGTCCCTCAATCTGCTGGCAATGCCCCCACTTATACAGCCCAAAATGCCATTAGCCTTCTTGGCAACAAGGGCACACTGTTGACTCATCTGCAGCTTCTCGTCCACTGTAACCCCTAGGTCCTTTTCTGCAGAACTGCTTCCTAGCCATTCGGTCCCTAGTCTGTAGCAGTGCATGGGATTCTTCCGTCCTAAGTGCAGGACTCTGCACTTGTCCTTGTTGAACCTCATCAGGTTTCTTTTGGCCCAATCCTCTAATGTGTCTAGGTCCCGCTATATCCTATCCCTACCCTCCAGCGTATCTACCACTCCTCCCAGTTTAGTGTCATCTGCAAACTTGCTGAGAGTGCAGTCCATGCCATTCTCCAGATCGTTAATGAAGATATTGAACAAAACCGGTCCCAGGACCGACTCTTGCGGCACTCTGCTTGATACCGGCTGCCAACTAGACATCAAGCCATCGATCACTACCTGTTGAGCCTGACGATCTAGCCAGATTTCTAGCCACCTTATAGTCCATTCATCCAGCCCATACTTCTTTAACTTGCCAGCAAGAATACTGTGGGAGTCTGTGTCAAAAGCTTTGCTAAATTCAAGGAATAACACATCCACTGCTTTCCCCTTACCCACAGACCCAGTTATCTCCTCAGAGAAGGCAATTAGGTTAGTCAGGCATGACTTGCCCTTGGTGAATCCATGCTGACTGTTCCTGATCACTTTCCTCTCCTCTAAGTGCTTCAGAATTGATTCCTTGAGGACCTGCTCCATGACTTTTCCAGGGACTGAGGTGAGGCTGACTGGCCTGTAGTTCCCCAGATCCTCCTCTTCCCTTTTTTAAAGATGGGCACAACATTAGCCTTTTTCCAGTCATCCGGGACCTCCCTCACCTATCACCATGAGTTTTCAAAGATAATGGCCAATGGCTCTGCAATCACATCTGCCAACTCCTTTAGCACCCTCGGATGCAGCGCATCTGGCCCATGGATTTGTGTTCATCCAGCTTTTCTAAATAGTCCCAAACAACTTCTTTCTTCACAGAGAGCTGGTCACCTCCTCCTCATGCTGTGCTGCCCAGTGAAGCAGTCTGGGAGCTGACCTTGTTCGTGAAGACAGAGGCAAAAAAATCATTGAGTACATTAGCTTTTTCCACATCCTCTGTCACTAGGTTGCCTCCCTCATTCAGTAAGGGGCCCACACTTTCCTTGACTTTCTTCTTGTTGCTAACATACCTGAAGAAACCCTTCTTTTTACTCTTAACATCTCTTGCTAGCTGCACCTCCAAGTGTGATTTGGCCTTCCTGATTTCATTCCTGCATGCCTGAGCAATATTTTTATACTCCTCCCTGGTCATTTGTCCAATCTTCCACTTTTTGTAAGCTTCTTTTTTGTGTTTAAGATCAGCAAGGATCTCAATGTTAAGCCAAACTGGTAGCCTGCCACATTTACTATTCTTTCTACACATCGGAATGTTTTTTTTCCTGCAACCTCAATAAGGATTCTTTAAAATACAGCCAGCTCTCCTGGACTCCTTTCCCCCTCATGTTATTCTCCCAGGAGATCCTGCCCATCAGTTACCTGAGGGAGTCAAAGTCTGCTTTTCTGAAGTCTGGTCCGTATTCTGCTGCTCTCTTTTCTTCCTTCTGTCAGGATCCTGAACTCGACCATAGAATCATCGAATATCAGGGTTGGAAGGGTCCTCAGGAGGTCATCTAGTTCAACCCCCTGCTCAAAGCAGGACCAATCCCCAGACAGATTTTTGCCCCAGATCCCTAAATGGCCCTATCTTCCCTCTCTTCGTTAGGTGGAGCCCGTCTCTGCCTAGCACTCCTCCTTCTTGAAACATCATCCCATGGTTAAAGAATCCAAAGCCTTCTTTCCGACACCACCTGCGTAGCCATTCGTTGACTTCCACAATTCAATGGTCTCTACCCAGGCCTTTTCCTTGCACAGGGAGGATGGACAAGAACACTACTTGTGCCTCAAACTCCTTTATCCTTCTTCCCAGAGCCACCCAGTCTGTAGTGATCCACTCAAGGTAATTCTTGGCAGTATCATTGGTGCCCATGTGGAGAAGCAGGAAGGGGTAGTGATCCGAGGACTTGATGATTCTCGGCAATCTCTCTGTCACATCATGAATCCTAGCTCCTGGCAAGCAGCAGACCTCTCAGTTTTCCCAGTCAAGGCAGCAGATAGATGACTCAGTCCCCCTGAGGAGGAACTCCCTGACCACCACCCTCCTTCTCTTGGGAGCGGTGGTTGTGGAACCCCCATCCCTAAGACAGTGCATCTCATGCCTTCCAATCAGTGGAGTCTCCTTCTGCTCCCTTCCCTCAGATGCATCATCTAGTACACTCTCCACATTAGTACCTTGATTTGTATGTTATATTACTTCATTAAAAAGCTATATGGGTGGTGGTGGGGGGGGGGAGACATAAAAGAAAACAGAGCTCCAGCCCTCAATTCCCTATATTCTTGGTCTGAAAGTTTTGTTTCTGACCATTCTCTAGATTGCTTATTTGTCTCTAACACAAGTACCTCACCAGTTTTCTGCTGCTTGCACACTAGCATGCTTTCTTCATGCCAATCACAGCCAAGAGCAACACAGACTCAAGCTACCACTCTGACTTTGATAAGGCAGGAGCAAAGCAATCTGAGCCGAGTTGTAAGTCAGGCGGCCATGTGAAATAGTCAGATTCATTCAGCATAACATCTGAAATAGAGGATTCCTAGTAATACATTTTCAGAGCAAGACAGAGTAATTATTTGTAGTATTTTTTGGACTGGCTATTATGATATTTAAATTAAAATGTCAGATCTGTTTTTAGTTGCTATGTCCACAATGCTGTGGCTATTCTGATTAAATATGTTGTGTCTTTTGTTGCAGACTGTTTAGGATACCAGATGATTGAGTATGATGCTCCTATTTCCCCTTCCCTCCAATCCCCCAACACATATAACTCCTCTTGAATTCTAATACTTTCTGATGCTCTTGCCATCTTCAGACAGATGATTTTAAATGCAAACTTAATTCAATATTAAATTTGCAAAGTCAAAGTGACATTCAGGAAATGCAAACATTAAGCTGCCAGAAGCATTCTCACATCCTGTTGTTTACGTTTTTTATAGGATACCCAGTAATATATTAAGCTAAACACTTAACTAGGGGAAAAAAAGAATAGGAAATGCAACATGGTAAGTGAAAATAGCTCTGGGAACCTTAACTTTTAGCAATTTTAATATTTTTGGAACTTTTACTGGATAAATTTAAAGTTGCATAAATAGGTTACAGTACTCACCTGGGATGTGAGAGACCCATGTTCAATTCCCACCTCTGTCTCAGAAAGAGAAGATTTGAACAGGGGTCTCCCATCTCAATAATCCAGTGGTTAGGGCACCCACCCTGGCTGGGTGACCCAGGGTCCAGTCCCCCTGCTCCAATACATTCAGAGCTGACAGAAAGCATAGTACCTGGTGGGCACCTGACCTGAGGACCAATCAGGGAAGAGAATTTGAAATTCCTAGGAGGGAACTTTTTCTCTCTGTGTGTGTGTGTGTGTGTATTGTTCTTAGCTGTCTGGAGTTACAAGAGTCCAGATGTTTTAATCAATTCTACAAGTTTCTACCTTTCTGAACTAATTTCTTCTAGTCAAGATAGTGAGTATTAGAAAGATACTTGGTGTCCTCACCTAATAATCCTATGCTTGCAATTCTGTGTGTTTGTTATTGATTATTCTTAATTCTGCTTGTACTGGTTGTACTGAGAAGGAGAGGGGATTCTCTCCAGAACTTAGCAAGGTTATAGCCTATGAGTGTCCAGCTTGGACTCATAGAGATTCTGTATTTTCTTGTTTTTCTTTTAATAAATTATTTCTATAAAGATTTGATTAAATTCCTTCCACTGTGGATAGCGGAAGGGGCTAAGACGCTCTCTCTCGGTGATTCACAGAGTGGCTAGCAGAGAGGGAGGGGGGAAATGGGCTGCTTCCCTGTGTGTGGGAGATTCAAGGAGTTTGAATCAAGGTATCTCTCCGGAGCAGGCTGGAGAGAGGGAAGAGAGGGGAGGGGGAAGGTTCCTCCTCTGTGAGTTGATCTGTGTTCCCAGGGAGTGTCTTTGAAGGGAGACAGGGGGGAAACAGGGGTGTCCCGGCCCACGTATTGACCGCGGTGGTGGCAGCAAAGGGGGCCTACCCTAGGATTTTGGGGTGGGGGAAGACATGCGGGTCCTCACTTGAAACTGGGGGGTTTCAAAGTGAGGACCCGCATGTCTTCCCCCACCCCAAAATCCTAGGGTAGGCCCCCTTTGCTGCCACCACCGCGGTCAATACGTGGGCCGGGACACCCCTGTTTCCCCCCTGTCTCCCTTCAAAGACACTCCCTGGGAACACAGATCAACTCACAGAGGAGGAACCTTCCCCCTCCCCTCTCTTCCCTCTCTCCAGCCTGCTCCGGAGAGATACCTTGATTCAAACTCCTTGAATCTCCCACACACAGGGAAGCAGCCCATTTCCCCCCTCCCTCTCTGCTAGCCACTCTGTGAATCACCGAGAGAGAGCGTCTTAGCCCCTTCCGCTATCCACAGTGGAAGGAATTTAATCAAATCTTTATAGAAAGAATTTATTAAAAGAAAAACAAGAAAATACAGAATCTCTATGAGTCCAAGCTGGACACTCATAGGGTATAACCTTGCTAAATTCTGGAGAGAATCCCCTCTCCTTCTCAGTACAACCAGTACAAGCAGAATTAAGAATCATCAATAACAAACACACAGAATTGCAAGCATAGGATTATTAGGTGAGGACACCAAGTATCTTTCTAATACTCACTATCTTGACTAGAAGAAATTAGTTCAGAAAGGTAGAAACTTGTAGACTTGATTAAAACATCTGGACTCTTGTAACTCCAGACGGCTAAGAACAATACACACACACACACAGAGAAAAAGTTCCCTCCTAGGAATTTCAAATTCTCTTCCCTGATTGGTCCTCAGGTCAGGTGCCCACCAGGTACTATGCTTTAACCCTTTACTAACTATTCATGACAGACCCCAATTCAGATCCTTCCAATCCTTCCTATCCTTGTCTCCTGCATCTCAGGTGAGTTCTCTAAACACTGGCTAAACCTTATAAGGTGGGCACCACTTCCAGCCAGATTCTGAATGGAACCCGACTGGAGCATCCTCTGAGCACACCTATCAGCTCAGGCTTCATGGGTGAGATAGGACTCCCCTGCCTATGCCACAGAAATGTAGGTGCTTACTAAACTCATACCCTGAAAACCTTAAGTGCAAAATGAGTTTAGACGCTTATAGGGTCAAGCAGCAGCTAAATGGGTGTTCTGCAGATCACAGTGGTACCTAAGACTGGGGCTTACACATCTAATAACCTTTGTGGATCTGGGTCAAATGGAACAAGTGGGAGGAAAAAAAGGCAAACAGATCATTCAGTTGAGGTAATTTTGCAGGCCAGCTCAGAGCACAGGTAGCAGGTTACACTAAAGACTGATGGCACTGAAACCAACCGATATATTAGTAGGAGTGTTGTAAGCAAAACACAAGAAGTAACTCTTCTGCTCTACTCCACTCTGATTAGGCTTCAACTGGAGTATTGTGTCCAGTTATGGGCACCACATTTCAGGAAGGATGTGGACAAATTGGAGAGAGTCCAGAGAAGAGCAACAAAAATGATTAAAGGTCTAGAAAACATGACCTGTGAGGGAAGATTGAAAAAAAATTGGGTTTGTTTAGTCTGAAAAGAGAAGACTAAGAGGGAACATAACAGTTTTCAAGTACGTAAAAGGTTGTTACAAGGAGGAGGAAGAAAAAAAATTCTTAACCTCTGAGGATAGGACAAGAAGCAATGCGCTTAAATTGCAGCAAGGGAAGTTTAGTTTGGACATTAGGAAAAACTTCCTGTCAGGGTGGTTAAGCACTGGAATAAATTGCCTATGGAGGTTGAGGAATCTCCATCACTGGAGATGTTTAAGAGCAGGTTAGACATGCACTTGTCAGGAATGATCTAGATAATTAGTCCTGCCACGAGTGCAGGGGACTGGACAAAATGACCTCTTGAGGTCCCTTCCAGTTCTGATTGTTTTTACACTCCTCCACGTGGCTAGGTTGGAAGGACTTGAATACTTATATCATGGCTATGCAAGTCCTGAATTTTGCAACTACTGTCAGCTTTCCTTGGGTGCACAGAGCTTCCTGCTGCCATAGCCACCCCATTTAGAGAGGAAACTAATGGGACCTGCCTCTGGCGTCAACAAAAAAGGAAGGTGTCTTTTCTACACAAGGAAGAAGAGACAAAAAGCTTGAAATTCCTCCTCATCTCAAACACAAATATGATCTAAAAAACAAAAACTCAGACTGGTCTTTCATTCATTTTGACATTCACATTCTTTTTAAAGAACAGGTCAAAGTGCTCAGGTACTATGGGTCAGATAGGACAATGAGCGAAAGAGGGAGATTTTCTGAGAGAAACGTTTGTAAAAATTGACAAAAGGTGGCAGATAAAAGCTGGTAGGAAAGATGTAACTAAAATGTTTCACCCATTTGCACATGCCTACCTCACTACATCAAACTGTCAGGTATAGAAGAAGCTGTGAAATATTCTATTCCTGAATTTTGAAAAAATAAACAATTTAATAAGAGATGGAAGTTAATATAAATGCCAGCTGATATTAAAACAGAGTTGTATTGAGGACTAACTCAAGAGCTGTTAACTCCTAATTAACTCAATTTTAAAAAGTTAATTTAACATTCAATAGCTGTATTGAATCTAAATTAGGGGGGTATGATTTTCATACACTTTCAGCACTTGGCCTAACTCTGCCTCCACTAAAGTCAATGGGAGTTTTATCAAGTTAGGCCAATGCTGAGTGGTTCTGAAAATCTTAAATAATGCTTAGGCTACGTGTTACCCAAGAACCTCTTAATGCCAACTACCAAGGGGGTGCAGAAGAGTTACAGGGATCTCTTGGGTTTGACATATACACTCTAGTTCACCAAAAAGTATCATGTGAGGTCTCATATGAAACCAGCGTCACATTGGTCATCAATATCATTATGAAATGTATGCACAGATAGTGTAAAAAGTTGTGTGTGTATATATATACTGAAAACATGCTCTTAAAGTTGTCTCGCAGGATAGGTGGGGAGTTGGCCACCAGACAGGAGATGCATATCCAGCTAGCTGTTTACAGGTAAATTGAGTATGGTCTTATTCACAAATGGGTGTCCCATTACTAGTTTGAACTGAATGCAAAGGAAAAGTTATGGACACTTCAGAAAAACTAGCAGGAAGGAAAAACAGCAGGAGACCAAGAACCTTATCTGGCGGTATACCAAAGATTTGTTGGTGTATATTTGGATGGACAGAGAAGACACCCAGACACCCTTCACTGAGGAATTAAAGGGACGGCAGCTTTGCTTCATGAAAAAGGGAGTCTCAACCAGGGCTGGTTGAAAACACTGATGAGAACTTGGGGTGCGATAAATTTCTTTCAACAGGAAATTAACCTGTTAGTTAAGTTTAGTCTCTAGAGAGTGTGTTATGATTTTTTATATGTAACCATTTGTTCCAATATTTTTACTCACTACCACTTGAATCTCTTTTTTTTTTTTTTGGATAGGTATATTTATAGTGAAAACAAGAATAAGTTTAAACGCTGTGATGTTAAACAAAGTGCTGATCTTGAGTTGAAACTTATAAACTGATGTATACTGTTCCTTTAGGAAGGACAGTCTAATGGTTGTTCAGTGGATAAGGAGCTGGGCACTGCAGGGAACATGCCAAGCATTTGGTGACTAGTGTGTGCCTATTGCTACCTCTTCAGAGAGAGTGAGGCCCTTGCAGGCCTGGAAGGCAGTGCTTGTGCTGCCAGAGGCTAGTGGTTTCAAGGAGCTGAGGCAGTGCTTGTGCTGCCAGAGGCTGGTGGTTTCAGGGAGCTGATTCATAGCAGGCACAGACACAGGGCCGGCTCTGGCTTTTTTGCTGCACCAAGCAAAAAAAAGGGAGGAGTAGGGGTAGGGGGCGCGGCCGGAGCGGAAAAGCAGCGGGGGGGGGAACAACCTGCGGCACGGCTGGAGCAGCAAAGTAGGGGAAAAAATAAACAACATGGCGCGGCTGGAGCGGCAAAGCGGGTGGGGGGGGGGAGAAACGGCACGGTCGGCAAAGCAGGGGAAAAAAAACAAAACAAAAACCCTACAGGATGGCCGGAGCCAGGGTGCAGGGGGACCCCCTGTGATGCAGAGTGCGCGCCTGGTCTAATGAGGGGGAGGGAGCAGGGGGGAGAGAGAGAAGGGGGACAGCCACAGCTTCAGCGGGGGGCTCACCCCGCGGCCCCGACCGCTGCGCCGCCTGCTGGGAGGGCTCTGCGCCGCTCCAGTCGGCTGGGAGGGAAGGACGCGGGCTGCCCTGCCGAGTTTGCTGCAGGGCGCTCCCCTCCTCCACCCCCTACAAGGTGGCTGGATCAGGGAACCAAAAATAAAAACACCTGCTGTGCCGCCCTAGGATTGGGCGGAATGCCGCCCCGTAGAATCTGCCGCCCCAAGCACGAGCTTGCTCGGCTGGTGCCTGGAGCTGGCCCTGCACATACAAGACTGTTTCTCGCTAAGCGCAGGTAGTGGTGAGGTGCCTCAAAACCCTGGATACCCATGGAGAGTGTCTCACCATGATTCGCCTTTTATTTATATCAGTGAAAATCTAGAGTAAACTTTCTTGAAGTCAGAATTACACCAGCACAAGTCTTGTGTCAATGAGTGTAGAATCAGGCCCTTGGGTCCTACACCTACTGAAAAAGGGTTACTGCTAGAGCTGGATGCATTTTTCACATAAGATTTTGCAAATATTCATATATGTTTTAAAACAAATTCTCTTAGGATATGTTCATGACCTGTACATCATCTTTGCATGATCAAGGCCTGGTGAATACGTGTACTAAAAGGAATATTATCAAAAAATGGTATTTAATGTGAATATGGCAGAATAATCTGAGAGTTAATTTCAAATTTATAATCATGAATATTTATACTAGAGACATGATTATAGCCTCAGTTCACTTGAAGCACATGAGTAGTCCCATAGACTTCAATGGAACTACTCAGATGATTAACTTGAAGCTTGTGCTTAACTGCTTTGCTGAATCGGGGCCACTATGATTTACACTCATCCAATCAGGATCCATCTTATGTGATCTATGTGTCCAATGAAAACAGATCTAATTCTGAGTATGGGATACTCACAATCAGGGCCAGCTCCAGCGTTTCTGCCGCCCCAAGCGGCGAAAAAAAAAAAAAGCCTGGATGAGAGGAAGCTGGGGCCTGGAGCCAGCCCTGCTCACAATGAACTACTTGAAAACACTCTGCAGACAAATAATTACTTTGCAGAAATCAATGGCTGAAAAATTGAATGAAAAATTGCAAACAAAGAAAATCATAATCTGTTCTAGCACACACAGGCATAAAAACAGTATACAGTAGTGGCAGGGGGGACTCACAGGCTGCACACCTGGTCCATGGGTGTCCCGGACAGCATTGTGTAGGAAGAAAAGAAGAAAGGGTCCAGATAAAGTTAAGGCTAGAATATATGACTCTGCACAGATTATCCACTGCTCACACCATGGAAGTTGGCATGGTGGTATAGAGAGTGCTATCTTAGCTATTAGGGAGGAGGGATAGCTCAGCGGTTTGAGCATTGGCTTGCTAAACCCAGGGGTTGCGAGTTCAGCCCTTCAGGGGGCCACTTAGGGGTCTGGGGCAAAATCAGTACTTGGTCCTGCTAGTGAAGGCAAGGGGCTGGATGTGATGACCCTTCAGGGTCACTTCCAGGTCTATGAGATAGGTATTTATATATAAGCTTTAGTAACCCTTAATGAGTAGTTCCACAGCTGCTCTGTGGCATGGGAAGCTTTGATACTCCCACCCCTGCACATCTGATTAGCTACCAGTCTATCTCCTCAGGCTGGGGCTGAGTTGAGGCTTTGGGCCCATGACAGCAACAAGTAGATATAAACAGAGTATCTTGATAAGGGTCTGTTGCTGACCACCATTCATGGACAAAGCAAAAGAGACAGCTATACTTAGTGAAATAGGGCTTCCAGAACAAAGAGGAACTGCAATGGTAGTTTTTAAAATGCAAACAGCAACAGAAACAACCAGAAAGGAAGTAATCCTCAGCTTTGTTTAACAATATGTGTGTCAGATTCAATTCTGCTCTCAGAGCTACATCAGTGCAACTGAGAACATAATTTGACCTTAGGAGGAAATATTAAAGGTAGTGAAAGTAAAGGAATCTTCAGGGAACAGTGAACAAGAAGCATGTATTTGAGTTTATTCAAGTTATAGGGGGACAGCATGAGGAAAAATAGGGTAAAAGAAACAACATTTTTCCCCATTTAAAAAAAAAAGTTAATACTTGAAGGAATGAAGGGGTGGGAGGAACAAAAACACTGGATTGTATTTTATAACCGATGTGACAGAGTGGCAAGGTTAGCTACTTTTCAATTGGTGTTATTCAATTTAGAGAACAAATGTATCCATTTAGAAATAATTACACAAGAAAAAAAAAAGATTGCTACAATGAAAAAATATTAAGGTAATGTAAGAAATATTAAAAATGAGGTTTGTATGCAAAAGCAACAACAGAAGAGAAAAGTCAGAATATAAAGGAGGAAAATGAAAACTGCAGAGAGAAGAGTAAAAGAAAAATGATATCACATTGGAAGGAATAATAAAATAGTTTAAGCATATCAAGGGAAAGAGGGCGATAAAAGGAAGAACACTGTAGGTCCAATTAAGAATGAAAAAGCCAGAGGCTGGGAGAATAGCAGAAGAGCTAAATAAAGATGCTGCAGGTGTATGTATGACCAGAGAAACTACTCAAGGACATACTGATGAGAGGAAGCTTGAAGCAGGCTTGGTGAGTCAGGATATCTTCCAGATTTTTGCAGAAAGTAGACTCAAATGCAACCTGGGAAATTTAACTGATAATTGCCTGGACAGAATGGGATCCATACCAGAAATCCTCCAAAATTAAATAAAAATAATCTCTCTCCATATGGAGATGGTATTTGAGGCTGGAAGAAGGTAAATGAGATAAGGCAATAGTTAAAAATCTGTAAACCTGACTTCTGTCTCAGGAAGACCACTAGGAACTTTTTTTCCCAGGAATAAAATGGTATGAATGTTTACATGGCAAGGCACAAGGATGGATTAGATGAACCTCTGGATTTTCCCATCACTATTAAACTACACTTTAGGGGAATAGTCTTTGAAGATTGTTGAATTTCTGAGAAAATGCAGTATGGATTGTGGTTATAAAAAATGCTACATGATGTCAGTTGGATGGTGCTAATTTGGGTATGAAAATACTAATAAGATGGTCAGCTTTCCCCCCCCAATTTTTAACAAGACTTCATTATATTTTTAGAAGGGTGAGTGTTGTGTCCCTTTGACTGACTCAGATTAAAAGACTTCCTTTTAACAGCCACTTGATCTGCATACCATTCACACTGATTAGTGGAGTCAGTGTGAGAACGTTGCTGTGCTACCCATATGGCCTTTTTATTACTGTTGTACCTGGTGGGATTAATGTGAAAGACCAATGGCACCTAGAATCCTTGCCTTTTATTCCTGGGTACCATGTTTCATTATATTTTTCCATTTGTGCAGCTTTAGTGACATGCCACAAACCACTGTCTTTTGGAAGAAATTCAGTTACTTTCTTACTGTTGGCCTTCTTTCAGATTTCTCAAAGGCCTGTATCCAGTAGCCATCCCCAATCCATCATCTGCTCACTCCTGATCAAATAAGAAAGAAAGAAAGACTAAACCCAACAGCTCTCCCAATCCTGGTCCATATGAAAGAATATTGTCTTAAGCAATTTATCCTAGAGACCTTACAGCCTCTCCCCCCCCACCATGAATTAGCATCTGTATTTCATTTAAAAACAGACTTGGAGCCATCTGATACTTTAACTAATTAATAATAAATTATTTAAATAGCATCTTTGAGACCTACCATCCAATACAGCTTGTGTTGCATTTCTACTACAAGCCATCTGTGTCTTGTTCTTTGGCAGAAACATGCAATAAGCTACAGGAGGGAATATGTTTCTGTGGAGTGCAGGAAATAGCTACAAAAACACCTAGCTATTTTGCAAGGAATTTCAGGGGTTGTGAACCCCACAGTAACAGACAGGCTGAACAATTGCTTGGCCTCCAAGCAGTAGTGTTGGAATCTCAGTTAGGATAGTTGATCCAGTAGAGACCAGTGAGACAAAAGGTGGAATTTCTTTACCTATATTCCTCTTTGTTGCCTTTCCAGCTTCCTTGATGTTGGTATAGTAAAAAATAAAACTAAAAAAAAGGTAGAAGCTACATGCACTATATACCCAAGAGTATGCCAAGTTCAGTCAAATTTTCTTTTAAAAAAAATCTCTTCGTGGCAGTATTCTTTCCTAGCCTCAGGCTACAGCATTCCTGTTTTTTAAAATGTTTGTGTCAGTGAGTAAGTTGAGGCATCACATAAAATTGAGCTGTTCCAAGTAACTGAAACAATCAGTTTTTGAATAAAGGGGTTTCTAGCCCTTGTAGTAGCAGAAAACTTCTTGAAAATATGAATCCTAAAGACTCAAACACCAGAAAACAAAATCTATTTATTATTATTTTATTTTATATCTTATGATCTTCTTGGGGCCTGACTCGTGAACTCTGAACACTTTGTCAGTTTTATTTCAGGTTAACTTTCTGCCATATAACTCCAAGTCTCTTACTTTCTCAGGTCACTGTCACTTTCAGTTCCAGTTTCCATTTATTTCCAGTCACTGTCCCCCAGAAACCTCAGCTGATGTGATCACAAGAACGCTTCTTATGAACTCAACAGAAGCAGGGGACAAGTCATTAAATGGAAAGCACACAGACAGCTCTGTGGATAGTGAGCTCACTACCTGCCTCATCCCCTGTAGCCAGGGATAAGGTATATTTAGGTTTTATAGACAAGATGAGTATTGATTAAAGCTATAACACAAGGACCCACAGGCCCTAAACCTGTAAACTAGCTATTTTAGCCAAATGGAACAAGGCCTAAGAAGGCCTCAATAGGCTGACACAAGTAACTAACCAGCCAGTGACCTAGAGTCACCAGATAAAGTGTTGCAGTAAGCGGATTTGCTATATGCTGATGACTATGGAGTAAGAAACCACAAGATACTAGTTTCAGAGGGGTAGCCGTGTTAGTCTGGTTCTGTAGAAGCAGCAAAGAATCCTGTGGCACCTTATAGACTAACAGACGTTTTGCAGCATGAGCTTTCGTGGGTGAATACCCACTTCTTCGGATGCAAGTGGTGGAAATTTCCTGGGGCAGGTATATATAAGCAAGCAAGAAGCAAGCTAGAGATAACGAGGTTAGATCAATCAGGGTGGATGAGGCCCTGTTCTAGCAGTTGAGGTGTGAAAACCAAGGGAGGAGAAACTGGTTCTGTAATTGGCAAGCCATTCACAGTCTTTGTTTAGTCCTGAGCTGATGGTGTCAAATTTGCAGATGAACTGGAGCTCAGCAGTTTCTCTTTGAAGTCTGGTCCTAAAGTTTTTTTGCTGTAGGATGGCCACCTTAAGATCTGCTATTGTGTGGCCAGGGAGGTTGAAGTGTTCTCCTACAGGTTTTTGTATATTGCCATTCCTAATGTCTGATTTGTGTCCATTTATCCTTTTCCTTAGAGACTGTCCAGTTTGGCCGATGTACATAGCAGAGGGGCATTGCTGGCATATGATGGCATATATTACATTGGTGGAAGTGCAGGTGAATGAACCGGTGATGTTGTGGCTGATCTGGTTTGGTCCTGTGATGGTGTTGCTGGTGTAGATATGTGGGCAGAGTTGGCATCGAGGTTTGTTGCATGGATTGGTTCCTGAGCTAGAGTTACTATGGTGCGGTGTGCAGTTGCTGGTGAGAATATGCTTCAGGTTGGCAGGTTGTCTGTGGGCGAGAACTGGTCTGCCACCCAAGGCCTGTGAAAGTGTGGGATCATTGTCCAGGATGGGTTGTAGATCCCTGATGATGCGTTGTAGGGGTTTTAGCTGGGGACTGTATGTGATGGCCAGTGGAGTCCTGTTGGTTTCTTTCTTGGGTTTGTCTTGCAGTAGGAGGCTTCTGGGTACACGTCTGGCTCTGTTGATCTGTTTCCTTATTTCCTCGTGTGGGTACTGTAGTCTTGAGAATGCTTGGTAGAGATTTTCTAGGTGTTGGTCTCTGTCTGCGGGGTTAGAGCAGATACGGTTGTACCTCAGTGCTTGGCTGTAGACAATGGATCTTGTGGTGTGTCCGGGATGGAAGCTGGATACTAGTTGGTACCAGTTATTGATATTTTGCACAAATCCTAAGGTATGAGTGAAACTTTCAGATGTTTAACTGCAGGATGGCTATGACAAATAACTGATGTAAATGCTAATGAGTGTTAGGTAACTAACTAATGCACCTATAGGAGACAGGAACCCCAATATTAATAAGGTCTAGAAGCACAGATAAGGATAAAAGCCTGAATTCATTATAAATATGTATACAAGAAAGTGGGCATCCATACAACTCATTTAAAAAGTTGCTTCCTGACCTGTGTTCTGTGGGGTGCATTGGGACATGCCAGATGGATGACCACATGCTGATCAACTTATCTACTTTGGGACTCCCAACAGGGAGGTGTAAGTAATGCAAGTGATGCACATTATGTATTCTGCTTCTGTCCTGTGTAAATGTTTGTGGGATTGGTTTTCTTTGTAAAGGAAATTATAATCTGTCTAAAATGTTTCTCATGTGCTTGTCGACTGTCTCACTCTGATGATAATCCTAATACTTTAGCCAATCTGGAGGCCGGAGCCTCTCAGACCACTGCAGTCTAAATTATCAATCCACAATTAACTTCTAAACCTATCAATTAGGCAACAACCCCCTTATCATTGCCCTTCACTGTTGAGGAGGTAAACAAGGAGCTCTCACCTCACAAAAGCCACAGGACCTGATGGAGTCTTTTCAGAATTTCTTAAAATCCTCAACAAAAACAGAAATGGCTGGCAGCACTGTTCTCTAATATCCATTCCTTAGGCTTCATCACCACTGCCAGGCCTGAGAAGTCAACCAGCAATTCCTCATTGAACCAGCCCATATCACTCCTCTGCATGTCATATAAAGTCACAGAGTTAATATTACTGGCAAAGATTTTGCACAAGTGGGTTTCTAACCAGACCACAGCTGTAACAACCAAGTATTAGACTTAACAACACACAATGAAGGCAGGATTTCAGTAAAAACTCAACACTGGGGCAGCTTTCTTAAACTTATCTGCCACCTACAACACCATATGGAAAAATGGCCTTCTCCTGAAAGCCAGTAATATTATCCCATACAATGGAATTATATAATTCTTTGGACAAGTTCTGACCAATCATAGGTTTCACATTTTCCTTTGTGATCAGGTCAGCAGGCCATGTACACTTTCCACAATGGCCTACTGTGGGCATCAGACCTAGCATCAATCCTTTTTAATATCTAAACCAGTGTCCTTCCCCAGACATCATCACAGAAAATTGTCTATGCTGATGACATTGCTCTGACTATACAGGCAGAGGATTTGCCTATCATAGAACAAATCCTAACCAAGCACCTTAAAATCATGAAAGAACATATCTTATGTTCGCAGATAAAATCAAACCCCACCAAAACTGTCATGTCAGCATTCCATCTAAACAATTGAAAGGCCATGGTGGAACTGCATATGGGCTTCTTTGGCCAGCACATAAAATACAATTTCACCCCAAAATATCTTGGTGTGATATTAGATCAAAGCCTTACATACCACCAGCACCTGAAAAATATCCATGAAAAAGTCAAGGTGCATGTAAATCTCATCTAGAAACTTGCAGGAACAACCTGGAGAGTTGATGCAAAAGTTCTACAGACCTCTTCGCTGGTGTTTGCCTATTCTACTGCAGAATACTGCTGACGCATCTGAGCACATAACTCTCACTCATCACTTGTTGACTCAATACCGCCATGTGGATTACTACATGCATCATAAAAATCAATGCCACAATTGTGACTTCCTATAATGGTTAACATCCATCCACCACAAATCAGCAGTGACAAGCGAATCTATCGGGAATCCCTTTGTATTTGAGGGAAGGAGGATGTTCCAATACATGAAGACCTAAATAACATATTTAAGATCCAACTCAAATCCAGAAAATCTTTTTGGCTTGCAGGGCAAAAGCTCAAAGACTCCAGGTTTTCTGCTGAAGATCAATGGTGAGCAAGGTAGGAGGACACCAATGTCTCAAACACACCTCTTATCAAGGACCCAATTGAAGAACCCAGTGGCTTTTTACTCCCGTCGAAAATATGGTCCACTTTGAATCTTATCTGCCCCTTAAATGGCATGTGCACCTGCCTTTTCTATAAATGGAGACTGAGACACAATCCTGTTTGTGACTCAGGAAACAGACTTCCAATTATGGAACACCTCAACAGTCAATGTCCAAAATAATCAGAACCTCTTGGTATTTCTGTCATCCACTCCATCTCACCTGAAGCATTTTAATCTTCTAGGGCCATGCTTCTCTGCCTGTGGTTGCAATACACTGCAATGACTCTTAAATGTACAATTTTGTATTTAGAGAATCATTAATTTGAAGAGCCTATGATTTAGGATATGTTGTATGAGTGCATCATAGCAACTACTCAGCTATAAAAAAGCATTCTATGAACATTTTCCCCATTCTAGTTCTATATGTAAAACTTTGGGGGCCAAATTCTGAAGACCTGGAATTGGAAAACTGTCATAGAACGCTATGATGCACTAATCTTGTTTCCTACTCAGAGAAGCTCCTGTTGACTTCACTAGGAATTTGACCAATTGAATTCTTAGTAAAACCTGAAGTCCCCAGCATTTGGCTCACTGGAAATATACACCCAGCATTTTAATTCCAAGTTGAAAGACACCAAGTTTTGGCAGAGTAGGGAATTGAAAACAGATCTCCCAAGTGCCAGGCTGGCACCCTAATCACTGGACTGTCCTTCATGTGTTTGTCTCTTCCCCTACACCACACTGTATTAATCTTTTCCCCTTCTGCCCCGCCAAGGTACAGTTGTTGAAGTTACCATCACTCCAGCCAGGAGTGTTAAATGTAGCTTTCTCTAGAATTCTTTTGACTGGTGATAGAAGTTCTGCCAGAAAACAAAGCTAGCTTTTCTCTTAAAGGATAGTAAACTGTGCTCGTGATCATTCCAGCTCCTTTGGAGTCAGAAGGGAATTGCTCCCAATTATTGATACATTGTCACTGAACTACTAAGCTGGCCCCCTTCTTTTATTCCTTTTCTCTTCCTTCAGTGAGCTTGTTTGTCCTTAGGCCAGGTCTACACTACAGACTTATATTGGTATAACTATGTTGCTCAGGGATTTTTAAAAATCCACACACCCCGGAGCAATGTAATTATGCCAACCTCCCCCGGGTGTAGACAGCACTATCTTGGTGGAAGCTTCTCCCATCAACATAGCTACCACCTTTCGCAGAAGTGAAGCTCTCCTGTCAGCATAGGAGCATCTTCACTTAAACGCTACAGAACAGGACAATCAGAATGAATATCCTAATTTGGAGGGCAGGTGTTGAATACAGATTGTGGGCTAGATTATGTTCTATGTGCATTAGGTGGGGCAGAATCTGCAGCAGCTGGAATCTCTAAGGTTGTAACTAGTGTCATCGCCTACTCTAATTTCCATGCTCACTCAATAGTGTTGGGCAGCAGATGGTGGGGAGAGTATGCAGCTATTGCCCACCCCCATCCCCAGGAATTGCACTCTTCAGTCGGATTTCAGCCTGCACAAAGGAAAGGAAATTATTTGCACCTTTCTTTGCACACCCATACAGGAGTTGAACAGAATCCAGGCCTGTATCAGCAATTCTTTTATTTCTCAATGCTAAAAGGAAATGTGAAATAGGATTTCTCCCTCAGCTGGGAAAAGTAAATTAAGCCCCTGTAGTACACAAGTGCTAATGTACTGCCATCTAGTGTGGAAAAATCAATATAACTACAACAAAGAAGCAAAAAAGGAGGAGGTTGGCAACATGGTAGCTCGAGTCCTGCCAGCTTCCATCAATGACTTTTTTTTACCTTTAATTTTTATTAAAACTACTCCAGAGTTCTTTCCTTCTCATGGTTCTTTAAAAGAATACCAAATGAATCCTTTATAGCAAGATCATTGACATGATAGAATGTAATGGCTTCTGAGCCCTTATGCTGTAACGTGTCAGTATAGATTTAGGAAGCC
The DNA here is from genome assembly GCF_020497125.1 of Mauremys mutica. NCBI lineage: Eukaryota > Metazoa > Chordata > Testudines > Geoemydidae > Mauremys > Mauremys mutica. The sequence goes on along the minus strand of NC_059076.1, from coordinate 97,438,211 downwards.
TTTATTCTCTGGATCTTCATTTGAAGAGTCAATTTGTGTATTAAAAATAATTCTACAGTTTTTCATGGAAATGGTCACCATGTAGAAAAAAAATGTTTTTTGTTTTTAAATTTAAAAGTGTATGTTATTTTAGATTTGCAATTCTAAGAGTGTCAATAATTCAGACATTTAATATGTTATATAGAAAGCAGCAGAATTTAATGGATGGAGGATAGGACTGAAAATCAGGAACCCCTTCTGACATGCTCATGGCAAGGCCCCTAGACCTCAACTGAACACTGATGAAAATATAACTGAATTAGTCTGGCTCATCTGGGTGTTAGCATTGTTAAAATAGATGTTAAGTTTATAAGAATATGTTTAGTGACTTTATAAAGTACTTGTGGGATGCTGCATATATTAATCTCACTTATACTACCTGTACCCCATGTTATAAATTTATATTAGGGGGTTGCCTTGTAATCCTCTGTAATTTTGTAAATCAAACAGGAAAGAAGCACTAATTAATGTAAAATACTGGCTTCCTACACAAGGTGTTAGATCCTGCCCACCAAGAAAGCCCACTGAAACCAGATGAGCCATTGTGAAACATCAAACAACAAAGATTTTGTTAACTGCATTCTTCCCCACCCACTCCATGAACTCATCCCACCATCTTGAACTCTGGAGGGAAGGGAATATCCCCAGCAAGAAGAAACTGTATCTCTGTGCTGCTTGGACTTTGGGAGGGCATCCAACCTAAACTTCCCCCACTGTAACTTGAGACCATTACTCCTTATTCTGTCGTCTGGAACAACTGAGAACAGTCTAGATCTATCCTCTTTGGACCACCACCACCCCCCGTTCAGGTAGTTGAAAGCAGCTATCAAATCCCTCCTCATTCTTCTCTTCTGCAGACTAAACAATCCCAGTTCCCTCAGTCTCTCCTCATAAGTCATGTGCTCCAGCCCCCTAATCATTTTTTTTTGCCCTCTGCTGGACTCTTTCCAATTTTTCCACATCCTTCTTGTAGTGTGGGGCCCAAAACTGGACACACTACTCCAGATGAGGCCTTACCAATGTCAAATAGAGGGGAATGATCATATCCCTCAATCTGCTGGCAATGCCTCTACTTATACAGCCCAAAATGCCATTAGCCTTCTTGGCAACAACGGCACACTGTCAACTCATATCCAGCTTCTCATCCACTGTAACCCCTAGATAGATTGGAGTACCCAAGGGGCTGTCTGTGATTCTATGTTAAGGTTGTTAGAGGGCTTGAGGTGTTCACATTTGATAATTGGTTGGTGAAATCTAAGCATAGAACTCACAAGCAGTTTTGGATTTGTGACCTGCTTCTTAACAATCTGCCCTGAAGTTGATAATTTACGCTCTTTAGCCACTAAAGGACAGCTTTACTCTCCTACTGAGTTCTAATTATGTCTCCCTGCATTAACTTCCTTTAGGTCTGATTCTCCATTGTTTTACATCCTGCATAGTCATTTTGCATTGTGCAAAGGACATACAGAGAATTCCATCTGATTTGGTAGTGCATGTGTCAACTCTGCACAGGTGTAAGTGACTATACATGGTTTAAGGCAGTGGAGAATCAAGCTCTGTGTCTATAATATTTACATGCCTCACAGGGCTGTTGAAAGAATAAGTTAATATTTATGAACTTCTTTGCTGATGTTTATAATTCAATGAGCCTTACATATATGTAAATAAAAAACAGAGACCACCGTGTAAATAAAGAACAGTCACCACTGTGTTACACAAGCTTTTCGATCATGTAATTCCATTGAAATCAGTAGGGTTGCACTGGTGTAAAATGGGGTGATTTGGTGGTGAATAAGGGTCCCAGTAAACTATTTAAAACAAAAATATTGATATGATACAATGCTAATATTATGTGGGGGGATGATATACAGAGACACTGGGGCAGCAATGTGTAAGGGCAAGTTTAGAACCATGTTGCCACCTCTCTCCATAAAATGCACAAATTTCAATGACATTTCACAATCTTGTAAAACTCTAATTAATCAGACACTTACCTAGGCTGAAAAGCAAAGTTATTTAATATTACTAATCTACTGGTTCAAATTCATTCCTGGACTCAATGGAGTAAGAACAGAGATGAATGTAACCTAGAGTGTTTATCCCAAGTGTCAGTCATGTTTCCCATCTCATCTCTGTAAGTCAAGTAACACGGGAGTCTTTACTTCTTTTCAGAACTCCAGAGACACACTTTTTACAGATTACTTGGCTGATGCAGAGACACAATATCACCCCTCATCACAGCATAACTATATTTAGATTCCCAGCTGTATCAGTGGCTTTGGAAATCCATATGGCAGGATTCTGCTGCTTGTTTAAAATATGGTCACTTTTCTCTCCAGTAAGGACACAGCAGTGTTTCTTTGGGGAACAAAGGAATAGAGGGGGAAAGAGGTTTAAATGACACTGAGACCACTTTTCTGTCAAAGCAGGTTTAGTAAAACGTGCTACCACAAATGAGATACAGAGGGAAAAGATAATTGAGTATTTGTAAATAGCAAGAAGACAGTAACATATACAAAAAGAAGAATTATTTTGACATTTCTTTTATAGATTAGATAATGTATTTCATGTAGGAATACATAACAAAAAGTTTCAGAATCAATATTTGCTTTGAAATACCAGTACATAAGCAGGATCTTTTAAAGAATTTTCTATAAATTAACCTATAGTACCTTTCCAAGTTATGAAATCTTCTGATCTCAAGAACATTGAAAACCTTATTGACCTAAAACAGGTTTTGTATCAGGATCAAATCAGTTTTTATTTTTCTATGCTACTGTAATCATCTAGCAATTTTGTTTTGTTACAAATATTCCAAAATAATTCACTTACTTTCTTAATATTCTATCCATTCTATGGGACCTGAGGATTCCAAGCTATTCTGATCATTTATTAAATAAAAATATATATTATACAGATAAACAGCAGTGTTCATTCAAAATTCTGCAAGCTATTTACAAAAGGTGGGTAAAATTATCCCAGTTTTATAAATGGAGAAAATGAGGTAATGAAATGACTTGCCTCAAATTATACAGCATGTCAGTGATAGAACTTCAATACATACAGGTAATTCTAAAAATAAAATAATAATAATAAACCTCACAGTATCTGGTCTTTGGAATATGAGAACTGAGTTCAATCTACTAGACTACCACTAACATCTTTTCATGAATTTTATGTTGTGTGCCTGCTTCAAGAGTGTTTTTCAATCAGATTTTGTTTATATTAGGCTTTATTTGGAAATATCCTATTGTCACTGTACAGTTGGTACACAGTTCTAAAGGTGGTAGTAACAGTGAGAGCAATAGGATAAAAAGGGCACTGGTAGTTTTACCACACAAGTCCAAATTAAGGCACCACAGACCTATGTCTAGGGCACCAGGTCTTAGATTTGTGCGATAACATTTCAACTTTTATTTTTTTAAATTAAGTTTCTAGTCATCATGGTTGTGAAGAAAATACATATTATACATATAAAATGATGGGCTCTAAATTGGCTGTTACTATTCAAGAAAGATCTTGGAGTCATTGTGGATAGTTCTCTGAAAACATCCATTCAATGTGCAGTGGCAGTCAAAAAAAGCGAACAGAATGTTGGGAATAATTAAGAAAGGGATAGATAATAAGACAAAAACTATCATATTGCCTCTATATAAATCCATGGTATGCCCACATCTTGAACACTGCATGCAGATGTGGTCGCCCCATCTCAAAAAAGATATATTGGAATTGGAAAAGGTTCAGAAAAGGACAAAAAAATGATCATGCCATATGAGGAGAGATTAATAAGATTGGGACTTTTCAACTTGGAAAAGAGATGACTAAGGGGGGATATGATAAAGGTCTATAAAATCATGACTGGTGTGGAGAAAGTAAATAAGGAAGTGTTATTTACTCCTTCTCATAACACAAGAACTAGGGGTCACCAAATGAAATTAATGGTCAGCAGGTTTAAAACAAATAAAAGGAAGTATTTTTTCACACAACATATAGTCAACCTGTGGAATTCCTTGCCAGAGGATGTTGGGAAGGCCAAGACTATAACAGGGTTCAAAAAAGAACTAGATAAGTTCATGGAGGATAGGTCCATCAATGGCTATGGGAATGGGCGACAGGAGATGGATCATTTGGTGACTATCTGTTCTGTTAATTCCCTCTGGGGCACCTGCCATTGGCCACTGTTGGAAGACAGGATACTGGGCTAGATGGACCTTTGGTCTGACCCTGTATGGTCGTTCTTATGTTCATAAAATCTTGGAAATATGACCCGAGTGTAACCAATCTAGAAACATCAACCAAAGCCCACAGAGAGCCTGAAATAATAGCCCAAATATGGGCTAATCCATCTAAGATACAAGATCCATTACTCAGAGGACATCACCAATACGAGCTCTACATAGGACTGTATGTGGCAAAAGGAGAAGGGAGCAGTGGGCTTAGCCTACCCACCCAAGCAGATACAATCTGGCTGCTCGGATGAGTATGGGGGGGCTCCTGCTACCACCCCAAAGGATAAGATGTGGGGATCCCCTGCTGCCAACGTGTTTCTCCCAATGGGAGAGGGGCCAACTGTCATTCCTTGATGGAAAAAGGGCCCCATGCCTCTGCTTCGCTGATAGAGAAGGGAGGCCTCTCTGACCACTAATCCAAATGGGGACCCAGCCATAGTGAAGGGCTTTGAAGGTAGAACCACTGAACCCTGTGTTAGGGGCACCATATTGCCTTCATCCAGCCTTCGTATGATTGTGTCATCTGGACTTGCTTTGAGGAGATGTGGTGACCCACTGGTAAAGACATCAATCTACATGGCACTTACTACCACCATGAGATCTACACTGGGATATTTCCCCACAAGAATCTAGCATAGCACAGGCTCAGGGTAGACTCTGAAATTCACTCTGCATGTCCAGCTATAGAATACCTCATAATGGGACAAATTCTCAGATGGTGTAAACTGCATAGCTCTATTGACTTCAGAGGGATTATAAACAATTTACACCAGCTAATGATCTGTCCCAACATCCATCTAGTTTATTTCTCTGTTACATACACATCATATTTCAGTTGCTGCAAGCAATACCTTCAGTTTTAGTTTATTTTCCTAAGAGAGTTTTAATAGTGAAAATTCCTGATGAATTACTTTAGCAATCATTTTAGCAGTGTGGTACAGGCAAGAAAAGAGTGTGGTATCTTTTTGATAAGCCACCTAATTTAGAGTCAGTCATCTAAAAATATAAATTCATTTTATCAAGTAGTCTTGGGTCAAATGTAAATTTCATTCTAATCTGCCCAGTTGAAAGCATGATTTTGATGTTGATGTTTTTGAAGGGTGCCTTTCAAATATCTGCATCCTTCAGTATTTTATGTTCTACTTTCTGCTTGAACAAACAAGATAGGATCTCAATTTCTATAGGTAAGCCTAAAACCAAAGGTGATTCAGATTCAGACTGGCAAAATAAATGAACAGATGAAATATTTGAATCTTCACTTGAAACAGGAGAGATAATTAGGTGAGACTGGAAAACAGCTAACCTAAATACTATATTTTTTTTAAAAAAAAAGAATATTCCAGAAAATGTAGACCAATCAAAGCTTTCCATATGAGAATATTCTAACTGGCTAGGGACAAACTTAAGAAAGTGCAATAGTGGTAGCCAATGATTTATAATGGTAAATCAATCTCTAAGTTAAAAACTTTCAAGGAAGTGATAATGGGGAGGGACAGTGGTAAAGAACTAATACAGAGTCAATCCACATCTGAGTGATGTAGTTATACTGACCTAACCCCCCCCCCATGCAAATAGCACTATGTCAACGGGGAGTTTCTCCTGTCGACATAGCTACCATCTCTCGGAATGGTGGATTAACTACGCAGATGGGAGAAGCTCTCCCACCAGCCCAGTAGTGCCTTCACTAAAATACTACAGCTGTGCAGGTGCACTAGGGATGTAAAAGTTTAACCAGTTAACCAATAAGCTTAGTGCTTATTAGTTTCTATTAACAATCAAACCCCGCCCGGGGTTCCGGCTGCTGCCCAGCACACCCAGGGTCCCAGCAGCTGGGAGCCCCACCTAAAACGTGGGGTGCTGTAGCACCCCCTGCACTCCTAGCTCCCCATTTAAACGTGAAATTGATATAATTTTAATTGGTTACACGGTTATTGTTTACATGTTATTTACATCCCTATGTGCACCACTGCAGCTGTAGTGCTGTACGTGAAGACATGCCCCAAATTGGATAACAAAGGCTTTGACTTCAAGTGTGGCATATCTGCAACTTGCATTGCAAATCTCGCAAAGTGCTGTATACCTTACTATCACCACCCTTTTAAACTCATTGACGAACCACACACTCTTGGACAACTTTCGAAGATTTCAAAACTTTGTTTCCATATTAAAATTTCTGTATGAACACAGGCAGTGCGCAAATAGACATTCCATAAGTAAAAACAGACAAAGCTTCAAAAGCTGTTATAACATGGGAAAGTACAAAGTCTTAAAGTTCATCCCACTGGTCATCAGCACCTAACATGACTGCACAGGAATATTCCCATGCATGAAAAGAGAAAAAGGAAATTAAATAGACATGAATGTGAGGTTAGTTCTGAGAGAAGCAGTTATCACAGAATTGTTTCAGAAAGTGATAGACACAAAGAAGAGAAAGTGGGAAGAAGGGGGGGGGAATGTTCTTTAAGAAAAGAGTCTAAGACTTTTAGAAACCAAAGTTATAAGCAAAGAAACCCTAGAATTTAGTACTCATCAATATCCTTTAAATGTTATTCCTTCCCTGTTATAAGTGATTGTGTTTGTCTAACATGAAAAAATATTCATAATTACAAGTTAAGGAACATTCTAGTGAAACTGCAAAGCCTGAAGCTTTCAGGGTCTGGAAGTCCATTCTATAGATCAATAGCCGTCATACCATATGAAATTAATAAAAAGATGTTAGCTGTGGTTTAGTGGACAGAACTCAGTCCTAGTATTCCTAAGAGAGAATACTATGACGTTGAATTTGTACTAATTTGTAGAGTTTCAATGTTTATAACTTTGGTTTCTAAGAGTTTTATTGAGAGAACTCCAAATATTTTAATGCATTTCTTGACATTGGTATTAATAAAGTACAGTTTAAATCAGAGATCAGAACGCAGTCTTTTTTTTTCAAGTTAACAGCTTCATTATGTATATTTCAAAATAGAATTCTATTCTTCTACTGCATGTTTCATGGTAACTAGCCATAAATCAGTGTAATTTTCTGTGTAATAAAATCATCTTGCTGCACTTAGAACAGTCTTCCCTGATATCTAATGTAGTGTATTTAAAAAGATTCTGGGCAAAATTCAGCATTAGCAGAAGTGGGTGCAAATCTCATTCATGACAATGGGACTGTACCATTTACACCAGCACATAATCAGGTCCTTCATGTTTTAAACAAGTGTGAGAGTTGCTGTACATATCCCATCTTCAGAAACATCCATGTAGTCATTCATGGGCCACATAATTTAAAGCCTGACAAGGTTATTTTATAATGGTAATTATACAACTAATAACCCAAGATGAAGTTTAGAATAAACAATAACATGCTTTTTCTAGGTTGGAGAGAGTACGGTAGGTGGGAAGGGACAATGCTTCATGGAACTGGTGGGTACCATCTACTTGACTACAGCTGACAGCATCTGCCCTTTGGCTGTTAAGATAAATGTACCAAGTTGGACTCATTACTAAATGTGGGGTTGACAACCCTCCAGGATTGCTCTGGAGTCTCCAGGATTTAAAAATTAATATTTCATTAAAGATTATGTCATGTGATGAAACCTCTAGGAATATGTCCAATCTAAATTTGCAACCTTAGTCCCAAGGTAACTCAAATAATCGAAAGTGCACTCTTCCTTCCCCAGCTGGCAAGAAGACTGTCTAGTCCTCGTAACGGATGCTTTACTAAGGTAGTTGGTATATTTAGGAATATAGAAAATAGCAAACTGGATCAGACCAATGGTCCATCTAGTCTTGTACCATCACACACAGGGTACAACGGAAGTTGTGAAAAGTCCTATGGTAGACAATTATGGAGTAACCTGCACATAGGTATAGTTTCCTCCTGACGCCAAAGAATTAGTTTGGTTGACTTTTGTAATGTGGTGATTCCTCTTGCTCCCCAATCACTCTCTTTTAGGATATGCCTGTATTTCCAATGTGGGAAATGGGGGTAGGTGGAAAAGCTTTTAGGCCCTTTTTATACCTCAAAGAAGCAAAAATGGGGAGAAGAGGATACAAGCCCAGTTTATTTTCCATGGCATGTCAGCCTTAAGAACAGACTACAATGGCATCCATGAAGAGGTCATTGCACATTATACATTGTTTTGCCATACCTGTGTAAGTCAAGACTTCCATAAAACCCTATCCTTCAAATAGTTACATGCTTACTGATGCCAAAGGCACTATTTGTGTGCTTGAAGTTAAACATGTGTGCAAGTCTTTGCAGGACAATGGCATTAGCTCCTATGTGCACTGTAGACTATACAGGCTGGCAAAAAGAGTTGTGAGGGGCTTGATCCTACACCATTAAAGTTAATGTGAATGTTTCTATTGACTTGAATAGGACCACCCTCAAGCCCTAAATCTGGTATTTTCAAAGGACCTTAAGGGAGCTTGGTGCTTATCTCCCTTAGATTGAAATTTTCAAAAGAAGTCCAGGAATTTGTAATATCAATGTTAGTTGTAAGCTTTGTATCACACTACATATGCTTAAGATTTTTTTAAAAAAATTGTAATAACTGTATTATTCATATAAGAGAGAAGAAGAATTTAAGAATCTAGATTTTAACAAGAAAATAAGTAGTTATTGTTCCTCATTATGTCAAATGTTATTCAGCCATGGGGCTCTATTGAGTAGAGACTGCCAATTATACCAAACTATGAGTGAGTTTTATTGTGTAATCAAGTGAGAACTAAGAAAGCAAGACCATTTCCATGTGACTCACGTCAGGATTTTGACTCTTTTTTCCACAAACGTAACATATAGCTGAATAGATCAACTCTTTGTATCACCTAGTCTCTATCATTTTCAAAGATATCTGTTTCACGTGGGCATATGGCTCTTTTAAAATGACTCCCACTTTGTTTTAAATAGGCATTTCCTTATGCACATTTCCATGTAGTATTTCATAGCTTTGACTTCACAATTCAACATTTCCTATGCTGCTATAGTAACACTTTTACAATACATACTTTTTGTAATCTCAGATGCTAAGTAACATTCAGTCTTTATGGTTATCTTAATACAGCTCAAGGAGAATCACTGAAGAAACTTGTGCATTGTTCACATTTGATTCATATGCAGTTGAAGGCAGGCTTCGGTTTTACCCAAAAGAAATGTGGATAGCTTTTCAGTCACCAAATGAAAGCAGTGTCAGAGTCGGGGGAAATAAGTGTCTAAGCTGGAAAGTTTAGGCAGGAATTGAACTGTCACATTAAAGCAACTCAAAATTGATCAAACAAAACATCAAAAAAAGTGAAAAAAACAGGGCTGCCTGCCACATATTTGTAAAATGTGTAAAGTAGGGCAAGCAGGATGATTCTAGGCTTAAATAATATTAGTTTGCTATACTTGCTGTTAGGAAAAGATGAAAAAAAGTGATCATACACTCATGGGGGGAAAAAAAGACATCCAAAAGGAATTATTCAAAATTATAAAAAGCTCTGATAAAATGAAATTACCAAAAATCTCCACACTGTGATGCTGAGTGCTTAAAAATACAGGTTTCACATCCTAAGAGTAAAGATATTTAAACTACAAGAGCAAATTTAAGCAGAACTCTTTCTGCATGAAACAGGTAAAATAGTCAGATGAGACGACCACGGCATACTGTATTAAATCAGTTAGGACACAGCTAGCCAAGATTATGGAGAGATAATTAAAATCTACACAACGATGAAGAGGGGAGAGGATGTTGAGGTAAGTGTGGAAGAAATAGGTTTCTTGGCCCAAGTATTGGGTTGCCAAATTTGGTTGAACCTATTCCTGGAGATTTCATCACATGGCATAATCTTTATTAAAGATTCATCTTTAATTCCTGGAGACTTCAGGACAATCCTGGAGGCATGGCAATCCTACTCAAGTGGCTGTTTTTTCCTATCTCATATACTTTTTACTTCATGAGTTTTGGATCAGGCCTTTAGTATGCATGTGCTGGTCCCAGATTCAACCAGGATACTATAAAACAAGTAGTAATAATATGAATTGATCGTGTGGATTAAGAAGAAGCTGTCCTCTCCCTTTTCCTTAACCCTAGTATATCATTACTGTTTCTTTTACATTTAGCTGCATGATTGGAGCTTTACAGTTAAGCAGCTGCAACATTTAATACGTTTCACTTACTGAATTATACTCAAATACTACTTGGCACTTTGCAGTAACATTATGGCAATTCCATTGGAAAGGTAACTTTGTGGTTGATCACTTTTATCAGCACTGTACTTGCACAGTAATTTCACTGTTGTTGACCAATTAAATTACCGTAAGTGAATTACAGAATGAGAGCTAATCACTGCTAGAAAACAGTGGGAATGTCAGTAAAAATGCCATAATTCCTCTATTGTTAAACCTTCAAAATTAACAGAAGCAGCCAGCAATGAAACAGGTGAAGTTTCTCACCAAGAGTGAAGCTAGTAAGTAATGGCTATTCACTAGAGCCAACCTTTCCAAACATAGCACCCTCAACATGGGCTTCTAAATCAACACTTAGTGCCTACTATTCAAAAGTGCTGAGCACCGGAAAGTTCCCACTGAACTCCACTTAGCCTTTTGGAAATTGTCCACTTTTGGGGGTACCTAAGTATAGACCTAGAAGCCTAACTTTACATTCTTATTTATTAAGATATTGGCTTTGGGTCATGAAGAACAGTAAGAACTATTTGTTAGTAGTTTTGTCACTAAAAACACCCTAGTTTTTTTTAAATACATTAAAAATAGCAAAATGATGGCAAATCCTGTCAAATCACAGAAGATTTGAGACTTTTGCAAGAAGAGAAACCAAGCAGTTTTACTCAGGTCTTGCAAACCACTCTATGCATTTTAACCACGATAAAGATTAGTTTATCCATAGCTGCATATCATCCACAGTACTAACAATTGCAGAGTTACTACTTTTCACTCACATCTAAAAGTACTCCAAATCATTTAATTTACAAAATGAGTTTTCCAGGTTACCATATGCCAAGAGCAAGACATCTGCAGATTTTCTACTCTACTCCATATCTTGTAGCCGGATTTAAGTTCATTTTAGATCTTTAACAGCAGGATCTAGGATGTAGGAACAGTGTGCCATTCAGTTTATTCAGCTGGGGGGGGTTGTTTATACCTCTTTCCCTATCTACAAGCAAGAACTTTCATCTTCCTGCTTTCCAGTTTAAAAAGTGAATAAACTGAAGTACTGAATTAATTTTTTTAAAGAAATCCAAAGAATATTCCTATTTTATATTTTTTAAATGTTCATGAAATTGTACTGCTCATGAAAAATGCCATCTTAACAACCCTTGGTATTTAAGACCCTAATCCTAGAAAGACGTTTGCATGTGTTTGATTTTGTGCACTGAAGTCAGTAGCACTCTTCACTATGCATATGGTTAAGAATGCATGTAAGTCTTTGGAGTATGGGATCTAAGTTATCTGCTTATATTCATAGAAAATGTTTAGATTCAGGAACAATTTAATCTTTCCCATACATCCGTATCAATAACCATATATCCTGACACAAATGGACTACCTATGCCTCTCTCCTTAAATTAGCAAATGGAACCAAATACAGTTCTGGCAGTGACCAGCAGTTTCACTATTTCTTCTGTAAGATGTTGCATTCACCAAAGCAGGAAAACAATAACGTTGATTCTAAAAAAAATGGTGCATCAGGAATGTACTCTCACAGATTTAGTAGGTTTTATTTATTATATTTATGGCAATAGCATTTTATTAATATGCTACTTGAATGTTATCTGGGTCTGATTTATAGTGGATTTATAGCCAGGATTCAGCCTAGCTTCCACTAATTGGAGGGGGGAAATTGAACTCACACAATTAAATGTGGTCACATTATAATTTGTGTGACCAGGGTGCCTAGGAGCCTTAGTAGTGAGTGGACCAAGGCACCACCACACAAGGTGCTGTACGGACACAGACCACAAACACAGTTTGTTAAGGCCCTTGGGGAAGGGACCAAGGGTAAGACAAGAGACAAGTGGATACAAACCAACTGACAGTGGAGTACAAGGAAACACCACTTTATTGGTTAGCATGATAGGCAGTGATCTCAGCACACCAACAGCCTAACCATTATCAAGGTTTTTGTAGGTATCACAGAAAAGAAAATTTTTGAGGAACATAATGAGTTAGTTTTGCAGATGCGTATGGAGACCTCCAACCAACTGTGAGGGGCAGCATGAGAGAAAGCATGAAGGTCTTTGTTTGAAACTTTAAAAAGCAGGTGATGTAGGCTGCTGTGATGGGAGACCAGAGTCAACAGCTTGATTGTGAAAGACAGATAGGGTGCAGACAGGCAATGAAAGGCTTTGAAAATGAAAATAAGCATCTTACATTTGATGTGATGGAGAAGGGTGACCCTAGTGGTTGGTTGCAAAGAGGGGTGACATTATCAAAGCAACAGGGTAGGAAAATGATCTTTGCAACAGCAACATGAATAGATATGAGGGGAAGGGGGCGGCAAGACTGCATTTGTCAAGACCACAGAGAAGGATGTTGCTGCAATTGAGATGTGATGAGAGCCTGGGTGAGATTTTTAGCTATGTAGACAACATAAAAAAATGATACCTTAGAGATGTTTTGCAGAGAGAATTGACAAGATTTAGATATGGCCTGGATGTGAGGACCTAGAGAGACATCAGAATAACAGATGACACCCTGGGGTGAGTAACAGGCAGGATGGTGGTATTGTCTATAGTGATTAAGAAAGAAGCAGCAGGGAGACCTGAGGGTGGGGGGGAAGATTCAGAGGTCAGTATTAACTATGTCGAACTTAAACTGAAGAGTAGAAGGAGTGATTAGAGAGGTAGAAGAAGAAACAGGAGAGGACAGGGTCACAGAAGCAGGGGGAGGACACGATTTCAAGAAGAGCACGGCAGTTGTTTTGCTAGACAGCAGACAGGTCATGGAGAATGAAGAAGGGGTAGTGGTTCTGAGCTTTGGCCAGGAAGAGGTCACTGGAGATTTTGGCAAGAGCAATTTCAGTGGAGTACAAGGGGCAGAAGCCAGGTTGGAGAGGGACTACAATGGAATTGGAGGACAGGAACTCCAGAAAAGGACTGCAAACAGCACGTGATAAACTTAGAGATGAAAGGGAAATGGGATTTGGGGCCAACAGCGGGGGTTTTTAAGATGGAAGAGACTAAAGCATACTTGTATTGCAAAGAGAAAGAGCCAGAGGAGAGTAGGAGGTTAAGGAGAAGAGTAAGGGAGAAGATGAGAGTGGGCCCAAGGGAGATCAAGAGATGGGAGGGGGTTATTAGGTGAAATGGAGGGGTTAAAGGAGGAAAGCTGATGAGAAATATCTGCATCTTTGATAGGGGAAAAGGAGATGAGAGTTGCAGGGAAGAGAAGCCAAGCTGAGGGGATGAGGAAGGTCATGTACTTTGTCAGTTTGCTCTTGGAAGAGATAGGTAAGATCTTACATGGAGGAAGCATCAGAGGCAGGAGGCGGCGATGATTAGCAGAGTGAATCAAAGGCAGTTGGGATTGCAGGTGTGAGATTCAATGAAGATGGAGACAGAGTTGTTTAGCACAGAAGATGGCAGAACTTAAGAAGAAGCGAGTGAATTTGGAGTAGAGGAAGTTGGGCTGGTCACAGGAATTCTACCTGAGATACTCAATAATGTGAGACCTGGTGTGGAGAAAGCAGATGAAGGGGATGAGCTTAGGATGGGGTTGGCAGGGCGATTTGCACTGGGAGAGAGGGACAGAAGTGTCAAAGGTAGAGGAGAGTGAAGTTGTAGATGCTATTATTTATTAGCACAATTCTACCAATTTTGATGCCTAACTATCTCAACTGCAGGTGCTTTAAAGGTAGTTGGGAATGTAAACATGGGTATTGGAGGCTGGGTTGAAGCTTGGCTAAAATTGATGGCTAAATAACTAGGTTTTCTCAAGATTATGTGTAAAATGCCTAAGTGATTTAATAGGACAGGCTTCAAAGTCACGTAGGGACTTTTGAAAATCTTTTTCTGTATTATCAAATATAGGGTAAGTCGTATATAATCACACCACCCCAAACAAAATTGTCTAAGTAATAATTATCCCCAAGAAACCTCAGATAAACTCTGAAACATTATCTGACCAAACACACTGCTCTTTTCAACACATTACATCTTTAGTCTATTCATTTTAGCTCTGCCTGATGAATTTCTGAACAAAATCTGAGCAAACGGCAACCACAAACACTATGCTATTTTCAGAGACCAAATTTAGTAACAACAAAAACTTTGCATCTTTAAACAACGTTTAGAAGCAAGTGAGACATAAATGTATAAATAAAATTTTCAAATTTTCTTTCACTCTGACTTTTAAACATACTCAAATTAACTCCCTCACTGTGCCATTGGTCACTACTTTAATATATGTACTCACTCAGGATTAAGTCCCGCAAGCTCAGTCTGGAATCTGAAAGTGAAGGCAAGTTCTTTCTGATTTACATACCACCCACAACAGAGATTCTGCAATCAGATTTAGTTAATAATTCTGTTGACGAAGCATGCCCCAGAAGACACTCCAGTTATTTCTCCCGGGGCAACTGAACTGGGAAAGCACAGCTAAGTATTTGCACTTCTGTCTACCTGATTACTTGCACAAAAGCTCAGATGAAGAGCGGTACTCAAAAATGCCCTCTCCAAACCAACTTTATGCGGCTTCCCTTGTCAATGTACCAGAGATGTTCAGAAAGGTTTCTTGTTAATTAAAATAACACTTTCTAAATGCATCTGACTGGCTCAATTTACAATAATTCTATCTAAATACGGGCACATAAAGGAACGCTTAAAACTCTCTAGTTAAAATATGTTTCAGAGCGTAGATCCACTGATGAAGTGGGTTATAGCCCTGTCATAAACAGATAGTTAAGGGTTAATGCCTCTTTTACCTGTAAAAGGTTAAGAAGTTCACCTAGCCTAGCTGACACCTGACCAGAGGAACCAATGGGGGAACAAAATGTTTCAAAAGGAAGGAGGGAAGTTTCCTTTGTTTAGTCAGTTTCAGTTTCAGCTGGAGTGAAAAAGATCAAGGAACCAGCCTCTTATCAGAGTAGTAAGTTTTAGAAAGGGATAAATAGGTTTATGTTTATTTTCTTTTGTAACTTGTCTTGGTGCCATTAAGGGAATTATCAAATTGAGTATTTTTGTGTGTATTAATATTTTTGCTCAGGGGAACATCCTGTGTTTTCTATCGTTGTCTGTGAGGTCAGCTATATGCTGTCTCCCAGAGGTTTTTTTTTTTCTTTTACCTTTCTTTTCTTTAATTAAAAGCCTTCTTTTTAAGAACCTGATTGATTTTTCCTTGTTTTAAGATCCAAGGGGATTGGATCTGGACTCACCAGGAATTGGTGGGGGGAAAGGAGGGTGGATGGTTAAATTCTCCTTGTTTTAAGATCCAAGGGGATTGGATCTGGACTCACCAGGAATTGGTGGGGGGAAAGGAGGGTGGATGGTTAAATTCTCCTTGTTTTAAGATCCAAGGGATTTGGATCAGTGTCCACCAGGGAATTGGTGGAGGAGTCTCTCAAGGCTACCCAGGGACGGAAACAGGGCCGCCCAGAGGATTCCGGGGGCCCGGGGTCTTCGGCGGCGGGGGGCCCTTCCGTTCCGGGACCCGCCGCCGAAGTGCCCCGAAGACCCGCGGCGGGGGCCCCCCGCCGCCAAATTACCACCGAAGCGGGACCCGCCGCCGAAGTGCGGCGGGGGGGGGTCCCCGCCGCGGGTCTTCGGGGCACTTCGGCGGCGGGTCCTGGAACGGAAGGGGCCCCCCGCCGCCGAAGACCGGGCTGCACTTCGGCGGTGGGTCCCGCTTCCCCCCGGCCCCGGCCTCTTACCCCCGGCTCCCTCCTCGCCCGGAGTCTCAGCGCCTCCCCGGAACAGCGGCAGCATGTGGCCGGCGGGGCCTGAGCTCCGTCCCGCTCAGAGCCGCGTGGTGAGGGGGCGGGGCTGGGAGATCCCCGCTGAGCGGAGGGAGCGGAGCTCCCAGCCCCGCCCCCTGACGACGCGGCTCTGAGCAGGGCGGGGCTCAGGGGCCCCGGCGGAGACGCGGCGCTTGATGCACTGAGGCTCCAGGAGAGGGGCAGAGGCGGGAGCCTCCGCTGTTCTCTTGGGGGCCCCTGCGGAGTCCGGGGCCCGGGGCAAATTGCCCCCTTTGCCCCCCCTCTGGGTGGCCCTGGACGGAAAGGTTTTGGGGGGAAAGGGAGTGATCCAGGAACTCAGAAATTCTGGATGGTGGCAGCAAGACCAGATCTAAGCTGGTAATTAAGCTTAGAAGTGTCCATGCAGGTCCCCACATCTGACCCTAAAGTTCAGAGTCAGGGTGAGACCTATGACAAGCCCACAAAAGCTTATGCCCAAATAAATGTGTTAGTCTCTAAGGTGCTACAAGGACTCCTTGTTGTTCCAGTTAAAATATGTTTCAACATTAGTACTAGGTTCACAACACTTTTACTCCTGCATTCACAACACTCTGTTTTATCTTACTGCAAGTTCTCTGACACAATGTCACAGAACTAAGAGGCAGAGAGAGACACTGCATGAAAATAAAAGCAGGTAGAAACAGCAAAAGAACAAACTGCTCAGAATGGGAAAAGAGAAGAGACGTGCCAACACCTCCTCCCAATTTTTGTTTTCCATATTTATAGAAATAATAGGTTTTTGTTAAAGAAAATTCAGTATTAGACTTGTTTTTAATTGAAAAACATCCTAACTACAGATTTGGAATGTTTAGATACCAGATATCTGTACTGGTCCAAAAACTACAGAAAAATTATCTGTTTTCCCCATACTCTCTTTTTCCCATTTAATATACAAAACTACAGCACAAAAAAAAACTTATAGACTAGAAAAAAGGAAACAATATTCATTCAAGTTTTCACGCTCTTAATTCGTTACATGTACATAGGATTGAAGCCATGTATAAACATAAATAGTGATCAGATTCAGAAAGACAGAAGTGTTGTGACTATCTTGTAGGTTAATTTTCTCTTGGTAGTCACTGAAGTCCAGAATTTGAAAACCACAGAAATATATATGTATAACTTGCACAAAAAAGTCTGGTGTGTGCAAAATTTACTTTTACAATCTGGCTTTCCAGGCAGCTAGGTTATTGTTTCTAGTGCTGTTGACACTACCATTGGTTTTTATGAGCTAAAAAGCAATCCTGAGAAGCATGATTTGGCCAGAATTGGCCTCAATCTCCTGGTGACTATTAAAAGCAATACGGGAGATTTTAATAAGCCAAATGTCCAGTCAGCGACGCAGCGGGGCTAAGGCAGGCTCCCTACCTGCCCTGGCTCCGCGCGGCTCCTGGAACTGGTCGGCATGCCCTGGTTCCGCACGCTGCCCCTGCGCCCCATCCTGAGCACCATCTCCGCAGCTCCCATTGGCCGGGAACCACCCCTGACTTGCTGGTCGCTTCCAGGAGCCACCCAAGGTAAGCACCGCCCAGACAGAGCCCACACCCCTCACCCCCTCCCACATCCCAAACCCCTGCACCCCAAACCCCCTCCTGCACCTCATCCCCCTGCCCCAGCCTTGAGCCCCCTCCAGCACTCCAAACCCCTCAGCCCTACCTCAGAGCCTGCACCCCCAGCTGGAGCCCTCACCCCCTCATACACCCCAACCCTCTGCCCCAGCCCGGTGAAAGTGAATGAGGCTGTGGGAGAGTAAGCAACAGGAGGAGGGGGGATGGAGTGACCAGGGGTGTGGCCTCAGAGAAGGAGCGGGGAAGGGACATACCCTCGGGGAAGAGGCAGGGCAAGGGTGTTCAGGTTTGCGCAATTAGAAAGTTGGCAACACTACTTAGAACATAGACTTTTATCCATCATTCCCCCCACACACACTAGAATCACAACTTCTAGCTTGTGATTCAACTTATTTTGCCAGTGTCATCAAGATAACTAAAGCTGCTTGTGTTTCAGGAAAAAAAGGAAAAGAGTCAGAATTCAGCTGTTTACAAGAAACAGAATATGCAGAGTAGAACAGTGGTGCAGTAATCAGCATTTCCCCCCAATATTGATTTAAAAGAGTGTCAAAATCGGCACTTTCCCTGCATGCATTTTACTGTCCTACAAGGTGCTTTTAAAATAGCAGTTTTTGTTGTCTGACCCTGTTCTCTCTTTTCATTGATATGGTCTGCAAAAAGTCAATTGGTAGTTGCCATTATAATTGTAGTATCAGTGTCACTCTTTGAAAATCACTGACTGTATATAAATTAGTAAAACCAACAAAAGTAAACGTATTCAAACTACTTAATTTAAATATTTATTTTTAATAAGAGAGGTGAGCATGCAGAAACTCCGTTCATGCTCAACCGGCTTTCAGAAAGTTACCAGGAAAGATAACAAGGTTGTCAAAACCACAAATGCAAAACAGGGCTTTAATTTCAGTTTTAGATATTTTAAAATCCCAGCAGAAAACAAAATATAAATGGTGCCAGGAAAGATTAGGGAAAGTTCTTTTCCCACCTGGAACTATGTAACTCCTTTGGCTAGCAAGACAGCCTGTAAAGTGTAATCTTGAAACAGTAATTTAATTATCATAGAGTTCAATTTTATTATTATCACATCTGTGGAGCCCTCGCCCATGAGAAGAGAGGTTGCTATACAAGTGTTTATAATTTTGATAGACTGTTGCATAAGGAAGAGCAACCAAAAACATTTCATTGTAAGTTCAATATTATGTCACCCCTGATAACAAGGCTGCATTGTGCTTCTCTTCCTAACTTCACTGAACCTTAATAACACTCTCTCCACACTTTACTGTAATTAATAAAAAAAACAGTTTGTATCCCAGGAATAGTCTTCTACAAAGGACAAGCTATTACCCCACGTATTTTGGGGACTATGCCTAGTTATCTGAACTGGTTTTAAATACCATTTTAAATAAGGAAGTTCAAGCTAACAGGGTTTAAATACTGTTTACCTTTCCACTATCGACAATGAGCCAAATTCTGCACTGATTTACACCCCGTACATTCTCATTGACTTCCACCACATTCGAGTCAAAGAATTTTAAAAACAACATCTTAGTTTAGACTTTAAAGTTAATATAATAATAGACCATTTATTTTATGGTGTCCACAGTGTGCTAGCTGACACTGTAAAAATAAATACAATCCATTCTTATACTACCTTTCAATTCTAAACTAGGATGATGTATTTTTAATCTGTGTCACTTGAACGTGTTTGGAATTATGTTTAAACCATGTTAACAGTATTGGCTTTGTGACTATAATGTTTTGATTATTTATTTTTAAACCTTGATCACTCTCTTTTGTAAAGTAATGCATTTCCAAAATGAACATTCCATTTAATGACTGTAGTTACACTTGTGTAAAACTAACATAAGTGGGGACTAAGATGTTTCGTTGCATGCCAAATCTCTGCATGTGAAAAACAACAACATTAAAACACAAAAGACTATATGAATAGAATGTTAGGACTGACACACATGCAAAGCTATTCTGAGATGAAGCTGCCAAAATACTTAAAACTAGTCCTTAGTGTGCAAGTCACTGTAATACACATGGTTCCTGTCAAAGGCTCCCACAACACTAAGCAATACTAAATACTTGGATTATTATTCTACTACTCTAACACTGTAAAGTGATACCTCAGTACAGTAAACACTTTATTTGACCCATATATGCTAAATCTGTAAGGGGGTAGGAGGGAAGGAATATCCCAGTTCTTCAAATTTCGTAATTTTTATCTTTTAAATTTTACATTACAGTGTATATGAAAAAAGAAAATATTTTAAAAGCAGGTAGACCTCAGCACATTCAGTGAAGGGCCACTTTAACTGATGTTCACTTGAATGAAATTTGTTACACTCATTCCAAGAATGGTCAGCAAGTTGTACTCACATGCTCTAGATAACTAGAATTTTCCAATGAGCTCACCACTGTAGTATCAGAGTTCCTTATAAGTTCTAAAAGTAAACATGTTAAGTATCTTTATGTTTTATTATTTGTATTCCAATAATGCCCAAAGGTCTGAAACAGAACTGGATGTACATTGTACTAAACATTGTGCAAACAAGCAGTTTTTCTAAATGAGCAAAAAAGATGAATTCTTCAAGTGAGTTTGCTGAGTCAATAAAAACAAACAAACAAAAACCTTAGCACCTGCATACACAGGTGGATATTATTTTGACCATTTTAGCTGGTCATATTATAGTTTCCTAGGCACATTTGTACTGTCTTGCACACCCTTTCTGCAGGGGAAGGAAGAACAGATACTTTCCACCCCTCCGCCACCCCCCCCCCAGGTGGGCAAGGAGTGGGTGGAGAGGTGTGGGTTACTGGGCAGAACTTTGACAGAAGTGTGTGAGGAGGATCTGGATAAGGATCAGTGGCAGATGATTCCTTCCCCTCTGGAGTAAGGGGGGGAAATTAGGGAAGAAACTGTGACTATTAGTTGCCTGAGTTTCTCCTGGGATGGTGCAGGTATGTGCTGCCCCCTATCGAGGGGGATGCAAGTCTCAGTCTTGCCTTTGCGTAAGAAGAGAGCAGCACTGGGTTCCTGGTTCCTCAAGGAAGTTCTGAGAAGTATAGGGAGGTCACTCACCAGCCAGTGCACCCCCACATGAATAAGCATGGTGTAGCAGTGTCTTCAACTGGCACCACCTGTCAATAGCCTCTCTGAGCCTATGGTGCCTTACTTCTTCTCACAATTCAGCCCTTCAATGAGGTCATTTATAGTCCTGCCTCTTCCAGGCTAATAATAAGTCCAATAAAACAAGTCTAATGATCTTATCCCAGGCTTTCAGTCCCACCCTGGGCTCAAAAGTCTGTGTCTCCCTTTATATCCAGGGGCCTTTACATCCCCTTCCTTGGGGTCAGAAAAGGAACCAAGGCCATCCCTCTAATCTGTGTTCCAATCCAAGGACCCTATATTCAGCAGCTAAGGTCTGCTTCTCAGATTCACTGCTGAGTCCCTGGTCCACTTTCTGCCTTCATCTGCCTCCAGGCCCCTTTCAGAGAGCAACTATTTACAATGCTTTCTCCCTGAGGGTATTAGCACTTTGTGCCACTTTCTGCCAGTTTGAGAGTGATGCAAAGTCCTCCCTCAGCCCTGCTCTATGCTTCAAATGTAGGTTGACATAGCTACAGTGGTCAAGGGTGTGAAAAATTCACACACCCCCAAGCACCGCAGTTAAGTCAATCTAACCCCCAGAGTAGGAGCAGATTGAAAGAATTCTTCCATCAACCTACCTACCGCTGCTAGGGAAGGGAGTGCATTACCTACATTGATAGGAAAGCCTTTTTTGTCACTGCAGGAAGCATCTATGCTACATTACTAGCTGTAATGTAGACATGGCCTCAGACTCCCTGACAGCAGCCCATTCTGCTTGGTCTGCAGGCTTTTATCCCAGCTCTTGATAGCCCACCAATTAGCTGTAATCCCCTTAGTAACTGGAAGGGTGGGGTTTACACACCCCATCACAGGAAGGGATTTATATGCTTACCTAAGGCTACGTATACTCTACCGCCTATGTTGGCAAAACTTATGTCACACAGGGGTGTGAATATTTCACCCCCCCTGAGTGACGTAAGTTACACCGACAGCGCTATGTTGGCGGGAGAGCTTATGCTGCTCACAGGCATCAGTTTTTTATGCCAACTGGACAGCTCTCTCCTGTCAGCACAGAGCATCTTCACCACACCTGCTAGTTTATGGGAGAATAGCCAGTAACGGCCCAGTCCTTCTTTGAAGTGAATTAAAAGCGCAGGGTACGGAACACAATGCTAGAGGTATTGCGTATTTCACAGGATCAGCTCCAAAGCCATCAACAGAGAGAGAGCAAACAGAGTTTTACTCTAAATGGGCACACTCCGATATTATGAGTAGCAGAGGAGGCAATTAATAAGCTATATTTATGGATGATCTATACTTATCTGTGAACTACAGATTTAGCCAAAGGAAAACAATCCACAAGAGAGATGTCACAAATTAAAACCACAGAGCGGATACAAATAAGAAATGAGGAATGATGAGGCAATATGATATCAAGCAAGATCAGAAACTTTAGAAACAGAAGAAGTGAAACAAGTGCACAGCCAACACTAAGAAGAGACCCAAGAAGCTCAGCTACCAACTATCAGACTGAGCCAAGCTCTGGAAGAAAATTTTTAGAAAACAGAAGCAGGAATAATCCTGATCAGCAACTCCATACTTAAGAAGATTTGTGGCCCAGATTAAAAAAAAAAAAAAGGTATCATGCCATCATAAAATATATTGCAATAAGGATCCTAAAGAAGGTTGAGGTTTATCACCAATTATAATTCACACTGGAACTTATCACCACCGAAAAATCATTTTATATGATCAATGGGACTACTCGCGGTGTAGGGTACTACTCAACAGGAGGGTAGCAGAATTGAGCTCAAAATGAGATTTAACTTGCAAAAATACAATAAAAATTATTTAAAATCCCCACGTATCCGAGGAAAATAATATGAGAAAATTAAGGCTGTCAAACAATTAAAAAAATAAATTGTAATTAATCGCAAGACTTAAAAAACAGTTGTGATTAATTACAGTTTTAATTGCACTGTTACACAATAATCAAATACCAATTTAAAAATGTAATACAAATATTTTAGATGTTTTTCTACATTTTCAAATACATTAATTTCAATTACAACACAATACAAAATATGCAGTGCTCACTTTATATTATTTTAATTACAAATATTTGCACTATTCAAAAAATGAAGAAATAGTATTTTCTCAGTTCACCTTATACAAGTATTATAGTGCAATCTCTTTATTGTAAAAGTACAACTTATCAATATGGAATTATTTGGGTTTTTTACATAACTGCACTCAAAAACAAAATTTTAGAACCTACAAGTCCACTCAGTCCTACTTCTTGTTCAGCCAATCGCTAAGACAAACAAGTTTGTTTACATTTACGGGAGATAATGCTGCCCGCTTCTTATTTACAATGTCACATGAAAGTGAAAACATGGCACTGGTGGAGTTGGTGTAGCAAGATATTTATGTGCCAGATATGATAAACATTTGTATGCCCCTTCATGCTTCAACTTGTAGGCTCTAAAATTTTACAATGTTTTGTTTTTGAGTGCAGTTACTAAAAAAAAATTCTACATTTGTAAGATTGCACTACAGTACTTCATAGATATTTTGTGATAACATTTGTGTATCATAGATTAAAATACTATTACTTTTATCTTTTTTTACAGTGCAAATGTGTGAAATAAAAAATATAAAGAGAGCACTGTACACTTTGTATTCAGTGTTGTAACTGAAGTCAATATATTTGAAAATGTAGAAAAACATCCAAGAATATTTATAATTAATTTAAATTGGTATTCTACTATTGTTTAACAGTGCAATTAAAACTGATTAGTCATGACAAATTTTTTTAGTCTAGTTAATTCATTTTGAGATAACCGCAAGCATTAGCTGCAATTAATTGACAGCCCTAGAAAAAACTGTACAAAATAGTACGGAGGAACCTGGAAAGCAGTAATGCTGAAAGTGAGCTAGGGAAGATAATGGACAGCAGATTAGACAGAAGTTGTTTACTATGTGACAGCAGAAAAGCCCAATGCAATTACAGCTGTGTACACAGTGGTGCCATGGGACAGAACAAGGGCATAACGGTACCTCTCTCTGTAGTCCTGGAGCAGCTGCACGTAGAATATTGCATTTAGTTATTTCCCATAGAGGCATTGGAAAAACTGAAGAAATTTCAGGAAAGAATGAAAATGGTCAGAGGTTGAGGCTTCTGAAATATGAAGATATTAAAAGAATTAAATACGCATGTCTAGTCTAACAAATTGCTAGTAGAGAAGGAGAGAAATATAAATATTAGAAGGCTGTAAATACCAAGTATGATGAGTAATTATTTAAATGAGTACAAAGAATATAACCAGGAGTATTATTATTTTTTAATATAAGCAGAACGATAGTGCCAATGGGCCAGCTGACAATATGACCCCATTGTGCTAGGCACACAGGGAAATAGACAGTGCCTGCCCCAAAGAGCTTACACGCTAAATAGACAAGACAGACAAAGAGTAGGGGAAGAGATACAACACAGCAGCAGAGTCAACAATGGGTTGGTCTGCAAGTCTCATGTTAGAGAAGGTGGTGGTCATCCCCTGGAGATGGGGCCTAGGTTGGACCCTATCTCCTCCCCCAGATAATACTGCAGTATCTGCTGAGGCTATTTCTTGTGTTTGCTCCCACCAGCTTGATTTACTCTGACCACCCAAAGTAGAATAATGTTAAAAAAAAAAACCAAAAAAAATGGACAAAATTAAAGTAACCTTCAGGAAAAAAAAACACTGTCCATAAGATCTACTAGGCTGGATAACAGTTTCCCATAGGAAGTGGTGGAACGGTAGATTGAAAAACTAGATTGAACAAAACCCTAGTACAATAGGGCACTAGCTTGTGTTTTCAGAAAGATGTTCTATATGACCTAATACATCTTTCCTATCTTTAACTTCTATGATAGATAATTTATCTATGGTTATCCCATACTGACTCCCCTCATAAATGAAGTGTCATAAGTACAGATGGCCAAAAAATATTCAAATTTTCAAAGGAAAAAGCTTTTGTTTATGTGGTTTTGCTGGGTTTTTTGTTTGTTTGTTTGTTTTTTTACAAAAAATTCTCAGTTTTGAACAGCTCCAGTCATAAGAAGTAAGTCATCACATTGGCACAGTATGAATTGTAGTGACACACACACACAAACTTTTTTTTTCTATCTCCAGTTTTGCAGCACTCAAACAGTTCTACAGACATCTGAATAATCAGATACTTATAATGCCTTGAAGATAGAATAGGAGAAGTTTCATTTGATAGAAATGATTATTGATAACAAGGCGAGCTTATTCTCCTTTTGCTGTACATGTGAAATTCTCATTGATGTCAGTGTGGGAGTGACACTTTTCTATATATACAAGCTTTATACCTTAAAGTCTTTGTAAAAATGATGACATGAGAGAGTTTGCCAACATTCTGCAGTGGGAATCAGTGTATTCTTCTATCCAATATTGCTCCCCAAAAATGCTGTGTCCATATTTATGAAACAGACCTTATTCATTAGTTCCCATATATTAGTTAAAAAACAATTAAAAATTGACATAATTACTACAAACAACATAAAAATAACAAATTATCACTGCTTGGCCCCTGGCAGGTATGGCTATATAGTAAAAACAATTAAGAATCTGAACCTTCCTCTTTTCCAGAATTACTGAAATCCAAGCAAGAATACCAATTAAGTAATAGACATTGGATTCTATCATGTAAATGTTCACTCATGAACGTTAAAATTTCCCCTTGCAGGGAGAACTAACACAGACCTATACACCACTTAAATCTTAATGAAGTCCTATTTTGAGGCCTTAAGTGTTGCATATGCCTTTTGCTGGTCATTTACATAGGACTGAATTTCACCGGTTGTTAGATTCTACTTATGGGAGTAGACTCATTTAGGTTAAGGAAAAAATACATGAGTAAATTAATTCTATAATCCTTAATGATTATACAGGATGCAAAACCTAAAAAGGACAGTGATATTTAGTTGATTAAAATTTAAAAACAACAACAACAACAAAAAACAGTCAAGTACACATAATATGCAAATAAGAGCGTTGACCCTGTGCTAGTTATGACTGCTTCGGTTTGGACACATGAGTTTTTTCTGTTCATTCAACCAGCATATTAATTTTAACAAGAGAGCAAATTACTTTTTCCTCAAAAAGCATACACATTTTTTATCAAACTACAATCAAACACTTTTCCAGAAACACAATGGTATAGGTTTGGGTCGTTCAAGCTAACAGACTGCCTTATAACTTTTTAGAGGTTGAAATGTACTGTACTCCTCACTGGACCTACTGTTGCCAACCCTCCAGGATTGTTCTGGAGTTTCCAGGAATTAAAGATTAATCTTTAATTAATGATTATGTCATGTGATGAAACCTCCAGGAATACATCCAACCAAAATTGACAACCCTGTTTGGCCTGGCCCAGTTTGCAAAAGAGCATGGTTTTGGAGGGACTTAAGGATTCCTGCTCTCTAAGGAAACAAAAGCTGGGATCCTTTTGAAAATTAATCCAACCTAGCAGGTGACCGTACCCTATTTTTAAATATGATTTTATTGTGGAAGGTATCAAAGCTAGGCCTTACCAACATCCTGTTTAAAAAAAAAATTAGTTCATGGGTCTTGCTTGCTTTTATTAAAGTATAACAGAATTAAAGGGGTTCATGATACGGTTTTAATTGCAACAATGACATTATACCATTTGTAGAGAAGCTCAGATTTTATAATAAGTTAATCAAATATAAA
The DNA here is from genome assembly GCF_020497125.1 of Mauremys mutica. Classification (NCBI taxonomy): domain Eukaryota; kingdom Metazoa; phylum Chordata; order Testudines; family Geoemydidae; genus Mauremys; species Mauremys mutica. The sequence continues at coordinate 97,411,586 of NC_059076.1, read as the reverse complement.
AGCAAACATACTTTAAAAATACATACTAATATTATTTATTCTTGCATGGTTTGAAATCAATACATAAACCAAATCTATGTCTTATTTGACTAACCAGTGAAATTAATGTCCCAGAATGCTGGACTTGATAAGATAAACGAACCAAAATATTATAAGGTGGCAGAAAAAGAAATAATTTTCCGATAATAGTAATTTACGGATGCACAGTTTGATCATCTCTTTGCATTCAGAGAGATATGTTTGGGAAGAATGACAAGAGATAGAATATGCATAATTTATTTATTTTCAGACTGAATCAAGGTGTGAGCTGTTACCATTGCAAGGCAGGATATTCAATAATTGCTTTGCTTTGGTTTTCTAAAAGTTAAGAGACTGATCAAATTGGCTATGGTCCTGTGCAACTGTCTTACAGAACCAACAAGCCTAGATCCTGACATGATCAGAAATTTTGAATTGTTTTCAGGCTGTATGGTCGGTTTTAGATGCAGGCAAACATCGATGAGGGAGTTAATACTACACCTCTACCTCGATATAACACTGTCCTTGGGAGCCAAAAAAATCTTACTGCGTTATAGGTGAAACCCGTGTTATATTGAACTTGCTTTGATCCACCGGAGTGCGCAGCCTTGCCCCCCCGGAGCACTCCTTTACCGCATTATATCCAAATTTGTGTTATATAAGGTGGCGTTATATCGAGGTAGCGGTGTATCACCAATTTATTACCTGATGGTGGGAGGGTGGATCCAAAATATCTACATCTATGGGGATCTACCTGTCTTCCCTCCCAAGATGATGCCACATAAGAGCCAATAGAGGCTACTTTAGCTTTTTCTCTTGATTAGAGAAATCTCCACTGAATGGCTCTGCTATTACTCTGTGGCCTGGAGAGGGCCCTGGAGATTTCTGTTGACCCGCCCATCCCAGGCACACATGCTAGGAACTGAGCTGTGGATTTGGCACTTTAAGAGAAGCTGACACCTCACATAATATTTTATCAATGTGCATTTTTCCACTTTTTAAAATGTCACTTTGTTTTTTCTTCTCTTTTTTTCATTATGAAAACAAAAAGGACTATTTTAATAAAAACACAGTATTTGTTTCCTAAACGTTCATCTCTTCCCGCTGGTTATTCCCTGCTGATTATGAAGTCATTATCACTTGTTTGTGACAATTTCCACAGAAACCATAGTGATCTCATAGAGGGGTATGACTTCAGGTGGAAAATAAGCAACATAAATCCATGCAAGTATCACTAGTTACAAATGAAAATGGGAAAGCAGAAAATGTTATATGTGAAACAAAAATGTCTAAACAGAAAAAAATTCAAAGTTTTTCACAAGGCATTACTGGATCTTTCTTATAATAAACATGTCAACTCAGAAGAGACAGCTTCCAGCTGAGCACCATGCTCTCAACACCCATAATTCAGACTGAGTAGCAGATGTTAAATGTGAAATCCATTAAGACCAATTAGATTTTCCAGAAGAAGGTACAGTAATAGCATGTGGAGGCAATCCCATATTACACAACAGCACCAAAAAAACAAAAAAGTCAGACAGCTCAAAATGTAAGTGGTATGTTTTATCTGAAAAGTGACCAACTAGGATCTCAGTTCTGAGCTGCCTGCAATCATTTCAAGTAAAGAACTAACTTTGGCCTACTCTTGCAATATGAAAAACACTTTTGTGGGGTGTGATGGGGTGTCCACAGCACACAGCACTGGAAGACTTTAAGATGGCCAGGCAGGCCAATTAACTTCATGGGCTGCACCTGGAGGAGGAGCCAGGGACCATGGAACTAATTGAGAGCAGACTCAGCTGTGCAGGAATAGGTGGGGCCTGTATATAGCCAGGTAGCTGGAAACGGATGAGGGCTACTAGGAAAGGTGGCAGGAAGCAGCCACTCCCTGAGAGGAGGGTTAGGAGCTGGTATAGCCAGAGAGCACACGAACCAGGTGTGGCAAGAAGCAGTCCAGAGAAGTATCAGAATCAGGGCTGGTAGAGGAAAGCCCAGGACTGTTGAGCTGAGGGTCTCTGGGCTGGAACCTGGAGTAGAGGGTGGGCCTGAGCTCCCCTGCCAGCCACTGAGAGAGTGATAGTGTGGGGCAGTGAAAAGGAAGACTGCCTAGGACTGCTAGGATGAAGAAACTGTATTACCCTAGAAGGGAGGAACACCGAATCACCTAGCCGCAGGCCTGAGTCACGAAGAGGACACTGTGGTTCCTGGGACTGACAGAGGGGATGCAGACCAGAGGGAGAGACAGGATGATGACCTACAAACCACAAAGGGGGTACTGACCTCAAGAGCTAATCCCCAGAGCAACCAGGAGGAGGAACCAGCAGACCAGCAGTGACTGATGCACCCTGTGAGATGAGGCAATGGGAGGAGTAGGGCAAAGGTGATCACATACTATGCGCAACCAGCCAATTAATCAACACTTTTGGATGACAGCTTGGAAGTATCCTGCAGAGAAGAAGCCGAGGAGACCCCTTCTTTCTCTCTCCCTAACCCCATGTGTATGCATCATTATACATAGTAAGCTGTGTCACTCTGGTATCATCTGGGGCATGGGGGAAACAGATAAATTCTGTTTTATACTTGGAAGTTAACTTTCATGGAGGGATTGTACTCAATGTATCAGAGGAAAAATGCAGTTCATTCTCCTGTAGCTATATGGGCTTTGCAGTGCCAACATGAATTAAAAAGTAAACTTATTTTGGATTACTAAACAGACATGACTTGTACTACAAGAAGCAGATCCACTAAGCACTTTTCAGAGCTGAGACACACTTTAAAGTTAAATGTTGGTCATGTAGCAATTGTATAGGTAAATGAAGAAGTCATTGCATACCTACTAGCTTACACACAACTGGGGGCACTACAACCTGATTTCTTAGAGTTCTGGACAACACTAAGGAGGAATGACTGAATCTGTGCTTTTCAGGAAATGTTAAAGCTGTTGCATGACTTCCTCGTGTGCAGTGTCAAACAAATTTTGGTTCTTGAATCAAAGTTAGACTGCAACCATCAGCCTAATTATAACTGTTCTCTAAACTAAATAAATAAACCACAGTCATAAGTGGATTTGATCTACAATAAGCTTTAAAAAATGAATATGGTAAATTGTAGCTGATCATTTCAAACCAAAACACCTAGTAAAGTTAGAGGTATACTATTACACTAAGTTTAATTAATGGTGAAAAGCAAAACTAAGTTTGACAGCATGAAGTTAACAGTACAATGTACAGACTAAAGGAGACATTTTCCTTCCAACTTACATCAGTTGTTCCCTATGGGTGATCAGTGCATGTATCCAAGGGCTGGATCTGACCCTAAGGAAGCTGTTTGGAAGTATATTTCTCACTAATCTAATGGATCAGTATATCTTACCAATCGCTGTATAGCATGTCATTCTTAGAAAACAGTTAAAGGTCCACAATCTACAAATAAACAGTCAACAAATCCTGAGGTCTCTGTGACTATTATATGATTAGAGTACAATTATTAACACTGAGCCTGGTAAGTCTGAGACTAACAAGATAGCTAAAAGGATTTTTTTAAGTTGTTGAAAGATGAAAGCGTGAATACGTAACAGAAAATTAGGCTTCTTTCCTGCTTAAACACCAAATTAACATTCTGATGTGGGACAAAAAAAAATTATAAACACAAAACTTTGTAACAGAATAAGGTTCAATTCTTTTAGTGCTTTAGTTGTGAAAACGTGAAGGGCTCTTATACCTTTAGGGAACCACTCCGTGTTGAGTGCAGTGTGACTACTACCAGCCTCCTCAGTGAGAGTTCTGGGAAAATCGCCTTTGTAGCAGGCCCAATTCTTCCTCATGTTCCAGCATGCATAGTGGAAGTGTGGCTGCTGCGCCATATTTGAAGAGATTGCAGTATCCACTCTTTTCTATGCCTAGCCAGCTCAGCTTGTGGGTAAGGAGAGGATGAGACCATGGCACTGTCAGCTTCCCCATTCCTGTGGGAGAATCTAGTGCCAGCAAATACATTAGCCCTGAGTAGTCCTTCCACTCATGCAGGGTCCACTCCAAGTTTTTTGCTGCCCCAAGCAAAAAAAATTTCCCATGCCCCCCCCAGCCCCGCCCCATTCCCCAAATCCTCGGCCCCGTCTCCTCCCCCGGGCATGCCACATTTCCCCTCCTACCCCTCCCTACCAGGCTTGAGAGAAGCAGAGTGGCGGTGCACTCGGGGGAGGAGGTGAGCTGGGGGGGTCCTCTGCCCCCCCAGGTTACTCCCTGCAGCCCTCCCCACGCCCTCCACCACCACAACTCACCTCCGCTCCGCCTGCTACAAGGGCCGCCTCTGAGTGTGCCGCCTCCACTCCGCTTCTCCCCCCCTCACTCCCAGGCTTGCCACGTGAATCAGCTGTTTTGCGGCAAGCCTGGGAGGGAGGGGGAGAAGCAGAGCGGTGGCGCGCTTGGGGGAGCAGGCGGCAGTGGAACAGAGGTTTTCTGGGGGGTGGTTCCTCTGACCCCCCCCCGGGATTACTTCCTGCGGCCATCCCTGCGCTCCACACCGCCACAGCTCACCTCCACTCAGGGCCAGCTCCCGCCTTTTTGCGCCCCAAGCAAAAAAAAAAAAAAAGGAGCCGGAGTGCGGTCCCTTGGAAAGTGCAGCCCCAAGCACATGCTTGGAGCGCTAGTGCCTAGAGCCAGCCCTGCACTCATGGTGAGTAGCACAAAGGCAGGGGTGCAAGGGATAGCCATTCCCCCCCATGTACTTGTGCTTGGGCCAACCACAATCTTGCCTTTACATTTCTAAAGCAAGGTAACCAATCAGACTATTCTGTTTAACAGAATGTGTTAATTACACCATCAATTTGAAATATAGTTTGTTTCAAAAAATGATTTAAAAGTAGTTTCAGGTAGTTCACTATGCCTTTGTCCCTCTGCCTGTTTCTGTGATTTTACAAAATAATTTCCTCTCTTCTGTTGCTGTGTGAAAGACCCACACAACTATTAGGGAAAACTGTCTAATTATACATAAGAAACCATAAAATTATTCTGAACAAAGTGCTGTCAAATGCATAAACCAAACAAGCTGGAAAAAATAGGGAAAGCATTTTTCACTAATTTCTTTCAGCCGTAGGAATCTTAGGTGTTACTTTAACAATAGTAGGTTAAAAAACAAAACCCTCAGACAGAAGGATAATTTGTAAGTTGAAATATATTTTAAAGAAATTAACCACATGTTCTACTTTTTACAAATAAAAAAATGGAAAAATACAAACAAAATAAAAATTACAGTGAGATCAAATTCATCCCTCGTATAATTACACTGAAGCCAATGGAGTTACACCAAGGATTAATTTGCCCATTGATGTAAAACAGAGCACTGGTCTTTACAGTAACATACAACACACTGCGTAATCCAAAACATTATGAAAATCACCCAACAGAGACCTACAAATAGTTTGGGGACAATAAATAATTCTGGATCAGTTCCTACTGATGTCAGTAGCAAACTCCTCTTGTCTTCAGTGGGACAGGATTTGACCCTAAGGGAACATTTAATTTAATATAGGGTGTGATCCTGTAAATCCGCCATGTATAAGATTCTTATGACCCACATGAGGCTTACAGAATCAAGACCATAATTGATATATTTAAAAATAAAGTTACATTCCGAACTAAAAATCCTTTGTCATGAATATTTAAACTTTGCAATGCTTTAGTGGAGAAGAACAAATTTTAAAGTTCTATGAAAAAAATATAGATTAATAAATATAGTTAATAGAACCATAATATTTGTTTGTCTTTTCACATTTGAATAAAATCTTTTAAAAATCAATATTAGATTAATATGCACACACAAATATATAATTACATACTTGGAAAGCTATTTCTGGAAAAAACAGAACTTTGGATATTTTCACAGTCTCAGTAAAAACCATCAGAAATTTATTATATATTTAGGAATATCTATGCATCCCTCCCACAATACAACACACACACAGAGGGGGAAAATAAAAATTAAATAGTTTACAAAGTTGATCCAGAAAAATGAAATGAAAGCCCTCCTAAAACTCAGTGTTTGTTGTCTTAGTTAAAAGCAGTGTGATTTGATAGATCTTGGAAATTAATTTTCAAAATAGCAATTTAATACACACTGTTATTGAAAGATAATCAGCAGCATGATGGTGCTGACCATCTACATAACACAGTGTAGTATACATTATTGAATTAAATTTTCCCTCTGATGGCAAGCTGTTGAAATCTATCCATTCTTATAGGTTTCAGAGTAGCAGCCGTGTTAGTCTGTATCCGCAAAAAGAACAGGAGTACTTGTGGCACCTTAGAGACTAACAAATTTATTTCAGCATGCAATTCTGATAAACACTCTGCCCAGCTATAGTTTTGTACACAAAACAGGTTGCTTCATTTAGTCTTACTAGGGGATAAGTTAGAAGTGGTTCTATCTACCACCTACTCTCTCAGGCAGATGTTTTACTAAAACATTCCTCCTGTGCTCAAAAAGCATGAAAGCATACAACCCCAAGAGGAGCCACTGAATGGAAAACTATTATCTCTTCTACAGGCTTTAACTCAACTCTCCAACACATTAAAAAGGTTTAAGGCTTCTTGTGTCTTTGAAAGAAAAATTTCTGCCAAATGATTTGGTGTTATCTATCCAGCTGTGTTTTCATTAGTCCAAATCGCTCTCTAGTTATCCTCCTACACAGACTGCACACTTTAAATCGCACTAACAACAAACGTCCACATTTCATCTGCCATTTTCGAAAGACCCGAGGTCTGTAAGTATACCACAGTACACTACAAAAGAATTATTTAAGGCACCGTGTACATGCCATGGAGTTTTCTTCTTCGATACCCTTTAGAAAGTTGATTCTCTCATCACGGTTCAGTTCTATCCTTCACTGAAAATGTGCCCAGATGGAGTCTGTTTATTTTGCAGTTAATGAGAACGGAAGGAAATGTAGCGATAAAATATTAAAACCCTTCCTTGCTTCCAGCACTGATGTTTTAATCTTTGCAAAGCCCAACTTGAACAAAAAACAGTGAAACCCTTAAAGTCGGACATGACTGCTCTCTCCCAAACTCACATACACCTTTAAAGAGAGAAAGATAAAAGCAAGGCTGGTGGTGGTTACTCTAGACAGCTTTCGACTAGCGATAACTATGTTTTTGACGTATGATGCAAAAAACCCATCTGAAATACTGTGGATTCACTCAGAACCTCTCTCCAGTTTCCTAACATTAGTCATTACACCTGACAAGCACCAGCCCCGCTATTAGCCAGTGCCTATGCGCTGTATTCAGAATCAATTTCTTACAAATTCCAGATTAAGCTCTTTTACATATGGTACAAATAAATACACACACACCTGCATTGTAAAGCTATGAGTTTTCATGAATGACTGAACTAAACGCACTGTAGGAAGCAGCAATCCTATGGACATTTTGAAAGGGAAAAGCATCTGATCTGAACAAATTAGAAGCAGAGGGACCACAACCTGTTCTTCCAAAGGCACCTCAGTTAGGATTACTTTGACTCTACTGCTCTGGGGGAAGGGGGGCAGTTTCCTTCCTTTGTCCCCATAAAGCAAAAGAAGCAGCAAAAGTCAGTGGAATTTGATGCGGGGGGGAGGGAGAAGCTTACCCTTTTCTACGTCTTTAAATAGATGCTGCCAAGTCTCTCCCTCCATCCTTTTTTGGAGGGGGGGGTGAATATTTTAAAGTCTTTTTCTAAGGGAGGGTTTTGCAATGAGGCATGCACAAGCTCTCACTCAGAACCGGCCCCTGCTCCTGGACACCGCAATCCGGGCTGAGTCCTGGCAGAGGAAAACACCTGCCTGCCCTACCACACATGAACACACCAAGCCCTTGGCCTGCCTCCCTGGGGACTACTGCCAGGTGGGCAACTTACTGTAGAAGATGTACTCGGTGTAGCTGCTCCAGATCTTGTCCTCCCTGTACTGGTTGATGAAGGCGGCGGTGCCGGTGGAGTTACAAGCCACCATGTGGAAGCCGGCTTCCGAGAGCCGGTCAAACGCCTGCTCCAGGTAGGTGAACTTGAGGTAGAAGCGGGAGGTGTATTTCTCCGGGGGCCGGTCGGGGTCCCGGCTCTCGTTGAGCGTCTCCCCGAACACCTCCTTGGCCAGCGCGATCCTGCCGCACACCATAATCCGGGCCACCCTGCGGAACTTGGCGTCCGCCTGGTTCTCCCGCACCGTGGTGTACGAGCCCCGGTAGCCGACGGTGAGGAAGCCCGAGCGCTTCTCCGCCGCCCGCAGCAGGAGGTCGCCGCTGCCCTGCGAGTTGCTGTCCTCCAGGTCGCTCTGGCAGCCCTCGTCGTTGAGCGAGCCCTGCTTGGTGACCTTGGGGGAGAGCAGCTTGACCAGCTCCCCCAGCTGGAAGTACTCGGCCTCCCGCAGCAGCCGCTCCTTCTCCGGGAAGTGCTCGGGCAGCGCCAGCTGCTTGTCCCGCAGATAATCCAGCACGTACCTGAAGAGGAAGCCGTCGCGGTCGATGAAGAAGCGCGCCCGGCTGTCCCTGGGCAGCTCCCTGGCGGCCGCCTGGCTGCCCCGGCGCGGGGAGAACATGCTGGCCAGGGTGCTGTCCGGGACGCTGAGCAGCGTGGAGTGCTTGGTCACATACACCTGGCCGCCCACGTTCAGCTCCACCACCTCGGGGAAGGGCGAGCAGGACGGCGCGGCGGAGGAGGACCCCATGTCACTGATGGGCAGGATGCTGCCGCCGCCGCCGCCCGTGTCCTTCAAAGCCATGGCTGCAATGGACGGAGGGAGCGTCTCCAAGCCCCCCTCGCCCGGACGGCGCGCGTCTGCTCAAGCGGGCGGGCTCCGCGCGGCTGGAGGGCTCGGCCCACGTGTGCGCCCGGCTCCGTGCCCCAGCTGCAGGGAACTTCCCTGGGGCGCGCCCTCTCCCCCTCACTGCCCCATCCGGAGCGCCCCCCCCCCCGGGAAGCGTCTTCCCAGGCGTGGGCCCCGCTCCCTGCCCCCAGAGAAGGTACCAGTCCCAGCGCCCCAGCTGGAGGGCTTTCCCAAGGCGCTGTGGCCAGCAGCTGCAGCCCCTTTGTCGTGCCGCGCAGTCCGCAAGAGTGCGAGGGGCGGTGTGTGGGACCAGCTCCTTCTCGGCATGAACAGCCCTGCCTCTGCCCGCCGCTGCTTCCCCGCTGTGCCTGAGCAGCAGCAACTCCCAGCCCCAGGCGGCGGCAGCGGCAGCAGCAGCAGTTCGGGAAAGCCGCGCTGACGTCAAGCCCCGGCAGCAAGGAGAAGTGGCTGGAACTTTGCAAGCAGCTGTCACTTAAAGGGGCAACCTGAAGGGCGTTACTAGGAGTGGGTAAGAACCGGATCCTGCCAGGTTTTATCCCAGTCCCCTACATTCCGCTGCCTAAACCATTCTGGTGCGCCGCTGGGAGAAGCTGCACAGCTATTAAATTCAAACGGTAAAACTGCAGCTATGCAACCAAATATTAGCCAGATCCAGTAGGACACAGGGTGTGTTGGGAGTGGGGCAGATTTTTTTTTTAACTGAAGAATCAATAGGTCTCTATTTCTGGTTATGCTTCGATATGTCTAGGTCTGGGGGGATTTTTTTGTTTTTAGTACAATGGGAATAGCTAGACTTGTTCTCTGATTAGGTAATAGAAATTGGGAGTTTGAGCAAGAAATTTGCGGGATCCACATGCCACATCTAGGTTTTTTGTGGTGCTGTTGTGTCATGGCTCAAGGTATTTTTTGTACAGTAGAAGGAATTAGAATTGTTCTCCATTGAGGCAGGGCTGCCCAGAGGATTCAGGGGGCCTGGGGCAAAGCGGGGGAGCTGTGGCGCTTGTACTCACCCGGCGACGGTCGCTCTGTGTCTTCAGCAGCACTGAAGGCCTCCCCCCCCCACTGAAATGCTGCTGAAGACCTGGACCGTCGCCAGGCCAGGCCTCGCGGGGCATTTTGGCAGTGGGGGGCCGTTCAGTTGCTCCGCGTCTTCGGCAGCACTGAAGGGCCCCCCGCCGCCGAAGACCTGAACCGCCGCCGGGCCAAGGCTTGCGGGGCCCCTGCGGGGCCCGGGGCCTGGGGCAAATTGCCCCACTTGCCCCCCCTCCCTCTGGGCGGCCCTGAATTGAGGTAATGGAATTTGAGGGCTTGGGTACAAAAACCAGTAGGCAGCAGGTAGATCCCAATTTTATCTTTTTCTGGCATTTCTCACCCAACCGGTAGGGAGCACTGATCACCAAGTGCCTGCACTGAAAATGTCAAAGAAGACCATAAGAAAACCCAATCTGTCATTTTACAGAAGTAAGGAAGGGGTAGGAGTGACTGAGTTTAGATTAAACTACAAATATGTCTGGTACTACTTTTACAAGCCTTGATTTAGTGTGATCTTGACCACTAACTGTGGGTTTGTAAAACTGATAAGTGGTCCTAAGAATGAATGAACTAGAGAAAAGGGTGTTTCACCAGAAATGGAATGAATTTCCCTGTCCTTTCCAATGTTCTGGGATGTTTTATTTAAAATGCTCATGAAGCTCAGAAAGATCAGTGTTCAAATGGCTGGGTGCTTGGGAGACATGGGGGTTGGTTTGTTCATTTGCCCTTTTTAGTCACCAGTTAAAGTGATTTCATTGTTTTGCCCTAGCTAAAATCATGGCTCCTCTGAAGTGTGCTGGTTTTTGCAATTGACAGTTGCACCAAATTTATATTTAAGAGACCTAGGACTGGAACATGAAATAGCTAGGATGTTGCAGTGTAGGACTGAAGTGTGGTAAGGGCTTTTAAGGAGCTAACTCTTCTTCCCAAAGGCATTACGTACTCTTTACGTACTCTTCTTCCCAAAGGCATTACGCCTATTCCTGCCTGGTGTCATGCCTCTAGCCACCATTAAGGAAGTAATGCATCTCCCTGAACTCCCCCCCCCCGCCCCCAACACACACACACACACACAGCCTCCAAGGTGCTCTGGCTCCAGAAGCATTACAGAAGCTCCCCGACTTACGCAAGCGTTCCACTCCGGAATGCCTTGCATAAGTAGAATTTTGCATAAGTCAGTAACGTATCTCCAACAATTACACACAAAAAGCTTACGGAATGTACAGAACTTTTTTCATAAAGTCTGGATTTCTGTAAGTCGAGTTTGCGTAACCCAGGGAGCGTCTGTACATATTTAACAGTATCAGGGGTAGCGTGTTAGTCTATATCCACAAAAACAACAAGGAGTCTGGTTAAGGTTTTATAGGGACAGTCCCAATATTTGGGGCTTTTTCTTATATAGGCTCCTATTATCCCCCAGGCCCTGTCCCAATTTTTCACACTTGCTATCTGGTCAGCCCAACTGTGAAGACTTCTTGATATTTAACAGTCTTCACAGTTAGGCTTCTAAGGATGTTTAACTTGAACAATGTAAATTAGATCATTCACCATGTAGGTTTCCCAAAGTTCAGCAGGTTTCATTTGATACTTACGTAAAAGTTATGCAAAGATGTGTGTAAAATAGATGTTAACATATTACTCTGAGAAGGAGAACATTTCCTTTCAGAATTATTAGGAAGGAGAGAGAATCCTTCCGTTTAATGCTCTGGCAGTGCCTCAGTCATTTGAATAATCTTTATACCTAATGCTAGTCACTGATTTATTAAAGATCACACTTGCCTGCCCCTCATCTGATTGGCTCAATGTTTGGGGGGTTTTGTGCTCAGGCTCCAGGTACTAAAGTCCACTCCTGCTCTCACTGGAGTCAGTGACAAAAGTTCAAAGGACTTCAAAGGAGTAAGAACTGGTATGAATAGTATAAGGCCTGGTCCACACTAGGACTTTAATTCGAATTTAGCAGCGTTAATTCGAATTAACCGTGCACCCGTCCACACCAGGAAGCCATTTAATTCGACCTAGAGGGCTCTTTAGTTCGAATTCGGTACTCCACCCCGACGAGGGGAGTAGCGCTAAATTCGACATGGCTATGTCGAATTAGGCTAGGTGTGGATGCAAATCGAACTTACTAGCTCCGGGAGCTATCCCACACTGCACCACTCTGTTGACGCTCTGGACAGCAGTCCGAGCTCAGATGTTCTGATCAGCCATACAGGAAAAGCACCGTGAAAATTTGAATTCCTTTTCCTGTCTGGCCAGTTTGAATCTCATTTCCTGTGTGGACGTCGTGGCGAGCTCAGCAGCACTGGCAGCGATGCAGAGCTCTCCAGCAGAGTCCATGCAATCTCAGAGTAGAAAGAGGGCCCCAGCATGGACTGACCGGGAAGTCTTGGATCTGATCGCTGTGTGGGGCGATGAGTCTGTGCTTTCGGAGCTGCGCTCCAAAAAACGGAATGCAAAGACCTACGAGAAGGTCTCCAAAGCCATGGCACTCAGAGGATTCAGCCGGGATGCAACGCAGTGCCGCGTGAAAATCAAGGACCTGAGACAAGGCTACCAAAAAATCAAAGCGGCAAATGGACGCTCCAGAGCCCAGCCCCAGACATGCCGCTTCTACGAGGCACTGCATGCCATTCTCGGTGGGTCTGCCACCACTGCCCCACCAGTGACCGTGGACTCTGAGGATGGGATAGTGTCGAGGGGCAGTTTCTCGGCGATGTTCGCCGATGGGGAAGATGAGGAAGGGTTTGTGGAGGACGAGGCAGGCGACAGCGGTTACAATACTGCTTTCCCCGACAGCCAGGATCTCTTCATCACCCTCACAGAGATCCCCTACCAACCCTCCCCGGCCGTTAACCCGGACTCCGAATCAGGGGAAGGATCAGTCGGTAAGTGCTATAAACATGTAAACATTTATTTCTTAACAAAACAGGAATAAAAACTATATAAAAAGAAGGTCAATGCATATAGGGATCGAACAGAAATCCTCTTGGGACAGTTCAACGAAGCTCTCAGAGGTACTCGAAAAGCCTCCGCAGGAGGTTCCTGGGGAGAGGTGCCTTGTTGGGTGCTCCGTGGAAGCACACCCTTCCGTGCCAGGCCATCCTGAGGTATAATGGGAGCATCGCCTCGACCAGCATGGCAGCATAGGGCCCTGGTCTGTGCAGGGATTCACGCAGCATTCGCTCTCTGTTTCTCCTGGAGACCCGCCTCAGGGTGATCTCACTCGGCGACTGCTGCATCTAATTAGGGGAATTACTTTAATGTTACTATTGTGAATGCTTGACTTTTCCTTTGCATAACAATGACCGTCATTTAACAGCCACATGTTGTAGGCTGCAGAGGAAAAGCATACAGGGATCTTTCCCGGGGACAGCCGCGAGGGGCTGGAACAGGGTCAGACTTTATGCTTTCCAGATTGCCTGCAGCAATTAACTGTTAAGCAGCCTAAAGTTTACGGCTTACCAGGCCTGGCTGCTACACGGATTCTGCTGTCCTGCCCCGCTTGTCCGATCTCCAGTGCAAGACCCCAGGCAATGAAAGCGAATGCCGAAAATTCGAACTTGTCCTGAGAGCACATGAGATTAGGTGCCCTGTATGGTCTTGTTCACAGAAACTGAGTAGACTGTGTTCAGTGTTCGCAAACATGTATCTTTGGAAGGATATCACTTCCTTTTTCCCATCACACAGCTGCGACTCTTTCCCGAACTGCCCCGGCATCCCCCTCACAGAGGCTGGCGCAGATTAGGCTGCGAAAGAAAAAGACTCGGGACGAGATGTTCGCTGAACTGATGGCCTGCTCCAGAGCCGAGGCTGCCCAGCAGAGCCAGTGGAGGGAGACCCTCTCTCAGCAGCAGCGCTCACACAGCGAACGGGAGGACAGGTGGCGGCAGGAAGACCAGCAGGCGACTCAAACGCTGCTTGGACTAATGAGGGAGCAAACGGACACGCTCCGGCGCCTTGTGGATGTTCTGCAGGACCGCAGGCAGGAGCAGAGAGCCCCCCTGAACTGTATCTGCAACCGCCCTCCCCCGCCACAAAGTCCTGTCCCCCCCTCACCCAAAATCACAAGAAGGAGGGGCGCTAGGGGCCGTGAAAACTGTTACTCCACCCCAGCAGAGCGCTCATGTACCAAACAGCTCTCATTCCCTAAAGTATGAGAATTGCTTGCCTTCCTGGCTCACCCGATCCCAAATCCCAGTTTCATCCCCCAACTGTGTAGTTGAGTATTAAAAATAGTTTGCTGTTCATTACTGTTTCCATCATGTTTCTTTGCAGAAGACTTTGTGTGAAGGGGGGGGGAGGGGTTTGTTAATTGCATACAACAGCCACCATTAACAGGGTACAGACATGGGGGCAGGATCAACAGCAGGTCACACACAGAGTGCAGTCACTAGGCACCCGGGTCACTCTGCGAGGTGTCTGCTGCCCCAGGTCAGTCTGGGAGGTGTATGTTGCCCCAGGGTCCGAGCGTCTGGCATCCACAAATGGCAAGGCAGGCTGCCCTTACCATGCCCTTCCACCCTAGCCATGAACCTCTCCGATGCCCTGAGCCCCAGCCAGAGCCATCATCCCCCCACACCTACTCACCCTTCCCACACACCCCTCACCCCTTCCTGCAAACCCACCCCTTCCTGCACACCCTCCGGTAACCGTCCTCCCCCCAGAGACCGCTGTAGGAGCAGGACCCTGTCAGTCCTCGAGTGTAGAAGCGGTCTGTACATCACTGCACACCGTACCCACCACAGTCTGCGTCCCTGTTGGAACCCTTGAACGAGAATTCGTTAGTAAAGAAAACTTTGTTAATTAACAATGTTCCAATAACTTTATTTTTAAACGTCTGTTGGAAGGGGGGAAACCTGGTGAACGGGGTATGTAACCACTGAAAAAAGTCAATAGTAACTGAAACAGGGGCAGGTTCAGCTTCTCTGTAAAGAGACTGGACAGTCATAGGTTACCCTGCTCTCTGAGGAACCTAGCTTTCAAAGCCTCCCGGATGCACAGCGCTTCCCGCTGGGCTCTTCTAATCGCACGGGTGTCTGGCTGAGCGTAATCAGCAGCCATGTGATTTGCCTCAACCTCCCATCCCGCCATAAAGGTCTCCCCCTTGCTCTCACAGAGATTGTGGAGCACACAGCAAGCTGCAATAACAATGGGGATATTGGTTTCACTGAGATCCGAGCGAGTGAGTAAGCTCCTCCATCTCCCCTTGAGACGTCCGAAAGCACACTCCACCACCATTCTGCACTTGCTCAGCTGGTAGTTGAAGAGCTCCTTGTCACTGTCCAGGGCGCCTGTATAGGGCTTCATGAGCCAGGGCATTAGCGGGTAGGCTGGGTCCCTGAGGATCACTGTAGGCATCTCCACATCCCCAACACTTACTTTGTGGTCCGGGAAGAAACTACCTTCCTGCAGGCGTCTAAACAGACCAGAGTTCCTGAACACACGCACGTCATGAACCTTGCCCGGCCACCCGACGTAGATGTTGGTAAAACGTCCCCTATGGTCCACCAGTGCTTGCAGCACCATTGAAAAGTAGCCCTTTCAGTTAATGTACTGGCTGGCCTGGTGGGCCGGTCCCAGGATAGGGATGTGAGTGCCATCTATAGCCCCACCGCAGTTTGGGAATCCCATCGCGGCGAAGCCATCTATGACGACCTGGACGTTTCCCAGGGTCACCACCTTTGAGAGCAGTAGGTCAACGATTGCGTGGGCTACTTGCATCACAGCAACCCCCACGGTAGATTTGCCCACGCCAAAGTGGTTCGCTACTGACCGGTAGCTGTCTGGCGTTGCAAGTTTCCAGAGGGCTATGGCCACTCGCTTCTGCACACTCAGGGCTGCTCGCATCCGGGTGTCCTGGCGCTTCAGGGCAGGGGCCAGCAAGTCACACAGTTCAAGGAAAGTGCCCTTACGCATCCTGAAGTTTCGCAGCCACTGTGATTCATCCCAGACCTGCAGCACTATGCGGTCCCACCAGTCCGTGCTTGTTTCCCGGGCCCAGAATCGCCGTCCCATAGCATGAACGTGACCCATTGCCACCATGATCTCCGCAGCGCGGGATCCCGTGCTTTGTGAGAGGTCTGTGCCACTCTCACACTTCATGTCCTCACCGCACTGCCGGAGCCTCCTCGCCCGATTTCTCAGCAGCTGACTGTGGAAGAGGTGTTCGATAAGGTGCGAGGAGTTGACAACGGCCATAAGTGCAGCGATGATCGCAGCGGGCTCCATGCTCGCAGTGCTGTGGTGTCCGCGCTGTCACTGACCAGAAAAGTGCGTGAACAGAGTTCCCGCCGGCGCTTTCAAGGAGAGAGGGCGGGAGTGACGGTTGAATGATGACAGTTACCCAAAACCACCCTCGACACATTTTTCCCCCAGAAGGCATTGGGGGCTCTACCCAGCATTCCAATGGGAAGTGGGGACTGCGGGAACTGTGGGATAGCTTCCCAGAATGCACCGCTTCCAATATCGACGCTTGCCCCGTTAGTGTGGACTCACAAAGTCGAATTAGTGTCCTTAGTGTGGATACACAAATTCGAATTCATCAGGTCGAATCCACAAATTCGACTTAAGTTAAATCGAACTACTCTTGTAGTGTAGACATACCCTAAGATAGCATACTCACTTAGTGCTTAGCACAATAAGGTCCTGGCCTATGAGTGGGGCTTCTAGGCCTAACTCAATACAATTTTATTTTTATATATTTATTTCTTTATAATCTTATGCCTCTAATAAGTGAGGGCCTCTGACTGATGCTTAAACTGAAGAGAGGACACTAGAGGAAGTTTTGCCATGCCCTAGCACCCTTATTCACATGACTACATGTGTGGTTAAAAGTCAATTTCCTGTACTCAGTTCTACCAGTTTTGAAGTGGAAACAGAATATGGTAGGAATGAAAAGACCTGCTTTCGTTTGACTTATTGTTCAATCAGGTAGAGGTGGTTGACAAATTTCCATAATTTTTCCTCAAGTTTCAGCCAGATCTGCTTTTAACTAGTTTTATAATTAAGTATATATTTCAATATTTGGAAGTAAATTCTTTTTAAGAGGAATGACTTTACCACAGAAGAGCAATCCAGATTAAGGCAAATGTTTGAAAGACATTAATTTTAATATGCATTCACTGTTATAATCCGAGGTCAGTACAATCTTATGGCATGTATACGTTTATTTGAATGAAGGCTGTAGAGTTAACTAACTTTGTTTCATGTACATGTTTATATACATGTTTCATTTCAAAATAAAGCAACAGAAAATTAATAAAATGCTTTACACATTTCAGGCAAAGAATGAAGTGCAATTGAAATTTGGATCATAACTCTGGACAAAAAGGAACTACAGACACTCCATAGCCTTCATGGATGAGTGAATTATACATCCTGAATGCCCTGCTAATAAGATGCCTGGTCCTGTGGTGCTCTTGCTCAAGTTAGTGGGAGTTGTGCCTGTGTATAGCTTTGCTGGGTCAGGCCTGAAGAGCAGTTTATCATGCAGTAAAAGTCCCAAATGATAAATATGCTACAGAGTTTAGCACTGTAATAAGTTATAGAAATTATAGGTGATTATGTTGTATCCCAACAAATGACAACAAAGTTGTAGATTATAGTGCAACATTTACTGCCCAATTCATTTATTGCTATCACAAGTATGTTTATATCACATTATATTATAATAAAACACTTGGAGCCCAATTCTGCAAGCACTTATGTAAGTAATTTTACTCTCAGAAGTAATCCCTGGAGTTCAATGGGACTGCTCATGTGAGCAAAGCCACTTGGGTGGGAGTCTGCAGGATCAGTAACCTAAGCAGTGTTGTAAATTTATATAACACTTTATACATTTCGATTAGTATTATAGATTAGTTAGTTGCACTGTTGGGACTGAAATGAGAATAAACTAGTATGTACATTTAATTTTGAGAAAAACACTGAGACTTTCCTTGTAGAGTACATAGTTACTGATTGTTCTAAAAGTAGCAATGGTTATACACATTGCTATAGCTACATTTTATTGTGTTTGGAGTTCCAAAAGGAATGTTCAGCAATAGATCTGATGTTAACTTTAACTAGACAGGCTAATCAAGAACAGTTTGGGAAGTTTACTACACAAGGATTGTGGGAGTTTTGATTTTGAATGGTTTGTGTGTTCTCATGTTCCAAAAGCGTTTACAAAGGTTGCTGTAAAGTAAGCTCTTGTGTATTGTGACTGCATGAGTTTGCCTGAATTATTCCCTTCTTGGACTATGTGAGTTTGTCGTAAAACTTGATGTGTTCTCAGGGGTCCAAAAGCATTTATAAAATGGGAAGGCTGCTAGGTAAGAGATTAAAATCCAGGACCTCCATGGTAGCATTCTCTGAAACTCTTTCAGTTTCATGTGCAGGGCTAATTAGAAAGGCAAAACTGCATGATCTCAATGCATGGATGAGAAGGTAGCGTAGGGAGGATGGTTTCAGGTTTATTAGGAACTGGGGAACCTTTTGGAAAACCAGGAGTCAATACAGGAAGGATGGGCTCCACCTAAGCCAAAATGGAACCAGACTGCTGTCATTTAAAATTAAATAGGTCATAGAGGAGTTTTTAAACTAAGGGGTGGGGGGAATCTACAGGTGCGGAGGAGAACACAGTTCAGACAGAGACATCCCTTGAGGGAGGATCTATTAAAGAGGAGAGGATAGAAGCTGATAAAGTGCAGGTAGGAACTGAAGAGAGATAGTCAAATGAAAGAGTCCCATTAAATTACCTCACATGAAGACAGACAACTAAATATTGACAAATTTTATAAGTGTATACAAATGCTTAGTCTAAATACTAAGCAAGGCTGGATTTAGGAACAAGCGACCACCTGGAGCACTGGACTTGGGGGGCACCAAGCTTGGGTGCTGTTTTTGTTGTTAGTGACAAAAGGGAAAATAGAATGTTTGAAGTAAAATGTTTCAGGTATTCCGTATGTGACTTCATTTTTTACAAACCTTTTAGAATGTTCTGGACCTTTATAGAATCTTGTGGAACCTTCTAGACTTTCTGAGAACTACATTTTCCTCCTAGAATATTGTCAGCCATGCCCTCGCGAGTATATAAGGGGCAGGGCATTGCCAGTGAGACAGAAGAATGAACTGAAGTGAGCCCAGCTGTGATATTGTGACAATGGTGTGAACATGAAGAGAAGAAACAGTGGTGTCCAGGCAAGGATCCTTGCGCTGAATCCAAGAGCTTTCTTTGTGCCTTGTGAGTGCCATTCCATCAGCCTGGTTGTGTCAAATGTAGCGTCGTCTTTTTTAGATTCAGTATCTCTCTTTGGAGTACTACAAAGGATATGTGTCCTGTTTTCAGCATCAACAATCAGGCGGAAGATCCCCATGGACAATGTTAAAATCTGACTATGAAATCGATAAACGATACTCACTGGAAGAGCCACATTGACAGTGTAAGGCCAGTGAGGTACCAAGTGACTGAGATGTACAACGCTCTGATAGAACTGGCGCAGTTGAGTAAAGCCAACCCTGGAATCCGACACGAGGTGCAAAGCCTGGCAAACCAGATCACTGACTTAAAATTTCTGATCTCAGTTGTGGTTTGGCATGATATCCTACTCCAAGTAAACATTATAAGCAAGCCATTACAAACTCAGTTGATGGACATCGCAACCGCTACTACTTTGATGAGAAGCTGCCTTGATTTCGTTGTGGCCTACAAAGAAAACAGATTTGGAGATGCCATCGCTGCTGCCAAAGAAATGGTGGAAAACTTAGAAGTTGAGCCTGTCTTCAAAGAAACTCATATTCATCAGAAGAAGAGAGAGTTTGGTTACGAGGGCAGAGATGAGGTAATGGGAAGCTCAGAAGAAACTGAGGGGCAGGATCCCCTGGGAGGCTAACATGAGAGGGAAAGGCGTCTAGGAAAGCTGGCTGTATTTTAAAGAAGACTCACTGAGGGTGCAGGAACAAACCATCCCGATGTGCAGAAAGAATAGCAAGTATGGCAGGTGACCAGCTTGGCTTAACAGTGAAATCTTCGGTGAGCTTAAACACAAAAAGGAAGCTTACAAGAAGTGGAAACTTGAACAGATGACTAGGGAGGAGTATAAAAATATTGCTCGAGCATGCAGGGGTGTAATCAGGAAGGCCAAAACACAACTGGAGTTGCAGCTAGCAAGGGATGTGAAGGGTAACAAGAAGGGTTTTGACGGGTATGTTAGCAACAAGAAAAAGCTCAGGGAAAGTGTGGGACCCTTAATGAATGGGGGAGGCAACCCTAGTGACAGATGATGTGGAAAAAGCTGAAGTACTCAATGCTTTTTTTGCCTTGGTCTTCACAGACAAGGTCAGCTCCTACACTGCTGTCCTGGGAAACACAGTATGGGGAGAAGGTGAGCAGCCCTCAGTGGTGAAAGAACACGTTAAGGACTGTTTAGAAAAGATGGACATTCACAAGTCCCTGGGTCCAGATCTAATGCATCCGAGGGTGCTGAGGAAATTGGCTGATATGATTGCAGAGCCATTATCTTTGAAAACTCGTGGCGATTGGGGGAAGGTCCTGGACAATTGGAAAAAGGCAAATATAGTGCCAATTTTTAAAAAAGAGAAGAAAGGGAACCCGGGGAACTAAAGAATGATCAACCTCACCTCAGTCCCTGGAAAAAGCAGGAGCAGGTCCTCAAGCAAACCATTTTGAAGCACTTGGAGGAGAGGAAGGTGATCAGGAACAGTCAACATGGATTCACCAAGTCATGCCTGACCAACCTGATTGCCTTCTATGATGAGATAGGTGGCTCTGTGGATATGGGAAAAGCAGTGGACTTGATAACGTTTGACTTTAACAAAGCTTTTGATACAGTCTCCCACAGTAATTTTGCCAGCAAGTTAAAAAAGTATGGATTGGATGAATGGATTAGAAGATGGATAGAAAGCTGGCTAGATTGTCAGGCTCAATGGGTAGTGATCAATGGCTCGATGTCTAGTTGGCAGCAGGTATCAAGCAGAGTGCCCCAGCACTCGGTCCTGGGGCCGGTTTTGTTCAACATCTTTATTAATGATCTGGATGATGGGATGCATTGCACCCTCAGCAAGTTCGCAGATGACACTAAACTGGGGGGAGCGGTAGATATGCTAGAGGGTAGGGATAGAGTCCAGAGTGACCTAGACAAATTGGAGGATTGGGCCAAAAGAAATCTAATGAGGTTAAACAAGAACAAGTGCAGAGTCCTGCGCTTAGGACGGAAGAATCCCATGCACCACTACAGGCTGGGGACCAACTGGCTAAGCAGCAGATCTGCAGAAAATAACCTGGGGATTACAGTGGATGAGAAGCTGGATATGAGTCAGCAGTGTGCCTTTGTTGCCAAGAAGGCTAATGGCATATTGGGCTGCATTAATAGGAACGTTGCCAGCAGATTGAGGAAAATGATTATTCCCCTCTATTCGGCACTAGTGAGGCCACATCTGGAGTATTGTGTCCAGTTTTGGACCCCCCCACTACAGAAAGGATGAAGATAAATTGGAGAGAGTCCAGTGGAGGGCAACGAAAATGATCAGGGGGCTGGGGCATATGACTTACGAGGAGAGGCTGAGGGAACTGGGCTTGTTTAGTCTGCAGAAGAAAAGAGTGGGGGGGGATTTGATAGCCGTCAACTACCTGAAGGGGGGTTCCAAAGAGGATGGAACTCGGCTGTTCTCAGTGGTGGCAGATAACAGAACAAGGAGCAATGGTCTCAAGTTGCAATAGGGGAGGTCTAGGTTGGATATTAGGAAACACTATTTCACTAGTAGGGTGGTGAAGCACTGGAATGGGTTACCTAGGGAGGTGGTAGAATCTCCTTCCTTAGAGATTTTTAAGGCCTGGCTTGACAAAGCCCTGGCTGGGATGATTTAGTTGATGTTGGTCCTGCTTTAGGCAGGGGGTTGGACTAGATGACCTCCTGAGGTCTCTTCCAACCCTAATCTTCTATGATTCTATGATTCCACTACATGCATCTGACGAAGTGGGTATTCACCCACGAAAGCTCATGCTCCAATACGTCTGTTAGTCTATAGGGTGCCACAGGACTCTTTGCTGCTTTAACAGATCCAGACTAACATGGCTACCCCTCTGATACTTGATTGTGATGGTGACTGTGAAATGCTCAGGGAGATTAGAGACACTACAAAAATAGAAAACTCAGTAATAATATGGGATTTCAACTATCCCCATATTGATTGGATGCATGTCACCTTAGGATGGGATGCAGAGATAAAATATCTAGGCACCATTAATGACTGCTTCTTGGAGCAGCTAGTCCTGGAACCCACAAAGGGAGAGGCAATTCTTGATTTACTCGCAAATGGCTCACAGGGTCTGGTCCAAGAGTTGAACATAGTTGAACTGTTCAGTAATAGCAACCATAATGTAATTACATTTAACATCCTTGTGAGGAGGAAAACACCAAAGAAGGCCCACTATAGTAGCATTTAATGTCAGAAAAGAGCACTATACAAAAATAAGGAAGCTAGTTAAATGGAAATTTAAAGGAACAGTTACAAGAATGAAATGCCTGAAAGCTATATGGAAACTTTTTAAGAACACCATAATAGAGGCTCAGATTAAATGTATATCCCAACTTTAAAACAAAACAAAACAGTGAGATGGCCAAAAAATGCCAATATAGGTAAACAGAGTAAGAAAGAGATGGTTAGAGGCAAAACGGCATCCTTTAAAAACTGGAAGTCAAATCCTACTGAGAAAAATAGAAAGGAACATAAACTCTGTCAACTCAAGTGTAAAAGTATAATTAGGCTAAAAAAGAATTTGAAGAGCAATTAACAAAAAACCCAAAAACCAACAGCAAAAAAAAATGTACGTACATCAGAAGTAGGAAGCCTGCAAAACAATCAGTGGAACCGCTGCACAATCAAGGTGCTAAAGGAGCACTCAAGGAAGACATGGTCATTGTGGAGAAGCTAAATGAATTCTTTGCATTGGTCTTCACTGCAGTGGTTCTGAGGGAGATTCCCATATCCACACCATACTTTTTAGGTGAAAAATTTGATGAACTGTTCCAGACTGAGGTGTTGATAGAGAAGGTTTTGGCACAAATTGATAAATTAAACAGTAATAAGTCACCAGGACCAGATGGTATTCACCCAAGAATTCTGAAGAAACTCACATATGAAATTGCAGAACTACTAACTATGGTATATGATCTATCAGCCCCTGTGCCAGATGACTGGATGATAACTAATGTAACATTGATTTTTAAAAAGGGTTCCAGAGACAATATTGGCAATTATAGGCCAGTAAGCCTAACACCACTACTAGGCAAATTGATTGAAACCATAGTAAAGAATAATGAGGAGTACTTGTGGCACCTTAGAGACTAACAAATTTATTTGGGCATAAACTTTCATGGGCTAAAACCCACTTCATCAGATGCATGGAGTGGAAAATTCAGTAGGGAAGATATATATACAGAGTACATGAAAAGACGGGGGTTGCCTTACCAATTCTAACGAGACAATTCACTTAAAGTGGGCTATTAGCAGGAGGAAAAATCACTTTTGTAGTGGTAATCAGGGTAGCCCATTTCAAAGAGTTGACAAGAAGGTGTGAGTAACAGTAGAGGGAAAAATTAGCATGGGGAAATAGTTTTTAGTTTGTGTAATGACCCATCCATGACCAGTCTTTATTCAGGCCTAATTTGATGGTGTCCAATTTGCAAATTAATTCCAGTTCTGCGGTTTCTCATTGGAGTCTGTTTTTGAAATTTTTTAGTTGAAGAATTGCCACTTTTAAGTCTGAAATTGAGTGTCCAGGGAGGTTGAAGTGTTCTCTGACTGGTTTTTTGAATGTTATAATTCTTGACGTCTGATTTGTGTCCATTTATTCTTTTGCATAGAGACTGTCCAGTTTGGCCAATTTATATGGCAGAGGGGCATTGCTGGCACATGATGGCATATCACATTGGTAGATGTGCAGGTGAACGAGCCCCTGATGGTGTGGCTGATGTGATTAGGTTCTATGATGGTGTCCCTTGAATAGATATGTGGACAGAATTGGGAACGGGGTTTGTTGCAAGTATAGTTTCCTGGATTAGTGTTTTTGGACAGAAATCATAATACCACAATATAACTCCATGGTACACCCCATCTCAAAATATACATTAGTATTGGAAAAGGTATGGAAGAGCTTCCATATGAGGAGAGATTAAAAAGACTGAGACTGTTCAGCTTGGAAAAGAGATGACTAAGTAGGGGTATGATAGAGGTCTATAAAATCGTGATAGTTGTCGAGCAGGTGAATAAGTAAGTGTTATATACTCCTACACATAACACAAGAATCAGGGATCACCTGATGAAATTAATAGGCAGCAGATTTAAAACAAACAAAACTCAGCACTTCTTCAGACAATACACACTCAACCTGTTGAACTCATTGCCAGGGGATGTTGTGAAGGCCAAAAGTAAAACTTGGTTAAAAAATAATTAGCTAGTTCCATTAATGGCTATTAGCTAAGATTGTCAGGGACACAATCCCATGCTCTGGATATCCCTAAGCTTCTGACTGCCAAATGCTCATACTGGACAACCGGGGCTGGTTCACAAAATAATTGCCCTTTTCTGTTAATTCCTTCTGAAGCATCTGGCATCGGCCACTGTCAGAAGAGAGGATACTGAGCTAGATGGACCATTGGTCTGATTCAGTATGGACAGTCTTATGTTTTTAAGATGTTGAGCTCTCACAGCTCCCTTGGTGTTTTTGGTGCTCAACACTTCTGGTAAGCCGGCCCGATATGTCTGAGTTGGCATATATCTGCAGTCAAAGTGTGACAAATTCTGCACACCACATAACTGAGTGCAGATTTTTCCTACCTGATGTGGCTTATATAAAGTTTTTGTTGGATTGGGCAATCATCCTTATTTTGTCCTTATTAAGAAAAAAGGTAGGGAAATTTAATACATTAGCACTGTTAACATAAAATTATAGTTGAGAATTTACATGCATAAAGATTAGGAAATTCAAAGTTCTGGCCCCCAGATCCATCATAACTTGGCCACAGTGTACATACATAGGTGTGGACACAGATGCAGACAAACACACTAGATGCATGGAAGGTCCAAAGCTAAAGGTGCTGTGGGAACCTTAACTCGGAATTTCCTGGTTGTTATGCATTTCATCTGTCAGCCACAGCCTTGTATTAACACTGAAAGGTGCAGTGAGTATATATATATATATGACTAATAAAATAAGTGACAAAAGAAGAGGCGTTCCAGGTTATGGCTCCAATTCTGTAAATATTTTAGGCACATAAGTGAGAATGTATGGATGGATGAGCCCCATTAAGTTTGATGAGACTATTCATGTATGCAAAGTTACTCATGTGCATCTGTATTTGCAAGATGTGTTTCTGTCTCAGTTACCTTGTTTTTGATAGGAGTGGGGCCTGGACAATTTTGATATGCATGGTTTTAACATGTTATCTGGTATGTATGTTATTATGTAACAATAAAATAATATTTTACAGCTTAATATGTATTTATTTGCCTCTGTAAGAGACAGGATGGTATAGTGAACTATACTGGCTTTTTGGTTTTTCGTTGTAAACATCTACATATAAATCTTTTGCTTTTTCCTTATATTCTTTATACTTTTTCTTAAAGTTTCACTGAAACACCAAATCAGAGCATAAGGACAGAATGTCTTCATCTTGCAGGGTGCTGCATGCAAAAAAGAAACCTGCAGAATTCATTGTAAGGACAAATTAATGATAGCTTTGGAATACAAGAAGGATGCTAGAAGTGACAAGGCTCCTCGGAGTAGCATAATCAGCTAACAAATCTGAGTGCAAAATTCAATGGTATCTACTAGTAACAATGTAAATGTGATTTTTTACAGCTAAGGGAGATGTTGACATTGTTTTTATTACAATTATTTTGGCAATCAAAGGAAAAGAATATAGTGACATTTGTGGTAGCGGACTGTCTAGTGGGATTTGGAAATTGGTAATTTCCACTACTTAGAAGACAGTAAATAAATAAAAAATAAAATAATCAAAATCTTTTGAATACAATGGACCAAACTTTACTCCCACTTACACTGGTGTAAATCCAGAATAACTCCATTGACTTCAGTGCAGTTACACTGGGATAAAATGAGAACAGACTTTGGGCCAAATAGAATGCAAAAAGAAGCCTTGGGGGAAATAGTATTGAGAATCATGTATTTCAGGAACAATATTGTACATTCCCATTTATTTCCTGTTGTTATACTGACAGATTATAACTGCTGTGTGCTGTGATTGACAGATAAACATAAGAATTTTCATGAAGGCAACATGGATTTTAACAGACCAAGCTGTATGTTATCTATTCCCTATGACAGCAAAGTGTCAGTTGTAAGTAAACTAAATGGAAATAAACATCCACAACAGTCTCATAAATTTTCAGTTAAAATATTTTCAGACAACAAGGCTCTCATTTTAAAATGAACTTTACCATTAAGTTATATAATGCTGTGACTAACTTGCAAGTAATTACTAAACTATGAGAAGAATTCTCCCATAGAAAAAGGACAAGTACATTATAAGCATCCAACTCACCTCAGTTGTGAGTTAATCTATCAATTCCTGCCAGGTCTTCAAGGCCTGACATATTTGTGGGGTGGGCGGGGAGACAGAGGACTTTTAGGAATTACCTCTTTGCACCATCAACTCATTTTTTGCATGCTGAATGATCACTGTTGGAAGATATGGTCATCTCATGATAAATAAAATAGTGCGTATTTATAGATTAGCAAGGAAGCCCAAATCTTTACGGAGTGTGGCATCTCTAGCAAATATGTACATAGAAGAAATGTAAAAGGAAAGGAGTTAATGAAGAAAATGCTAAAAGGGAAATGTACTTTTGCAATGCAAATGTGCTATATAACAAATTAATGTGGAATTTATAGATATTAATATACAGGAACATAAGATCAATAATAGAAGGCTGTAAAAATGCCTTCATAAAAATGGAAAGAAGTTTAACAAAGTAAGTAGGAGAATGAGAGGGTTAGTCATATGAAGAGAAGTGGGATATTATGGGATAACTTAAACCTAGCTGGAAGATTACATTAACTGGGCTATTAACAATAAAGAATATAGATTAGATGCAGCAGGCAGGATTGTAAAATGGGAGGTGTGGCCCTTTTTATGAGCAATGGGGTGGGATTGCATAATCCCCTTTCACTTTTAGGGAGGGAGGGGATGAAAGCTGCCTTGATATCAGTCAAGGCAGAGATAAAACAGCAGCATTCTTGCACTTCCACCAAGCTTGTAGACTCAATGCTATATGAGAAGCAAGTGGATAGGGATTCTTCAGGTTCTTAGGGGAGTAATCAGCAAGAGGTTGGAGTAGTGGGACAGATAGGCACTCTGAGGAGCCTCAGCCCATGGCAAACCCAGAGAATTTCCATTGTAAACACTTTGAGATCTATGGATGGAAAGGACTATATAGTATCAGATAAGTATTATGACTAAATTCCTATGGCAGCTCATGCTGAACGTTTCAGCATTAATTCCTGCTCCATCTCAGGAAGGGAGGGAAAGCACATGTGTGGATGGCAAGCCAATTGCATCATATCTCTTAGGTAAGGGGGACTCTGGAGGGGTAGCACAGAGGTATGGACCACCCGTGCCGACCTTTCAACATCAACATAGCTGGAGGAATACATCCCCTGCTCTTACTACAGTCCCACAAGCCCCTCTGCCCCCAAAAGGGATGACATGGTAGTGTGTCTATGATCATCTACTTTTCCCCTCCTGCATGATGTTCTGTGCTAGACATTGACATAGACCTGGATTTGTTTTTTCGTTAAAGGAAGGTTGGTGGAGAAACTGATAGTGAAGTGTTATTCTGAATTTAATTTGAAGAGGTTTCATAGAATAAACTAGTTACAGGAATATTTTATACTCCACCTTTGTCAAAAACAAACAGCTGGACTGTGAAATGACTGAGTAAATGAAGCAGCATATGAAAGGTCAGGAGAGCCAGAGCAGTAATGGGAGATTTTCTTAACCTAGTCATAGATGCGAGTGAATTAAATGGCAGAAATGAAACTAGCAGTATGTATGTGGTGTGGAACAAGATTGCTTTTCAACTCAGTATGTTTCAAAATACTTTGACGAATAACAACATTGAGAATGGCAGATCCCACCAAGACTAAAATGTGAAGGAGGAGAGAATGTGGAGGGCAATTCTGGCAGATTTGTTGGGTTTAAGAGTGAGCTCAGAAAAAGTTAGAGGTGAAACCCAAAAGCATGTACTATTGGATGATAAAATGACATGCTACATGCTCTGATGATTAAAATCTAATGGACTGAGGTGCTTGGGGGATGTTTCAAGAAAATTATTGAATATACTGTGTTCTGCAAAAAGGTAAGAGTAATAGAAAGTAAATAAAAGACTAATAAATGAATTAATATAGCATTTAAAAATAGCCGTGTGTATTTTTGGGTCTGACTTGTGAATACAGTAGTAGAAAGTTAATTGGCTGCCATCTATTCATTCTTTCTAAATTAAAATCAAATTATTTAATAGCATTATATTCACACCCGGTCTGGCTGCAGATGGCTATATTTTACCAAGGAACATGCAAGATGAGATACACTATACTTCCAAGATGTCATCTTTGTATTCTACACATTTAAACTTTTCCATTTGTAAAAAGGAAAGCCATGTTTTAAACTAGTGAATGCTTTTTATTAAAAAAAAATGAATATGCTTTATATAACCTCTAGTTTTGTTATTATCATGATTATTATTATTTGTTTGGTGATAGCAAGGAACTTAGCACTGTAAAGGATGTTGAATGGAGCCAAGCATTTCACAGAAGAACTTATAGTCCAGAGCCAGTTAGTGTAGCTGCACTGGAATCAATGACAGACATTGGAGCTACACTAAATTGACACAAGTTGAGGGATCTATCCTGAGGTGTTGAAGTGAAGTAAAAAGCGCAAGAGATTCAGGGAATATGAAGACATTGTATAATAAATGTAGGTTGAAGCAGATTTTTAAAATGAGTGTTAAGAGTTTAAACTAAATGTGTAATAAATTGCCAGTGGAGAGATTTGTTGAGGGGACTAACACGGTCTGTGTGAAGGAAAAGAGAATTCTTTTGTAGCAACATTTGAGACAGACTATTGAGGAGCAAAACTGGAGTCAGAGGCGCCCAGGAAGAGGAGGATGTGGCAGTATAAATGAGAAACTACCAGAATATAAGGAGAGTTTTAGCTATAGGCATGAAGAGTAAAGAAATGGGGTGAATTCCTGGCCACACTGAAGTCAGTTGCAAAACTTCCATTGCCATCAATAGTATTTCATGCATGGATCTGAGAGATATAGCCTTTAAAAACTAATCCAGCACCACTGCACTCCAAAATTATATTCTGAAGTCTGATACAGCAGAGAACAAATTGGTGAGTACTTTAGCACAGAATAATCATCTAAAGAATTTAACCCTGCTACAAAATAACTTCCTTTCCCACTCCTCACCCTTTCTAGACCTGAGGGGACTCTCTACACTTGAATGAAATATTTGAGGCCAAAAGATCAATGAATCATACAAAAAAGCACTGAAAGCAGAAGGAGATACGCACAGAGAGGGCTGAAAGTGGGATATTAACTGTTAGATTAGAAAAGAGAAAAGGAATCACTTTTTGAACACACTAAAATATCACCAAGGAAAACAACAAAACAATCAATCTTCCAACTTGTCAGAGTGTACTCTAGAGACTTTAGTGGAAAGTAATTTTAATTCCTGCCCCCTTGATTTTGCAGAGGGCTGATCTCTGATTACTAATGAATGAAATTCTCCCATGTGGAGGGCCAATACAGAGCCTGTGTATGACATAAATCTCATTTACACCTTCAATATTGGGTTTAAGTGGGACTATAAAGGGCTGTGCAGCTATTGTGAATTATGCCATATAAGCACATTTTCTTGGTTTTATAATGAGGTTGCAATACAAGTCATTATTTCTTTAAATGAGCAGCAAAACATTCTCACCATCACAGGTCAACAATGCCCCATTGTTTGCTATCACCTGCATCCCACAGACAAACATTTCATTTCATTTCCACTCTCTATAGTGCATATGTTCATTATACAGAGATTTGTCTGAGTTAAGTTACATTTACATTCAAATGACAAGTTATGATTCATTTAAAAGATCCTTTGGTAGCATAAATAGCCTGATTAGAAATATATAATTATGGCACATTATATCATCCAAGTCTTTATGATCCAACATTCAGACAGCCTTTAGCGTTTATTTTCAGTGACGTCCAGAAGCTGAGTCTGATGCCAAGCTTGGTCATGCAGAGAATGGAAATTTAAGGAGTCATTTTCATTTATAATAAACACACCCAGCTGGGATCACAGCTGCTAACTAAGGATGCCAAGCTCATGCTTCCTGCTACCTGGAAAGGTCTAATTATTAAAACACCTAGACTGGGTCTCAAGACTATAACTGAAAGAAATTGAGATTCATTTAGGAATATCCCTGAACACTGGAAAAACAAGACAGCTGAAACAACATCATATCACTTAGCAGTGGGGGATATTTTATACAGTGGCATAAATTGAAAGATCAGTAAAATGAAGCTGAAGTAATGAACTTCCAGGGGTATGTAACTTGAAAATCCTAATTGACTCAGTTTGTCTGATCTCCTTGTACAAAACCATTTAAAATCAATAATTGAACAAAACAAAGAAAGAACATTTCTGCCACTAACTATTTACTTAGCACTTTTATAAAGTGAAGACTCAGAAGAGCAGGTGGAAAAGGACAACATTTATGAAAGTGGATCCCCCTTGTCCTGTTTACAAAAGCAAATGATGTGATAAATTAGTGAGGGGAATGTTCTTTCTGTTTGATGGCATAAACACAACATTTGTTAATGTTTCTGTGTACCCTGATGGAAGTACAGCGCTAAGGCAATTACATCCACAAGAAGATAAGGGATTAGAGTACAAACTCTATCAGAGGAAAATCTGGCATGGTACAGCAAAACTGGTCAACTGGTCACTGCAAACCTCATTTTCCAAAGCCTCATGAGATACTGGGAACTTTTGAATAACTGGAAGGGAGCTGGTCCCCTAGGCTTTGAAATCTGCATGCAGGATCCTTGCTGGGCTGGGTCCCCCAACTACAACATGCCTGCTATCTATCTTAAGGCTTCAGTCCTAGAGATGGACTTGGACTGCCACAGAGTTATAGTTCTGCAGACCTTAGAAGCTGTGCAAGGATCACAGCTCTTGTATAGTTCATCAGTGGTTAAAGAAGTAGGAGATCAGAATAGAAGGGGAACTTACTAGTTGTGGTGGCTGTCATGATGTCTCAGATGAGGTATTGCACCATGTTGCCATGATGAGATGCACCATGGGGAAGAGGATCAAGACAAAGGAAGTATATCTGAAAGGCATTTTTGTGTAGGGTGACCATACATCCCATTTTGGTGGGAACAGTCTCTTTTCTAAGCCCTGTCCCGTCCGTCCTGGCTTTTTTTTTTTTTAAAGGAGGCATTTGTCCCATTTGTTCTTGCCAACTTGATCAGCTGGCAAGAGCAAATGGGACAAATGCCCACTTTTGTAAAAAAAAGTGGAGTGCGGGGGGAAGCGAGTAAAGATGCCAGCCCCCTGCTGCGGGGGGGATGGGGGAGAAGCAGGCAGGCAGGCGTGGGGCTGGGAGACAGTGTTTCAGCATGCGAAGGGGCCAGCGACCAGCAACAGCACTGAGAGAGGGAGCCTTGGGTAAGCGGCTGAGGGTATCCAGTTTTTCTCCTTGGGAAATATGGTCACTTTATTTTTATCTCATGCAGGATGCTAGCCAATTAAACAAGAGTGTGTTTCTGTGTACAATGTGCAGAAGTGAGGCAGAGGAGGCTCTTTGCCTCTTCTCCAATAAAGGCTGCCATTTAGACTGATCAGACAGGAGAATCAGCACTGATGTCAAATGAACAAGTAAAATTAAGGGGTCTGGTACTCCGTATCCCAGGTCATGTTTGATATACTGAGGCAATTTCCTGTATTTTATGAGATTTTTAAGATAGTTCAGGAGAAAAGTTTAGTTTTTATTTTGCATAAAACCTAACTAGTTTTTATTCAACAAACATGCACCAGAGCCACCAAAACCAGAAGGTCCCACTCTAGAAAGGAGAATTTGCTGTGGATTTCTTCTAGCTGTTAGCGTAATGGTCTCCCCATCAAAGGCCAGGTCTCTGTCCTCTTCTCCTACATGATCATGTCCCCTAACATCTATATCAAAACATTTTAGCGTAATATTTTGGCACCAGACTTTCTATATAGAAATTTAATATATATTTTGATATACTTTGTCTCCCAAGTTTGCTGTTTGTCTTCTTTTCCCTATGTCATTCTTCCTTTCCTTCTCTCTGTCCAGTTTTTTTCTGTGGTTTTTCAGTTCTTTGTAATTATCATTTCACTTCCTCCATCATAATCTTCTGTGTCCACCATAATCTCCTTGGTTCTCCTCCACAGCAGCTCTCTCACTTTCCCCCCTTTGACTCCTGTCATTCTCCTCCTTCCAGCCTCCCTCCCTGACTCTCCATCCCCTATGTTCATTCCTCTCCACTCTGCTACAGGAATAGAAATAGTTGACAGGGCTATTTTGTTGCATCTGGGATTTTTTGTCCATAGATTAGACCAGGTGCTGGTGAGGGTGGTGGGTTTCCTCTTCCATCCCCATCTCCTTATAGACCTGGAAGGAAGGCAGAACTGATGAACAGACAGATCTTCATGCAGAAGAAACAAAAGAAATTCCTCTTCTCTCATCAGCTACTGCTGCTGCTCCACGTGCATGCAGGAAGGCTAGGAGCCGAAGAATCTTCCTAACAGCAAGCAAGTCCTGCTGATCTTCCTAGTTCATGATTCCCCCATCTGAAATGTCCTCACTGCACTAGCCAGTCAGGAGGTGTGAGGAATGGGGGAACCTGTGCTCCTTCCAGCCACAAAGAAGGACAGGAGAACAAGCTCTTTCCCCCATTAGCAGATGGAGTGCTGTTCTTCACCACGTTGATCTGAGCTCCACAGGACATAACTCCATTAATGTGGAGCCTACACACCCTTCAGGACTAGAACTCTGTGCAGTCCAGTTCTGAAGAGCTCCTAAACTCTTCAGGACTGATTGTCTAATCTAGCATATTATAGGATGACTATCAGGAGCTCTGCAGGATCCAAGCTCTTGTGCAGTTTAGGACAGGTCAGAACTTCCAGACATCCTCATGGAACATACTAACCTTTGCATAACGAAGGTTTGTTTAGTGGGATTTGGATAATCCCATTTAACTACATACCATATACACACAGAATCGTAAACACATAGGGCCAGAAGGGACCTCAACAGGTCATCTAGTCCATATCCATGCAGTGAGGCAAGACCAAGTATAGCTAGACCAGGGGTCTCAAACACGTGGCCCTTGGAGTTTTCTGCTGCCTGCCAAGCTCCCCTTCCCTCCCCCGAGTTATTTCATACGGCCTGCCAAGCTCTCTTCCCCCCCGCAGCATGTCGTGTCCCCACTCCTTCCCCTACCTCCCAGTGCTTCCTGCCAAACAGCTGTTTGGCGGCACTTAGGGCTTCCCAAGAGGGAGGGGGAGGAGTGGGGAGCCGCACAGCTCAGGGGAGAGGCGGAGAAGAGGCAGGGCACAGGTGGGGGCTCAGGAAAGGGGTGGAGTGGGGCCGGGGCCGGAGGCAGAGTGGGGGCCTTTAACAGAAGTAATTCTAAAAGTGCGTGTTTTGTCCTTTGAGCGACAGAGGTGAAAGTAAGCCGGTGCGGTCCGGTACAGCATACCGGCAAGAGCCAGTACGCCATGCTGGACGGCATCGACTTCCACGGCGGGGATTGAAAGGGCTCTGGGCTGCCCGCAACCGCGGGGAGCTTTGAGGCCTTCAAATCCCCTGCCCGCAGCGGCAGGGAGCTCTGAGCCCTTTAAATCCTGGCCACAGCTCCGGCGGCCGGGCTGGGGCTGGGATTTAAAGGGCTCAGAGCTCCCCGCCGCTGCGGGCAGCCCGGAAGCCCTTTAAATCCTGGCCGTGGATGAGATTTAAAGGACTCAAAGCTCCCCGCTGCTGCAGGCAGCCCTGAGCCCTTTAAATCCCGGCTGCGGCTGAGATTTAAAGGGTTCAGAGCTCCCCGCCGCTGCGGGCAGCCCAGAGCCCTTTGAATCCCGGCCACGGCTCTGGTGGCCGGGCTGGTGCCAGGATTTAAAGGGCTCCGGGCTTCCCTCAGTGGCAGGAGCTCTGGGCCCTTTAAATCCCTGCCCCAGCCCCGCAAAGCTCGGGGTTCCCCCTGGCAGCCAGAGCCCCGGGCCCTTTAATTTGCCCCTGAGCCCCGGGGGGCTCCCAGCCACCTCTGCAGCTGGGAGCCCCTGGTTGATTTAAAGGCTCTGGGTCTCCCAGCCACAGCTGGTTCCCCGGGCCTTTAAATCTTGAGAGGCTACTCCTCTTCCAGATGAGGCCACGCCCCCCTCAGGACTCCGGCAGTACCGGTAAGTTACTTTCACCCCTGACTACTGAGTGTTTATATTTTATTAAAACCCCTCAGAAATGACTTCATTGAAAAAAAAGAACACTCATGGAAGAAAAGAGAGTTTTCCAAGACAAATGGGAAAATTTATATTTTTTCAGAGGTAAAAGATAAAATTCAATGCCTTATTTATCAGCAAATGATTGCTGTTCCCAAGGAGTATAACGTGTGTCAGCACTACGACATGATGCGCCATGAAAAATATGATGCATTCACTGGAAAAATCCGAGAGGAAAAAGTTCGGCAATTTAAAGCAGCATTTGCCAAGCAAAGAAATTTCTTTTCAGAGATTAACAAGTCTAGCGAAGATTCAGTAAAAGCAAGTTTTGTGATAAGCGAAATGATAGCGAAATCATCGCGACCTTTTACAGAAGGCCTATTCGTAAAAGAATGCCTTTTGAAGTGAAATTTTATGTCTTGATAGGAAGAAAGTTTTTGAAGGCATAAGCTTGTCTGCCAATACAGTTGCCTGCAGGATAACAGATTTAGCAGATAATGTGCAAAAACAATTGATTCAAATGGCAAAAGACTTTGAAGCATTTTCAGTTGCTCTTGATGAGAGTACAAATGTATCAGATACTGCACAGTGCGCAGTGTTCATTAGAGGTGTGGATTGCAATTTGAATATAACTGAAGAATTGCTGGATTTAATGCCACTCAAGGGTACCACAATGGGACATGGCATATTTCAGGGACTGGAAGAGTGCATTGAAAAAGCTGCGCTGCCATGGAACAAACTCGTATCTTTGACTACGGATGGTGCACCATCAATGTGCTCTGAAAACATTGGTGAGGTTGGATTATTGAAGACCAAACTGAACAGCCTCAATATACGAGGAATTAGCTTCTCCAGTATATATTGCATTTTGCACAAAGAAGCCCTGTGTAGTAAAAGTCTACAAATGAAGGAAGTTATGGATGTAGTTGTTAAAACCGTTAATTTTATATGTGCATGAGGGCTGAATCACAGACAGTTCACTTCTTTTCTAGCAAATATGGACAACGAATATGGGGAACTTCTATATCACACTGAAGTTAGATGGCTGAGTTGTGGAAATGTTTTGAAGCATTTTTTTGCACTTAGGAGATTGATTCCTTCATGAAAATGAAAAACAAGGAGGTTCCACAGCTTGCTGCTTCCACTTTTATCTGCAACCTTGCTTTTCTAACAGATGTAACTGATCACCTGAATGCACTGAACTTGAAGCTTCAGGGTAGAAAACAAGTGATAACACAGATGTATGACAGTGTTAAGTCATTCAAAGTCAAGCTTACTTTGTGGGGGAAACAGCTGACTGCTAGCAATTTGGTCCATTTCTCAACTCTGAATTCCTTAGGAAAAGTTGAATCCAAATCTTTGAAAGAATATGCAGATATCATTTCTAACTTACACAAACAGTTTGATGTGCGGTTTAAAGATTTCAAGGCACTTGAACCACATTTTCAACTTTTTTCCACACCATTTGCTGTGGAAATTGACAATGTTGCAGAGGAAATGCAGATGGAGTTAGTGGAGCTTCAGTGTGATAGCATGTTGAAGCACTAGTATACAGATGTTGGAATTCCAGAATTCTACCAGTTTCTTTCACAAGAAAGATTTCCCATGTTATTCTCTGCTTCCGCAAGGGTAATGGCAATGTTTGGAAGTACATATATATGTGAACAGTTTTTATCTTCCATGAAGATTAACAAATCCGTGTTAAGGTCAAGGCCTACTGATGAACATTTGAAAGCAACACTGAGATTGGTTTTGTCTCAGGATATCAAACCTAATGTTGATGCTCTGGTTGATGCAAAATGCTGCCAGCTAAGTGGCCAAAAATGAAATGACTGTCAAAATTAGCACTGACTTTGCATTACAGTTTTTAAAAAGTTAATACATTGACTTTTAATAGCATAAATATATTACTCTTCATTTTTTACTATATTTTTGTATCATTGTATGAAAAGGTTTCAGTGATGCGACCCTCGGGCCAATGTACTAGTCCTCATGTGGCCCTCGTGGTGATTTGAGTTTGAGATCCCTGAGCTAGACCATCCCAGACCAGTGTTTAAGAGAGATGAGATGGGTGAGGTAATATCTTTTATTGGACCAACTTCTGTTAGTAAGAGAGACAAGCTTTCGAGTCACACAGAGCTCTTTAATCTGCTCTTAAAAACCTCCATTGGAAACCTGTTCCAGCACTTAACTATCCTTATAGTTAGAAAGGTTTTCCTAATATCTAACCTAAATCTCCCTTGCTTCAAATTAAACAGATTCTTTCTTGTTCTACCTTCTGTGAACATGGAGAACAATTGATCACTAGCCTCTTTATAATATCCCTTAACACATTAGAAGCCTTATCAAGTGGCCCTTCAGTCTTCTTTTCTCAAGACTAAATATACCCTATTTTGTAACCTTTCCTCATAGGCCAAACTTTTTATCATTTTGTTGCTGCCCTCTGAACTCTCTCCAGTTTGTCTACATCAGTGGTTCTCAAACTTTTGTACTGGTGACCCCTTTCACATAGCTAGCCTCTTATGCAGACCCCACCCCTAATAAATTAAAAACACTTTTTTATACATTTAACACCATTATAAATGCTGGAGGCAAAGTGGGGCTTGGGGTGGAGCTGACAGCTTGTGACCCCTCATGTAATAGCCTTGTGACCCCTGAGGGGTCCCAACCTCCAGTTTCAGAACCCCTGGGTCTACATCATTCCTAAATTGTGGCTCCTGAACTGGACACAGTACTCCAGCTGAGGCCTCACCAGTGCTGAGTAGAGGGGACAATGACGTCCCTTGTCTTACATAAAACACTCCAGTTAATACACCCCAGAATATAGCCATTTTTGCAACTGCATCATATTGTGGACTCATTCTATTTGAGCCACTACCATCTCTAGATCTTATTCAGCAGCACCCCCACCTAGCCAGTTATTCTCCATTTTGTACTTGTGCATTTGATTTTTCTTCTTTCTAAGGGTACGTCTACACTACGGGATTATCCCGAATTTACATAAACCGGTTTAACAAAACAGATTGTATAAAATCGAGTGTGCGCAGCCACACTAAACACATTAAATCGGTGGTGTGCGTCCATGGTCCGAGGCTAGCGTTGATTTCTGGAGCATTGCACTGTGGGTAGCTATTCCGTAGCTATCCCATAGTTCCCGCAGCCTCCCCCGCCCCTTGGAATTTCCGGGTTGAGATCCCAGTGCCTGATGCGGCAAAAATCATTGTCGCGGGTGGTTCTGGGTAAATGTCGTCAGTCACTCCTTCCGCTGGGAAAGCAACGGCAGACAAGCATTTCGTGCCTTTTTTCCCTGGATTGCCATAGCTGATGCCATAGCATGGCAATCATGGAGCCTGTTTAGCCTTTTGTGACTGTCACCGTATGTGTACTAGATGCCGCTCACAGAGGCGATTCAGCAGCGCTACACAGCAGCATGCTTTTGCTTTTGCATGACAGCAGAGATGGTTACCAGCCATATTGTACCATCTACCATGCCATAAATTGGTAATAAGATGATCGTGGCTACCAGTCCTTTTGCACTGCACCATCTGTTGCTGCCATAAGTGCCCCTGGCTGCTCTTAGCCAGTGGCGCAAAAGCCAAAATTGGGAATGACTCCCTGAGTCAATCGCTCCTTTTTGGTATCTAAAAATAGAATCAGTCCTGCCTAGAATATGGGCAAGTGTACTAGAGAACCACTGTATCATAGAACCAGAGAGCACAGCTGCTCTGTGTCAGATCCTGCAGAAATTATGAGCTGTATTCTATTCACAGGGGGTGCTCCTGCAACAACCCCACCTGTTGATTCCGTTCTTCCCTCAGCCTTCCTGGGTTACCGTAGCATTGTCCCCCCACTTGTGTGATGAAGTAATAAAGAATGCAGGAATAAGACACAGTGACTTGTTAGTGAGATATGAGTGGAAGGCAGCCTCCAGCTGCTATGATAGTCCAGACAGGACAGTAAGGAGTGTGTAGGAGAGGAGCCCAGCATCCCTCTGCTAGTCCAGGGGCAATTGAATCTTTTCTTTACAGATGAAGGGTGGGGGCTGATGGAGCTCAGCCCCCTGTTGCTATGATGACGATGGTTATCAGCCATACTGTACCATCTACCAGGAAAAATTAGGGCCAGGCGCCCTTGATCGACCTAACAGATGCTAGTCAGCATGGTTACCAGTCCTTTTGCACTGCCCCATGTGCCAATAGGCTGATGATGAGGACGGATACCAGCCATATTGTACCATCAGCCAGCCATAGCGTGGGGGGAGCACGGATGTTGGTGTTGAGTGCTGCACCATCGTGTCTATCTGCAGCATTCAGTAAAGATAGGGTGACATGTAAAAGAGTCAAGAGAGGATTGTTTTCCCTTTCACTTCTGGGGGTGGGTGGGGGGGTGCGTAAATTGCCTAGCTATGTCCTGACCCACCGCGGACACTGTTTTTGACCCTAGAAGCATTTGGAGCTCAGCCAAGAATGCAAATGCTTTTCAGAGACTGCAGGAACTGTGGGATAGCTTGAGTCCTCCAGTCCATGAGCGTCCATTTGATTCTTTGGCTTTCCGTTACGCTTGTCACGCAGCAGTGCGCTGAGTCCCTGCTATGGCATCTGTCTGGAGATTTTTTTAAAATGATTTTGAATTTCGTCTTCTGTAACGGAGCGCTGATAGAACAGATTTGCCTGCCCTTACAGCGATCACGTCCGCATCGTCCATGCGGGAGCTCTTTCTTTCTTTTGATTTTTAACTGCATCACCACACGTGCTGATCGGAGCTCCACGCTGGGCAAACAGGAAATATTCAAAAGTTCGCGGGGCTTTTCCTGTCTACCTGGCCACTGCATCCGAGTTCAGATTGCTGTCCAGAGCGGTCAGTGGTGCACTATGGGATACCGCCCGGAGGCCAATACCGTCGATCTGCGGCCACACTAACCCCAATCCGATATGGTAATACCGATATTAGCGCTACTCCTCTCGTTAGGGAGGAGTACAGAAACCGGTTTAAAGAGCCCTTTATACCGATATAAAGGGCCTCTTAGTGTGGACGGGTGTGGTGTTAAATCGGTTTTACGCTCCTAAAACCGGTTTAAACGCCTAGTGTAGACCAGGCCTAAGTGAAGTACTTTAAACTTGTCACTGTTTAATTTCATTTTGTTGATTTCAGACCAATCTCCAAGTTGTCAAGTATCAGGGAGTAGCCATGTTAGTCTATATCCACAAAAACAACAAGGAGTCCTAGTTAGGTTTTTTTACCAAAGGAAAGCTTATGCCCAAATAAATCTGTTAGTCTTTAAGGTGGCACCAGACTCCTTGTTGTTCAAGTTGTCAAGGTTGTTCTAAATTCTAATCATGTCTTCCGAAGCAACCCATCCCAGCTTGATGTCACCTGGCTATTTTATAAGCATACTCTCCATTCCATTATTCAAGTAATTAATAAAAATATGGACTAGTTCCAGATCTATGAGATCCTGTGGGACCCCACTAGATACATCCCCCCAATTTGACAGTGAACACTTGATAACTACTCTCTGAGTACTGTCTTTCAACCACGTTTGCAAACACCTGATAGTAATTTAATCTAGACCACATTTCCCTACTTTGCTTATGAGAATGTCACGTGGGGGGGTGTCAAAAGCCTTAAAAAAAATCAAGATATATCACCTCTACCGCTTCCCCCCATCCACTCGACCAGTAACCCTGTCAAAGACAGAAATTAGGTTAGTTAGGTATGTTTTGTTCTTGACAAAGTCATGTTGACTATTATTTATCACCCTATTATCCTCTAGGGACGTACAAATTGATTATCTAATAATATCTTTGCAGGTATCAAAGTTAGGATGACTGGTCTATAATTCCATGGGTCCTCTTTGTTTCCCTTGTTAAAGAAAAGCACTATGTTTGCCCTTCTCTTGTCCTCTGAGACTTCACCCATACTCCACAAGTTCTCCAAAATAATCACTAATATTTCTGAGATTTCATCAGCTAGCTCCTTATGTGCCTTACTATGAATTTCATCAGGCCCTGCTGACTTGAATACATCTAAACATATCTAAATATTCTTTAACCTCTCCTTTCCCTGTTTTGACTTGCATTTCTTCCTCCTTTTTGTTAATATTAATTGTATTAAGTATGTGGGCGTAACGAACCTTTTTTAGTGAAGATTGAAGCAAAATAGGCATTAAACACCTCAGCCTTCTTGATGTCCATTACTAGCTCTCCTTCCCCACTAAGTAGAGGACGTATACTTTCCTTCGTCTTTCTCTTGCTCCTAATGTATTTACAAGACCTTTACTTATTGCCTTTTATGTCCCTTGCTAGGCGTAACTCATTGTGTGCCTTAGCCTTTCTGATTTTGTCCCAACATTCTTGTGCTATTCTTTTGTAGTTAACCTTAGCAATCTGCACCCAAAGGATAGCATAACAGGAGGAAGCTGCCTGCCAAGCACCCCATCATAGCCAGAGGTCACTCTGTAGCACCCTGCCTCTGTTTCCCCCTCTTCAGGGTCCTTTAGGAACTCTCAGTTCAAAGGTGGTAGACTGGCTTAGGCCCAGGCTCTCCAGCCCCCAGGGCAAGCAACCTTGTTACAGTTAGGTTGACTTACGCTGATGTTTGGTTTTGCAAAGTATTGTCAGCATAGTTTGAAAAGATGACCAGCAGTAAGTTATGATGCTTAAAGCAGTATATGTTTTATGCTCTTTTTGCCCTATTATCCTATGAAGTGGCTTTTCTAATGTAGTTGAAAGTCATGTGTCCCTTATAGTCAATAGCAGAGCTCCAGCAATAATTCAGGCAGCTATCTTTAGCAGTAACACTGAAGTGTTCATCATATTTAACATTTTCCATCCCTCACATTCACTTACAATTTCACTTTCATTCAGAATAATATTGAGTAAAGCTCCACAGACTCATAGTGCTTGTCTACACTACAAAATTAGGTCAGTTTAATTTAGGTCGACCTACAGCCACCGCTGTAATTCAGTCACCTCTTGGTATCCACATTACCCTCCTTCTGCCGGTGGCGTGTGTCCTCACCAGGAGCATATGTACCGATTGAAGTGGGGCATTATGGGGCACTGACAGCCCTTCCGGGCTCACAGTTGGAGCCACCCACTGGCCCCAGCTCCAGGGCGGAGCCTACCAGCATCAATTTCACAACTCCAGCTGTGAGCTGCCACTGTGGATCCAGACAATAGCAGTCTTGAAACTGACAAAAATGACAGCCAACAGCCAAAGTAAGTGTAACAGACATTTTGTAGCCCTAACTACACTGACATAAGTGCTGCACCTCTCATGGAGGTGGAGTTATTATGTAAGTGTAGCAGGCCACTTACTTTGGTGGAAGCATCATTCTAGTGTAGACACTGACATAATTAGCTGCCTTATGTCAACCTAACTCTGTAATGTAGACCAAGCCCTGCTTTGAATATATATGTAGCTATAGCATGTAATATTTTTGCATTGCTTGCTCCCCAATTTGTTTTTCTTTAGTGCAGTTACCAAGACTGAAAGCAATAGAAGAGCAACTAAATGTATCCCAAATACTGCATTAACACTTGTCTTGTTTGAATCCCTGAGTCTTGCAGATACCCTCATTGATACTGGACCTGTGTTCCCCGTATACCTGCTTTACACTCTTAGTTCTTGATCCAGCTATATGGTGAAGAACCATCTGAAGCATGAGAGTTTAGCCAGAGCATAAATCTGAGGAAGTCTGTAAGGAAGGCAGCTGGAAATGCTAGCAGGTGTGGTGAAGATGACTGATAGCATGAGGGAATCAATTAAGTGGAGGGAGGTGTATTTAGGGTCATGGTATCAAGCAGGTTAGGGAGATGGTAAGGCCCTTGCTGTGTTGGAGGTGGACAGGAAAAGGAATAGATCAGGAGTTTGGGGAGGTCTAGAGCACTGTGTGTGTTTGTGTTGATGAGGGGGCAGGGGCCTGAGGAACTGAAAACAAATTTACCCATCTTCATCTGTGAATCCCTTATTATTTGTATTACTGTAGTGCCTAGGAGCCCTAGTAATGAACCAGGGCAAGGCCCTGAACTAGGCACTGAACAAAAAGGCAGTCTCTGCAATCAATGGGATAAGACTCCCATTGATATTAACGAGTTATGTGTGCTTAGTTGCAGTTG
The DNA here is from genome assembly GCF_020497125.1 of Mauremys mutica. Classification (NCBI taxonomy): domain Eukaryota; kingdom Metazoa; phylum Chordata; order Testudines; family Geoemydidae; genus Mauremys; species Mauremys mutica. The sequence goes on along the minus strand of NC_059076.1, from coordinate 97,369,054 downwards.
TATTGATTTATTTGTAGGAAGACATTTCCTTCCTGTAAATATTCTAACTGTAATTTCCCAGTTCCAGGGAATGTATTTTAATCCTTTTTTCTTGCTTTATTTTTCTGTGGTTTGCATTTTTAGTAGCTAAATACAATACAGTATTATATTTAATCTGGCATGCAATTTTGAGACCACTTTGTAGCTTCTGCTCACCATTAGGCATTTCACAAATCAGGACCTAATCATTCAAGAATCAATACCCTCCCTTTTATTTTCTAAAGATGACCCTGTGTTGAAGATTTTTTCTGATTGGTCCCAGGGTCATGTTTTACCCAATGGCTGATCCATATCTTCTGATTCTCAGAGTCTAGACCCATTTTAGTTACTTAGAGTTATGTTGCCACTTTACACTCTGCCTTGAGTAAGGGGCAACTCATAACTGTGCTTCCCCAGGAGCAGACCGAAGAGGAAATTATGACTCTGACAGTCATGATTTGGTCTCTGCTTCTCCCCTTGCTTTGGACAGGGGGTAAACTGTCTGCCCTTTATCAGGCTCACATTACTTCTCCCTGTGCACTGATTACGGTGTTGGCAGGGAGGAGTCAAGGCTCCATCCTTTCCCCACTCCTGCCCCCACCACTTCCTGCCTACCTGTATGGGAAGACGGGTAACATCCAAGAAGACTGCTTTTCCCCTGACCCTCAAGTGCTGTGCCCGTGATGAAAGTAGTCCACCTAAGGGAAAACACCCTCTTACTCCCTTGACAAATACATCAGGCAACCCTTCATCTTGTTCTTAAAGAACAAAAAACTCAGAGTAAAATGCAAGAATAAAATCTGTGCAGAGATTAAAAGGTGAAGAACCAGATCAATGGGACTTTATTTTTTTAAATTCTAGAAAGGCTGGTACAGCAGCCAAAAGCCACACACATATGAATTGTCGAGTAGTACCGAATTGCACACCAACACCCAGCAGTGAAGGCCTAACGCTGCCAACTTCTCAGTAAAAAGCCTACTTAAATCACAATAAAAGACTCAAGCCCTAGCGTAATATTTATTTAGACCTGTGACCTGTCAGTTCCTTGCCTCTAGTGCTGGGAGGTAGAGGGGATTTCATGCCCTGTTTCAGTGCAGACACAAATGTAACTAACTAGTACCAATTTGGAGAATGTGAGCAGGCTGATGAAGAGACATAAAGACATGCAAATAAAATGCTCGGACCTTAAGGTCTGTACTTATATGGCACAAATTATGCTTAAATCTGGGGAATCATTTCTCTTTTAATTTAAGTAATTTTTTTCTAACCAGGTGGCTAGTCTCAAGTTCTCATAGATATGTAGTTTTTTAAAAAATAAAAATAAAACAAGTTATCTATGGATTTCATGTTAGGTGGCTGATAAATTGAGGCAATAAAACTACTATTGTGCAAATGCATTTAATAGTAATTGTCTCCATAATTTTCCACTTTATCCAGTTTCCATGTTTATAAATGAGCTTGGCATCACTCCAGGTTACTCATAGATGTTAAGACCAGCAGGGACAATTGTGATGATCTAGTCTGACCTCCTCCACATTGCATACAGTATCCCGTAATGAAAGAATATATTAAGCGGATACCTTGCTTTTGCTTTTCATAAATTATTATAGATACCAAACAAGTCTCTGCTATGTGTTTTGTGTTTTTGTTTTGTGCATGTGTGTTACACAATGTTGGACTTCAGAAATCCACATAGGCACGTGGATGCTAAGCTGAAGTCTGCATAAACTACTGACTAGATATACCGAGGTCAAGGTGAAAAGTGTTTCTAACTCTTGGGTCATTACATCAGGGTTGAGATCTTGAGGGGTGCCTGGCCCAAGGAATGGGGTTGGATATTGGGCAGCTACACAGTGAATGGGAATGAGACATCCCTAATGGAATGGAGTGGCTGTGGAGCTGCTCCAGTCCAGGAGAAAATAAACTCTGGGGTCCTTATCTTAACTTCTGGCCCTGGCCCACCTCTAGTGCATCCATACCCTAATCTATCTGTGTTGCACAGCTAGTCTCAGTGCTGCAGAAAAGATGTATGTCCAGGATCCACCAATTCCTCTCCAGAGAAATCTCTGTCAAGAAATCTCACACAGATCTCCATCATAGCAGATGAGGGGGCTGGATTTGCCCTTTGGTGTTCTGAGCACAGATGCTCTTCTCATCCATTTAATAAAAGTGAAGCATTTAGTTAAAGAAATCAAAGGGGATGCCTTATTATTATTCAATATATAAAATGAAATGGAAAATAAACATTAGTAAGAGAAAGTGAAGCCTTTGTTTCATATCTGGATGTCTCTAGAGACCACAAAGTCCTCTACAAATGAGCTGGATATTCATGCCACTGTCGGGTGTTTTGGATCCTGTCCATTTCCCTTACTGTTTCCATAGAATCACAGAAGTTAGATGTAGGGAAATCTGTTTAGGCCATCTAGTCTGCCTCCTGCCAGGGATGGATTATGTTTACTGGTGTTGTGCCAGCTCCCTGAGTACCTCCAAAGCAGCACTTATTTTTCCTCTGTGTCAGGGATAGAGTCTTGCTGGCAAAAATATTGTGAAAAAAATATTGCAGTATTTTCAATGGAGGCCAGCCAACAGAGAGAATGGAGTGAGGGGAAAAGACAAAAGGGGAGGAAGACAAAGGAGAAAATAGTGGAGTGGAAAACAGAGGAAAGAAATACAGTCACCATACAGAAGAAAAAAAATAAGCATAGAAGGTGAACAAAATAAACGAGCGTATAGGAAACATTTTAAAAGGACAAAAAATAACCCAAGATTAAAATGAATGACTGAAAGGGGAAAAAATAACAAAAGACATGTGGAGCAGTCAAATAGTGACAACTAATCACCAGAAAGAAAACAAAAAGCTTTTACTTTTTAACCTCAATGTTTTTCCCTTGGGTGACAAGTCAGCCAGGAGAGCTGTAAGAGAGTGGTTGATGACAGGTATATCAGCCCTAGAATGGTAAAGACCCTTTTCCCCAGGAACTGAAAAGAGGTTACATCAGGTCAACTAGGGACACCAGAGTCCAATTAATGGCTGCCTGCCCCCCTTTTCTGGTGAGAGAGTGGGAGGAGAGATGGGAGTTAAGCTGTGGGGGAAGGCTTCTCCTGAATGGAAGGCTGCTCTCCTCCCTATAGGGGAAGGACTGATATCCAGAAGGCAGCATACTGAGACAACCTCCCATAGAGGGGGCAGGGAAAAGTATTCCCTTCTTTGTATTATTAATTTATTTCTGTTTGGCTGAAAAGTACTCCTTGGGCCTATCCTAAGGCCCACCTTGCAAATATGGAAAACTTATGTGAGGAATAAAATCTCTACAGCATGGAACTGATTTACTCCAGCCCTTCTTCCATCCCACCCCACCCCCGGCAGAGGGGGAAATGCTGTGCCTGGCACTGCAAAGGAGTTGCCCTGCAACAATCAGATCTTGGAGTTAGAAATAAGACTAAAAAAATCTGGGGGAAATATCCCTGTTTTTATCATCCAGTTCCTCTTTCGCTGATCAGACACTTTTTTAGCAAATTTATCAGATTATTGAGCATCTGTTTTCATGTTGCATACTTACTCTGATGCTTTTCTATATGTTTTTGACCAATAGCATTGTGTTTACTCGGTGATGAAATGCTGACTTTAATTTACCTTTTTAGTAGGATCTTTTAGGATTAATACTCTTCTGCACAGTGGTTTTTCTGTTGCAATTAGATGGGAAATAATAAGGAGCCAAAGAGGGTTGGAGAACAAAAATAATGTGATCTGTATCACAAGTAATATTCAGTTTCTAAAGCATGAATTAATTGTAGCTTGTTTGCTTTTAGATATTGGAAGTAACAGTTGCAGTTAATAGTAGTAATTCATTACTACTAAAATTTATTAAGTTATTAGTAACAATACAAGTACAAGCAATAATTCTGCATCAGCCAGCTGCTATAAAGCCATTAATTAGTATAGAGGAAACATAGCCCTAGTACGAGATGTCAATATGTATAGTCAACATCATTAATAAATACAGTAAAAGTATTGACTATGGCTCAGATTTTCTAAATTAACTTGAGACACTTTAATGGGGGACTGATGTTCAAGAAGTGATGTTCAGCACCTTCTGCAAATCAGACCCCTTTGAAGTGTCTCCAGGTGTACCTCCAAAATCACTAGTCAATTTGAAAATCTTGGCCTGTTGGTGTAGCATCAGCCTTCCTCTGTAGAATTATTTTGTGGTGAAACTTTCCATAACCTCACACCAGATGGTCTTCCTATGAAAAGGTAAAGGTGCATTGCAGAGATGACAACATAAAACAGATCTGATCTGATTCATTCTCATACATCAATAAAACAAGCAATTAGATTGCAAGCTCTTCAGAGCAGTATCTTTGTATAGTGCATAGCACAGAGGGGTTGATTAGGGCCTTTGGGCATTACCCCATACAAATAATAGGACACCAAGGAGTGTTACCTATTGGGTGGGTGAAGTTTTTAAAATATGCTGCCTCTTTCCACCCTGTTGTAGGAGCTGTGTGTTCTCCGAAAGGAGTGCCAGAATCACCACAAGCAATACACATGTAGATACACTGACTGACTGGTTCAGAACGTTCCACATCATGCTTATAAAAACTTTGCTCCTCTGACCATTCTCAATTCCTCTTTGCCTCAGTGAAGTCTAGTTAAAGTTTCTAAAGGAGTGTCATTATGATGCTAACAACTTCATTTACTGATAACTAGCCATTCTTCCTCCCTCAAGAAATTGCTTCTTCAGATCTCCACCCTCTGATTCTAGCAAGCAATAGCAATTCCCAGGAGGAGGTTTTAGGAGTACTTGTTAACAAAGGCTGAAGGACTGTCCCCAACAAACATCAAATCTGACTCCAGAGTTGAGGGGAGTAATATTTTTTACATGTATGATTTGAACTCCAAGAGTGCATCTACTCTAGAAAAAAATACTCTCTGTGTCAGAGCAACAGCCAGCAAAAGTTACACTGATGCTCACCTAGGCCATTATGGAAAAGAGGATTCAGAGCAGATTCTTACAACACAGTGGACAGAAGGCCAAGCCCTGCGTACATTAGCCCTTACATCATGGTTACCACTAGCACAGCTCAGCCATTGCTGATAGTGCCTGTAATATGGATACTATTTTTGTAATATAGACGAGGCCTTTGTGGCATAGGCATAATACTGAGATAATCTTTACCCTGAAGCAATATGACTTTTATTATCTGCAAAAGCCACAAACAGTTGAGATGACAAACAGGAAGGCTTAGTCCTGTACATATGACAACTTATGGCTCTTTTCACATCCATCCTATACAACTTGATGTCTCTTGGCAAGTCATGCCTGGGGAAGAAGGCAGTTATAGACTGGTGTATATGGCATTGCATCACCACCTTAGGAAAAAATATTAGAGAGTCTTGCAAAACAACTTGTTCAAGGTGGCATATATTACAAGTTGGGTCAGCCATAAGAACTTTTATCTCACTCACTACCTCTTCTTGCTGTGAGAAAGCAATCTTTAGCGAGAGATAATGGCATGAACACTATCCGATGGCTTTAAGGAAGAGACCATCAGCTGGCAGTACACCAGATTTAAATCTCATGCATTTGTGTTTTAAATTGTTGGGAATACATAAAACAGCCCTTTAAGAAATCAATTAATTGATGGGTGAAAAAACACCAAAGATCTTTGCAAAGTAAATTAAATAAACTAACTAACCAATTTCCTCTGAATACCGGTACGGTACTCCTGCTAAAGTCCCAGAAACATCTGCCATGAGCTGCAGAGACTGCAATCTGGCAGCAGGGATTTCTTTGTGCCTTGCTCATGTAGCCTCATTTCCCTAAAATTTTCCCACATTGCCACTTTTGGTGCAGCTTCACTTGTAGTAAAACCATTGGGAGCTCTAGTTTAGAGAAGTACTAACAACATTTTAAATATTTCCTTGTTTGACCCTGCCTGGAACAAGTCAGGACAAGACAATACAGTGGTTAAACCTCTAGCGGAAGTGAGCTGCAGCTCACGAAAGCTCATGCTAAAATAAAGTTGTTAGTCTTTAAGGTGCCACAAGTACTCCTGTTCTTTTTGTGGATACAGACTAACACGGCTGCTACTCTGAAACCTGTCATTGCAACGTTGTTCATGCTAATGTTCCCATTGTAACTAATGGGAAGAAGAATGGAGTCCTGACAGAGGGAAGATGCTCATGTTGTTCCCTAGCTACTACATTGACAGACTAGGTGTTAAAAATCTAGGTAAACAGACAGATAGATAGATATGAGGTAACAGGTTGAGCCCACATTAGACCAGAGCGAAGCTCTCAAGTCCTGTTCTACTGTATCTTCTGCAACATCTATGGGGAAAGAGGAAACAAAGGCAAAGCATACAGGAGACTTTTCCCACACTGTAGACTGAAAACATCCAATATCTATCCTGTGCCTCTGCTCAGAGGGTGCCCTCTCAGGGGCACAGTCTGTCCCAGTGAAAATAATATTTAATTAGAAAAATATATGAGAGTTCTGCTAACTGATTTTATCCTTGTCAATATTTTCTATTCTAGAAAACATACAAATATCATGTTTGTGTGGAGATCTTTAATACCTCATGACAGTGAAATCATAGGTCAAAATCAAGATCTTATCCCAAAGTTAGAGTAAATTACCTTAGTCGTGACATGATCTTCAATTCCTAACATGGAGGAGTTACATTTCAATAGTTCACATATTCCATTCAGGATGCCCAAATTATATGAGTGAACACCGCTTTGCTAAAAATAGATGCTGTTCTGCACAAGTATTAGATTGGTTCTTGCTATGCCACTTCTTTAATAAAAAATAAAAAAGAAAAAGCAATTTTGATTTGTGTTCTGCTTTGCTAATATCCAAAAAATAATTTGTTAAATTTTATAGTCCCAATAATTCATGACTGGAAACACCACACACTAAACAACAAGGTTTTACACAGTAGCTGACAGTTACCACATCAGGACACAAAAGTATCATCAGTTGTGTGGTAATACAAACATACAACTCTTGTGATAGATATATCACAACAGAATTGTACACACACACACACAGTGTAAGATTTTGCAATAATTCTATTTTGTTCTATTGAACAAAATTAAATTGCTATACAAATACTGCCTTTTTAAAAAAAAATTGTTAGCCCCCTCAGGTTAAGTGCGTGCCTTCATGTGCATTGCATGAAAAACACATATTGTGAAAGCTACCAAAGGCAGAAAAGAATTTGATATGGAGATCCTTTCGAAAGAAAGACAATAGATAGAAAACATAACTGTTTTTATAGTTCAAAATGAATTTTATGTAAAATATAATTCATGATAAAAAATGTGCCTATTTAAGCTGTTTTGTCCAGCCTGAAATAGTATCTTTCTGTGCCAGCTTTTCGTGTCGTTCATATGATTACTGCAATCATTTCAACAAAACTATCTAGATATTTAAAGTGGTAAAACTAAAATCAATCTAATTATCCACAGCAAATCTACCTTCCATCAATTTGCATTATAAAGGCAGAAGAATTGGCCATTATTTACCACTTCTGACTGCAGTTTCAAAGAGGCATACTTATGTATACACACCATTTGTTAGAATTCTGAAAGCAATTGTTTCATCTTAGTGTGCATTTTGATAGTAGAAAATGGAGAGTGATTACTAATAAGAGATCCATCATAAAAATACCTCTGTAAACTACATAGGCATTATAACAACAGGATTTATTTTTCTTGAGACACACTCACTGAAAAATTAGCCCACAATATGTATAATTTTTTAAATGTGGAGCTTGACCTGAAAGGCATTGCGTGTCAATGACTGACATTAATGAATTGGCAACCACACAGTAACCTTCAGAATCAAGTCTTTTGGGTGGAGAAAGATGCGAAGATGCTGGTTTTCTAATGCACACATAGCTTGATGTCAAGTATCAGAGGGGTAGCTGTGTTGGTCTGATGAGTGGGTATTCACCCATGAAAGCTTATGCTCCAATACATCTGTTAGTCTATAAGGTGCCACAGACACATAGCTTGATGTTGATTTGTAGAGCTCATGTTTTAAAAGTTGGGAAAACGGCAATATGTTTAAGTGGCTACCTCCAGAAAAACACTAATGTCATATGCATGCATGAGATATCGAACCTCTGATGTGTATATGTGTCAAAACCCTGATTTTTCTTTGACAAATTGCATGTTTTCCACAAAATTGTCCATTGTCAAAAAAAGAAAAGAAAAGCAATTTTCCTTAAAAAACCCATTTTAATGGAATTTTTTCACCAGATATAATTGAAATCCTACCATAAACTACAATATCCCACAATCAGCCAAACAAAAATCTCTCCATTCCTTCATTCCCTAACCTTTGAAAGACTGCCTCTCTCCTCATATCATACTGCCCCATTTGGGACCAGAATACGGCACTTGAACGGAAGCCTTGATTCATCAGTCCACAACTACTGAAAGTACTCAAACACATTATTAGCTTCTATGGAACTTAATCAAAGGCCTATATGCATTGCTGAATAGGGATGGACTTATGCACGTGCTGAAGGGCTTTGCTGAAGTCGGGCATATAAATGAGAGAGACACTGTTGGCAGGGTATTCTCTGCAAGGCCCAGCTGACTCTAGTACTTGCTTCTCCCCTTAGTTCACCAGTGCATGGAGCTGTTAGCCTTCCAAAAAAATGCTACAGACCTATCCTTTCTAACAAGCATTTGGGGGAGACGCTGCCTGATGGGAACTTTTAAAATGGTTATTTAGAGCATTGGTGCGTGGAGGAAATAGCTTTTTTGCTATTTATGGTTGAATAAGCAGTTCATTATTTTTTGTTATTGGATAGCAATGGCCAACTTGATGCAGATATTACTGGGTGAGATTCTTTGGCCTATGGCAGGAGGTCAGACTGAATAGTCCCTTCTGTCCTTAAAGTTCATGGATTCATAGATTTTAATTGTTGAAAGGATACTCAGAACACAGGATGGGGGCCTATTACACAAACATCTTTCATAAATGGAGGCTCCAATTCAGGAAAGCATTTAAGCACATGCTTAAGTTTGACCGACTTTGATGGGATTCATACACATGCTTAAAGTTAAGCATGTACTGAGGTGCCCTTCTTTCCTGACTCAGAGCCTGAAAGAGGGAGACTAAAGAAAGAAGAAAAATTATTATATAATGTTTGCACATTATCAAAACAAATCATTTTGATAAAATCATTTCAATGTTTCCAAACTGAAATATTTCAGAATTTCTGTTCACAAAATATTTTGATATTTCGACTTTTTGTCCTTATTTGAGATGAAAAGAAACGGGTGGATGGAAATTCTGTTTTCTGACTAGCTCCACCATATATACTCTTCATGGTGGGTTTTAACTAATGATCCCACAGACCTCAAGCTCTAATATGTGCTGCCAAGAAAAGAGGGTCTCTGTAGATGGTCCACCACACATACCTCACAATCTTCTTCCTGGTGTCCCACTGTAGCTATGCTGTGCTAGCTGGGCTACCATTAGGCCCCAGTTGAACAAAGTTTCACACCTACTGGTGTGTTTTGCAGTATTGGAGCCTATATAAAAGTAAAAGATGGTTATTAATAAAATAGATTCTTTTAGAGTCGATTCTTTTATAGGATATACTGTTTGCTAAACTTTATTTACATCTCTAATTAAACGTATGTTAATATATGGTACAAAAACATGCAAAAATATTTAAGTTGGTATTCTATTATTAACAGTGTGATTAAAATTGCAATTAATCATGACTTTTTTTTAATCTCACAATTAATTGCTAGTTTTAATAGTTTGACAGCCCTAATATACATATAATTAAATATAATAAATGTGATGTTTATGAATGGAATACCTAGGTTGCTGAAATCCTATACAGTATTTAACTATAGAACAGGAACAGCATGGGATACCTCTCTCCCTCACTGCCTACCAATGTACCTCTACCAGGAACTTCTGGGTCTGCTGGCTAGGGAAATCAATGCAAGAAAACTGATTTAACCTAACAATAGCAAATAGTAATAACTACTGTTTATATGAGATTGCATTAGTGTTTGTTCCATTTAATGAGGATGCATTTAACTAAATAATGGTTAATAAGCAGTTAATTGGTGTTTAACTAGGTATTAAATACATGTGAAATACACAAATTACAAAATAAAGATCCAGGGGTCTATTTTCCTGGCTATTCAGCAGGCCTTGGTAATGGTGGCAAGTTTTCATAGGCATCAGTCCATCAACACAGTGGTGCTTCTTTTGGGGCAGACACAATTCCACTAGGAACTGCCCCAAGACAAACAAATTCATTTCAAATTGGTCCCCAAACAGCTATTCAGGTGTTAAAAACCTTTGGGCTTAAACTGGCCTTTGATGGGAAATAATCTTTATCAGTTCGGTTAGCTACCAAATCCACCCCAAAACACAGTTTTAAACTACAGATTACAATACAACAAAACTGTTCAGAAACATTTGTTTGAATTCTGAACCACTGTCTAGTTTGATTATATGTTTGTACCCTTTACTATTTACTAGAATTCACATTAACAAGATTTTTTTCACAAAAATATTTGGAGAATAGCTGTTCAAATGAATATCTATATTCACATACAAAAAGGGCATTTATACACCATCAGAAGTATTTGCTATTCTTTCAATATTGGGAATTTATCTTTCATTATTCATTCATTCATTCTGTACTTAGGGGACTGGTCACACACTATGAATAATGAATAGCAATCAAATAAAGGCCCTGGTTCAGCAAGGTTCTTAAGCATATGTCTAACTTTAAGCATGTGAGTAGTCCCATTAAAATCACATATTTAAATATAGGCATGTGCCTTGCTGAGTCATTGGGTCAAAGGAAACAATTTGCAAACTCTTCATAAATGGACATTTGTTCTCAAATATAATTCACAAATGCTTGCAAATAAATACTCTCTCAAAAATCAGTATTTGTTTGTGAACAATTCATGAGAGAGGTAAAAATGGGTAAGTTTGTTGTATATTTATTCACAGCAAATAATTTGACCAGTTCTACTTCCCATGGCAACACGTGCCTTAGTGCATTCAATATACTGTACAATACACCGTACTCTAAATACAGAGCACCTTCTTTACAAAAAAGACAAAAGGCCTCTAAGTGGTACTTAGATACCACAGTGATGATATCACTGGAAATACTATAGATCGAAAGAGACGCTGGTTAACAGCACTTTGCACAGTCACACACTTTTAAAGTCATGTTTTTGAAGACTGACATTTGCTGTTAATTCCAGCTTATCTTTGTTTTCCTTTCTGAAACATTGAGCATGATCCAGTGCCCCTGGGAGTCAGGGGAAAGATTCCAAATGACTTCAATGGGCTATGGATCAGGCCTATTATTAAGTTTCTATTAAGTTTCACCAAAAGAAAGTGAAAGATTTCCCTGTTGTGCCATCTTGGCCAGCGCTGGTAGGGTTACTGGGGACTGAACTGAGGCACTTTCAGACCTAAAAACATGAGTCTCTGCAGCTAGAGTGCTGTGTCTTTTGCTCTTTACACATGTGACGTTAGTGACATAACGTGTGACTGCATAGATCATTGTTGCAATCACTGTTGCAGCAAATATCATACAAAGGTTGTTGTGTAAGGTGTCTATGGAAAGGTTATAATTTGCTGATTATGATTATGCTATCTGTGTGGGTGTATCATTTTTGTAGTTGAAGTTATGAATATTGGCTATGTACTTGTATATCAATGTGTTTTGATTTTAAGTAGTCCCAGTGAAGCATTTGGTCAGCTTCTTGAGAATGGGCACTTACTGAGAATAGTCCTATCCAGAAACACTTAACTGACAGTGAAGTTGGGAGACACCAATCCACATCTGAGCTTTCCTGGGAATGTTCAAACTAACATGTAAACAATGGTGTCGGCCTGTAAAGAACTGAGTCATGCATGGACATGTGACTTGCCCATATGACTCCATCTTGCTACTGTGAATTCCACAGTAAGAACAAAGGGTGTACTTCCACCTGGAAGAGACTATAAAAAGGCAGCTGCATCTCCTCCATCTTGTCTTCAATCCTGCTTCTTACTTCTGGAGAAACTTTGCTACAAACTGAAGCTCTGAACAAAGGACTGAATGACCCATCCCAGCTGTGGATGTACTCCAGAGACTTAATTTGAACCTGCAGTTCCTTCCGTCACTGCTACAAGCCTGAACCAAGAACTTTGCCATTACTGTAAGTAATTGATTCCATTTAACCAATTCTAGCTCTCATCTATATCTTTTTCCTTTTATGAATAAACCTTTAGATTTTAGATTCTAAAGGATTGGCAACAGCATGATTTGTGGGTAAGATCTGACTTGTATATTGATCTGGGTCTGGGGCTTGGTCCTTTGGGATAGAGAGAATGTTTTTTCTTTTCTGGGGTATTGGTTTTCATAACCATTTGTCCTCATAATGAGTGGCACTGGTGGTGATACTGGGAAACTGGAGTGTCTAAGGGAATTGCTTGTGTGACTTATGGTTAGCCAGTGGGGTAAAACCAAAGTCCTCTCTGTTTGGCTGGTTTAGTTTGCCTTAATAGTAAAGGAACTCCAGCTTTGGGCTGTAACTGCCCTGCTTTAAGCAATTTGTCCTGAATTGGTAGTCTCAGTTAGGTCCCACCGAAGCCAGTATTGTTACAACACAACAAAAGTAATAGGAAGGAACCACATGGGCATAGACGAGTCCAAATAACTTTGCTAACTACCGGTAACTATACACAACATGCAAGGCCTACTTACATAAACACATTGCTGTTCTGGCAAGTTTCTTAACACAGAACACAGAGGGCTTAGAAACTTTTAGAGGAATGCTATTCAGTTCCAAAACACAACATACTCTTCCCACTTTAATGTAAAAGGACATTTTAAAAGTTGCAAATACATTACTATCACTAAATATATGACCTGCTACAAGTTAAGTCTGAGAGGTGGATTATGACTTCTCTCTGGATAATGTCATTTAGGCATCATAATAATATCTGGAGCAGTGTCTGTACTTTCTTGTGTAGCTGTATCAGCAACATCTTCCTGCTCTGTAGTGTTAGGGTCACTTGTGGCAGAACCAAAGACATGAGGCTCTCTGGTACCATCACAAGTCACTATCTGGTCTCTACTGTAGGCTCAGAATTTTCAACAGGCATCAGTTATGTAGAACATCCTGCTGACCTTATGCTCCAAAGATGCTTTATCTGTCTTCTCCATGACATGTGTGGTGCCACCTCTGCCTAATGAGACAGAGAACCAATCACTTGAGGTTTCCATGAATTATCTCAGCAGGTATCTTGAAACTCTTAGAAGGTGTACTGAGTTCAGTTGTCACTTACAATCTGTTCAGGAACTTCTGTCCTTGAAAACAAGAGTCTTAATGCTTCTACCATCTGCACTGAATTAGTTGAATTCATACAGAATATTTCTGTCCATTTAGAATAGGCATCTTCTGCAATCAAAAACATGTGTTCCATAAATGGCCCAGAGTACTCCATGTGGATTCCTTGTGAGAGTGTAGTTGGCCATTCCCAAGGAGGCAAAGGAGCCAGGTTATGCATCATGTTGTATTTGGTGATAATCTTGATGTTATTTTGCCACTTTCTCTGTTTGTGTATATATGTCTGGCCACCACACAAAAGTCATAGCAAGGACTTTCATTTTTACGGTTCCCAAGTGACTCAGATGTAATTCTTGGAGAATGCAAAATCTGAGCTTCAAAAGAATAACCACACTTGTGCAACACATTGGATACTTTGTTACATACATAACAGTCCTTTCTGAGCAAAGAAAGCTAGAAACAGTTGTTTGTGCCTCCACCCATTCACTGTGATGCCATCCAGTTTAGCCAGCACTGGATCATTTTTAATTTCACATTATACCATGGCATTTGTCATCAGAGAAGTTGGGGGCAGGAGTCAATTTGTGTCACACAGGACATATCAATGGTCTGATTTCCTTTAGTATGTTACCTGCCACTTCCAATGGCAAGCAATCGATATTTGCATGTTGGTTAGTACTTTTGAACTCAATACTGTAATAGTGGATACCCAATAATATTATCCAGCTCTGTCAATGCAGCCATTCCCAGAACTCCTTTTTCAGAGGGAAAATTGAAAGTAGAGGTTGATGATCTGTAACCAGAGTAAAATGTTTCCTATACACATATTGGTGAAACTTTTTTAACTCCCCAAACTGAATTCAAAGCTTGGTCTATCAATCTGAGCATAGTTAACATCTGCCAAGGTAAGAGATTTAGGAACAAAGGCAATCGTCCTTTCGATATAATCTTCCATCACATAGGAAATTACTGCTCCTATTACACTAGGGGAAGTGTCAGAAGCTAACTTTCTAAGCAAAAATATAGTGTGTGTGGGGGTCCCTTCAGCTTCTTGGCCTCATCAACAGCCTTAGTATACTGAGTGAATCAACAACAATTCTGTCCAATATGTAGAAGCTGTTATACACTGTTGATATATTAGGCAAGACCATCACCAGAAAGGAATGCAATTATGATTCTTTAGCTTTGTCTTGTAGTCTTGATGGGTTGGTATTACCCATAGTATCTCAGCCCACCACAGTGATCAGTGCTAAGGCTCCCAAATAACTACTGATTCAGGATTACCAGGGTGAGACTCACCAACAGAGATATTATTAGGTTTGGAGACTCTAGGAGCACATGATGAACTGTGACCACAAGTAGTAAACTCACAAGTTATCAACTGTCCTTTTATTAACAATTTTATTATGCAGATGAACAATGTCACAACTATTGAAACATACGCAGAGATAGAGATAATCCATAAGGGGTCCAGCATCAGTGCTTTCATACTCACATCCCCTGGGGAAACATCAAGATAAGTGAGATGATTATCAGGTGGCTGTCCTGTTGGATGTTTCCTGATATGGTTCCTTGCCTACTTAGACTAGGCAATGGCTTTAAACTGAGTTTCTTTTACACCCTCTATGCTCATGCAGGTGCATGAAAGCATTGACTCCTTTTTCTTATTTGCACTTCCAGACCTCATGAATTTTAGGGTGCTGCATTTCTCATAGGCTACCCCCTTTGTTGCTCTTATTCTCATTAACATCTATGTCAATGAGTTCTCATAGCAACTTCAGGTTATTACAAAATTCCCCAAAATGTTATACTTAGGCATCTTGCAGTATTAACTGGCACAGTGCTGCATATTTTCCAGCATATTGCTGCATAGTTTCCAGAACATCAGCACTTAAATCTTTTACTGTAATCTTGTAGTTTACTGGTATATGGTTATCCCTCGGTCAACTAGTCATGTCAACCTGTTTCAGGCCTTAGGTCTTCTACGGCCAGGCTAAATTGCTCCCAGGCCTAAAGCCTGTACCCTTACATTGCAGCCTTACCTTACTTATCTGTTACCCACAACTTAAACCTATTAAGCACACATTGATTAACTGCAAGGATGAATGGATTATGCATTTGTATATTCAATCACATTATTATATAATCACATCAAATGATGAATTACAGTCTTATGATGTATGCAACTTATCTTTATTAATGGTATGGCTACAATATGTAACTCAGACTTTGAAAAAAATTCATATTCTTTTTTGTTTACTCTGAGCCCATACCTTAGGAAGATTCACAAATGACTTTTGAAGGTTCTTAGGTGCTCTTCCTCACTAGCTCAAGTTAGCACGAGATTGTCCAAGTAACTGTGAGTGTGAGGCATATTCTGTAATACCTTGGCCCTGGCTCATTGCCAAATAGCAGGTGTGGATGCTATTCCAAACACTTGCCATTTAAATTGAAATAAGCCCTTCTATGTGATAATTATGAGGTACTTCCTGTCTGTCATCAACCTCCATGTATATGTAGGCTTAAGATAGGTTAATCTTGGAGAAATGCGTACACTCAGTGAATGAAGTATGTATATCCTAGATCTACATCCAAAACTCAGTTAATGGTAACCTTCAAGTCACCACAGCTATGGCCATTCTTTTTCATTACTGACTATATAGGAACGTTCCCTGTGCTCCAGTTAAACTTGGATAAAATTCCAGAGTCCAGTAAGTGCTGAAATTCTGCCTCTACCTTTGGCCATATCGCAAGAGGTACTGCACAAACTTGCAATATTTAGGAATTTATCCCTCTGCAAGCACATTCTTCGCTTTTACATGCTTTAAGGTTCCAATATCATCCTGAAAGACATCAGCTGCCTTGTCCAAAAATTCAGCTAATTTTTATTTTGGGGTTGATTCCTAGTTGTTTTTTAATCCTGCAGGCATTTTATGCTTTGCTAATCCCCCTGAATCTCTCTCAGCCACTCTCTACCAAACAACGACAGGTAGAGCATATGTCTTTACAGTTATAAGTTACCTTCACTATAATAATGCCCCAGAGAGCAACACTCTCCCCAGTATGCTTTTAGTAATACTGAGGTTCTCCTCAACTTCACCCCTTTTAAATTGTCTTTGATAATCCTGCTGTGAAATTACAGAAACAGCAGACTCTGTATCAAGCTCCATTTTAAATCTTACTCCTTCTACTTGTAAAGTAACCAACAACATTTCATTTATCTTCTAAATAAAAAACAGTTGTAGAATTGCTGCCACTTTTTCATGTTCCACATTCCACGTTGTCATCTACAAGCTGATGACTCTGAAATCTTCTAATAATGAGGTGGTGATTGTGCTGATGTGCATGTTTTCTGTGTGGGACCATTTTTTGTTGTGTCTACAGGGTTTGTCCTTGAGCCAACAATCCTTTGTTTTGAGAGACCATTTTCCACAAGGAAAGCAGTCACTGAAGTGTTGTCCATGTGTTACTTTAAAATGTTCATTAAAATACAATAAGTGCTAAGTCATTAAGCCTGACCCATTTAAACATTGTGCAGTCTTCTACACAGGCCCTGAAGTTTAACCTTTTTGTAGGAAGTCTCATCTCAGATATTTCAGTAAAGATATTGATATCATGCTTTCTGCTACAATACTGTAGAGAACACTCTTACAAGTGCAGGGGGCTGAACAAGAAAGCCTGATGTGTGTTTTCCATTTCTTATTTCTATAATTCTCCATCTCTATGAAATACAAGCTGAAAACTAATCGCTCTCTGAAAATGCATCAGGAAACTCATTTTAAAATTAGCTTTTGTCAGGTCATTTTCTTCTTTAAGGAAAAAAATAAAACGAAACTGTAAAGGCCAACAGTTAAACTGGATGCACAGTGCAGAACCTGCAATTCATTCTTCTCCTTTTTGGGAGAAGGATGTGGTGATGAGAAGAAGCAGAAGTTGAGAGTTTACACCTACAAGGAGCCTGAAGCTCCTGAGAGGAATCCCAATGCAAACCTCTCAGATCTTGGGACATCTCTGTAGTAGGTCTGTCTTCCACATGTAGTCCTGTTCCCCTCCCTCACATTTCTAGAGGCATGACTGACATGGGCTCCCTAATCACATCTCTACCGTGCTCCCCTTTCAAAAGAGGAAGAGACTATAAAAGGGGCATTCATGCCGCAATGAACAGCATTAATTTATGTTGCAAACACAAGGATTGTTGCTATGGGAACATGTCATCCCCTTTCTGGCTGGCCACTTCCTGCAACAATGTAAATTAATATTATGTTGCTACCTTGGCAGGGCTGCTTGTGGCTACTTGGCAGGGGGTAGCGTGGCACATAGATGCTGTTCCTTGGGACTGTATTGCTGGGAATAGTGTGTGAACTTGCCCCCTGTGCTGTGCAGAAAAGGTGAGCATATCAACCCGTCCATTATTTTTAAGTTTCACATTAAGAAAAGTCAAGCCTATAGAAATAATTCAAGGTTCATGCTCACTACAGTTGCAGACACCGTGAAATAATTAGTTTTTCCTAAATAGAAATATAGGTACAGTCTATTTTAAAATGGGCTTTGAGTGGTGACTTTCCACATGGTGCATAGGGGGAAGTACGCGGAACCGTAGCTGTTGTGTCTCTAAGTCTTTGCACTGATCATTTACCCCCACAGCCTTTAATAGGAAATAAGGGTACACATAAGGATTCCCTTGACAGCAGATGTATTGTGCCAACTCCTCCTTTGCTGGACATGGGGGCTAGTAGATGTTCTGTGGTAGTGAGACTGCACCTATTCCTCTTTGGGCTGGGCATTGGTCCCCTTTGCTTAAATGGATCTGGAAACCCCTGCCTCTAAGACTCTTTACACACAGAAGAGTTCTGAACCCATTTATATAAAAGAATATTAGGCAAGGGAAGGGGTACAGACCAAGAGGCTGAAATGGGGATAGGGAACAGCAACAGCAAAATAGTGAAACAATAGCACAATCCCTTTTTCCACCTCTGGAGAGGCCCAAAGCTTCCCCTCTCTCCCTTCCCCCAAGGACTCTAATGCTACACGTGGCACACAGAGAGGGGAGATGCACTAGCAGATGAGGTAGCTGCTCCATCTGGGCCCCTGGCACGTTGAGGTGCTGCTCCTCAGCCACCTGGCCTTCACCTGCCCTCAGGACACCCACAAGTCTGAGTCCAAAGTGCTCACAAATCCCCATCTAGCAATGTCCATCACAGTCCTTTCCCCAGGCTCAGGCACGCTCCTCCCCCCAGAGAGCAACACTGTTCTTCTTCCTTCCACAGAGCCCCACCCATCTGCACACTACAGCCAAGATGGCTGGACTCCTCCAACTTCTTGCCCATCTAGACTGTTGATCCTCCAGGAATGGGCTGCTCACACTTATGCTCCATCTGCTGATTTATTACAATACGCTTGTTGCGGAGAAGTAGCGAGGAGGTTTTTCAGATCCGTCTTTAAGAAAGATTTTCAACTCCAAGCAGAGTTCTTTGGTAGGTAAAATTACAGCTGCAGCATTTAGCATGCATCTTGTATAAACTCTCAGTGATGAGAAAGTTTGGTATTGAATAGTGAATTCTGCCCAAGCCACAGGCTCTCAGTCTTTTCCCTAAACATTGCTGATAAATTGGTACTACAGTACTAAACAAATAGACTTAGAATCTGACAGCTTCTCCTCACAGTGCTGACCTCATTTTTCAGATGCTAAGAATCACAAACTATCCACATATTCTTACTATTTTCATTAAGGACACAGATTGTTTTACGTCTCATTACTATTTATTGGCTTTTCAAGGACCTGCTTGGATTCTAATTCCAAATAAAACAATTTCCCCTAAGGTGCAGTGGTGATTTCTCACCTCAAGAAGGGATAAAAAAAAGTGGAGGAGACTATGGTATCAGTTAATTTATTTACAAGTCCCTGCCTCTAGTGATTAACATCTATCTGAATCACAAGGAATCTGCTTTCAAGCTTTTTTCCCATTAAAAATGTGGCAACATTTCTTTCAACACAAACTCTTGACAGACATTCACAGTAATTCTCCAGTCTACAGAAAGTTTGAAAGCCAATTTTTCACTGTCCCTAAAATTATATGGCTCTCTCTCATCACATTGAAATTGGCTTTGGGCCAAAAACTTTGGTCTTGTTCTTCCAACCTTAAGATCCAATAGTGTGGTTTACTCCCTTAGTTCAAATTTATTCATTTAACAGAGCAAAATCAGGGCCCCATTTCCCTAGTTCATGCACAAGCAATTGTGTTCAATAGTGTTCATGTATGTAATAGGGAAGAATAATTTTCTCCGCTTCAGAAATCACTGAGTGAAATTCTATGGCCTGTGTCATGCAGAGGGTCAGACTAAAATGATCACAGTAGTCCTTTTTGTCATTAGAATCTATGTGCCAGATCCTCAGGTGGTGTGGATTGGCATAGCCCTATTAGAGTCACGGGAATACACCAGTTTACACAAGCTGAGGCTTCAGCCCTATGGATTTATGTATTGCACAGGTTTTACAGTGAGCAGTCAAGGCCTGACCCAAAAGACCACTGAAGCCAATGGAAGGATTTCTAGTGACTCTGTTGGGCTCTTGATCAGGACCTAAATGAGAGATCTACCCACTGAACAGAGAGCTTAAAATATATTATTGAAAAGAGTATCCTTATCCCCTTTTGACCCAATAGCCAAAGTTCAGGGTCCTGAGGGTTGTTTCCATTAGGAGGAGAAATTGATGATGCAGTCAGGTATTTTCTTTGATGCAATCTTGTTTACGTACAAAATATGCATAAAGTTTGTTTCCCTGAACATAGTAGGGATTGATCAGCAGCAGACAGTTTCTTTGTTCATTGTTCCAAGCCTGCATTTCCAGCCAGCACTTTGAGCCCTAAAAAAATAAAAACAAAACAAACACACACACTTTCTTGCAGGACCACATTACCACTACTCCTGTTACTGTCTGCTTGGCTCTCTGACCTCTTCAGCTCTGTCCAACCACCCCTCTACCCTCTCCCCGCACCGCCCCCACACACACCCTGAGCCCCAGCCCACAGAGTTCAAATTCATGAGTAGACCTTTGTTTTGACCAGAGTCATGGGCTTGTGTTTGGGGTGGAGGCCTCTTAACTATTTCCACTACCTTATTACATTTGGGATAAATGTAAAAAGCCATTGTAAGTTGGTGGATACATCTGACACATAAGAAGGTTTAACAATCCATAACAGTATATTAACACTTATATTTATGTTTTAGATATGTTTAAAAATAAGTCTATGATAAAATGAGTTTACATAGACAAAATATTTTGTTTTATCATTTTGGATAGACAGAAAGTGTTTGTGGTTGGGGAAGGGTGTTTGGTTATTTTGGCAGCCTTCCTATTGATTTCAGTTCCTTATTCATTACGTCCTGTGCAACCTGCATACTGAATGGGGTGACGGGTAATGTGGAAATAATAGTATGCAATGATATTATTAGAGATAGTGGCCCACGTTCTGTGCTGTATGCATAGAAGGGGTGTAGAAGACTGCATTACACATGCAATCTGGTGACTCTCATTGTACTAAACTACTTAGAGATTCTGCAGTGATCTGGATAAAATGAAATTAAGTATGTACCCAGGATTCCAGGCAGGCTGGTACAGCCCATGCAGAAACTCACACCACCACCTCTTCACTTCTATTTTTAGGGAGCTAGCTAGATGAAAGCTAGCATGGGTATGCGTACATGAACTGCAAATCACATCTTCAATTGCAGTAAAGACATAACCATAGCTTCACGCCCTCCTTCTGGTTGCCTTGTCCCTCACACTAATGGTTGCCATAGCAGTGCGTCGTGTGTGCAAATAGGCAGAGGAGCTGTGCACTGATGTTGATTTTGTGGTAAAGATGGTCTGCTAGAGACTATAAATGTGTATTAATTACATTTCCATTGTGACGGCAGCATCCAGCCATCAGTAATATGTTAAGGAGAATGATTTGGAGGATAAATGCATAGAATGGCTTTTAGTGTTGGTAATGGTAGTGTCACATATCAGACATCTGTAAAACTTTCACACTAGTTCTTAAGCTTTCTGATCTACATATGCATTTCTCACAGAAACCAACAAACATGACTGTGTTGATTAAGTAGGATAATATAAAGCACAACAACAACATTTAAAGAAGGACAAAATATGCAGAACTAGAGCTGAAAAATGTAAATGAAAACAACGTTTTTGTCAGAAAATGTCTCCAAAGGTTTTGGGGGTTTTGTTGAAAAATTGAACAATTAAACCCCTCCAATTTTTCATTTTTCAGGTTTTGGATGCAAAAGCTGAAAAATGGTGTCAAAAATGGCAATTCCTGCAGAAGGCCATTTTTTGACAAAAGAGTTCCAAAGAAAAATTTCAGCCAGCTCTAGCCCAAACTGAAAATAAGCTCCTTTTTTTAGTAAAGGGACGCAGACTATAAATAATCAGTAACTGTCAGAATATGAACAGCATATAATGGATAAATACCTGTATCAAATTATTACTGACAATGGACACTGAAAAATGTTTGTTATTGAACTGCAGAGCAAAATTATTAGTAGAAATCTCTTCCAGGTTAAGTCTACAATGCATTGTTACTCAGATGTATGCTGATCAACAATAATCAAATGAAAATGACTGTTCCTAATGACAATGCAAACAGTTCTCAATATAGTACTCACATTGCCTACATTACCATAATATTTAAGTGTCTTTAATGCATTTTCCCTTACAACACCTTTTTGAGGTAAGGAAGTACTATTATCTCTATTTTTATTGGGGAACAGAGGCACAGAGAGACGAAGCGACTTACCGATGTCACACAGGAAGTGTGTTGTCCCAGGAAGTCCCAGTTTCAGGCTAGCACACTAACCACCATACTTTCCCCTTCATAATGAAACCTCCTCCCTTAATCTATTAATAGTTCCTTAAATGGGACAGTATCTTAATGTTTTGTGAAGTATTGATAAATACTGTATATAGAATTTTATGTGTGAGCTGATGTCAGTGGCTTCATATCATTCATACCTACGTGTAAACCATTGTGCATGCCCCCAGAACATTGTCAGCCACACACTTTGACCTGTATATACAGAGGTGATAAAGCATACGTGTAGCTTCCATTACATTTGTAGAATTGTTTTGTCAGAGTACCACTATCACAGGTATTGCCAGAAAACAATGAAGTAACAACCACAACACATTCCTTTACCTTAACTAGTGACACAGCACCATATCCCAAAGATTATTGCCATGTATAGCATTTTTCAAGAGCAGAATCCATCCAAGATGCTTTCCCTGGTGCTTAACCCACAGTACATACAAGAAAATATTTGTAATTATTTCATTTACATGTCACTGTAATAGGTTGTGCTTTGCTGCAGTGTAGATATCCAGTGTGTAAATAGGCTGTGTAGCTGTCTTCTAGCTATTTTGTTGTACGATCCTCAATGTCAAATGACTAACCTAACAGCTCAAGAAAAAGATAGCAGCCAATGCTATATATGTAACATCTATGCGCCCCCCCCCACACACTTGTCCTTTAAAGTATCAGAGGGGTAGCCGTGTTAGTCTGGTTCTGTAAAAGCAGCAAAGAATCCTGTGGCACCTTATAGACTAACAGACGTTTTGCAGCATGAGCTTTCGTGGGTGAATACCCACTTCTTCGGATGCAAGTGGTGGAAATTTCCTGGGGCAGGTATATATAAGCAAGCAAGAAGCAAGCTAGAGATAACGAGGTTAGATCAATGAGGGAGGATGAGGCCCTGTTCTAGCAGTTGAAGTGCGAAAACCAAGGGAGGAGAAACTGGTTCTGTAATTGGCAAGCCATTCACAGTCTTTGTTTAGTCCTGAGCTGATGGTGTCAAATTTGCAGATGAACTGGAGCTCAGCAGTTTCTCTTTGAAGTCTGGTCCTAAAGTTTTTTTGCTGTAGGATGGCCACCTTAAGATCTGCTATTGTGTGGCCAGGGAGGTTGAAGTGTTCTCCTACAGGTTTTTGTATATTGCCATTCCTAATGTCTGATTTGTGTCCATTTATCCTTTTCCTTAGAGACTGTCCAGTTTCGCCGATGTACATAGCAGAGGGGCATTGCTGGCATATATTACATAGGTGGAAGTGCAGGTGAATGAACCGGTGATGTTGTGGCTGATCTGGTTTGGTCCTGTGATGGTGTTGCTGGTGTAGATATGTGGGCAGAGTTGGCATCGAGGTTTGTTGCATGGATTGGTTCCTGAGCTAGAGTTACTATGGTGCGGTGTGCAGTTGCTGGTGAGAATATGCTTCAGGTTGGCAGGTTGTCTGTGGGCGAGGACTGGTCTGCCACCCAAGGCCTGTGAAAGTGTGGGATCATTGTCCAGGATGGGTTGTAGACCCCGGATGATGCGTTGTAGGGGTTTTAGCTGGGGACTGTATGTGATGGCCAGTGGAGTCCTGTTGGTTTCTTTCTTGGGTTTGTCTTCCAGTAGGAGGCTTCTGGGTACACGTCTGGCTCTGTTGATCTGTTTCCTTATTTCCTCGTGTGGGTACTGTAGTCTTGAGAATGCTTGGTGGAGATTTTCTAGGTGTTGGTCTCTGTCTGCGGGGTTAGAGCAAATACAGTTGTACCTCAGTGCTTGGCTGTAGACAATGGATCTTGTGGTGTGTCCGGGATGGAAGCTGGAGGCATGAAGGTAGGCATAGCGGTCGGTAGGTTTTCGGTATAGGGTGGTGTTGATGTGACCATCACTTATTTGCACCGTGGTGTCTAGGAAGTGGACCTCCCGTGTAGATTGGTCCAGGCTGAGGTTGATGGAGGGGTGGAAGCTGTTGAAATCGTGGTGGAATTTTTCCAGAGTCTCCTTCCCATGGGTCCAGATGATGAAGATGTCATTGATGTAGCGTAGGTAGAGAAGGGGCGTGAGTGGACGGGAGCTGAGGAAGCGTTGTTCCAGGTTGGCCATAAAAATATTGGCATATTGTGGGGCCATACGGGCGCCCATAGCGGTGCCACTGATCTGGAGATGTATATTGTCAGCAAATTTGAAATAGTTGTGTGTGAGGATAAAGCCACAGAGCTCAGCAACCAGGTGTGCTGTGGAATCATCAGGGATACTGTTCCTGACAGCTTGTATTCCATCAGTGTGTGGGATGTTTGTGTAGAGAGCCTCTACATCCATGGTGGCCAGGATGGTGTTTTCTGGAAGGTCACCAATGCATTGTAGTTTCCTCAGGAAATCAGTGGTGTCACGGAGATAGCTGGGAGTGCTGGTAGCATAGGGTCTGAGTAGAGAGTCTACATATCCAGACAGTCCTTCAGTGAGAGTTCCAATGCCCGAGATGATGGGGCGTCCAGGATTTCCGGGTTTGTGGATCTTGGGTAGTAGATAGAATAACCCTGGTCGGGGCTCTAAGGGTATGTTGATTAGTTCTGGTGTTAGTGTAGGGAGTGTCCTGAGTAGATGGTGCAGTTTCTTAGTGTATTCCTCAGTGGGATCTGAGGGAAGTAGCCTGTAAAATTTAGTATTGGAGAGTTGTCTGGCGGCCTCCTTTTGGTAGTCAGACCTGTTCATGATGACAACAGCACCTCCTTTATCAGCCTCTTTGATTATAATGTCAGGATGGTTTCTGAGGCTGTGGATGGCATTGCGTTCTGCACGACTTAGGTTGTGAGGCAAGCGATGTTGTTTTTCCACAATTTCTGCCTGTGCACGTCGGCGGAAGCATTCAATGTATAGGTCCAGACTGTCATTTCGACCCTCAGGAGGAGTCCATGTGGAGTTCTTCTTCTTGTGCTGTTGGTGGGAGGGTAACTGTGTACCTGTGCGCTGTTCAGTGTTGTCCTGAAAGAATTCTTTGAGTCGGAGACGGCGAAAGTAGGCTTCCAGATCACCGCAGAACTGTATCATATTGGTGGGGGTGGCAGGGCAGAAAGAGAGTCCCCGAGATAGGACAGACTGTTCTTCTGGGCTGAGTGTGTGGTTGGATAGATTGACGATATTGCTGGGTGGGTTAGGGGTACCACGGTTGTGGCCCCATGTGGCAGGTAGGAGTTTAGACAGCTTACAGTCCTTTTTCCTATGTAGAGAGGTGAAGTGAGTAATGTAGATCTCCTGTCTTATTTTAGTGAAGTCCGTTTGTATGGAAGTTTGGTTATTGATGAGAGTCTCCAGGTTGGAGAGCTCTTTTTTGATGTTTTCCTGTTTGCTGTATAGGATGCTGATCAGGTGGTTCCTCAGTTTCTTCGATAGAGTATGGCATAATCTCTCACTGTGGTCTGTGTAGTATGTAGATAGTAGTGGATTTTTTACCTTTAGTCCATTAGGTATGATGTCCATCCGTTTGCATTTGGAAAGGAAGATGATATCTGTCTGTATTTGTGCAAGTTTCTTCATGAGGTTGATGGACCCCTCTGATACTTGACACCATGCAAGGCACTGCATTCAGCCGTATGGAGTGGAAATCCATCAACCTCATGAAGAAACTTGCACAAATACATTGAATGCTTCCGCCGACATGCACAGGCAGAAATTGTGGAAAAACAACATCGCTTGCCTCACAACCTAAGTCGTGCAGAACGCAATGCCATCCACAGCCTCAGAAACCATCCTGACATTATAATCAAAGAGGCTGATAAAAGAGGTGCTGTTGTCATCATGAACAGGTCTGACTACCAAAAGGAGGCCGCCAGACAACTCTCCAATACTAAATTTTACAGGCTACTTCCCTCAGATCCCACTGAGGAATACACTAAGAAACTGCACCATCTATTCAGGACACTCCCTACACTAACACCAGAACTAATCAACATACCCTTAGAGCCCCGACCAGGGTTATTCTATCTACTACCCAAGATCCACAAACCCGGAAATCCTGGACGCCCCATCATCTCGGGCATTGGAACTCTCACTGAAGGACTGTCTGGATATGTAGACTCTCTACTCAGACCCTATGCTACCAGCACTCCCAGCTATCTCCGTGACACCACTGATTTCCTGAGGAAACTACAATGCATTGGTGACCTTCCAGAAAACACCATCCTGGCCACCATGGATGTAGAGGCTCTCTACACAAACATCCCACACACTGATGGAATACAAGCTGTCAGGAACAGTATCCCTGATGATGCCACAGCACACCTGGTTGCTGAGCTCTGTGGCTTTATCCTCACACACAACTATTTCAAATTTGCTGACAATATACATCTCCAGATCAGTGGCACCGCTATGGGCGCCCGTATGGCCCCACAATATGCCAATATTTTTATGGCCAACCTGGAACAACGCTTCCTCAGCTCCCGTCCACTCACGCCCCTTCTCTACCTACGCTACATCAATGACATCTTCATCATCTGGACCCATGGGAAGGAGACTCTGGAAAAATTCCACCACGATTTCAACAGCTTCCACCCCTCCATCAACCTCAGCCTGGACCAATCTACACGGGAGGTCCACTTCCTAGACACCACGGTGCAAATAAGTGATGGTCACATCAACACCACCCTATACCGAAAACCTACCGACCGCTATGCCTACCTTCATGCCTCCAGCTTCCATCCCGGACACACCACAAGATCCATTGTCTACAGCCAAGCACTGAGGTACAACCGTATCTGCTCTAACCCCGCAGACAGAGACCAACACCTAGAAAATCTCCACCAAGCATTCTCAAGACTACAGTACCCACACGAGGAAATAAGGAAACAGATCAACAGAGCCAGACATGTACCCAGAAGCCTCCTACTGGAAGACAAACCCAAGAAAGAAACCAACAGGACTCCACTGGCCATCACATACAGTCCCCAGCTAAAACCCCCTACAACGCATCATCAGGGATCTACAACCCATCCTGGACAATGATCCCACACTTTCACAGGCCTTGGGTGGCAGACCAGTCCTCGCCCACAGACAACCTGCCAACCTGAAGCATATTCTCACCAGCAACTGCACACCGCACCATAGTAACTCTAGCTCAGGAACCAATCCATGCAACAAACCTCGATGCCAACTCTGCCCACATATCTACACCAGCAACACCATCACAGGACCAAACCAGATCAGCCACAACATCACCGGTTCATTCACCTGCACTTCCACCAATGTAATATATGCCATCATATGCCAGCAATGCCCCTCTGCTATGTACATCGGCCAAACTGGACAGTCTCTAAGGAAAAGGATAAATGGACACAAATCAGACATTAGGAATGGCAATATACAAAAACCTGTAGGAGAACACTTCAACCTCCCTGGCCACACAATAGCAGATCTTAAGGTGGCCATCCTACAGCAAAAAAACTTTAGGACCAGACTTCAAAGAGAAACTGCTGAGCTCCAGTTCATCTGCAAATTTGACACCATCAGCTCAGGACTAAACAAAGACTGTGAATGGCTTGCCAATTACAGAACCAGTTTCTCCTCCCTTGGTTTTCGCACTTCAACTGCTAGAACAGGGCCTCATCCTCCCTCATTGATCTAACCTCGTTATCTCTAGCTTGCTTCTTGCTTGCTTATATATACCTGCCCCAGGAAATTTCCACCACTTGCATCCGAAGAAGTGGGTATTCACCCACGAAAGCTCATGCTGCAAAATGTCTGTTAGTCTATAAGGTGCCATAGGATTCTTTGCTGCTTGTCCTTTAAAGGCGAGGAGCATGTTTGCAAGAATGCATTCCATTGACATATGGGCTAAAGTTCCAAAAGAAATCCTTGCTGTGATATCATCCAGCAGCATTCAGAGAGAGACATCAGTTTTAGTTATCTAGAGGTGGAGGACAGTCTTTAAATCTGCTCATCCATTGTCAGGAACTCAGCAGGCTCTGGGTGTGGTTGCCTAGCAACCCAATGAACTTGGCTGGGCCCAATAAGCCCTCACTAAGTGACTGTGTTCCCTGATTGGACAGAAGGGCCAACTGATCCCTATTTAAGCCTGGTAGCAACAGCAGCCCACTGGCTGCTCAATGTGGTCCATGCCCACAGCTGCTCCAGACCTGCATCTTGTCCAGCCATTGCTCCACTCCAGCCCTAGTCCCTGCCTACTTTTGAACTCCTAACTCCTGGCATTGACCACTAGCTTGTCTCCTGTCTCCACAACTCCAGCTCTGCCCTTTGGTCAGAATCAGGAGCCAGAACAGTACCATTGACTTGCCTCCTGACCCCACCCCAGTTCTGCTCTCTGATTCTGCTCTGACTATTAGACCAGATTCCTGCTCCAATCACTAGGTCACCTCACCTTCATCTCCATGTGTGACAGTTGGAGCAGCCCAGTAGAAGGTAAGAAGGGACTCTGCCCCATGGCATGGAGCTCCCCTCTGGAAAGACCCCAAGCAAGAGCTCACCCCTGCCTTCTCAGACATTGGGGATCTACAGGAACTGCAGGCTTATGTTGCCTTGCTATGTGACCAGATTGCAGCCCTCCAGACCCAGGTACAAGCTCAAGCAGTATTTTCTGTCTGCTCAACTCTTGCATCCACTCTCTGCAAGTCTAAGCTGCCCTACCTGATAAGTTTGATGGGGATCATGCCAAGTTAAACAGTGTTGTCTCCAGTTCTTATTGTGGCCAGAGTCCGGACTGATCCATAGGGTATGAGTGAGATTAGTACTTATTCTGCTCAATGGAGAGACCTTGAAAGTGAGTGTTCCCTACCGCAGATGGGTCCTGTCCTGTCCTATCCTATCCATGAATAATTTAAGAACTTTGTACAGGCAATGGCAGGCATCTCCAATGTCCCTAACTGAGAACGTACTGCAGAAGCTGCTCTCCTCACCCTTAAGCAGGGTGCCAGGTACATCGCCAAATAAGTGGTGGAATTTCATTGTCTGGCTGCAGATGCTGCACAGCCTCAGTCCAGTGGATGATGCCACTTCAGGCAGAGACTCAGTGACCGTATCAAAGATTAATTTCACCCGTTCCATACCCACAGCTGCACCAGACCTACTTCCGGTCCAACCCTTGCTCCATCCCTTGCCTGATCTGCTCCAGGCCTAGTCCCTGTCTACCTCTGAAGCCCTTATTCCTAACTCCAGGATCTTATCACTGGTCTATCTCCAGCTCTGCCCTTTGTTTTTTGTTCTGACTCCTCGCTCCAAGAATTGGCTTGCCTCATGATCATGCCTCCAGTTCTGCTCTGACCACTAGATCGCACCACCTACACATTGGTGTGTGATACCCATATGATAAAATGAATGATCATGTAATACTTCTGTAGTGATTACTAAAAACAACTACAGTGTGAACCTGCTGGAGATGTGGCCATGATGAGAGAAATAGTTCTTTCACTAATGAAACACACAGCCATGCTACAGCTGCTGTGTGCACATGCACTATGTTATATAACCACCAAGGATAGCTGGGATAGAGTCAATAGCAATGTAGGTGTTATATGCCTCAGAAAATACTTTTGCTGTTTTCTGCATTTAGCATAAGAAAACTGATGCTGTGAGGGACATTCCTGTGCATTGTGTCTTTGCTTTTTCACTGTGTGATACTCTTGATAGACAACTCTCCAATTGAGACATAATCTATTCATGGGGGCATTTCTGGACAATTGCTTTTATAGGCTGATTTCCAACTCTACTCCAGCAGGAGCCACTGAATAACTTAACCGGCATCCTGGAAAGCAACAGTGCTAATGCATAGCCAGCTTGTAAGTAAGTGACCATATTAAGTAAGGTGACCAGACAGTAAGTGTGAAAAATTAGGACAGGTGGTGGGAGTAATAGGAGCCTATATAAGAAAAAGACCCAAAAATCGGGACAGTACCTCTAAAATCGGGACATCTGGTCACCCTAACATTAAGGGACTCAGAGTGATGTTTAGTGCAGCAACCTGTGAAGTAGTAAACAAAAAGTATATAACCCTCATTGCTGCTGTCATGAATTTGCTGTCCTTTAAGGTGAATTTATTTTTTTCAGACAGGTGGTCCTTGCATAGGGCAGGAAGCCTCACGGGTATTCCAATTTCAGTCATGGGACTACTTATGCAAGTGCCAACAATTATTCAGTACACTCCTTACTATGAAATTTTAATGCAGGTGGACTGTATCGCTGTGTTGCTACTCTGCAATCCTTTGCAGATCTATATGCACCATTTGCACAAAGGTTGAAATGTAAACAAATTTATACTGTACTCATCCTTTATTGTGGATTAGTGTTATTTAGTAATACCTTACTCCGGCAAATTGACTCACTGCGGAAAATGCACTAGAGCATTTTAGAGCAGATCACATTATCACGCCTACTTCTGAAAACCAAAGTGCTATTCCTGCTTTTCATAAGGAATAACTGCCTGTAGCATTTTCCATTCTGCAGTGTGTCAAAAGTGGACTCCCACCATTAGGTTAGCAATTCAGAAGAGCTAATGAACGTTAATGCATGGCTATCATATTACTCTATAATGAACACATTCAATCTAGTGCATCAGTTTATGACCCTGAATTTTCAGGATATTGTTTCCTGGGATCTTTTAAATTTAATATGCCATTGTACACATCCTGTACAATGGGGTCCCAATTTTGTTTGGCATCTTTAAGCACTATTGAAATACAAATAGTACTTGTATTCATATTTACAGCTGGGTGAAATTTTTAAACCAACATTTTTGGTTGAAAATTTTAAATTCAGCATCACAAACATATTGTGAATTCAGGTCAATTTTGCCAAATTATTTTGGTAAAAAATTCTGAAAAAAATCAAATTTCTGTGACAGATATGGCAATTTCCTACAATATCCTTCAAAAACCTTAATGAATTAAGTTTAATTATCTTCGGCATCCACTGTAATAAATGAATGGTTTATGCATTATTGTGGGCCAGGATTCCATGTAATCTCTCTGTAAGGGAGAGATGTGATGTGAACCCTGGGAAGTATTGTGAACTTCATAAGACTATAAGGAACAATGTGCCAGACAAGAATGGACTTTCAGGACAAACGGTGTCAAATCATTTGCCTGGGGAAACTCTAGGGAGATAGGAATACAAAATTTCCTACTTCTGGTTATGCACAAACCCTGTCTTTTGAAGCTACGTACTGGGGAGAGGACCATTGTCTACTGATTACCTGTTCCCAGAATCTGAAGATCAAAGGCCCCATCTGAATAAAAGAAAGACTGAACTACTTGTGGAGGTGCGAATTCTGAGCATAGGTAAGGTTGCCAACTTTCTACTTGCACAAAACTGAACACCCTTGCTCCAACCCCTTCCCCACCCCTCCTGAGGCCCCACCCATTCTCTGAGGCCCTGCCCCCACTCACTCCCTCTTCCCACCCTCGCTTGCTCATTTTCACTGGGCTGGGGAAGGGAGTTGGAGTGGGGGAGGCGGTGAGTGCTCTGGCTGGGGGTGCGGACTCTGGGGTGGGGCCAGAAATGAGGAGTTCAGGGCATGGGAGGAGGCTCTGGGCTGAGGCAGTGGGTTGCGATGTGGGAGGGGGTGAGGGCTCCTGCTGGGGGTGTGGGCTTTAGGGTGAAGCATGGGATGAGGGGTTTGGGGTGCAGAAGGGGGCTCCAGGCTGGAGGGTGGAGCCAAGGGGTTCAGCGTATGGGAGGGGCCTCTGTGCTGAGGCAGGAGGTTGGGGTATGGGATCTTGGCTGGGGGTGTGGGTTCTGGGGTGGGGCCAGAAAGGATGGTTTCAGGGTATAGAAGGGGGCTCTTGCCTGGGGCAGAGGGTTGGAGTGTATGGGGGGGTGAGGGCTCTGGTGTGGGGACAGTAATGAAAGATTTGGGATGCAGGAGGGGGCTCCAGGCTGGGGCTGAGGGGTTTGGACTGCGGGAGGGGGCTCCGAGCTGGGGTAGGGGCTTGGGGGGGGGTGAGAGCTCTGGCTGGAGGTGCAGACTCTGGGGTGGGGCTGGGGATGAGGGGTTTGAGGTGTAGGAGGGTGCTCTGGGCTGGGACCGAGGAGTTTGGAGGGCAGGAGGAGGATCTGGTCTGGAGCAGGGGGTGAGGGCTCTGGCTGGGGGTGCGGGCTCTGGAGTGGGGCTAGGGATGAGGAGTTTGGGGTGCAGGAGTGGGATCCAGGATAGGACCAAGGGGTTTGGAGGGTGGGAAGGGGGTCAGAGCTGGGAGAGGGGATTGGGGCATGGGAGGCGGTTAGAGGTGAAGGCTGCAGGTGGCACTTACCTCTGGCACTTCCCAGAAGCAGCGGCATGTCCCCCCTCTGGCTCCTCTGGCAGAGGCATAGCCAGGCAGCTCTGCATGCTTGCCCTGTCCACAGGCGCCACCCCTGCAGCTCCCATTGACCACAGTTCCTGGCCAATGGGAGCTGCGGAGCTGGTGCTTGGGGCAGGCGCAGCGTGCGGAGCCCCCCGGCTGCCCCTATATATAGGAGCTGGAGGAGGGACATGCTGCTGCTTCTAGTAGCTGTGTGTAGCCAGGGCAGGCAGGTAGCCCCACTGTGCCACCAACAGGACTTTTAAAAGCCTGGAAAGTGCTGACAAGACCTGCTAGGGTCCCTTTTTGACCGGGTGTTCCGGTCAAAAACCTAAGCAGAGGCTGTTATGAACTTGCAACTGTAGAGGAAAAATAGCCAGCACACATACCCCTTTGCAGTGTTTGAAGGGCTGATTCCTACCAGACCCTTTGTTGGCATTGGAGGTTGATCTCTGGTAAGCTCATTACTGCGCATGCAGATTCTTTTAATATTTAATATGTTCTCTCTAATGCTTTCACCTTAAGAATAAATGTGCATGTTTATAAGTTACCACACAACCCTTTATAACTGCTGGCTATTACAGATGTTCAAAGCCTTCAAAGATAGGGCAAAGCACAGAAACTAGCCTGTTTACGCTGTTTGGCTTGCTGGGGATATCACAGTGTTGGCATGGAATTATGCAGCCTGGAAAAAACCCATCAGGAGGGAGAGATTTCACATTGGAAAGAGGTAAATAATAGCATTCCCCAAGGATCTGTACTGGAACCAGTGCTGTTCAACATATTCATAAATGATCTGGAAAATGAGGTAAACAGTGAGGTGGCAAAGTTTGCAGACTATTCAGAATTACTTGGGATACTTAACTCTATGCAGTTAGCATTCGACTTAAATATGATCTCATAAAACCGGATGAATAGGCAACAAAATAGGAACTGAAATTCAGAGTTGAATAAATAATCCCAACTATACATACCAAATAATGGGGTCTAAATTAGCTTTTACCACTCAAGAAAGATCTTGGAGTCATCATGGATAGTTCTCTGAAAACACCTGATCAATATGCAGCTAACAGAATGTTAAGACCCATAAAACAGAAAATATCATAATGCCACTATATAACTCCATGGTACTCCCTCATCTCAAATACTGCATGCAATTCTGGTCACACTGTGTCAAAAAAGATACTAGAATTGGAAAAGATGCAGAGAAAAGCAACAAAAATGATTAGGGGTATGGAACAGTTTTCGTATGATGAAAGGTTAAAAACACCTGTGACAGTGCAGCTTAGAAAAAGATGGGAAATATGATAGAGGTCTATCAAATCATGAATGGTGTAGCGAAAGTTAATAGGGAGGTGTTATTTACCCCCTCACATAACACAAGAACCAGGGGTCACCCAATGAAATTAGTAAACATCAGGTTTAAAACAAACATAAGTAAGTACTTCTTCATAGAACACACACACAGTTAACCTGTGGAAATTGTTGTCAGGGGATGTTATGAAGGCCAAAAGTATAGCTGCATTAAAAAAAAGAATTAAATAAGTTCATAGAGGATAAGTCAGTGACTATTAAGCAAGATGGTCAGCAGTGCAACCCACCGCTCTGGGTGTCACTAAACCTCTGGCTACCAGATGCTACAAGGGATGGGTCACTTGATGATGATTGCCCTGTTCTGTTCATTCTCTCTGAAGCATCTGATACTGACCATTGCCAGAAGATAGGATACTGGGCTAGATGGATCTGTAATGTTACACCCCATGTTCTTCATAGAAATATGGTTATGATATGAATATGGCATAACTAAGATATACTCAGGGGTGAATGTAAGTTAGGCCACTTACTAGTATGGGCTGGGGCGGGGGGAGGCTCTGGCCCCCAGAAGGGGCAGGGCCTCAGGCAGAAGGGGTGGGGCTAGGGGTCAGGATTCCCCAACCAGCCCTTTCAGGCCGCCTGGCCTGTGCTGCCCAGGACTCCCGTGTTGATTTAAAGGGCCTGGGGCTCCGGACGCCACTGCTGCACTAGCACCAGCAGCGTCTGGAGCACCGGGCCCTTTTAAATCGCTGGCCCCAGGGCAACTGCTCCCTTTGCCCCCCCCCCACCCATCAGGGGCTGCAGGGGAGGGGGGGGGCCATTAAAGCGCTGCAGGGCCCTTTGTCATGGCAGCTCTTTAACATTCCTGCACCCCCCCCCCGACCTGCAGGGGGGGCGCAGGAACGTTAAAGCACTGCCGCGGCAAAGGACCATCCTTAAAGTGCTGCTGCAGCAGTGCTTTAATGTCCCTGCGCCTTTTGCCTCCCCTATTGTCAGCCCTGCTGGTACGGACCCTACCAGCAGGGCCACCGACGGGGGGAAGGGCCAGCGATATTAAAGCAGCGTTTTAAGGATGGTCCTTTGCTGCGGCAGTGCTTTGAAGATCCTTAAAGCGGCGCCACAGCATAGGACCATCCCTACAGCGCTGCCACGGTAGTGTTTTAACGTCACTGCCCATTCCCTTCTCCCCCTCACTCACTCCCCCCCGGCGGCGGCCCTGCCAGTACAGACCCTACTGGCAGGGCTGCTGACAGGGAAGGCAAAAGGGGCAGGGACATTAAAGCACTGCTATGGGTTGGTGCAGGTTCTTACCGGCTCACCTTCACCCCTGGATATACTTTATGCAATATGGATCATGCAGGATATCATCGGAAAGGTTATGATTTACTGAATGTGATTATCCAATTTGTATGCATGTATCATTTCCGTATCTAAAGTTAGGAATATTGACTATGTAACAATTACCACTGTGTGTGTACTTGGGGGAATGCCTACCATACACTAGGCAATCCTCCTGAATGACCCATTTAAGAAGGACAATAGAACTTTGAAAAGACATCCTGGAATGCAGCTGTGACACTACAAGGTCAGGTGATAATGTGACCTGATGCAAAATACCCCTTGGACACTGCTGGTACTTTTCCACTGGAGGGGAATGGGGGACAAACAAAGGATTCCTGGCCTTAGGTAATTCCTTTTAAGGCTGGGAAGGGGATTGATCTTGACTCTCCTCCATTGCCTACCCAAGAAGGACTGCTGAAAGAACCCGAAGGGACAAAGGAACTAACCTGAAGGGAAAGGCAGGGGTGAGTCCAGACTAAGAAAGGGGTCCAGTCTGTAGTAAGAAATAACTAGAACTCTGAGCCACAGAAACTCTGCATCTGGCCTAATTCAACAGTTAGGGTGAGAAATTACATTTTGCAACCTGTTTCTTTAGTGAATCAAGCTTAGTTTGTGTGTTTTGTTTTATTTGCTTAGTAATCAGTTTTGCTCTGTTTAGTATCACTTATAATCACTTAAAATCTGCCTTTTATAGTTAATGAATTTGTTTTTGTTTATTATTAAACCCAGTTGTGCAATTTCTAACTGGGGGAAGGGCAAGAAGTTGTGCATATTTCTCTTCACATTGAAGAAGATGGTGAATTTTTATGAGCTTGCACTGTGCAGATTCTTCTATACAGCACAAGACAATATACCTTTGGGCTTATCTCCCAAAAGGGGGCATGCATATGAATGCTGGGTGAGTCCTTTCACACACAGCTGACTTCAGTCTGTGTCTGCAGCTTGGTGTGGCCCTACCTGTGTGGGTGTGCTGCAAGAGGCTGGAGAGCCTAATTCAGCAAAACAGGGAGAGGGAATCCATGCTGGTGGAGCAGGAGAGGCTCAGTGAAACCCCAGTACATTGGGTGACATCTGGGTGTGGGGGGGGTCCAACCCTTCACAGGACCATTGGTCTGACCCAGTATGGCCATTCTTATGTTCTTATAATAGAGACGCAGGCCTCTACCCAAGGGAGGTAACAGTTGGGAGCTGGAAGCCTAGAAGCAGGTGTCCTTAGAGGACCACTGAGAGGGAATACAGATGCAATTGCCCTGAACTGTGACACATATAGGGCAGCACATATGGGATCTATGACAATGTGAATTGCTGTAAGTGCCAGCAATAGTGAAAACAAATACTACTGAAGGAAAAAGCAAGAACAAGAGTGTCTCAGTCTTTTGAGGAAGAGAATAGCAAAAAGACAGGAGAAAATGAATTCTGAACTGCTGAACAGTAGTCAGTTAGTTGAGCTATGCAAAGAAAGGGCACTCGACACTGAGGAATGGACAAGGCTGCTGCTAGTTGACTTGTAGTCTGATACCAGGAGAGAAATGATAGTCCAGGTCATGCAGAGGAAATCTTGGACCCAACTCCCTGTAGGCATGGGAACTAGGAGTGCGGGGGGTGCTGCAGCACCCCCAGGCTTCCGGCTGCCAGCCTTGTACCCGGGGTCCTGGGTGACACCCTGTGCCAAGGGCTCTGCTGCCTCTCCCAGCCTCAGCACTGGGGGAGGGGAGCGTGGACAAGGGTAAGGGGGCTGGCTTTCAGCATCCTCACTATTAAAAATGTTCCAGTGCCACTGGCAGCAACCATGTTCCATTGCAATCAAATGGACCACTGCAATAGGAATTGTGGGCTGATCGACAGAGCAGGAGAAACTGCAGCTGGATAGGGACAGAGTGTGTCTGGAAACCAGGCTGCTTGCAGACTGGGACATGCAATGTAGCATGAGGGAGGAGGAGAACCAACACCAGCACAAGGATAAAAAGGAAGACAAAGAGTGTCAACATCAGTACAAGATATATAAACTGTGTTAGCAGAACCATAGTCAGATTATTTTAGGAATGGGGTCTGACATGGATGTGTTTCCATATGCTTTTGAAATCTGGTTCCAGTACCGTCTGGTACAAAGGCATTGGACATTTCCACTCTTATAGACAGAGGGGATTATAAAGATTATGATTGCTGTAAAACAAGCTTTGTTGGAAAGTTTTAACTGACCCCTTAAATGTATAGGAGTAGGTTTGGGAGCATTTAGAAAAAACGGACATGACCTATGCTTAGCTGTCAACTCAAATTAAGAGTTAACTAAGAAAATGGGTTGCCACAGCAACAAAGCTTATAAATGAATGGATTTAGAAGAATTCTATAAACTCTGCCACCCCAACCTAAAATCATGATTAATAGACAAAGGTCCTAGAGATGTGAACTCTAGCTGGGAAATGGGCAGGACCTTACGTGGATAGGTGGCCTGGGTTTTATAGAAAACCCTAGTAGGGGTGGAACGAGATCAGAGGACAAGGTTTGGGCCAAAACCAAAACCCATGCCTGGGGGATGGATACCAATTCTAAGAAGTCCTGGGGCAGGTGTTCCTTATGTAGTCAGCAGGGTCACTTTTCTTGGAATTGCTCATTCTACCCACTGAGGCCCAGTACAATGCAAGAAGGGCCAGCTGCACCAGAACCTCACAGAACTAACGAAGAAACTGAATGTCCACATGGAGGGATCACACAGCAAGTCTGCTGATGGCATATAGTGTCCATGCTGAGCCATTCACATTCCAAATCACCACCCAGCTGTTATTCTGTACCTACCCTTCTGGGTGCAGATCAATTCAAACACAAATGGGAGCGGAAGGTGGTAGTTAATGGGGAGATATTCATTAGGTGGAGAGACTCTGGGACTGCTAAGACTATAGGTAAGGTCCATGTTGTGAAGCCCCCTCAAGTCTCTCAGGGTGTGAAATGCGGGTTAAAGTTTCTGGAGTCAAAGCCTTTGCTCTACCTACAGCAGATTTCTATAGAGGTGTATTGTCAGATATTCCATATTCTTTGCTTTTGGGGCATGATACTGTGGCTTTAAAAGCAGGAAAGGTGAATTCCCCTCTCCCCCAGTTAGCTCCAGAGCTGCAAGGGACTGTGTTACATGCAAATGGAGTAGCTGACAGAGAGATGGGGTGGGTGGGTGTGTGTCCACTCCTCACAGTATCCAAGTGGAATCAAATTATCTCCCTATATACCCAAGGAGAGGAAACAGCCTCCTGCCCAAGGGCAGGGAGGACACCTACTGACTTGAAGGAAAATTCTGAGTACTGAAACCAAGACCAGGGAACCAGAGGCAGTACAGAGCCTGGCAATGGCAGTGTCTCCAGCCAAAAGTAGGGACACAGAGGCAACTG
The DNA here is from genome assembly GCF_020497125.1 of Mauremys mutica. Lineage (NCBI taxonomy): Eukaryota > Metazoa > Chordata > Testudines > Geoemydidae > Mauremys > Mauremys mutica. The sequence goes on along the minus strand of NC_059076.1, from coordinate 97,330,544 downwards.
TGGTGCACTGCCAAATCTATGACACCCAACTAGGGTGTACGACAGCTGCTGGGAGTTGATAAAGGTAACTACAACTGAGAAGGATTGGGGATTTCTTCCCACAGTCTGACTGCCTGATAATCTGTGAAAATGGACAGGACCTTGAGCCTGGTGAAGAGGAATTCTGCTCACGCTGGCTCAGGGAATGGGGAACAAAAAGCCAACTGAGCGGAGTTGCAGGGAATCAATTCTCCTTCACCCCCCACTCCCAAAGAAGGTGAGATTAGGAGTCCCCAGACCCTGATTCCAAGGAGATGGGGGCAGAGAACAGAATTTGGCTATCAGGGAGGTTTGAAGAATCTTCCTTGCCTGATCCCTCTGCTGTTAATAGCCATACATGGCTGAAAGCCACTTTGCAGGGAGGCAACCCTACCTTATTTCTCACAAACAAATGCTGCTTGTAATACATTCAGGGAGGCAGGGAACCTCACCCCATTATTGGGGCAGCTGGCCCCTTGAGGGACAAAGAGACACCACACACACACATTCCCCAGAAACTGGATGGGAGGTAAGAGGAGGAGGTCCAGGTCTCAAGTTTGCACCCAAAGGTTTTGGGGTAGCAAGAGGCATGTGAGACCTCTGCCCTATAGGTTCTGAACAGAGGAATTATATGGGATGGTTGTCAAGGGGCACTGTACAGATCTGAAGGATGTATATTGGCTTTCTAGCAAAATGTTCACTATATGTGCAGTTTAAATGTGAAATTATGAAAGGCAGTGGCAGAAACACCCTCCAGGGAATAGGTCTGCCCAGGAAGTAAGTCAACGAGTTCCCCTTGGGTGATGGTCAAGCACCTGGTTACACACACTTCTTTGGGGGGGAGACATCAGATATGAAAATTTCTTGCAATATTCTTAAAATCTTATTGAATTAAGTTTAAATATTTTTGGAGTCTATTGTATTAAATGAATAGAGTATGGATTATTGTGAGGTGGGACTGTACGTAACCTCTCTAGCAGGGAGATGTGAAGTGAAACCTGGGAAGTATTATGAACTTCAAAGGACTGTATTGAACATTGGGCCAGACAAGAATGGACTTTGGGGGAAGCATCAAGTGTTTTTTTTCTGGGAAATGGCTAGAGGGAGGTGAATGCAAATTTCCCCACCTCCAGTTCTGGAAAAACCCAGCCTTTTATAGCTACACACCGAGGAGAGAACCACTCTTTGCTGTTCCTGGATTCTCAAGAACAAGGGCCCAAGCTGTGTAAGGGAAAGGCTAACCTGTTCATGGGTGTGCTAGTTCTGAGGTAAGGCTATTACAAACTGGTAACCACAGAAAAAGCCCTTGGTGAGGTTTGAAGGACTGACTGTGACCAGAGCCCTTGTTGGAGTTGGGAAGTGATCTCTGGTAAGCTACGCACATAAGTTTTTACTGTCTTTAATATGTTCTCTCTGTAATGGTTTCACCTTATGAATATATGTGCTTGCTTGCAAGGAGTTGTGTGATAACTTAACTGCCGGCAGTTACAGTTTCATAGCCTTCAAAAAGAGAGCAAAGCATAGACAGTGGTCAGTATTGGCGGTCTGGCTTGCTGGGAACAGCAGTATAAGAATGGAACTGTGCAGCCTGGAAGAAATCGCAGTCAGAAAGGAGACAGACATAGGTCTCGACCCATGAGAGAAGACCCATAAGGAGCCAAGAGCCTCAAAAGGGTGCCCACTTGGTGGACCTCAGAGGGGGAAAATATGCCCTGAATTGTAACATTTTCATTTTGACATTTTCAAAACAAAACATTATTTTATTTGAAACAACTTAACTTTGAAGTTCCTTTTAATTTTATTTTTTTTAAATAAAAAAATATTCAAAATAAAAACAATGTTTAGTTTCAGTTTTAACAAAAACATTTAATTCAACTGAAGCTTTTTGATTTGCCAAAACTTGCACATTTTTCCAAAAGTTTGACACCAAAATTTTTCCAGAAATCCCAAGGAACTGGAAAATCCATTATTCACTCAGCTGTCCTCAGAACACCTTTTAGAGGCTCTGTAGAGCACTTCTGCTGGTTCCCTCTGCATTCCTAAGTGCACTATCTGACTAGAGGTATGTCTGCACTACCCGCTGGATCGGTGGGCAGCGATCAATCCAGCAGGGGTCGATTTATCACATCTACTCTAAACACGATAAATTGACCCCCAAATACTCTACTGTTGACTCCTGTACTCCACCACCATGAGAGGTGCAGGCGGAGTCAACGAGGGAGTGGCAGTAGTCGACTCACTGCAGTGAAGACACTGTGTGAGTAGGTCTAAAAGTACATTGACTTCAGCTATGTTATTCACATAGCTGAAGTTGCATAACTTAGATCGATCCCCCCTCCCCCCCCCGGCTTAGAAAAACAGCCTCTCTCTGCCAGTCTCAGGATCAGCTGCAAACTGAGAGATGCCATTGCTTAGCAGTTGCAGAGGTTTTCATTTGGTAACCATTTCTTTATTTCTCTGTATGCTAGCTTTTCTACAAATTAGCAGAGGTGTATTAAAAAGCACAAAAGGGCATTAAGTTCCCACCTCCCAGCAACTTTCACTAGTATTTAGGCACTTAGCTGCCCTTTGTGCCTTTCAAAATCTCCCTTTGGTTGCTACAAAAAGAACTCAATTTACTTCCACCCTTATTATTGTGTTTTAAAAATGTGTGGGTTTTTTTTCTGCGTTCACTTCTTGCTCAATACCATTAATACCATTATATTTGAATTATGGCAAAATAAGTGTGATTGTTTTCTTTAATTACAGATAAAATCTTTCCATTGCAGTGTGTGTTGTTTAAGATTTTTATTACTGCAACTGTGTAGAGATCACTATGAATTGCATTTTTTTTTTGGTTCAGTGATGCAGCACCAAGGTTACTGGGTTTCTTTAAGCTAATGATGAGACCATAACTCTAGAAAATGTGCATGGAAATCACAGGGTCACAGTGAGCATATTGTCATTGTCACAGATGTTATTCTTCCAAAATCACTTAGGGGCAACCAATATAGATAAACCACAACCATGCAGGTAGAAGACTGTTTAAATAGTTAAATCAAGGCTTGTAAATAAAAAAAAAAATCACCAACAGGACAACTGTCCAAGTGCTGTTACCAGACAGCATTCAGCCCCTCAGGCTGGGTGTTACTATACCAGTGCCTGGCAGGGGAACCCTGGCCTACCTGCTACACCAGGCATCATCTCAGGGACCCTACAGCCAGCAATCCAGGTCCTCAGTCCTCATCCCTGTTGCTATTTCCCTAGGCTCCTTCTTTCCATCCCTCCCTAGCTTCTCATTTCTGGCTCTGGGTTTACCATTGGAGACTATGGTGCTCCCTGTGGCTACTTCACCTCTCCTAGTGTCTTGCCAGACTCCTTATTGCAGGGCAGGATCCGACTGCTTACACTCCCCTGGGCTTGCTCCTGACAACCTCCCTCCTTCCACGGACTCACCATAGACTCCTTCCTCTATAGCCCCCTTCTACTGTCAGTTTCTTGGCTTTGCAGTGCTGGCCCAGCTCTTCCCCAGATGGGCAGCACTCTCAATTAATTCTAGCCCTTCTCTCAGGTGATGCTGGGTAACCTAATTGGCCTCTCATGCCCTCATTACCCCTATCTGGGCTGGCCATCATACCCCATCACAGCTAAGCAAAGAATTTAACATATATTTAACACAGCATAGTAACTCCTCACTTAAAGTCATCCCGGGTAACACTGTTTGGTTACAACGTTGCTGATTAATTAGAAAACATGCCCGTTTAAAGTTGTGCAATGCTCCCTCATAAGATTGTTTGTCAGCCACCTGCTTTGTCCACCGCTTGCAGGAAGAGCAGCCCATTGGAGCTAGCTGGTGGGGGCTTGGAACCAGGGTGGACAAGCAGCCCCCCTATCAGCTCCCCGCTCCCCAAAGTTCTCTGTGCAGCAGCTGCCCAGCAGGCTATCAATTACCTGCAGTTCAGCTGTCCCTCCCCCCACTGCCATGTGCTGCTCCTGCCCTCTGCCTTGGAGCTGCTCCTGGGAGCCTCCTGCGAGCTGTGCAAAAGGATGGGGAAAGGGGTGCTAATGTCAAGGTGTCCCCCTCCCCTTTGCTCCCCACTTACCCCATCTCCACAGAGTAGAGGGGGGACACGGGAGGGAGCTTTCTGGCAGCAGCAGCTGTCTCAACTTGCTAATCTACTTAAAAAGGCAATGTACTTAGAGTGGTTCAGCATACTTTCAGGCAAGTGTCCTAATCACTTGGCTATGGAATGCTCTGATATGGAGTTCCCTCAATCTCTCCTGTTGAGGTTGTTCCATTGTAATAAAATAATCAAATAATTAAATCATAATTGGACCAGACAACTGAGAATGACTTTATAGTCCTCAGGTTAGGGAGTTCACCTGAGAGGTAGCAGATTCCTGTTCTAATCTCTTCTGATCATCAGGCAGAGGGGAGGTTTGAAATTGGGGTCTCCCACATGCTGGGTAAGTGCCCCAACTGCTGAGATAAAGATTGTAATTAAATCCTTATCCTCCTCCTCCAGCTGTTTGACATGGAATTAGATGGTCTTTAAGCACACCTAATGGATTGGTCCTCGGGTCCTAGCACATGACATAGGTGGCAGAATGCCTATCTTCTCCCAGTTTGTGGGTTGCCAACAAAGACAGTTGCCTCCCTGTAGCCTGGACATAGGCACCTATATCTAGTGAGGGGGGTGGAACTTAGGACACACCCCTCTCCTCCGCATCGTTCATTGGCTAGTATGCAGGCTTAAAATGCCTTTCTCTCCCTATTCACTATATATGGAGCCAAGGCACCTTATTCAGACATTGTGGTTTGCAGTGTTGTTCCTGTGGTTTTGCTAAGCACCTAAACATTAGGCACTGTAACTCCTAAGCCCCTTTTGTGGATCTGGGCCAGTGGCTACCGCAGAGCTCTTGCCTCATTTATAGAGAGTGTACTTATTGTGTATTTTAAAGACCTGGAAATATGTGGTGAGTAGTATGGAGCAATTAGTGATCAACACTTGCACAGTAATCAAAAGTTGCACTTATCCAGATTTTTTTAATATGCAAAAAAGATCTGACATGCTCACTGCAACACTCTTCTGTTGGTATTGGCAGTTATTAAAAATGCTATTGTCTTTAATCTACTGCAGATGTGCCAGCTATGTTTTTCAAACCCTCCTAATTTGGCAAAGTCAAATGGGTTTTCATTACAAAATGAAAGGCATCTCTCTCCTTAAGGGTTATTATCTTCAACCTCATTTCAACCTTTTGTCCCCAACTGGTTCAAAGATAGAAGTATTAAAATGTTTGCAAAATCTGTTTTTGAGTGAGAAGAGTGTGCTTTCTTACTCTTGGTATGCTCCAAAAAAGCTAAACAGTTCTTCGTCAAACTTGGAAAAAGTAAAATCATGTGACACCAAGGACCTTTTTTTCCCACTACCAGTCTGGTAGTATTTTACACTCACTTGGCTCTCATCACTTTACACAGGTGTAATTGACCACACAAGGTTCAAGACAGTGGAGAAGCAGGCCCAAAACCTGGACAAGTTCAGCACAATAAATAAAGTTTCAGAAAATTGTAAGCAACTGAAAAAGGGGTCTTAGAATGAAAATGCTTAGGCAACCTTAGCTAAAGCTGTTGCTCCAACTGTTATTTTTATCTATCTATTTATACATTACACACACACCAATAAATAAACAGGTCAATAAGAGAGAAGAGCATGTTCTATTGGAGAAGCATTTAAAACACAGAAGCTTAGGACTTCAATTTAAGAGCTAATTACAGAGGCGCAGTAAAACCTATATATTATTTAAAAACTAATTATGCTGTATGAGTTTGCAGAAGTTCAGGGAGAGTATGCAGGCAAATTAACATTAACTATACACTAAAATATTATGGGCCAGATTTTGTGCTGGTGTAAGCTGACAGATTCTTTGAAGTCAATGGTGTTTTCCCAATTTACAAAATCAGAGAATTTGACTCCATATACAGAGGCACTAGAAAACAATTCAGGTCAATATCGGCAGAGCTCACTCTCTCTACTGTCAGCAAGTTGTCTGATTTTCATTAGCTTCTTGTTAATAAAACCGTAGTCACTGTGATCAAACTTCTTCTCTCAGGGGCTCCCCTTATTCACCCTCCCAGAGCTATTCTCTGGATTCTCTTTACACTCCATTCTATTTTAGAGAAATCTCTGACTCCTTTAGGGGAAAAGTAAAGCAACATGCACTTTTTGGAGCAGCAGGCCACTCCAAAGCATTCTTGGGTAGCATCAGCTGTAACAAACCTATCAGTTTCTGGCCACAGCATCATTCACTTAATAGTCTGGTTTGAAGCCTCACACTACCTGACAATTTCTCAGTCTAGTTTACCATACCTTCCACAGAATCTTCTGGAACCTTTCCTCCATATCCCTATAACGTGACTGCCAATTTGCCTCTTGTCCACAGTATGTGCCCTGTTGGAATCATAGTTTGAAATGAGAGAATAGAGGCTAAATAACCATGGTTTTTGTGCATGCAGTTTGTAAATATTCAAGGTTGAATTTTCACATTCATAGTGAGGATAGCTCAGAAATCAGAAGATAGACCATAAAAATGATTTTTACTTCTTTGTAAAAGCTAATGATTTTTAGGCTCATCTAATGATTGGCTGGGTTCTGACTCATGATTATTGAACTATTGGAGTTGGCAACACTCAAAAAAACAGTTCAAAAATTGTGTCTGTTTATGAGGAGAGGAGAAAACATGAATTAAAAATCACACAGTGATCAAATGGTATTTTATAATTCTCTCTTTAGCAAGTTGAAACTAATGGCCTACCACACTTTTTAACCTTTTTATGCAGGGATGTGGGAAAATGAAATAGCATGGTACAAATAGTCCAGAGGGGGAAAAGTATAGTGCTGTTGGTTTGGTTTTGGGAGAAGCATGTCCAAAACAAAGCAATGTGATGGTAATATCCTGCCATCACACATGCATGTTTTGTAGTGATTTTATTTGAGGCCTGATCATTTTCAACCTATTGTCTCTTTACATTTCCATTCCATTGCTGTTATATATGGGAGAGTAGCACAGTGATGTTATTACTAACTAAAGGCTCTATAGAACACACCTTGGTAAAACTGACCAGAGAACCAAAAAAGAGCAGAGAGACTAGAGGAATGCTGGCACCTTGGAATGCTTCTTTCAGGTGGAAAAAATCTGGGATATCATGAGTAAATTAGGGGGGTGGTCACCAATTCATGTATTTCCAGTCCCAGCCTGTCTCAATCTGTAGGAACCACCAAATCCATGGACTAGTGGTAAAGAATCTTTTGCAGGTTCAGAGGGAAGGGAGGGATTCTAGAGAGTCACTGCCCCTACAACACACATCCACTGGCTTCTGGTCACACTGGTAAAGAGGAATATAGACCTAAATCTGCAAAACCATGAAGCACAGTGAGATGCGTAAGAATGACACACTGCATTATAGACACACTAACTCCTCTAACAACACACTCTACTTCATGTGCTTAACCAACAGTGATAAACAGAAGTACAAGCAAATGCCAAGTTATTCTTTCCTCGGGTTCCCATTGTCACCTTTTGCACGTTTTTCTCTTGGGATTAAGCTCTTTGGGGTATGTTTTGCCTTCATTTTGGAAAGCATGTGTTGGAGCTTAATAAGTAGAATCAAATAACAATAGTTGCATCACTTCATATCACACATTTTCTTTTCACGTTTGCATTTGTTCTGTCAATGGCCCTTTGATGGCAAAGTTGCAAGGTGTCCATTATTTCCTTAAGTTATACTTGTTGTTTATTAACATAAAAAACATAATATGGAAGGCTTGATTCACGGCTGCCCCGTACCTTCTGTAGTCATGTACCCTAAAGCGTGGGTATAAAATGCTGGCAGATGAGAATGGAAGCATTTTACACCTGTTTTGCATTGGTGGAAATGGCTATACAATGTGCAGGACAACTATGAATCAGGCTCTGATTGTTTAATTTTTTAAAATTGAAAACATCTAAAACTCTCACAAAACCCTTAATTATTTCTTTGAATTGTCTTCTTGTTGCTGTGTTATGGGAAGTAAGTGAAGCTCTGTATGTATCTTTCCCTCTTGGTGAAGGTGGATGAATACAGCAAATATTTTTCCATAAATAATCAGTGGAATTTTTACAAGAATTTGGTCAGTTCATGCTTGTGCCCCTTTTGCGTTTGTTTCCTGACAACACTAGTGTGATCAAGTTGTGCTGAAGTTCAGCAAAACCAAATTTCAAAGTTGCCCTCACAAGCATTCACAGCAATCAGCTATTAAATTTGCAAAGGCAAGTATTTGCGCCATAAGTGCTTGTGGGGCTCCTTCAATAAGGAAGTAGAAACACATAGCATGTGGCTCATCTGAGCAACAACAACTAACCCAGGCCCCGATCCTGCAAAGACTTACAAAGGTTATTAGTTTTACACACTCTGAATAGTTTCATTGAGGTCAGTGGGACTACTCACACAGCACAGAGTTAAACATGTACATAACTCTTTGCAGGATTGGGACCCTAGTCAGTTCAGATAGTGAATACTGAATACCTACACACAACTATTCACTATCAATCCACAGAGGTAAAATATTTAGCAGAAAATTCACTGAATAGTTTTGAATAATGAAAACACTGGAGAAAAATCAATGAATATTCCTCAAAGAGAAAAATGGGTAAAAACATTGATTACAATCTAGTTTATTATTACGTTTATTATTCAGTTCTGCCTTTACAGTGTTGTTTCTCGAGCCTTTTTATGACTACATTCTTCAGTTTCTTTCACTAACACAGGATACTGCCTCTTAAAATGTTAAGCATACCCAGACATCTTTATTCCCGTCTGATGGCTTGATACTCCCAATAGTACTTTTTGAAATATTTTATGCATTCAGTGCTCCAGCACTGTTACAAAAATGTTGGGTTGCTGTAATACTAACAGCAGTGAATAGATTTTTTTTCTGTATACAAAATGGGTGAGATTTGTACTTTGCTTGCACAAATGCAGTTCTGCCTTTCAGGAGACATATTTAGTAGTTACCTTTGCTTTGTGCAGTGTTTTTTCTGCAGTGACAGCAGGCAGTGGTTTAGTGGCAATTTTAGACTCTAGCATTACTGTACATTATGTACAGTACAACAAGGCTTTGCAGAGCCACATTTCTTAAAAAAACCCAAAAAACAGGATGACATTCCTAGTTTGCTTACATTGTATTGTAACAACTTCACTCTTGCTGTCCATCTTTGGCAATTCTTCAACATTATAAACAAAGGCCATTCAACCTCTTTTTAAAAAAAAGGAAAGAATTCTTTTTTATATTCATGTAAAATGCCAAACTGAACATTACTTACATTAAAACAATTACTTGAAACTTTTCACTTGAGTTACTATGCCTATAAAATACTGCATTGTTATTGCATTTCACTTACCCCTTCCACAATATATATTATCCCCATCAAAACAGTGCAAGTACACAATATCATTTTTTAAAATTACATTTTATTTTGCATCCCTCAGATGCCTTATTTTTACTAGTATCTGAGCAAAATGTTTTTAAGGTTTGAGACTTTTAGAATGTCGTTATTAAAGTTATCGTCCTGGTTTTATTTCTTTATCCATGATCCATTAAGAAAATAAAAGGTAAATCATAATCTATTTTTGTTAATGGAATTTCATGTGAATCTAGGAGGATTAAAAGTAAAAACACCCACAGACATAGAAAATAATCAGGCTGCCACAAAGTACATTTCAGAAAACAGTCAGAAGTGCAAAAAGACCATAAAGTAGAGCACAGGGATAAGCCACGAGAAGCTGCTGGCCTTCCATGGCTAATGCAGAGATAAAAATTTTGGAAGCTGACAGACTGCACCATCCAATAATAATCAGAGCTAATGAGGTTCCAAGTATCCCCCTATGAAGCAAAAATAAAACAAAGAGAATCCACTGGTTAATATGTGCAGAATGAAGTCTTATCACAGTCTCGTTCATGTCTAAGATCTTGTTGTTAATAAGGCAGTAGTCACTGGTACAAACAAGGAATGACTTATGTAATGAAAGTCAAGGTTGAGCAGTGAATTAAAATAATAAAACATCAAGCAAAATTGATTGCTCCATTTCAGATGGAAACAACAGCTCCATCAATGGTACTACTTGGAAGACTAGCAAGCTTCCAACTACTTTGTCCAGGGCTATAAGCAAAATTGGGCTCTGAGCTTTTAAATTTCAAAGTGAACAGAAGTCCCCTAGCAGCTAAAATCAACATGCACAATATGTTATGATTTAAATGGGGCTATGCAGATTTGCTCTTTTACCAAGACAGCCTGATGGTCTCTAGAGGCCATGTGTGGTAGGGAATATGAGCTTGAGAAAAGACAAAGTCTTGTATCACTCACTTGTGATCACTCACACTGGCTCTTACATCATTCCTTCTCTGCCTTGGCATAGAGCACACACTAGAGGTGTGTCAGGAGAATCATAGAATCATAGAATATCAGGGTTGGAAGGGACTTCAGGAGGTCATCTAGTCCAACCCCCTGCTCAAGGCAGGACCAATCCCAACTAAATCATACCAGCCAGGGCTTTGTCAAGCCTGACCTTAAAAACCTCTAAGGAAGGAGATTCCACCACCTCCCTAGGTAACCCATTCCAGTGCTTCACCACCCTCTTGGTGAAAACCTTGTACCTAATATCCAACCTAAACCTCCCCCCACTGCAACTTGAGACCATTACTCCTTGTTCTGTCATCTGGTACCACTGAGAACAGTCTAGATCCATCCTCTTTGAAACCCCCTTTCAGGTAGTTGAAAGCAGCTCTCAAATCCCTCCTCATTCTTCTCTTCTGCAGACTAAACAATCCCAGTTCCCTCAGCCTCTCCTCATAAGTCATGTGCTCCAACCCCCTAATCATTTTTGTTGCCCTCCACTGGACTCTTTCCAATTTTTCCACATCCTTCTTGTAGTGTGGGGCAAGCAAACAGGACACAGTACTCCAGATGAGGCCTCACCAATGTCGAATAGAGGGGAATGATCACATCCCTTGATCTGCTGGCAATGCTCCTACTTTTACAGCCCAAAATGCCATTAGCCTTCTTGGCAACAAGGGTACACTGTTAACTCATATCCAGCTTCTCGTCCACTGTAACCCCTAGGTCCTTTTCTACAGAACTGCTGCCTAGCCAGTTGGTCCCCAGCCTGTAGCAGTGCATGGGATTCTTCCGTCCTAAGTGCAGGACTGTGCACTTGTCTTTATTGAACCTCATCATATTTCTTTTGGCCTAATCCTCTAATTTGTCTAGGTCCCTCTGTATCCTAACCCTACCTGCCAGCATATCTACCATATCAGGGTGCGATCCACGCCATCCTCCAGATCATTAATGAAGATATTGAACAAAACCAGAAAGGATGTAGCAGGTGCATGCTGTGCAGTGGCAATTCCCATCTAGCATAATAGCACTTTGGGGGCATTGAGAAATTGGTGCAATTTAGAGTAGAACTGTGGCTGCTTTACTTTGCACTGGGAGCCAAACTGGCCACCCCGGCTGGCTCCAGGATTGATAGTGATGGAAAGATGGCATAAAGTCGCCTTTGCCCCAGTCAGCCAAGAGCTGCTTAGGTGCACTTAAAGATTCAGCTCTCAGTCTAACAGCACATTCCTGCCGGAATAAATGGTTTAGCACTAATATGGCCCTGGTGCCAGTGGTGTCTATGAAGGCCAAATCCTCAGGCACAAAAGTCTCAAAATGCAAGGAAAATTGAAGGACTGGACAACAGAGCCTATTCAGGCAGGCTGCATTTGTGTGCCATGGAGCCAAGCTCTAAGGTACAATTTGCACAGGAACATGGAAGGGGATTTGTGGGACATGGAAGATTTTCAACTTCAGATCTGCACACAGCATGGACCTATTGACCAGAGCACAAAGTTGGGGAATAATTGCTGACCACGTATTCACATAGCCTGTAGATGTGCCCACATCTTTGCACCAGTTGCTGCAAACTGGGCCCGAGGATTCCATTCTTCAGCCCCATACTCACTTGCCTTAGCACGCAGCCCAAGTAAATGGGATATTACCTCTGTTCAAGGATTTTGTCTAAAGAAGGGTTTCTAAGGGGGAGGGGAGAGATCAGCAAACTGCTTATTTAAGTCTATTCTTATCAGACACTATTACCCCTAGAAAATGTACTCAGCTTGTGATTACGCACAGTGCCATCTTAGATTAACATGAATAGCCCTATGAAAAATTGAATTTTGTTTCACACATTTTTGCTTGAAAGTGTTGGCCATTTCTTTTGTGCCACTTTGCACCCTCCTTGTCCCAAATTTTGATTCATTCAAAGTTAAAATGAAATTGCTAATTTTGCATTAAAAAAAATGAAAGAAACAGATAATTTTCGTGTTTATGACCTAACAGCTATCTTTGCTAAGAGAATGAGCTTGGTTTCAATTACAGAATTCTCTCTCTTTGTATCTTATCTGTCCATTATCTTAGGTAAATTTTCTGTGAAAAGAGACCAAACTAAAGCTATTCACAAAATTTAAAATTAGAAATTGACAAAATGCTTCATTAAAATTTCAAACTTTGACCAAAGAACTCTTCTGATTTTGATCAGCTCTATTTAAAAAACAAATAAACGTTTCCTTGAAAACGGCCAGTTGCCTTTAATAGCTTGCAGTTAGATGACCTCAGTATTTGTAGTATTTAAGGCATTTCCTGTTGTAAGTAAGGACACACAAGGGAACATTACTGATGTAATCTTATCTATTTCTGATAAAATTGTCAAGTTTTAAGAGCTACCACTGTAAATATTTTTGGATTTCTAAAGATAGACTTTTAGTAGGTTTACAGCATATTACAAATGTATTGTATGTGCTTGGGGATTTTCTGAAGCCAACACCAGCACCCTGGTTGAAAGTTGAAACCTCGATTTAAACTACTACTGCTGTGGTTTTACAAAACAAAAAACAGAGTAAAGGAGGTCTGTCAAATCAGAGGCGGCCTCAGTTTTGAGTACGACTTTGTTTTAAATAAAGATACTGTCGTTCCAAACTGGAACTATTTATCCAAATTCACCAAATTTTGGGGCTCATATAAAGTGGGACAGATCTCTGAGCCATTCTAGAACTAAAATTACACTCAAACCCTCTCTCTCACACACACACTTTGTCCATTTCCATCTGAAAATACTAACATTCTTTTTAGTTCCTTCATGTACTGATATTTTCCTTCCAATTTTTGGCAATAGAAAGTGTCCTCTAGTCTTAGCATTAAATTTTTTGTGTAACACTAGACTTAATTACAGTAATCCTTATGGGTTTTGCCATTATACTCTGATACTTACTGTAGTGAGAAGAAGACTGCACAGCTGGACAGGACCACCATGGGTAGCAGGCAGTAGCCCAGTACACTGGCAACACAGCCATATGAGACACCTGCTATGCTCATCAGGTTCAGTAAAGCATGTATTCCTAGGCACCCAACAGCACTGATGCCATATACATAGCCAAAGTGAACTTTTCCTGCCTGAAATAAATATGAGTAAGTACAAAACAGCATACATGTACCATAAATCATGAAACACTGGGAGGAAACAGAATGAAAGCATGAGGTGTGATCCTCTTTCTGCTTATACAAGTTTTACACTGACTTCATTTATGCCATTTTATGTGTGATCAGAATCAAGGCCAGTATTTGGGGATTTTTTCTCCCCTCAAATAAAAATATCCCAAGATAAATGTTTCATTAATAATTTATATTTTAATTTGCATTGAATGGATAGAAATACAGGACCCAATTCTACATTTCCTTGTAGTAATCAGGCTTCAAGGAAGGACAGGAACTGGTTAGGGAGACTCAGGAAGGTGTTTGGAATTGTAAGATAAAAATAACGAAATTAAACTTTAGGTTAAATATCAGGAAAATCTTGGGACTAGGAGATGTGAGGCTGTGGGTCTCCCAAGAAAAGTGGTGGGAGCCTCATCACTTGAGACATTTCATGCTAGATTGGTTAGTGGGGATGACCTACTTTTTTTTGTAATATGTATCATTGTTTTCTTAAAAATTACCAAGGCCACAATCTGTTTAGTAGATAGTAACACTTGTGGTTTCCTTTGTGCATTGGGGACATCATGTACCCTTTCATTACCGCAGTTTGAATCTTTCACACCAAACCTGGCAAGACTTGGAGTCTCTTTCCGCTACAAACCCAAAACTCTGACCAGGCTCGATAAAAGTTTGTGAACCTTTTGGGAAAATATGTTGAATTTCAGGGTGAATTTATCCCTTCCTTTCCTTGGCTACCATGCGGGAGTCACAGTTTGCTCCTGAACCCAAACCTAGCATGTATAGCACAAAGTATTGTGATTCCGCTGCTCCATGGTATATGTTCCCTGCCACATTAATCTTTCTAGTAACTATCAGCAAATCTTTTTTTTGCTCCACTTAGTAAGTGATTCTCCAGCTCTTTTTCAGAATTTCTTTTTAGTCAATGTAATGCGTGTGAAAGGTACCCGGCCTGACAGCTCTGGAGACTTATCTTCTAATTTATCCACAAAGCAACTACAATATAGGCAGCAGCCACAGACAAATTTACTCACGCCGTTTCAACTCTAATTTAGATGAATCACCTCTAGATGTGAGAGTAGCAGCTCAGTACCCATTCCCCATGAAATGTCTGGCCTCTCAGGCTGCTAACAAGTGGACTGAATGCTGGCTCTTGGGGTAGTATTGAGATTTTGACAACTGTTTTTTTAGGAAATAATTAGAGTTCTAGGATGTAGCCTGAAGTCATCAACTTTGCGCCTCTGGCACAATGGAACTTCTTACCATAAGGGTAAAGCTTGTCTATGCAGGAGGCAGAACTTTCTCAGAGGCCAGCTCAAGATTGTAGAACTAACTCCTCAAGGAACTAAGGGCCATCACGAACCATACCACCTTCCACTTCAAGTGAAAGGCACATTTCTTTGAACTTGCTTTCTTTAACACAAACATACAGCAACATGAGTATACATTTTTAGATAGATGGATAGATATAGATATAGATAGTAAAAAAAATCACAAACAAGACATTCTATTGTACACACAATTCTCCCCCTGGAGAGAGGATGAGAGAACAAACATGAGAGATGTTAGTCATTTTGCTTAACACATTACTGGAATGTGCTCAGATAATATGGTGATGAGCATGGTATAAGTACCTATATGGATTAGAATGGAATAGAAATTGCACTGACCTCACCACCATCATTTCCAATAGGCCAATCAACAGTCTTTAGATTAGATAGCAACAAGCTGCAGGCACCACTGATCTGTGCCAGATTTGAAACAGTGACCAAGAAGTAAAAAGCTCTATATCTCATTACAGTTGGAGGTGACAGACAGCAGAATCAGACCCAGGGGCCTTGGGTATCCACTGCTCTGCACCCTGTATACTCACATTTGTGAAGAGTGAGTATAAAATGCCACCAAATCAAACTTCTACATGCACTTACACAAGTGGTAGCATTTTCTACCCACCTTACACAGGTCTGAGAACACAGGATGAAAGGCAGTGGAGAATCCAGGCCCAATATTTTAATTTTATTTTTATTTTGTTCCTTCCGCAAGACCGAGTGTAGTAAATTTAACACATTCCAATTCAAATTCTGCCAAACTAGTAGGCCCTGATTCTGATCTCATGTACACCGGGAGTATCCCCACTGAACTCAGGGGAGCTACACTTGTGCAAAAACGGTTTGAGAAGAAAATCAGGGTCATCATCTTCAGTTATATCCTCTTTTTTCCCTTCCTTTCTACTTCACCAGACATAAATTCTCTATAAATCAAACAGTGCTCAAAGTGGAATTTTCATTTAGCTGCTAACCTCCCTTCTTTTGTCTCTCTCACAGTAATTTGTTAATCTTAGATTAAGCTTCTAAGTAGGGCTGTGTCAATTAAATACTCTGAAACAAACAATATAAAATATTAGTTGATTATTGTTGTTGCATCTGTCTGCAATACAGCATCTATCAGTTGATCCGTAGAAACTATTCCCCCAAACAATTGAAAAAATTAAACCTATTAAAAACCTGCAATGACTCCAGTGGTAGTTGTTAGTAATCTGCTGTAGCAATTAGAGTTTTAAAAATATGCATATATTTTAGGCTAATATTAAAGGGCTCTACTAGGAGGTTTGAGAAGAGGAAAGGTGCCCTAACCAATATCAGCATGGTATCTATTAGGATGGAGAAAGACACAGTATTCTACACTGGAGCCAGAGGTGTAATTTCCAGCTGGTGTAGAAGTATCTGCGCTAATTCTGATCAAGCTATCGCACTAAAAATAGCAGTGTAGCCAGGATGGTGAGTTGGGCTAGTTCTTGGATAGGCTTGTACTTTGGACGGCTAGCTGCCTATGATACTCATAGAATCATAGAATCTCAGGGTTGGAAGGGACCTCAGGAGGTCATCTAGTAGCTACACTTCTACTTTTAGCACAGTAGCTTGATGCGAGCTAGTATGGGTATGTCTAATTGAACTGGAAATAACAATAGTCATTATTTATATTGAAGTTTGCATGTTCAAGGCACTGCACAAATATTCCTAGGATCTGTAAGATTCTTCTGATTCAGCAGTTTATCACAGAGGAAACAGAGAATTAGAGCCCCCACCCCCGAATTAGAGTGCTCCATTGCAAGGGAAGCACTCCATTCCTCAAAATTGCCATGTGTTTCCACTCCCTTTCAGAGAAACAGTTGCCAACAACCAGTGCAATGTTTTAGTAGCAATGGGGAGCCCCATTGTCTCTGATCAATAGTTGAATTAGGAGTCTTTGGTAGCTTCTGGTTCAGCTTTCCTGCTATCAAAAAGCTGTTAGTTGGTAGAGAGGGGTGAGGCAGGAGATGGGGGCGGGGGGAGATAAGAAAGAAGGGAAGAAGTTTAAATACTGCCCATTTTTTTTGCTTGCAAGGAAATCTGGAAAAAAAGTACTACCAACATTAATTGACAAGTAGCTGCACAAGTTGATATTTTAAAGAATTATTTCCTTCCCCACAATAATATTGACAGAGGTCCATTTTTCAATAGCAACAAAACTGAGGGTGTGTGTCATGCTTGAACATCTTCCTATTCTCATTCCAATTTCAATATTGCCAACCCCCACAGATCAAAAATCGTGAGTCAGAGTCTCAAAAATCATGAGACTGGCCCAAAAAAGCATGCAATTTAAAAATAATAATCATAATCAAATCACATTTTTTCATCTGTCTTTTGACTTTAACTCTCCTCTATTCCTCTGCCAATGTGTGTGTGATAATTGCAGGTTGAAAAGCCAACCTTTAATGCACACAAAATTGCATGCCTCTCTGGCTGCTCAGATATAGACTTCACTTACCCTCTCCTCACCCCTCAGATAAGGGAATTGCCAGCCATTTCCTATTGATGCCTCCTGCTGCCCCATGACTTCTCTACCTGGGACCAAGCAGCACCTTCTCTGACTTCACCCTTCCCTTGCCTCCTGCTGCCTAAGAACCCTTTCTCTGCTATAAGCCCACAAAGGAAAGCAGGACTCGGTGGCAGGACAGGTCTGTGTCCTTAGCTCCAAGCCTTTTACAAACAACTTTGCCCAGCTCTGAAAATCATGGGATCAGAGGAGCTTCTCACATCATACCTCCTAAATCCTGTGACTCACGAACAATTTACAAGAGTGGGCAATGCTGCCTTCCCCTGGCTGCTCAGAGGGACTCCTCATACCCACCACTGCCCTGAGGCTGGGGGAGCTATCATTCTATCCCCTCAGTCTCCCACTCCATCACTGTCCTCTGCACCTCCCCCAGCCTCCCTCTTCCACATCTAATCCCTGCTTTATCCTATTCCCTTGCAACTCATAAACCTGCTTTCTGTTTTCCCCAGTGCTCTGCTCCCTCTCACTCTCCCCATCCAACTTTCACAGTGTCTCTGCTGCTTCTCACAGTCCCTGTGTCTTGTTTAGCCCCTTGAACCACAAAGTGGCAGCCATTTTGCTTGTGGGGATGGCTTCAATCACACTGGAAAGAGGGGGAGGTGGCAGCCAACCTTGTTAGGAGAAGTCTGACTTCCACATGCAGATAGACTGTAGGGAAATGGTGGCCATCTTGCTTTTTTCAGCCCCTTTGACAATAATAGGAGATGGTGCCATTTTGAATAAGGGGGAAATTGTGACTTGGCACCTTTCATCATGTTTTCATGAGACAGGTAAAAACACCCCAATATGGACAGAGTCACATTAAAATGGCTAGAGTTGGCAATACTGTAACGTAGGTCTTGACCCTGCAAACTGCTCCATGCAGTGGACTCCTTGTGAGTGAGTGGAGCCTCTTGACACATACATTGTATAAAATCTCTCTATATATAGGCACATATGCCCAGAAAATATGCCCTGCTTTTATACTTTTATTGAAATCATTTTACTGTGTTACATCAAGGTGTAATTTTATATTTAAATACTGTATGTATAAGCTGTACAGCAAAGAGATGTTCTTATATCCACTCTCAATAGACACTGAAGCAAATGTTTCATTTTGTACCTGCTCAGCATCTTCCAAAACTGCACACAGTTGTTATTTTACAGTTATGAACTTTACAATCTCATGACTTCTGCCTTACTGTACCAGTAGCAATGTAGCTCCAAGGGCCAAACAGAAAACCATAGGTCCAGTCAGGTCTGTCTCATTCATAATGCTGCCATCCGCTGGTTTGATTGGGTTTAGAACTGTTAATGTTTTCTGCCATATGTGATCAAAATTAATCCCAAGTTCTGCAAAAGGAAAGTTCCATAATTATCCATGATTTTTAGAAGCTTTTATATACAAATCCACTAGATACACAAGTCCAAAGTAACAAAATGAGCTGCTTTCTTCCACCCAAAGGAAATAAGAATGCAGTAGAATGTATTCTGATTCCAGCTGCTCATACAGTGTCTTTAGGACTGAATTCTGACTTCAAGCTGGGATGATTAATTTATTAAATTGAATTTTATGTGATGGACCAAAAATACTGACAACACTGTTCACATGTTTGGTTTTCCTATTTTTACAATATATATGTTTCTAAAATCTTATTAACTGAGACCTCAAATAATATGCTGATCAGCAGTAACTGCAGAATTCAAGGCTTTTTAGAACATTGAGGACATCAGAGATACATGCTTTAATTGTGAAAATCTGACAAGAGAAGTGTCTTAATGCTGTACTGCTAGAGGCATTTAAAAACATGACACACTTCACTTCGAGGAAAAGCAAAAATAACATACGTAGGATTTTATGGGCTTTTTACACTTGCACAATTATTCCTGTGGATCACTCGATGCTGGATGAAATCCTTCCCCATTGAAGTCAATGGGAGTTTTGTCATTGACTTCAGCGGGGCCAGGATTTCATCCTTAATCTCTGCATAAATATTCAAACTCTCAGGAGTAACTTTTTTCCTGTGATGCTCCAGTAGGGGTTAGGGCAATATTGGAATTGGATAGCCAGCATTTGTGGGACCAACACCCAATTCAAAAAGCAGATGTCCATGTTTTGCACTCTGCCAGGCCATTTTTTTGAGAGAGAACGTTGAGGCCAGATATTTTGCATGCACTGTCTATACTCTAATTATGTTACTGTAAATATACATTTTAACTGGAAATGGGCCTGACCCATGCCCCAGATCTGAACACCTCTGGAACGTTGTGGATCAAAACATCCTTGTTGTAAGGTGAACTGCGTGTGGTGCTTGCTGCTTGCAGGTTTGGGACTACATTCTATTTACAATAGGCACAACAATCTGGCTATTATGGAAGTCAATGGTAAAAATCCCATTGACCTCAATGGTGCAGTATCAAGCTGAATGTGCCTAGAATTTACTTTGCTTCATTATGTTGAATCAGTGACAAATAATCCAATTTTACTCTTATCTATTTGTTATTCATAAAGCAGCAATATTTCTGTAAATAGAAAGAAATCTTCACCTGTTTATTAGCTACAAGTATTAAGGCTTGAACATACCTTGCTTATAATAAACAGTACCTTTTTTACAGTCTAATGGTCAACTAGCTGAAAGTATGCAGGGTGCACAAACTTTCTCCAGTTTTCCACTGAAAGAAGCTGCCTTAAGTCTTTTTAACTAGTAAATTTATTACTAGGTATGCAAACTTTATTATAATACATGTTTATTAATTATAGGTACCCTCACATGATGTCTTATTGTGCGATATAAATACAGAGGGGAAAAATTGCTATGAAGCCTGAATACAAAATTTATTGTTATGCTGTCACCTAGTGGTAGTAAAGTATATGATCTATGTGCCATAAAAATGAATTAATACTTTTATTTTCTATGCAAATTGTGGCACTGCCCTTCCAATCATAAACATGTGAATATGTTAGAAATACAAGATAACAAATCAACAGTAATTTTTTCTGATTTGACAGTCTTGGATTGATTATTATTTCTTAAAGTGCACAAGTAAGGATTTTGATTGTGTGTTGTCAACTAGCCAAGAGTTACAGTTCTTATACAAAAGCTTACCAAGTGAATTTTTAAGAAGTCTGGTTTTGAGACAAGGTATGTCAAAGCAAATGTAAATGGAGGTGAGGTTTGGTTGTTTGTATTTATTTTGAAGAGGCTAGGGGATCTAATATTACTTCCAGTTTAGGACAATACCTAATACCTGTTAATATGTGACTTGGATCTGGGCCCTGGTACAAAGTTCTGCCTGCATGTATGCAATGCAGGAACTTGGACACACTCTCCTTTTTTTCTTCTCTAAACCTGATCCTGAAATCCCCACTAAAGGGTATTTGGAGTGTGCAAGAACTGCAGGATCCAGCTCCTGGCAGATGTCCATCCTGCAGGATTCAGGGATCTTGGCTGAAGTGATGGAGAGGTACAGGCCAATATCAAGTCTAACTATTGGGGGCGGTGGCTCTACTGGATATTAATGTTTCTCTAGTGACTTTCATGAGTTAGCAAAAAGAACCATATACACAGCTGGTAACCACACAAAGTTAATATTTCAATTCTTTACCTTCTAGCAAAGGAGGTTCTTCGTCAAAACTGTCAGCATAACTAGAGTGAGATAAAAACTCTGGATTGTATGTTGGCTGCAAAATCTGGCCTATGTAACTTTGAGAAGACGAAAGCATTTCTAGAGGAACAAAAGCATCAGGTTGAGGCAACTCCTGTCCCTGGCACCTACAACAATCAGTACAGTTAGACATCTGGGTAAGTAGTCAGTCAAACAGGCAACTTGTGACAATCAACCTCACAATAATCCAAAGCTGTCCACTGGTGTATTTCCTTTGTGAACAGACTACCAGCTCCCTCCCCACCTAAATACACTGCACTCCTTCCTCTTTCACCCAGCACACTGAATAAGGAAGGGGTTCCCAGTATAAAATTAGCTTTAATTTCATGATTACAAATGATCATAATACAGGAGCACATTAGGGCATTTAAGGTTGCAGGGTCAACCTGAGTTTTTGGGTTTTTTTTACTTTGCAGCCTCAATGACACCCTCAAGTTATTTATCTATTTTAATGGAATATATATAATTATATCTGAATGTATGTTTTTCTTAAACACCTGTAAAAAGTTCTAGCAATGTGTGATTAAAAATCTGTATTAATATCATGAGGCCCAATTATTTCCTAACTATTATTATATAGTGTATTTGTATTCCTGTAATGCCCAGAGCCCCAGCCAAGACTAAGCCTTCATTGGCCTTAGCACTGCACATATCTATAGTAAAACAGCCCCAGAGACTTTATGCTCTAGATAGTGAAGACAGACAAAGGGTGGGGAAAATCCATGTTGCTGATGTGGCATGAGGTACTGAAAGAATAAAGTGATTAGCTCAAGGTCACCCAGAGATGGGAGCTGATCACAGATCCACTGATCCCCAGTCTTAACCCACAAACCATTCTTATTCCCTGTGATTTGTAACATGGAGGGGGCCTGATCCTTGGATCACTTGTGCAGACTTGGAGAATTGTTTCCCTGGCATCATGAAATTTAGCTGCAATAGTGCTGGGGATATGCAGCTGGGGAAATGATTGGCTGAAGGCAGCAGGGAAAGGGATTGTGGGGTGTATTTCCCATAGGCAGTGGTGGCTAGGGGATTCCAAAGGAGTTGTGCTGTCAGGGAGCCCAAAGGGAATGGGGGAGAGTGATTAACCTGGCTTTTAGTAGATCACCTTGCCTCTACAAACTCTCTGAGTAAGGGGGGGGCATGGGCAAAATCCCATCTGCTATGACAACATAGCCTCTGTCTTCACGAAAAAGGTCAGCTCCCAGACTGCTGCACTGGGAGGTGACCAGCCCTCTGTGAAGAAAGAAATTGTTTGGCCCTATTTAGAAAAGCTGGATGAGCACAAATCCATGGGGCCAGATGCGCAGCATCTGAGGGTGCTAAAGGAGTTGGCGGATGTGATTGCAGAGCCATTGGCATTATCTTTAAAAAATCATGGTGATTGGAGGAGGTCTCGGATTACTGGAAAAAGGCTAATGTAGTGCCCATCTTTAAAAAGGGGAAGAAGGAGGATCAGGGAACTACAGGCCAGTCAGCCTCACCTCAATCCCTGGAAAAATCATGGAGCAGGTCCTCAAGGAATCAATTCTGAAGCACTTAGAAGAGAGGAAAGTGATCAGGAACAGTCAGCATGGATTCACCAAGGGCAAGTCATGCCTGACTAACCTAATTGCCTTCTCTGAGGAGATAACTGGGTCTGTGGATGAGAGGAAAGCAATGGATGTGCTATTTCTGGACTTTAGCAAAGCTTTTGATACAGTCTCCCACAGTATTCTTGCTGGCAAGTTAAAGAAGTATGGGCTGGATGAATGGTCTATAAGGTGGATAGAAAGCTGGCTAGATCATTGGTGATCAATGCCTAGCTGGCAGCCGGTTTCAAGCGGAGTGCCCCAAAGGTCAGTCCTGGGGCCGGTTTTGTTCAATATCTTCATTAATGATCTGGAGGATGGCGTGGACTGCAATCTCAGCAAGTTTGCAGATGACACTAAACTGGTGGGAGTGGTAGATACACGGGAGGGTAGGGATAGGATACCGACAAATTAGACAACTTAGAAGATTGGGCAAAAAGAAACCTGATGAAGTTCAACAAGGACAAGTGAAGAGTCCTGCACTTAGGATGGAAGAATCCCATTCACTGCTACAGACTAGGGACCGACTGGCTACGCAGCAGTTCTGCAGAAAAGGACCTAGGGGTTACAGTGGACGAGAAGCTGGATATGAGTTAACAGTGTACCCTTGTTGCCAAGAAGGCTGACGGCATTTTGGGCTATATAAGTAAGGGCATTGCCAGCAGATTGAGGGACGTAATTATTCCCCTCTATTCGACATTGGTGAGGCCTCGTCTGGAGTACTGTGTCCAGTTTTGGGCCCCACACTACAAGAAGGATGTGGAAAAATTGGAAAGAGTCCAGCAGAGGGCAACAAAAATGATTAGTGGGCTGGAATACATGATTTATGAGGAGAGGCTGAGGGAACTGGGATTGTTTAGTCTGCAGAAGAGAAGAATGAGGGGGGGGATTTGATAGCTGCTTTCAACTACCTGAAAGGGGGTTCCAAAGAGAATGGATCTAGACTGTTCTCAGTGGTAGCAGATGACAGAACAAGGAGTAATGGTCTCAAGTTGCAGTGGGGGAGGTTTAGGTTGGATATTAGGAAAAACTTTTTAACTAAGAGGGTGGCGTAGCACTGGAATTGGTTACCTAGGGAGATGGTGGAATCTCCCTCCTTAGAGGTTTTTAAGGTCAGGCTTGACAAAGCCCTGGCTGGTATGATTTAGTTGGGGATTGGTCCTGCTTTGAGCAGGGGGTTGGACTAGATGACCTCCTGAGGTCCCTTCCAACTCTGATATTCTGATTCTATGAACATCATTTTTGGAAATCTTGATGATGGGAACCTCCCAGAGTCTTCCTTCTATCAGAGCCTCTCTCTGTGTTCTTATTGCTACTGCATCCATTTGGCTAGTCACATAAAACCTTAAATGCCATTGAACATTCTGACATCATTTTTGGCAATTAGACATTGTACTTCATTGCTGAATGAAAACCCCTTTTAAAAAAAATAAATCAATATTTTCTTCTTACATGGGGTACTTACTTTTGGCTTCCATAAAGATTTTTATGGGCCCCTGAATCACTATAACCTTGATCTTGAATATCAGTGGCATAGTTAGACTGGTAAAAGTCTGATTCAGATTGCTCAAAGTTTGACATTCTGGGGGAAAAAAGATTGATAATATTGATGAAATAATGTTCATTAAAGTAAATCTCTATTTTTTTTTAGAAGTACTAAATAGAAATAACGAATGGTAAACTCTAGTGCCTAAAACTTAGAGGTGTAGTTCCTCTGGGTGAACTAACATTAATTTGAAGTGACAGAAATAAATTGAATTTGAGCTCACTTTTGGTATCACCGCAGAAATAATTTCTTACCTGCCAGCTCTCATGTGTGCTAGTGTGTATTACTTTAAAAACTTAAGGAGATGAAAAAAATTACTAACTCTGAAGAAATCTCATATGATTGCCTGCCTGGCAGTAATATCAAAAGTAACTCAGTAATTAGTCATCTTCATAGGCAACATCTCAGTCAACATTGGTTTAGAAAGATTCATTTTCTTATTTTAAAACAAAATGATGGCCATGTCTGAGACTCAGTGAGATGAGCTATTACTTTTTAAAAAAAACAAGTGGTTTGGGAATTGAAGACAATAACTCATTGACTTTAAGGCCAGAAGGGATCATCATGATAATCTAGACTGACCTCTTGCATATCTCAGGGGATAGAATCTGACCCCCATACACATTCCTGTAGTGGGCCCAGAACCTGTGGTCTTCGTCTAATTTCTAGCCTTAACTTATTGATGTTCAGTTTGTATAGTTTATATAACTATTTTCTAAGTATTGCTTGTTTTAATATACTGCGTAAGTATCATAAAATAATGGTCTGCTTAAAATTGGGAAATGGAAATGTTACAGAACTTGATTATATGATTTCTATATATCATACTCCAATTGGAGTACTGAAATTGGAGGACATGTATTTATTTTTATGATCTAAAAAGGGATAAAATATTGTCTAATTTGGGTAATACACTAGATATACAAAACCAGTTCTCATTTACACTGGTTTTACATTAGTTCCCCTACCAGCCCCTCCAGTTGTGGCATAGGCCAAGCAGAGGACAGCAGACTGCCTGGAACAGTTTGTCTGAGAAAGATTTTTTACATCACCCCAGGAAGGGGAATACGTAGGGTGACCCACCTGGAGGGCCAAGTCATGGTGGAGGCTGAAGTTCCTGGAGTGAGAGGGGCAGCAGGATGAGAGGATGATGAGAGAGACACCGCCAGAGGAGGATGCGGCAGCTGGAAGAGCTAATCCTAAGGATCATCAGAAGGAGGCACAACTAGCAGTGAGTTGACCCTATGATAGGGGCTATGTTTTATTTGTTCTGTAAAGTGTCATGCATGTTTATGGCATTATAGAAATTAATAAAATATTCTACACACTGTATACATCTTGCATTAGTAAGTCAGTTGCACTCTCAAATTTGACTGAGGTGCCTCTCCCACTCTAATTACAAGTAACTATGGTCCAATATACTGGTTCCAAACCTGCACTCTTACTCACATTTGTAATCCTATTTTCTTTAATGGGCCCACCACTAGATTAAAGACTGAGTCTCTGTTGTACAATTAGTACAAATATGCTGATATCCCATGACTGGCAAAGATGTTGACCCTTGTGCAGCCTCCCAAAATCGTGCAGTTCCTGCTCAAAAGAACTGCATTAATTCGTGTGCATGCAGGGACTTAGGCAATGCAGAGCCAGTGGGTGAGCAGAGTTTGCCCCAAATGTGTAAATGAATGTACTAATTTGGCAAGCAGTCTAGAAAATGCCAGCATTTAAAAGGTTAAACTCTTAAAAATATTTATAGAAGTTAAGCAGCCTGACTCATAACCATGACCATGTCCAATTTGTTTGACTTCTTACTGGATTTTAATATTTGATTTAGGATTTGTATTATTTCTGCATTCCTCACCTGGCCCTGCTTTCTGCTGTCATCCCACATTCCTGATTCAAAATATGCTTTTCACCTAGATTACTGTACAATTGCTGCCTAGCCTTTCCATGTATCAAGCACATCTTGCTCACAGAAAAGCTCTTTGCCTAAACAACTCATTAAAGTAAAAGTTAAAAATATCAGTAATTCCTTGGGGTGCACATGAACTGTGTATTCAAAAGTTTCATATTACATCCCATAATCAGATTAATCTGCTAGAACCTGATCCTTTCACTTATCAGAAACGTTTAAAGTAACAATCACATCATATATCAGTGTTTTCTTAACAATACACAAATCATATAGGATTCCCTAATTTAGGAAAAACTGATTTATGTTTGCGAAAATGAGTAACACATTTTTTTATTAGAAATCTGACACTAGTTCTGAGTTATGCACAATAAAAATTAGGAACTCAAATGTAATAAAATCTTAGAACACAATCTAAATCTTTTAATATTTAATTTCTAGCACATCTTATGCAGAGATGCTTTTCACATTGCTCTAAAGTATGAAATAATTTCACAAGCCATTATTTTTCAAAGTATACTAAAATCCATGTATTACAGAAGGTATACACTCAATTTTTTGAACAGTTTGGAAATAAATGTAGGTAACATACCTCTCAATATATTAAGTAAAAAATCCTCCTGTACACTGAACTTACATGTTGGAAAAACAACTATGATATGCTGTTGCATTAACAGAGATGAACTTGTGCTATTTATAATGTTCTAAATTTGTCCTTTGAACAGATGCAAATGATTGAAAAGAACCTATCAGTATCATGGACAACATTTAATACCACATGCAAGAGTTCACTAACAACAATACTAAGCAATCATTGGAAAAAAAAAGTTCTAGGATTTTAAAACCCAATTTTAACTTAGATTGTAAAATCTTCAGGGGTGAAGCCTCTTTTTTTTACTACATGATTATATAAAATGCAGTAAAATGAAGTCTTCAGCTAAGCCTCTAGGTGCTACTATAATAGTAATAATATATAGCATGCATATAACTTTCATTAATGCTGCATAAATGAATATACATATGGATGTGTGTTCTATAATCTGGGTTGCTACAAAACTTCTAGTATGATAAGGATTTACAAATAGGGTACTTAAGCAATCCCCAAAGATAACTTTCAATTGGCATGCATTTTAGCACCAGATATTTAGCCAATCATAACAATCTCTGCCTTTCTTGAACCATTTACCTGATCGTGTCTTGATGAGCACTCGGGCTGATTAAGGAACAGGACATTAAATGGGAGTATTACTGGGTCATTAATCTATGCCTCAGGTGCATTTTAAACTATTCAAGGTTAAAGGCCAGATTACTTCAATTTCACAAGAGGTGTATTAATGGTCCATTAATACATGCCCTACAGTGCTTTAAAGTTGCATAATATAGGTGCCATTTCATTTAAAAAAAAACCCTGACATATTACACTTTCACTGCATATACGCCTCCCGAAAAATAGTTGAGAGGTGAAGGATAGGAGAAAGTAAGAGAAAAATATAATAGTTTCAGCTAATTAAAAGGGTTTTCAAAAGTAATTTAAACTAATATTTATTAGGGCTGCTATTCAGGGCTTGTCTACATTGCCCCACAGTTCTGATCATGGGAGTGTGGATAGCAGTGCGCACCAAAGTCCAGTGCTGTAACTCCATTGTGTGGATGCTGCACGTGAGATCTAAAAGGTTCCTAGTTTGCATTTTGTAATCTTTTCAAACAGGATTACTGTGAGTGAAATCGGAACCTTTTAGTTTGTGCCTCCACCATCCACGTGGGGGAGTTACAGCACACTGTATTCAAATCTTTGTTTAAATAAGAGTTTGTGTTTTTGAACTGTTTCTTTCTCCTTTTCTTACTGGTATGTCCAAACTTTTTTACCTGTGTACCTTAAAATGATGTTGAGACCTGTATTAGAGAAATCCCAAATTTTACGCTATTTTATGGAATCCCACAATAACTAAAGCTTGCCAAAGTTCTACAATTATGTGGTTAAAGTTAATCTCACAATGACAGTATTTTGTCAAACTAGTATGAGGAAATCTTCCAAGTTCTGGGAAGCCAAATGGAATTTCACATTGGACATCATCAATAGAAACTTCATTATTGCATGACTACATAGGCACACAAGCACTGTGCTAATTCATGGGAATAGTGCTTGCTTGGTTAACAGTATCAGTCTGAGGTTGAAAAAGATGACAAATTCCAGAATGGTATCAGCAGATTAGAGCAGGGCTCTTATGCACTTACACCAAATCGCCTGATGTTGACACTCTAGAAGTCAGTTTATGCTGAAAAATTAAAAAAATAATTTGTGTCAATCATAGGGTGACCAGACAGCAAATGTGAAAAATCGGGATGGGGGTGGGGAGTAATAGGAGCCTATATAAGAAAAGACCCCAAAATCGGGACTGTCCCTATAAAATTGGGATATCTGGTTACCCTAGTCAATCAAAATGGGACATTCCCCACTCCCCATCCCCCCACTTCCCCCCCAAAAAACCCCAACCCTCCAGCTAGGAGCAAGGATTAATTTTAATATAGTGCTGAGAGACTTTTCCACATTGAGAAGTAACTTACAACCTAATACTGAGAAGTGCTGAGCACCCATAACTCCCATTAAAATCCACTGGAGAGGCAGGTGCTCAGCACCACTCAGGACCGCTACCTGTGAGAACTGGGCCTCCGCTATGGAGGATTAAAGGGAGTGGTAAATAATGAAGGGGACAATAAGCATTTTAATGCACTCACCTCTGAAATCAAATCTCTACGAACAAACAATGCAGGCCATATTTACAGAATGAGAAACTCTATCCTGGGAAACAGTGACTGAAAAAAAAATTAGGGATCATGCTGGATGATCAGCTGAACATGAGCTTCCAGTGAGACACTGCAGGTAAAAGGGCTAAAGCAATCTTTGGATATATAAACAATATCAATTAGGAATAGGGAGGTTATACTTGTTATTTGGCACCAGTGCGCTCACCAATAGAATACTGTATCCAGTTCTGGTGCCCGCTCTTCGAGAAGGATGTTGAAAAATTGGAGAGGGTTCAGCGTAGAGCAATGAAAATGATTAAAAGATTAAAACCATGCCTTACAGTGATAAACTAAATAGATTGAGCTCCTTGAGTCTATCAAAGAGAAGGTTAAGAGGTGACTTGGTCACATATGTAAATGGGCAATGGAAATTTGGTAATAGAGTCTAGCAGAGAAAGGTATGACACGATCTTGACTAGAAATAAAGTGCAAATTTTTAACAGTGAAGGCAATTAATCATGGGAACAATTTGCAAAGGCTTATGGTGGATTCTCCATCGCTAGACATTATAAATCAAGATATGCTCTACAACCACAGCTACTGGATATAAAGCAGGAATTAAATCAGGGAAATCCTATGGCCTGTGTTATGCAGGAGGTCAGCTTAGATGATCCCAATGGCCCCTTCTGGCTTTAAAATCTAAGAAAAAGAAATTAGAATACTCAAAGAGAGGTTAGAAGACATGGAGAACCATTCTTGAAAGAATAATCTTAGACTAAGAAGGGATCAGAGAGAAGTATTAAACAGAAGATGGAAGGGAGTCTGAGGTAAAATAAACACAATATGTTATCTTGTTTAAAAAGGCTCCAAGGCAATGAGTCTGAGTGATGGGACTACTGTACCCAGCAGTTATACAAATATTAGCTGAATCACCACCGACTCGCCACAACAAAGGAGGCAATGATACAACTGGATGTATTTTTAAAACAGAAGTAATTACCTGTGCAGGCCTCATCACATAATATCTATCTAATCTAGAGACTTCTTCTATTCATAAGTATGGAGAATGTTAATAACTTGGGAACAGACTGTCATATGTAAGGATGAACATTTTATTGTCTGTTCCAAGGGAAGGTGACAACTGGAGCCACTAGAAATGACAAGCATGTTTTTTGGGGGGAAAAATGAGATTTTTTTTTTTAAAAGAAAATCAAAATGGTATTGGTTTTCAAAAAAATTTGTTTATGTTTTCTACCTTCTCTCTTCCCGCCAACCCTTTCTTCAGTGACAAAATTAAAAAGAGACAGGGGAAAAAACAAAGTATTTCAGTTTTCAAAAACAGACATTTTAAAATTTTCATTTTTTCAGTGAGCAAAAGGCAAAACAGGGAAATTTTCAAAATGAAAATGGTAAAAAAAATCTGTTTTTGAAAAATTGTAATTAAACATTTCTATTCGCTCTAGTGAGGACAAGAGAGAGCGATGATCGAAATGGATTATTTGGGTTATAAAGGTGCTATCTTATACTATATTCAATATTATGTTTCTTTGTTAGCATGGAGAATCAGTTATGATTATCAGATCAGTTATTCGATAGGTTTTTCAAATGATTCAATTAATCACATTAAGGAATAATTCAATAGTGAAAAGTAAGTTTAATTACTTACATTTACAGGCAATATTGATAATTTTATAAATGGAACATTATTAAAATTTGCCACCATAGAACATAGGGTAATTTAATTATTTAATAGTTATGTAGTTTAATACTGCTATTAAATAATTATTTACAGAATTATTTATTTACCATATAAAGTGCATACTAAATTATTATTATTTATTCCCAGCATATGCCTGCTAACTGAATATATGCTAAGGGTCAACAAATTATTGCAGAAATACCCAGAGTAGTAACTTCACACTTATGAATATCTACAGAGCACAAACAGTTTGATAGACTTTGAATACACAGGTAGAAGATATGGGTTTCCTGCTCTAAAGATCTTATAAAGCAAGGCAGACGCATACACAAAGGATATGGGAAATTAGATGATTGACTAGAGATGCTTAGCAAGCCCCATGCTGCATGGCTGCAGTTGGCCTTTCTCAGCTGTCTTGGGCTGGCAGGGCTTGGGTTGTGGGGCTAAAAATTGCAGAGGAACCACCTGTTGTTAGTGCTGCTGTGTGCCTGTGCGTTGCTCCTCTGCTGTTCATGGCACTCCTGCATTAGCTGCACCAGCGTAGCTTGGAGCTTGTGGATTCAGCAGACCTTGATGTTACTCTTAGGGAAAGACCTCAGGCTCAGTTCAGTGGCAAAGGTGCTTGGCCAGGTTTATTGTCAACAAAGCATCCTCCTAGAGCACCACAGAAGCTACAGGTACTCTAACATATATATGCCCATGACAATCAACATAACATGATTTTTGTCCCCTAGGCCAATACAAAAATGGCTCATTTTATACATTGAAACAAACAAGTTACATATTACACTCCAGATGTTGTTACCATCTTGTACATCATAGTTCACAAAAAATAGCCTGATCCCTTATCCTGTCATCCCATCCTTATCTTTGCGAGGGGTTGTGTGCTCTTGTACCATCCTACCCTATCAGGAATGTGCTTACTTGATTAGCTGATACATAGATGTTACTATTCTGATAAGGTCTATTTTGGTTCACTCAGGGAATGCAGAGGAATAAAAATGTGGCCACTTTTGGAGGGGCACTTTCTGTGCCCCTGAGGCGGAGAAGCTGGCTTCCCCCAACCCCTTCCCTGGCAGCCAGAGGAGCTGGTTCTCACCTCGCGGCCCCATGGTCAGAGGAGCTGTCATCTCCTGCCTTGGTCCAGGGCCAGAGGAGTTTGCTCTTCCCGCCCCAGCCCCAGAGGAGATCTGTGCCCCTCTGATTGGGGGACCTGCGCCCCTGCTTCCCCTCTCAGTGTACACCTCTGGTTCACTGCCTTTGGTTCATAGTGTTAACCATGCCTAGGAGAGGATAGGGGAGGGCTCCAGCAAGGCCTATGCAACCATTAACAACTTCAATTAAATCGGTGATGAAGACTGGATTCTTTTCTGCTGGATCCTTTCCTTTGTGCTGCCCCCTTAGAGTCTATCCCTTTTGACTCCCTGGGAATATATTTGTTTCTGTGTTCTACATTTGAGGAAATTAAATGACCACATACATCAGTTCATAAGCATATAAAGGAGAAAGTGAATATAAACCCCAGAAGAACTTTAATGCTTCAAGGCTTCAGCCGGCCACCTGCAGGAGTTGGGAGGAGTTTCTCTGCCTCCTACAAAAATTTATTCTGTTTTTGGTTTTTTTGGTGGGTGGCAGGGAGCTTGGTCTCTTTCCTATGAAGCACCAGGGATGGCCACGCCTAGAGATGGGACACTGGGTGGGGTAGACTGGGCTCTAAGGTGGCACTGAGCATTCTCTTTCTCAGCTGCTTTCCTGGCTGGTTCTTGCTCACATGCTCAGGGTCTAACTGATTGCCTTATGAGGGGTTGGGAAGGAATTTTCCCCCCAAGTCAGATTGACAGAGACCTTGGGGGGGGGGCAGTCCCCTTGCTCTCTAATGTGTGGGCGCGGGTTGCTAGCCCGTATTATCTGACTAGATCTCACTTAATCATTTCCCTGCCATTGCAGAGGCCTCAAGCATTGGTGCACCTCAGTCCCTCCTATTCTTTGCCTGTGGCACATAATAGCCTCATCTCCTCTGTGCTGTAATACTTTGGTCTACTTTTGGTTGTTGGGTTAGTGTGCAGGTGCTGGGTGCTGTTCGTGGCCTGTAATATACAGGAGATCAGAGTAGATTATCCCTTCTGGCCCTAAACTCTATTGCACTCTATGAATGTAAAACAGATTTATATTTAGGGAAGAAAAGAACAGCATGGTTAATATTTGAAGTGTATTTGTTTCTATTGTAATTGTTTTCTCTTTATGTTGTATTTACATGTATATTAAAATAATCAGTAATACAAGTAATATTTCAAATAGATTCATAATAAAAATAATAAGTGCTTTTCATCAATAGATCTCAAAGTGCTTTACAAAGGAAGTAAGTACCCTCTTTGTTTTACAGATGGGGTAACTGAGGCACAGAGAGGTGAAGTGAATTGCCCAAGGTCACTCACCAAGCTAATGGAAGACTGGGAACAGAACCCATGTCTTTTGAGTCCCAGTCCAGTGCTCTATCCACTATTAATAGAGGTATGGTGTTTTACCAAATAATCTGTGACTGTTTCTAGAAGAAACCTTGAACAAACTCCTGGGACTGTTTGCAGGAAAAGCTGTGACATTATTTTGAAAAACACTATTAAGATACTCAAGTTAATGTTTGAAAAATAGGCTGCATAGTATTTTTGCTTTTCACAACATTCTTAATGGATTCACAACTGCTTGAATAACACATCGTACATAATCATAATGATCCCACTGAAATTGTATTGGGATCAAGAGACTTGGTAGCATTTTAATGGAAGTTTCTTATACCCTTCCACTGAGGTTATGAGACTTCTAAGGCAGGGCCGCCCGGGAGGGGGGGGCAAGTAGGGCAATTTGCCCCAGGCCCCGGGTCCCACAGAGGCCCCCATGAGAGTTTTTCAGGGCCCCTGGAGCAGGGTCCTTCACTCGCTCCGGGGGCCCCGGAAAACTTTCGCGGGGCCCGAGCCCCCAGAGCTACTTCCGCTCCAGGTCTTCGGTGGCAATTCAGCGACGGGGGGGTCCTTCCGCCCCGGGACCCACCACCGAAGTGCTGGGTCTTCGACGGCAATTTGGCGGCAGGGGCCACCCCAGGCCCCACCCCAGGCCCCCTGAATCCTCTGGGCAGCCCTGTTCTAAGGTATCACTGTAATGATTTCTTTACAATAGCATGCACAAACACTGTATACTACATTAGCTAGAAAACAGCAGCTACAGGGGGTCTGTGTTAATAATCAATGGATTAAGAGTTGCCCAAAGGGAGTGTAAACTACAGAAGATTTGTTCTAATTTTTGGAAAAAATACATACACAGGACTCATACTCCTAAGGGGAGGCACAGCAGCATGGGAATTTTGGAGTAAAATCTCAGCTTCCTACCTGAATTTAAGTAGGGGCAGATCAGCATAGTTGGGCTCAGAGCCTTGTAAAGGAGCTGGACTGCTTTCAAGGGGAAAAAAAAACAACTTGGTTATTTGTAAATGAGGACAGGGAACTCTGGAGACACAAGATGCTTTGTATATATTACTTTGTGTTTATATTGCTTGCTTAGAATTTAAACAATGTTACACTTTGTGAACCAAATATGGCTAGAGACTGTTAGTTAGTGTTATTTTGGTTCCACCTGGTGGGGGGAGTGGAGAACCCAAACCTTGTGAATAAATCTAAAACACCAGAGACAGTTTTCACTGATTAATCTGGGACTCCTGGTGAATTTCTGTTTAGCTGAGTGGACCCTGACCTTGTCAAAAATTGGAACGCACAGATAAAATGCAGGTTACAGTGGAAGGAAAACAGTCAGTCAAAACTGAATCACTGGTAGGAGAAATATGAACCAAGGATGGCCCATGAGCTG
Source organism: Mauremys mutica (assembly GCF_020497125.1). NCBI lineage: Eukaryota > Metazoa > Chordata > Testudines > Geoemydidae > Mauremys > Mauremys mutica. Next base: position 97,296,132 of record NC_059076.1, on the reverse strand, counting down.
TACATATGTAGTTCATGGCTACTTTGTCAGGTAGTCACTAAAAAGAATATGTCAGGTGGGGTGAAAGCTTCAAGCAAACACAGACATATGCGGTATTCCCTCCTTCCAACCAGAGACGTAAGAGAGGGTTAATATGACTGTGTAAGGAGTTATGTGGACAAGCAATATGGACATGAAAAGAAATGGAACCACATACAGAAGTGGAAGACTGGACAAATAACCAGGGAGGAGTAAAAAAGTATTGTTCAGGCATGCAGGTGTGAAATCAGGAAGGCCAAATCACACTTGGAGTTGCAGCTAGCCGGAGATGTTAGGAGTAACAAGAAGGGTTTCTTTAGGTATGTTAGCAACAGGAAGAAAGTCAAGGAAAGTGTGGGCCCCTTGCTGAATGAGGGAGGGAACCTAGTGACAGAGGATGTGGAGAAAGCTAGTGTACTCAATGCTTTTTTTGCCTCTGTCTTCACAGACAAGGTCAGCTCCCAGCTGCACTCTGCAGCATGGTATGGGGAGGAGGTGACCAGCTCTCTGTGGAGAAAGAAGTAGTTCGGGGCTATTTAGGAAAGCTGGACGAGCACAAGTCCATGGGGCCGGATGCGCTGCATCCGAGGGTGCTAAAGGAGTTGGCTGATGAGATTGCAGAGCCATTGGCCATTATCTTTGAAAAATCATGGCGATTGGGGGAGGTCCCGGATGACTGGAAAAAAGCTAATGTAGTGCCCATCTTTAAAAAAGGGAAGAAGGAAGATCCAGGGAACTACAGGCCAGTCAGTCTCACCTCAGTCCCTGGAAAAATCATGGAACAGGTCCTCAAGGAATCAATCCTGAACCACTTAAAGGAGGGGAAAGTGATCAGGAACAGTCAGCATGGATTCACCAAGGGCAAGTCATGCCTGACTAACCTAATTGCCTTCTATGACAAGATAACCGGCTCTGTGGATGAGGGGAAAGCAGTGGATGTACTATTTCTGGACTTTAGCAAAGCTTTTGATACAGTCTCCCACAGTATTCTTGCCAGCAAGTTAAAGAAGTATGGGCTGGATGAATGGACGGTAAGGTGGATAGAAAACTGGCTAGATGGTCGGGCTCAACGGGTAGTGATCAATGGTTCCATGTCTAGTTGGCAGCCGGTATCAAGTGGAGTGCCCCAAAGGTCAGAGCTGGGGCCGGTTTTATTCAATATCTTCATTAACGATCTGGAGGATGGTGTGGACTGCACCCTTAGCAAGTTTGCAGATGACACTAAACTGGGAGGAGTGGTTGATACGCTGGAGGGTAGGGCTAGGATACAGAGGGACCTAGACAAATTAGAGGATTGGGCCAAAAGAAATATGATGAGGTTCAACAAGGACAAGTGCAGAGTCCTGCACTTAGGACGGAAGAATCCCATGCACTGCTACAGACTAGGGACCGAATGGCTGTGCAGCAGTTCTGCAGAAAAGGACCTAGGGGTTACGGTGGACGAAAAGCTGAATATGAGTCAACGGTGTGCCCTTGTTGCCAAGAAGGCTAATGGCATTTTGGGTTGTATAAGTAGGGGCATTTCCAGCAGATCGAGGGATGTGATCATTCCCCTCTATTCAGCACTGGTGAGGCCTCATTTGGAGTACTGTGTCCAGTTTTGGGCCCCACACTACAAGAAGGATGTGGATAAATTGGAGAGAGTCCAGCGGAGGGCAACAAAAATGATTAGGGGGCTGGAGCACATGACTTATGAGGAGAGGCTGAGGGAACTGGGATTGTTTAGTCTGCAGAAGAGAAGAATGAGGGGGGATTTGATAGCTGCTTTCAACTACCTGAAAGGGGGTTCCAAAGAGGATGGATCTAGACTGTTCTCAGTGGTAGAAGATGACAGAACAAGGAGTAATGGTCTCAAGTTGCAGAGGGGGAGGTTTAGGCTGGATATTAGGAAAAACCTTTTCACTAGTAGGGTGGTGAAGAACTGGAATGGGTTACCTAGGGAGGTAGTGGAATCTCCTTCCTTAGAGGTTTTTAAGGTCAGGCTTGACAAAGCCCTGGCTGGGATGATTTAGTTGGGTTTGGTCCTGCTTTGAGCAGGGGGTTGGACTAGATGACCTCCTGAGGTCCCTTCCAACCCTGAGATTCTATGATTCTATGATACCAATCAAGAACCAAGTCTTTAACCATTATTGCACAGTAGGGTGCCAAATCAGACACCAGAGAGAGCAGAGACTGCAGGAATCTGACCCTCCAGGATCATAATGCAAAGGGCCCAGCCTTATCAGAATTGACATAGGTCACAGAGTGTATACTTGTCATAGGTCTCACCCCCACTTGGAGCTGTTGGGCTCCAATGTGGGGACCTGACTTGGTTTCCCTCTAAACTAAAATCCTAGTTTAGATCTAGTAAGCTGCCACCACTCAATCAGATATGTGGATTGAGACACAGTCCTTCCCCAAAATCCTAGGGGATTCCAAGATCCCCAAATCCATGGAGTTCTTACACCCAGGAGAAATAAACCATTCCCCCTGCTTCCTCCCCCCTCCCTTTTCCTAGGAGAGATACCGGGATCTAACTACAGAGGGATACCTCCCCCTCCTCTTTCCCTGAGAATCCACCCAAGGAAAGACCAAACAAGTCCTTAATAGAAAAGAATTTATTAAGAATAAAAAGAAAGTAACTTGTCTCTGTAATCCAAGATAGAACAATACAGGGTCTAAACTTATCAATCTCTGGAGAGAATTCCCCCCTCCCCCTTTCTTTCTCAGTGAAAGCTAAGTAACAGCAAACAGGAATAAAGAATTTCCTTTAGCAAACACACAATTGCAAATGTAGAAAACAACTTAAAAGCCTAATTCGCCTTTCTAATTAATACTCACTATTAACTAGTAGAAACTACTCCAGGAGAACTTGGAGACATGACTGTCCTCTCTTAGATCCAAAGAGAGCCCTCTGAGCAAAACAGGGAACACAGACAAAGGCTTCCCTCCACAGAGATTTGAAAAAATCTTGTCTCTGATTGGTCCTCTGGTCAGGTGGTCATCAGGTACTGCATGTTAACCCTTTACAGGTAAAAGGGACCTTAACCCTGATCTGTTTATTTATGACACGCCCCCCAAATCGCAGACAGTGGGGGAACCACACTGGCGGTGATTTTTTTCTAGAACTTTAAAATAAACAGATTAACAAAACACATGCACTATTACATATACTACTAAGTATGTAAACAACAAGGTATTTGACATTGAACAACACTTTTTATGCATTTGCCCGGACATACTTGGCGACGTCCTTGCCCATCCCCTCCCAGTGGAAGGACTTCCCCAACCTGTCCTTGGTTATGTTTACCCCAGAATGACCACTGGGATGTCATGGCCCAAGCTTAAGAGCTTGTACCGGTACTTTGTTGGAACTACCAACTGTTTTTGAGGATTCTGGCCTTTCTGGTGTCCACCAGAAAGGATGTTGTTATATAAAAAGTCCTTGTTTTACAACAAACTGGGATTGATTAGAAGAGCTGAGAGGCGGTGGGTTGCTCCGTGCCGCCGCCCAAGCTTTCCTAAGGCTGTCATCGGCTTCCTGCTCAGTCTGGAACTGTTTCCTTGAAGCTGGAGACACCAGTTCCTCCGTAGACTGTGGACTTGGGCTTGGTCCCTCTGGAAGCGATGTAGGTGATGAGGTTGTTTCCGTTGACTGTGAACCGCTCTCCGCTGGTGCACAAGGTGATATTTTAGGTTCTGGCTGAGCCTCTTGGGTAGAGTTGTCTGCTGCTTTTGCCAGTTTAGGCCCGTTGGCGCCCTCTGGCGGTGGAGTTGCAAGCGCTGGCATCAGTGCTGGCGCTGGTTGTGCCGCTGGTTGTTCTTCCAGTTCCGGTCCTGGGACTGGATGTACTATGGCTGCTGTAGTTGTTGGCATGGAATCCGGTTCCACCACCTTGGTCTGGGTCTCTGGTAACACAGACCGGGTCCTGGTGGATGGCTCAGGAACAGGGATGGGAGTGCCTGTCCTTGTACTGGTCTTCAGGGATGCTGTACCCATGGCAGGTCCTTTTAAATTTTTTCAAGAAGGCCTCAGTGTTCTCACCTGCCATGTAGGTGGGAAATTTCTTGGGATGGGGAACAATGCCTGGAGAAGGACTGTTAGGGTTGGCTGGAACATGTGGGTTAGCTCTTGCTAATCCCAGGGCCTGCTGGTGGGCCTCCCTCTGGAGCTCCAACGCCCTCCTGTGGTCAGCTTTTGTGGCTTGTTGCTTCTTCAGCTCTCTCTTGTGGTTAGCTGTTTGATTGGTACTCATGTCTTTGTGCTTTCTGGTGCTGGCCACACCCTTCTGCCTTCAGGGAATTGGGTTGCTTGCTTCCCAATTCCTACCCTGTCTACTCGTGATTGAATAGAAAGAAACAAAAGCTTTTGATTTGCAATTGGTGTTTGCTTGTTTGCTGGCTTACAAGAAACTAGAAAATCTGGTTTGGTAACTTGCCTTTAGCAATTTTTAAGTACCTCACAGTAGGGGTCCTTCTAACAAAGCCTGTTAGAAAAACTTACACCTCTTCCCTAGCTGTTTTTAAGCCGACAGAAAGAAAAAGGAGAAAAAAGAAAAGAAGAAAAAAAAATTCCTTTCTAACACAGCCCGTTAGAAAACCTTATCTTTCTCAGCTAAACCCAGCTGACAATCTGTTTCCAAAAAAAAAAAACAATCTCCCCCTCCTGGCTTCCAAGAAGGTAGAAAACCGGTTTTGCAACTCTGTTTTGCAATTGCTAAGTACCCTCTCAGCAGGGTGTTTCTTGTAACAAAAGCCTGGTTAGAAAAACTAATTCCCTCCAGCCAAACTTGCTGAAGATTCCTTCTAACCCTGAAAAACTGCTTTAAAACTCCCTTTTCCTCAAGCTGCCTGTCCAAGCAACCCGAAAGAAAAACTGCTTCCAACAAAGCCTGCTGGAAAACTTAATTCCCTCCAGCCAACCTGGCTGAAGATTCCTTCTAACAATACCAGTTAGAAACTGAATACTTGTAAACTCCCTCTTCTCTCAGGTTGCTTTCCTGCTCTAGAAGAAGCTCCCTTCAGCTTAGCCCAGCTGAAAAAACTCCTTCTAACAAAGCCAGTTAGAAAACCTTGTCTGTTTGCCTTCGGGGTAGCTCTCCCTCCTAACCTGCAGTCCTGCTTTAGGAGAAGAGAATAGCAATGGCTCTCTGGTTCAGAAAAAATCCCACTGCTGCCACCATGTCATAGGTCTCACCCCCACTTGGAGCTGTTGGGCTCCAATGTGGGGACCTGACTTGGTTTCCCTCTAAACTAAAATCCTAGTTTAGATCTAGTAAGCTGCCACCACTCAATCAGATATGTGGATTGAGACACAGTCCTTCCCCAAAATCCTAGGGGATTCCAAGAGCCCCAAATCCATGGAGTTCTTACACCCAGGAGAAATAAACCATTCCCCCTGCTTCCTCCCCCCTCCCTTTTCCTAGGAGAGATACCGGGATCTAACTACAGAGGGATACCTCCCCCTTCTCTTTCCCTGAGAATCCACCCAAGGAAAGACCAAACAAGTCCTTAATAGAAAAGAATTTATTAAGAATAAAAAGAAAGTAACTTGTCTCTGTAATCCAAGATAGAACAATACAGGGTCTAAACTTATCAATCTCTGGAGAGAATTCCCCCTCCCCCCTTTCTCTCTCAGTGAAAGCAAAGTAACAGCAAACAGAAATAAAGAATTTCCTTTAGCAAACACACAATTGCAAATGTAGAAAACAACTTAAAAGCCTAATTCGCCTTTCTAATTAATACTCACTATTAACTAGTAGAAACTACTCCAGGAGAACTTGGAGACATGACTGTCCTCTCTTAGATCCAAAGAGAGCCCTCTGAGCAAAACAGGGAACACAGACAAAGGCTTTCCTCCACAGAGATTTGAAAAAATCTTGTCTCTGATTGGTCCTCTGGTCAGGTGGTCATCAGGTACTGCATGTTAACCCTTTACAGGTAAAAAAGACCTTAACCCTGATCTGTTTATTTATGACAATACTCATCAAACATATTCCAAATAACAGATTGGCATTGCAGTAGGACACACTGTCAGCAAAGGCATAAGTTGGTAGCACCATCTATAGATAAGGTTGACCAACACTCTCCATTATAAGAGCTGGTTTTCTGTTACTTTAAACTTTGCCAAATCTTAAATGCTCAGGCTGAAAATTTCCCAAACCAAGTGTCTGCCTCAAGCTGAATGTTTTTTTAAGCTTCAGCAAGAATAGTTCACCCATTACTGAGAATGAGTTTAGAGAAAAATATGTTGTGGAAAAAACAGTATGTGATCTTGCAATTACAGACTATATTATAATGCGTACTCACAATTATTCTTATTTATTACTTGTATTTGTTTGCATTATTTGTTCAAATTAAGGTTGCATGGACACACTTAATTCTGACATTTCCTAGCTTTTGAATGCTTAACACACAATCTTAACATTTTTAATGTAGTTCTTGTGTGTATTTATTATTTATATTACAGTAGCACATGTAATTTGCTAGATATCCATACCATTTGATATCCATGCCATTAGGATCACACCAACTGGCCAAAAGTCAATAGCAAAAGTTTGACAGACAATTATGTCAGAGCATTCAGAGCATCCACATAGAGCAGACTAAGTTATTTGCAGCAAAGGACAAACAACATGTTGGCTGTGTGAATATCCAGAGGCAAAATTGGCAGTGGGAAAAATGCACTTAGGAATGTTTCTTAAAATGATCATTGTTCAATGTAAACTTTGCTAGAGTTGGTTCCAAATGAGAGAGAAATCAGTCTGAGTTTAAACTTTGCTGGCAATTAAAAGAAGAGGAAGAGGTAAGAAAGCTCAATTTATGGTCCGGTTTGTATCAATTTACCACTTTCAAAACAGACATATCTGATAAAACTCAGTTATTTTCAGAAAACATGTTAAACAGTTCCTGATTATTATCATTTAGGGCTGCAGCAATGCCCCCAAACTGTGCTGTTTCCCAAAACAGTGGCAGACAGAGTACCTGCCCTGAAGATCATGCAATCTAACCAAAATAGATATTGCCTACTTGTAGGAAAGTCACCGATCATAGGCCAACCATCATAAGCTTAAGAAAGATTGAGTGAGGGAAATCTTTGCTTAAACTTTCTCTGAAAAAAACAAAAACACATTGTGTTGCAATAATCATCCACAAAATGGTAGGATTTTAAGAATCAAACCACTCTGGACAGACAGGATCCTTCAAGCCATCCCTTTGGGATATCTTTTATATCTATATCTATCTATCTATCTCTAGAGATAGATAGATAGATAGATAGATAGATAGATAGATATCTTAGAAACAATCCTCCCTCTTCAGAATGTTCAAAAGCATTTGGTTTACTTGTGACTCATATCTGGGATTACTAGCAATCTGAGATTATAATTGACTGCCTCTGTCCATTGGATAAATCTAGCTGTATAACACAGACAATTTACTCTGAGAGAAAAGCAATTAAAATAGGGATTAATGACCTTGACCTGATCTGTGTCTGGAGGGAATTAAATGGAAATAGCAGGGAACATGGATTTTATTCCTTCAGACATGGATCATATGCACTCATAGATTACTGATTTGATCCTCCCAAATGCCCCCACATAATGTGACCTCATGTACAAGCAGCAAAATGAAAATCTCTGACCATGTCATAATTTGTCATTTATGTTTCCATTTCAGGCATGGAAGACCTAAAGAAAAGAAGGTGTGACAATACTTTCCTCTTCCAATAACTTTGGTTGGAGAATTACTTTAAAGATGTATTTAATCAATAGAAGCATAATGACTGTATTATAGGAATCAAACTGTGTTATACCATGGTTGGGGGACTGTTGCACTAAAGGACATTCTCCCAGTATGGTAAACTTTTCTATGTAGGTGGGCCCTTGGGCACAGTAATGAAATCCCAAGGCCACGGTTTTTCAAGCTTGAATATTTAAATTTAATTGCCTTAATCCATATTTAGGTACCCAAATAATTAGCCTGATTTTTCAGAGACACTGGAGCTCCCTCTGATTTCAGTATGTCCTGACACTAATGCATGTAACATTTATTTTGCTGTCTCTTGACAAGCCCTCCTCAAAATCAATGATCCTGGCTTAAATGGTTGAGTGTAAAAGCCTGTTGAAGTGATATACTTGGAAGAGGGTACATGAGAAGGCTGGATTCCTTTGTGGATTTGAAACTTGCATCTGTACTGCACAAAATCAATATCTATATTCTGCATAGGCCACCATAATGCCAAGTGTCATGCACAGGCCTGGGAATGTGGTTGACTTCTGCACTCTCCTCATTCAAATACTTCTCAGAGACCCACTTCCTCTGTGCGGCCCACATATTAAAAATATATAAGGATAAGGGCATATACACAGATTATATGAAACCTTCTTATGGCCATTCAGCACATTTTTTTCTATGTCTTTGTCTCAGATAGTGGTATCTCTTGGACTGTAAACTGGGACACAATTTCTGTACAAGATTCAAAGCCCGTGAGTCTCAGTGGTGTCATGAAACATGGCATGCTTGCTGTGTATGTGCCAAAGGGTCAAATGTACCACATCAGGAACAGTGATCAAAGGATCACCCTCTACTGCCACCAAAATATTCTGTGCAAAGTGACAGAAAATCAGGACATTACCATGCCCACAAGCTTTGCAGAATGACAGGTGTGTGCGCTGCATCACTGCTGTGGGATTACGTGCCTTTGTTCACACCTTACATTACACAAGCCTTCAGTTGCCATGATAGTCAGACACTGATTAGTTAGTTTATGGTGTTTTTCCAGTACAGACATAGGAGGGTCACAGAGAAGGGGAGGGGCAAAATATAGTTTGGGGAGAAATGCTCCTGGTACCAACAAGCAAAAATGCTGTTAACAATTTTCTGCACCACATGTGTAGAGTAAGTAGGGTGCTGATAATTGTATGAGTGTGCAGTCACCAAGCATGGCTATCTCTGAACTATCATCAACCAACCCAACTATCAGACTTCCATGTCAAAATTGACTGGCCTTTTGCCATTGGCTACTCCATATGAACATGTCTCAGTTCCTTTGACCTTTCCCTTCACTGCTACCAACTAAATTAAGGCAGCTGTTCCCAGTGGATCAGGAGCAATTGCTGCCATGGGCCACCACCTGTGGCATGTATGGCTTTGTAATGGTTCCCAGTCTCCTTCTTTATGGCGTCATTTATGTTGTAGCTCACTGACTGATAGAAGTCCTTCCTGTAGCATTCATAGCAAGCAAGCCAGCTCTCCAAGTGGCTATCTTCACATATTGTGAGGCACTGCTCAGACCCGTGCAGAAGATAGTACTCGTTTTGTTTATCACCTTCCCCATGAAGATGTTACACTCGTGAGTAAAATCGAGGTTTCTACACTTCTCCTTCTCTGTATCCTCCCCAGTTTGCTGGAACACAACTGGTAGAGAACCATTCTGGATTGTGTATTTGGAATTTTTGCAGGGAGAGTATTGTACACTTCCAACGATGGATTATTTGAGAGGCCAAGTGCCTGTGGAGCCATGGATGCCTGTTTCATAGGCTTTTCCACTTACTATGGCCTAACACAATGAGGTGATGCAAAACTGTGGGATATAAACATAGAGTTTGCAACAGCAGCAAGTAATGATTTTACATCTTTCACTAGGAAATTGCATCACTTTTCACAGATAAGGACCTAGACATTGTCATACAAACTTTCATGTACAGCTTAAACCAATGGCTCTCAACCTTTCCAGACTACTGTATCCCTTTCAGGAGTCTGGTTTGTCTTGTCTACCCCAAGTTTTATTTCACTTAAAAACTACTTGCTTACAAAATCAGACATAAAAATACAAAAGTGTCACAGGTCACTAATACTGAAAAATTGCTTACTTTCTCATTTTTACCATATAATTATAGAATAAATCAATTGGAATATAAATATTGCACTTACATTTCAGTGTATAGTATATAAAGCAGCACAAACAAGCCATTGTCTGTATGAAATTTTAGATTATACTGACTTTGCTAGTGCTTTTTATGTAGCCTGTTGTAAAACTAGGTAAATATCGAAATGAGTACTCCCTGGAAGACCTCTGCATAGCCCCAGGGACATGTACCCCTGGTTGAGAACCACTGGCTTAGACTACTGCAATTACCTCTACCTGATGTTGAACAACCCCCCACAAAAAAAGCCGAAGTTGGAATAGCATATAGTAGCATACTTCATATGAAACAAAGGCAGGTGCCAACACATTACACTTGTGCTTCACAAACTCCGCTGGTTCCCCTTTCTGTTCAGGGCAGATTTCAAAGTCCTGGACTTAATTAATAAAGATCTTAAATGGATTATGATTGACTACCTCTGGGCCCTTCTGACCCTGCAAGACAAATATAGTTCACAAGGACAATTCAGATTGAAAGTCCAAGCTCAGACTGTCGGGATCTGTGGCCATGGTCTGATAATGCACTTTATGGGGTGTGATTTCTAAAGCACACTAACGTGCACTAATTGGTCTGTGTAGAACCTGCTGGTGTGCATTAAAGGCTCCCTAATATACTTTAATGTAGTGCTATTTCAAACAGCACTACGTTAAAGGGCACCAGCAGGTATGTTAAAGTATTTGTGCACTTTAGAGATCACACCCTGTAGAGCTCATTATTCCATGTAGACAAGCCCTAAGGGGCAGGACAATGACTATGGAACTTCTTGCCAGTAGATGTCAAGTTGATCTCAAGTCTGACTGTGTTTATGTCTACACCTTTTAAAGAAAGAATAGCACCTGTAATATTACCCAAAGAATAGCGCCTATACACAACGTTACCAAAAAACCCCACCATCAACAAAATAATATAAAACCTTATAATTTAAAATCGCACACTCCTGTTCACAGGAAATGGGGAGAGAACATCATTTTCTCTATAGACTCTGACACTTCTTAATCTTGGATATTGGGACTATGGTGACAGGCATTTTAGAAATACCTAAAGTAGATTGATCTGTAGATTAAATTAAAACAGGATGCATCACTAAGCAGACTCTAGCATCTTCATGATACAGTTCCAGGCCTTGCATACTGGTGATAGCAATGATGCTCAAAAGAACAATAGCCCATCAGAAATGTTTGCTTTTGCTGAAGGACAGGTAATTACAACAATCAGTATGTACACTGACAGAGGCATCAATTCTAAGGTTTAATACTAAAAGGAAATTTGAACTAGCAATATCCATATTGCACAGTGAAATGAGACTCAGGATGTAGAAGATGTTTTCATTTTGTTGTTGCAGATTCTGTTCAGCAAACCAGAGATCTACATCCCAAAATATTTTTAACTGGTTGGCCCTCAATCTCTTCAGCTGCTGGGCAGTCTATGGTGCTGCCACTTCATTAATTAATGCACTCTGCAGCTGGATGTGGTAGAATTATTAACTTTTAACAAATTATTTATTGAGATTCCCTCTAGCACACTTGTAGGACTGATCTTTTATTCCATTCCGCCTTTGCCCCTTCCTATTAACTCTGGAACATCTGCTTTCCAGTTGTACAGTCAGTAACTGGGATGACATGGATGTACAATAACATTAGTTACATCTGATCTGGAAAACATGCTTTTAAAAATCAAAGAGACTATTTTTTTTTCTTCAGAGACATAATTCCCATTGACATCACTGGAGACTGTTTACCTGTATGTAAAGGTAGAATCTGGTTCTATAGCTTAGATTAATGCTAGCCAGTTTAAAGATATCATCATCAACACTTTGTTGTACATCTTTTTCTTATCCTACTGTTTGAGAGGATAAGGAAAGGTAAGTGCAGTGCCAAGGTTTTGTGTAATAAGGCCCCAAATAGTTTTAAAAAGTTTGACATGTATTTATTAAGTGGCTAAAAGAACTGGGATGTGATAGACAGAGATAGTTTTGTGGTCTAGAAGCCAGGAACACTAGCGTTCTAATTCAGGCTCTGAAAATGAATTTCCTATAGCGCTGAGCAAATAAATTGACTTGTCTACCTCAGTTTCCCCATATGTAATAAAAGTACTTCCCATCACCTTCTTACTGTAATGCTAACACATAACTGGTAATCACCAAACTGTTACGAGGGCAGCACCTCACTTAAAGCGGACAAGTTTTAACAAAGGAAAGGATAAGGGAAATAAAAAATAATTTCTATTTTAATTAAATTGCAATATAGTTTTGGGTGTCTAAGTTCATACTGAAATGGAAGTAAAATGTTAACAAGTAGCATTCCACTCCTTAAATGCTCAAATGCCTGGTTAAGGAGCTCCAAAAAAACCCCTTAATTCTATATCTTCCCTATCCCTAGGATTATTCATAATCCTGCTAGGCTTTTTTATCTGTTTTCCTTTCACCATTCTCTAACAGTAATAGAGTCTCAGGACTGCCCTATATATTACTTCTATCAATGATCTAAAACCAGAAGTAGAGTAAAGGCAAGAAATTGTTTTTATAGTTTATTATTTTTAACAGGACAATGGAAGAGACTGCATTCTTTTGTCTCCCCCATCTTTATTCGTAACAGTAAAGAAATCTACACAAGCTATTCAGACTGAACCTACTATGTTAGTTTTAGAGGTTTGATTTTTTTTTTGGGGGGGGGAGTGAGGGGGCAGTGGCAAGGATAGCCATTAAATTGAAATAAAACAATAATAAAGAACTAAAAATGTTTTACACTTAACCACATTTTTTTAATAATAGCTATAAACAAGAGTATGACTCATATGGACCTATTCCACAAAGTTCTGATTCGAGTTTTTTCAAAGATTGGAAGTGTTCAGATCCTGGATTTTGGTTCACTGCCATGTCTAATATAAGAAAATTTACTTTGTTACACTTCTGATTTATCTATGTACACTATGATACATCAGTTACAAAATATTTGTAAAATTTAGAACCTTCCTGAAAGATTAATCCGATAACACAAGGATGAAAACCCACTTTAAAGTGTCACATTACTATGCAAAAGAGGATTCATTAGCAATAAATTTTTTCTAATCAATAATGTTTACTGGTCAAATATTCTCTTCAGTATGCAGTTTGTTAAAATGAGGCAGCCTATAAATTTGTTTGAACTATTTTGAAATCACAAATCCAGAAGAATATGCCAACGCTCTTTAGGCACACCCAAGGAATTCTAACCAATTCTAAGCCAAACTGGTTAGCTCATGGGGTGTGAGGAAGAAATAGCCTTCTGTATGGCTGACTAGGATGTGCTGGAATTATGAATGCTAGAAAGTAAATTAGAAAGTAACTCTGATATGCTGATGTTCCACCAAATGGACTGTAGAGAATGAATGCCACGTATGAGAGACCTTCCTGATTTCCCCTTTGCTTATCAAATATCTGATTTTCTTAATTTTCTCTGGTACAGCTAAGAGGAATTTTGATGCCTAAAGGGTAAAGCTTCTGCATTTAGGGATATTACAGTGTCTATTGATGGTCTCCCATGTGGGAACTTGGTAAGGTCTTGTATTTTATAAGTAGCTAAGTGACTATCTCATTTTGGTACCCGAAACATTGTGCCACTCTTCCCTTTTCACATATGTTCACTATTCCCATAGACTTTCTTTAATTCAAGGTGGCATATTCATGCTGATCACCAAGATAAAAGACATCACAGCCTTCTCTTGCAAATTTCCACTTATTTACCTTTCACACTGACAACAGGGTTCTAACAATTAGGGCAGCATTAAGGTACTCTGGTGTCTTAGCACACCATGACATGGCTTCCCATGGCTCTGTCCCTGTGATCCTATCCTCCCTCTAAGGCCTGGTCTACACTACGCGTTTATACCGAATTTAGCAGCGTTAAACCGATTTTACGCTGCACCCGTCCACACAACGAAGCCCTTTATATCGATATAACGGGCTCTTAATACCGATATCTGTACTCCTCCCCGACGAGGGGAGTAGCGCTCAAATCGGTATTGCCATGTCGGATTAGGGTTAGTGTGGCCGCAAATCGACGGTATTGGCCTCCGGGAGCTATCCCACAGTGCACCATTGTGACCGCTCTGGAAAGCCATCTGAACTCGGATGCACTGGCCAGGTAGACAGGAAAAGCCCCGTGAACTTTTGAATTTCATTTCCTGTTTGGCCAGCGTGGAGCGCTCATCAGCACAGGTGACCACGCAGAGCTCATCAGCACAGGTAACAATGCAGTCTCCTGAGAATCGAAAAAGAGCTCCAGCATGGACTGCACGGGAGGTACTGGATCTGATCGCTGTATGGGGAGAGGATTCCGTGCTAACAGAACTCCGTTCCAAAAAAGACTAAATGAAAAAACATTTGAAAAAATTTCCAAGGCCATGATGCAGAGAGGCCACACCAAGGACTCATTACAGTGCCATGTGAAAGTTAAAGAGCTCAGACAAGCCTACCAGAAAACCAAAGAAGCAAACGGAAGGTCCTGGGCAGGGCCGAAAACATGTCGCTTCTACACTGAGCTGCATGCAATTCTAGGGGAGTCCGCCACCACTATCCCACCCCTGTCTGTGGATTCCAAGGTGGGGGTGGTACTCTCAGCCATGGCTGAGGATTCTGCGGACAGGGAAGATGAGGAGGAGGAAGAGGAGGACGAGCTTGCAGAGAGCACACAGCACTCCGTTCTCCCCAACAGCCAGGAGCTTTTTCTCACCCTGACGGAATTACCCTCCCAGCCCTCCCAAGCAACTATCCCAGACAATGAAGCCATGGAAGGGACCTCTGGTGAGTGTACCTTGTAAATATAAGACATGGTTTAAAAGCACACGTTTTTTAATGATTAATTTGCCCTGAGGACTTGGGATGCATTCGCGGCCAGTACAGTTATTGGAAAAGTCTGTTAACATGTCTGGGGATGGAGCGGAAATCCTCCAGGGACATCTCCATGAAGCTCTCCTGGAGGTACTCCAAAGGCCTTTGCAGAAGGTTTCTGGGCAGGGCAGCCTTATTCCGTCCTCCATGGTAGGACACTTGACCACGCCATGCATGTAGCAAGTAATCTGGTATCATTGCATGACAAAACCTAGCTGCGTATGGTCCCGGTGTTTGCCGGCATTCAAGCAACATCCGCTCTTTATCTCGCTGTGTTATCCTCAGGAGAGTGATATCATTCATGGTAACCTGGTTGAAATTCAGGAATTTAATTAAGGGGACAGAGATGGGCATTCCTACTGGGCTGTTTGCCTGTTGCTTAAAAGAAATCCTTCCTTGCAGGTAGCCAAGCGGGCGGGGGGGGGGGGGTGTGGGGGTGAGATTAGCGCTGAGCTTTTTTGCGTTTGGCTAGCAGGGATCTTCCCTGCTACCAGCCACGCGGTGGGTGGGGAAGGAGAGGGGTGTTTAGCAGTGATCTTCCACGATACTAGCCACGCGGTGGGGGGAGGGGTAAAGCGATCATCCCAGAGAATTGGATGGGGGGGGGGTGGTTTCTGCTGCTGCATGTTAACAGGATAGAAGCAGCACTGAACGGGCTTTGTTTGCTATTTGGTAAAGGAGGGCGCTGGATATATGAAGGCTGCAGAAGCCGAAAGACAATGGCTTACCATGACTGCATGCAAGCCGAATTCTGCTGCCCGGACCTGCATCTGTGAGATCTCTAATACCAGAGCCGCAGGCACTCAATATTAAGATGTAAAATGCGACCTTGTAGTGAAATCACATGTGCTATGTAAGGTGAATAGTGTTGTTCACCGTGAAAGAGTGTAAGCATTGTTCTGTAAAATACTTTTCTCCCTTTTTTCCCTCCCTCATGCAGCTGCAAATTTTTCAAGCCTCCCTACTCCATCCCAAAGGCTATCTCAGATAAGGCGGCGGAAAAAAAAGACACGAGACGAAATGTTCTCGGAAATCATGGAAGTGACCCGCAGTGAAAGAGCTCATCTGAATAAGTGGAAGGACGTGGTATCAAATTACAGGAAAGATGCCAGTGAATGTGAGGACAGGAGGGACGCTCGAGATGAGAGGTGGCGGCAGGAAGATCAGCGGTGGCGGGATGCAACTCTGGGGCTGCTGCGTGATCAAACTGACATGCTCCGGTGTCTGGTGGAGCTTCAGGAACGGCAGCAGGATCACAGAGTGCCGCTGCAGCCCCTGTATAATCACCCTCACCCCTCACCATGTTCCACATCCTCCTTACCCAGACGTGTAAGAACGCGTGGGGGGAGGCTCCATGCACCCGCCCACTCCAGCCCCGTCCCCGTGGACAGCCCAACCAAAAGGCTGTCATTATTGTGAAATTTTTTTAGTGGCCTTTTCCTTCCCTCCTATCCTCCTCCCAAGCCACACCCAGGCTACCTTGTCAGTTCTCTCCCTCTTTTTATAATGAATTAATAAAGAATACATCATTTTTAAACGATAGTGACTTTATTTCCTTAAGCAAGCTGTAATCGAAGGGGGAGGGTGGGTTGCTTACAGGGAATGAGTCAATCAAGGGGGGGGGTTCATCAAGGGGATACAAACACAGCAGTCACACCCTACCCTGGCCAGTGATGAAACTCGTTTTCAAAGCTTCTCTGATGCGCACCGCTTCCTGGTGTGCTCTTCTAATCGCCCTGGTGTCTGGCTGCGCGTAATCAGCGGCCAGGTGATTTGCCTCAGCCTCCCACCCCGCCATAAAGGTCTCCCCCTTACTCTCACAGAGATTGTGGAGCACACAGCAAGCAGCAATAACAAAGGGGACATTGGTTTGGCTGAGGTCTGAGCGAGTCAGTAATGTGCACCAGCGTGCCTTTAAACGGCCAAATGCACATTCTACCACCATTCTGCACTTGCTCAGCCTGTAGTTGAACAGCTCCTGACTACTGTCCAGGCTGCCTGTGTATGGCTTCATGAGCCATGGCATCAAGGGGTAGGCTGGGTCCCCCAGGATAACGACAGGCATTTCAACATCCCCAACTGTTATTTTCTGGTCTGGGAAGTAATTCCCTTGCTGCAGCCGTTTAAACAGAGTAGTGTTCCTGAAGACGTGAGCGTCATGAACCCTTCCCAGCCATCCCACGTGGATGTTGGTGAAATGTCCCTTGTGATCCACCAGTGCTTGCAGCACCATTGAAAAGTACCCCTTGCGGTTTACGTACTGGGTGGCTTGGTGCTCCGGTGCCAAGATAGGGATATGGGTTCCATCTATCGCCCCACCACAGTTAGGGAATCCCATTGCAGCAAAGCCATCCACTATGACCTGCACATTTCCCAGAGTCACAACCTTTCATAGCAGCAGCTTAATGACTACTTTGGCTACTTGCATCACAGCAGCCCACACAGTAGATTTGCCCACTCCAAATTGATTCCCGACTGACCGGTAGCTGTCTGGCGTTGCAAGCTTCCAGAGGGCTATTGCCACTCGCTTCTCAACTGTGAGGACTGCTCTCATCTTGGTATTCTGGTGTTTCAGGGCAGGGGAAAGCAAGTCACAAAGTTCCATGAAAGTGCCCTTACGCATGCGAAAGTTTCGCAGCCACTGGGAATCATCCCAAACCTGCAAAACTATGCGGTTCCACCAGTCTGTGCTTGTTTCCCGGGCCCCAAATCGGCGTTCAATGGCTAGAACCTGCCCCATTACCATCAGGATCTCCAAAGTGCAGGGGCCCGCGGTTTGAGAGAATTCTGTGTCCATGTCCTCATCACTCTCATCGCCGTGCTGCCGTAGCCGCCACCTCCTCGCTTGGTTTTGCAGGTCCTGGTTCAGCATAGACTGCACGAGAATGCGCGGTGTTTACAACCTGATTGCTGTCTTGAGCTGAGCAGGGTGCATGCTTGGTGTGCTATGGTGTTTGCACAGTTCACCCAGGAAAAAAGGCGCGAAACAGTTGGCTGCTGCTGCTTTCACGGAGGGAGAGGTGAGGCTGTACCCAGAACCACCCACGACAATGTTTTTTGCCCCATCAGGCACTGGGATCTCAACCCAAAATTCCAAGGGGCAGGGGAGACTGCGAGAACTATGGGATAGCTACCCACAGTGCAATGCTCCGGAAATCGATGCTAGCCTCGGTACATGAACGCACACTGCCGAATTACTGTGCTTAGTGTGGCCGCGTGCACTCGACTTTTTACAATCTGTTTTACAAAACCAGTTTATGTAAAATCAGAATAATCCCGTAGTGTAGACATACCCTTAGAGTGGCAGGGGGAGAGGTGCAGGCCCCTACTCCCTCGGAAAATGGCAGCAGCCCCTGCCCACACACACACTTGAGTGGGTGAGGAAGAAACATTGGCCTTCCCTACTCTGGAGGCCAAAGAGCAGGAACAAGAGAACTCCTAGAACTTACCCAACAGCCAAGGTGAATAACGTAGCTGAAGTCGACGTACCTTGATCTACTCACCGCAGTGTGTTCACTGCAGTGAGCCGACTGCTGCCGCTCCCCTGTTGACTCTGCCTGTGCCTCTTGCGGCGGTGGAGTACAGGAGTCAACTGTAGAGCACTAGACATGATAAATCAACCCCTCTTGGATCGATCGCTGCCCGCTGATCTGGCAGGTAGTATAGACATACACGATGAGAATGAAATTGCACTGATGAGCACAATATTGAATACTAATTGATTTTAAACCCTTTGATTCCAATAATTGACAGTCCTTTCAACATTTCATCAGTGTGTGCTACCTTTACCTTTACCTTGTGAATTACCCAGGAAATTAAATCAATATATATTTGCATTACACGGTATGGACCTAGCTAATGTATCCTAAATATTGTGGATTTTACATTTTAAATCCTGAATATCAATAAGTACCAGAATTTTTCATAACATGTAGCTGATTTCATGTTATGCAACATAACTAAAACAATTTACATAGACAACTTTTATTTACAGTACCTTCATATCCCCAATAACGGCTGGTGCAGTACAGAATATGCTAATTGAAGTGGTATGCACATCAAACATAATAGGATCATAAAGACCCTAAATTCCAGCCATGTACCACTTGTAAATTTATATGTAGGGAAGCATCTTGCTCTCTAACACTTTAGCATGTGTAGTTTTCTTTTTGAATGGGACATATTTTTATGACCTTACTCATGGATTGTTTATGATTGTGTATTGCTCTGTATTGTGATTGTGTATTAACTGCCTAACAATCTCAGTATTGCCTATATACTATATATTTATGTGCCCTAGCAATGGTAGGTGAAGATGGATGACATGACAATGACTCTCTACCATCTTATCATGCTTCTGCCCCACTCAGTGATTTGCTACCCACTTACCATGCTTACGTGTTTAAAATACTGCACCTTGTAATATGATTATTTGGTGCAGATTGTTGTGTAGCTATACAATGCTGTATACTGTACCATCTCCTCACAGACCTCCTGCCATGATCCTTGATATACATATTGTAGTGTTTACTTGCACATGTAATGATTGTGTGTTGGTCTTCTGAATGCAATATTTAGCTTCACCTGTGGGAGCTGTTTTTCTGGGCTCCTCTCAGATCTCATATAGATACTATGTTGTGTACACAGCATTGTGGTGCTTCACCCCATTGGCCTATGTAAACGCATGAACACATCCCTTTAACACACTCAAATACTGTGTCTGGTGACTTTGTACTCTTCTGCTGCTTGAACAGTCTTACGATATGTCAAGACAATATCCACTGTATGTACTTTGGGACCAGATACTGCTGTATACTGAGTTCTCAGTTGAATGAAACGTGGGTAGTTGTTCTCATGTTACATTTGGTGTAGGGTACCAGCTATTACTGGATGGCTCTTGCAGTGAAAGTGTGTATATATGTTCTGCATCACTACATTCAGTTAAACCAACATTTGCAATGCATCTAACTTATCCACATGCAGCAGAAAAATGACTGATATACTCATTTGTACCCTACGGATCATGCTTTTCTGGATTCATGGCCCTTGTCATACCCATTCTCCATTTTCAGAACACCTTTCTCTTCCCCATATCATCTCATGGATCTGTGTGGGTCTGCTTATCCAATTACTAGCTGAGTTTGGTGTGATCTACACACTACTGAGCTACACTAGTGAATGCTCTGAGCAACTGCATGCTCCCTGTGCTACTATGCAAAGCACAAGTGCACCCTCTGCACTAGAACTCAGCGAGCCACAAAATCCGGGCAATACTGTCTGTTTACAATATTTTGTATTACACTGGTCTACAATTTTTGAGAAGTCGTCTGCTTCAGAGATAAAATGTGATATTTATTATGTATTTTGATGTGCTGAATTCAAATATGACAATTAAAACAACTGATTGGCTACTGTTTCTAAGATATTTAAGTTTTTACATTTTATGTCTATGTATATTGTGTAGCTAGTAGAGTTTTAATCATAAATTGTAAACCTAGGTCTTTTCATGTGTTTATGGTTGCTTTACATGATAATATTTCACCTGTCCTGTTTATGTAACACTTTAAAAATCAGCAAAAGGGTTATATAACTAAAATTTATTATGAAACAAAAGGCAAAAAACTATTATGTACGTAGTTTAGTCCTATTCAGTGTCTACTCGGCGCTTCTTGGCTTGTCTCTTGTATTCATTAAATGGAGCATCTCTTTTCACTTTCCAGCAATAGTCTGCAAGCATTGATGGGCTCCATTTGCCCTGATAGCGTTTCTCCATTGTTGCAATGTCCTGGTGAAATCGCTCACCGTGCTCGTCGCTCACTGCTCTGCAGTTCGGTGGAAAAAAAATCTAGATGAGAGTGCAAAAAATGTATCTTTAGTGACATGTTGCAACCAAGGCTTTTGTATGCCTTGAGGAGGTTTTCCACCAACAACCTGGAGTTGTCTGCCTTGTTGTTTCCGAGAAAATTTATTGCCATTAACTGGAAGGCTTTCCATGCCGTCTTTTCCTTGCCACGCAGTGCATGGTCAAATGCATCATCTCGAAGAAGTTCACGAATCTGAGGACCAACAAAGACACCTTCCTTTATCTTAGCTTCACTTAACCTTGGAAATTTTCCACGGAGGTACTTGAAAGCTGCTTGTGTTTTGTCAATGGCCTTGACAAAGTTCTTCATCAGACCCAGCTTGATGTGTAAGGGTGGTAACAAAATCTTCCTTGATTCAACAAGTGGTGGATGCTGAACACTTTTCCTCCCAGGCTCCAATGACTGTCGGAGTGGCCAATCTTTCTTGATGTAGTGGGAATCTCTTGCACGACTATCCCATTCGCAGAGAAAACAGCAGTACTTTGTGTATCCAGTCTGCAGACCAAGCAAGAGAGCAACAACCTTTAAATCGCCACAAAGCTGCCACTGATGTTGGTCATAGTTTATGCACCTCAAAAGTTGTTTCATGTTGTCATAGGTTTCCTTCATATGGACTGCATGACCAACTGGAATTGATGGCAAAACATTGCCATTATGCAGTAAAACAGCTTTAAGACTCGTCTTCGATGACTCAATGAACAGTCTCCACTCATCTGGATCGTGAACGATGTTGAGGGCTGCCATCACACCATCGATGTTGTTGCAGGCTACAAGATCACCTTCCATGAAGAAGAATGGGACAAGATCCTTTTGACGGTCACAAAACATGGAAACCCTAACATCACCTGCTAGGAGATTCCACTGCAGTAGTCTGGAGCCCAACAGCTCTGCCTTACTCTTGGGTAGTTCCAAATCCCTGACAAGGTCATTCAGTTCACCTTGTGTTATGAGGTGTGGTTCAGAGGAGGAGGATGGGAGAAAATGTGGGTCCTGTGACATTGATGGTTCAGGACCAGAAGTTTCATCCTCTTCCTTGTCTGACTCAAGTGAGAATGATTCTGGTGCATCAGGAACCGGCAGTCCTTCTCCGTGGGGTACTGGGCGTATAGCTGATGGAATGTTTGGATAATGCACAGTCCACTTTTTCTTCTTTGACACACCTTTCCAAACTGGAGGCACCATGCAGAAGTAACAATTGCTGGTATGATCTGTTGGCTCTCTCCAAATCATTGGCACTGCAAAAGGCATAGATTTCCTTTTCCGGTTCAACCACTGGTGAAGATTTGTTGCACAGGTGTTGCAGCATATGTGTGGGGCCCACCTCTTGTCCTGATCTCCAATTTTGCAGCCAAAATAAAGGTGATAGGCTTTCTTAACCATAGTGGTTAAACTGCGCTTTTGTGATGCAAAAGTCACTTCACCACAAACATAGCAGAAGTTACCTGCACTGTTCACACAAGTACGAGGCGTCTCTGCTCACTTTGGCTAAACAGAAATGTGTCCCTTTGCAAAATCAAACACTGACAAATAAGAGAGCACGACACTGTATGATTTCTAGAGCTGATATAGGGCAATTTGTTCAGCAGAGTGATGTAAGCTTCGTTATGATTGCATCATCCATGACTTCTAGGAATAACATGATGCAATTCATATCATGTATGACGCAATACCAGCTTCAGATTGCATCATTCATTGTTTTGCCTAAAAAGCAAGTACTGTCCAAACCCAGTCATAGATTTATTCATAGATCCAGTCAAAGATGTATGTGTGTCATTTCTGGTTTAAATTGAGATCCCTTCCCTTTATAATTCACTTATCCTCCGCTATTCCCAAGTCAAGGGTCGTATATACTGACCCAATAGCATAACTTGAAAACTAGAGCCAATCAACAATTTTAAGCATTATTTTCGTTCTCAGTGACCCAGAATTAGTAAAGTTTGACTACATTTATTTCAGAAGCATTTTGGCTTTAGAGCAGTGTTATTTAAGTAATAAATATAATGCAATAAAAACAGGAATTTCATATACAGCTTTGCAGATATCTGCTTTATAGTTACTTGGGAAAAGATTATGGGAATGAGATGAGTCATGCTGTAGGGCCTGAAGATGGTGACAGTAGGATTTAAAAGGAAGGTATTCTATAGCCTTATAGCTATTTCTGGCTACCCTGAGTTTATGCTGGAGCTCAGTATCATAGAAACTTCAAATATCCCATCAATGGTTTTCCAGAAGGAAAAACAGCTAGCAAATTTTAGTAGTAATTAACAAGGGTAAACATACGGAGCAGGCAGAACTGTTAAAACAAACATCTCAAGAGTCCTTACTTTGTTATAGATATTAAAGGCAACAGTGAGGCTTTTGCTTCTTTTTATCATATAGTTTTATACTATTATGATCTTTGTTAGGCCAAATAACTAAGTTAAAATGAAAGTCTACAATTTTATTTTTAAATCATTATCTTCCTCCTATTAAGTTGTCTCTAAAATGGCATTACTCTCAAAACATACTGTATGTCTTGCTTTATTTGACATGTCTTTAGACAAAGAATTTGATTCAACTAAGACAATTGCAAAGATTTGTGTGTCATGCTGGTATTACCTAAACATTTTATGCAATTACAGCTGAAATCGTGATTAGATTGGACAAGTGAGAATAGAAAATCAAATATCTAAATTGAGTAATTAGAGAAATTAGGCTCATAGATGTTCACCGCTCTCTGTGAAACATTTATACAATATTTCCATGTAAGAAAAACACATGGACACTAAAAATATATGATAAGGGTTAAACTGGGGGAGGGGAGGATTTGAAGGGTTCCTATAAGATTCAAGGTTAAACAAGACACCAAATTATACTAAAATGATATCTCTCCAACACACACACACCTCACCACAAGCTGGTCTGAAATATGTGAAAGATTTGATAAGATCAATTTGCAATAATTAACATAATGAAAAACAGACATGAGTGACAATTTTTTTTTTACAAGAGTACTTAAAGAAAACTATTAAAGCAGAATGGACAAGCTTAAATAGCTATGCTTTGGGTTAGGTGTAGACAGATAACACATCAGATAAAAATATTTAAAAATATTAAATGCTTTCAAGGTAACAAACTATTATTTATTATTTGTATTGTAGCAGCATTTAGGGATTTTAATCAGGAATCAAGTTTCTATTGTGCAAGGCACATTAAAAAATACAAACAAGGCAGTCCCTGTCCTGAAGAGCTTACAAGTATAAGATGAAAGACAACAGGTGGATGCAAACAAACAGATTGGGGGGGGGGGGGCAAGACAATAGTGAGACAATTATGAACAGTATGTAACTATCTGATAACACAAGAGATTTGGCAAATAATGAGAAGAACACACTCCACCAGGATTTCTGTCTCACTGATGGTATTTCAGTGAAAGTCTATTACCAAGTTATTTCAAACATACTATACTATGTTATGTATAGTATAAAACCAGTGTAAAGTTCTCAAAAACACTGAAGGAAATGTAATCAGAAATGATCACAAGAACATATCTGTGGACAGCTCCAGAAGCTAAGAGAATCCTGGTAATAAAGAAAAGTATATTACTTTAATACATAGGAACAGAGAAAGTGCTTTCCTAGTTTTTTTATACTATGCATTTTTATTTTTTGAAATTGAAAACAAAAACTATTTAGAATGTTGACTCACATTTACTCTACACTGCCTATATTTTCTTTGTAGTTAACAGATAAATGTTAAAAATTAATTAAATGTAATACTTCAAATGGATTTCTACCAAAAAGACGGTCCATAATACGTACCTTGTTTTGGAAGAATATGATGTCAGAGTGAGGAATTAACAGTTGGGCCAAGTTATCTTATTTCTCCATTTATATGTAGGAAAGTTTTCTACAGCAGAGACTTTCTTGTACATATTCTTATATATTATTTTAATAAACCTTATATTTCTTCATTACCTTTCATCTGAAATGCTTTATAAAAATAGGCCCAAATCCTGAAAGGGGATCCACTTAATGGATCCTTATTCATGTATGTACCATTTGTGGATTAAGGCCAAAATAAGCTCTCTCTTGTATAGAAGAATTTCATTCTCACTGCTGCACTAAAAATTTTACTAATGAATTTATAAAGTATGATTTAACAGAAGTCAAGGCATCCAGTAACATTACAACTAAAGATAGCCTTTAAACTAAATGTTGCTTCTGCTATACATAAGAACATAAGAACATAAGAAAGGCCGTACCGGGTCAGACCAAAGGTCCATCTAGCCCAGTATCTGTCTACCGACAGTGGCCAATGCCAGGTGCCCCTGAGGGAGTGAACCTAACAGGCAACGATCAAGTGATCTCTCTCCTGCCATCCATCTCCATCCTCTGACGAACAGAGGCTAGGGACACCATTCTTACCCATCCTGGCTAATAGCCATTTATGGACTTAGCCACCATGAATTTATCCAGTCCCCTTTTAAACATTGTTATAGTC
Organism: Mauremys mutica; assembly: GCF_020497125.1. NCBI lineage: Eukaryota > Metazoa > Chordata > Testudines > Geoemydidae > Mauremys > Mauremys mutica. Next base: position 97,270,996 of record NC_059076.1, on the reverse strand, counting down.
CTAGCCTTCACAACCTCCTCAGGTAAGGAGTTCCACAAGTTGACTGTGCGCTGCGTGAAGAAGAACTTCCTTTTATTTGTTTTAAACCTGCTGCCTATTAATTTCATTTGGTGACCCCTAGTTCTTGTATTATGGGAATAAGTAAATAACTTTTCCTTATCCACTTTCTCAACATCACTCATGATTTTATATACCTCTATCATGTCCCCCCTTAGTCTTCTCTTTTCCAAATTTATACAAATTTATTTAATCAGTTATTTAGATTAACATACCTTTATTCAAGTATCAGAGGGGTAGCCGTGTTTGTTGCTTTTTACAGATCCAGACTAAGAGTCCTGTGGCACCTTATAGACTAACATAAGTATTGGAGCATAAGTTTTCACGGGTGAATACCCACTTCGTCAGACGCATGTAATGGAAATTTTCACCCACGAAAGCTTATGCTCCAATACTTCTGTTAGTCTATAAGGTGCCACAGGACTCTTTGTCGCTTTATACATTTATTCAGATTCTTCATTTTTACATTTTTATTATTTTAGTAATGGTGAAGGATGCATTTATGTAATAGATGATTAATTTTGTGCTTGTGATTTGTGTCAAGCTGCATTTGGATGGAAATAGGCATTCAATTAAAAGTGCACAAAAATTGCATTTTTAAATTGTTTTTCATTAGTTAAACAAAACCACCTTAGGTATGCTAAACATACTTGTTTTCTTTGTATTTATCAAAACATGTTTTGTATTTAAAAATAACAGATTTATTAAAAAAGGAATAATGATCTCTAGTCAGGGAATTGGGTGGGATCCACAAATGGACTGAGGTGCCTAACTCTCATTTTTAGGTACCACTATGGTCCACAAAACTCTCACTTAGCTGACACCTAACCCTGTAGAGCCCTATGATTTTGCCTCTGGACAGGGACATGGTAGCCTCATTCTATTGGACCATCTTAGCATGCACACTACTGCCACATGATAGGCATCCAGATACTTATCTCCCTCCTAAGACCCAGAGTGGTTCCCAAACTGGGAAAGATATGTGTTTGGCTGCCTAAATTGCATGTGGGGGCCCAATCCAATAGGAAGCTTTGCCTCCCTTTCAGAAACCTGCTGTGTGACCCAGATGGGAGAAGCAGCAGGGCCTAGTGAACGCAGCTATGATGCGCACAGCTCCATGAGGAAGGGGTGCATATGCAGAGCAGTTATAATTCAGCCGTGGTCTACACTCGTTAGTTCAATGAAAGTTAGCTTATGCTGACCTATATCAGTGAATACGCTACAGTCTTGGTCCTGCTAACGTAAGTGCCCTACTTACACGGACATAACTCCACCTCCAGGAGAGGTGTAGGGCTTATGTCAGTGTACCCAGGGCAATACAGTGTCCATGTAAGGTGCCACAAGTACTCCTGTTCCTTTTGGGGATACAGACTAACACGGCACCTACTCTGAAACACCTAGACACTGTGTTACTTACACCAGCTGTCGGCTGTTATTCTTTCTTGACTTTCCTGTCCAATTCCCTGGAGCCCTAAAATAGACAAGAAAGTCCCCCCTGCTCCCAGCCCGGTCACTAACAGGGCTAACTTCCCATTTGGAAGAGGGCTGCTCCCGCATCTCTGCAACCCGCCTGGCTGCTGACTGCGGAGTTGGGCCAGTCCGGAGAGCAGGGGGATGCCAGGAGCCCAGCAGGGAATGGGGGGAGAAACCAGCGTGGAGCCAGGAGCCCCGGGGCAGCCAGGCCCTGAGGGGCGGGGGGGGGAGGACTGGGAGCTGCGATGGACTCCAGAGCCCAGGCTCTCAGCCCCGCCCCCACACGGGGCCTCTAAGGTCAGTCCCTGGTGAGGACACGCACCCCCAGGAGCGTGAGCTGTACGTCGCCTTTACGCGGGTTGCCCGAAGGCCGCAGGGCAGAGGTGCCCCCAGGGCCGGGACCAGGAGAAATGAGCTGCTGCTTGCGTCGCCAACTGCCCTTAAATCCGATTTGGCGCATGCGCAGTGCTACAGAGGCCGCTGTCCCTCCTGCCGCCAGTCCCGCCCTTGTGCTTCCGGGTCAGGCTCTCACCAGCGCGCGCCGGGTTGGCTTGGGACTGGAGCCTTGGCCCTGGGCAGCGCCTGGCTCGTGCAGCTTGGCGGCGAGAGCCGCCCGCCCCCCGCGGCTCCCGGTCTTGCGAGCGCAGCCCCAGCCGGAGCTCTGCGGCCCGCGCCGCTGCCGTGTGCCCGAGCCGGCCGGGCCCCCGGTGCAGGGACCGGGGGGGGGTAAGGCGGTAACAAGCCGGTGCGGCTGGCCCGGGGGCGGGCTCGCTCCCCTGGGCCCGAGTGTGACTCTGCTCCCGCCGCTGTCCGTGGGCGGGGCAGGTCCCGCTGGAGTGTCCCTGGATGGATCCCGAAGCTCCCTTGGTGCGGAGGCGGCTCTGCGGAGCCCGCGGCTGAGCCCCGCGTGGCCGCTGCCTCCGGGCGGGCTGCGTGTGATTCCTGCCCCCAGGGACAGCATGTTGTCGCGTGTGACCAGGGCAGCGGGGGTCGGGGTCAGGCTGCGGCGCGCCTGTAACGCTGCAGCTTTCTTATGCTCTCAGCCGTGCATGGAAAAATGCCCTGCGGCTCATGTTGTGTTCTCCAGACCCTACAGTTCCCAAAAGGTGATGAGCTTTTTTGTTTGAAATAGATACAATATTTGAAAACTTGTACTACTGTCGGGTAGAGGATGAAAATCCCTTTTAACCCAACTGGATGTCTCTTGGCCCTTCAACTTTTAATTCTACTCTTAGCAAGAAGGCCTAACTCACCCTATTTGATCCATATCAGTCATTTTCCAAAATTGTTTTTTTGGTGCTTGCCTATTTTCAGTCAGTTGGATTTTAATATTGTTTGCTCTGGTTCAAAATAAAGTTTGAACTCAACTATGTCTAATGGTCTGAGCTCAAATTGGGAGCCTAGGTACTTGAGTCCTAATTGTGGCTCTCCCACTCACTTGCTAGGTGGGAGGTCAGTGTAACCTCATCTGTTGCCCTGTCTGTGAGATGGGAAGTCTTACTCAATTTGTGGGTATTTGAGGTGTGATTAGTCAATATTTGCATACTTTTAAAACAAAGCAGAGTGCTAGTATTACCATAGCTTAAAAGGGTCCAAAAATCTTTGGCAATAGACATGGAAGGGTAGCTTATCTGTTTACTGTTCTGAGGTTTTTTTATGCACTTTTTCCCTTGTAAAGAAGAAACAAAAACAGGTCCCATTGTTTCTGCTGAACATAACGTGATAGCATATTCCAGCAGCAATACTGCTTTTTGCTTCTAACGTTACTCTAATTCAGTGCAGTTGGAGACTAAGCAGTCCCTAAACCAGGGATTGGCAACCTTTGGCATGCGGCCCACCAGGGTAAGCCCCCTGGCAGGCTGGGCCAGTTTATTTACCTGCCGCGTCGGAAGGTTCGGCTGATCGCAGCTCCCACTGGCCTCGGTTCGCTGCTCCAGGCTGATGGGGATGGCGGGAAGCGGTGGCCAGCACATCCCTTGGCCCGCACCGCTTCCCGCAGCCTGCATTTAGGGTGACCAGATGTCCTGATTTTATAGGGACAGTCCTGATTTTGTGGTCTTTTTCTTATATAGGCTCCTATTACCCCCCAGCCCATCCCGATTTTTCACACTTGCTGTCTGGTCAACCTACTCCCATTGGCTGGAAGCAGCAAACCGCGGCCAGTGGGAGCCACGATCAGCCGAACCTGCGGACGTGGCAGGTAAACAAACCTGCTTGGCCTGCCAGGGGGGCTTACCCTGGTGGGTCGAATGTTGCCGATCCCTGCCTTAAACAGTGCATGGTTTTGTGTTTTTGGGGGGCGGGGGGGAATGAGTTACAGCATGTATAATATAGTGCCTGTTACATGGCCCACAAAATGCCATATATATAGGAGACTTAGGGTCTGATCCTGTAGTCCTTATACGGATAGCACCCATGGAAGTCAGTGGAAGACTTTTACATAATTTGGTTCTGAGACACAGTTGCACAAGTCAGCCACAGAGCAAGGTTTGTTTCAGAAATGTATAACATCCTACCAAAAAGGACTTGATTGACCACTTGATGTCCTTACCTAGCCTGCTGCATAGTCATATTCTGCAGAATTTAAACTCTTATTAAGGTTAAAATAAGTTTGTCATAGTTGTAAATGTATTTTCTAAATGTAAACATTTATACATTGTTGTTTTTCCTGAGTCTGCAGACAGTTCGAAATAGTAGCTGTTAGGTATTAACACCCCACAACTTCAATTAAACTTATTGGGATTTTAATACCAAAGACTGTCACTTTAAAAGGCAGCATTATTTTATTTTGCATGTATTAGCAGATAGGATGGAGAAAGGGTTGGGTGGGGGTAAATTGCTGCCGGAAAGCAGATGTAGATGGGAGAAAGAAGCAGAGGAGGTAGTGAACCAAAGGAGTATGAGGAAGGGAGAGACAAAAATAGGAGTGGTCATGAAGCTGAGCATATTTTCTTGCTGAATGGGTCAATAAAATATTGAATAATTAATTAAAATCTTAATACATAAAGGTAGAGTCTTCCCTGAGTCTTTATACCGTACCTGCTGATATCAGTGGGTGTTCCACTTCGGATTGTTCATAGTATGCTGGCCTCAATTTATACCCTGGTTCTGACTACAGCTAAAAGTGGAATTCAGTCTGCTCCAGAATAAGTTTGACACTCTTCGACTAAAATATACAGAGGGTCATACGCAAGGACCATCTCCAGATTTATTTTATTTTGGTTTAGGTGACTTGGTCCTCTTCCATCTGTCACCTCTTTCTAACTTTCTCCCTCCAGTGCCTGAACTGGCAAGTTGGTGACCAATCTGTCTTTGAAAAGCTATTTGTGTGTCTTTTCTTTGCCCTCTATCCCTCCTTCCTCTTGGTAGTTTTGAATAGAATTGATACTTAGCAATTATTGGAGGAACTGTTCCCAAAAGACTAATTGTGTAGAGGAATTACCGTATTTATTGGCGTATAACACGCACTTTTTTCCCCTGAAAATAGGGGGCAAATGATGTGTGCGTGTTATACGCCGATATAACCACCCCAGGCAGAAAAGAAAAGCGCCGGCCCCCCCCCCAGCGGCGCGGAGCGGCGCCCTAGCCCCCGTCCCCCTCCCGAGCGGCCCGAGACCCCGTCCTCCCTCCCTCCCCCGAGCGGCCCTGGCCCTAGCCCCCGCCCCCCTCCCGAGCGGCCCGGCCAGAGTCGCCTTAGTCCCCGACCCCCTCCCGAGCGGCCCGTGAGCCCGGCCCCCCCCCCCCCCGAGCGGCCCTAGCCCCTGCCCCCCGCCCGAGCGGCGTGGCCCGACCCGGCCCGAGCCCCCGTCCCCTCCCGAGCGGCCGAGACCCCGTCCTCCCTCCCGCCCCCGAGCGGCCCTGGCCCTAGCCCCCGCCCCCCTCCCGAGCGGCCCGGCCAGAGCCGCCTTAGTCCCCGACCCCCTCCCGAGCGGCCCGAGATCCCGTCCCCCCTCCCCCCCGAGCGGCCCTAGCCCCTGCCCCCCTCCCGAGCGGCGTGGCCCGACCCGGCCCGAGCCCCCGTCCCCCTCCCGAGCGGCCCGAGACCCCGTCCTCCCTCCCTCCCCCGAGCGGCCCTGGCCCTAGCCCCCGCCCCCCTCCCGAGCGGCCCGGCCAGAGCCGCCTTAGTCCCCGACCCCCTCCCGAGCGGCCCGAGATCCCGTCCCCCCTCCCCCCCGAGCGGCCCTAGCCCCTGCCCCCCTCCCGAGCGGCGTGGCCCGACCCGGCCCGAGCCCCCGTCCCCCTCCCGAGCGGCCCGTGGATCAGTAGCCGCCATCGGTACCGGTAACTGCTCAGGCAACCCGCGCCTTCCTCTTCACGTCTAATTCTCGCGGCCGGCGGAGCGTAACCACGGTAACGCTCTGCACGGTTCGCGAGAGTTTTCAGCCTCGCGAGAGTTGTCTGAGGCAGGAGAGCTTGTACCCGTCAGGTACAAGTAGAGTACAAAAAAAATAAGTGAGTGACGTCACCCGCTGCCTGACAGGGGAAGGGGGGAGCTAAGAGATGCACACTAGCAGGCAGGCCCCCCTCCCTGCAAAGGCAACAGTGTGCACCTATTTAAAGGGGACCAGAGTATCAAAAGAAGCCTGCCAGGGGGGAGCAAAGAAACAATGCCTGACAGGGGGATGGGAGCTGGGAGCTAAGAGACACACACTAGCTGACAGGCCCCCCTCCCTGCTAGGCAGCAGTGTGCACTGGTTTTAAAGAGGACCTGAATAGCAATAAATCTGCCGGGGGGGGGGGGGAGCAAAGAAATACGGTACTGCTTGATAGGGGGATGGGATCTAAGTGATACACAGGACCCTCTCCCCCATCCCTGCAAAGCAGAGTGTGTGTCTATTTGCTCCACTCCCCCTTTTAGGCAATGGGCGTGTTTGGATCGAGCCCGACAGGATCCAGCGCTGTACACCGTCAATCATAGGTAGCGTGTGTATGTGAAGCTGACGTTCGGGAAATGCCTCACTACTTATGATTGGCGGTGTGCAGTGATGGCTTCCTGGGGGGCTCGATCTGAACACGCTTGAGCCATCCTTAATTTTACCATACCATACAAACACATTACCATACTACACACAGCCATGCTACAACACACACTACACACAGCCATGCTACAACACACACTACACACAGCCATGCTACAATGCACAGATATTACAACAGAGTAGCGGTAAATGTACACACCCCTGATACTACCTTACTCTTTTTTTAATTTAAACTTAGGTAAAAAGTACCGTATACCACTGCAGTGTGACTCATCCTGACATTCCGACGCTAAACTCAGTTGAAAAACTGCATTCATTACCGTACTTAGGGTATTTCCCTACTACTGGTATCCCTAATGGATTCAAAACAAAAGCGTGGAGCGTATACAGCTGGTTTCAAGTTAAAGGTCGTGGAATATGCCAAGCAACATGGAAATAGGGCTGCAGCAAGGCATTTTGGAGAGCCACCAACAGAATGCACAATACGAGAGTGGCGAAAAATGGAAGAAAAACTCAAGACAATATCAAAAACAAAATGCAATTTTCGCAGCGGTATTGCTAAATGGCCAAAATTAGAAGAACAGGCGAAGGAGTTTGTACTTAATCATAGAAAAGCTGGTATTGCTTTATCAACCAAAATGATCATCATTCAAGCAGTGAAAATCAGCAAAGAGTTGCAAATACAAGATTTCAAAGGGACAGCATCATGGTGCCAAAGATTTATGAAGAGGCATGAGCTTCGGATGAGAACAAGAACCAGGATTTCCCAGCGTATGCCAGACGATTATGAAGAGAAGATAATAAATTTTCATAACTTTATTATCAAACAAAGGAAAAGACAAAATTTTGAAATTGGTCAAATAGGCAACATGGATGAAGTACCACTCACCTTCGATGTTCCTTCAAACAAAACTGTGGAAGCAAAAGGTGCCAAGACAGTAACAATTAAAACTTCAGGGCATGAAAAAAATCATTATACTGTGGTCCTTGCTGTCACTGCAGATGGAAACAAGCTGCCGCCATTGGTCATTTTTAAAAGGAAAACTTTTCCTAAGGAGAAAATTCCAAGTGGCATACAGGTGCATGTTCACCCCAAAGGTTGGATGGACAAAGAAGGCATGAGGCTTTGGATTAGAAATGTGTGGGAGAAGCGCCCAGGTGCTTTGTTAAAGAAGCCATCCTTGTTAGTACTGGACTCGTTCAGATCTCATCTTACAGAACCAACAAAGAGAGAATTTCAAATGTGCAAAACAGAAATAGCAGTCATTCCAGGAGGACTTACATCACAATTGCAGCCATTGGATGTTTCCATTAATAAGCCCTTCAAAGCCTTCATGCGTGAAGAATGGAATAAATACATGTGTGATGAAAGCCAACATGAAGTTACGAAATCTGGGCGAATGAAAAGACCTGGCATTTCAAAAGTGTGTCAGTGGATAAAGACTTCGTGGGACGCAGTTAAAGAAGATATTATTATCAAATCTTTTAAAAAATGTGGCATAAGTAATGCTTTGGATGGGGAAGAAGATGATCTGATTTATGAAGATAGTAGCAGTGAAAGCAGCAGTGTTCATTGTGATTTTGAAGATAGCAGTGAAGATGAAGAGTTTCTTGGTTTCCCAGATAGTAGCGATTTCTGAGTAAACTTTTGTAAAAATATAGAATATCCAAGTTTCTTTGTTAAAACAGTTGTTTTTACTGTCCTTTTACATTATTTACCTTATAAGTGGTAATAATATTAATAAAACAAGTTCTGAGCTACCCTTATTTTGCTTCAAAGTCCTTTATTTGAAATTTAAGTTTTTTTCCTGAAATTTCCCCCTTAAAATGAAGGTGCGTGTTATACGCCTGTGCGTGTTATACGCCGATAAATACGGTAATTTTTCTCAGTTTACACTTTTGCAGCTGGAAATGAAACTTGGTAGAATGAAGAGGTGAGCCATAGCCTAATCTCAGCTACCTAGTGTCTGAAACACTTGCACTAGTTACCCTTTTCCCTAGCTTGTCCTCAGAATTATTTTAGAATGCTAAAAGACTTGCAAAGCTGCTTCAAAATACTCTAATGAATGTTCTATCGGGGACAAAAATTTAAATAGATTTAATGGTAGCTGTTCATGGACTAATCTCACAAATGTTTGTACAAGTTATGGAAACAGACATGAGTGGCAATGCAAACCCTGAGGGGAAAAACAAAGGAAGAGGAGATGGGGGAGAAATAAGGATGAAACTATTTTTCAAGTTCCAAAAAAACCAAAGAAATGAGGAGTTACTAGTTTCATGTATTAGGGTGACCAGACAGCAAGTGTGAAAAAATCGGGACAAACGGTGGGGGGGGGGGGGGGGTAATAGGAGCCTATATAAGGGAAAAAAACCAAAAATAGGACTGTCCCTATAAAATCGGGACATCCGGTCACCCTATTCACGTATACAGGTATTCTGCATCCTGATTTGTGAAATTACACCCTAATCTCTTTGTGAATAGGAATCTCTACTTTTTATGTTTTTCAGGAAAAACTGGATATGTCTATATTTCCTGTTGAAAATATTAGAAATTTCAGTATCATAGCTCATGTAGACCATGGCAAAAGCACTCTAGCAGACAGGCTCTTGGAAATTACAGGTAAGCATTGTGATTTTAGATGTGTTTTTAGTTACCTTTACTTCTCATGTGGGCAGGCGCTGTGCAGACTTCCTAGTACAGTTCTACCACAGCATCTCTAATATCCATGCTGTTCTAGTCCTGGGCTTCTCATGCACATACACCATCAGTTGTACAGCAATATAGATTTTGGTGTATTGCAAACAAATCTCAACTAGACAAAATAAAACAAAAGGGGAGGGTAGAAAAAGAATCAGGGAGGAGATGTGTTGGGGAGTGGGATGAATAGATTATATTTAGAAATGTAGTGTTCTCTGTGCAACTCCTGACAAACGATAAGTAGGTCAGTACTTACAATATTTATTGTACTTATAGTCAGAGTTTGAAGGGCATGGAAAATTTTGGGCAGTCAGAAGGGAACTGTTGAAACCTGGAAACTTAAGATGATGGTTTTGGGAGGTAAAACTTAACCATGAAGTACCTGTGTTATCCCTCACATTTCGATGGTGGGAGATAGAGCTGACTTACTTTGGAGCAAAAAATCTTTTGTATGGTCTTGTGAAAACGCAATGGTCAGGGGAATGTATGCATCATACACTTTATACCTTGGTGTACTGGGCTTGGATGTGGGAGACCCAGGTTCATCTTTCTGATCTGTCTGATTTAGAGCAGAGTTCTTCCCTCTATGTGCCCCAGGCTTAAAAACCTTCCTGGAAATTTTTTGTGGAAATGCTACATCTCTACAAAACATTTATGCGTTAACCATACAGCACGTTACACAGAAATTTCATTTAGATGAAAATGTTTCAACCTGCTCTAGTTCACATCACTCTTACGATGAAATAGTGGACCTTGTTTCATGACTATGGAGGTGTCGCTTTTAGTGAAATCAGTATGGTTATATTATATTCTGGGTAAGTCTATGCTGGGAATGCACACCCATTTGTTGACCTGGCTCTGCAGTGTGCACATTAAGAATTCAGTGTGGTTCCTGTGGAGTCTCTGTTATGCAGATCTGCTGACTGTTTCATGCCTCAAGTAGAAAGAGTGAAAGTAGCAGAGATGCTGCTTCATTTGTGAGGTTGGATTTCTAGTAGACATGGAGGAACTGTGCTGCTATTGAGTGATCCGAGGAGGAAGGATTCCTTCAACCCCGACCCCAAAGGAACTCCCAGGCTATGGTCTGGAGTATGATTTATAGGTCTTAAGCCTCCCCCAGGGTGTCTGTAGATTCAGAAAGATAATACTGTATCATTTCACATTACAAGAAGTTATTTTTGTAATCACAAGATCGTGAAACAATTTTATTTTAATTGAAAGCTTAGATTCTGCTTAAACTGATAGATAAGGCCCACTCATGAAGGAAAGTGCCCTGTGTGCCTTTGGAAAGTGGATTTGTCAAGCTTTGCTCTTATGTAAAAAGTCACCATTTAGATCTAGATTTAAATTTTGGGGGAAGGAATCCTTTCCCCTTGGATTACTCAATAGTTTGCAATGGTCTGTATAAAAAACTAAATAGAAGCTACCACACTCCTTTTGGACAGTGCAAAATTATACTTGTGTAAAATTCAGTTTTTAAAACATGTGTTTTTAGGAACAATTGCTAAAACTGACCAAAATAAACAAGTGCTGGATAAACTGCAAGTGGAACGGGAAAGAGGGATCACAGTTAAGGCACAGACTGCATCTCTCTTTTACAATTATGAAGGAATGAACTACCTCTTAAATCTCATTGACACACCAGTAAGTTAAGTATAAATATTGCTAAAAATCATATGAATCTAAATGTCCTTACTTTAAAATACGCATACTCTTTTGAAATGTTAGGTTTGCCCATTATTCTGTGGTATTAAATTAGTAAATTAATCCTGAATATTTTTCCTCCACAGAGTCTTGAGCTGATGTGTTAATTTCATATAGATGAAATCAACCAGAGACTATTACTGCAAATGACTCTAGTTAAAGTTGTACTTGGCATTCTAAATACCAATTTTTCTTCACAGGGTCATGTAGATTTTAGCTATGAAGTATCACGGTCACTGTCTGCCTGTCAAGGTGTCATTCTTGTAGTGGATGCAAATGAGGTAGAGTTCCAAATTCTCCTGTTCTATGTAGTAAAAAGTATTACCTTATGAGGTTTCCTAAGTCGCTTAAACTTCCACTTTGTTACCCTTTTGCCCTTTGGAAAAAGCGCTGTTGCCACTTTGTCACTCAGACAAAGAATGAGAAAGTGACTTAGGAACTACCAATTAGATGTGTCTGGATACGCTCGTCCTATGAAATGATCATGAAATAAGCTTAACCAGTAATATTGCTAGATTAGTGCCCTGCTACCTACAAAGTGCTGAACTCATCCTCTGGGCTGATGAGTGCCTTCAGCTCCAGTAAAGTCTGTGGAGTTGAAGGCACTCAGCTTCTTCTAGGAAGTGCTCAGCAACTCACAGGATAAAGCCCAGTTGATTCTGGAATTCTAATGCAGTAACAATGCAAATCAGACCAGTGTAAGACGAGTATACTCATTTTGTTTATTTTTTTGTGATACAGTCAACAGCACTTCAAACTGTTGGAGATTTTGAATTTAAAATTTTGCTTTGGGGAGACATTTCTAACTCTAGTTATAGTATAGTATTGCTAAAAACATAACTTTGATGACATTTGTGCTTGTGCCTATTTAGAGGGCCAGAATAGATATCTAGTAAACACTTATTTACAGGAAAATTCATCTTGTTAAAGCAACAGGATATCAGAGAACATTAGATCTTGCTATATTTCTGAAAGCGCACTTAAGTCAGTAGTTGTAGGCAGATAAATAGTGTTAAACTGTGTTTAATTAAACTTTAATTTCAAATAAGATGTGCAGTTGAAATCTGAAGTGCTTCCCAATAATGGAGTTATAGAACACTGAAATTAGATTGATTTGTACAATTATCTGTCACACTTTATATTAAGGTTTCATTTATAAATAGTTTATAAGGAGTTAAACGATTATTAGCTGTTATAACCATGTTTCAAACACTAATATCATCTGCAAACTTTAAGTGTATTCTCTATGCCATGATCCAAATCATTTATGAATATATTGAATACATATAGATAGAAAATATCATAATTCACTGTCTTATTTTTCCCTTTTCTAATGGTTCCTACCATTCTGTTAGCTTTTTTGACTGCATCTGAGTGGATGTTTTCAGAGAACTATCCACAATGATTCCAAAATCTTTCTTGAGTGATTACAGCTAATTTAGACTGCATCACTTTGTGCGTATAGTTGGGATTATTTTTTCCCCGTGCGCATTAATTTATACATAACACTGAATTTCATCTGCCATTTTGTTGCCCAGTCCCCTAGTTTAGTGAAATTCTTTTTTAAGTCTTTGCAGTCAGATTTGGTCTTAACTATTTTGAGTAATTTTGTATTGTTTGATAACTTTGCCACCTCACCGTTCATCCCGTTTTCCAGATCATTTTTCAATATGTTGACCAACATAGGTCCCAGTACAGATCCTTGGAGTTCCCTGTTACTTACCTCCCTTCATTGTGAAAGCTGACCATTTATTCCTATTCTTTGTTTCCTATCTTTTAGGTAGTTGCTGATCCATGAAAGGACCTTCCCCCTTATCCCATAACTGCTTACTTTGCTTAAGAGCCTTTGGTGAGGGACCTTGTCAAAAGCTGTCTGAAAGTCCAAGTATGCTATATCCACTGGATCACCTTTAGCCACATGTTTGTTGAGCCCCCTCAAAGAATTATACTAGCTTGGTGAAGCATGATTTCTCTTTATAAAAGCCATGTTGACCCTTTCCCAACATATGTTCATCTAAGTATCTGATAATTCTGTTTTTTACTATAGTTACAACCAATTTGACTGATGCTGAAGTTAAGCTTACCAGCCTGTAATTGCCAGGATCCCCTCTGGAGCTTTTTAAAAAAAAAATTAAAAAAAAAAAATGTGTGACTTAGCTACCAGGTCACTCACCACACTGGCGCCTCCTGCTGGGCATCTCAGGAATTAGCTCAGTCCCAGAGGGTGCACCCTCAGGTGATGGTGGCAGCTCTCCCATCCTCGCCTCCGCACCCGTTATAGTTCCTTTCTCTCGTCATCTGGTTCATGGCACAGCCCTCCAGCCGTGTCAACATCTGGTCCCCTCAGGGGGACTTCTCCAACAAGAGCCCAGCCACTTCTCACAACAGCTTGGTAGTCCACAGCCAGGCCGCTTCTTCCCTGCTAGCACCTGCCCATCCTCTGGCACTGTAGCCCTCTAGGATGCCAGTCTTCTCCCTAGGGCTCCCTGCAGTAGACTAACTCACTCTGGTCTGCAGCTTCCTTTTATATTGGCCGGCTGGGCCCTGACTGGCTGGTCCAGCTGCCACCTTAATTGTCTGCAGCCACCGCCCTAATTGGCTGTTTCGCCTGCAGCCACTCCTTTGGCTGGCAGCTGCTCAGCCTGGGTATCTGGCTGGTCACAGAAGCTGATTTAAGCGATAGGCTATATAACACAATTAGTAGTTCTGCAATATCCTATTAGTGTTCCTTCAGAGCTCTTGAGTTAATATCATCTGGTGCTGATGACTTATTGTTTAAGTTATCAATTTGTTCCCACACCTCCTGTATTGACACTTCAATCTATGACTGTTCCTCAGATTTGTCACCCAAGACATCAAATGGCTCGGCTGTGGGGATCTCCCCCACTTCCTCTCAGTGAAGACTGATGCAAAGAAATCATTTAGCTTCTTTGCAATGGCCTTGTCTTCCTTGAGTGCTCCTTTAGCACCTTGGTAGTCCACTGATGACCCCACTGATTTTTGGGCAGGCTTCCTGCTTCTGTTGTACTTAAAAAATAAATAAAAATAAAAAATTCTGCTCTTCATTTTTCTGTCCTTAGCCAGCTGTCTCTTCAAATTCTTTCTTGGCCTGTTATCTTATACTTTTATGTTTGATTTGCCTGAGTTTGTTCCTTTCTATTTTCCTGAGTAAAATTTGATTTCCAATTTTGAAAGGATGCCTTTTTGCCTCAGACTGCTTCTTTTACTTTGCTGTTCAACCATGGTGGCCTTTTTGGTTATCTTATTGGTTTTTTTGTTTGTTTGGGGTATACATTTAGTTTGAGCCTCTATTACAGTGTTTTTAAATAGTCTCCATGCAGTTTGCTGGCATTTCACCCTTATGACTTTTTTTCCTTTTAATTTCTGTCTATGTAGCTTCCTCGTTTTTGTGTAATCCGCGTTTTTGAAGTTAAATGCTACTGTGGTGAGGGTTTTTTCATCCCCTTCCTTTCCCCCCCCCCAAGGATGTTTAAATTTAATTACATTATAGATGCTGTTACTGAGCGGTTCAGCTATATTCACCTTTGGATCAGATTCTCTGCTCCATTTAGGATTAAATCAGGAATTGCTCCTCCTCTTGTGGGTTGCAGGACAAGCTGCTCCAGAAAGCAGTCATTTATAGTGTCAGCATCCCTTTGACATGTACATAGTCGATATGAAGATAGTTGAAATCTGTTACTGTTGGGTTTTCTGTTTTTGTAGCCCCACGAATTTCCCTGAGCATTTTACAGTCAGTCATCCACCTAGTCAGGTGGTAAGTAATATATTCCTATTGCTATGCTGTTAGTGTTCAAGCATGGAATTTCTATCCTTAGAGATGCTGTGGTACAGTTTGAGTCATTTAAGATTTTTTTGTTTGACTCTGTGCTTTCTTTCACATACAGTGCCACTCCTCCCCCACTCTGTCATTCATGTATATTTGGTATCTTGGGATTACTGTATACCATTGATTATCTTCATTCCACCAAGTGTCCGGGATTCTTATTACATCAATTATTTTCATTTAATGCTAGGCACTCCAATTCACCCATCTTAGTACTTAGACTTCTAGGTTTGTATATAGGCACTTGTACATTTTGTCAATATTCAATTGCTTGCCTTCATGTGTGATGTTTAAATGGAACTGTATTTCATTTGACTGTTCCACACTAGCTCCTATCTGTACTTTATTTACATCTTTCCTATCCTCTTTACTTGGATATATAGTTCCCCCTTTAATAAATTCATTCTTAAAGGATGTCTTTGCCCAAATTGTGTGTTCCTCTGCACCAACTAACAAATCAGTTATTTGTACAGCTCTAGTTATAAGTACATCAGTAGAAGGTGTTATAGGTGATTATTAGCAACCTATTGACCTACTGGATTCTATGACAATTGCTTTATTAAAATATCTATTACTTTTTAACCTTTTATAAACCGAACCTTAATATTAAGTGTCATCCAATTATCTTTTAAACAGGACTGGGTTCATACAGTACTGTAGAAAGGAATTATTTTTCAGCATTAATACATTTAGTATTACATTACTTCCATGTTTTTATATTACAATTATCTAAGTATATTATTGAAAACCAATTAAAGAAAATAATACCTCCTCAAAAGAAGGGATGTGTGTAATAGGAAAATAGGCTTCTTATCTGTTAATACCCTAAACACAGAACATAGTAGTATTGGGTAATAAAATGTTGTTTATGAATACTTTCCAGGGTGTTCAAGCACAAACGATGGCAAACTTCTATCTTGCTTTTGAAGCACAACTGGCAATAATTCCTGTTATAAACAAGGTAATAATGTTTTAGACTTATATATAGCAATTTTTACATAACCATGACAAAATTATGAAATACAAGAAATGTATCACCAAATTGAAGGATGCAACAAAAGATGGAGTGAAGTTTACGTGTAGTTTAAGCTGCCAATCTGTAATAAATATGGTATATTAGTATTTTAAGTTATTTGCAGTGAATTTTAGACACTGTGAAAGGTGTCATTTTACACAGTATGATAGGTAAAAACTTTACTTGGGTGACAGCAATGAAAGATTCCCCACACAGTGGGCGTTAAGTTTATACGGGCTTGTCTATGCTAGATTTTTAGGACACATCAGAGTTCTAGCTAATGTGTTTTAACACCACACCTTAAATCCTAGTCAAGGCAAAGCCAAACTGGAGGGTGTAAGTTAAACTGTCCCCTCACCTCGTTTACTGTGCATCTTTAGCTCATTGGGGTGTAAGTTATGTTAACATACGGTACTTAGGAACATGTAACTTGCATCACTTCTGAGCTTGACTCACTCTGAGGGTATGTCTACACTACCAGATTAGTTCGATTTAACTTAATTCGAATTTGTGGAATCGACCTTACAAAGTCGAATTTGTGTGTCCACACTAAGGACACTAATTTGACTTTGTGAGTCCACACTAACGGGGCAAGCGTCGACATTGGAAGCGGTGCACTGTGGGAAGCTATCCCACAGTTCCCGCAGTCCCCGCTGCCCATTTGAATTCTGGGATTTCCCCACAATGCATGCTGGGGGGAAAAATGTGTCGAGGGTGGTCTTGGGTAACTGTCATCATTCAACGTGCTTTCGGACGTCTCAAGGGGAGATGGAGGAGCTTACTGACTCGCTCGGATCTCAGCGAAACCAATATCCCCATTGTTATTGCAGCTTGCTGTGTGCTCCACAATCTCTGTGAGAGCAAGGAGGAGACCTTTATGGCGGGATGGGAGGTTGAGGCAAATCGTCTGGCTGCTGATTACGCTCAGCCAGACAGCCGTGCAATTAGAAGAGCCCAGCGGGAAGCGCTGTGCATCCGGGAGGCTTTGAAAGCTAGGTTCCTCAGTGAGCAGTGTGACCTGTGACTGTTCAGTTTCTTTACAGAGAAGCTGAACCTGCCCCGGCTTCAGTTACTGTTGACTTTCTTCTGCAGTTACATACCCCGTTCACCACGTTTCCCCCCTTCCAACACACGTTTAAAAATAAAGTTAATGGAACATTGTTAATTAACAACGTTTTCTTTATTAATGAATTCGCGTTAAAGGGTTGAAACAGGGATGCAGACTGTGGTGGGTAGGGTGTGCAGTGATGTTAACACCGCTTCTACACTCGAGGAATGATAGGCTCTTGCTCCTAGAGCGGTCTGCAGTGCTGGACTGGTTGTTTCAACGGAGCCTGCCATCCCTCCTTTTCGGGACTCTGTGTGCGGGGGCTACGTGACCTTGTGGCGGGGGAGGACGGTTACAGATTCCCCTGCTGCGTGGCTCTGTGGTCCGGGACAAGGACCGCTGCATAAGTTCTGTAACCGCCCTCCCATGCCACAAAGTCATGTACCCCCCACCCACACAGAACATGGAAAACACCTCCCAGACCGACCAGGGTGCCTACTGACTGCACTGTGTGTGTGACCTGCTGCTGATCTTGCCCCCGTGTCTGTACCCTGGTAAAGGTGACTGTCCTATGCAATTAACAACCCCCTTCCCCCCCCCCCCCCCCACAGACAGTCCTCTGTAGAAAAACTTGACAGAAATAGTAATTAACAGCAAACTACTTTTAATAATCAACTACACAGTTAGGGGATGAAACTGGGATTGGGGCTTCGGTGAGCCAGGAAGGGAAGGACTTCTCAACATTTAGGGAATGAGAGCCTTCTTGTATTTGTGCACTCTGCAGGGGTGCAGTGACAGTTTTCACGGCCCCTGTCGCCCCTCCTTGTTACATTGGGTGAGGGGGATTTGGGACTTTGTGGTGGGGGAGGGCGGTTGCAGATACAGTGCAGGGGGGCTCTGTCCTGCCTGCGGTCCTGCAGAACATCCACAAGGCGCCGGAGCGTGTCAAATTTTCCCTGGGCATTTCCTGTGTGACTGGTCAGAACATCCAAGCTCGGACTGCTGTTCAGAGCGTCAACAGAGTGGTGCACTGTGGGATAGCTCCCGGAGCTACTAAGGTCGATTTCCGTCCACACCTAGCCTAATTCGACATGGCCATGTCGAATTTAGCACTACTCCCCTCGTCGGGGAGGAGTACAGAATTCGAACTAAAGAGCCCTCTAGGTCGAACTAAGTAGCTTCCTGGTGTGGACGGGTGCACGGTTAAGTCGAATTAACGCTGCTAAATTCGACATAAACTCCTAGTGTAGACCAGGCCTGAATCTTAGTCTGGAGAAACAAGAAAACAGCATTGTGGGTGAGATGGTGTTCCCTTGCTCTGTTCAGTCCTTTACCTCTGCAGAAACTATGAAGAAAGGTAAAATTAATGTTAAATGTGATGGTACTTTTTCTTGATAGATTTGCTTAATAACATTGCAGCCCATTGTGATGATTTAAAACACTGTACGTCAGTCTGCTACAAAATTCTCTATCTTTATTTTAATTTCTGGTAAATCACACAGCCAGCTTTCTACAAAGATCACTTAACTTCCACCATGGTGTACATTGTATTCCAGCATGCTTTTCATTCCCCCGCCCCCCTTCTGTTTTCAAAGGTGATACATGCGTGAGAGTATTTGGCTTGTCACCTAATCAATATTCAAGAAATATACTTTAATGAGCTTTTAAGAAAAACACTCCACAAATGACAAGATCTACCTGTAGGGTTGTGTGGGTGGAAAAGCAGGAGATAGGTTATTGATTATCTAGTTAAGTGAAATGAAATGTGTAGATGTAAAATTTTCTCAATATCTGCGCTGGAAATAAGGCTGGGTAGTGTTTTACCCTTGTGCTAGATGCAGACTTGCAACATCACATGATTTTTTCCAACTGAGGTACAAAATCTACCTCCCTTCTTTTTATTAATCATTTTTTGTTATAGTAAAGCATCCCCTTCAAAGGCACCAAAGGGAAAAAAATAAAGTCTTGCCAGAGGTGAATAAGCAAATAGAACTTATTGCTTATAAGCTGTTTTGAAACTTGTGCCCTGTCTATACCTTACTAGCAATCTTGTTAGCAGTATTCTACAAGAATTGTTGTTATGCAGGTCTCTAAAAGATGGGAGGACTGTTTTAAGACTCATTTTAGGGAGTGCTTTAATAGGATCCTTCTGGTAAAGACAGCCGTTTATTTACTTGCTGTATTCATGATCCCATTTTTTTTTTTAATTTTATTTTGGTGACCTAGAATTCTGACATGCAAGAAGTGTGTGTGTGTGTGTGTGTGTGTGTGTGTGACTTGTATTTCAAATGTGTAACAAGAATATTGTTTTGTAGATTGACTTGAAGAATGCAGACCCTGAAAGGGTTGAGAAACAAATTGAAAAGCTATTTGATATCTCTAAGGATAAATGTATTAGGGTAAGATCTCTTAAACATTTTTTAAAAATCTGGATGTTTAACAACTGGTTGATCATTAGACTTCTTAAAATCCTGTTTGGAGTTCAAATGAAAAATGTGCACTCTTCAAAAAAAAAAAAAAAAAAAAAAAAAAAAAAAAGACTAATACAGCTACCCCTCTATTTTAAAAAAAGTAAATCAATTCCTGAGGTTTGTTTTATTTATTTATTTATTGGCATGCAGTGTA
Organism: Mauremys mutica; assembly: GCF_020497125.1. Taxonomy (NCBI): domain Eukaryota; kingdom Metazoa; phylum Chordata; order Testudines; family Geoemydidae; genus Mauremys; species Mauremys mutica. Next base: position 97,251,553 of record NC_059076.1, on the reverse strand, counting down.
TATTTCTTCTTACTCTGTTAAGGAGAGGGAAAAGGTCCTTTTTGAGATTAACGTCCATCTGGAAAACAGAAGAGTAACGAAGACACTTTCAAATAAAGTATCAGATTTTTGGGACTAATGGATAGAGGCGTCATGGAAAATTTTGAAATTATTTCCTGTACTGTGTGTATGCCAGATTCTATCATGTTCTCTTTCCCTGATGTCTTTCCTTCTGCATGAGATGTGTCTGTTTCTCTATTATGGAATGTTTGTGACCTATCAGGTTCCTTTAATAGTTTAACAAAGGCTTGAGTTAATATGCTCAAAAGCTTGCCCATTGAGTCTGTAGCTAAGCATCATACTTTTAACATGTCAAAATTAAGATGGCATTCATTTTCAGTGTAATAGATAATGTATATCAGCAGACTTATTCCCAATAAAACTTTTTTCTGAACTTGTTCTAGATTTCTGCTAAACTAGGAACGAATGTGGAAAAGGTGCTTCAGGAAGTTATTGAAAAGGTTCCACCGTAAGTTTTGGTGTTATGAGTTTTATGGAGCCAGTGGTAGACTTGGCTTATTTATGATGGTAACTAGCTTTTGATAACTAGACAGATTTTTGAGCTGACCTTTTAAATTCCTTATACCAGATCCATTCTGCATGAAATTTCTCACTTGTGGTTTCCTGTTACTGGATTGGGAGGGCAGGATTCCTATTTTTGAGGTGACTAGGACAAGATTTCATTTCATTTTCAGAAATGAAATTTGGAGAAAAGAGATATTTCATTGCTTGGTAAATCCTTTCAACCGTGTGTGTATCTCCCCCCCCCCCCCCGGTATATATGAGAATTATTAAAGATGAATATAACACAAAAACCATTAACATAGGTGATATTATATGAAATGGAGAGAGAGAAAATCCATTACATTCGAACACTACTGGTGTAAGCCCACAAACAAGGGAGCAGAGGGAAAGCAAGACAATTTTTGTGATTTGGTTATTTAAATTTCCTTTTTAGAAATGATGTACTTTCCCCAGATATTATTTTATAAGTAACTGGAGATCAATTCAGGGAAACACAAATTTCTGAAATATTTGTGTTTAATCAAATGTTTTAGATTTTCACTCTCTCTTCTAAGGATTACATTGTTTAGTTAAAATTGTTCCAGGGCCCCGAGTTACCAATACACATTTTCAGCTTTTACAACCTGAACTGCAGTTTAATTGAGACTTTTATTTGGGAATTTGACCATTGTCAGCATGACAAGAAAGGCTGCCAAATCCCAGTTCAACTTTAAATCAGCATTTTGCTTTTAATTCTGTTTGTTTCTCATTAGGTAATATCTACATTGATAAATGCCAAACAGAACCTAAACGATAATGAAGTCAGTGGGGGTGGAAGAATTGCATCAGTGTGATATTCTTGATGATCAGAACTTTAGTGGGGGGGAAAACACTTTAATGGTTTAAAATTAATTTCTGCCATCATGAAATAAAGCTCAACGACAAGAACAAAATATATGCTTAATTTGGAACATTAATATTATTAAGAGATCAGTCTGCTGGCATAGATTTATGATCAGAAACGGAAGTGTGGAATGGCTTAAAAATCTTCTCATAATATTCTGTATGCCATAAATAGCAAATCTCCTATTTCACACAGCTTCAAGATTTTTGTTTTCTGCACTTAGACTAGCATCTATTTTTGTATGAACATTTTGTTTGAATGTTTTAAAACAGATGAATTTACATTTGACTTTCAATGAAAAATAGTCTACAGTTTATGCTCTTATTTAATATATATTAAATGTATTTTTTCATTTTTCTTATTAGACCCAGTGTTAACATTAGTGACCCATTGAAAGCCTTGGTGTTTGATTCCACCTTCGACCACTACAGGGGTGTCATAGCTAACATTGCGCTCTTTGGTGGAGAGGTTCAGAAAGGACATAAGATTATGTCTGCACACACAAGGAAGACCTATGAAGTTAACGAAGTAGGAATTCTGATGCCAAATGAACAGCCAACTCATAAATTGTAAGTAAGAAGTTCTTTGGAGGAAAAACCATAATAAATTAGAATTAGAATAATCAGATATAATGTCTTGAATCTCTAGATCATCTGTTCAGTTTTAGCCTTGGGTGGTTGAGACGGGGTTGGGGTGCATTTTTGAAAGCACTTAGCATTGTTTCTCACTGTTCCATTTAAATTTAGGCCAATGCTGAGCATTTTGAAAATCCCACTCTCTGAAATTCTTTGTCTAGGAGCTTCATGGCTTGAGTTGCTATTCTCAGTCAGTTCTGGTAAGCAAGTGTCCACAACACATACATGCAGATCACCAACTTCACTGTTGGGACCCTTCTTTGCAGTGTGAGCAGAGAGAAATCAAGGACTGAATGGGTTTGGTGTCAGAACTACCCTTTCATCTATAGAGCTGGTCTCCTTACCAATACGACTTAAGCACAAGTTTAGATTATGAATTTACTGCATAGCTGTTGCTCATTGTATATCGGTTCTTCAACTAAAAAGATGATTTAAAAATGCCTAAGTGACTTAGGAGTGAAAAACATTGTTGACTTTCAATGGGTCTTATGATCAGAAATCACTTAGGCACTTTTGGAAAAACACCCTCAGCATCCTGAGTTATCAATCCTGCACCTTTAATGATCAATCAATTCACACATGTGTTTAGTGTGTAATAGATGATAAAAGCTTTCCTTTCAAGGACACACTGTGCCTCCCATTAGACAACACAATGCATTGCCATCAAACCAAGAGGTTTGGCAATGTGATATCACATTCATGTAATAAAACTGAAAGAACAAAATGAAATGAGCCACCCTCTAAAAATCCTGAAGTCTGATTTGTATTTTAAAATAATATAGTTTTAAAAGGTTTTCAGAATGCATAACTACTCCTGTGTGTGAATCACAATCCCTTGAGATAAAATAATGAGAAGAGAATAAAGGCCATTTGGCTTGGGAGCCTCCTGCTAGCTTCTTTAACAATCATGGGCATCTGCTTGGTGTTAGAGACTATATACTAGGGGAAGAGAGAATTAGGGGAATGGGCATTTTAGGTGTAAAAATAGGTAGAGGTTTTCTTTATTTAAGGTAGGGAAACATGATTTCTTTTTAAAGGGTGTCTAGAGCTAAATGGGCAGCCTAAGTGCTGATGGTATTTTAATTATTGTGAAAGCACTCATAACGCTGGTGCTCACACTTGTTATGGAGCAAAAGTAAATTCTACACTGGGTTTTTCAGGGTTTTTTTTAATTTTTATTATCCTGGGGGCACTGATCTGATATCTCGGGCACAAAAGCCATCAGAGCAGTGCTTGAATAGCATGCTGAACATGTAGTCTGAGCCTCCAATTCACCTATGGAGGCTATCTTGGGTAAGAGTGGAAGGTGGGGGCATCATCTTATAGTTGCTGCTGGGACACCCATTGAAGTTCTGTGCATAAGTGCAGTGCAGAACAGCATGGAGAGTGGTCTGTGATTGATGGTCAAAGCAAGTGAGGCAGGAAGCTGTTTATCTACCCAAACAGGGAAGGCCTTTAGTGTAAGTCTCCAGGTGCAACTGCTGTTGGAAACTAGTTCATCTCCCCTGCAGCGTGAGGGAAAGCAGGTAACCATAGTCAAAGAGTGGAGGTAAGTTCTGACAAAATTTGCAGCTGAATGCTGATTAAAGGCCCTTCTCAGAGGTTTTCAGTGAAGCTGGGGAAGGCTGAACTACCTGCTTTGCTGACTGCACAACTCTACATTTAACCATCTACCTTGGATTCCCATACCATCAGCAGCATACAATGGTGATCCACCTGCTTCCATAACCCAGGTAGTTACTGGGGTTTGAGGTCAAACAGAGGGGTGACATTACTCCTTGCCCAAGCAGTCCTTTCCTTGTATCTGAAACTGGCTTTGTAGTGTGTGGATACTGCTTTGGCTTTTGTGTCCTACATGTCAGAAAAGTACCTCCCAGCCCCTGCCTTGAAACAGTGTAGGGCTGGAAATCCAAAAACTCAGCCTCAAATAGACATTTAACCTCGAATAGTAACTAGGTCTTAGATCCATCTGTAAAGAGAGTCTCTAAAGATGGAACAATTTGGGTTGAGTATGTGCACTTTGGGGGAGAACATGTGCTTATATTCCTGAGGGGGCTAACTGCAGAGGCAGAAACTTGAAATGTTGTTAAACAAGATAAATATTTCCACATAATGCCAATTTTATTTAGATATGCTGGACAGGTGGGCTATCTGATTGCTGGGATGAAAGAGGTTACGGAAGCCCAAATAGGAGACACGCTGTATTTACATAAGCAGCCAGTGGAGCCTTTGCCTGGCTTTAAATCAGCGAAACCAATGGTCTTTGCAGGTGAGGAGTATATTGATTCAAAAACTGGAAGCAGTTTTATGTTACATACAGGAGTAGGAGAGCTACTCAGGCAACTGAAATTTAAGAACATGCATCCATATTAAGGGGATTTGAAGAAAGCACACTAGCAGAGTTACTCTAGAGTGGTATGTGATGCCTGTATAACCTTGTAAAACTTCCCTGTGTTTGACTTAGACAAGACTAAGAGAGCTTGCAGATTGCTTTTAAATAAGAGGCTAACACTTATTTTCACTATGGGAGGATCATCTTAGCTCACATAGGCCTGTCATGTCTGAAAATAAACTTCTTCAAGAATTGTGTCACTAATTTGGACTCGTTCCTCCTGATAAGCAATTTCTACTGTCTATTATGAACCATTTTCCATGGGAAAAGCCTTATTTTATCATTAGCAGCCCTTGTTTCACGCTTTTTTTTTTAAATGTGTGACCAAAACTGGTTGTCAAAATGATCCTGCAAAACATTTAAGTGTGTGCTTAACTTCAAGCACGTGAAGTTAAGTGCTTGAAGTTAAGTGTCATTGACTTTCTGTCACTGCCTGCTCTAGTAGGTTCACAGGAGGCAATATTTCTGTCTACAGAAGATGGGGAAATAATTGTAAGGAAAAGCAGCAGAAGAAAAGAGCCACATTAATTATCTTCTGAACCTGTGTTGAGAGAATGGAAAAAGTTCACTTACTTCCTCAGATGCATGATCATGTTGGAGGCTATAAAATAAGATAATTATCTTGGGATAATTTGCAGTGTGCTTCTGCAGTCCAGATCTTGTTTGCCAAGATATGAAGCTAAAATATATCTTTATGAAATGACTGTGGATCTAATGTAAAAGTAATAAAATCAAAAAAACAAAAAACCCTAGAATTTCAGGGATAGGGAGTTCACATACAAGTCTTCCTTTCTTTAAAATCTTCAGATCAATCTTACCTTTGTGACAATTGTTTTCCTTTGAAGTTGGAAAAAATCTGAGTGTCTTCTATTCTCCTCACAGGCACTTAAGCTTTTGCTAGGCTGCTGCTTGACCATTTGCATCTTTAACTGTGTTTGAGGGGAAGGAATGGCTTGCCCATCTGAAATGCAAAGGAATGGAGCAGGAACTCATTGATACATATGTAGTTGCTTTACAACAACAATTTGCCTGGCACCATGGAACCCCTGCTGTTTTGTCGAGTATTCTGCTCCTTCAAATCATGAGCTATGCTGAATTCCACTACAGTCTGGTTCTGTGTGCTCTTGATATGTGGGTCATGTTAAGCACAACCATTAAAACAGTTAATTCTAGCATGTCTTAAACTTTTGAGGGTTTATCTTTGAAACCTTAATGATGTCCTAACATTTTTTAATGGAATAATGTATAGAGTCACAGAGTTTAATGCCAAAAGGGATCACTAGATCATCTAGTCCAGGGTTCTTAAACTTCATTGCACCGCAACCCCCTTCTGACAACAAAAATTATTCACACACCCAGGAGGGGGGACTGAAGCCTGAGCCCGCCCGAGCCCCACTGCCCCGGGTGGGGGGCCAAAGCCTGAACCTCATCGCTTTGGGCAGTGGGGCCAAAGCTGAAGCTCAGGGGCTTCAGCCCCAGGCAGGGGACCTGCAACCTGAGCCGCACCACACAGGGCTGAAGCTCTCTGGCTTTGGCTTCAGCCCTGGGCCCCAGCAAGTCTAAGCCAGCCCTGGTGACCCCATTTGGGGTCCCGACCCACAGTTTGAGAATTGCTGATCTAGTTTGATTTCCTGCATATCATAGGCCGCCACCACCACCCAGGACCCACACACTAAATCCAACAGTGGAAATGAGACCAAAATAAATGAGACCCATAGGAAACTAGACTATTAAGTGCCAGAGGCAAGAGAATAGGACAGACCGAGTTACACCAGTGTGTGAGGCTCCTGCAGTGGCAGGCAAACGATTAAATGAGATATATACACAAATAATCCTGGTAAGTGATTCACACCCACATGCTACTGAGGAAGGCAAAAAAAAACCAAGGTCACTGCCAGTCTGACCTGGGAAGGGGGATTTCTTCCTGACCCCACTTATGATGATCAGTTAGACTGAGTATATAAGCAAGAACCAGCCAACAAAGCACCTGAGAGAGACAGAGAGAGAGAATGCTTGGTGCCACCTCAGAGCCCTGGCCCACCCTGCCAAGTATCCTGTCTCCAGCTGTGGCCATCCTTGATGCTTCAGGGGAAGAAGATTAAAAATCTTTCCAGAATATATGGGCACATGGGGCGGGGGGAGGTGTCGCTTCCTGACCCCTGCAAGTGGCTGGCTGAATCCTGAAGCATGAGCTTTCGGAACATAAACTGGAAGTGAGCACCAGGGCTGCTGTTCTCTATCCCCCACCATCACAGGCAAACCTGTCATACAACTGCACTTATAAATGTGTCCCGCTCTTTCAAAACTAAGGTGTTTGCCCCCACAGCTACTACTGGGAGGCTGTTCCAGAATCTCACCCTTCTGATGGTTAGAAACCTTCTAATTTCCAGTCTGAATTTGTTCATGGCCATTTTATATAATTTGTTCTTGTCCCAACGTTATCCTTTAGCTTAAATAGCTCTTCATTGTCCATGGTACTTACTCCCTTAATGTATTTATAGAGAACAATCATATACACTCTCAGCCTTCTTTCTGCGAGACTGAACAAGCCACGCTCTTTTAGTCCCATCTCATAAAATTCCTTCCATTTCTCTGTTCATCCTAGTAGCTCTTGTCTACATCTGTTTCAGTTTGAATTAATCTTTCTTGAGCATGGGTGATGAGAATTGTACACAGTATTCCAGATGAGGTCTGACCAATGCCTTTTACAATGGCATTAATACTTCTCTCTCTCTCTGCTGGTAACGTCTCACCTAATATGTCCTAGGATTGCATTTACCTTTTTCACAGATTCATCATCCTCTGATTGACCTACACACCAGGTCTCTCTCCTCTGTCATTTCCAACTGATGAGCCACCAGGTTGTAGCATAAATTCTGATTATTAGACCCCAAATGCATGACCTTGCACTTTGTACTATTGAATTTCATCCCATTTCTGTCACTTCAGTCTTCAAGGTCATTCAGATAATCTTTTGTAATAATCTGATCCTCCTGTATAATGATGCCCCCAAACTTTATATCAACAGCAGATTTTATTAGTGCACACCTACGTTTTGTGCCAAGGTTATTAAAAAATTTTTTGAATAAGATTGATCCCTAGACTGATCCTGGAGGAACTCCACTAGTATCCTTTCTCCAGTCCAATAATTCACCTTTCAGCACAACCCAGTGCTATTTCCACTTTGGCCAATTTCTTATTCACCTTACAATGCTTGTATCAATACCCATCTTCCCTAATTTAACTAATAATTTTATGTGTGGTCAAATGCTTTACTGAATTCCAATTATATTCAATCTTTTAGTTAAGCAAAGTGCAGTAAAAGTTATTTTCTCAAAAGATGAAATTAGGTTAGTCCAGCAATGATCTACCATTGGTAAACCCTTTACCATTAACCTATATGAATTTAATTATTCTTTCCTTCATGATTTGTTCTAAAACCTTGCATACCACTGAGGTCAGTCTAGCAGGTTTGTAATTGCTGGATCACTTTTTTTCCCCCTTTCTTAAAAATAAGTACAATATTAGCAGTTCTGAAGTCATATGGTTCTACCCCTGAGTAGATAGATTTATTTCCTTAAATCCTTGCTACTGGACTCACAATCTCACATGCCAGTTCTTTCAGTATTCTGGGAGGGAAGTTACCTGTTTTTCCCCACTCTCCTTTCACCCAATTTGAACGCATCAAGCTCTTAAGTTTTTCTTCCACCTCAATTGTGGTAATTTCCATTTCTGGACATTCATTTTCATCAGTCATGGTGCCTTCATGCACATGTTCCATATGATCGTAATAATTGAAAACTGAGGCAAAGTATTCATTTAGGTTTTGGACCATACCTAGATTATCTTTAGTCTCCTTCCTATCTACACTGCATAGCTGCCAACATCATCCTTCCTTTTTCTTTTTTTTATTTATATAACTAAAAACCCTCTTATTTTAATTTATTTGGCAAGAGCTAATTCAGCTTGACTTTTAGAAATTCTCACTTTATTCCTGCATTTTCTAACCTCCATTATGTATCTTTCTGTGCTGGTAATCCCTTTTCCTATCCCTATAGGCCTCCCCTTATTCTTAACCTTTTTGAGGTGGTTATTCATCCAACTGGACCTGGAGCCTTTTCCCTACAAGTTTTTCCCCCTTCCTTGGGATGCAGATTTCTCAGATAGTTTTTGTATAGTTCATTTGAAGAAATTCCAAGCCTCCACATTTAAGTCATTGAGCTCTTCAGTCCAGTTGACTTCTTTGGGAAATTAAGGTTATTAGTTAAAATCTGCCCTTTTAAAATAAAAAAACGTAGTTGACAACCTGGTTTTGATTATCCTTCTATTTAATATATCAATTTGTGATCACTTGATCCAAAGCTATTTCCTACAACCAGCTCTTCTACTTACTAAAACTAAGTCTAAATTTGCATCACCTCTTGTTGGTCCAGTGACAATTTGATGAAGAAAACCGTAATCTGTCACATCCAGGAATAACTGGGCCCTAAGAGCGTTATTTGTATTTATTCTCCAATCTGTATCAGGGAAGTTAGTCGCCCATTATGATATAATTTCCAAAACTGTCGCTGATATTAAAGAGATTGCTATCCATATCCGAGTCTGACCCTTGGTGGAGAGGAGACTATAACAGACCCATAACACTATCCCAACACACCTCTTTTACAATCCTTCCTCAAAGTGATTGTGACCCAAATAGATTTTGTTTTTTCCATACTATCACTTGTATTTCTTTATGGTTTATAGCTTCATTGATGTACAGTTCCCACCATGTTTACCTTTCGTTTGTTCTTTCTTTCTTTCTCTTCCTAACAGCACATACTCTTCAATACCTATATTCCAGTCATGAGTGCTATTCCACCATGTGTCTGTAATCCCTATAATTTCTGGTTTCACCTCCTGCAACAGTAGTACCAGTTCCTCCATTTTATTCCCCAAACTCCTTGCATTCTTGAACAAGCATTTCAGTTGTTTCCCTTGGACCTCACCTAGTTTTTTGGCTTGTGGTGTTCCATTATCCCTTACCGTGTCTTCATTTAGTTGATTTTCCTGCTTCTGTGTATTGATGCCAGGCATGGAGATTTTACAAGTCTCTCCCAACCTTCTTCCCACATCTAATTTAAACCCAGGTACTCAAGTGGAGTCCATTAGTTGAGAAACGTCTTGTTTCCCTAAATGCATCCCAATAGTAGATCATCCCAAAACATTCCTTGTTGCAACAATCCTTGAGCTATTTGTTGATCTTAATTGTCTTGTCATGCCTTCTCCCTCCTTCTCTAGGGACCAGAAGTATTCCACTGAAAATCACCTGAGCTTAAACTTCTTTTAGCATCTTACTCAGCTGAGCATAGTCATACTTGATCTATTTCGATGAGAATCTAGCAGCGTCCTTCATCTTGACTTGCAGTACAGCTAGTGGATTTTTACCCACTTCTATCAGGATCCTCTTCAGCTCACAGCCACATATTGTATCCTGGCTTCTGGGACATAGCACGCTCTTCTGTTCTCTGGATCTGTTCTGGTTATAGGCCTGTCAATTCTTCTGAGTTTAGGGACCCTGATCACATAGACCTGTCTGTTCCTGATAATAGTATGAATACTTGCATGTTATCCTCCATTTTCCTTAGGCTCAGGTCCATCATCTCTTCCTCTTTTCTGCAGGAACTGGTTTCCTTTCTTTTCTTTCTTGCCACCACATCTTCTGCCTGTTTTTAATTGTCATTCTCCAGTGCAGCAAAACTGTTACTCGACTCAATTTCACCACCTCTAGGTGGTCTCTTCCTCTGCTTTGTCTTTATGGTTACATTTTTTCCATGGATCTGGCAGTCCTCCCTTTAGCTCCTTTTGTTTGGCATTTGTCCACAGATCTTTAGTTGCTGTACCACCTTCTCTGTCCTCTTCTGCATTATACCTTCAAATCCCCTTCTAAATTCCGTCATCATCTCCAGCTTCATCTCTAATCATTGGATCCTCTCTGCCATGAGCTCTGTCAAGTGACGTTTCACACATAAGTAGCTTCCACCAGATACTCCCTCAAGGATGATGTACATCCCCCAGCTTCTGCATCTAACCATCTTTCTTCTCCTCTCCTCAGTAGGAGCCTCAGTAGCCATCATTGTTTTCTGTTTCTAGATACTGTTCACTGCTCCAGTGTTTGTTAGTAACTGGCTTTTAAATCTGGCCAGACTAAGCTCCCTCATTAAGGAATATTAGCAAGCACATTTAACATAAACATTCTTTAGAAGACATGACTGTGCTTTATGAAATCTGATTATGAATACTTCCTATAAAGCTCTAATTGGAAAATACAGTAAACACTTTATGGCCCAGATTGCATGTGCAGGTAAATGGAGAAAGTAGTACAGTGGTACTTCTGCCATGTTCAGCCTCGCAGTGTGCACCAGAGAGGGTGGGCCGTGTTATTTTCACTCCTCTGCACTGTCCTTCAGACCTGTACCAGCACCAATACCATTGAGGAGGATAGCAGTGCTAAGATATCCTCTACACTGAGAGAACTCCAGGAGGTAACCTGTGTTCAGGAGAGGAGCTTCTTGGTGCAGAGCAATCTACACTGTTACCAAGACATGGCTGTGTCATAGAGGCACAACAGATCCTGTAACTAGCACTACTTATGTGAACTGTTTGTCACTCTGACAGTTTCACTATTTAAATATTTTCACTTTTAATGATTTGATGTGGCACATTACTTTCTTGCTTTTTGTGCTGCACATGTATTTGGAAGGAGCGTTTCATCGAAAGGCATTAATTCTGTTTATGTGGTATAAATTATATGTGTAGGGCAGGTTACAGCAGGAATTATTTAAAACTACAGATGTTGTTTTATTGCTTGGGAGGTATTTGAGTATTAATCCCTTACAATTGATAGATGCCCTTCAGTAATGCTGCAAATGTGTTAATAGGCCAAAAATGTGTGGGTGTACCTTTCAGAGCCATTCAGTTTCCCATAGAGTAATCTTATTTGTCGAGTTTGAATTGTAACAATTTTTCATGATATTTCTATCTCAAGGGTTCTCAAACTGCGGTCAGGACCCCTCAGGGAGTTGCGAGATTATTACATGGGGGGTTGCGAGCTGTCAGCCTCCACCCCAAACACCACTTTGCCTCCAGCATTTATAATGGTGTTAAATATATTAAAATGTGTTTTTAATTTATAAGGGGGGTCGCACTCAGAGGCTTGCTATGTGAAAGGGGTCACCAGTACAAAAGTTTGAGAACCCCTGCTCTATCTGAAGTAATTCTAAAACTTTAAAGTTGCATTGAAATGTATTCACCTCATCATGGTGAATTTCTAAGAATATGACCATCTCTGGACATTCAGTTCTTTTTAACTCTTTCATATGGGATGCATATTTCTGTAGGACAGGTGAATTGGAATGAAAGAAAGGTATTCCCTATTAATTACATTACTTATATTTAGGGATTTAAATGAAAGATAAACTCTGTCAAGATGTAGCTAAATGGCTCAAAAGGGTTAACTGGTTCAGCTAGATCAGGTTCTTTATCATGACAAGTTTGATTGAATGTGAACAGCGTAATGTGTTTCTACAGGAATGTACCCAGTAGACCAGTCGGAATATAACAACCTGAAAAGTGCTATAGAAAAACTGACACTAAATGATTCCAGTGTCACTATTCATCGGGATAGCAGCCTTGCCTTAGGAGCTGGATGGAGGTGAGACTACAATTACTACACTTTTATTTTAGGAAGTGTCTTTTAATATATATGGGGACTTGTTGATGGTATAGGTCTTTTATTTCTGGGGATTTTCATTCTAATTGATATTAGGCCTAAAGTGAGTACTTGATCTTATTTCTAGTCCACATTCATGTACAGCACACAATTTGTCTTGATTGGCAGTCTTTCTTCAAGAGAAGCCCTGGAGTAGATGTGGGAGAAATTTCTCAGATGAATAGTGGATTTACGAAAAAGTTCAGTTTTTTGGGGAAGGGAAGGAAGGGGGGTGTCTCTCTCTCTGTCTCACTAACCACTGGTCTAAGGGTTATAACACAATTGGGTATAGAGGAGATTTGAATCCATATCTCTGACCTACTTTACCTACCACCCAGATGAGTGTCATAATCGCCAGGCTATAGAGCCGTTTTTGCTCTCTGGCGCAATGAGTATTTATACAAAATAGAATAGGAGAAATTGAGAGCAACCCATTCTAGAATTGCCTATAGCCTGGTGGTTAGCATACTCATCAGGGTGGGTGGAGATGCCCTGCTCCAGAGTGGGGATTGAAACCAGTCTCTCCCACATCTCAGGCAAGTGCCCTAACCACTGGGTTAAAGGTTATAAGAGACCACATTCATTCTCTCACTCACTCTCACATGCTGTTCTGAAGCTTCCTGGAATGAAACTATTTTTTGATTTGCTGACAAATTCCAGACGCAAACAAAATTTTGGGGTTTTTTTGGTCCCCTCTTCTCCCCACCCCCTTTGCTGGCCAAACCACAAACGACAATTATTTGCTCAGTTCTATCCTGGAGTCAAAGAGCACAGGTGTCATTAGTCATAGTCAGGATTAAGGATTGCCTTTACCATGCTTGACATTGCCAAATCATTTAGTCTCCTAGTACTGTATTAATAATGTAAAATAATACCATAGGAATACAGTGCACATTTTGAATACCAATTTTTTTTTCAGGTTGGGGTTTCTTGGTCTTCTACATCTGGAAGTTTTTAATCAGCGCTTGGAGCAAGAATACAATGCATCTGTCATTTTGACTGCACCCACTGTTCCATATAAGGCTGTTCTTTCCTCAGCAAAATTGATAAAGGTATTTTAATATATTTACAGGAGCTTGAAATGAACATCGGCCTAAAACATTTTCTAAACCAGTAAAATAAATTGTAGATCAGTATCTTCTTATAGGTGAAGCAGCAGCATTCTCTCCGTTGTTTAGGTTCCTTAGCACTATACATTAGAAAAAATCTTCAGGCTGTGGGTTCTTTCTTTTCCCCCACAAGAACTCTAGTGTCTCTGTAGCTTGCAGCACAGCAATGAAATTTGGCAGGGGATAGTCCTGGGAACAAGGGGAGTGTTTTTGCTGGCTCCATGTGCACATGTACGGAATTTGCTGAGTTATGAGCTCTTGAAAATTGCCATTTATGCCCTGCATTTGTCTTGCTGTGAAAAACTCTGCATGCTCTATGTGTGTCTGGTAGGGCTGTCAAGCGATTAAAAAAATTAATAGCGATTAATCGTTCTGTTAAACAATAATAGAATATCATTTATTTAAATATTTTTGGATGTTTTCTACATTTTCAACTATATTGATTTCAATTACAACACAGAATACAAAGTGTACAGTGCTTACGTTATATTTTCATTACAGATATTTGCATTGTAAAAAAACCAAAATAAATAGTATTTTTCAGTTAATCTAATACAAGTACTGTAGTGCAATCTCTTTACCGTGACGGTTGAACTTACATGTAAAATTTTAGAGCCTAGAAGTCCACTCAGTCCTACTTCTTGTTCAGCCAATCACACAGACAAACAAGTTTGTTTACATTTGAAGGAGATAATGCTTCTTGTTTACAATGTCACCTGTTGTGGATCGTTACAAGCAGGACCCATCATCAGCATGGATGCATGTCCTCTGGAATGGTGGTTGAAGCATGAAGGGACATAGGAATTTTTAGTGCATCTGGCACGTAAATACTTTGCAATGCTGGCTACAAACATACCATGCGAAGGCCTGTTCTCACTTTCAGGTGGCATTGTAAATAAGAAACGGGCAGCAGTGTCTCCCATAAATGTAAACAAACTTGTTTGTCTTAGCAAGTGGCTGAACAAGAAGTAGGACTGGGTGGACTTGTAGGTGATAAAGTTTTACATTGTTTTGTTTTTTAATGCAGTTATGTAACAAAAATCTACATTTGTAAGTTACGGTTTCACGATAGAGATTGGCACTACAGTACTTGTATGAGGTGAATTAAAATACTATTTCTTTTGTTTATCATTCTTACAGTACAAATATTTGTAATAAAAAATAATATAAAGTGACCACTGTACACTTTGTATTCTGTGTTGTAATTGAAATCAGCATATTTGAAAATGTAGAAAAATATCCAAAAACATTTAATACATTTTAATTGGTATTCTATTGTTTAACAGTGCGATTAATCACGATTACTTTTTTGAGTTAATCACATGAGTTAACTGCAATTACTCGACAGCCCTAGTGCCTCATCATAACTCCATAATCATGTCTGTGGGGGCATGCAAACCTTATCCGTGGGGATGGATGCATGCAAACCTGATTGATGAGGAAAAACCTTCTCCACATGGAGACATGCTCTTCTGTTAGATTTTGTACTGCAACAGAGAAGCGTTCCTGTGGAGCTGCTGACAGATAAAGGATTCTCTCCCCTGCACTTTTGCCCCCCACATGTCTACCCCCTCATCCAGTGTCAACTTCCAACTGAGCTTAACAAAACAAGGCAGGTAATACACAGACTTTGTTTGGAAGCAGTTAAGGTTGCTACACACCTAACATGCCTGGTGTACAAACCCATAGAAGCAAGGAAACAAAAAGTTAAGCCGCCTAACAGTACATATAATTTATCCTTGCGCCCACAGGTACATTATCACAATTACAATTATAGACCACACATCACAACTGTAACTGTTCATTTACAGATGCCAACCTTCCAGACTCCCTTTATCCACCCTTCAGCATACACTGCTCCTTGCTAAACTACTCTCTAAGCATACCAAACATCCACAACTGCTAGTGTTGGAGAAAACATCTGGAAAAGGGATGTGTGCAGAAGGGGGCAAACAGGGCAGAATTAAGGCTGCAATGTGTGGCATGTGGTATTACACTAGTTGTGGTAATGGTAAATTGTGTTCTTGTGGGTGGGAGGGGCAAGCTATTCATATTAGGTCAAAAGTGAAGGTGTTTCAGCTATTTCTCTTAGTCTGTGGCTTTACTTTGCATTTCCTTGCTTTTGTGGGTTTGTATCTGGCATTTTTGTGGGTAGCAACCTTAACTCCTTCACAGACACACAAAAAAAAAATTATATTAATTCCGTGGGCATGGCACGTGTGCTCACGTGCCACACACAGAACATTATTGGGACACCGATAATATAGATTCTGCACCAATTGCTGGTGGGAACCAAAGAGACATGAGCTCAAGTCTCGCTTGTTCTACTGACTTGTGCCCTTCAAAATCCTTATTATTGAACAAGGCCTCCTATCCATTGAGAGTTTACACAAACTGGGGTTAGAATATAGGTCTCTCATATGGCAGGATCCTAGTGTCAGGCTGGCCATTCAGTCACACTGTTTATAATTTTTTTTCCAAATCTATCTACTCAGCTAAGATGTCTGTAAAATGGGAAAACATAATTTGTGCTCATGTAACTCAAGAGCCACATTATAATGCATCTGCACAAGAGGGCAGAATTAATGTTGCACAGACAGGTAACTTTAATTCTGGTACTTCCTAACTTCAGGCTATGAAATCCAGCACTCAAAATAACATTTTTATTTTTATGTAATTAAGTTTACATTATGCTGCCTGTGGGAGATCCTGTCTCTAAGTGACTTTGGATCTTAGTGCTGAGAGACTGATATTATACAGATAGCAGTTCCTCCCAGTGACAATATTTCCCACATTTTTCTCTCCCAAAAAGCTGTAACAAGATTTGAATTGAACTATGAAAAGACTCTTGTGATTCATCTGTATAATTTTGTTTTGGCAGGAGACACAGAGCGGAATTATTTTAATTGGAATACAGTCAAGAATAAAATGGCAAATTTTTCAGTTGTTCATGAATTTAGTGCTATCTCGTGTAAAGTGAAGGACTTCTGCAGCGTGCTGCTCAAGAACTCATACATTTTCCATTGACTTGAATTTAAAATTAGTGGGTACCTGTTCCATGAGAGCAATTTACTTTTCAATACACCTCATCATGGGTTCCACAAATAATGGTTCTAGCAATACAATTATGCAAAATATAGAAATTGCATTTTCTTCTGAGCTGTAGCCTTTCAGTTACAGTTCAGCACAAAAACATAGCATGCAATGGGATTCCATCTCTTCTCACTTTCCTGAAAGTGACTAAAATTGGCATTCACTGGAGTTCAAAGTGAGGGGAGAAATACAGTCATGCCATGAAGCAATTTCTTATCATAGTCCATGTGGTTCTATGCATCCTTTTTGATAACACACAACCCCTCTATTGAAGGGTGACTGTTTCAGAAAAGTGCAGGTCATAAGGATTAAAAGTTAAGTTGGCCTGAAGTCCACAACTTGTAAGACCAATGATAAAATAACACTCCTGGAGTGATGAGACTATTGACTGATTTCAGATCCATTGTCTTGCAAACCATTAGGGCTATAAAAATGAATGCTATACAGTGCTGGACAGCTTGAAAATGTACCATTAATTTCTTAGCTTACTAGGTCAAGATATCTAGCTTAAAAATAACATGTTCTGAGTATCATCTTGCCTTTTCCCAGCAGCTTCAATTTTTAACTGATTTTGGTGGCTGCTATCTCAAATTGTTTAAAACCAGAACCAAATCTTTATACCATCTAAAAGTCTGGAATCCCATCAGTCAAATAGTGTAAAGCATTAATCTGTAACTCAGCATTTGAGACTCTTGCCTCCTACTTGTTGCAGAATTTAGTCAATATGTAGTGAATAATGAAAGTGCCCTTTTTCAGTGTGGGGATTGGATGTTATGCAGTGAAAACAAGGGGACCTCATATTGAACAACAAGGATTAAAAAATAAATATTGAGCAAATGCTTTATTCACTGATCATCTTTCAGCCTTAATGGTCTTTTAATGTAGTTTTTGTGTGAAATTCTTCTTCATTGGTATTCATAATAATCTTTCTACATTATGCCTGGACAGTGCATGAATTTTCATAGTGAAAACAAGAACGGCTTTTAAAACTATTTTTTGCGGAGGTACAGTGCTCTTACATTTCAGCTGCTCCTTTAATCTAACATTCATATTATGATAACCATTGACGGTACACAAGACTGTATGGTATTTAGAAGATTTTAATTACATTGTATTTTATTCCTATACTTCCGAATTGATGATAAATCAGTTTTTCAGTTCAGTATCTAAATATACTAATTTAGATGGCTGACATTTAAAAATATGCCATTCAAGTACTTTTATGTCTTTGACTGAAATGCGATGTCCAGTAGTGCTTTAAAATCGTATTTGCCACGAATTTGGGATAATCACATTACCCACAAGTGTTTCCCCAAACAATTGCAATAAAATTTATATAATCTCACAACATGGAATTTTGTGATACTTTCCCCACTTTTTCATGTATTTTAAATGGGAAAAGTATTGTAGAAATACTCCCACTGACACATAGGGTGGGACCTAGTGATATTCGTAAGCGCAGTATAAAAAGTCATTTATATATATGGAGGTCAGAGTAGATGATAATGATAGTCTCTTCTGACCTTAAAGTCTGAGTCTGTGTTTTATGTGATAATTTTTCATCCATTGTAACACCCCTGTAGATTTTTTACAATTAAAACTAACTCAATTTAATAAATTGGAAAATTGAGCACTGATTATCCTTCCCCTTTACTTTCAGTGTATTTTAAATTAACTAGAATGAACAAAAATTATACATTAGTCTATTGTAAGCCACCACAACATTCTGAAGAGAGGTTATAGATGCTCTGCAACAATGCTTTATTGATTCAAAATAAACATTGATTTAACTTTCTGTTGACAAAGGGCTTGATTCTGGGAGTTTTGTGTGAGAAATGCTTGCAGAATTGGGATCACAGTCATGATGCCTATTTTTTAAAAAGTAAACACTGTATTTTGGTCCACTACATCTGGCACAATAGTAAGATAGAGGTAAAATTTTGTGTTTTAATCTACTTGATATTGGACATAGTTACCTGCCTTACTGTACCAGACAATCATTAATACATGAGGTTTCAAAGGTAGCTTAACATTCTAATGTTGCTGCTTCCTTATACTTAATGAACATCAAAAACTTATGAAACAAGAAATAATAATGCAAATGTTCTTATTTTCATAAATAAATTTCCAGAAATGTCTTTATTCTCTGACCACTGATTAGAGGAAAGTTCAGTAGAAGTACTTGTAAAGGGACTCTTGTGGAAGCAAGTTCTTGATTTGGTTGATGTCTTTCCTTTTGTAGGAGCACGGAAAAGAGGAGATTACTGTTATCAACCCTGCTGAGTTTCCTGATAAATCTTCAGTATCAGAATATTTGGAACCAACCGTTTTGGGGACTATCATAACACCCGATGATTATATTGGAAAAATAATAACTCTGTGTCAGGTTTGTATAGAATTTTAGTTTTATGATTGCACTGTTAAACCACATGTGGTATCTAGATACCACAGCAATGGGCACCATAGGAATGTTTAGTAATAATACTCTCTCAATAAAATCAAGATTTAAAACGGTCAGGTATGAGAGACATCACTTTTCTGAATTATAAGGTCATCTTTTATTTGACTAACTTCTGAAGAAGAGCTCTGCGTAGCTCGAAACTTTCTCTCTCTCACCATCAGAAGTTGGTCCAATAAAAGATACTACCTCACCCACTTTGCATCTCTAATGTCCTGTGATGAACACGGCTACAACACTGCATACAAGATCATCCAGTGAAAGATGGCTGCTCAAGCTCAACCCCAGAGAGTCTTTTTGAACAATTGCTGCAGCTCTTAAAAGATTCTGGTAGTTTGTTTCACTATTAAGGAGGGGAATCACCAATGGGAGATGCTGGTGGTATTAGGTACAGCGTATGTAGGAGTAATTTAATGAAACATAATTTCTATCCACGGACCTGAATAACAGCAGTTTTCCTTGCTTAACTTGAGGAGTTTTGCAGTTTCTTGTCTCTCTGACAAGTGTTGTAGATATAGTATGCTTTACCTCACTGTGCCATGTACAGATGTGGAACAAAGCAGAATGATGGAAAGTGTAGTCATTGATTGAAATAATCCCATTCTGCTAGAAAATAGATTGTTTTCCTTGATTTCATCTGCAGTACACATATTAAAAGCTTAATTCTTTACCCAAACACCTCCGTGCATTTGCAATATTTTACTTGCTTTTTTTAAAAAATATGGGTACATTAAAAATAAAGAAAACACTGTTCCTAAATGCAGTATTTTATATGGTTTTGTATATACAAACTTTGTCACAAAATGCTCTGTAGTATACAAAATTACAGTATACATAATTCAGGATAGTATACTACTATGTCTGTTACATTAGTGCCCAAAGTATATATGGGATGAAGACATTGTATAGTAAAATAAATACATAAAAATAAGACTATTGAAAGGAGTTGGGCCCTGATCCTACAAGCCCCCCTGCCTGGGTAGCTCTCCTGTGTCTAACAACCTTGACTTTATTGGGGCTGCCTGTAGGTGTAAAGCCCACTCACGAAGAACTGTTTGCAAGATTAGGAAATTAGGGAGCAGGAGCAGAAGCTCTTAAGATTTTCAGTGATGAGGCAAGAGGCATCAGGAAATATATGCATGGGATGGATCTCTAGACCATTAGTCCACAAATGGCCACTTCTTGAATTATGATGCTGTAATTCTCAATGAATTCTGGGAATCTAAACAAAACTAATTAAAAAAAAAATACTCAAACTGTCTGATGGCTTGTTGCCAAAACCTCTCTGTGTACTAGTAGCCCCATATTTGCCTGTTTGTTCTGTATTTGTGTTGCGAAATTTTTCTAAAAAGTGTCATATTTATTAGACTCGCAGGGCTGTTCAGAGGGACATGATGTACATTGATGAGCACAGGGTTATGCTGAAATATATCTTCCCACTGAATGAAATTGTGGTGGATTTTTATGATGCTCTGAAATCACTCTCTTCTGGATATGCTAGGTAATTTTTTTTTCTTTTTCAAAATACAGTTTAAGAATTTTGGGTGAGATATTCAAAGGCACAAATGGGAAGTAAGTGCTCAGCTCATTATCTTTAAACGCTGTATTCAGGGAAGCATATCCATGTGTAATAGCATTTCCTCAAGGAGTTTACAATGTAGATTAAACATAACAGAGAAATGGATGACAGATGGTGGGGATGGGGATATGGCAAGGACAAGGGATACAACACTGAAGGATTGGATAAACTGACTGTTATGGTCATGTTTGATTAAAACAAATGCATCTTTGCTCAGACTGCTACCAGAAAGCTTAAAAAAAAAATTGGGGGTGGGAAGAAGGTTACCAGTAGATGTTGAATGTTTCACCAAAAATAAGATTTTGTGAAATGTAGGAGATCTTGAATTGTCTGTCTGTTTATAATATTTTATGTGTGTGTGTGTGTGCGCTATGAATATTTTGCATACTTAGTGAGGGCAATGTATAACAATGTTAGAAATAAAATTATTAAAATCTAATGTTAATAAAATTCTACTAAAACAGCTTCTTTCATAGAAGCTGTAGAACATTCCTGTGGAATAGGAAGATATTAAACCCATTTTGCAGATGAGCAAACTGAGGCATAGAGGCACGGCCATACTGTACATCACTGACAGAAATGGAAATAGAACAGAAGAAACCTGACTTATAGACTCCTGACATTCACTTTTCTTGTATACCAGTTCTGAAATAGCAATGGCTAAATGACACACACATTGTAGAGAGAAACCTTGTATAAGGTGGAAGTGCAGTAGTTTCCACCCATTTTGGGTACTGTGATCATTATTGGGAATGGAATTTCCTGTTATCAGTTCTTCATTAAGTTAGACCTGCAGGCAGGGATTTGAAAATCCCAGCCTAATAAATCAGGTTATGTTATAAAAATCAGTGGCAGTCAGCTTAGAAATCAGTTAACAAAATTTACTGTGATATATAACTATCCCCTTGCCAGCTGTACATTGTGCAAGTGTCCAGTGTACTGTAATGTGAGAACTAGCATTATCTACTTGTCAAAGGGACCCTTGATAATGTACTTTTATTCATTAGTTCTTCTTTCCAATGTGAGAAGGAAACCTTTCAAAATGTTAATTCATTAATACAAGTCTGAAACCCAGATGAAGGGGTATATTCTCAACTTTGTTCTGGGAATTAAGCAAATAATTTTCTGCATATTGAGATGAAATTTTGTTCCTTCAGGTAAAATAATCTTTACATCTGGTAGCTATAAAAATATGCAGATACTTACCAGCAGCCTTTGGGAGTTTAGCTGAAAGGAATATGTTGCTAGATAGATGGGATTTAAGCCAACAAACGCTGCGTGCCTCTTATTATTGAAATCTGATCTCAGGAGATTTGGTAGTAAGATGCATTATGCTTTGATACTGGTCTCATGATTTACTTTTTAATATCCACAGTTGTGTTAGACACTTTACTGGCATAAGAATAACAGTTCCCTGCCTAAAAAGATTGCAGTTTAATCAAAGTTCATATAATTCAATGGGTAGCAAGAGAGAACTCTTTGATTTACAGTGACAGGATTGCAAGATTGGTGGTTCTGAATGTTGTGGTGAGGTTTTTGTTTTTGTCCTTAAATATGTTTTATGAATATAGGATTATGATTGGGTGTTGGGGGTTTTTTTCTGTGTGTGTTGTGTGGCTGAACTGGTAGGAAGAAAGAAAACGGAATGGGAGAGGGTGGATAGAAAGAAAAATGAAGGGGAAGGAGAGCCAGAGGAGGATGGAGGGAGGTGATTAAAAAGGGGTGTGGTGGGGGTGGAAATGAAGGCGAGAGATGGGGAGAAGCGTGATGGCTGGGGCGGGGGGGGAGGGAGAGAGAGGGGGAGGTCTGGCAGCAAATTGAGCATTGGAACCGGACAGGAATAGGAGGAGAGCAACCGATCAGTCAAATGGAGTGCATATAAAAACCAGTTCAGAGTTTGTTTTGAGGTTTAGGATTCTCATGACATCAGAATGTATAAAGACTCTGCTGCAGCGACTTGGAGGGGAAGCTTCAAGAGCTGAGGCTTTAAGGTTGGTCCAAAGAAGCTCCTCACACTGCTGCTGTCATGTTGGCTTGGTGGGAAAGAATCTGGTATCCCTGAGTGGCTTCTAGAGAATCCAGTGGGGATGGTGGGTCCTGACAAACCGCTGCTGAGTAGCTAAAAGAAAGGGTGCTGCCTGCCTGCCTGCCTGTGCTTTAGAGCAATTTTTTGCTGTCAGTGTACTTATAATTCAGTTTTGGAGAGAGAACGGATTTACTAAAATACAGTTAAAAATGGCAGTACCCTCCTGTAATGAAAATACAAGTGTCTTATTAAAATGTGTATACAAAACAAATGCTAAAGGCCTAAAAGATTCCTGGAGTAGAGAATATAGTATCAATTACAAGGTTGAAGTTGACTTTTTTTTTTTCCCCTTTAGTTTTGATTATGAAGATGCAGGATACCAGGCAGCAGACCTTGTCAAAATGGATATTCTTTTAAATGGGAACTCTGTTGAAGAATTGGGAACTGTTGTACATAAGTAAGTAGATTAACTGGAGCATCCCAATCAGTGAATAAAAAGGTTTCTTCTTTATATTTTCAGCATATATTGGTGAAAGAGCAATGAGGATTTCATCATTCAACCACCTTCAAGAATGATCTGCAAAGGAAGAGAGATGTTTTATAATTAGGAGAGAATTAAGAATCACATATTTGTGATTTTAGAAAGACATTCAAATTCTTAACTAGAAAAACAGGAAGCAGAAGTTAAGAGGAGGATAGGGTAATTGCCTATAAGCAAAAGGTTCACATTAAGGAAAAAAGTGTTAATCATTTGAAGAGAGTTTAAAATAGGGCAAAGACTAAAAAGGGGGGGGGGGCAGATCTTGTGGAGAGGATTGTTGAAAATAAGGGAATCAAACTTACGAAAGGTACACAATTGAAAGTTTTCAGTTGTTTCATGCTCCAGATTACGTCAATGTCATGTACATTTAATATTATCTCAGTTTAATTCTGTAATGAGACATTAGATGCAGCATTTTGAAGTTGCAGAGGAATGTATAAATTGTAAAGTCAGGCATCTTGGTGCAACTTCCTGCAGTACATGATGTTTTGGTTGTGTTCCTCATGTTGAGTCTCTGTTCTGTTTTTAAGATAGTCTCTCTCACATTTGACCGTTTGTTGGGTCTTGAGCTGTGAGGGGAGTAAATTCACCAATGAGACTTGGAAAATGAAAAAGTTTGAAGGCCTCAAAGGTGAGAAGAGAGGTCACAGAATACTGGAAAATAGGAGGTCACATATAGGGTAAACATTTAGAAAATGGAGACAGAAACATCCCCATTATCTCAGAAAATAACATTTACTATACTAAGTTCTATATTAATAAACCAGGTTTCTTAAATGTAATTACGACAAGGAAGCTGGTGTTTCCAGATTTCTGCATTTCTTGGTAGAATCCTACCTTTCTATTTGCTGCTGTCATTTCTGATGGAGTCTTTATAAAACTTTCCACTTGTTCTTCCAACTACTATCTTTAGTAGTGTCCTTAATTCTCCTCTTCTTTTTTTTTCTTTTTCTTCCAGGATGTCTGAACTTTAATCTGCAGTTGCTGAAATTCATATTTACACTTTAGTTATTTTCTGTTATGACAAACTACAGTCTTTCCTAAGTTCTTTGATTTCTTAACTTCAGAGGGTCAGAATAACAAAGCCAAACTGTCTTACTCCAGGAAGATTGTTTCATTCATCCTTGCAATCAACTATCTGATTTAATCTTCCGGCTTTCAGAATTTTCTGTGGGTTCCCTAGTCTCTCACATTAAACCTATTCCTACTCATTTTCCCACTTGTTCACATTGTTCCTAAAAATTTGGCATTTTATCTCTCGCCTGCATCTCTATATAGTTGATTATTGCTTTTAAACACTCACTTCCCTGTTTATTTGGGAACTCACTCCTGAACTGCTTCCTTTCATCAGAACTAACCTTGAAATCATTGTTTCTGTTAGCCTAAAACTGATACTTAAATCCCACTCAGTATCATTTCCCCTTATCGCTGCATCTTTTCAATCTCTCTCCGCATGCTGTAACTAGATTGCATATATTATAATGGAAAGTATAGGTAACCTAAATACAGGGATTGCTACCAGCATCTCCTATGATAAATATACATACCTATCCACATCTTAAATATATATATTTATAGCGTTAAATTGCAGCTATTTATTTTACTGCATCTATCTATTGTACAGATAAAGGGAAGCCCAAATGTTGCTATTTACATTATCAAACTCTAAAGCATATATTTTCAGCTAGTGCTTGCTATAAAATGTTTTGATACAGGACAATATAAAATTATTTTTCTTTGTTTTCAGACCATAACAAAACTGTCAACATGTACCTTTGTTTTCTAACCTTTTTGGAGCTTTTCAGTGTAAATTTGCTATCTCTTGTCATTTCTTGCCTTCAAAATCTGAAATATGTGCTAATGCAGAATGCCTTTAGGTAATGTCTACTAATAAATTAAGAGAAACATTTAAAAATGTTTCTGAATGTAACTGTTTTGTGAGTAAATGTTTGAGAGAACTGTACTAACCTATTAAACCTCTAATAGATAAAAATCCCCCTCCCCTTATAAAAATCTAAGAAATAACTACTGAAATTATAATATTCTTAAAGCTGTGTCTGGATTATGCCTCAATCCATAGAGGCAGCCCTTTTATTTCAGTTTATTAAACTCCTAGCCAAAGTTTGAGCTATACATTTTTTTAAAAAGATGTACAAGCATGCCAATTGAAGTTTTCCATCTCGCCCAAAAAATGTGTTCCCCTTCAACACACTATCACCCACACTTCTTACCTTCCTCCCATCTCAAACCACTGAGACAAGTTGAATTTCTTCCAAACATACCCTCAGGCTAGCCAGACACATTCTCTTTGCTATAATAGCATTATTAATTTTTAATGTAGAGTCCAGGGATTTGAGGAAGTCAAAAAAGGACTAGAATTCTCAATTTGTATACCTTACATCAAAATGCTCTGAACTATACTAAAGTTATTTGGGTTCAATATGATACATGTTTTATAACAGTCTACACATTTAATTACTGAAGATTATTTGAAAAGTGCTTTGTTAATGTAATCATATTATCTTGTATGAGCTGATAGATTGCAGGTGCAATAGTCTTTCTCCTCACCTTGGATAGAGTATTATGCTATGATCAGAATATCTTTGATTTTAATAGGGAAATAGACACTTTTTAGGAACAATACTTACTGTCTAGAAAACCGTTAATGATAATTCTCTTAAGTTTATTCTCTCAGAAAATAATAGTAAATTTCCTTTTCAGAGACAAAGCATATGCTGTTGGCAAAGCCATGTGTGAACGTTTAAAAGATGCTATTCCTAGACAGTTGTTTGAAATAGCCATCCAGGCTGCTCTTGGCAGCAAAGTCATTGCAAGAGAAACGTAAGTTACATCTTTTTTTTTCCTGGCTTTAGCTATCTTTTTAAGATATTGTGATGAGGAAATGTTTCTTATTTATCTAAATATTTTTAAAATTTGTCCCCACAGCCATAAACAAACAGCTTTTGTTGTAAAATCTAGCCTGTTTAGGTGGAAACAGCAGGAGGTACTGCCCCTCATTTGCAGCCACTAGGAAAATTACTTGTTGTGGCCTACATTTTTCTCTCATTTATATAGTACTAATCTCCCAGAATAAAACAAATATTTGATCTTCAGATTTGAATCTAATATTCTTTTGATGTCAATGAAGTTGAAGAAATAATTGTCATATTGTAATTTTATTCAGTATAAAACCAGATAAGAAAATGTTTCTTAATGGATCGAGCACAGTAAATCACAAGAGAGTGATTTCTGGGACAGGTAGAATAGTCTTCCACCAACAAAATCAGGTCACCATGCTGAATACGTGGTGAACACTAGGACCTCAGGGACTGAGCAACGGCAGTTGTTTCCACATACTCACTCCAAGGAAAGTCTAATGCAGGCTCTGCAAGCCAGCTGTTCCCTGCCAGCACCTACAGTACTTCCACTCCAAACCAACCATGGTTTCTTGGCGTGACCCCAGTGCAGTCAGCTTTTGTTGCTGCAAAGGACTGTGGGATTTGGGTAGTAGTAAGTAACCCTGGGTGGCTTTTGGGTCCCAAGTGGAAATAGATTGAGAAGCACTGCTGTAATATATGCTAAAATGTATGAATAGTAAGAATCATAGCACACATTTAATAAGCTAATCATACAGATGGTAGGGCATTGTTATCCATTTATTTACAATAACACTGTGCCACTGGCTCCATTAGGTTCTATTTTTTGCTTAGTAACAGTATTGTAAACTTTTGAGTGTTAAAATCAATTTGAAATAAATCACAGGTAAGATCGTTAACTAGAAAAGGGATTGTACTGTGCTAGTTATTTTATATATACCCTTTAGTAGATGCTTCCAGAATTCAAAAATATCTGAGAGTTTGAGGCTTAGCCTCCTAGCTGACTTGGATTAGAGGATTTTAAAAGAAACACTGGTGATTTGTGTAACAATACCCAAGCATCCTAGAAAAACTACCTCAAAAACATAAATTTGGGTTAGTACCGGCTACTTCTTGGAGTATATTAGGGCTCATATGTTGGAAATGTACTGTACTGATGTATACAGATAGTATATCTTCTCTCTTACAGAGTGAAAGCTTACAGAAAGAATGTTCTGGCAAAATGTGTAGGTATTTTTCAATTTGGGGAGTGGGGGGATTTCTGATATTTGAATATAGACGCTTTCAGTGGCCCAGCTAGGGGGGTATGGTCCATCTCTTTACTCTCCCATGACCCTCTCCATACCACAGTTTCATTTTTGTACTTTGCTCTTCTCTGGCTCACTTGTCCCTCTCATGTTCAAGCTCCAGTGACAAGGTCCTCTTATTTATACAATTATGTTTTTTAGATTTTCATTCTAAAATACAATTTTCCCAATTCTATTGTGTCTGCTTGCACTATATTTACACAGTGGTTTAGAGAAACTGACAGGTTTTTTTTCAAAGCTGCATGTCTACTATATACCTAACAGTCTCAGATTCACTATCCCCCAGTCTTTCCCAAATGACTTGGGTGAGTGAGTTTCCCTGTATAGACTGGTTGTGACTAGGCTTGACTTTGGCTTTTTCACTGCTCAACCAAGATAATAAAGATTAAAGAATGTAGTGCTAACTGTTCACAGAACTAGAGAGAATTACAGAAAAAATTGATTATGCTTGTCAGAGGTCTGAGGACACGATGAGTTACAGAAGAACTCTTTACTTTCCTTAGTCATGGTAGATATCAAACCAATGTAGCCTCTCCTGACAGGCTCATGTGACAAATGAGATAATGGAAGAAACCAGCTCCTGCCTGTGTAAATGGTTAAATTACAGGTTGTTCACTGGCTCCTCTTCTCCCTCTTAAATATTGGTAATTTAGCATGAGTGGTGGGAGTTAGATTGACCTTAGGTTACATCTAATATAATTAGTCTTTTCAAAAACTGATGGCTAAATAGCTACTGATACTGTATAGCATAGCTCTTAATGTTTTTTACACTGTACTATCTATACAATATACCAAGTTAACACATCTTTCCTTTTTAATAGTATGGTGGAGATATTACACGGAAAATGAAGCTTTTGAAGAGGCAAGCAGAAGGAAAGAAAAAGATGAGGAAAATTGGCAATGTGGAAGTGCCAAAAGATGCCTTTATAAGTGTTCTAAAGAGACAATCTGAAAAATAATTGGAGACCAAAACTCTCCAACTCTGATGCTTCTATCTAACTTTTGCTGGGCAAATGGCAGGATGAGGTTAATGTATAACATATTGCTGGGGGTATGTTTGCGTGACTTGTCGTATTTAATTTTGTACGGCTGGTTACAGCTATATGAGGAATGAATTTTAATTGGAAGAATGTACTTGAAGTCTACATTTCAGATTTTATTACCATACACTAATTTGTAATGTATACAATGAAATTCAACTAGAATGATTGTGGGTGAAATGGAATCCAGTCCCAGGAGGAGCTTGCTTCAAGGCACTGCAGGTGTAGCCAACCCCCAGCTTACTTTTCTAACTCTCCACACAACAAATAGATCAGGAGTAGGCAATCTATGGCACGCGTGCTGAAGGCAGCACACGAGCTGATTTTCAGTGGCACTCACACTGCCTGGGTCCTGGCCACCGGTCCGGGGGCTCTGCATTTTAATCTAATTTTAAATGAAGCTTAAGTATTTTAAAAACCTTATTTACTTTACATACACAACAACAGTTTAGTTATATATTATAGACTTATAGAAAGAGACCTTCTAAAAACATTAAAATGTATTGCTGGCATGTGAAACCTTATTTTTAGAGTGAATAAATGAAGACTTGGCACACCACTTCTGAAAGGTTGCTGACCCCTGTAATAGATGGTGCATATTGGATTTCAAATTTCTGGAAGTACATTCTTTGAAGTTCAGGGCAATATAATTGATTATGTAAGTACAAGGAAAAGGGCACACCAGCTCCACATTGGTGAAACAGAAGCTAGACGGTTACTCCATCAGCAAGTGTAAAATACATTATTTAGGAACTGACAATTAGGAGAGAAATCATACACCTCAACACAGCTCCTCTCTTAAACAGACAGTTGGCCCAATATTAGGAGACCTTAAGGCTTCTGAAAACAGCAACTGCAGAAAACTAGGTACTGGGCATTACTGATCCCATTTAACTCCCTTTCCTATCACCTACTTCATGGGTACAGGTAGGTGGCAGCTCACAGGGCATACCCTTTGTCTAGGTCAAAGTGAAGACATACACCTAAGTTATGGCAAGAATGTGAAAGACAAGTATGAGATGCTTCTGAAGTATCTGATGTCTGTTTCAAAAATGTATGTGGGGCAGGGAGTTGTTGCATAATTAGTCTTTAGTTTGTTTCTAGTCCAGCCTGTAGAGGGAGCTCACTCACATTCAGCAAATGGTATGACATGCCTCATCTTAGTACCAACCTCTAAAACAGAGTTTAGAAAACTGTCACGCTTATAGGAATGAATTCCTTAATTCTCGCCTGTTGAAGGGGACAGACTTGCTTTGTAGAAGTGTTATAGCACATCACTACAGCAAAGAGGGTTTTTTTTTTCTTTCAGGTGAGAAGCTAACTATTCTGTACTAGGCTCCAGCTAAACTTGCTGCTGTCCAGACAAACTGAGGGACAAGTGTCCTTTGAAAAGATTCTAGGCAGACTCATTCAATTAGAAAACTTGCTTCATGCAATGTTTTAAAGTTAACTGATTTGGAGCTTACACATGACCTCCTGTTTTAATCCAAGCACCGCCAAAAGAGGTGGTATGTCAGTGTTTAATTATAGCTATAAAACAATCATGTTGCCATTACTGTGATGAAGTATTCTCAGCAGGAGGATTGAAATTAATCCTTTTCACAACCTTGTACAACTTGTCTTCACTGGCTGCAATTTTAGAAAAACTGTATGCATAAACCAGCAGCTGTTTGGCCAGTTTTAGTAGATCAGTGGTTCTCAAACTTTTGTATTGGTGACCCCCTTCACCCAGCAAGCGTCTGAGTATGACACCCTCCACCCCTTTATAAATTAAAAACATTTTATATTTCACACTATTATAAATGATGGAGGTGAAGCAAGGTTTGGGGGTGGAGGGTGACAGCTCTTGACCCCCCACATAATAACCTTGTGAGCCTCTTAAGGAGTCATAACCCCCTATGTCTGAGAACCCTTGTAGTAGATGAATGCTGCAATTACACAAAAAAACAATCTGAAGCATGTAAAATCCTCAGCTCTCTCACGCACAGGTCAGTGTAGGGTGGATCACACTTAAGTCTTTCTGGAAGTGTTAAAGTAGGATTTTTCAACCAGTTCAGCAAAGGAAAGGTTATTTTTGCATTTAGTTTCTATATAACTATAGTTAACAAGAAGTTGGTAGACTGCTCGAAGCCTATGCAACTATAAATCTACATTTATGGCTAAAGAATGGATTTCAGTTTTTCCCCTGTAGAAAATTACTATTTTGAAAGCCAAGACTTTTTAAATATTACAATAGATGAAGAGGAACATACACTCATATCCAGCCCATCTCTTTCAGTGGATATTTTAAAAGGGAATTTACTGCTGGTATAAAGGAGCTGGTCTGGCACAATAAGTTAGCTTTGCCGATACCTAGAGAAAGGCACGCTACCCTTTCACTAAACCTGTTTTTGAAACCTGAAATGTTTATTCTCAGACTACAGTTCACATCAAAAACAAAACAAACATGGTAAGGTTTTTGTGAATTTAAGCTTTACTTGGAGTAACGGTAGAAAAGAGTGGCATTCTTAGTAACAGTTCAACATTTATGGCAATCTCCAATGCAAAGTGGTTCTGTTTACAGTCAGACTTGTTTCAATACTAGCCATTTGGATTTTTAGGCACTCTTACTGCAATTAACCTCCCTTTACAATGATTGGATCACAACATAATTAATGTAACTAGGCTATTCATCTCCAAAAAGGAACATACTGAATGTATTCATTATCTATAGAGTTCATAATTACCAAAATACAAAATTCCTAAATAAACTTGAAACATGTAACAAAAGTGCTATGGCAGAAGTATAATATGCACATAATTGAAGAATAAGTTATTGTAATTGTTTGAGAGGGTCCTCTACATTTTTAGGCAGTTTTCATACTTTTATTTGCCCGAGTATTGTACAGTAGGACTTAAACGCCCAGAAGCTATTGGTATAAGATTAATTTAAGGCAACCAAAGTGCAAAAGTTCAATGTGTATTAGATATAAACAGAGCACTTCATAACCAAAGTTGTGCATCTGTTCAAGTCCATAATGTTTGACATGTGAAAGCCCAAAAGCATTTTGCCTATATTGAGACACAAAAAAATTAGAAGTGTATTTTGCACTGGTGGAGCCACGGAATTTTGCTTAAGCTAAAATATAATTTTCTCCCACCCAGTCAAACAGTACATTGCTGTGCTAAGAATACACTTCTGTTTTTATTTCTCATAATATGTAACTGCCATTTACGTTTACTCTGTTCTTGTTTACTTACTGTGGCAGCCAATGAAGTCACATCTACAAAATATTAAAACAAAATGCACAATACAACAATGTATAGAGATGGAATGTAAATGTATAGATACTGGATTTTTTAAAAAATACAGTACTTAAGATTTCCCATTTTAAGCAGTTTCAGCATATTGCATAGCAGTAACTTTGTCTGCTACCTAAAAATGTTGCTGTTTACCCACATGGAGTTCTTCAATTCCTCCTTCAGTTTTCTTCTTTCATACTGTACAGCGGGTCCACAAGTTTATTGTGAACATGCATTAAACCTTGGGGGGAAAAAGCAACAGTGCCAGTTTTACATTAGTTATCAGCACACATTTTCTATCTACATTGTTTACTTGCTGTTTTTAACTTCACAGAGGTATATACATTAATATTATGCATTGAAGTAGAGAAGAGCAGAATGGGCACTTAAGAAAAATCAACTCTATACTGGCACCTAGATATTAATTCAGTTAGGCAGAAGGAGCAACATATTGTTCCTGTGTTATTCATGGACATTATACCAGTACTACATATGAAGTAACTGAATAGGGACATGAATGGGGAATGTAACAATTCTGTAATCAATTATCAGATATGCATGCAGGTCCATTATTTAAGACTTGTTTCAATTTAATTTTAAGTACACACTGATAAAGATTAACAAAAGCAGCTATGTATTTGTGACCAAGTTACAGAGTGCACAATATTGCTGCATGAGTCTCAATTTCTGGCAATGAAAAATTATGGATTAAGATTATACAATACTTTGATGTGCTCATAACACACTGTTTTAACATTACTGGCCGAAGATGTTTATTACTACACCTTATGGTATCAAACTCTCAGACAAAGACCAATTATCTGAAAGATCAAGAATACACAAATAGAACATACTACATGCATATGAAGTGGTCAATTAACTGTTGCTACAGAAACAGTAATATGTATTTCCTTTAATGTTCAAGTATGTAACCTTATATAATGGATTACTTTGAAAAGGAACCATATTGAAGAACTTACTTATGCACCATCTGCTCATTTAATGTCATTCAGGGTCATCAATTCATTTAATGTCAACGTGCAATTTTTACTAATTTTCACTCGTGTTAACACTTTGGCACTGGCACATTTAGGAAATCAAATTAAAGATAAAGTTCAATTTTGTGCCTGATCCAGAGAATTGTTTACTAAACTTCAGTCAGTTCTTTCTGTGCAAACCTAATGAAGGCAATATATGATTGTACACATTATCTGAGGATAGTGGACTTGCTCAGGTTTAGCTAAGCATATTACTTATTCTGAAGAACCCTTATTACTAGTGCTGATGTGAGAGGTGGAAAAAGCCAAGCCCAGAGCCGAGGCTGTATTTGTAGGGCAAGCAGTTTAAAAAAAAAAGTAAGTATGAATATGTTACTACATATGTTTGATACACAGAGAAATCCACAATGACACTTACAGCCACTCTTAGAACATAAGAATGGCCACACTGAGTCAGACTAATGGTCTATCTAGACCCATATCCTGTCTTCCCAAAAGTGACCAATGCCAGGTGTTTCGGAGGGAATGAACAGAACAGGCAGTCATTGAGTGATCCATCCCCTGTCATCCACTCCCAACTTCTGGCAAAGATGCTAGGGACACTCATAGCATGGCACTGCATCCTTGACCATCCTGGCTAATAGTTATTGATGGACCTATCCTCCATGAACTTATCTAATTCTTTGAATGTGGTTATACGTTTTATCCTTCACAATATCTCCTGGCAACAAGTTCCCTGTGTGTTGTTCTTCAGAGTGGAGCCATACTTTAAAGATGCATCTACACTTTTTGCATTTGATTTCCTGATTTTCTGTTTTAAAAAAAGGAGGGAGGGGGAGCATATGCCCCAATTTGTGTTTCCTGAAGGCACAAAGAGTATTTTTTGATAAGTACTGCACTGCTGCTTTTACGAAGCATATTTAATTTTCCCATTAGTAGATGTGCATTTCAGGAAGAGCACATTTAGAGCAGGGGTTCTGAGACTTTTGTACTGGTGACCTCTTTCACATTGCAAGCCTCTGAGTATGACCCCCCCTTATATATTAAAAACACTTTTTAATATATTTAATACCATTATAAATGCTGAAGGCAAAGCGGGGTTTGGGGTGGAGGCTGACAGTTCACGACCCCCCCGTGTAATAGCCTTGCGACCCTCGGAGGGGTCCCGAACCCCTGATTTAGAGGCACAAGTCTGATATTTACAAGCTCCACCTATTAGATGAGAGCAGAGTGAAGATCCATTCTTCACAGAGGCAGCAGAGTTTAGCATCAGGATCACCCTCCCAAGATGTATCAGCTGGAGACCCACTTCCTGGTTACGAATTTCAAGTTTCCTAATTTTATAAGTCCCAGTCCATTCTGGGGCACAAAGCCCAAGGTACTTGAAACAGATGATTCAAATGATTATGCATTTAAAACATTACCTGGAGGAGAAGAGGCTTAAGTTACTCGATGGGTTGGATAAAGGCCAAGTGAAGAGAGAGCAATTGGACTGTCTACTTTCCTGTTAACCTCTTATGGAAAGTATGCACTTCCTGAGTTGTTCAGGCAACCACAGCCCCTCTTTCCTAAAGTGTACCCTACAGAGTCACAAGTTTTCTGTGTTTATACATGGTACACATTTTAAACGTGCTCTGAAAAGTTTAAGAACTTAAAGCATTCACTCCACTCCTATGAGGATTATTTATATGCCACTGTTCACAGTTCAACTGTTTTTGCTGTAACCGGATTAAGAGTCTGGTTATGTGTTTTCGGCATACATAAATTTTTTGCATTCTACAACCAAGGCAAATGAAAAGTTCCCCTTCCCCCCACCCATGTACTTTCAAAAAAACATTATTAGACATCAAGTATGGAAGATTGCGGCCCAAAAGGTGAGGTTTTTGGAAAGTTATGAATGAGTGAAAAGATGATGAGAGGCTACCATTAGAACTAGCTGCTCCAGTTGCTATTGACTACCTCTGTAAACAAATAATGCAGATGTTACTGTGCTATAGTTTGATGTATAGAACCAAATTTTACAAAAATGACTCAAAGTGTTGGAGATGGTGAAAGAGTGGTAGCTAAGTGAAACAAATAGGATAGTCATTTTTGAAACATATCTATTGAGGCCCCGAAAAGAGTTAATAATCAGAAGACCAGAATTCAAAAACTCCTAATTACTAATCCTGGAAAACACTGCCTTTCCTCTGTGGCCTGAAGTGAGAAAACCACCTCTGTCTCCCCATGTATAAGTTGAGGTTGTAAATTTAACACGATTAAGAATATTTCAAAAAGTTACAAACACAAAGAAGCAGTACATTATAGTGTAACTGATCAGAGTAATTAAGAAAAAGTATGAACACTTTCATATACACAATGCTTATATGTTTGTAAGTGACAAGATTATTAATCAAGAACTATGCTAACTAGTGCATTGAGTCAAAGGAAGCAGTTTTAGTATTCAGTATGTCCAGGCAATCTTGACTAGAATTCTAGATTACAAAGACTAATGATAAAAACTACATTCAAAGAAGTTCAATGCTGATATTCACTAAATTTACTTTTTCAACAAATAGCCAAAATATACACATAACAGAGCAGTGAGATACTCATAATTTAAGTCAAGAAGTGAGCTACCAATGATATTGTAAAAAGAAAACCCAGTGGCTTTTGGAAATCCCAAAGTGTGGCCTTTCTTAAGTTGACAAATGTCCATGGAATTGTGTGTTTGGAAGAAAAAAATACTTTCAATTAAAGTTAAAAAGCCAGCATCCCAGATCTCATGGACACCTCAAAATAGTAAGTGTTCATGGAGAGAAAGAGGTTCAAAAAATAAACTTCAATTTCTTTCTATCATAACATTAACACTGGGAAAATGACTACATTAATTTCTTATCCTCAACATCCATAGCCTAATCAGTAAGAGAATACAACAAACCTAATTGCTGTGAAACAACTTTTGTTTTAAGCAGCAATTTACATCATAAGTATAATTTTTAAAAGTCAT
The DNA here is from genome assembly GCF_020497125.1 of Mauremys mutica. Classification (NCBI taxonomy): domain Eukaryota; kingdom Metazoa; phylum Chordata; order Testudines; family Geoemydidae; genus Mauremys; species Mauremys mutica. Next base: position 97,216,031 of record NC_059076.1, on the reverse strand, counting down.
TCATTGAAAGTGCATTAAGGATCAAACATAAACAAGGTAGTGCAATTAGTGCTAAGAAAAAAAGCTTTAAATATACTCGATCTAATTATTGACACACAAAACCAACATAGGAATCTCACTAGATTACATAGTGCAGATTCAGTTATGGAAAACACATAGTAGGCAAAATGTCTTCACAAATGATTTCAAAGGCTTGAATAATACATTTGGGCCTTAGCAACTTCAAAATTCTGGTTTACTGAACTGTGCATGACAAATAAGTCAAATGGAAAAATACAGCAAACCATAGCAGAAGCAGCAGCTTGAAATGATTTGGGATTAATCTCCATTATTTATCAAATTTTCTATAACCTGAATTTCACTTTCCAGCGTTTCTGAAATCAATGAGTTACAGCAACAAGCTATGTCCTCTAAGGGAGGGACGGGGGGCGGGGAGGAGATAAAGCCGATCAGCAGGACTTTGGCGGCAGCTCAATCGTCGGTGGTACAGCAGGTCCTTCGCTCCCTCTCTTCCTCTTCAGCGGCAGCTCTAAGAGAAAGAGAGGGACTGAGGGACCCGCCGCCGAAGACCCCGACGTGCTGCCCCTTTCCATTGGCCGCCCCAAGCACCTGCTTCCTTTGTTGGTGCCTGGAGCTGGCCCTGCTGTAAAGTCAAGTTTCCAAGATGCTGCTGTTGAGGAACACATGGCTAATAGATTACATTCAAAGAAAGTTTACACGAGAGACATACTAATGAAGGATTCTGTATTTTGCTTCTTGCATGAAAGGAACGCAGCTAAGCCTTTTAGCCACTGTATTATATTATATTCAAATACAGAGTTCAGCATTTCATATTTGAATATGGCAACTATTTTCAATTGTTCATGATGCACTTGGAGACTAGGATTTAACCCCCAGTCATTTTTAACTTATTAGTCACACAAGAACATATTCTGTTTCAATTCAGTGCTCACCTTTGAAGTATTTCACAGTTTTAACTCTTAGTTCTAAAGTAGCATCTTCATCACATACAAAGATAGTGCGAGGGTGCTGCTGGAAAGCAGAAACTGTCCACATATGATTGACCCCTTCTTCAATTGCCTTGTACAAAGCAAAAGCTTTATGGGCACCTGTTATGAGAATCATAACCTGGAAGATGAACACAAAAAAACCAACACACAAAAAAGAGTGAGTTTTCCATTTACCTTAAATTCCCAAATCAGTTTTTAATTACTAGTTAGATAATGGAAGCCTACAATATTTAAACATCTTAAGATGGACAGTTCTTTAACTTACACTCTACTGAAAATCTACCACTTTTCAGAGAAAAATATACCAGCATATTTTAACGTGCCCATCATCATATCTAATATCCAAGCACTAACATGTTCCCATGTGACTTCACATTATGAGACATCAGCCGAAAAAGGTGATATCTAATGGTCAAGAACTGCCAGAAGTGCCGCATTCAAGATGACACATCTACACACACACATATCATAGAACGTAACATTGAATTACCCAGAGTATTCATTATTATTATTACTGTAGTGCTTAGTGAAAGTCAGAAAGTATGACAGAAAACTCCTTTGTTTTAGACTTTCATGCAACAGCCCCTAACTATACAGTTACTAAAGGTGACCTGTAAAAGCTAAGATATTAAGTCCTAGTAACTTTACCAGTTATTGTCTCAGTAAGCCAGTCCAAGAAGACATTCAGAACATTACCTGACAACACTTATTTCACAGTTCCACAGATGGCTGTACAAATCTTCCTTATAATAAAAAGCTTACAGTATTTTTATATAAAATAAAATCAGATGGAGCTTTTAAAAAAAATACAGAAACTATACACAGGATTAGTTTAGTCATCACTGAAATAGCCACCTCTGGGAAGAAACAGTAACAGCAGCACAGGAAACTTAAGCAACAGTTTCAGAGTGGTTAATTCTGTAACTCCCCATTAAAATTATAGGGTGAATTTAGGTGGACAATATGAATGAGAATATGGCCAAGACACTTTGATTTTTTTTAAAATGAAGAATTCTACAGGTTCTACAGGTTTCAGAGTAGCAGCCCTGTTAGTCTGTATCCGCAAAAAGAACAGGAGTACTTGTGGAACTTTAGAGACTAACAAATTTATTTGAGCATAAGCTTTCGTGGGCTACAGCCCACTTCTTCGGATGCTGACACACTTCATGCTCACAAACTTATTCTGCTGTAAGTGTGGTACTTTTTGTGTAGTACAAGCATCTTCTAAAGCAACATAAGCTAAACTGAAAAAAACCCAGAATACCATAACGTGTCACAGGGTGATACTAGTATAATTATATTGGTTTAACTTCACCCTGAGATAACACAGAAAACACTTTCCCCACTTACGCAAATCAGTGCTGGGGAACTGGTTCAGAAATGGTTTGGAAGAGCAGAGTATTATTGGTATTAACATTAAAAAAGTCTGAAAAATCAGGCACTATTAAAAAGGATCCTTTACTCCCTATGGGCCTTTTTAATGGACCACCTAAATTCTTAGACTGATATTGTTGCCATGTTTATGCTGTAAGGAATGAACACTACAGGCCACCATTAAGAAATTTATCCATTCGTAGCATTCTAAAGAAGCCACAAAAACTTCTAATAATTGCTTACTACCAGATGCCCAGTTTAAGTAAACCTTTAATTAATAATAATAATAAAAAAAGTATTGAAATCTAGTTGCAGATTCAGTAATATACTGTTAACTAGTGATTTATTCATTTCAAGATCCTTCACATTAGCTCTATGATAATCAAATGACAAAAAGTAACATTGCGTGTAATTATACTGATGAAGCTTTGCCGTAGCATCCTGAATATAGACACACGCAAATTAAACTAACAATGAGTTCTTACTTCTCTAGCATCCATCACTGTACCGACACCAACAGTTAGTGCCATAGTTGGCACTTTAGATAAGTCTCCATCAAAGTATTTAGCATTTGCCAAAATGGTATCCATTGCTAAAGTCTTTAACCTTGTTCTTGAAGCCAAACTCGATCCTGGTTCATTGAAAGCAATGTGGCCATCTGGACCAATGCCTTAACAAGACAAAAAAGAGTCAATTATTCAAGGTTTCTGATAAGGCTACAAATATTGTAAGACAAGATTCATGGTAGAGTTTCCTTACTTATTAATGAAAAAAATAAGGCAAGAGTCAGAACTAGTACACTATTAGTTATTAAAATGTGGACAGTAACAATTCTATAATTTCAGGTTCAAACTGATTCTCCATGTTAGTAGTAGAAGCCTCCCTTTTGTAAACTGTCTGCTTCAAAATGAAATACATTTTTAGATACGTTTTGGAAGTGCTGACATCAAGGGATTCAATACATGTATTAAAACCATGACAAGCGATCATCGCTAGAGTGTTTTCTCATACCTCCAACAAACAGATCAATTCCCCCAGCTTCTTCAATATTTTTTTCAAATGCATCACACTCTGCCTGTAGGTCTAGAGCATTCCCATCAAGGATGTGAGCATTATTAGGATCTATGTCAATATGCTTAAAGAAATTATTCCACATATAAGAATGGTAACTCTCTGGATGATTTCTTGGAAGCCCTGGAAACAACATTTAAAGCAAAATGTAAATGGATTTTACTAAAATTAAACTTTCAGATTGACATAAAAACATATGGTGGACAAGAAATATGCAGTAAATTTCTTAAATTCTGTCTCACCGGATCAAATAAACTGAAGCATTTTATAGACTGGATATGATTCTCCATTTTCATGCACCTTATGTATACAAGAGTGCAAAGTGGATAGTGTTTTACACTCACTTTGTACAGGCATACATGATGATACAAAATATAAGACGGGAAAATTTGGCCCAATAATCTGTTCCTAAGTACCTTTCATAAGAGAGTTTCAAAACACTTCACAAACATTGAATTTAGCCTCAACATCCACTTAAATTGGGTAAGTATTATTCTGATTTTGCAAATGAAGACCCTGAGGCAGGGAAGTTAAAGAGATTTGCCTAGCGTTACACAAAACTTGCAGCAGAGGCATGAATGTCATAACTCTCAGTCCTGTGCTTTATTCAAAAACAAAACACTGATTTATAGCTTTAATGCAGAAAAAAAGGGGAATAGGTCATATTTCTTAAAATTTGAGACATAACTTACCTACATATTCATCCATGTTGAAAGTCTTTACATATTTAAAAGAAAGATCTCCATTCTTGTGATATTCTATCAGTTTTTTGTAGCATCCCAGAGGTGTGCTCCCTGTATAAAATAAGCTTATTATTCTGATGTTTTGTATGCCAGTAAGACATTTTTAGATGTATTTGCAAAGCTATAAAGCATAAACTCTTCATAAGTCAAATTACACTACCATGTTAGTTTGTAAACCCAGTGTCATTACATATTTAAAGTTGTGATAAACCTCATCCTTCTCCCCAGGGGAAAAAAAAGTTTTTTTCACTTTTCTAAACTATGACACACAGAAATATTTACAAGAACATAACATTTAATGTTTGACTTAGGCATGTCTGAACTTTTATACAGTTATGTACCTATTTAATTTCTAAGACACCTATCGCTGTGGTTAATTAGGCACCACACATTTCTGTAGTTACTGAATTACATGAGTTTACAACAAAAAACGTATTACCTGTTGGTAAGCCAAGCGTAAAATATCTTCCCTGACTTGGTTTGAATTGGATAATACGATTACAAATGTACTTGGCTGCCCATTCACTTGCCAAATCATAGTCATCAAGAATTACCAGTCTCATTGTGATGGTGAACAGCTTACAGGAAAAAAATGAGGTTAAACCTGTGAAAAACATTGAAACAGTTTTATTAGTCTCATAACATGAGAAATAGAACAAAAATGTAGGTAGGGTTAGTTTACCCTTAGATGTTATTTTAAAAGACTGTGCAGATCTAAAAATCCAGCTTCACATTTCTAGAATATAATGCAGGGTAGACAAAAAGCATGTTTTTATGTATTTATGCACTCAGTCAATGACTTTAGTGGGGATTTCAAATCATCTGTCTTCCCTCCAGTTCCAGTTGGACAACAAATTGCAACATTTTGGGTCACTGAAAAGGCTACAGAAGACCAGGAAACAAAACTTGATCAGTAAACATAACCTACTTGGTCCATTAATTTAAAAAAAACCTACTCTAAAGGGCAAAATTGTGAAAGAGTAAGAGAATGAGAGGATAGACACTTTCTTTTTTAAACATAGTACTCTAGATCCCAAAGTTTTAAAGACTTACACCTTGATCTTGCAAACACTTACACAGTTATATGAAATAATACTTCCAATGAACTCAAATGAGTTCAAGGGGACAACCCACACATAAATGCTTGCAGGATTAGACACTTGATCTGTCCCCCAGTGGAAAATGGGGCCATGGCCAGTAGCTTGTTTTATGATTATCCGAGAAAGCAAAAAAAAATCAAAAGTTGCATAGCATTGTCAGTACAAGGTGAGCTACCTTTAAGTAATTTTTACGAACAATTTTTTTTTGAGAACTTCTTGTTCTTCCATAATTGGTTGAACTTGAGTGCCTGAAGTTAACTAAGAAGTGATATCAATGTCAGGAAGTGGAAACAAAAGACTGGCAGGTTTAATCATAATTATATCATTAAGGTATATGATTCGGGACTATTTAGAAAAACTGGACGAGCACAAGTCCATGGAACCAGATGCGCTACATCTGAGGGTGCTAAAGGAGTTGGCGGATGTGATTGCAGAGCCGTTGGCCATTATCTTTGAAAACTCATGGCGATCAGGGGAGGTCCTGGATGACTGGAAAAAGGCTAATGTAGTGCCCATCTTTAAAAAAGGGAAGGAGGACGATCCGGGGAACTACAGGTCAGCCAGCCTCACCTCAGTCCCTGGAAAAATCATGGAGCAGGTCCTCAAGGAATCAATTCTGAAGAACTTAGAGGAGAGGAAAGTGATCAGGAACAGTCAGCATGGATTCACCAAGGGCAAGACTAACCTAATTGTCTTCTATGAGGAGATAACTAGCTCTGTGGATGAGGGGAAAGCAGTGGATGTGTTATTCTTTGACTTTAGCAAAGCTTTTGATACGGTCTCCCACAGTATTCTTGCTGGCAAGTTAAAGAAGTATGGGTTGGATGAATGGACTATACGGTGGATAGAAAGCTGGCTAGATCATTGGGCTTAACAGATAGTGAGCAATAGCTCCATGTCTTGTTGGCAGCCGGTATCAAGCGGAGTGCCCCAAGGGTCAGTCCTGGGGCCGGTTTTGTTCAATATCTTCATTAATGATCTGGAGGATGGCATGTACTGCACCCTCAGCAAGTTTGCAGATGACACTAAACTGGGGGGAGTGGTAGATAGGCTGGAGGATAGGGATAGGACACAGAGGGACCTAGACAAATTAGAGGATTGGGCCAAAAGAAGTCTGATGAGGTTTAACAAGGACAATTGCAGAGTCCTGCACTTAGGATGGAAGAATCCCACGCACTGCTACAGACTAGGGACCGAATGGCTAGGCAGGAGTTCTGCAAAAAAAGACCTACGGGTTACAGTGGACGAGAAGCTGGATATGACTCAACAGTGTACCCTTGTTGCCAAGAAGGCTAACGGCATTTTGAGCTGTATAAGGAGGGGCATTGCCAGCAGATTGAGGGACGTGATCATTCCCTTCTATTTGACATTGGTGAGGCCTCATCTGGAGTACTGCGTCCAGTTTTGGGCCCCACACTACAAGAAGGATGTGGAAAAATTGGGAAGAGTCCAGTGGAGGGCAACAAAATGATTAGGGGGCTGGAACACATGACTTATGAAGAAAGGCTGAGGGAACTTGGCTTGTTTAGTCTGCAGAAGAGAAGAATGAGGGGGGATTTGATAGCTGCTTTCAACTACCTGAAAGGGCATTCCAAAGAGGATGGATCTAGACTGTTCTCAGTGGTACCAGATGACAGAACAAGGAGTAATGGTCTCAAGCTGCAGTGGGGATGGTTTAGGTTGGATATTAGGAAAAACTTTTTAACTAAGAGGGTGGCGTAGCACTGGAATTGGTTACCTAGGGAGATGGTGGAATCTCCCTCCTTAGAGGTTTTTAAGGTCAGGCTTGACAAAGCCCTGGCTGGTATGATTTAGTTGGGGATTGGTCCTGCTTTGAGCAGGGGGTTGGACTAGATGACCTCCTGAGGTCCCTTCCAACCTTGATATTCTATGATTCTATGAAGGTCCAATAGCAAATGACCTGCTAAAGCTAGAAAATGCTTTATCCCACTGGAAAGATAAGAAGTGAAGATGTGTCACAAGATACTAGACTTCAAAAGTATATCACCTTTTTCTCTATAGCTGTGTTTTCTGGCATTGGTCCAGGACTGAATATAGTACGCCCTGGATTTCGAACAAATGTAAGTTTTAATCCATAACTAACATACACAGGTATTCTGGTCTGATTTGAGGAAGAGGTCATGCTTGGAAGAAGACAACATGATGTAATTACACCTCTCACACTTAAGAACATAAGAACGGCCGTACCGGGTCAGACCAAAGGTCCATCTAGCCCAGTATCTGTCTACCGACAGTGGCCAATGCCAGGTGCCCCAGAGGGAGTGAACCTAACAGGCAATGATCAAGTGATCTCTCTCCTGCCATCCATCTCCATCCTCTTATGAACAGAGGCTAGGGACACCATTCTTTACCCATCCTGGCTAATAGCCATTTATGGACTTAACAACCATGAATTTATCCAGTTCTCTTTCAAACACTGTTACAGTCCTAGCCTTCACAACCTCCTCAGGTACGGAGTTCCACAAGTTGACTGTGCGCTGCGTGAAGAAGAACTTCCTTTTATTTGTTTTAAACCTGCTGCCTATTAAATTTCATTTGGTGACCCCTAGTTCTTGTATTATGGGAATAAGTAAATAACTTTTCCTTATCCACTTTCTCAACATCACTCATGATTTTACATACCTCTATCATATCCCCCCTTAGTCTCCTCTTTTCCAAGCTGAAGAGTCCTAGCCTCTTTAATCTTTCCTCATATGGGACCCTCTCCAAACCCCTAATCATTTTAGTTGCCCTTTTCTGAACCTTTTCTAGTGCTAGAATATCTTTTTTGAGGTGAGGAGACCACATCTGTACACAGTATTCGAGATGCGGGCGTACCATGGATTTATATAAGGGCAATAATATATTCTCAGTCTTATTCTCTATCCCCTTTTTAATGATTCCTAACATCCTGTTTGCTTTTTTGACCACCTCTGCACACTGATTGGACATCTTCAGAGAACTATCCACGATGACTCCAAGATCTTTTTCCTGACTCGTTGTACCTAAATTAGCCCCCATCATATTGTATGTATAGTTGGGGTTATTTTTTCCAATGTGCATTACTTTACATTTATCCACATTAAATTTCATTTGCCATTTTGTTGCCCAATCACTTAGTTTTGTGAGATCTTTTTGAAGTTCTTCACAATCTGCTTTGGTCTTAACTATCTTGAGTAGTTTAGTATCATCTGCAAACTTTGCCACCTCACTGTTTACCCCTTTCTCCAGATCATTTATGAATAAATTGAATAGGATTGGTCCTAGGACTGACCCTTGGGGAACACCACTAGTTACCCCTCTCCATTCTGAGAATTTACCATTAATTCCTATCCTTTGTTCCCTGTCTTTTAACCAGTTCTCAATCCATGAAAGGACCATCCCTTTTATCCCATGACAGCTTAATTTACATAAGAGCCTTTGGTGAGGGACCTTGTCAAAGGCTTTCTGGAAATCTAAGTACACTATGTCCACTGGATCCCCCTTGTCCACGTTTGTTGACCCCTTCAAAGAACTCTAATAGGTTAGTAAGACACGATTTCCCTTTACAGAAACCATGTTGACTATTGCTCAACAGTTTATGTTTTTCTATGTGTCTGACAATTTTATTCTTAACTATTGTTTCGACTAATTTTCCCGGTACCGACGATAGACTTACCGGTATGTAATTGCCGGGATCACCTCTACAGCCCTTTTTAAATATTGGCGTTACATTGGCTAACTTCCAGTCATTGGTTACCGAAGCCGATTTAAAGGACAGGTTACAAACCTTAGTTAACAGTTCCGCAACTTCACATTTGAGTTCTTTCAGAACTCTTGGGTGAATGCCATCGGGTCCCGGTGACTTGTTAATGTTGAGTTTATCAATTAGTTCCAAAACCTCCTCTAGTGACACTTCAATCTGTGACAGTTCCTCAGATTTGTCACCTACAAAAGCCAGCTCAGGTTTGGGATTGTCCCTAACATCCTCAGTCGTGAAGACTGAAGCAAAGAATCCATTTAGTTTCTCTGCAATTACTTTATCATCTCTTTAAGCGCTCCTTTTGTATCTCGATCATCAAGGGGCCCCACTGGTTGTTTAGCAGGCTTCCTGCTTCTGATGTACTTAAAAAACATTTTGTTATTACCTTTGGAGTTTTTGGCTAGCTGTTCTTCAAACTCCTCTGTGGCTTTTCTTATTACACTCTTGCACTTAAGCTGGCAATGTTTATGCTCCTTTCTATTTGCCTCACTAGGATTTGACTTCCACTTTCTAAAGGAAGTCTTTTTATCTCTCACTGCTTCTTTTACATGGTTGTTAAGCCACGGTGGCTCTTTTATAGTTCTTTTACTGTGTTTCTTAATTTGGGGTAGACATTGAAGTTGGGCCTCTATTATGGTGTCTTTAAAAAGCGCCCATGCAGCTTGCAGGGATTTCACTTTAGTCACTGTACCTTTTAACTTCTGTTTAACTAACCCCCTCATTTTTGTATAGTTCCCCCTTCTGAGTAAGCAACTGTTCCTTATATAGAGAGGTAAGGACAAACACCCTACCAGGCATTATTTTTTCATTTGCAAACCCCTAAGAATTTTTGAATGGAGATGCAGAACCCTTTGGAAATCTTAGACATAGCCTGCAGACCCCAGGAGATCCACGGACCACAATTTGAAAACCACTGGCCTAATTGAAAGTTACTTGAGCTTAAGTTCCTAGACGCCTAAGTCTCTTGAAAATGAAACAGTATCCTAAATTACTTAAGCTGTCCTTTAAACTTTTAAAACTAATAGCTCTCGCCCCCCTCCCCCTCTCCTTGTTTTTATTCATAGACTGGAAGAGAAAGATATATCTCCCTGCTTTTTCAAACTCCCAACTGATTTTTCAACTTGAGTCTTTTCTTCATTTGGACTAATTAATTTATTCTATGCCTGGAGAAGAGGCTACTTCTGTCAAAAGCTGGTTTAGCACTTCCACAAATTCTGCTTTTTCACTGCAGTGATTTATTTGTGTAGAGACAGAAGGAGGTGGTTGACAAATTAGTGAATTTCTGTTTGTATCACTGTGCATGTATGCAAGAAGACAGAGGAAGGACATTTACTTGAATGCCCAGAACCACTCAAAAGCAAGGGCTGCAGTTACCGGGAAAATCAGTGTTTTTCCATGAGCTGGAAACTTTCCATGATGGGTGGAATTATAAATATTCATAACTTGATAATTGAGTCAATCAGAGCTCAGGTAGTGAGAAGCTATAAAATGGGAGTATGAAAACGCCAAGGTGAGCTCAGTGAATGACCCTGATGAGATACAAAATGGTCTCTGGAGTCACAGAACAGGTTCCAATGCCTGTGATGCCGTTGCAGGTCTCTTGCACCCAGTAGTACAGTTCCCGGGTCCTCTACTACAGGATGAAGCCCTTTATACAGTACATGGCCTACTGTGCCATATTTATGAAGTTTGACCTCAAAATAAAATGTTTTCATCCCTCACTCTTCTTTTATACAGACAGGAAGCCTTTAACTCTAAGTTTTTGATAGAAACTTGTGAATTCAGACTATTTTTTTATTTAAGCGTTTTAAGAGATCATGAGAAGTTTAGGCCATAACATATTTTACATTAAATTCAGATTTCATTTTAAACAGATTTTTAACAAGAAAAAATTAGTTATTTAAATAAAAAACCTGATTTAAATTTTAAAAGTCTATTCTGGAATCTTTAGCCTCAAAGAAAGGCACATTGCCTCATTCAGCAACCTGAGCTGGGTATCTAGGCCTATACTCCAATGGCACCACAGCCTCACACCCCAACTACAGCCCTCCTCCACCGACCAATATCCCCCCATTACCCAACTACACCCACACTTCCCTCAGTCCCAGACCAACACCCCCATGTCCCCTGTGACCCACCACAATTCCCCCCCCCGCGACCAAAGTTACCGCCCTTACCCACCGCGCCCCCCCCCCATAACTCCTTCCATTACCCACCCCAGCACGGCTCGATCTCAGACTGATCCTTCCTCCTTCTCTCCCCCACAGCCCAAGCCACCTACTGCCTCCCCTCTGACCCCATCACCCGGCCCAGGCCCAGGCCCAGCCACGGGGGCAGCACCCACGGGGAACAGGAACCCCGTCACCAAGGTGACAAGAAGGGGCCCCCGGGGACAAAACTAACCGATCTGACAGTGAAACCGAATCGATTCCAGTTCAAGCTGAAGCGGCAGCGTGACCCGGAAACATATGGGAAGGACCGGAAGTGACTGAGAGAGCAGCGACGCGCATGCGCTGAAGTGACTATATCAAGGGAGACCCGCGCCTGCACAGGCATTTCGGTTTAGTAGAGCGGGGAGAGAGGTCAATGTAGAGCGTGTGCGGCCGGGCTGATGTGGGCCGGGTCCTTGTAGCCGCAGCGTAGGGGGCGGTGGTAGCCGCTACCCCGAGCTGAGCGCTCCCTGCGAGCTCTGGAGCGGGCCGGCCGGCTGCCTCGGGGCGCGGCTGCAGAGGGGAGCAGGCTGGGTCCTTATAGCCGAGATCGGGACGGGCGGGGGCCGTGTCTTGGGGGTAGACCTGAGCCGTAGGAAAAACCCTCCCAAATAAGCTACGGCTGGAGGTCCGGGCGCGGCCCGGGGGAGCCCTGCGCTGGGGAAGGAAACCAGCTAAGGGGTGTGCGTGTCACTGCTCCCAGCCAGCCGTTCTGTCAGGATGCCGGGCAGGGAAACACAGGTTTAGAGATTTGCAGTATTGTGGGAGGCCTGTTGGCCCCAGGATATTAGACAAAGTGGGTAAGGTCATATCTTGTATTGGACCAATTTATGTTGGTGAGTAAGACAAGCTTTTGAGGTACATAGAACTCTTCAGTCAATCACTGATAAAAGACGCAAGCACCATATCCCCCTTGGGTGAAGAGTTTTCACAGAATGATCACTCTAGGTCTGATTATGTTGTCCTCATCCTCAAAAAAAAACCCCTGCACAGTTCCTTCAAAAGATGATCTTGGGAGCATAAATTCACCATTAGACACTAAAAATAATGAACTTTAATAAAGAGATTGAGTTTATGGCTCATTACAACAATCTGAAACATGCTAACCTTCCTTTGACTGCAGATGTGTTAACTGCCCACTTCACCTTGCATGATCTTTTAAAACCAGTTAATGCCTTATGCTAAACAGTCTTTTCCACCTTGCCTTTATAGGTGAGGGTCTAAATACCTTTTCCAGACCTGAAGAGCTCTGTGTTAGCTCAAAAGTGTGTCTCTTTCACCACAAGTTGGTCCAATATAAGATACTGCCTCACCCACCTTATTTCATTCATTTAGAAGATGCATGTCAAATATCTCTTTGAAAATATAAAATGTAATTCACAATACTCTACAACATGAGTATAATTTTGCAGTTCTGATCTCAAAAAAGATAGGAAAATACTTCTACATATTAAACCAGACTGGCAATTTTGTTACCTTTGGTTAGAATTTTAGATACATTACCAGCATAACTGACAAGTGTAGTTTCATATCTATGCATGCAATTTGTTGTGCACTCCTGACTTCTGCAATGTACTTCCTGCTAGATGCACATTAACAGGATGCAGCTTTGTGCCATCCATACACATAGTCTGCAGGGGCCAATAGATCTTTCTTCTGTCTGGGGAGTTTAAATATTTCCACTACTGGGGAGGTTCCAGAAAGTGTGTTTCTCCCTCTGAGGATGGCAGCATGAGCTAAGAGGTGGTGATTCAGAGCTGTCAAAAGAAGTTGAATTTGCTGGTGCAGCTCAGTGGAAGAGAAGAAAATAGTTGATGGGTGGCACCAGTTTGCACAATGGCTGTTGTAGATCTAGAGACTTCATTTGGTCTGTATACATGGAAAATGCCCATGTTGCTGAGCATATGAGATGGTTGGTTTATAATGTGCAGATACCCCAAAACACTATCATGTCTCTTTTTTTAAGAGATGGCTGTTGGGGTGTCAGGAGATATTTGGGTCACAAAGTGTCTAAATATCTCCTGACACCCCAAGAACCTCTGGATGTCAATTCTTAGAAGGAACTGGAATATATAAGGGTACAGGGCTTTCCTGGTTTCACCAAAAGAATATCATACAAGGTCTCATGAAAGCATGTGTCATATGGGTCCACCCTCTTAATCTCTACAAGACGTATGGATGATATTTAAGGAGTTATGTATCCCTACATAAATTATGTTTTTAAAGCATGTAAAGTGACATGCCTCAGAATGGTTTCACTAAACAGGAAGTACATGTGAATGAAGTATTCTAAAATTTACAACGGAGGCACATTTAAATATTGAATCAAATGCTAATAGAAGGATATGAAATCAACTTGAAGGAAACACACAAGCAGAAACAAGCTGCTGGAGGTTTATCCTGTTTCCAAACTAAAACAAGGATTTGGGGATTATTACTAGGGGGTGCAGGTTGAACTCCCAATTATTTCTTCAATCTTTGAGGACAGGCTTCTGGCAGGCTTGTAATTATGAAAGGGGTATCAAACTAGGACTGTCGATTAATGGCAGTTCACTCACATGATTAACTCAAAAAAATTAATTGTGATTAATCACAGTTTTAATTGCACTGTTAACAGAATACCAATTGAAATTTATTAAATATTTTGGATGTTTTTCTACATTTTCATATATATTGTATTTTATGTTGTAATTGAAATTATATATATATATATATATCCCTCTACCTCGATATAACGCTGTCCTCGGGAGGCAAAAAATCTTACTGCGTTATAGGTGAAACTTCGTTATATCGAACTTGCTTTGATCCACCGGAGTGCGCAGCCCCCCCACCCTGGAGCGCTGCTTTACTGTGTTATATCCGAATTTCTGTTATATTGGGTCATGTTATATTGAGGTAGAGGTGTATATATTTTGATTACAAATATTTGCACTTAAAAAATGATAAAAGAAATAGCATTTTTCAATTCACCTCATGCAAGTACTGTAGTGCAATCTCTTTGTCATGAAAGTGCAACATACAAATGTCCATTTTTTTTGTTACATAACTGCACTCAAAAACAAAACCATGTAAAACTTTAGAGCCTACAAGTCCACTTAGTCCTACTTCTTGTTCAGCCAATCGCTAAGACAAATACGTTTGTTTACATTTACAAGAGATAATGCTGCCCTCTTCTTATTTACAATGTCACCAGAAAGTGAGAACATGGCACTTTTGTAGCCAGCATTGCAAGGTATTTACATGCCAGATATGCTAAACATTCATATGCCCCTGCATGCTTCGGCTACCATTCTAGAGTAAATGCTTCCATCCTGATGATGCTTGTTAAAAAAATGTGTTAATTAAATTTGTGACTGAACTCCTTGGGGGAGAACTGTATGTCCCCTGCTCTGTTTTACCCGTATTCTGCCATATATTTAATGTTATAGAAGTCTAGGGTGATGACCCAGCACATGTTGATCATTTTAAAAACACTTTCACTGCAGATTTAACAAAATGCAAAGACAGTACTGATATGAGATTTCTAAAGAGAGTTACTGCACTCAACCCAAGGTTTAAGACTCTGAAGTGCCTTCCAAAATCTGAGAAGGATGAAGTGTGGAGCATGTTTTCAGAAGTTTTAAAAGAGCAACAGTCTGATGCGGAAACTACAGAACCCAAAGCACCAAAAAAAGAAAATCAACCTTCTGCTGGTGGCATCTGACTCAGATAATGAAAATGAACATGTGTTGGTCCGCACTGCTTTGGATGGTTATTGAGCAGAACCAATCATCAGCTTGGACGCATGTCCCCTGGAATGGTGGTTGAAGCATGAAGGGACATAGGAATCTTTAGCACATCTGACATGTAAATATCTTGCAAAGTTGGCTACAACAGTGCCATGTGAACGCCTGTTTTCACTTTCAGGTGACGTAAACAAGAAGCAGGCAGCATTATCTCCTGCAAATAAACAAACTTGTTTGGCTGAGTAATTGGCTGAACAAGATGTAGGACTGAGTGAACTTGCAGGATCTAAAATTTTACATTGTTTTATTTTTGAATTCAGTTTTTTGTACATAATTCTACATTTGTAATTCAACTTTCATGATAAAGAGATTGCATTACAGTACTTGTATTAGGTGAATTGATTACTTTTCTTTTTTACAGTGCAAATACTTGTAATCAAAAATAAAGTGAGCACTGTACACTTTGTATTCTGTGTTGTAATTGAAATCAATATTTGAAAATGTAGAACACATCCAAAAATATTTAAATAAATGGTATTCTATTATTGTTTAATAGTGCGATTAATTTTTTTTAATTGCTTGGCATCCCTAAACCAGACTTTGTTTGAAAATGCAGAGGAAAGAACTTAGGGTAAGCTACCTTGTAGGAGATGGGGAATGCCAAGTTAGTTAACATTAGTCTAGAGAAAGTGTGTTATGATTGTTTTATATGTAACCATTTGATTCCAATATTCGCTATCCCTTGAATTTCTGTTCTTTGATAATTTTTAAAAGGTTTATTGTGAAAGCATCTGACAAATGAGAAACAGGAAACAATGTATTTCCTGTCATTGAAAGTGAACAGGCCTGTTCCAACCTTTTCCCAGGGTTGGGTTGGGATTTTATAAGGCTGTAGAGTCTCCTGTTGATCACAATACCCTTTGCACACAAAAGAAGCTCTCCCTTGGTATTACCCCACAATGGCCTTTCTACTCTAACGACCCAATTGAGAGGACATGGATTCAGTCTTCCTCTCAAAGGTTTAACACTCAGGGAGTAATTTCTTCAAAAACAAAATAATATTTATTTAACACAATATTCCCTAATACAATAAGTCTAATCCATATACTGAAAGAATAAACTAAACATAACAGCATTAATTAGAATACCAACAAACTCTATCAACATATACATATTCAAATATTCAGTATTATAATACTCAAATACCCGATACTATGATACTATACAATTAACAAAGTTTTGATTGGTTACATTCTGCATGCAATGGACAGTCACATGCCTTGCTATCAGCATTCTGCATTAAACATATACACATGGCCATCTAGCTTTATTAACTCAGGCATATGCATACAAATACATGCTTCAATTGAAGGCTAAAAATCATTAGGCTTACTTCTTCTGATATCTTGACTCTCTCTGAAAGGGTCTTTTGATCTGTCAAAACCTGGTGTTGCTGCTACTTCTGCCTTCTCTGATTTTTAGCTCTTTTAGTTGCTTTTCTTCTTCTGATCTGTTTATTCCTTTCACTCCAGTGCACCTTCCTCTCATTCCAATGAGTGGTTGCCAAGTCTCACAAGATAATAAAGCTGTACTGCCTTCAAAACAAGCCCCAAACAAGCCAATCCACGTACCAACAAACAATATTGGCCATTGTTACAGTAGATAGAAATAAAAGTATTTTTTCAGTACTACAACCCCCCTGTACCAGACCAACCAACCACCCTGTACCCACTAGTACAGGTGGCCATGGCAGCCAGCCACATGGAGTAGTCAGGGGGGCATGCAGCACGCAGTGAGTAGCAAGCAAGCACATGCAACAGCTATCCGTACCCCCCTCAAATCACAACCCTCCCTGTACCAAACCAGCCAACCCCCCTTTACATAGTAGTCGAGGCAGGAGGTCAGTGGAGAGAGAGAGAGCAGGCACTGCAGGGTATGCAAGAAGCAAGCACATGCAGCAATCTGACACTCAGGAGGAACAAATTCCAAACTGCCCAAAAGCAAAAGGAAAAAACCCAAAACAGAAGCACTTAGCTATTAAAGCTTTTTTTTTAAAAAAGCTAATAAGCCACGAGCCAATCACACTGTACTGCAGGAAATCAAAAAAAAAAAAAAGAGGCAGCAGCCACCTCCCAGAAAATCCCCCAAACAAGCAACAAGCTACTTAAAGAAATGATAAGCCAATTACTTCCAGAAATAAGCCAATTTCCACTTGCTTTAGGCTGACTTAGAAAGCTGTCAGCACTCTGGCTTATATACAGTTGATCCACTAATCAGCATTGAGCCCTTTAGAATGTGGTTCTAAAGCCCTGATTGAAAACCTGCACCTTTAGAACTAGACCTGTTTGAAGACTTGTCTTCTACCTGACTGACCCCTCCCTTCAGGAGTGACCCTTGTTTCACCCAGTCTGCCTGCCTGTCACTGGCTGAACAGTCTAAGGTCACTATTTTGGTTTTCACCACTCTGATTCCTTGTGCTCACCATTTTGTTTTCCCCACTGTGACTGCTTAAAACTATCTTTATTAATTATTTAAATTCTTATAATTACCAAACAAATTACATACTTATATACACCTTATTATGTTTCACTGTCACCACTCCCATTTTGCTAATTTACATAAGCCCAAATCTCAATCTTTTCTCTGCTTCAGTTAATGGTGACAGATCAGCACCATTGATGTTGGCCAGCACCTAGTGCTGAACAGCCTTTTCGGCATACAGAAAGCAGCTGAAAAATCCTCTGTATAATTGGCTTCCTCACAGAGACATGCTCACCACTGTTTCTCTCCCTGACTGCTGGTTTTCTTTTAGCTTTCTGATTGCCCTCTGTCTCACACACAGCTGTAACCAATCAATGCCCCAACACCTGTGTTTACAATCAGTTCCCAGGGAAACCCCTCAGCCCACATGGCTTAGCTTCTGTTCAGGCCTTGCTATTCTAGGTAGCGCATTGGGCAGTGGCTTGTATAGTTTCAACTGTCACTAGACAAAGGGACATTTAATTGCTCCTTCCATTTAGCCTGGTTAAAGAATGCTCAGTACAGCCATCAGCTTTAACAGGTCTGTGATTGATGATAGCCATTAATACCTTCCAACATCATAATACACTTACTGGCTCATCTCAGGCCTGGTGTGAAGTGTGTATCTGTCTCATGTTGGGTCTTAAATCTGTTGGGATTGTTACCCTTTAAACAAAATTCTGTATTGCACCCACAGTTTGTATCTTGCCTGATAGTATAGGGTAACTTCCTGTAGCACTTGCGCTTTGTGTTATGGCCAACCCTGGAGTTCGTCGTTTTGCTGCCTGTAGCACTTCATCCTGGTTGGTCCTTTGTTGGATTGCCTGGAGCCTCCCATCAAAGATGTGAAGGTATGGTAGCATGTTGATAGACTCTTGTCTCCTGTTTCACAGAGCTATCTGTGTTATACTCTGGCAGGTTATCTGCCACCAGTACTTTATCCTCCAATCATAGCACTAGAGTCTCAATAACATACATTGCAGTCAGTTGGCTGTACTTAGCAGTATCTTCTTTATGATGATGTCTCAGAGTTTGATCAGACTGCACCCAAGATGCCCAAAGGTGAACTGATAGAATCAGTCTGTTGCAAAAAGCCCAGTGAGTAAGTGGCTTCTTTTCTCTATGAGCATATCCACTTTGTGTTTGTCAGGGCTCTGTTACCAAAGGCTGTGAGCTACAGGCTTTGCATCAGTGCTGCTCCTGTTCTTCCTCCTGAAGCAACACACTGTAGCTCTAGCTGCTCTGCAGAGTTATAGTACTTTAGGACCGGTGCCTCATTAATGATTTTCTTTACTCTTTCAAATGCCTATTCTTGGGTCTCTGGCCATTCCACGGCTGCATCATGGTATATTGAAAGTCTCAAAGGTTCACAGGTTTCTGATAGATGTGAGCAGAATCTGGAAAGATTCCTACAAATTGCTGGACTTCCTTCACATCCTTTGCTTTGCGTAATGGCTCTATTTTTCAGGATCAGACTGGAATCCCTTGGAGGTCAACAGATGTCTGATTTAGTGGACCTCAGTTCTCTTCAGCTTATCTGCATTCATCCTCATATCCTGCTTCTGGCACCCGTTTAGGCGTTGTTGCAGCTTGGTATATAGCCTTGGATTGTCTCTTCCTTGATATCTCCTTCGCCTACAATAAGAATGTCATTAGCCTCAGTCTTAATGCCTGGAAGTCCTTTAGTACCTGGTTCAGTTTACACCAAAACACCTCTGGGGCCAGGCTGATGCCCATAGGCATTTGTATCCAGAAGTACCTGCCAAAAGGTGTAGCAAAGGTTGTCAAATGGCTGGATGACTTATCTGGCTCAATCTATCAGAAGTTAGATCCCATTCTTGACATCACAAAGAGTGAACACGTCTGCCCTGGAAAATAGGGCTATATGTCCCCAGTTGTTGGTAAAGGGTAGGGACTTTTATTCAGTGCCTTGTTCACTGGAGATCCTCAGTTTACCTGAAGGTTTTCTTGCCACTGCAAGGCTGCTGATCCACTCTTGGCTAGTTTCAACAGGTTTAATGATGCATCTTCTTTGCAAGCTTGCCAGTTCCTTCTTCAGTGGCTCCGCCAAGGCTAATGAAACTCTACATTTTGGTAGACTCACAGGCTTCACATTGGAGTCTATTTCTAACTTTAGTTTGCCATCTGGGTGTCCATCTCCTTGAAATATGTCTTTATAATCTGTCATAGTGCTGGCCAGAGCCTACAGTGACTGTTCTCCCTGCTCTCTCAAATTGAGGATATTTTGGTGTTTTACTGTGATCAGATCCATGACTTGCACTGCCTTCCTTCCCAACAGTTGGTGGTATCCTGTGTGTGAGCACAAATGTAACAGAGCCAATCTATGCCCAGGCAAAATTATATTATAGGGAACTGAGCATGGATCAGGTGCATGCAGTTCCCTACATGAAGAAAGTCTCCACCACATGTGCCTTCATGTCCAAGGACCAATGTGTATCCACAGGCCCAGGTACAGCTGCCTCGTCCATATCATCTTCAACCTCTTCATCTCTGGGAAGCACTCTAGCGTCCTCAAAGAGGGATATATGATGAGATATATGGGGATCCAGAGGCAACGTTGTTTCAGAATA
The DNA here is from genome assembly GCF_020497125.1 of Mauremys mutica. Lineage (NCBI taxonomy): Eukaryota > Metazoa > Chordata > Testudines > Geoemydidae > Mauremys > Mauremys mutica. Next base: position 97,195,945 of record NC_059076.1, on the reverse strand, counting down.
GGGAGAGGAAGCATTTCATACCATCAGCCAGTCCCCACAATCATTATGCTAGCAATGAAGTGCCTAGACAACAAGGCTGAATATTGACTAGGTGTAGGAGACATGATATAATCCTGGGCACCTGGCCACCATGTCTGTGATTATCAGGCATGCATTGCAGACAGCCATCATGTTCAATGAATAGATCCACTTCTATTCATGTAGGCATATGCATCTTCTCTTGAATTCCTGTGTCAACACCCATTATCAATTGATTCCAGTACTGATGGGATGTTTGCTATTTCAAAGAATTCTCTCATGCTCGTTTCTGGGTGTGTGTTTCAGTGTTTGTGTAAATCAACATATGTCTCAGGAGGACCCTTAGAAATTGGAATGGTATATATTTTCACTTCTGAGGTTTTCACTAAGCAGCAATTTGTTCTTCTATGTGCTTTCTGATTGTACCAGCACCTTCATTCCCTCCCCCCAATCCCTTACTCATTATTTTTGCAATCTGATTTTTTAATTCAGGATCTGATAACCCCAATCTTGAAAGGAAATTCTTGTTTTGATTTCTTCTTAACAGTTGATGTCTCTTGTGCATCCTCTTTAAACACTGTCACCTGAACACCAATACAATTTGACTGACTGCTCTGGAATAATACTTTTCTAATGTGTGCAGTATTCTGGAAGAGAGTGGGAGTTTGAGATACTTAAATGCACATGAAATGCAAGTTTCTGTCCTAGTTCCCTCTTACTTTCTTTTCCATTTTCTTCTTCCTTTAACTTTACTGTTACTGAAAGATTTAGATCCAATTATATTAAGCCCATGATGCTACCTAAAAATAATGCTTTTAATTTAAAACCTTAATTTACAAGTTATCCAACACGGTCACTAAGGTAGTGGCCCACCCTAAAGGAATTTCCAGGATATTACTAGGGTGCTTGTCTCTGTTATACAGAAGGCTCCCCAGAACAAACTAGCCGTCTGTTCTTTCAGTAGGGTCAATGTCCCCTTCAGTCTGCTCCTTCCCTCACTGCTGCTGAGGTAGCCTCTCAGTGCTGCTGAGGTAAAAGTTGTCCTTCAGTGGCAGAGACAGAAGCCCGCTTGGCTGTTGGAGTAGCTGCTGCTGCAGCCCTCTGCTGGCTGGGTTGCTGGAGCAGCCGTTGTCTGTGGCAGCCTTGGAATTCTATGGTTGCTGCTGCTGCTGCTTCTGTTGCTCCTTTGCAGGTAGGTCCTCTTCTGTAGAGTTATATTGCTGCTGCTGCTGCTACTTCTCAGGTGGGGCTTCTTCCTTGCAGGTATCTCACAGCTTCTGCTCTCCTTCAAGGTTCCAATCCCACTACAAGGTCAGCCTTATATACTGCTTGGCCTCCCAGGCTCAGGCAATCAGCTTCCAGATTTTCTTTTCTCCACCCACTAGCCCCAACCAGTCATGTGTACCTACATGTGACAGGAACGTTCATGTATCCCTATGGAAGGGCTTTTCTGCTGAGTCGTTCCCCAACGGAAGTGATGCAATAGTGTATCTCTATTGCATCATCTGGAAATGATGCAACAATGTACCTCCATTGCATCATCCCTGTAGCTGCCATTACTGGATTTTCTCATTTTAAACTATTAATTCTTTTTTAATTAAAACTTTAATCTTAAAATTAATTACTGTTTCATGCATTTCAAAGGGTCCTGATATTATCCCCACTCTTTAATTGTCTAATTAAAAGTTATAATTTTGCCAAATTGGAAACCCCTTCTGAGATTTTTCTGCAAGCTTTTATTTAAGGTGTTTATAAGGTAATTCAATCAGCTAGAGGCAAAAATCTCTTGCTACATTACCATTAATCCCTGATGGACAGAGTGGAACCACAGTACTGCCAGATTGGATATATAACAAAAAGTCTCCCCAAATAGTACAGTATGGTGGTATATTCTAAAGGGTTACCTATTCCTCCAAGAAAACACTTAAAATGATCATTTCTGCTATGTTTCCTTAGGCAGATGCTGGACCCTTTTTAAAAATAGGTATTGTCCATGTGAATTATCAACAGTTTCATCAACTTGGGCCCAAGATAAAGAGCTCACCAATCTGTGGCATAAGCAGCAATAAAACATGAGTCTACACATCTTCAAACTTCTGCACCATATCCCCTGGACTATGCTTTGTCACTTTCTCTACATTACTGTAGGGGATTTTTTCACCTAAAAGAGAATGGTATAGTGAAGATGAGTAACGATAAAATTTTATGTAAGCTTGTAAATCACTACATTCAAAAGGTTAATCTATTTAATGGTAAAATAATTCAATTTCATTGTACTTTTATATGAAAGTATGTCAAGTCAGGGAGATTTTTATTATGACAGGTGTAAGTAATTTAACAGAATTTTAAAAAGATCGACAATACTATCTGAGAAGCAGGGATGTGATGTGAACATGTGCACTGCCATACTGGAATTAAACTAGTATTTCCATTATATTGTACACCTTTCGGGGCAACGGTGCTCTTTTTTTATGTTTATACAGTGACTAGCACATTTGGATTCCTTATCTCTGATGGGGCTCCTACATGCTACCGCAGTACAAATAATAACCTACTGTAGTACAGTAATGTCTCTGCTATGGCTAATGCTAAATATTTCTGAGGAAGACCTATCCTCTCATAATACACCAAATTGTGCTATGCCATAGTTTCTTCCTGACCACTCACAGTGATCAGTTTATGCCCTAAAGTGTGATAATTGGTAATCTTTTTTATTTTGTATTTACATTGCTATCATCATACCGTTTGCTATTTTATATGCTGTAACTTTCTCATAACTTCTTTCAAACTACAGGAAATACACCTGACCATTTTGATTTGTCCAGGGGATGAAATAATTTTGGGGAAGGAAACGTTTTCCAGAGGTGCATGCATTCTCTTTCTCACCATACTTATGGATTTGTGTAGGTCAATGCTGTTTTTCAGAGATAGTACTGTTATCAGAAGATTTGAACCCAACTATCTTTTTAATTTAAAACTCTATTTTCAGTTTGCCTCTTCCAGTATTAAAGTAAAGACTGTGGCCCGCCCTGTGGATTTTCCAGAGAAAAGCCACTAACCAAGGTCAGCTAACTTTCCCCTTGAAGGACACGGATACAGCCCTCTGATCAATAATAGGCAGCAAGCAGTAAATTCCTCAAAAACAAAAATAATATTTATTTAGAAGTGAGAGGTTACAATAAAATTGTGCAGAGAGATTAGCAAATTTGGCAGGCGACCAACTTGGCTTAACAGTGAAATCTTCAGTGAGCTTAAACTCAAAAAGGAAGCTTACAGGAAGTGGAAATTTGGATGATGTCTAGGGAGGAGTATAAAAATATTGCTAGAGCATGCAGGGGTGTAATCAGGAAGGCCAAGGCACAATTGGAGTTGCAGCTAGCAAGGGATATGAAGGGTAACAAGCAGGGGTTCTACAGGTATGTTAGCAACAAGAAGAAGGTCAGGGAAAGTGAGGGACCCTTACTGAATGGGAGAGGCAACCTAGTGACAGATGATGTGGAAAAAGCTGAAGTACTCAATTCGTTTTTTGCCTCAGTCTTCACAGACAAGGTCAGCTCCCAGACTGCTGTGCTGGGCACACAGTATGGGGAGATGAGCAGCCCTCAGTTGTGAAATAACAGGTTAAGGACTATTTAGAAAAGATGGACATTCACAAGTCCATGGGTCCAGATCTAATGCAGCCAAGGGTGCTGAGGGAGTTGACTAATGTGATTGCAGAGCCATTCGCCATTATCTTTGAAAATTGGTAGCGATTGGGGCAGGTCCCAGACAACTGGAAAAAGGCAAATATAGTGCCCATATTTTAAAAAGGGAAGAAAGAGAACTTGGGGAACTACAGACCAGTCAGCCTCATTTCAGTCCCTGGCAAAATCATGGAGCAGGTCCTCAAGGAGCACTTGGAGGAGAGGAAGGTGACCAGGAACAGTCAACATTGATTCACCAAGGGCAAGTCATGCCTGACCAACCTGATTGCCTTCTATGATGAGATAACTGGCTCTGTGGATATGGGGAAAGAGGTGGATGTGATATATCTTGATTTTAGCAAAGCTTTTGATACGGTCTCCCACAGTATTCTTGCCAGCAAGTTAAAAAAGTATGGATTGGATGAATGAACTATAAGGTGGATAGAAAGCTGGCTAGATTGTCGAGCTCAACAGGTAGAGATCAACAGCTCGATGTCTAGTTGGCAGCCGGTATCAAGCGGAGTGCCCCAGCGCTTGGTGCTGGGGCAGGTTTTGTTCAACATCTTTATTAATGATGTGGATGATGGGATTAATTGCACCCTCAGCAAGTTCGCAGATGACACTAAGGTGTGGGGAGAGGTAAAATAGTCAGAGGGGATTTTATAGCAGCCTTTAACTACCGGAGGGGGGTTCCAAAGAGGATGGAGCTAGGTTGTTCTCAGTGGTGGCAGATGACAGAAGAAGAAGCAATGGTCTCAAGTTGCAGTGGGGGAGATCTAGGTTGGACATTAGGAAACACTATTTCACTGGGAGAGTGGTGAAGCACTGGAATGGGTTACCTTGGGAGGTGGTGGAATCTTCATCCTTAGAGGTTTTTAAGGTTCGGCTTGACAAAGCCTTGGCTGGGATGATTTAGTTGGTGTTGGTCCTGCTTTGAGCAGGGGATTTGACTAGATGACCTTGTGGCAGGGCAATGACTCACAGGTGCAGCGCCTCCTGCTGGTTGTCCTGGGAATTAGCTCTTCCAGCCCAGAGTGCCCTATACAGGCCAGTATCTCGCCTGCTGCTGGCCCTGTGTCCTTCCCAGACCATGGTGCTCTTTGCCCAGGCGTTTTGCCCACCACAGTACCCCTCACTCTGGGTCTCCCCTCCCAGAATAGAGGCCCCAGGATCTCTATTGGTAGCTTCAAGTGCGCTCCACACATCTCCAAACTTCGATACCCACAATCCTGAGTTTTTTAACTGAATGAGCTTCATTTCAAAATCTTCAACACCCATCCACTGAAATACTGACAAATCCAAGTCACTTTCATTGAACTTTTCAGGTTTAATTAGAAAAGAAAGCACTGGGCCAAATCGCTGGAAATCTTGAAATCAGTCAGAAAATTCTGATTCCAGTTCTTGCATGTACATTCCAATCTTATCGACACTGACAGTGCAACATGTCAATAGCTGTTTTATGTGTTAGAAGTAGCGGAAAGTCAAAGTTCGAATAGCTCGAGAAAAAACTGCTAGTATTACAACAAATGCCCTCCAGGTTTCATAAAGCTCCAGACCATTTGCCCTGCACTCTGGAGACGGAGGTTGAGTTTGTTTAGGTGAGCGGTAATGTCAGTTAGAAACATGAGCTTACACAGTCACTTACATTTGTCATCATCCAGTTCAGGGTAGTTTTGTCCTTTTTCCAACAAAAAGGCCTTGATTGCATCAAAACAGGTTACAAAGCGCACCAAAGCCTTGCCACAACTTAGCCATCAAATGTTGCTATGAAGTGGAATGTAGTTATAAGCACTGTCCATCTCTTCTAGCAGTGCTTGAAACTGTCTATGAGTCAAAGCAGATCAAGCAGCAAGGAAATGCACAATTTGCACCACTGTATTCATCACATTATTAAGCTCTGAATTAGAAATTTTAGCACACAAGTTTTCTTGATGGATGAGAAAGTGAAATTTGACTGTCAGATGGCCAATTTGATCTTCAAGTAACTTTACAAATCCCTTCTGTTTTCCAACCATGGCAGGAGCACCATCTGTTGTCACACAAAATATTTTTCTGATGTCAACTCCTCATTCTTCAAAATGGTTTACAAAAGTTTCTGCTAATCTTCCCCTTTTGTTGTGCCATGCACAAATCCTCTTGGATTTAATTGGGAGCACAATATCTTGCAACAACTGCCAAACATGGAACTTCGTTTATATCCACGCTCTCATCAACTGCAATGCCAAACACTGCTGTGTCTTTTAATGCAATTGTCTGCTTGTCATTAATGTTTTCTGCCATTTTGCTTATGTGTCTCTCACCTGTTTTGGCAGAGACAGGCAGTTCTTTTATTCTAGATACGATTTCATCTTTATTTGGCAAATCATTGAACAAAACCACCGAACTGCTGAGAAAAGCTTTTTATATATTCCCCATCTGTAAACAGCTTTCTGTTTTTTGCAATGCACTGTGCAATCTTGTAACTTCCTTCTGTGGCTTGATTTTTACTTACACTTAAGCATTTAAAAAAACCTGCTTTGCTTCTCATATCCTGCTACTGCCTTTTTGATCAATTCAGTCTTGTCTGCTTCGTCCAGAAAGGTTTTCTCATGCTTCATTTGAAAATGTCGTTGAACACTTGATGTGCGACAAAAAACACTTTCACAACAGAAAGCACAAACAGCACAGTCCTTCTTTTGAATAAATCCAAATATGTCTGTCCAAGAAGGCTGAAATAAATGGACATCTAACTTTGCTTTCTTAGGAGCTGACATTTTGTCAAATGTACCCCTCAATTTACAGTGGAAAAAAAAATTGTGACAGACGGCACGCACAATGTCAAACATGTGTTGTTCCACGTGATGTGATAGTGATGTAAGCAGCAAATCAGGACTTAAAAATATCCCAGTATAGTGGTGCTGGAACAATTTTTAAGGTGGGGGTGCTGAGCTGTGCCCCCTCTTGCCCCTGTCTGTACCCCTCACTGCCCCCTCACTGGGGGCGGCTGCAGAGCCCCGGGCCAAGGCCAGGAGCAGAGCCCCAAGCCAGCAGCCAGGAACCCAGGATGGCAGCAGAGCCCCCAGGACTAGTGTCCAGACCCGGGGCTGGCAACATGATGAGCGGGGCTGGCAGACGGGACCCCAGGTGGCAGGGGGCTGGTGGTAGGACCCCAGGCCGGCAGCAGAGCTCCGAGGCCAGCAGCCTGGACCCGGGCAGTGTGAGTGCCACTCAAAATCATATTGCATGCCGCCTTTGGCATGCATTCCATAGGTTGCCAATCCCTGGTATACAGGGAAGTTTGAGATTGCAATGGTAGATTAATCATAGTCTATATAGCCTTATGCCCACACTAGCAGTGATATGATTGATCCTCAGAAGGAAGACTAGCTTATATAGTGTGACCTGTATATGAACTTCATTCTGTTGAGGGACTTTGTTGTTTAGATGCATGTTGTGTTAGTCATACTAGTGGGAACAATCAAGTTACAACATTTCTCAGGCTGCTTGGGCCTCCTCTGTTGAGGGCTTTGAACTTTAATCTAGACCTTAAGTTAGACTCTATATTCTTGAAAATTTTAACATTTAAGCATTTCGGGTAACATCTATGCAACTTAAGTAGTCAGACACATCCATCACAAGGACCGCGCATCCCATTTCAAACAAAGGCTTCTCAGGGTTCATTTTCTTTATATGACTATATCCAGTTTGATTACTGATTTTTTCATTTTGTACTTTTAATACCTCATAAATACTTATTCCAGAGGACATCACAAAGATAATTTAATTTGTTTTAAATTAAAACAAAAAGTTACTGTTTGCTATTGCTGATATTAAGTCAAGAGGGTAAAAGTTGTTTGTTTTATACTGAGATGTTTGAAGATATATTTAGGCAGGCATTATAAAAGAACAGATAGTATAAAAACACCAGGGAGAGTTAGGGAATTCTAAATTTAATCACATTAGAATAAAACCATCTCAAGGAAATAATCAAGAAAGCTCAGCTGGCATCATAAACTATAAGATCATAGTACTAGAGGTTTCTGAATGATAGAAGACTTCAAGATTAAATAACAACTGCAGAACTAGATACTAGAAGTGCTTTGCTGTACTGTATATAATTTTTTTAAAAAACTGTTTTATGTAAAGAAAAGCCAGAATATAAATTATAAAACACATTTCAAATTTAAATGGACTGAAAATCTTTAATATTTGCAACAGAAGTTGTGAAAGCTTATTGGGCAGAGGAAGGGGGAATCTTTTAAGTTGTACAAGTGGAGATGGTTATATTGGGGAAAATAATGGAAACCCGCAATACTGTTTTCAGGTGCTAGTTAATCATATTCTAATGATAAAATATTGATTTGATCACTGTAATATTTGGAAAAAAGCTGGACAAGAACAGCATGTGCTGAATCAGTGCTAAACTTTTCACCCAACTACATTAACGTTCAGCTTGGTTGGTATGATGCAGTATGCAGTTCTTCGCTGTGTGCAATAAACAGGCATGATGTTTCTGTCTGAAAGTAGGAGCCAAAAGCATTTACAGTTATGGCTTTGTGAGAATGGGATAATATCTTGCAATGATAGAAAAACATCAGTTCATGCCACCACTGTAAGGTACTGGATATTTAAATGTATAGTACACTTAATAATAATATACCTAATGCAAAAATACAATGTGAAATATATGAACATATTTTCATGTTATACTACTACTCTGTTATACTGTAGTTAAGGGTTTATAGGTGTTCATACTATAAAAATTGATTTATAGGTGTGAACATATTCCAGTTTTAAAAAAAGGAGTCCAAGTGTCCACTTAAGGGTTGAAAAACATGTTTTCATACAATTTGAAATGATGATTTCATCACTATTAAGATTACTTTTATTTATTGTTGGGTGTCTCATTTGCTTTTTTGTTTTTGTTCTGAAGTTCTGAGATAAGAATGTTACCTGTTCAGATAATAAACTGGAAAATGTTACATCTGGGTTACTGAGGAGTTAGTTGGGCAAATTGTTGCAATAAAATCTGGAATAGAGTTTTTGTATGTTCACAGAAATGCTGAGAAACACAGAATACCTTTGACTGACATTCATCCCAGTGTAAAGGGTCAGCACAAGGATCTAAACACAATATAAGCTCTATGTTAATTGTGCACATGGTGTGTAAGGTCATGTGTGGTATTGTGTATTTCCATCAACCCCATAACATTTAAAAGGAGGGATTTTTTCCTCCTTATTTATGGTACACTGATATTAATACAATAAAATTCTCTTTAGGTCAGTACATAACAGAGGCAACAAGAATGCAATCTCAACAGCAGATATTTTTTACATTCACAATCAGGAATTTACTTTGCAGGAGGTATCAGACTTTTTAAAAAATTCCCTACTTTAAATATTAAATAAGAACAGCTGAGAAATTTTAAGATTTTGACAAAGCAATAAAAGCCTGAAAATTAATCCTTGTATGTCATGGTCACCACAGGTCCAAAAGCTCTGTGAATAGCAGCCGTGTTCCAAAGTGGTATTCTTATTTATTTGGATTGTTGTTGTTTTTTAATCTTAAATGTCTTTTTCCAAAATCTTCAGGCACCTTTGATGTCCCATTAAATGTTCAAACAAATTAAACAAAATAGTGCAGTAATTTTCTCAACCCATAAAACTCCCTCCCCAGAAACCATTTGTCCCAGACAAAGCACCTTTATTGCAGCAGCTAATTGATCTGTTATAATTCAGGCCAGTTATGCAACTAAATGGAATCTGTTTATAGGAGGGATGGCAGCTTGCAAATCAGCCTGGAGATAATTGCTAAATAAGGTAGTCTCATTTCAAAGCCATATTCCCATATAAACTAATATGGGAATTAAATTTCTTAGCCTTAGGTCATAACATAAAAGATAAATCCATGTTTTAAAATCAACACGGCTAAAAAAATGGATACAAATTTTAAAAATACAAATACTAAAAACATGAGATTAACTTGTCTCCTAAAATCACCCTTCTGCCCCTCTGAAACTATATACAAAAATAAAGTAACAAGGGTTAAATGACAATATTTCATCTAGGTCATAAGAAGTCTCTTTCACATACTTTTTTCTTGTTTTATGTCTCTCAATACCAGCATAACTCCCTTCCAAATGGGCTGTTTACATAAGCCCTCCTTAAAATATTATTCAAAATATTTATTGTAATTATGAATACCCTTTAAATGAGAAAGCCAAGGGGACATATTTATTGTATGGACAACTGTCATGACTGGTTGTTTGCAAATATCTACTGCTCTAAGCTTGATTAGAGATTTCACACCCAAGCCAGGTCAAGTTCTAAGAAGCCCAAGGAATATGAAGAACAACGGATTTGCAAAAGCAAGGGGAATGGTAGGGAGTGTCTTGTTAAGCTGTTCCTCCAGACATAACCTTGGAAGATGCTGTAGATTCATATGCTGAATATGCAGCCAATAATCAATATAAAGGTAGTGAGCTTTAGTTGAAATAGCACTCTCCCCTGTCTCTTCCTTAAATAAAGCAGCTATTTGGGAGGGTGAATATTCTCCTTAAAAATTTGTTTTGCATTCTAACTCCCTCAGGTCTTTCCAGCGCCAAATTTGTTCACCATATAATATTTGGGCATGGACTTTAGCCTTGAAAACTCTGAGAGCCAGAGTTGTTAAATTTCCCCCATGGATCCAGTGAAATGAAGCACTATTTGAATAGAACTTAAGACTCTCTTCTGTATTTCCTCTATATACCTTCTCTTATGCCATTGGCCATTATATGTGAAATGAGTACCCAGATAGGGGAAAAACCTGACCGGTTCAATATATCCACCTTCCATTTATAGAGCCTAGTCTGTGGCCAGAGGAAATTACTTTAGTTTTCTGATCGTTTATGAGCAGGTGTTCCTGCTGGCAAAAAGAGCTGAAATCCTCTAACGTGTACTTCAAACCTACAGGAGTTTGGGGGCAGCAAAAGCATATTGTCTGCATAAAGAACAACTGACACAAATTGGTCCAAAACTTTGGGAGGGAAATACCACACCCTTATATACTAAAATGTATATGGGAATATGATTAGGATGGGGATCCCCCTAAAAGCAAGGTTCCTGAGACCCTATGTGGAGAGAAGGGTTTTAGTGGAGTGGGAAGTTGTGGGGGAGAGGAGAGAATGGAACACAATTTCCCTGGAATTATAAAAAGGCCTTTTTCTCTTTGAGCAGCATTTAGTTGAGACAGCCTAATGCACTTATTTACAGAGCTAGATTGTAGGTTGCTTATTACTATCAGGTTTCTAATTCCAATTTATCATAGCATATCACTAATACATTGTAATAAGATGTGATAAAATATATCATAAACCCTGATTTAAACATGAAATTTAAATTTAAATGTTTTAATGTTAATTTTATTTACAAAGCAGTGCAAAAGCACTTGGTGTTTGGTTAGTTCTTATGCTTTTGCATGGACAGTGTAGAGGCCACTGACTGCATTATGCTCCTACATGATGTTCTGTCCTGAGCCAAATCTGGGGTAGGATGCCTGTGAGGGACAGATGTCTGTTGATGCCATCCAGTCATCACATTTTTTTATTTTCCAGGGGGTCTCTTCCATCCTGCTTTTATTTAGTCAAAGTCAAAGATGATTTTCATGGGGAAGTTGGTAGGAATGTTGAGCAGATGAACAATCACCTTAGAGAGTGCTGGGTGACCGTTTGAGAGAGCACGGGACCTGTTTAGTTAGAAAATGGATCTCTTCGTTTGACTTGAATTTGTTCCATTTGATATTTTTCCGTCATTCAGAGATGCTTCAGTTGAATGGTATCCAGCTTCCTTTCTGTCTTTGACAAGGAGGTGCCATGTTTCAGTCCATAGGTCAGAATATTGGATTCAACCCCTTTTACAGTAAGAGGAGATGGTGGCATTTCAAATATTGGAAAATTCTTGATTGGAAGCCTTTCGTAAGACAGGTAGAAAAAACACCTCAAAAAGCACACAACACCAGAGCATTATATATCCTCAGCTTCTTCTCTCTACTTATGGTGTTTGGTTTGTGAAAGATGTTCTTGGTGAGGCCCCCATTACTGAAGAACCTTTTGCAGTGTGGGCTTCAAGTTCTCTCTCAATGCAGCCTATGTTATTGACAACAAAGCCAAGGTAGGTGAAATCACTGACAATCTTAACTGGATGGTCACCCACGAAGTTGCTGGAGTCTGCAGCATGTTCAAAATCTCTGACCAGAAGTTTTACCTCAATTAATGTTCAGGCCAACTTTTGCCACTGAGCTTTCCAGGGCTTCAAGTGACACTACTATCTTTGCTGCTTCAACAACTAGAGCTATGGAATCTGCAAAATTGACATTGGTGAAGTTTTTATCATCAAGGTATATGTGTAAAATAAATTTACTTAATTTCTGGCCCTGGCCAGCACATCCCTTGGCCCGCGCCACTTCCCACAGTCCCCATTGGCTTGGAGCGACGAACTGCGGCCAGTGGGAGCCGCGATCAGCTGAACCTGCGGACGCAGCAGGTAAACAAACTGGCCCGGCCCACCAGGGTGCTTACCCTGGCGAGCCGCGTGCCAGATGTTGCTGACCTCTGGTTTAGACATTGCTCTCAAATATTGTCCCACTGAGTTTAATTTATTAGCCAACACTTCTTCATCTATACTATTTAATATTTCCAATCCTGTACCTGTTCTTCCTAATATTGTATCCATCAAACTTTTCAAGAAAAGTAGGGTTTCCATCCACCTTTTCCATCTTTGAAATAAAGTTCTAACATATTTTTTACATTGTGGATTTTGATGCAAAATATCCATTTCTTACTTTAGGGAGTAGGTGGGATCTATTATTGGTTGTTTCTTAGTGTCTTCTTTTACTACATGTGGACCAATATCAGTTGACTCTGGTGTAGATATCCATGAGATAGTAAAAGGATAACTAAAGTGAGGTTATATTTACATTACCTTCACACCATTAGTGACATAAGATTTGACCTGAACTTCCTTCCTTGCACCCACCTCTTTTAATTACATGTGCATACTAAGGCACTTGTAGCTTCAACTGGCTTTTGTATATAACTTCAAGTCATCATTTGCATAGAATATATATTTTACTAGTCCCTCATCATGAATCGATAATCTGAAATTTAGTTTCTGTTTGATTAATAATGTTGTGATACCATTGTATAAGTATCATTCTTCTACTTTTTATATTCCACTTAGGGACATACCAAGCCACAATAGCACATAAAGAATTTTGGTCTGGATATATTTTAAGATTAGATGAATGTGCAATTGTTGTAGGTCCATCTGTCACTACACGTTGCCATTGCCCAGCTCTTATTACTCTTCCATATATTCTACCCATGTTGTCAGTAGCATCCTAATCACAGTGTGATGGTTTTGGCAAAGTATGATAATCAGGATGAGTTATTAAGTGTCCTCATCCTTGAGAGGCATATGTAATAGAACACTTCTGAGCATCATAATAACTAGGAAGTTTCTTATCGTCCCGATTCTGCTCTACTGCTTTTATGGGCCTCATCAGAATTGTTATTGCTCTAGACTTACTGTTCTTTAGAATTGTAAATGCACACCCTTGAATACAGTTGACAGTAGTTGTTGTATTGCGTCTGATCCATTGTATCATCGTTTTTACATCTGCGAGAAATGCTTGGGGTTGATGGTTTACTATTCTTATTAAAAGATTTGGTGAGTGTGCAATTATATTTAATCTCTCTATTAATACACACAGCCATCAGCCAATCCTTATTACTCTACCACATATAATTCCTATCCTTCATTGGATTTCCACATACAGTTTGAAGGCTGTGGTGATTTCTCACCAGACCTCTGCCACATCGATACTCCTTTTCCTTGAGCATTGACTAAAATATCATATTTGTAGGCATCATCAGTAAATAAGTTTCCTACCCATATGATTTTGGGCCTTGAATTCTATAATTGTGACCAGTCCCATTACTACTTTTACTGCCCTTGGTTTTTTCTCTATCTTTGCGATTGTGAAAACATATTCCTCAATATCACTGGCAAAGGCTTTATTGTCAGGATGGGACTTAGCCCATTGGATTGTGAATTCTGAATTCGCACCACCATAGCAGACAAATAGACACAAATATCCAAATACACACAAATATCCAAAAGAGCCAAGATGAATAGAACTTCATCTTCTATCATCTAGTTTCTGAAAAATAAAAAGAACAAGAGAGACCCTTTCCTTTCTACTTCTTACAAAAATAAATTTATTGTATATTTTTTTCTTTAACAATAACACTTTTAAACACATCTTTCTCCTAAACTTATCTTTATAATATTGAATTATTTTCCCCCAACTACTTTCTTCTAATTCTATCTATTTGGTCTAATAACTACTTATCTTCTCTAATATACCTTATCTATTCCTATTAGTCTAACTATACTCTACTACCTTAATAATCCCACACTTATATTGACTATATCCTATACTACTATTGTCACTAAAATAATTTTAACAGTGATATCCATTTCCTTAAATATAAAACAAAAGAGACTTTCATTCCACACCTCCCAAATAACTCTTTCATTAAAATCAATAACCCCTCGCAAATCTCCCAAAACACCAATCCCAACAATTCTGTAGTCCTTGTGTCCCCTTTCCATTAGTGCAAATCAGTGACAGAACTGATAACATCCAATACTTGCCTTTGTTTCCCATTTGTTACTTTTCCTTAACAACTGATATAATGGGCTAGCTTTGTCTGCATAATTCTCTATAAATTCTCTTGAAAAATTAGCCATCTCTAAAAATTAACTTAAAGTAGATACATCTGTTGGAGCCGGTAACTTCTGTAATAATTCTACCCTTTGTTTGGTGATCGTCCTTCCTATCCTGGTGTCACTCTCAGGTAGTTTACTTGCTGCTGACATATCTGAGCTTTTTCTGGACTGACTTTAAACCCTGTTTCTTTTATTTTTTGTAATACTTTGTCTAATATTTCTAAACTCTCTTCCAGTTTTTGTGGTGATAAGGATATCATCTACATAAGATATGATGTTGTCCTTATTAGGCATGTTATCCCACATCTTGTTCACATGCATATGGCAAATAGCAGGGCTACTATGAAATCCTTGGGGAGTTCTAGTGAAACAGAACTGTCTTCCCTGGAGTGTAAAGGCAAACTTGTACCAGGAGTCTGGAAGCAGAGGAATTGCAAAGAATGCATTGGCTAAATCCAGGATGGTGAATTACTGTGCTCCTCCCATAATGGAAGCAATTACTTCCGGATATTTTGCTACTACTGGAGCAGTCATTGGACTTACTTTATTAAGAGGCCTAAGATTGATAGTTAACCTCCAGGTTTTACCATCTGCCTTTAAAACTGGCCAAATAGCAGCGTTATTTGTGCTTCGTCGTTCTACTATAACTCCCTGAGCTAAAAGCCCTTGAATAGTCTTAATTAAATTGGGTTCTGCTTCCTTAGGATATTTAGACTGTCTTTGAGGTGAGGGATCTGGTACAGCAATCAATACTTCTGCTTCTATTTTTCCACATTTGGATTTATTAGTAGTCCAGACTTCCTTATACTTCTTCTCTATTTCCATTATTTCTGTTGGCCATTCAGGCCATTTTATTTCCGCAATAGCCTCGATAGCTGCTAACCTATATCCTGCCTCAATAACAATTGGTTGATCCAAAGGCATTTCCCATAATACTTTATTTACTAAATCTACTGTTACTTTAAGTTTCTTTAATATATCAACACCAATTATTCCATCATCATCTAAAGTCATCAAACCAAACTGTTCCCTTCCTTTTTTTCTCCCTAGTTAAAAATGAACTGGAGCACTAAACAGTACTTTACTTGTTGCGTCATTAAATCCTTGTAGCTTCCTGACTATTACAGCAGGTCCAAATAAATTCTTATTATTTGTACGTACAAAAAAAAAAGTGGCACTTATATCTATTAACATGTTCTGCCCGAACACTCCCCTATTAAACTCCACATACACAGTGGGTCTCCCTCAGGCATCTGTTTGTAAATGTGCCACTAAATCAGCATGATCTTCTGCTGATATTGGGGAGATAAGGGGCGCTCCGCCTCCCCAAGCTTGATTTTTACTAGGTAGAGCCATAAGTATGATTCTTTCATGACTCACCAATCTTTGAAGCAGTTCTTCAGTAAACAGTCCTTTAATTTGTTATCTAGGCTCGTACTGTAGCAATTTTCTCCATAGCCAAGTTCTTACTGAATCAACTCTTCTTTGTTCATATGGAACCATTCTTCTATTTTTATTTTCTCCTCTATTTATTCCTCCTATATTTTGGTAATTTTGTTCATTTCCTTGTCCCTTTGATCCATTGTTGGAGAAGGTTATTACTGACACTCTTTCAGGTTTTCCTTGTAGAGGCGGCATTGTTTCCCTTTGTATTTCATACAGTCTTTTTGCTTTATCTTCTGTATGGTGTAACGGAGGTTGCGCAGGATCATCGGAGATATCGCCATTCTGATCGTTGGATCAAAGCCCTACATTAATGCTCTTTTAAATGGTGGAGCATCATATATTATTTGATATCCTAATTGGATGATTCCTGAATGTCTGTACAATAATCTTCTTCTAGCTCTGTATGGCTCCGCCCTTTCCTTTACTCGTTGTTTCTCCTTGTGCAACCATACAACTGGGTCTTCACCAGGGAAGAAAAACTTCAGAATTTCTCTTTCTATTATATCTGTATCACTTTTTCCTTCTCTTTGGATATCAGAAGGAAGTTCTGCAAATTCATCTGAACTCAAGCATTCTTCTATTAAAGCTGAGAGATCATTCTCTGTTAATCCAGGTATCCCTGTTGTGTTAGCTAACCATCCGACCACTGTATTCTTTTTCAAAGGACCCATGGATTTTCCTAAGTCTCTAATTTGTTCAGGGGTATATTGTCTTTCCTCTATTCTTTCCTCTAGTCCTTCTCAATTCCCTTGTGCAGTGGTTTTAGTCACTGTGGTGGTAATAATTGGAGATAAGGGAGGTGGTCTTTGAAACTCTTCTAGCTCTTCTCTTGGTAAATTATAAAGTTCTGGGGCAGACTCCTTGGAAAAATCATTATAGCAAGGAGAGCCTAGATCCTCTTCATCAAATTTTACCTCTTCACCACTTCCAGACTTTGTTGCTGCTATTACTCCTTTGCTGGCTTTTAATTCTTACTTAATGCACAAATTTGTCTTCTGTAGACTGCATGATTTCTTTCTTTCTTCTCTCCCGTATCTGAGAGTACCACTTTCATTGCAGCTTGCCTATCTATTGCCTTCTGTTTCCATTCTTCAACTTCTTTCATTAACTTCTTCTGTTCTTTTATTTCATTTAGTTCTTTCTGTGACTCAACAATCTGTACTGTTTGAGTGGCTCTCAATGTGTAAGCTCCTGCTTTTAGATTAGCTAATTCTTTATCCTTGAGGTTTTTTCTGTTCTTAGTTCTTGTATTTCTTTCAATGCTTTATCTATTTCTGCATCTAGAGATGCAGCTACAAGCTGGAGTCCTTGCAAGGCAGCTTGCTTCTTCTCCTTTTTGCTTGGTTCTCCTGAGAACAATATTTGCACACTTCAGTGCTTACTAATAGTGCAATTTAATTATGTTAGATATGAGAAGAGATATTGCTTAATGCAGTAGGTGGCACTATTATTCTGAAAATGCTGTGCTAGAGTCCTGGTATACATGCTATTCAGTAACCCAGATAAGAATCTGGCAACTCACAACTAGACACACATGCAGGCACTTTGGGTGTGATGAGAGAAAATTAAATTTAAACTCTGCACTCGGCCAATAGCTCTTACAATATCATAATTATGTCTAGGGATGATGCCTCAGGCAAGGCCAGAGTGAATCAGAAAGGAATGCTTTAAAGTGTGCTAAAATTGTATAATCCTATTGGTCTGCTGCCCTTCTCTGAAAGATTCAAAGCATCATGAGTGCCATGAAGCCATCCACCTGATTATAAGTTTTTCATCCAGTCAGAGAACAGAACAACATCATGTAGGTGACCTACCTAATCAACACAGCTCCGATTCCTAATAAGTTAAGTATTGAATAGATGCAATGAATTCTCTGAGATCAACCAACCATTTTTAAAAAATAAATCTGCCAAAAAATGTGTAAAGTAAACTTGAATGAGTAAATCTGAAGAAGTGAAGATCTGCTTTCTAACATTAACCAGTAGAAAGAGGCTAAATTTATCAAGTAAATTATTCACGGTGAATTTTCATAATCTCTACACATGTAGTAAGTTTAAGAGAGAAGCATTACAGTTAAAATTTGTTTTATCTTTCTCTGCTAAGTTACACTGTTGTGTTTGGAACATAAACATAGATTTAGCCATCTCCTTTACATTAGAGGCATGGAAGGGCAAGCAGGAGGCTGGGGCAGATTTGGAGGCATACAGGAGAGCAGGGTTGGGGAAGGATGAAGGAATTGGAAGTATATAGCTCCCTGGAAGGAGGCAGGAGATGAAAAGCAGGTCCTGGTGAGCAGAAAGACAGACATGGAAAGGGGAAGAAATGGTATTTAGAGTTATCTTTGTGTTTTCTTTGTCAGATGAAATGTATTGACATGTCTCTGTGGCTCAGAAGAAAAACGGTGCTCCATGTAATAAGGTGTCACATCTCAGAAAACAATATATATCTGACAGATTATCCAAAAAGACACTAACTACTATTGTTCTCCCTCTCGCCCCAAAAGGTTGTTAAATCTAACGGGTCAGATTCATTGCTGGTGTAGCTCCACTGAAGCCAATAGTTACATCAGGCTTAAATATTTAATTCTGTTTTAAAAGCTTTAAGAAAAGACACATTTAGGATGGACAAAAGATCACCCAAAACAAAGCAGCAGGCAGCTCATGTTGGCAGAATCAGTTACAAGTGCTTATAATTACTCTCTACTCTCAGGTCCATATTCCCTTGCGCACAGTACTTGTGTACTATTTTGAGATTGATGGGATTGACTGAAGAGAAGAAAATGGCTATGGGTGTTCCACTGTTGGTTGGTTTATTTTTCCTGCAGCCATCCACATTGCTTCCATGTCATCTTATCTAAGAAGTGAAGAAAACTGAAAAAGCCTCCATTGTCTTCCCAGTGCCAGAGCTCTGGGACTTGGAGAGAAAACAAATGTTTTAATGTTTTGGTTTGATCCAACGGTAAATGCATTGTATTTTAGGATTTCAGTTGCTATAAGCTCTGAGAGTTATTACTGAAATAAAAACTATATTTTATTGATAGTTGGATTTCAGCCCCTAAAACTTGTTTGTTTTTATCCGGATCATTTCTACTACTGCTGGATCTGTGGCAGTACTAGCAAGTTTGAATTTTTTCACCAGAAAAATCTTGAGTCTGTGGATAGAGACAAACAACTTTCAATACATATTAAATGCCTCATTCATCTCAATGGAATGCTAACATAATTTAACTGGTAATAATTTTAGCTAAAACCTCCAGACGTTTTGGACTTATGTGTGGAACTAGAGCACCACCAATTTTTTTCTGCATTCTGATTCCTACACAACAGTAAAATTTCAATCATTATAGAAATGTAGGCTTGAAAGGGATGTGAGAGGTCATCTAGTCAATCTCTCTGTGCTGAAGCAGGATCAAGTACAGTAAACCTTTATATAACGCAGTAGTTACATTCCTAGAAAACCACATATTATATATAAATGTGTTATATAAGCTGAAGAATAAATGGGAAAAAATAGGGTTATGTTCCCAGATATTGTACATTATCATGAATTTTTTATTACCTTGAAAACTATGAATTGGTGACTTGCTGAAGACAATAATCTAGGTTATGGCTGGGGAATGTAGTTACTGTCATGAGGATGTAGTAATCGTGGTATTTTCTAGTTCCTGCTCGGCTGATGACTGGAATGCTGAAGTTTATGCGTCTGTTGACTGGTGTGTAGAGGGCCTGATGTCAGTGATGAGACCCTGCTTTGCCTGACTCAGCAATGACTTGTACAGCTCACGATAGGGCAGTATTGATTCCTTAATACCTCGTTTGCATGTTAGACTCCTGTTCGTATTTGGATCTTTCTCCATCAAATTCCTTATGACTTTTTCTATTATATGTAAATTTTGCCTTAAATGTGCTGCTGTAAGTTTCTGTTCCTCTTGCTCGTCTTCGTCTTCACTTTCATTGTTGGTGGCCTCATGCATCTCCATGAACTCCTCCTCAGTCAGCTCCTCCTGGTGTGAGTTTATCAATTCTTCCACTTCAGTTTCCTCCAGATCTGAGAATCCCTCACCCCCAATATTCCTGGCCATCTGCATTATCTCCATAACCTCCTTATGTACTGTGGTTTAGCCAGTGAAATTATTCATCACTGACGGACATAACTTGTTCCAACAGGCATTGATGTAGGAACAGTGACCTCATCCCAGGACTCCTTGAACCCTTCAATTGCATGAGTGATATTATATGAATGCCAGAAGTCTGGTACACCAGTTTCTGAATTTTCCTCCAATGCCTCTAGTGTCTTCTTGACAGTGCCCCTTGTATAATAACATTTAAATGTCTTGATCACACCTTGATCTAAGGGTTGCAACAATGAGGTAGTGTTAGGAGGAAGGAAGACAACCTTGACATTTTTCTTTGCACCCTGTAGAGCTTCAGCAGAGTGACCTGGGGCATTGTCCAATAATAACAAAACCTTGAAAGATATGTTTTGTGACTTTAAAGAAAGTTCTACCTGAGGCACAAAACATAAAGTAAACCATTCTGTAAACAGTTTAGATCTTTCCCAGGCTTTTTTGTTAGATCTCCAGTAAACTGGCAAGAGAGACTTCTGCTTGCCTTGGCATGGTAAACAAGCACTGGTTTACACTTACAGTCCCCTGATGTGTTGGCGCAGAGCAACAACATAAGTCGATCTTTTGCAGCTTTAAATCCTGGTGCTGAATACTCCTGTTGGGCAATGTAGGTTCTGGATGGTGTTCATTTCCAGAACAAACCTGTTTCATCAGCATTAAAAACCTGCTGGGGCTTGTAATCATAGTCCTCATAGTTTTTTGCCAGCTCAGCAGAGATGAGTTCTGCTTCTTGGTGGTCAGCTGATGCACATTCCCCTGTAAACTTCACATTATGGAGGTTAAAATGCTTCCTAAAATTATCAAACCAGCCACTACTAAATGACATTCCTTTGGATGGTTCACCTTTCTTCTCACACACAGCTGCATACAATTTCTGTGCCTTCTCATGAATGACTGCCACAGAGTGGTGCCCGTTTGAGTCTGATCTTCAATCCACGTGTTCAACAAAGTCTCTGTTTTATTTAGCTGAACATCCCACCTCATCATCCTGTTGATGGTAAGACTAACATTACCTGCAGCCCTAACGTGCTCCAATACTAGATTTGCCTTTCCTAAAGGTGCGAATCAGAGATTCATTCACACCATACTCCCAAGCAACTGCGTTGACTTGGGCACCAACACGGAGCTTGTCCAATATCTCAATTTTCTTAGCTAAAATCATTGTTTCCCATTTCTTTTCACTTCTCATTCTCTTCTTCTCATTTTCTTTAGGACTGCTACTCCTCTTAGGTGGCATGATGAATGCAAATGATGAGGGTGGTTGTGATATAATGTCCAAAAACTTGGTACAATGCAGTGTCAACAACACAAAGGCCATGGGTATAGCTGGACAGAGGAGGGAGCTGAGTCAATGGTTGTCTCACCCAACCTGAGTGGACAGGTCCATGTCACATGAATGCTCACTGTATAAATATAGTACATGCAACATAAAAATGGGTCATTAAATGAAAACAGTGTTATGTAAAAAAATGCCATATAAACACGCATTATATAAGGGTTTACTGTATACCTAGACCATTTCTGGCAGGCATTTGCCTAATCTATTTTTAAAAACCTCCAAGAATGGGGTGGATTCCACAACATCCCTTGGTAATATATTGTTCTATTTAAATATCCTTAAATTTAGAAAGATTTTCCTACTATCCAACCTAAATTTCCTTTCTTGCACATTAAGCAGATTAATTCTTGTCCTGCCCTCAGTGGACATGGAAAACAATTGATCACAGCCCTCTTTATAACAGCCCTTGCATTTTTGAAGATTGTCATCAGGTTCCCCCTGTTCTTCTTTTCTCAAGACTAAATAGCTTTTTTAACCTTTCCTCATAGATCAGGTTTTCTAAAACATTTATCATTGTTGTTGCTGTCCTCAACTCTCTCCAATTTCTCCAGATCGTTCATAAAATATGGTACCCAGAACTGCCCACGGTTCTCCAGCTGAGGCTTCACCAGTGCCAAGTAGAGTGGGACAATTGCCTCCCATGCCTTACATTTGACATTCCTAGTAACAAACCCCGGAATGATGTTAGCTTTTTTTGCACCTGCATTACATTATTGACTCATATTCAACATGTGATTCATGATAACCCTCAGGTCCTTTTCTACAGTTCTACTATCTACCCAGTTATTCTCCATTTTGTATTTGTACATTTGATTTTTCCTTCCTAAGTATAGTTCTCTGCATTTGTTATCATTGTATTTCACTGTATTGACTTCAGACCAATTTTCCAATTTATTGAGGATCTTCTGAATTGTAGAGCTGTCCTCCAAAGGGCTTGCAACCCATCCCACCATGGTGTCATTCACAGATTTTATAAGGATCCTCCTCAGTCCATTATCCAACTCATTAATGTGAATATTTAATAGTACTGGATCCAGGACATACTCCTGTGGGTTCCCACTAGATACACCCTCTCAATATGACAGGGGACCATTGTTACATAATAGGGTGATAAGTAATAGCCAACATGTATTTCTCATGAACAGACATGTTGCAGTAGGAAGAGGATAGGGATGACCATGCTCTGCCCAAGGGTCCGCCATGAGAAGATGGTCATGGGAACCCCACTCCCTGTCCCTGAACTGTGCAGGGGACACAGAGTATGGGACAGGTTGCTGCAGGAGGCTTTCTAGGAAGCAAATGTAAAATATCCAGTTAGCTGGGACAAAGCCCATCCCAGCATTCTGAAACTTCCACCCCCATGAGACTGAATGATGAGCTAGGCAGCTACATAACACCTTCCCCAGTTCTGACTATTTTGCTAGGTAGCAGGCCCACTTAGAGATTTTGGCCATGTGGTGATGAATGGGACAGTACCTAAGTCCCTCTAAAATCTGTCCCTTTGTGATTAAATATTTAATTTTGCTTATAAAGAACAATTTAAGAGATTAGAAATATTTAAGAAAAAAATGAGAGAGAGCAAGAACATGTTCAGATAGCATTATAACATCAAAAATACAAAATTCTTCATGCTCTCCCAGAGTGATTATTTATAGCAATATTGTACTGAGGGTATTTGTTCTTATTGTGAGTTTTGGTATCATATGATATTAAACTTATCTAATTATGTGAATCTATTTAACTAACTAACAAACAAACAAACAAAGACACAAACTTTTCAGAGAGGAACTGTTGCATCCTTATGCACCATATCGTAAATTTTAGGTCAGCAGTAACTTTCATGGTGTAATTACACAATGGAGTCAGGAGATGGCAGCATTGTGTCATTTTTAGATGCTTGCTCTTCAAACGCTTCTGTGATTTGAGAGACCTAAAATGTAAGAATTGCCATATTCCATCAGTTCAGTGGTCTATCTGCAGAGGCCAGAAGATGCTTCAGAAGAAGGTACAAGGTACAAGAGTAACCCATGACTATAATGAAAAATTTTCTCCTATTTGTCAGTTTGTGGTTAACTTAACCCTGAAGAATGAGGGTTTATATTCCTTACATGTTTTTCTTACCTAACATAACTGTGGATGTTTTCATTATCCATGTAAATGTTAATCATACATTGAATCCTACTCAAGCTTCAGTGATATCTGGTGGCTCATTGAGTTTCACAGCTTTGTTATGTGTTGCGTTTTTTTCTTTTTTTTCTTTTTTTAAGAGCAACATTCTCTTTTTATTCCTTTAATTGCTGTTTGTTGCCCATTTCTGGACCCTTTCTAGATCTTCTATATCTTTTTTACACATGGGTTCTTACTGAAAATAGTATCTCAGATAATATGAAATTCTCAGCATTTGTTTTCAAATCCATTCCTTTTGTGGCTTAAGATTTCGTTTGCTTTTCTTACTCCTGCTTTTATGAGAGGAACCAAGCATTTAGAGAGAGGATTTTAAAATAGTCTACACGTGTCTTTTTTTGCCTGTAGGCTTACTATACCTAGATGGTATGAACTGTCCAAAATAAACTGTCCAAAATGATGCCCTCTGTAGTCTTTCTCCTGAGTAGTTATAGCAGATTTAGAAGTACGTAATATGTATAAGTAATTCAGATAATTTCTCCCAGTACACATTACCTCCCATTGTCAACACTTATCTCATGTTTTGTCATGTTGCCCATTGTTCATTTGAGCCAGATAAGTCTATGGTTCAACTTGGAAGTTATGGATTTAGAAAACTAACTTCTTCAAAAAAAGTCCATGAAAATCAAGGACATGTATTCAGACAGGCCTAGTCAGCACATTTTCCTGTTTCTACTTGCCCAGAACTTGCCTAAAGCTGCAGGACATGTTGGAAAGTATGTACGTTTGTGTCAATGAGAGACAGTAACCCAACACCCCTAGATAGGGTGACCATATTTCCCAATGAGAAAATGGAACACCCCCGGCCGCTCACCTGAGGGCCCCGCTTTGCTGTTGCCTGGTTGCTGGAACCCTACCCCCCACTGCGTCAGGCTGTTGCCTGGTCGCTGGAACCCTGCAGACCCCCTCACTCCTGCAGTCAGGCTGTTACCTGGTCTCTGGAACCCTGCAGAGGGCTCTGAATGCTGGAATGCTGCTCTCCCCTGTCTTGTCTCCCCGCTGCAGGAGGCTAGCATCTCCGCTGGTCCCTTCCACACCGTACCCCACTTTTTTGATAGAAGTGGGCATTTGTCCTATTTGCTCTTGCCAACTGATCAAGGCAGCAAAAGCAAATGAGACAAATGTCTCCTTTTGGAAAAAACATGGGGACAGGCAGGACAGGGCTTAAAAAAGGAACTCTCCTGGCCAAAATGTGATGTATTGTCACCTTGCCCCTAGATATGCCTTGGTTTGCTGTCCAAACTCAGAGTAATGTGCAGATTAAAAAGAAAAACTGACAATTTAATACATCTCAGGGCTTTATTAGCCTCATTGCTGCAATTACTGTGTCTCCTAGTGAGAGCAACCACATCTTACAATGGCTGTTATTGCAGCTGCCGTTGTCTAAGGCATTTCTATCCTAAGTCATGTCTCTACTTTTACACAACTCCTTTTGTTGTACTACCTTTGGTAAGATTTCCAGCTAAGGGAAAGATTTTCCTGCTGAGATGCGTATGTGGCACATTAAACTAAGGAGTTCTCTGGACTGAAGTGATGACTGGAAATATGGTCATCGACTGCTGATCTAGTCTGTAACTGCAGCCATTTGTGCCTATACATGCCACCTGTGACTGCTTGCACTCTGTAGTCAATCTTACTGCAGCAGACATCTGTTGCAGTAAATTTGCAGCCAATGTTCCCAGTGTGTTTCGATAATTGCTGCTGGCAACTGAAGCAGAGGCACTGTGTATAGGAGTAGATATTCCTGCTGGCTTCAATTTAGGCAAGACATGAATCCACAAATGAGTCACCATAGAAACCGCAAAGAAAAGAAGTGAGTCAGTCCTTCGCTGATGATCACCTGCAGGTAATAGAGATGTGCTGGTAATGGGCCCAAATTCACACTTTGACACGCAGAGGACCACCCTTACTTAACTAATGCATTCTCTCCTGATCTAGGAACATACTCTACTCCTAAATAATGAAAGGTTACACCTACTCTTCAGCTGCTTTTCCATAAATTACATAAACAAATGAAATTAAATAGCCCATAGAACACTGAATACCCTTGCCCCTCATAAGTCTCATTTGCCCTTGAAAGCTCACCTCCTCAGCAGCCTGAACAAATAAAGGCACCTTACAGTGTAGGAAGGGGAGGAGGTGGAGAGATAGGCGGGGGAACAATCTCCCTTGCCTGATCCCAGGGGCTGTGGCAGCAGCTGCTCTAGCCCCTCTGGGTCCCAATCTCGCCTCTGTCCCCTTGGTGTGCATACAGTTACTGCCTTCCCATTGGCAGAGGTTTGTCCTGCCCTGTCTGCTTGGACTCTCAGCTCCCAAACAATCAGGTTCTGGACAGCGCATCCTGGCCCCAGCAGCAGAAGGGGAGGATCACACCTCCACCAATGGGGAGACAGTATCTGGAGACGGGTTGGAGTCTGAGGGGAAGCAGAGCCAAGTGTGGGTGGGAACACAGATGTGGGGGTGGCAACATAGATTAGTCCCAGCTATACTTCCATTGTGGGGGTGTTAGCCCCCCTTTGCTGTCTCACCCTGGAGGTCAACTGATCTGGGCTATTTTAGATCACAGCAGCTGAGGGCTTCTCACACAAAGAATGCTCGACAACCAGCCACTCTCCCTTAAATTAAGGAGCTTCCAGCTCAAGTACCTCTGCAAATCACAACTGTGGCAGGATGGCACAAGAGAGAGGTTGTCTCTAATAGGAAGGTCCCAAAACTTCAGTCTGGAATCTGACATGGAGAACCGGTGACATTGTGCTGCCCCTGCGTAGGAGATGGGACATTGCATTCTACACTCTGAAGCATGTTACTAAACTGCAGAAGATTCAGTATGTGCTTGAGGTGTGAAGATTATTTTCAGTTCATGGTCTTGCAATTACAACAAAAGTAACCTCACTTTTGGTGCTCTTTGATCTGAGGATAGGAAATAAGAAAGGAGAGCAGACCATATATCCTATGTTTGGCTGATTATTTCATGAAGTCCTAGCCATCTGGTAGGAAAATTGTTTTATGATGATGAGTGTGGGTTCACATTAGTAAAGAGAGAAAATTCTTTCTGACTGGGAACATGGGGAAAAGGGCTATCTCTGAGCTTCATTTTTCAACAGCCAATGACAAAGATATTACACCAGATTTTGCTGGAGATATGTGCCAGGAGACATAACTGGTTCATATTTATAATATTTAGATTTGCTTCTTTTATCTCTGTCAGGACAGAGGTTGTTTCCCAATCAGTAAGGGACCAGCATCTGATGTGAAAGCAACAAGGTTTGTAATAGGTATATTAAACTTCTGAAGTGTTTCCATTAAGCAGTTAAACATATCCTATTTGGCTGCTGATGCACATCAGGAAATGGCATTACAGGCTTTATTTTCATTCCAGAAAACCAGGAGGATAAACCAGAAGTTTCTCACCTCCCTCTGTAAATAGTGTGATTCATGTAAATACAAATAGGAACATAGCAACAGACAGTTGCCACATCATTCTGGTACCATGGCCAGGGGTCCATTGATTGCAGTGTGTTTTGTTTATAGAGTGAGCTGCACTTTAGATCCCTTTTTGTCCCCCTTGAGTGTACTGCTCCTTCACCTCTCTCAACCGTGCATTTCTCGGTCTGGATATCTGGCCCACAGCTTCCCTTTTCCCCTACCGTGTTAACACGACAGGCCCAACTGGGTTTGGTACCTGTAATTCCAGTACTCTGGGAGCCTGTGACAGTGACTGATAAATGTTTCAAACAATAGTTTCTACAAAGTAAAGCATTATTTATTCCTCCACCCAGAATTGCACAGCACACAGAAAAAAGGATTAAAACAACAAAAGGCCCACATGCCTATTTCCCCTTACCTATACCATAATCTTCCCTTCCACACATCTATTAGTTCCCTTCAGTCTAATAGGAGTTCAGTGTCTAGGCACTTTTGAAAATCTCATTGGGCACCTATGTGCTTCTTTAGGTGCCTAAATCATTGGCTTGGGTGGGGTGGGGGGCAGGGTACGTGAGCCATGGCCCAATTGCCTTTTGGCCCACCCAGCCCAGCTCAGGGCAGCCAATCTAGTGCCAGAATTCTTTCTCCTCCTTCCTGGGAGTACAGCCAGATCTTTCCTGCTGCTGGCTGCATCTGGCACTGCTGAGCAGCTCTTGCCTCAGGCTGAAGTGTTCTTGAAGAATTATAACATTCAAAAACTAGTCGGAGAACACTTCAGCCTCCCTGGTCACTCAGTTACAGACCTCAAAGTCACAATCCTTCAACCAAAAAAACCCTTCAAAAACAGACTCCAACAAGAAACTGCAGAACTGGAATTAATTTGCAAACTGGACACCATTAAATTAGGCTTGAATAAAGAATGGGAGTGGATGGGTCATTACACAGAGTAAACACTATTTCCCCATGCTAATTTCCCTCTCTTCTTGTCAACAGTTTGAAATTGGCCATCCTGGTTATCACTACAAACTTCTCCTGCTGATAATAGCCCACCTTAATTGATTAGTCTCATTAGAGTTGGTATGGTAACACCCATTTTCCATGTTCTCTGTGTATATATATCTTCCTACTGTATTCTCTACTGCATGCATCCGATGAAGTTGGTTTTAGCCCATGAAAGCTTATGCCCAAATAAATTTGTTAGTCTCTAAGGTGCCACATGTACTCCTCATTCTTTTTTCATATAAGATAAGAGCTCATCTCCGCAGTCAGAAAGGAAGCAGAATCCATTTTCAGGTCTTTCCACTTCACCAGTAGACAAGTGGGTGAAGGTGATCATGATTAAGTGCTGAAAAGATGGGATGAATATTTTATTTCCTACAGGGATACATGAAAGAGCATGTTTCTATCAAGTACATCAAGATGAAGGGTAGACAGCTGAGGTTTTTGATGGACACCTTTGCAAATTAGCTGAATCTTGTTTTAGCAGAAAATCTAATGTAACAGGAATAAGATCTATTTAGAAATAAGACCTATTTCTGATAAGACAATAGAAATAGCTCATCATAAAAACTGAAAGCTGAAAGTGCATGGAGGGGACTAGGGGACTGAGCTAAAATTGCATCTGTATGTCTTTGATAGTTATCAGAAGTCCGTATAACGTGTTCGCTGTTTGGCCATGTGAAAAGCACAAATCTACCATCCCAATTTAAACTGGTTGCTAACCTAGGCAGATAATCTCATATGCAGGATGCTTAAATTATTCTGTCCCTAAAGCTGGTTGATGCTCATTAGCTGCACTTTTGGGGAATCTTGTGCTAGTTCTGTGGATGGCTTCAGACTTAAGGGCTGTTAGTCAGGCATCTTTTCTAGAGTATGTATGGCTTTTTCTTTTAAATATTTTAATAAAAATCATTTAAACACCTAACATACTAAATGTGTCAAGGGCTTGAATAAGATCACTCACAGTACAGGAAAGAGCCAGACAATGACAGCATCTCATAGAGGTAGAGAACTTTTTTATTCTGACCGTCTAATGGAACAGACACCAGTTGATGGCAATGTTACAATGGGAGTTGATGGTATAAAAGGCACTGGAGACCACATTGGATTGGTCCCTAGCTCAATATAGATATACTTTACAATTGAGCTAATGAAATTATTGGAAATGTACAGGAATGATGAACATATTACAAGGGTGCTACAGATGAAAAAGTATTAAGGAGGAATTTGCATAGGGAAGATGTTCAATATAGGAGGAGGGAAGGACTGATAAATATAAAGGGCAGCTTGAAAGAAGGCATAGAACAGAAGTTGGAGAAGGATACAAAGGTGGCAGTTAGGGAGAGAGTTTGAAAAGCACAAAGCGAGTTTAAGCGGAGAGTAGGAAGTAACTGAACTGGACATGTACGAAGCAGAGTTATACAGACTGAAAGTGGAGAAACAGAAGCTGAGCTCAATGTACATTGTATTTAGCAGCAGCACTTGGAGTGGATTGAAGGGGCAGCAAGGTGAAAGAGCCAAGGGTCCCCACCAGGAAGAGGCTGCAGTGGTCCAGGCAAGAGATAGAGCTGATGTCCCTTGATTACTCTACTTAGGCATCCTGTGTGCAAGTGTAAATGATATCAGGAGAAATTATGTGTAGCTACTGTCACATCATGCTTCCTGCACTTCGGCTGTCCATTTTGCTGGAGCATGGGCCAGATTTCTTTTCAGGAAGCATTATACAGAACAAAACCCAGGACCATTGCATTTAAATCCTGAATTAAGGTCGTAATACCTACTAGTTACCTACTAGTAACTGTGAGATGTATCATAGAGTTATTAGTATACAAATATTTACATTTAATACAAAGTATTTTGAAACTAAGCTCTGGTCCAGCTGCTTTAGATAAGAATGTAAGGGCTGCCATACTGCGTCAGACCATGGTCCATCTTACCCTGTATCCTGTCTCTGACAGTGGGCCATACCGGAATTTCAGAGGGAGTGTACAGAACAATGCAATTATAAAGTGATACATCCCGTCTTCCACTCCTGGCTTCTGATAGTCAGAGGTTTAGGGTCACACTGAGCATGGGGTTGCATCCTTGACCATCTTGGCTAATTGCCATTGATGGATATATCCTTCATAAACTTATCCAGTTCTTTCTTGAATTCAGTTATACGCTTGGTCTTCACACCATCTCCTGGAAATTAATTCCACAGGTTAGGTATACATTGTGTGAAAAAGTATTTCCTTTTGTTTGTATTAAACCTGCTGCCTATTAATTTCACTGAGTAATCCCTGGTTTTTGTATTGTGTGAAAGAGTAAATAACACTTTTCTATTCACTTTCTCTATATCATTTATGATTTTATCGACCTCTATCATATCCCCCCTTTAGGGTCATCTCTTTTCTAAGATGAACAACCTCAATATTTTTAGTCTTTCCTCATATGGAAGCCACTCCATACCTTTGATCCTCATTGTTGTCCTTCTATGAACCTTTTTATAGGTTCATATAGTGGCATTATGATATTTTCTGTCAGATTTTCTATTCCTTTCCTAACAGATCCTAACATTCTGTTAGTCTTTTTGAACGCTGCTGCTCATTGAGAAGAAGTTTCCAGAGAACTATCCACAGTGACTCCAAGATCTCCTTCTTGGGTGACAACAGTTAATTTAGAACCCACCATTGTATATGTCAGGGGTCGGCAGCCTTTCAGAAGTGGTGTGCTGAGTCTTCATTTATTCACTCTAATTTAAGGTTTTGTGTGCCAGTGATACATTTTAACATTTTTAGAAGGTCTCTTTCTATAAGGCTATAATATATAACTAAACTATTGTTGTATGTAAAATAAATAAGGTTTTTAAAATGTTTAAGAAGCTTAAATTAAAATGCAGAGCCTCCTGGACCGGTGGCCAGGACCCGGGCAGTATGAGTGCCACTGAAAATCAGTTTGTGTGCCGCCTTCGGCACACGTGCCATAAGTGCCTACCCCTGGTATATGTATAGTTGGGATTATTTTTTCCAGTGCATTACTTTGCACTTATCAACGTTGAGTTGAATCTGCCATTTTGTTGCCCAGTTTTGTGAGATCCCTCTGTTACTCCTTGCAGTCTGTTTTGGATTTAATAATCTTGAATAATTTTGTATCATCTGCAGACTTTGCCATTTCACTGTTCACCTCCTTTTTCTAGACCATTAATTAATACGTTGAATAGCACATGTCTCAGTTCAGATCCCTGGGGTCCCCACGTTCATCTCTCCCCACTGTGAAAGGTGTCCATTTATTCCTACCCTTTGTTTCCTATTTTTCAGCCAGTTCTCTCTTATCACATGGCTTCTCAGTTTCCTTAACAGCCTTTGGTGAGGGACCTTGTCAAAGGCTTTCTGAAAATCCAAGTATACTATATCACCTGGACCACCCTTATCCATGGACTTGTAGACTCCCTCAGAGAGTTCTAATAGATTGGTGAGGCATGATTTCCCTTTATCAAAGCTATCTCGACTCTTCCCCACAAATCATGTTTATCTGTGAATGTTCTTTCTCACTGCCCAGAGCTAGAGTGGTAGCTCTTAGGCGGAGCTTGGTACTGAAACAATCTTGTGCAGCTAAAGGGGGGGTAAGAGGGTCCAAAAGATCCAAGCAAAGGCTTAAATTAATAAGGAGAGGAGAAAGGGGCCTAGCAGGTCCTACCACTCTCCATCTGGCTGGCCAATGGGAGGCAGAGACCCATGGAGTGGGAGAAGCCCACCACTGTGTTCCCCAATGGGTGCTCCTCTCTCCTACTGGGGCTGCCCACCACATTGTGAGTGTAGGTTTTCCACCCAGTGAGATGATGAGCATATGGCAATTGAGCAATCTGGTAATGGATTCCCTCTGGAGCAGCATGACCTGTAATACTTAAGAGAGACAGGCTTTCACTCAGGAGAAGGCAGGTTAGGTGAAGTGTGCCATCAGCTGTTACCAGGGCAGGTCATAGGAGGATCTTGGCTAAAAGAATGTGAGCTGGTTCAGCACCATTCCTGTAGCTGAAGAGGAAAACCCATCTAACTTAGCTTGTAGTGAAGTGTAAGATTAGATGAAATTAACTATGTATGTAGGCCACTTATTGTTTTAGAATATTTTTTTCCTAGTGCTTTGTTCCCCCAAATGAAGATTGCAGGAGTTGTGTGTTCTGTGCATATATAGACAAACAGCTTTACACAAATGTGTGTGTGGTTAACACTGAACCATGTAATTCAGTCAAGCAAGACAAAGCACATTTTTCTATTTTTAACAAGATTGTAAATGGGATAACTAAAATGAGTAGTAAACAGAGTACAATATATAGAAAGTATTCAGAAGCTCTTGAGCAAAGCCTTCATCATTCTGCTGCATACATATGTAAATTAAAATTCCAAAATAGCGAATTCAATTTATTTTGCTATGATTATTTGAAGTTTTGAATTGTTTAATATTCGTAATTACTCATTGTTGAATCTGCTCATTTTCAGATTTCAATCACAGTCATTTTCTGCATTGTATCTAGAAACAGTAGTGGTTAGACTTCAGTGGGAAAAGTAATGATTTCTTCTTGAAGGTAAGAATGGATTCACCTATTGCCATATATAAGCCACATCACCATTTCTCCTTTGAAATTTTATTAGCATGCTCAACTCCTCTTAGAAGTGTAATTTGCAGTGATCATGAGTGATTGACATAGCTCCACAAAGACGCAATACAAAAATCTATGAATATAAATCACATTCAGCTCTATCAGTGATACTTTGTCCCTAGCAGATCTTCTGTCTACAGCAGGGGTTCTCACAACAAATGTTTTGCTGGTGGCCGCATTGACACTTTTTTCTAAAATTATTTATTTTTCTTAAAGTTAATAAAGTAATATATACATATATACATCCAAATCATTGTAATTTATTTATGTAAAGTTTGGTTGTTGGTTTTTTTTTTGCAGACTCAATAATAAAAATAGTACACAGGTATCTCTATGCTTTACTGGACCTAACAGATTAGAAACATAAAGTGCTTTGCATGTTCTTGTCTTCATTTTTATTCTTTCTTTGGCTTTTTTGGTAAAAGTGGTTGTCTGTACAACAATATTGAAGTAAATTTAAAAGTGCTTTGACATAATAGAAGTCCAAATAATAATGAAAAAAAACATATCTGAAAATAGTTCCACATATTTTATTTCAGAAGCAGACAAAAATCAATCCAGTTTAGTAATAATGATGATAATAATAAACACAATCCTATTATATTGTATGTTAGAAATACAGTGTGATAATAAAAGGTCTGGGTTATACACATCCATTGTATGGATCAGATTACTTGCAAAAATGCAGCAGCTCTTTGAAAGGAAAGTTGGCAGGATATCAACTCTCCTATGAAATTAGAAGAGAATCTTCGAGGCCAGCATCAGTGAAGTGGTTTTGGTACTTGTTTTTCATAAAATGAAGTACACTGAATGCCCTCTCACACAGCACAGTAGTAGAAAACAGGGACAAGAAAAGCAAAGCAACTTTAGCTAGGGGTTTCTAAGTGTCCTCAGACAGGTACCCGTTACTCCAGAACTCCTGTATTGTAACACTGGGTTGACTGAAGTATGTTTTCATTCTTGAATCATTGCACATTTTCAGCATGAGGAACTTGAGATTCCTTAAATCCAAAGAGTCAAAGGAA
The DNA here is from genome assembly GCF_020497125.1 of Mauremys mutica. Taxonomy (NCBI): domain Eukaryota; kingdom Metazoa; phylum Chordata; order Testudines; family Geoemydidae; genus Mauremys; species Mauremys mutica. The sequence goes on along the minus strand of NC_059076.1, from coordinate 97,162,308 downwards.
GCTAATCTGCCTTGCAAGGTGGTAGTTTGCAGCCAAAAAAGCCTAACCAGAATTGTTGAATGGATCAGTCGCAAAGATGTACTGATGGAAAAAATTTCCCTCACTGAAACGATTTTCAAGATCCTCCGAGAGGATACTCAGGTATTCAGTTACAGCTAAGCCAACTTTTTGCTGCTCATTCTCATCCTGACAGCTGAGAAACTGGTAAAAAACTGAAAAGTCCCATTCCTCCTGTAGGTGATGGATGATGTCAGTGATTGTCATTCTAAATGTATTAATTATTTCAACGCTATCAAATATTGTTAGCTAAGGTTTCTGAAGCTCCAGGTTCAAGGAAGCAAGCTGTGGTAAAAACTCTTTCAAAAAGAACAGGCAACCATGTACTTCTGGATTTTGTAGCTTTTGGGACAGTTCCGGTGAAACTTTACTCAAAACCTCAATGAGCTCTTCTCAGAGCTCAAACAGCCTCTGTAGACTGTCATTAAAACTAAGCCAGCAGACTGGGCTTTAATGCAGCAGCACCTTGTGTGTCTCATAGCCCATTTCACACAGAATTGCAAATCTCCCTTTATTGACACTCCTGATGTTGACAGCATTGATGCATTTTTTCACTATGGATTCAACCTCATCCATACTTTTCATTGAAGCTTTGCTGGTGGGCAAAACAGTGAAACAAGAAAAGTTTCTGAGTGCACCTTGGAAGCAGTTCAGCACTCCTACTTGTGCATAGCTGCTGCCCCATCAGCTGTCAAACCACAGAGACTGTCAAAGCTAACAGGGCACTCCTGCATTCTCGCCTGAACACATTCAAAAATGTATTTGCCAATAGGCCTATCTCTGAGGCTCACCTGACATAAAACACCTCCAGAAAAACAATGGCAATCACAGTCCAAAAAGTGAACACATATGATTCCCTTGGGATTCCTCGTGACATCAAGGTTCTCATCCAAGCACAGACTGTAGAAAGGGCTTGCTGTGACTTTTCCAGTTATTTCATTCTGTAAAAAAATTTCCAGATCTCTTGTGGTCCTCTGTAATGTGTCATTGCTCAGTGGTAGCTCTCTGAAAAGCTTACCTTCTGGTTCTACAGCCAGAACAATTTTCCTCAGGAGTTCTCCATCGCTGAATAGTTTCCTTGCTTGCCCCCAAAATAGTGCAACTTTAAAAGTAGCCACTCAAATCTGATTCGCTTTATTAAAAAAAAAATCTTTGAGCCGCTGCTGTTGTCTTTCAAACTAGGTTTTTGCATCATGTAACAGCTTGCACCTCTGAAACTCATTGTGGTAATTCTCTTCAAGTACCCCAGCATGAGTGCTATAGTGACATGGTATTGCATACATTCTGATTTGATGAATTTCTCTCTTACAAACAGCACACACTGCAACTTGCTCGGAAATGGAATCAGATGGCTTCAGAAACACAAGAAACTGCATTTCCCACTGGTCTTGAAATGTTCATTTTTCTTCCTTCCATGTTCTGCTTTTCTTAGTCGGACGTGGCTCCTGTGGGACCATCTCTGTATCACATACAGGGGCACTATCTGGCACTGTTTTTTTGAAATACTTTCTGATATCCATTCGTGTCTTTAATTCTTTTGCCTTCTGCCACAAACAATCTCAGCCTACCAATGAGGTTGACCAATAGCTGCTTACAGAGCTACAGTAGTGGGAGATGTAAACATAGTGTGTATATGTTTTGTGATTTGAAAGGAATCCATATCTACGTAATACAGCTCTGCCTGTACTTTAGTAAGATTTAGAAGAGAACAAGTCTGCATTGTGATTTATGGCGTTTACTTTAAAACTTTACATCTCAGCGATTGTTGGGGTGCTCTGGTGCATAGGAGTATTTTGACTTCTATATTTGAGGGAGCAGGACGATGTGGATTGAACCAGGACCGAACAGGGCCTTATGGGTGGGTGATATGGACAACCGCCCACAGTGCTGTGGTGGAGGGAGTGCCATGGACAAGAGGCAAGGAGTGGGGCAGGCCTGGGGTGTGAGACCATGGAAGGGAGCTTGGGACAATGTGGGGGAAGCAGCAGGGCCCATGAGTGATGGGGCGGTGGGTGGGGAGCCTGGAGAGTGGTATTTGTATCTTTTTAAATATTACTTTTCACAGCAAGTCATGGCAAATTAGACCTGGATGGAGGGGTGGGGGGTGAGACACCAGGGATGATGGATGGGGGGTGTCACCGCCACGTGGTTGGGGCTGATGGTCAGCTCCCTGGGCCAGCACCTGCAGGATTCCAAGGTCAGTGCCCACTGTCATGCAGCTGGGGGTCAGCACCCGGTGCCAGCGCTTGGGGTCTGCGCTTGCTGTCACACGACTGGAGCCAAAGGTTGGTGCCCAGAGTCTGCACCTGCTAGAGCACGCAGCCAGCACTGGAGATTTGCACCCGGGGCTGGTGGCCAGGGATCAGTGCCCAAGGTCGGTGCCCACTGCTGCATGGATAGGGCTGAGGATTGGTGCCCGCTGCCATGTGGCTGGGGGTCAGCAGCTGCGGCCGGCGCTTGGCGTCTGCGCCTGCTGTTGCACAACCAGGGCCAGAGGTTGATGTCTAGGGCCAGACCCACCAGAGCCTGCTGTCCCGCGACCAGGGCTAAGGGTCGGCACACAGGGCCAGTACCCCCTGGACTGGAGCCCGCAGCTGGCACCAAAGATCTGCACCTAGCCAGAGTTGTCACCCACCAGAGCCCAGAGTTGGTGCCTGCCAGAGCCCAGAGTTGGCACCCAGGGCCAGCAGCCAGTGTGGTGAGTCAGTGTGCCACTGGGGTTGGGGATTTGCACCTGCTGCTGCTCGGCCGGGGCTAGGGGTCCAAGTGCATGGCCAGGTATTGGTGCACTGCATGGCCACAGCCAGGGATTGGAGACCCCCCACTGCCACCATCACATGATCAGGGGCTGGAGCCTGAAGCCCAGTGGCCAAAGGCTGAGGCTGCATGGCCAGAGGTTGAGGTCAGCGCTGGAAATCCCTTGGCCAGAGCTCTGTGTTGGCACCCAAAGCCTCAGGGCTGGAGCCCTGTCCACAGCCAGGCTCCCTAAGTCCCTGCTGCTCAACCACCTCAGGGCTGAACCCCACGTCCCAAAGTCCCTCCACCCCTAGTAGAAAACTCACCTTGGTCCTTCAGTGTTGTGTGTCCCACCTGTCTCTCCAGAGAAGTGGTGCGGCGCATCCAGGAGCAACAGGGAAGGTGGGAAGTGGCTGATGATTACCCCACCACCACTACCCAGGAGGCTGCCATGGCTGCAGGGGAACTCCTGGTGGTCACATGCGGCCACGTGGCCACATTTGAGAAATGGTGGTTTACAGCATATAGAGGTGCTGAGACATAAAAGGATGTTTTGTGGTTGGCTGGATGCTTAGTGGGAGAGCTGTCACTTGAAAGAATTTTTGGACCACTCTTGTATCTTTTATTTCCCAGTCTATGGATTTCTGGCATGTTGTGGAGACAATAATGTTGATATCAAATGAGCAAGACAACAACTACTCATTACATGGGAATATGTTGTAAACAATCTATACAGGGCAGTGAAAATTTAGCATTGTACTAAGAGGAGACAAATCAATCACATCATAAAAGGGTTATTCATTGGTTTGTAGGTGGTGGAAAATCCCACTCAGGACTCTGTTAGTAACAACCATTTGTTAGGAACAGTGTGTGAGAGAATTTAGATATACTTCATAATACAGATACATCAACTGCAGTGTAGTTATCTTATAAAAACACCATAGCTGCCTTACGGCTCTAACTATTTTCATGTACACAGGACTCTGTGAGCATTGACATCAGTCAGAGTCAAAGATAAAAGGTTGGTGAAAAAACCCCTCACCCTTGTTCCGATCATCTCTGGATCTATAAAGCGGTGACATCTTGTGCCAAGAGGCAAGTGCTGTGTTTTAAGGGTTTTTTTTTTGGCACTTGTCCTCTTCTCCAGGGCACAGAAGTGGGAGCAGAGTCTGTCTTCTGAAGGTCCTGAACATATGAGCAAACAAGTACACCCTGGGTCCAGTGTCGTCAAAGACCCAGAGCTCGTCTTGTCTCTCCAGCAGCTCTTTGCATAGGGGTGGATTCTCATGGTCAGTGGCCAATTACCTTTCCAGCTCCATTACCACCTTACTTTGGTGCAATCTTTGTGCTTCTGGCTGTCTCCTAAGTCACGATAGCAGTGGGAGCGATGAAATCCACTGGCAGGAATGACAGGATAAGGACTAACCAGGATGGAGACAGCACCTCAGGGGCTATCTCCTCCCTTTAGGGCGTGTTGCTCTGTTTCCTTCTGCTCCAAGGATGCCCCCCGACCCCATGTAAATAGGAACAGAGGTGTGACCTGCAACTACAGCTCCAAGTTTAAAAGGACCCAAGGACTGTAAAACTTGCACTGGGTGTAGTTGATTCTCCTCAGGGGTTCTGCCCATGAAAACAACTAAGATCTCCCCCCAACCGAGGAGAGGATTTAAAAAAATATGGAGGTCAACTGGATGTCTTGAAACAGCAAAAAACAAACAGGAATGGGAATGAGGTCAAAGTTTTAAAATAATGGATCTGGAAAGGGACATTGAGCAGAGAATCCCAGACAGTACCCATTGCTCAGAAAAAACATTGAGTGTCATCAGGCACTGTCTAGAAGAACTCTGCCTGGATGTGTGCTCTAAAAATGGCAAGGAATAGGCCTCAAAATCACATAAAACTTGCCTCCTTCCCCTGCTCTCCCCCCCCGCCACCTCCAAGTATATCTTTCTAGACTGAGAAATGGCAGTTTTGGCTAGTTATATACCTGTTCCTACTCATGTGCAGGAGGAGATCTCTGTACTATGTGGGGCTGGAACAGGATGTGCATAAATAAAAAGGTGAGGGGTAAAGTGCAGCAAAAACATTAATAAAAGACTGTAGAGGAGGCAGAAAAAGAACTGCAAAGCTGGTGTACTGCGGTCTTCTTCTCACACAAAAAGGGCAGGTGTCGGAGGATGCAGTGAACTGTACTAAAAGCACACCGGTGTTCACTGCTCCATGAAGGAGTTATCAATCCATACCCGTCAGGCTGTGAAACCAAGGTCAAAGGCAGGCTGGCCCACAGGGGAGCTTTGTCTTAGGAATTTGCAACTGGTCCCCCCACTTGGTATGAGTGTGGGATATGAGGGCAAGAAAATGGGCAGTATGGAGCACAGGCATGTACAGCTGTTCCTGAGGAGCAGTTTGTAGGCAGACCAGCTGAATGTCATTAAGCTGGTTCAGATGGTGTGTGCCTGAGGCAGCAGGGATGGCTTATAGGGTAGGGGCTTAACATTAAGCTCTGGAGGACCAGGAGATACAAGCAGGTGGAGACCACCATTCTGCAGGGCCTGCTTGAGAAAATCAAGAGAGAAAGGGGAAATGGCAGTTTTTACCCCCTGGAGCACACAGTGGGGGACACCAGGGTGAGCAACCCTGTGCACTGTTCTTCTCCCCTTTGATGACTCTACATGAGTAAGTACAGGTATATGACTTACAACTATAGCTCCAAGTCTTAAAGGACCCAAGGGCACCCTGGGACGCACCCATGCCCCTGCTGCTAATGTATACTTTAATTGTAATTTAATGAAAATTATGCAGACTCAAGAAATAAGCCAATGTTCATATTAACAGAGCTTTTCTACATGCAAGGAAAACAGTATTTTACTTGCTGCTAATGCATAAGAAAATAAATCTATGGTTCATTTTTATGATGATTTTCTTAATCCTACAAGTCTGAGGAAAATTGTATCACTACTAGTATGGACAATCCTGTGTGGTAGATTCCACTTCTCTTTCTCTCTACTTCAGTTCTTTCCAAATAGGTATAATGAAATTGAGGCAATTACTGCAGCCCTTACTAAGCCATTACTCTGGCAAAATCATCACTAAAATATGGGTTTTATCACAGCAAGACATAAGAATAGAAAATTGGATTTTGGCCCTATATTATTCTTGAATACAACTGCTACAATATGGGAAGCAGACCCAGATATAGATGAAATAAATCAGACATGCAAATTGTCCAGAAAATTTACCAACACAGATATTACTACTGTTTGATGTTGATGGGGTAAAAGTAGTGCCGTGTTACTCACCTGTTCAAAATAATAAGTGAGTCTGGGTAAGCGGGTGAGTGCAAAGCCAACATACATGTATTGCAACAACTGTGTATTTGAGAGCAGTTGTAGATGTGGATGGATGAGTGGATCAATCAGGAAGTACACAGACATATATAGTGCAATTGCAGATGTAGGCACACGGATCAACCAGGCATTATATAGAAACAAGGATCATCTTTAAAATACAATACATGGTTCCTATTGAATAAGAAGTTTGTCTGAAAACAAGATGAAAGAGGAGCACACTGATGATATGGTAAAGCAGTTTGTTTTTTAAAATTTTATTTTAAAGGTCTTCCTTCCTTCCTTCCTTCACTTTAATCACCTGATCAGTTCTGAAGGTGGATATACATTCACCTGGTACAGTGGTTATCTTGTTATTAGCTTTGTCAATTTTTATGATTTAAAGAAATGCATTTGTTCCAGTCTTTCTGTTGATTGACAAACTGTGGGAGCAAGGGGCACAGTACATGTGGGCAGCTAGAAATATGGCTCTTTTTTACATTTTGTGAAATAATAATGTATATGTGGGTGTTCATTTCTGGGTACAATCTGCAGGGTAGGGAAAGCAAATGCTCAAGGTAGCACTGCCTGGAATAAATGTCATTTTTGTATTCACATGTCAATTTCCAATATTGAATATTAATTTTTAATTTTGTATGTCTAGATTTCGAATGCTTAAAATTAATTACATTTTAAAACAAAAGGCTTATGGTTTTAAAGGGATATGTTCACACACACACATATATATATATATATATATATATATATATATATATATATATATAGTAACAGAAGACTAAAAACTTGACTCCATAAAAAACTGTCCCCTCACCGATCCTATATAAAATGAATTGTTTAAAAGTGTTATTTTGTTAAATGTATACTGAGTTACATGGTGCAAGATCATGTCTTGCTGTCTCAGTTTGAGTACACAAATACACTGTAATATTTCACTGTGCGCCATTAAGAACATAACTAAATGGACAATAGAAACAACTTCAAAGTTGTCATTGTTCTACACAGCATGGCTACCTGGAACTCCATGGTGACCTGGAACTCCATAGCAACAGTGGGAAAATCCTCAAATTTTCCTGCTCCAAAGGCACAAGTTCCTTCTGTAAAGAAATGCCAAGTGGTATTATACTGTTCAGTCACTGGTGGCACTATGTGTAACATATCTTATTTAAACAAACCTCAGCTAGTTGAGCATTAAAGGATCTTATGATGAACACATCTGGTGTGTATAAGCAAGTTCTGTACCCAGTCCATATCTGGTGCAAAAGCATGACACTTTCCATCTGAGCCTACATGAGAGTGGAATCCCTATCAGCTGTTAGTAGTATAGGGTCTAGCGACAAATCCCTAAACAATTCTGATTTCTTCCACAGATGGTGGTGACTTCAAGATGGGTGCTTTTGCACATTCTTGTTTTGTAGATACACATGTTCCTTTCATTGGTAGTAAGCTTTTGTTTTGGTTAACAAAATGGGAGAATAATGTAGTTACTTAGTTTCAAACTATCTTTTTTGTAAAAGAGAAGAGAAAAGCACAGCAACAAAATGAAAAAGTCACACAAAACCCAGCTAGGCACCAGCTCTAGACAACTGTTTTCCCTAGTGTAGTTAGATGAAGCCCTGAGACATAAACCCTTGGTATCAGAGGCCTGGTATGAAGCCTGAGGCCTGAACTGAAGTAATGGTCAAGACATTGCTAACATAAAGCAAAGTTAGGCTGTGAGCCAGAGGCAGGCCCTGCTCAAAGAAGTTGGCAAGAGGAAGGCTGCTAAAAGCACGTATACACATGAAAGCACTAGTAAAATGAACGTATGCCAGAACAGCACCAGAACAGCCTGATACAAACACATCCCACACAGATAACAAGGAACAGGCAGACCCAGCCTAAAGACAGTATAAAAGGGCAATATGATGGATTGGAGAGACAATGTAAAAGAACCATACAGTGGATAGACAGACAATATGATGAATAGACAATATGAAAGGACAATACGATGAATAGATAGTTTGATGGATACTTATTTTTCCTGTACCATGAGAAAAGCAACACCCTAATGCATAGAGGGGCTGTACCTCAGTACATTCAATGTTGCGTAACCTGTTTGTATCTGTGTATAAGAATGCATCCCTGAATGGACATCTTTGTCTGGCCTAGGGGGCAGTGGAAAGCCCCTCCACTGACTGAGCCGGTCCATTGCCAGGGAGCACATATGTACTAGCAGAACCGTAGATATCTAATCTGGGGAGCTAGAAACTGTGTTTCTCTTCGACAATAAACCTGGCGGGGTGCCTTCATACCTTATCAGAATCTGTGGTCACTGGGGGTTCTCTCGGGTGTGCTGTGTCAGCTATCTGCTCAGAGCCGGGGCAGCACACAGAGGGAACACACGCATGCATGGGACTGATGTCAGCATTGAATAGAGCAGAGCACCACACCGGTAGCGTCTGATGACACCTAGCTCTTTGGTCCTATGATATGAGGAGCAGGTTATTTGTTTATTAACACCGTGAATCATTAAAAAAAGCATGGCAAATTTGTTTAGTACCATGTTCTGAATGTTCACATGTTGGGAAGCTTTCATTATGTATTCACTGGCAGTTCTAATGCAAATTAAATCCCTTGATTAATTCGTGAGCCTCCTGCTTGCTGGAAGTCCTGGTGGTATAAAGTGATGTCATTAGTGACACCCTAGTAGCAAGGAAGACTGTAATAAGAAATAGTAAACCATTTTCTCCTCTGCTTGAACACTGATTTAACAATCAGAAAAAATAACATTTTATGAGTATTTAATTATGTATTATCTGACAGTGATTTCTGAGAAAAACGGGTGCATCTGCCTTTAATTCTTGCATTTTCTTTGTGCTAATTGGTGTTCATATTTGCACTTAAATATGGCATCTGTTGGCATTCTACTTTGGTTTTGGAAATTGAAATTGAGCTACTCTTATACTGCATGAATGCTTTCCTGACTAACCCAAACTCAGCAAAGAACCAACTATGCTGAAATCTCTCCCTCCTTTTCTACACATACTATAGAATTATCTGTTCTCCATTACTGTAGCCTACAGAATAACATTCATGCAGTCTCAATTAATTTCACTGGGCTGTAAGTATGCTACTTCACTGAAGTACCACTAGGAAGGACTACACAATGTAAAGCTAATTTACCACATGGGGTATGAAAGCTTCATGCAGACTTGCCTTGGAGGGGAGAAATATGCAGCCCCACCACCTAAAAAGGACACCTTTATTCATGATGTCCAGAAAACATATTGGAAAATACCTTTTACATTCTAGACTTTGTTTGGTAAACACTATATGAACACTTGATAGATTACTTGCTAATTATTTTGGAAGTGTTCTGATTTCACAGACAGAAATAGCTGGTGCTGCTCAAAAAATTGGGGAAAAATCTTGAATCATCAAAAAGCTAATTGTGCTAAAAACTTCCCACACTCGCACATCTATTTGAAGTAAAAGCCTGTTTACATTGGAAAAGTGTATATATCCATCCCCTGCGGAGGATGAATGGGCTCCTTACTAAAGTGAGAACACAAAACTGGAAGCCAGAAACTTCAGAGTTCTATACTCACTTCTATCAGTGACTGACCTTAATACTTATGTACACTTGTCAGTTAGATAGTCTACTTAGTTTTTAATCTCATAATTTCAGAAACAAAACATGTATTAGTTAAATGTGACGTTCAGACCTCAACTCAAACCCTTAAAAACAAAGAAATTCCAACTTATGAACACCTCTTAATTGTACCCTAATGCCTTCACAGCACATTTATCCTTTTGCCTCCAACAGATTAGGAAGTCTCTTTATGCATGACACATTAATCTTCTGCATAGTATAACACAAAACCTATATTACAAACTTAGCAGCACACGCAATATTCAATGTTGACACATGTACACAGGTAAGTGTACAGTATTTAGGTTTTTGTGGAGGAAGTGTGAGGTCAGAATTAAGTTTTTGTTTATATTGGGGTACCTTTTTTTGACCCAACCAGATAGCTAAATTTGCCTCCACTAAGAGGAGAAATTGATGATAGAACCAGATATTTAGTTTGATGCAATTGTTACACTTTTAATTACAAGATTCAGTTTTTCAAAGAGAATATTGTTTAATCTGGGCATTCTAACTTTTTGCTTTAGGAGCTTCTCGCAGACAGAGACCTCTTCAGTGCACAACCACAGGCCAGCTCCTCTTGCAGTAGCAGCACACACTCTGCACAATCTAGCTAGAGCACTAACTCACTCACTGTGCCCTCAAACTAGCTGTAAAGAGCAGCTCCCATTTCTCTCGTTATATAATTTATATCCCCAGTAAAAAGATATATACAATAATAAACAAATATTCAAATTATTACTAAATACAAACTGTAGTGAAACATGCTGTGCTGGCAAACCACACACGTGTTTATTACATTTACTCCTGGCTTAAGGTAAAGCAATGCTCAGGTTATTGATTAAGCACAGACTAGGTATAGCTCACGTAGTCCCTTCACCAATTATGATATATTGCACAAGGGGAGATGGCTATGGGTGAACCAATCAATATGTTACAAGTAACTATGATCTCATGCTCTTTGTTCTAATTATTAATAAAAACCCAGCTCAAGAGAGCTCGGGACGCCTGCTTAACAAACCTCTTGACTCCGCGTCTCCTTGATCCCAACATCTGGTGACCCCGACGTGATTCACCGGATCCCGAGGACCCCTGCTCATCCGACTGGAATAGTCTAGGTGCACCCGCTGGAAACAGCCACTCGTGAGTATGGGGAGCGATTTATCAGTGCCACAAAAGGCTCATGCTAAGGAATTATTTAAGCTCATTGAGGGGAGCGGTTGCCCAGCGGTTACGCTGCGGCATGTAGAGGATTTTGTTAAGGAAATAGAATGTCAATGCCCCTGGTATCCCGAAGAGGGGTCCCTGCAGCAAGCAGATTGGCAAAAGATAGGAACACAGCTCTTTGAGACACCGAGAGCAGCAGTACAGCACCTGCTCATGTGGCAGCGCTGTACTGAGGCAGTGGGAAAACTGGGGCCACAGGCGTCTCTCACTGCCGCCCCGCTTCTCGCGCTGACGACACCGCCTCCGTACCCGCGGGTGCTACCACCAGCGCCTGCGGTGTCGGATACGGGGCAGCGGCCCTCGGATCCCTCCGTTAATAAAGGAACTGATCAGCCTTGTTTCCGGGGGAATCGTGGGGGCTGCGTCCGGGCGGCGGTTGCGTTGGCGCGTGAGACGGGGGAATTGAGTTTGGAGGAAGAACATCAGTGGGAGGGAGAGTTGCCCATGCTAATGCCTATAGCGGCAGGAGTCGATGCACAGGGCAATGCCGCCAGAGAGTGGACAGCGCTACCGTATACAGTACTGAGGGAAGTGAGAAAAGCTATCACGGAGACAGGCATCAGGTCTAATTTCGTGGCAGGCATCTTAGAAGGGATTGGTAATGGCTACACGATGGCTCCACAAGATTGGAAAGACTTATTTCGTATGGTGCTGACCCCCGCCCAGTATATGGTGTGGGACAGTGAGTTCAGGTTGGCTGCTGTAGGATACTCAACCCCAGCTGCCACGCCTGACCAGATTTATGGAGCAGGCCAATTTAGCACTATAGAGGGACAGTTGGAGTTAGACCCAGACACATATATTCGTACTAAACTTAGTGTTATGAGAGCTTTCAGAAGGGTTCCCGTAAGTGGGAAACCGACTAGGTCTTTCACAGCCACCCGGCAGCAGCCTACAGAGCCGTATCCGCAGTTCATAGATAGGCTCAAGGAAGCAGTACAGCGGCAGGTCGATAACGAGGAGGCACAGACAGAGCTTTTACGGCGACTGGCCTATGAGCAAGCTAATGCTGATTGCAAGAAGGTACTGCAATCTATAATACATCGCCCCTCGTACACTTTAGCGGACATGATTCAGGCTTGCGCGGATGTCGGTAGTCAAACCCATGCTATGGCTCTTTTGGCAGGGGCTATAAGACAAGGTAATAAACCCACAGGAAATTGTTTTAATTGCAAAAAACCGGGACACTTTAAAAGCCAGTGTAGGGCACCTGGAGGGGGAGCACATAAAGGAAGACCCCAGGAAGGGGGTAGGCCCTCCAAAAAATGTCCTAAATGCAACAAGGGGTATCATTGGGCAAATCAATGTCGATCAGGACTGGGGCAGGGAAACCAGTAATCGGGCCCTCCCCGGGCCCCGGAAAAACAATGGGGGCGGAAGAATTGACTAGAGCACAACCGGCAACGACCGGCAGTGCTGGAATAGACTTGTATAATCAAGAAGAAAAATCCTCATTCTTACCGGGGGAAGTTCTTTTAATGCCTACTCAATTAAAAGGGCCCCTTCCTGAAGGGACGGTGGGCATTATACTCCCTCGGTCATCAGCAAGTAAACAAGGAATTATGGTAGTTCCAGGAGTGATTGATGCTGATTATCAGGGAAAATATATGTTCAGTATTGGAGTCACCTGCCTTTTACTTTAAGACGAGGGGACTCCTGGGCACAAATGATACTGTTGCCATATGAGCTCCCTGGAGAAAAATCACAGGTAACATGTACAGGAGGTTTTGGATCCACCCGTACTGAAGGCGACAGCGACTCTTCCTTTCACCCACAGGTGGCGGCGTTGGTACACCGAATATCCCTGCACAAACCTCAACGTAAGTATAACCTCCAAGGTAAGTGGCTGACCGGTTTGTTGGACACAGGGGCGGATGTTTCTGTCATAGCTGAAAAGGATTGGGAACCTAAATGGCCCTCTGAGATAGCCCCTGCGGTATTCGGGGTAGGAGGAAGCCAAGCATCTAAAAAGAGCTCTCAATGGTTACCGGTAAAATCCCAGGAACAAGGTCCCATAATAGCATATATTCAACCCTGCATATTGCCTTTACAGTTTAACATTTGGGGAAGAGATTTGTTAGAACAGATAGGGGCGAAACTGATTTTGGAAGATGAGTAAGCCTCAGGCTCTTCCGTTACAGTGGAAAACTGATAAACCAGTCTGGGTAGAACAATGGCCATTACCTAAAGGAAAATTAGAAGCTTTGCAGCAATTAGTTGAGCAACAATTAAAAGATGGACACATTGAGCATACTACAAGCCCGTACAATACTCCTGTTTTTGTAATTAAGAAAAAATCAGGAAAATGGAGGCTCCTTCACGATTTGAGGGAAATTAATAAAATACTAGAACCAATGGGCCCCCTGCAGTGTGGCCTCCCCAATCCAAATTTAATCCCTTATGACTACCAGGTAGCGATAATTGATTTAAAGGATTGTTTCTTTACAATACCGTTACAGGAAAAGGATAGAAAGTATTTTGCATTCACAGTGCCAGTCCTGAACAACGCCCAACCCACAACACGTTATCATTGGAAAGTGTTACCCCAGGGCATGTTAAATAGCCCTACCATGTGTCAGTATTTTGTAAACACTGCTCTTCAACCTTTCAGAAATAAGTTCAAACAGCTACTTGTATACCATTATATGGACGATATCTTAATAGCCGGTAGGCCCCTACCCACCACATGGAAAAGTGAGTTAACTGATATCTTAAGTCAATCGGGTCTGGTAGTAGCCCCGGAAAAAATACAGGAAGCCGAACCTTTTCAATATTTAGGTCATAAAATGCTTGCAGCATACTCCATGCCCATACTTCCAAAACTTACCTTGCCAAACAAATTAACATATGTAGTACTACAGCAAATTCTGGGATCCATAAATTGGATAAGACCGTATTACAAGATTCCCACTTCTATGCTAACTCCACTGTTTAATGCCCTAAAATTAGGAAAGCAACCGGGAGACATAATATCACTAACAAACGAACAACGGGAGGTAGTGCATAAGGTCAACGAAGCCATGGCAGAAAGGTGGGTAGATAGAGCAGTACCTGACGTGCCCCCATCCTTAATCATTCTTGGGGACACTAAGCAATTCATGGGGGCATTACTTCAACATACAAGTGAGAGAGAATTTATCCTCGAGTGGATGTATTTACCACACACACACAAAAACACACTCGTCCCATTGTCTGGAATGTTTGCTCAATTAATCACTAAAGGACGCAATCGAGCACTAAACTTGTTTGCCATGGATTTAGTAAACATTGTTATCCCCATCCCCATCGCCACCTGGGAAGTTGCATGTATGCACTCGGAGGAGGTGCAAATAGCCCTAGCCAATTATGTTGGGTCCGTAACTTACCATACTCCCAAGGATCCTCGTCTCCAAGTTGCTCAGCATATTCCACTGAAAGTATTCTACTTGGTATCTCCCGTTCCCATAACAGAAGCTCTTACCATTTTCACCGATGGTGGCCCCTCCAGAGGGGTGGTTGCTTGGAAGAAAAATGACCAGTGGAAATCCCAGTTTACCTTACCGCAACGCTCTCCTCAGCGTGCGGAGCTGGCTGCGTTAATTCTTGCCTTTAACACATTTTCTGATCAACCAGTTAACCTCATAACAGACAGTTTGTATGCTGCCAATGTTGTTAGTAATATTGCTTCTAGTTGTGTTACTGCATCTTTGGATAATAATTTGCTTGGTTTATTTCTTTCCCTACAACTGATATTACGTCACCGACGACATCTATTTTTTATCGCACATGTTAGAAGTCATCAGCCTTTCCCCGGAGAAATCTCGCAAGGCAATGCCTATGCTGATAACGCCTTAAAGGCTTTCCCCTGCTCTCCTATGGAAAGTCACTCCTTACATCACCAAAATGCCAGGGCATTGGCCAAGCAATTTTCCATACCACTATCTGATGCACAAGCGATTATTCAGCAGTGCCCTGAGTGTACTGGAAACCTCGCAGGACCCGCTATCGGGGTAAATCCTTGGGGGCTAGGTGCAAACCAATTGTGGCAAATGGACGTCACTCGGTTCCCACCATTAGCTCCCTGGTCCTATTTGCATGTAGTCATAGACACTTATTCTGGATATATATGGGCAACGCCACAAAAAGGGGAAAAGGCGAAACACGTCTGTAATCACCTCATTCGTTCCTTTGCAGTCATGGGAAAGCCGTCAGCTTTAAAAACTGACAACGGCCCAGCCTATTGCTCTTCAGCGATGGCAGCGTTCTGCACGCGATGGGGAATCACGCATACCTTTGGCATCCCATACAATTCCCAAGGACAAGCCATTGTAGAACGAGCTAATCGCACATTAAAAACTGCCCTCCTGCGGCAAAAACAAAAAGGGGGAATTGTCCCCGGCAGCCTGACAGAAAAGGAAGAATGGCTGGCTCAAGTACTGTTTACACTCAATCATTTAAATCTATTACCTTTCAATTCTCAATTTTTTACCAGGGCACAACGGCATTATCAGACGACCGAAGTTCTTCCTGCTCCAAAGGTAACCTATCGTCAGCTACCTGGCCCGGAGTGGAGCGGACCTGTGCCACTAATCACCTGGGGGTGCGGTTACGCAGCTGTATCAACACCGAGCGGCCCACTCTGGGTACCTGCACGATACATTCGACCATACAAGGATAGCGTGGCATCAGGGACTGAGCAACCCCATCCCTGACTTCAACATACACTTATATGATGAAAAAGCAGTGGACAACCAAATTGTAAAACTACATAATTTAACAAAAGAAGTTACTATGGATGTTGGTTTTTCAGGATTCTGGGACTGGCTTACTGGATGGCTGCCAGACCTATCCTGGCTAAAGCAAATGTTTGCATATGTTATTATTATAGCTGCAGGATTAATAGTTTGTTGCTGCATATTACAGTGTATTCCTTCACTTATTAGCCTATTTGTCCAAGGCTGCCCTTGGCAACGACTTAATACAAACAGAGCATTCATTATGTCTGCAAATTGCTTAAAAACAAAAAGGGGGAGATGTAGTGAAACATGCTGTGCTGGCAAACCACACACGTGTTTATTACATTTACTCCTGGCTTAAGGTAAAGCAATGCTCAGGTTATTGATTAAGCACAGACTAGGTATAGCTCACGTAGTCCCTTCACCAATTATGATATATTGCACAAGGGGAGATGGCTATGGGTGAACCAATCAATATGTTACAAGTAACTATGATCTCATGCTCTTTGTTCTAATTATTAATAAAAACCCAGCTCAAGAGAGCTCGGGACGCCTGCTTAACAAACCTCTTGACTCCGCGTCTCCTTGATCCCAACAACAAACAATATGAATCTATTTCTAAAACATCTGTTCCAGGGACCTCACACAATCTTAGCTATATACAAAGATTATAATAAAGTCCCTGCTCCTCTGAATACAATAAAAATAAAACAGCAGGAGACAGTTCCTTTGCTCACAGTTCTAAACCTTCCTTTCCAACCAGCACTTTGTGCCCAAAAAGTTTTCTCTCTCAGGACCATATTATCAATGCTTGTGTTGCTGTCACCTTGGCTTTCTGGGCCTGGCTGCTTCTTTGTCTCTCTGCCCCTTCTTTCTTGCCACAAAAACAATTCCACTAGCGAAAGCCCTAGCCCCTTGGGCCATATGGTTCAGCTTCTACTTGAGGTTTTCCAAGGGCTTGTGTTTTGGGTGCTATTGCTATTGTTTCAGTTACCTGGTTATAATGGCTTCTTTACATTTATTCTAAATGAAAGGCAGCAGTTATAGTTCAACCCAACCCACCACAACATGGAAAAATTGAAGGTAAAAGCAGTCTGGTCAACAACAGTTGCTTAAGTTAGAGCTAGGGGCCCCTCCCAAAATAAATGGTTAGCTTGTGATCTTAGGTAGAAAAGTATTTGTACTTACATCTTCTAAAAACTTAAACTATGATCCTGGTCAGCCTTCAAAGCATTTCTTCTCCACATAGCAATTACATGGCAATTTGTGAAGCCTGGTAATACAATTACTTTATCAGAAAAGAAACAAAACATCTCTCCAACTAACTAATAAAACCCCAGAGTGTACATGGAGCATGGCAAATGGCTGCTGATGAAGGACTCCTCTTTCTTCCCGTTGCAGTTCTCAAGTCTCTGCTGGTATTTGTTTGACTGACTTGAAGTTAGGAGTATGTACTGTGCCTTTAAGAGTGGAGCTTTAAGAACTGTTGGGAGCAGTCTAGAGGCAGCTTCACCAGATACACAGCTGTTTCTCCTAGCTGTGTATCTGGTGAAGGATACTCTGCTTTGTCTTACCTAACTCTGTTTTGGTTCTAATAAAGCCTAGCTTCCAAGAGTTCAGACTGTGCCTCCTTCTTATGAATCCATAAGACAACTCATGGTGCTGGAGTATGGTAGAAGTTAGGACAGAAAAAAGAAGACTCTGTGAGGAGTAAATGAGTCATCTTGGAAATGGAGCAACTAAAAGGCCCCCAGAAGTTGAAACTCTCAAGTAATGCAGCAGACTCCTGGAAAAGATTCAAAAAGAGTGTTATAGATGCAAGCAGCCAGCTGTCGTGAGAAAGAAGACCATCAGAAAATAGCAATCTTATTAAACATTTCAGGACTTGAGACAGTGGATGTCTCTAATAGCATACAGCTAAGTCAGGCAGAGAGAGCAAGGCATGACACAGTTTTGCAGAAATTTGAAGAGTATTGCCTATCTGAAAAGAGTGAAACTTTTGAAAGGTATAAGTTTCACCTTAGAGAACAAAAGGACTGAGAGTCCTTTAAAAATACCTAACAGAGCTGAAGCTAATGAACCAGTCAACTGTGAACAGTTAACAGACTCCATTATATGGGATCAAATTGTAATTGGAATCAGAGACCCAAAGCTACAAACAAGACTATTGGAAGATATGGATCTCACTTTAGATAAAGCAGTAAGACTGTTTCAGGCAGCAGAAATCACTCTGAACAGAAAGTAATGGAAGAAAAACAGGACACTGCTGGTCTGGACAGAGTGATGAGAGAAAAGAAAACTGGCAAGCATTATCAGTACAGAACAAAAAACAGATAGAAGAATGGAAAAAGCAAAGCGCAAGGGACAACTTCAAGGTTGCACAAGATATGGACACAAACACAGACCTCAGCGATGTCCAGCTTAGGTAAGTGCTGCAATATTTGTAAGAAATGCAATCATTTTGACAAAGTCTGCAACTAGGATTAACAACTACAGAAGAGGAAGCAAAGCATGCATGCTAATACAGGTCTGTCTCATCTTATGCGGGGGTTCCGTTCCGTGGTTAGCGCATAAAGCGAAAACCGTGTATAGTCAAAAGTACATTGAGTTCAATGGCGGGCAGAATTGCCCACATTACAGGTACAGTATTAAAATTGTTATTTTTCTCTTTTTTTTTGTTTTGTTTTTGCTGACTGCGTAAAGCTGAAATCACGCATGTTAAATGCGCGTAAGATGTGACAGACCTGTACAGTAATCCAGGAAGAGAGCACAGACAGCAACACAGAAGAAGCATTCTGTCTAGGAGCTGTATCTGAACAGGAAGGAACAAATGAATGGACAATTTCCTTAGAGATTAATGGGACAGGTAAATGTTGTTTCAGATGTTAGTGTTAATAAGTTGAAGCAAAAAAAAAAAGGGAACATGGTGAGCAAGCAGGTTAAACTGAAAGCTTATAATGGAGAACTCATTCCTACCTGAGGTACGTGTTTACTAGAAGTGAAGGTAAAAGGTCAAATAGAATTGATAAACTTTGTGATCATTAAAGGGAATAAAGCATCTATATTAGGTTTAAAAACATGCCAACCCGTTGGACTGATCCAAAGAAGGCACATGGTAGAGGAGATAAGGGACATAGGCATAGAGGAACAGTATCAGGATGCTTTTGAGGGTATAGAAAAACTAGCAACTGAACATAAAAGTGAACTAACAGCCAAATTAGCCTACCATACATGTACCTATAAATATTTCTGTATAAATAAGAGAAAAACCTCAAAGAAGAACTGGATCATTTTGTAACAAAAGACATTATTAGAAAAGTAGAAGAGCCTACAGAATGAGTGCCCTCATTAATAATAGTAGGAAAAACGAAGGAACACTGAGATTATGCCTAGATCCTAAAGAGCTTAACAAATATATCAAAAGGAAACTCTTTCAATTATCTTTCAGGGAAGACATTTTTGGGGTCCAAAGTATTTTACTACATGAGATGCATCATCTGTATTCTGGCAGATTCCCCTAAATGAAAGGAGCTCCAAATTATATACTCTTATTATACCGTGTGGAAGATACTGCTTTCTCATATTACCATTTGATCTAAAATCCACTCCAGAAGAGAACATGCAGTAAATAATTGAGGGAATTGAGGACACAAATGTGTATATAGATATTCTTATCTGGGGCACCACAATAGAGGAACGTAATTACAGGTAAAAGTCAACACTGGACAGGGCTAGAGCAGTAGGCCTGAAGCTAATTAAACAAAAATGTCAATTCATGCTAAGAGAAATTACCAATTTAGGAGAAAGGTTAACTGCACAAGGGGTATGTATTGATCCTAGCAGAACACAAGCTATAACAAATATGCCACACCCAGAAGTTAAGGAGGGGTACCAAGTTTCATAGGAATGGTTAATTTTTGGGGGGTATTTATACTGAATTTAGCTGGACAATCCAACAACCTCATGTACTCATGCAAAAGAATAGTCAATGAATATGGGATGCTAACCTGGACAAAGAATTAGCTCCTGTCCTAAGGTATTTAGACAGCAGGAGACAGCCAAATTGTCCACTGCTGCCTCTAAAGAAGGCAAAGGTACAACATTGCTACAAAAAATATGACCATCGGAGACCAGTGGTATATGCATCCAAGGTTCTTACAAAAACAGAATGCCACTATCCCAAATTGAAAAGGAAGCTTTAGCTCTAGTGCATGGTGGTAAAAAAATCTACGTGTTCATTTATGGAAGACCAGTTGTTGCAGAAATAGACCATAAGCCTCTGACACAATTGTGGAAAAGGAGCTAGCTGACACTCTACTCAGAACACGACAGTTTTTTCAACTCCAGTTGTATGATTTAATAATAGTTTATAAACTAGGAAAAGAGTAAGTGGTAGTGGACTCATTGTCCACAGCATTTGATAAAACTGTAGCAGAAACTGAGGTGGAGTCGGGAACACTATGTGTCAATCTGATAGAAAAGAATTGTCCTGTCTCAGAAAGGAAGTGGAATGAATTTGCTGAGGCAATGACAATGAGACTTTAGAGAGGGTAATAAAGGCTGTTACCATAGGGTGGCCAGGATATTACATACCACATCCATATTTCCAGTTCAAAGCAGAACCATCTGTTATAAATGGCATATTGTTGAGAGGAAAGAGAATAGAAGTGCCTCAGATGTTACAAGCTGACCTGCTCACAAGAATACATGAAGGATTCTTGGGCATGGAGAAATGTAAACACAGAGCCAGAGAGATACTGCATTGGCCACAAATGAACAATGAGATAGAGAAAACTGTTAAAATGCAAGAAACATGTCAAAAATACCAACCTAAATGGAAAAAAAAGAGCCTATGTTGATAAATAATGAATCGTTAAGACCATGGTCTGAATTTGGTGTGGATTTATTTACATATGCTCGTAAAGACTGTGTTTTGATTTTGAGGTATTAACCTCATTATCCAGAGGTGGTTTTATTAGAAAATACCACATCAAAACATGTTATAACGTACATGAAATCCATATTTTTTCCAGGCATGGAAACCCATAAGTTATCAAGTCTGATAATGGTTTGCAGTTTGTTTGGTATGAATTTAAAAAATTGCTAGAGAGTATGGGTTTAAGCATGTAACTTCAAGTCCCAGTTATCCTCAATCCAATGAGCTTCTAGAGAATGGTGTGAAAACTGTTAATCAACTTTTGAAAAAGGCCACTGACTCAGGTACAGATCCATATTTAGCTATACTGAATTATAGAGCAGCACCAATGAACCTTGGACTGTCTTCTGCAGAAATACTGTTTGGCAGGAAGTTGAGAACAAGGCTCCCTAATTTAGTAGTAATCACTAATGGCCATAGTGAGTTAGATATGTACAAGCTACATAAGTGCAAAAAAAGGATGTGTTATGACAGTCTTTTAGAGCCTTTGAAGCTAATGGATGCTGTGTGGATTCATAATGCTACTTGATGCCACTTGCTGGGCACAGAGGGCAGGAGTGACTCATGAGATTGCCCTACGGTCTTATGAAGTACAGATTCCTGCAGGATGTACTTTTTGGAGTAACAGGAGACATCTGCAACATCTTCCTGAAAAAGAGAGGGATAAGGAGGTAGATACTGCATTGACAGCTACAGGACAAGGCACTGAGAAAACCACTGAGGATCCTTCAGATCAGCAAGAAGAGCAGTCTGCTGATTCAGCTAGTGCAAGGGCTGAAGTGGTGCCCTGTGGACCTAATAGACTGCACAGCAAATCTGAAAGACTCTTTCAGCGCGGCTAACAAAGTTGAGTATGTAATGATGTTTGTAGAGAAAGAGTTGGTATATATGTGAAATTGTCTGGTATATATGTTAAAGTGCTTTCCCAAAAAAGGGGAGGGTATGTACTGAGCCTCCAAAAGCAAAGCATGTGCTAGAAAGAACTGGTTGGAAGCAGTGTGGTGGCAGATTCACCAGATACACAGGTAGGAGCATGTGGCTCTCATTTGTCTTATGTAACTCTGTTTTAGTTCTAATAAAGCCTCACTTCTAATGTCTACATTACCCAGTTTTGCCCACAAAAAGCCAGCTTTCATCAACAACACAGTAGAGGTGTACAACTGCAATGCTCCTCCCACCAGTTTAACTCTCCTGCTACATTGACATAATAAAACCACCTGGACAAGAGGCATAGAGCTTTTTTGTGACAAAGGTAGAGTGATGCAGAGTCAGTGTAGACACTGTGTTGCTTATGTCACCCTAAGTGGCCTCCAGGAGGTGTTCCACGATGCCCATCTTGACCACTCTGATCACCAGTTTGAACTCCGCTGTCCTGCAGCCAAGCGCACAGGCATGTACCCTTCCCGCTTCTAAGCCCTAAGAATTTTTGAAATTCCTCTTCCTGTTTGCTCAGTGTGAATTACTCACATAACAACTTCCCAGCTGATCTTGGTGGCTACCCGTAGCTAATGCACTCCGACCTAAAGTACACCAGAGTTGTTGGATTTGCTGGGTCTGTGGGGAGAGGAGGCTGTGCAGTTGTAGCTCCAATCCAGTTGTAGGAACTTTGATACCTACAGGGAGATTTCTCGTGGCATGGAGCAGAAGAGGTACAGGAAGGACATGCAGCAGTGCTGTGCAAAGATCAAGGAGCTGAGCCAGGCATACCAGAAAGCAAGGGAGGCCAATCATCAGTGTGATGCATCATCAAAGACATGCCACTTCTACAAGGAGCTGCAGGCCATCCTCAGCAGCGACTCCACCTCCACTGCCCAGAGCCCCCTTGATACTTCAGGAGGGCTGGAGGCAGCAGCCAGCAGAATGAACCCCAAGAAAGAAGTGGTGGACAAGAAAGTAGAGTTGGAGGAGGATGGGGGACAGGTTAGAGGACTCTCTAGTGGCATGGTGAGCCAGGCTTCTTTTTAACTCCGAAGTGGTCTAGTCAGTCCCCAAACTCCAGTTCTGGTGCACCTGATGCAGGAGAGGTAAGTACCCATTGTGCTTTGATACTGCAGGGAGAAATGAAGTAGAACTATTTTTTTCAAGGGTACAAAAGGGATAGAAATAACCAACACTAGCACTGTTTTCATCTGCTTCTCATTCCCCTGTGCAACTAGAGAGAGGGGTCCCTGCAGAAAAGTTTGTTGATGCACAGTAGGATGTCCCAGGAATCCTCCATACTGATCTCTAGGAAACTTTTGTGGAGGTACTCTGCAATCCTCTGCCGAAGGTTCTTTGGGAGGGCTGCCTTGTTTCTTCGCCCATGGTAGGAAACTGCTGCACCAATCAGCAATTACTTCTGTAGGCACCAAAGCAGCACATAGGCGAGCAGCATACAGACCCGATCTGCAGCCACACGCATGCAGAAGCTGCACGCTTGCATCCTCAGTTACCCTCAAGAGCGAGATATCAGCTTCCATCACCCCCACCTGTGGAAAATGGTGCCAGTGTTCAGAATAGAGTCCCTAAGTGCTTGCAGTGATCCCACTCTGAATTCCCCCCACCCCAACACACCATTTGTCCCATCTTTCTCCCTTTTCCATGGTGCCAAACTCACCATGGTTAGGACTCTCGCCGGGCTGATGCCTGCCAAGGGAAAGTGGTGTGTGTAACTTGTATGAATCAAGTCTGTGAGTGCACTCGCAATAGTGCCTCTGTCTATTGTTTCTTTAGCTGCTGCAGATGTGGCCTCGATGGTCTCCTCCTGCACACTGGCTGAGTGGCTCGGTGTGATGAAACAAACCAGGAGGAGTAAGAAAGACATGTTCAGGGAGGTGCTACAATTGTTTGATGCTGCTGATAGCAAGCAGAGAGCATGAAGAGAGGCTATCAATGAAAAACTGAGAGTAGATAGCCAGGAGAAGAAAGATGGGCAGGAAAAGATGATACTGCTGCTCGAGGACCAAATGGACATGCTGAGGTCCCTGATTGTGTGCAGGTGGAACACATCCGTGCTCGCCTTCCCCTTCAACCCATGCAGAACTGCCTTCCATGCCCTCCACAAACTCCCCCACTCCCAGCACCACATTCCTTGCATGTTCTCAGGCCATCACAGTATCCCAGGAACTCCTCCACCCCTAGGGACATGTTTCACAGTGACAGCTGGACATACACCCAGCTGTGAGAGCCTCATTGTAAAAAGTGCTCTTCCTTGTCATGTCCCTTGTAGGTGGGGGGACCCTGCAGCTCCCAGGTGGATTCCATGACTTCCGTGACCTCTGTGACAAAATAGTAGCCTTATACATGAGCCATGGAAGCAAGGGGTAGGCTGGGTCTCCCAGGATCACAACTGGCATTTCCACATCCTCAATTACAATCTTCTGGTTTGGAAAGAAAGTCCTTGATTGCAGTTTTCTATATAGACCATTGCTCCTAAAGATGCATGCACCATGCACCTTCCCTGACCACTGTGTGTTGATGTCAGTGAAATGAGTCTGGTGGTCTACCAGTGCTTCCAACACCATGGAAAAGTAGTCATTTCAGTTGATGTACTCCATTGTAAGGTGGTTTGGGGCCAAAATGGGGATATGTGTGCCATCTGTCATCCCACCACAGTTAGGGAATCCCATTCCACAAAGCCATCTATTATTTCCCACACATTGTTAGGAGTCAAAGTTCTGCAGCCATTGCTCCTCATCCTATACCTGTATCACGATTTGATCTTGCCACTCAGTGCTTGTTTCCTGAGCCCAGTACCGATGTTCCACCATGTGCAGCTGCTCTGTGAATGCCAACAGCAATCTTGAATTGTTTCTTTCCATGGCACACAGCAGGGCAGGCACCATTATCTGTCATTATCAGACTTGCAGCTCATCATTTGCAGGATCAGCTGTGTTGTGTTCACAGTGCTCATCACAAGACTGGAGAGAAGTGAAAATTGATGCTTTGAGACAGAGATGGTGGGTGCACAGATTACAGGGGCTGTTAAAAAGTGGAACAAAATATAGTAGGAAGCCAATGGAATGATAGGATGAAGAAAAAAATGCATTATGGAATGCTAAGCCCACCCCCATGATGCACTGCAATCCCTTCCCAGAGCACCTATGATTCTATGACACCTGGCAGCAGACGGTGGTGTGTTGCACAGTATGATAGCTACCTGTGGTGCACTGCTCTCTCCTGTAAAGGGTCAATATTCAACAGTTTGGTAATTTAACTGGAGTTTACTTTAAACACAACACTTGATTGATTTATATTAAAAATAAAACAAGTTTATTTAACTGCAAAGAGAGAGGTTTTAAGTGAATACATGTATAAAGTATTAAAGTCAGAAATGGTTACAAGAAAAATAAAGATAATATGCTTTCTAGTAGCTAAAATTTAACAAGCTAGACTTGGTTCAAGGTAAAAACCTTACCACAGGTTTCTAGCAACATGGCTGACCAAATTCTCAGGTCAGAATCTCTCTCTCCCTATCCCAAAATCAATGGGCTGAGAGAGAGAATACTTGGGGTGTTTTTGCCCTTCACTTTTATAGTCCAGTCACCATTTGAAATGCATTTTCCTGAGGGTGACCCCTAGATAAAGTTCATTCCAGCTGTGAGGAAATGAAACATGGAATCTGGCAGTGAAAGAGGTGTCATGTTATTGTTTGTTAAAATGCAAATGGATCTGTTTCTGCTCAGCTTCGCTGCCAAAGAATGGCCACTTGACTGATGATTGCCATTCAACTTTGATGACATTTAGCTAGAGGCACCAGCTTGTCCTTTGTCTTTGAGAAACTGGTTTACCCACTCCCCAGACTTATCTGGTAAACACATTGTAGTCATAATTTCAGCTTACATGCATAACTCTTAATACAGAGGTTATACATACATTACGTAAGAATATTGGCGATCAGCATGTTAGTTTTTAAATGATACCTCACATGGCATATTATGCACAAACATTATTACAGTAATATGGAGGGTATGAATATGGGGGTGCTTTCAGTCACACCATTCTCCCTGTCCATTGTGTTTCTTAGTTGTCTGGGAGCTCCTAGCCAATGGCCCAGGGGCCTGATAGCACAAATGGCCTTGAAAATATAAGGGCTGCAAAACCTGAAGATGGCAATGGACTGTAGACCAATTATTTCAATCAGACTCCAGTGTGTAGGGGCTGCCCAATCTCTCATCTCTTCAAGACTGCCTTGCTTGGGTTTAATGTCTATGTAGCTGACACAGTGCTCATCCCAGGTTTCTGAACCTTCCATATATAGGGATTTCCCTGGTCCCATGCAGTGAAATGTTAGATAGGCAGCTATTTGCCACCTCCCCCAGTTCCAAGAATTCATTTTTTCCTGGCTGCCCAGTTTTAGGGAATTTGGCCATATGGTGCTGAGTGGGTTAGTGCTAAAGTACCCATTAAAAATCAAGACATGCAAAGGATATGTGGCAAGAGATACAATATAATGCAAAACTCTGGAGTGATTTAAATTTTGTTTTGTTAGTTACATGATTTCATTAAAAAAAACCCTCTCTCTCCCTTTTGCCAACTTTCCAGGTGTCTCAGCCCTCCCATTCCTCCATTGCTGTCCCATAATAAATATACTCTCATTCCATCCACCATAGAGCAGAACTCCCATAACTAGGGCAGGAAGATAAGCAGAGGCTTTACAAAGGGATCTTACGGTGTATATTTCGTTTACGTGGGGGGTACTTGGATAGTACACTGATGAGCATTATAGAAAGCCCTGAAATAGATCAACTTAGGTTATGGCCATACTACAGCTTAAATCAATATAAGTTATGTTGCTCAGAGGTGTGAATTAGACAATCATATGGTATTTAAAGCTAGTCCTCCGGGCCACTGGGAGCAGGGACTAGGGGCTGTATGACCAGATTCTGGCCAACCAGCCTGGTGAATAGGGTAGATTTAGAAACTATTATCTCTGTAGCTGTTGGAGCAAGACAGACCTAGCAGTATAAAGTAGATTAACTTTGTTTGCTCTTAACAGGATTTCCTCTTATCCATGCCTTATGCTGAATTGATTTTGCCACACCGACCTGACTTTAAAGAGAAGATGGCATTTTTTTCCTGGTCTTCCTTATTTTATGCTTTGATTTCTCAGTTTCCCATCCCCAGCAGCAATTACAATATGTTGTTTTACCTCCATCCAGGTGGTAGATAAAACTTTCTTTTAACTTCTTCAGAGTAGACTGTCTGTCTATCTGTGTTTATCTACAGCATACATCAGCATGGTATCTGACTGCTTTCTCTTCCTTTTCATTACATGATTTGGCAGAGTCCTGCATTTTATGCCTTGACTGAGGGAATGTAGAATTTAAACACAGATTTGGGAGAAAAATCTCAACGGCATATGGAAATACATTTTGCAGATTCATATTGGCCATGCAGTCAGACAGTAATTTAGAATCAAAATCAGTTGGCAAATCAGTTACACTGTATCTGAGGCACCACTGCCTTCTGCAAAGATTGGCAGTGTTCCCAGAAAATAGCAGAACGCCTCACAATTTTTTACAATTTTTTCCTGCAATTTTCTCCTAGCCTTGCCAGGGATCAGATGCAATAATGGACTCTCAGAGATGTTCCATAATGGGCTCTCAGATGCTCTGATGAGCCTCTCTCTTTAGTAAATCAGAGAGGAACCCATTTGTCACACTGCTGTCATTTCCAAATACAGGGTTGTTTCTTTTGCTCTCTCTCCATACCTCAGCCCTCCCATTCTGCCATTGCTGTCCCATTTGTTTTCCTGAGACTAATCAATGCTGAGGTGCTTTCTTTCTGTCCTTTATGAATTCTTAGAAATTAGAGATGGAAAAAGAGAATGATCATAGAACAATCCGGAAGCTCTTGAGGCAAATAAGCCAACTCATAGAGCACATCATGCACCAGCACAGAGGAATTTGGGACTTGCTAAATGGGCTGTTAAGCCACTATATGTCTGCCTTTTCTTGTCATTTCTTAGTGCATCAGAAGCAGCATTTTCAAATTGCTTATAAAGGGCCCAAAATGACACTCATTCAGTTCTTACAGTCCTAAAATAACTAACCACCCAACGTACAGCCAGGATTTGTCCAATACGTAAAATTGGACCCTACATCTGCTGATGCTTCCTTGAGCTCCCATTCATTTTTGTGTGACTGGATGTAAATACTGTGGAGTTTTTCCATAAAGGTTTTGAAATGGTTCACAGGGGTGGCCTCATCAATAGTATCAGCCATTTCTAATTCAAGACAAGCTACAATGTGTATGCAATGCTCATTATTTAGAAGTATACATATATAATTTACTGTAAAAATACATGAAGACTATATTAGGTCTAATTCATTTATTCAATTTTGTCCTGTGAATTCACATCATTAATGCATATTTACCACACTTTCTGCTCTTGCAGTCCAACCAGTGGCACTTTCTCCCACTGTTTTTGGTTTCAAACCTCAGGCCAAAAGTTCAGCTCAGAAGTCGATATCCTGGGTGTTTGAAATTCCTGGTCATTTTCAGTGGCATTAATCGAGTCACAACTGCTTTCAGAATTTTCTGCAGCTGGGAAGTGTTCAGCTTTAGAAACCAAACTCAAACTTGTTGAGGAAAAATTTAGTTTCTCCCCCCCAAAAAAAACAAAAGAAGGTTTGATTACTGAGACTGCATTTTGTACAAGAAATTACATAAAGTTGTAAAAGATAAATGTTGGATACTTTTAATGGTTGGCAAATGTATTTAGTCAATCTACGTGTGCAGTAGCACTGGATGGTTAATTGCAGATTTTGCAGGCCACAATTTCTATGACTGATCTGTTGCTGAGCCTTCCAGTATATAACGTGCACGTCAGTTATGGTGGTCATGCAGAATTGTGGGTTAAATGTTACAGGGTTTTCAAAAACTTAATGCCACACACACTGAGTACTGGAAATTGGACATCAAGTGCCCTCAAGTACCTCCTGGATGCATTTTCAATGACTCATGACATTAAATCTTTGAAAGGCAGCACTAAATACATGACATTAAATTTTCAAGAAACATATGCATTGTTGTGAGAGGTTTTAGACGTTTTTTAAAAAGAGTTTTAAAAAGTTCCTCTTGTAACATTTGATTTTTCTGGAGGCATGACTGTGGACAAGGAAGTACAAGGAAAAAACTGCCCTTTTTTAAAAATAAAAAAGGCAAGAGACATGGAGATCTAACAAATGAACAATTCAAAGAAACAGAAGAAAATAAAATGAAACAAACACACACAAAAATCGCATGGGCAGTTTTTACTGATTTCATGAAAAAAAAACGTTTATTGACTTAGAAATAGTTTCTCTTGAAAATGTAAAAGGTCTGTTAGAAGAGTTGAGGCCTCAAACAAAAATAAAATGTCATGAGAGGAATGTTACTCGTTTTTAAAAACCTCTCATGTCTTTCATTAATTCATCACTTTTTTCATTGTCAATGGAATTCTTTACAATAAATGGAAATGTTGAAAACCTCCATTTTAATGTTTACAACAAATAGAACCTTGTTGAATGACTACGTTTTCTCCAAAGTGGAAGGACATAAAATTGTTTGTTTTACTGAAAAATACAAAACGTGTTTGTTTTTATTATATCCATTTTATAAACAGGAGAACACACTCCAGGGCTTGTGCATCATGTAACAATAACAACATACAACTTTGTTGGTTGAAGGGACTCAGCTTCGCTTTGTAATTCCAGCCCAACTACAGCCATGTTATTGCAACACTATACACACTCTGTCGTTTGTTATCCTTTGTAAATGCCTTGGTTTTAACCCTTGGGAGAGCACTTTTTTTTTTATCACAGGAGAGTAGGAATGAGTAAATGCTTTATTCCTTAAATGAGACCAGGGTAAATGCCAAATGAAAAGTGGGTAAACTCTGTTTACATGCATTTACCCTTGACTAAACTATTGCTTTACAGTCTATCCTGAGGTGGAGCTAATAGGATGCACCTGACATGACATGAAAGTAATTCTACTAAGTAGTCCAGAATCCCTATGTGGGGTTCTAGAACCTGCTCTCTGTCCCTGCCAGCAGGTAGGGGATCTTGGGGGACAATTGGGTGCAAATTGGTGGGGTGCAAAATAAACTGTATTAAGCAAATGCAAAAACAGAGAAAATTCAATAGTGGGGGGTATGGGGTTTGTTAAGGTAGACAATTGGGGAGGGGTTTCTTTTGGTGAACAGTAAGGGGGTTTCAATGGTGGGGTACAATACATTAGGATACAATACAGTGGGTAACCAATTAACACAGAAATATATGATATACCAGGTAGTTAACAATTTCTATGTAAAGGGTGTGTCACAGCAGCATACAACCAACTAACAGTTATGGAAAAATATATTAAATAACAAACAATTTTAGGTAAAAATGTGTCACAGTGTTGTAAATGTAGAATGTGAGGTGTATCAGAGAGGAAAAAGTAACCAATGGGGTTTTATGCTAGATTGGGATGGGGGAAGAGAAGCATGGTGGAGCAGAGAGCAAAGACAGAGGCGCTGCAGAGGGAGATTTAAACTCAGGGAGACACAAAGAACAAACAGAGTGTAAGTGGCTGGGACAGCCTGGGGGGGAGAGTGCTAACAGTGGGAAGACAGACTTAATCACAATTATACAGAACACAGCAAAATCTTATCTATGACCTAACTTAACCAAGACTACACAAATTAGCAAGTAACAAAACACAATGCAACAATTCTCTAAGCCTAATTTACAGAGTACAATGCTAAACCTAACTTAACCACAGCTATGCAAAATGAAATTACAATTTATTTACACTAAAGGCTAAACCTAACCTAATGGTGGGTGCACCTTATGCTAAGGGTAGTTTCAGAGGGCAGAGTGGTGTGTGCCCAGTGGTGGCTGCAGCAGTGGGGTGGCTGCAAGCTAGAAGCAGATTACAGATACAGACCAAGGAGTTAACTTGGGTCTGTCTGCCGGGGAAAGAAAGCCAGCAGCTAGGACAGGGGGGGTTTGCAAGAGGGAGTTCTTACCAATCCCCAGGACAGCAGCAAAGGCAGAAGCAGGCACAGCAGCAGCAGTATCAGAGGACGCAGAGAGGACTCAATTCGTTCACAATAATCAGGAGATCTCCAGGCAAAATTCGTTGTTCGTGGGAGGGGAGTTTAAAAACGGGGGTACGCTCAAAAACAAATGAGAGCGGGGAGAGGGCCTCCCAAAGACCCCTAGCTGATCAGACCAGGTGGCAAAGCAAGGACCTTCTCCGAGGTCTGATTAGAAAATGTCTGGTTATAAAGGCAAACGTAGGCAGCTTCCCGCCAGTAACTTTGATTGGTTCCCCTTGTTAGAGGGGAGGAGAGGAGACTTCAGGTGAGCACAGACATGTCTGGGCTAGTTCTAAGCCACAGGCATTACTCATACACTCAGCAATGTGGCCATATAAGGTCTTGCACATCTGGGCAGAGCACCTCTACACCGAGCCCAGGTTTAAACAAAGGAGCCAAAAGCCCACCCCCCCTAGGCAGAGCAATGGCTCCGGTTAGTCTGCAAAGGCCATTCCAATGAGCAGGGCCAGGCTATGACTTTTGTTAGCCCATGGCCAGGAGGGGCGGACACACAGAGAGGAAAACAAAAAAGGAAAGCAGCAGGGAGACAGCTGTAACAGACACTCTCATGTAACAGTCATCTACTCCATGCCTTCCTAGAGAATGCAGGACTTTCCCCTACAAATAGTATTCTTACTTAGTAGTAGTATTTCTAGCAATATAGATGTACATAGCATCTCACTGAACAAATATAAACATTCATTTCCCAAAACAGGTGGGCCTACAGCTTAAGTGGAACAATGGGGGAAGATAATACAGAACAGAAAACCATCATGGATAGATTGGAAAGTTTGGAAAAATGTCAGAATGGGAGAAGGATCAGTTAGAGAGCTTCAGTCATAGAGTTTAAGGTCAGAGATGACCACCAGATCATCTAGGCTGGCCTCCTGCATACCACATGCTACTAACACCATTGAGCAAGGGTAGGGCGACAAAGCAGCAATGGGGTGGGGAGGGGGGCTTTTGAGTGATTTGCACATCTCCGGGCCTTTTAATTCTTTGCTGCAGCCCTAATCAAGAAGTGGTTGCCACTTTGTTTTACATACTCATGACACCCCTGTTTGCGCTTTCCAATAAGATTTTCAGACACACATCACCAAAGCACAGTTGAAAATGAATGGATGTGTCCATGTCTGAGGATATAATAAAAGACTAGTCTTCCACAGCTATGTTTTTAGTTTGTTTGTTTTCCCCACATTTATCCCTTTTACTTAAATCTATATTATCTTCTTCATAATATCTTATGTTTCCATAACCTCTCTGATTGAATCTTTTCTTCCATTGGCTGAAGTGTGTATGTATACGCATATCCACACATTTGAATTCAGCTCTTAACTTCAGTTACTTGACATACATGTCTGTGTGTTTAGACATACATAGGTCACATTTTCCAAGCATTCTACACACTTTTAGTTCCATGACTAATAGTTAAAGTGAAAGGAGTGGAGTGGCTACAGCCCCAAGAAATAATATGAAAATAATCCCCTACCATGCTCAGTATTCATGCCACAATGTAATTCCATTATCTGAGCATGACTCCTGTACTTCATGCTGTCTGTTTATGGTTGAGCCCCTTTTGTTTGAGTATCTAACCATTTGATATCCATATGATGTGGAAAGTAATTCTCATTTATTTGCTGTTCTGAGACATGCAGCCCTGGAACACACTGAAGGAATATGCATCATCTGGGGATTGTCCTCTGGAGCTAAATGTCTCAGATGTTTTGTGTTGGTTTACAAGAAAGGCTGAGCTACAATTGCCCTAAGGCTATTTTCATAAAGCTACTTTCACCCTGATACTATATATAAAACAGCTTTATTTGAATGTCGCTTATCTTCAGTTACATTGTTGCAGCATGGGAGTACTAGCTATAGAAGTATTATCAATAACAGAGGGCATTAGAGGCCATGCTACTAATTTTCACACAACTTGTAAGACTTGCTGGGGAGTAGAGCAACAGTTCTAGTCCACACAGCCCAGCCTGCAATATCTGCTTCTTACAATCAAAATCCCATCCTCATCCAGAGTCCCACAGCTCAAAATCAGTCAGGTCCTTCATAGGTGCTGACTTATTTTTCCCAGTGGGTGCTCCACTCCCACTCCATCCCAAAGTCCTGCCCACTCCACCCCCTCCCTTAAGGCCTCACCCTCAGTCCACCTTTTCCTGCCCCTGCTCCGCCCTCTCCTATGTCAGCTGCCGAACAGTGGCCCAGATGAACAGCTGTGGCTAGTAGGTATTGACCACCCCCACTTTTTTTCCCATGGGTGCTTGAGCGGTGGAGCACCCATGGAGTCGGTGCCTATGCCTGATTCTCTCTTCACTTGTAGCAGTGTAAATCAAGAGCAACCCCAATGAAATCAGTTACACTGGTATAAAATTAATGAACCACAGGTGGTTCACCAGCCTGGAAAGTAGTCTAATGAATGGTGCTGTGGTTCACCAGCAGATATAAACCCAATCTGCAAGGCAGAGAAGGCATGTCAGACTGGCAGTGCCAGCAGGAATCTGAAACACACTTCTTGAGTTGAAGAGGGTACTAAGCAGGGGTGAGTCTAGCTGGCATAGCTATACTGGCAAAGGCACTGTAGTGTAAGCAAGACTTGCATTAACCATGGTTTTGGGCAGTTAATTTCCCTTGTTTCTTGAGGAAGAGTGGTCAGTGAGGGGGCAGGATTGGAGGGCACCTGTGGGAGGGGAATGATCTGCCACTTTAGCTACCAGCTCTGCCCTCCTCCTGGCCCCACCATGCTCCCAGTAGGGCTGGAAGGGCCATGGGAAGAAAGGAGGATGGTAACTGATGGGCTGTGAGGAGCACATCTACCAGCTGGAGGCAGCAAGAGGAATAGCAGGGAGCCCCAGACTTTATATCTAATTCAGGGAGCTAGTGTAAAGGAAGGGGCTCTGCACACTCCTCTGCAGTACAGGAGTACTGCTGATGTGTGGAATGGCCCATTCACCCCAGTGGGGTGCTCAGATGAATTAGGATGCTCCAAAGAGAAGAATAGTCTAACACAATAGCTCTGGGTGGTGCGAAATGACCCATTCATCTCAATGGGAGTTCCCCTCTACCTCAGTTTCAGTTGTGGAATGCCATTGTTCAAGGTAATCTCACTATGCATGTCAGTTTCAGAGCAACTGGAATATTAAAATTTTCTTCTTATTGTG
The DNA here is from genome assembly GCF_020497125.1 of Mauremys mutica. NCBI lineage: Eukaryota > Metazoa > Chordata > Testudines > Geoemydidae > Mauremys > Mauremys mutica. The sequence continues at coordinate 97,128,447 of NC_059076.1, read as the reverse complement.
CGGGACAGTATCTGAGAATGCCTGAACCAAATTATTCCAAACTTGCACCATTGCCCCTGTTGTGGCATATCAGTGGTGGACAGCCTGCGGGCTGCATGCGGCCCATCAGGGTAATCTGATTGCGGGCCAAGAGACGTTTAGCTGATGTTGACTGTCCGCAGACATGGCCTCCCTGCAGCTCCCAGTGGCCGTGGTTCACTGCTTTTCAGGACAAGATTTTTTTTGAGGACCTCTTTCCCCTAATCAGCTTTCTCTTACTCTAACCTATTCTGTTGTGCTCCCAGCATTCTGTTCTATATGTACTTGCATCAGTGGAAAGGGACAAATTTTCACACACAGATCCAGTCTTTCAGCTCTACAAAGTCAGCAGTTACCCTGATTTGGGGGAATTAGGAATAAAAACTATACAGTCCTTGTTAATCACTGGTATTTTAACAACCCCATATTTCTAGTCCATCATTCTGTAGCAAGTAGGACATGACAACTGAGACTTTTCCTATGCACAGTGCTGCTGTAGCTTTATGATACTGCTCAAGAATTCCCTTATTATGTGCAGTAAAACATGGTTAATAGAGCCTGTCTTCTTCCCATGCTGGCTTGAGCCTGTTCATTTAAATTTTCCTTTTAATCACCCCATTAAAGATATCCTAGGTGTGGCAACTGAAATCTATAGTCACTTCAAATGCTCTGTCAGAAAATAGAAATCTTCTGAGTCCTGACCAAACTGCAGTAGGAAAATAAATTGCTTTTATGTCACCTGAAGCAGGTGATTCCAAATAATTTTCACTGTACCCATTATGTGCTTGAATGACTCCAATAACAGCGCTGTGCTGTCCATTAGAGCAGGCACATCCAACACAGATCAGGCCACATAATATAGGGTGACCAGAGAGCAAATGTGAAAAATCAGAACAGGGTAATAGGAGCCTATATAAGAAAAAGACCCCAAAATCAGGACTGTCCCTATAAAATGGGGACATCTGGTCATCTTACATTTATATAACCTCCACTAAATGGCATGAAACAAGATAGTTGGCTTCTCTAGTGTCTGAACATTTTTAACTCTAAAAATGCCAAGCAAATGTACCAAGAAAGAGTTTGATGTTTTAATTATCATAAAACAATGTAATGTGTGTATTAGGTAAATATCAATATATACAAACATTTGCAGCTGACAACTATGTTTACATATAATCTTGAATCAGAAATTGTTTTTGAAATGATCACCTGTGTACAATCTAATATAATGAATAGCATATGTAGTTGTGATTTATTGTATTGCTTTACATGTAGTAACACTGCTATTATTATGTCATTTAAATCCTAACTGATTGTGCCAGTGTTAAACAACTGTGTAATAAAAGTTGTTAAACTGCAGCAAACATCTTTTGGCACTGTACTGAAAAGTTGGCAGAGAAGGAGGTCATCCATCCCTCTTTTGACTCATGAAGATCACAAGTGCCTGTCCTGAGTGCAGGGATTTGTTATAAGCGCTGAACTAGTTGTAAGGAATTAATTAGATCCCCACATTACCAGGGGGAGGGGCCGTGCATTTGGGGATTGTGGACTGAGAATCTGACCGTGAGAATCACATAGTAAAATTCTGTAGGAAGAGAGCAGAAGATGCAAAGGAACCAGCATTTGTTCATTTATTCTGCCTCTCAGACTCTCAGGAACTGAACTTCACCGTGTCTTGTTCATTTTGAGCATTGTCTGAAGCAAGCAACAACAGATAACTTGTTCTGGGAATTTTGGCTAAGTAAAGTTCAGTTGTATTTGTGTTTTTCTGGAAAGGTCTGGATGCAGCTTGTTTCCTGTTCAGTAAATCAATCTCACACTCAGCTGACTCGTATAGGCGTTTCCCTGATAGGCAGCAGCCCTGACTGTCACAGCTTGTTGATGCTTTCATGTTATTATCTACAGGGAAGTACTTTTGCAAATGTCTTTCCTTTACTGGCTTTTTCATTTGTAATGGGACAGAGAAGTGTGAACTTCATCTCAGCTGAGATGTTTCACCCTGAAGTATGTCATTTTCAGGCTGAAAATGAAAGATTGCCTCACTTCCTCCTCTACAAGGGAAATCACAAAAATAAGCACAACTCAGAGAAAGGAAATGCAATCTGACCTGCAGTTTGATACAGTGTGCGAGGAAAACTGTGCAAGAGCCACAGAGTTAAAAACAACAACAACCAACCAGCCTCAACCCCTTGGAAGGAATATGCTGTTGAATCTACAGTTAGTAGCATACTGTTCAAAACAGGTTTCTCTGCCTTAGACTATATGTACTCTATATTGGTAGTATATGGATAATCTAGGGTGTCTAATCACTCACTTCAGTATGAATATATGAATTTAAGATTCCTTCCGGAATAAGACAAGGCCTCTGTCCTCAGTGTGTCAGTACTGACAGTTTTATTATAAGCCAATGCTCAGGGCTGCTGTTCTTTTAATTTAGTTGATAGATCTTCTAAAGCCTGTGAAATAACAAGTAAGTGACTATGAGCCTATTCGAGGCTTAGAAAAATGAAGTATTTCATTTTGAGGCCATTAGATTTCAAAGTCACAGAATCACTTATGGGATTTCCAACTTAGCAGATTTGATTTAGCAGGACAGTACTATGAAATATCTGTTTTTATGACTCTGGCCTGAATGTATGATGTGGCAGGGCATGATTCACCTGGTAGTGGCAGCTTAGCAAAGCTAATTCTGGCTCAGACAAGGTGCTTGGAAAAGATGGTTGTGACACCCATTGTGAAAAGCTGGCTAGACAAAAGGAGTCACTTGGCTCCATTTACAAATTGTGTGACAGATGGTGGATTGTAAGGTCATGGTCTGCATACAACCAGGGGGATTGGAGGTTATCTCTGCCACTAAATTGCTGCAGACTTTAACAAAACTTGCCACAGCAAATCATTTAGCTTTTCTACACACACAAAAAAGAGATGGTTGAGCGGAGATTTATTTGCACAAAATCTAATCCTATTAAGATTTATCCAGGTTACTAAACTCTGAAGATGTCTTCGTCCTTTTCTGGGTTTACAATCCTTCTAATTTAGTACCATCTGAATTTTAATAGTGTAGAATTTACTTCTTTCTCCTATCTCAAAGATTAACAGAATTGACAGCATTGGACTCAAATTCTGGTCTTTGTGATACTCCACTCAGGACTGCTTCCCACTTCAAGGTAAATTGCATGCATAAATGACATGACCAATTAGATGTGTAAGTGGCTATTTGCACGAGCAATCATATTAAGTCCATATGGAAATTAGGCTCACAATTATATATGCATTTTTGCATGCATAATTACATGATTCTGATTTTTGAAAATCAGGCCCATTATGTTCAGTGAATTCCCTTTGTTCAGGAAAGAAGCTGCTGTTAAAAAATAATTAAGCTACAACATGCTGGGGAGAAGTTTCTTCCTAACATCAGGTGGTTGGCTTAAATCCTGATATTTCCTAAAACGGTTTATCCTACCTACTATACTTATGGGTGACATTCTTATTATCCATATAAACCAGTTCTTTTTTGACTTATACTCAGTTCTTTGCCTCAATAATGTGGCAGTGCGCTCCACTTGTTAACTGACACTGTGTAAAAAAATGTGTCCTTTTATCAGTTTTAATTACTGTTGCCTTTTAATGACTGAAATCAATGGGAGTTTAGCCATCAACTTCTATGGGGCAAGGATTTCACCCTAGGTATTTATTTTTTCTTGTGTTATTTTAAATAGTAAATAGAAATTGCCCAAATGACCTCTGCACTATTCACTATCCTATAGAATGAGGCCCATAACTAAATGAATAGAAGCAGGGGTTGTGGGGAGGCCATATGAATTCAAATGGCTGGTTGTGGTGGGAAAGGAAGGTTCTGATGGCCCTCTTGTGGCAAATTCTGAAATGCAAGGTGCAATTTCCTTCATTTTCGAAGACATTAGACCAATATTTTAGGATATATTAATCCAAGATACCTTTATTATTGTTGAGTCACTTATAGGCATTGCTAAAGAAGGAGTTTGAAAGAGGAGAGGGTGGTAGATTGGTGAACTAGAATAGAGTGGGCATTGCAAGATCAATTTATATAACAGCACAATATTTCCAGTATTCTATCTTGTTTGCTTTATGATCAAATGTTTTTTATTGAGCTTTCCACAATGACACCCAGGTCTTTTTTTGAGAGAGAGAGGTTAGTCCACATGGAACTCTTCAGTCGATGTGCAATACAGATTGTCCCCTACAACATCCATCAGCATATTTCTACACTGAATTTCATCTGATACCATGTTATCAGGTTGTATTGCTTTGTCAAGTCCTTGTTGAGTTCCATACAATATGCTACAGACTTGACTAATCTAAATAATTTTATCATCTCTCTGCTTGGTCCCTCTTCCAGGGTGTGAACAAAGAAATCATTTGAGTTTATAAGGTACAATCTGTTCTTCTAAGATCCATGCTGGTTGCTGCTTATTAAGCAGTTGTCTGCCTTGTGCTTCTAGATTAATTTTTATAATTTGTTCTGTTGTTCTTACAAGTATTGATGTCTAACTAAACGATAATGTTGTAGATAATTTCCTCTTTATTATACCATATTTGCACTTTCTCAGCTTGTTGTAATACACACACACACTAATGGTTTCACTGTTTATTCTGCTCTTACTTCACTTTTTTTTGTAATTAAAAACAAAAAAAGTAACAGACTAAGTACAAATTTATAGAATCATGGAATCATAGAATATTAGGGTTGGAAGAGACCTCAGGAGGTCATCTAGTCCAATCCCCTGCTCAAATCAGGACCAACACCAACTAAATCATCCCAGGCAGGGCTTTTTCAAGCCAGGCCTTAAAAACCTCTAAGCATGGAGATTCTACCACCTCCCTAGGTAACCCATTCCAGTGCTTCACCACCCTCCTAGTGAAATAGCGTTTCCTAATATCCAATCTAGACTTCCCCCACTGCAACTTGAGACCATTGCTTCTTGTTCTGTCATCTGTCACCACTGAGAACAGTCTAGCTCCATTCTCTTTGGAATCCCCCTTCAGATAGTTGAAGGCTGCTATCAACTGCCCCCTCACTCTTCTCTTCTGCAGACTAAATAAGCCCAATTCCCTCAGTCTCTCCTCATAAGTCATGTGCCTCAGCCCCCTAATCATTTTTGCTGTCCTCTGCCGGACTTTCTCCAATTTGTCCACATTCTTTTTGTAGTGGGGGGGGGGAAGCAAAAGTGGACACAATACTCTAGATGTGGACTCACCAGTGCTGAATAGAGGGGAATAATCACTTCCCTTGATCTGCTGGAAATGCCCCTACTTATACAACCCAAAATGCCATTAGCCTTCTTGGCAACAAGGGTATACTGCTGACTCATATTCAGTTTCTTGTTCACTGTAACCCCTAGGTCCTTTTCTGCAGAACTGCTGCTTAGCCAGTTGGTCCCCAGTCTGTAGCAGTGCATGGATTCTTCTGTCCTAAGTGCAGGACTCTGCACTTGTCCTTGTTGAACCTCATCAGATCCTTTGTACTTATAAAGTGTGGCCTTTTAATGTATATGTTTCTTTATAGATTTTCATTTACTAAGTTGATATCTGCACTTTCTGCTATTTAGCCAAAAGTTCTTTGCAATTTGAAAGTTTAGTTATGTAAGAAAAGTAAATATAGATGGATATTTGCAAATAAGAAAGCTATAACCTGAACAACTGAGTGACACAGAATCAGGGCCAGCTCCAGGCACCAGTGCAGCAAGCAGGTGCTTGGGGCAACCAACGGAAAGGGGCAGCACGTCCAGCTCTTCGGCGGGTCCCTCAGTCCCTCTTGGAGGGAAGGACCTGTCACTGAATTGCCACTGAAGAATGAAGTGGTGGGGTACAGCTGCTGCCGAAGTGCCGCCGATCGCGCATTTTTTTTCCCTCTCCGCTTGGGGCGGCAAAAACGCTGGAGCTGGCCCTGCACAGAATCACCAGTAACTTGTCAGTCTTTGCAATTAGCTGTTTCCTAACATGCAGTGTCCCACTGCTGAATAGAAAGGAGCTCTGAAGCACTGCAGCTGTACAGAACATGTACAGAAAATCAAATCTGAAGCTAGTTTCAGTTGTGCAGGTCTGGTGGAACACTGATAGCTTGAATAGATTTGCTATCAGTTCTATCCTGGGAAGAATTTTTAGTGTCACAAAGTAATCTAGCATATTCCACACCATAAAATCTGGTCCTTCTTGGTTTACTTATGGAGAACGGAGAATGTGACAACTCTTGCTGAGATTGCTGAGAGTACTGGGCTAAGAATGAGTCTTGCTAAGAGCATCATAAAGGAGGATTACTGTTATTGCCAGTAGGACCATTCTTACACTCTCCCATCTCCACCTAGTTGCTCATTGTGAAGAGGGCCTAGGTATCACTTAATAAGAGAACCCTAGAGTGGACAGAAGTAATTGGTAGTAAATGTTTACCTATACAAATGTTTCTGTTGGCTCCCCATAGATTTGTGGCAGGAGATTTCATGCTTATTCATAAGGATCCAAGATACTTGACCTTCTCTGTATTTTTATTTTGTTAATTCTGTATATTGTCTGCCAAACTCTTTTGTTCTATGAATGAAAAATGTAATAAAAATACAACTTCCTCCCAGTTATGTGTGTCCCTGAGATACATCTCTGGGACAGGCCACAGAAGGATTGGTCCCATTGTTAGGACCAAATCCCATATGTGTGAATGCCACTGACTTGCACATAGGTTACAAGAAAGATGGGTTGCAGGTATCCACTCTAGTGAATATCAAAATGTTGATGAGATGAGCTAAAGCTTCAGAGCAAATGAACTCATTACCAGCCAGCAGAGTCAGAGAGAACATTCTTTTAAAAGTACATCACTTCCCTCTTAGATTAGACCTTCCAACCTTTTGAAAGGTATCTTGAAATGTATTAAAACAAACATATAATGGAAATAAAAGCATCTCTCTCTGAATGATTAACCAAGCAGAGCCAGTCTTGTAACCTTTTAACTGTAATCCTCCCCCATTTTATTGGCTAATGAAAATAAAGAAACTTCACAAATAGCTTGAGGCACATATTTTCCTCCTTGCTAATTAATGCACTGACACAGTGCTGCAGCCTGGAATGCTGATTGTTTTCTAACTGAGAATTATGAACTATTAGATTAAGTATGCTCCATATATCTCTGGAATCTATTGTGTAACAATTGCCTTTCAGGCTTTTTACACAACATTTTCTTTCCTTTTTAATTAAGTTACCATGAAAAATTACTCTTTCTCCTTGCTTAACCTTCACCTTATATTAATAGTTCCTTTCCCACCCTCCCACTACAGTTTCAGTTCTCGATCTTTTTGTATTTATTTATACTTGAAAGACATAGAAGGAATTTTTTTTTGTCACCAGGATCCTTCATTCCGTTTACTTTGTATCTAAGCAATTATTTTTAAACCATCCCTTTCTGGCATGAAAGGAACATATTTTAAGAAAGCTGTGGGTGGATGGAGCATTACTGATAGAAGAGGAAAGCAGCTTAGTACCTCACACCATGCCACTGCCTGGGGCTCTGCATAGTTAATGAACTCACTTGCAGTGTGGGTAGCTAGGAGCCACTAGCAGCCCGTTGTAAGATTTACCAGAGGAAGGATCAGAACAGTGGCTCCCCATAGACAACTGTATTTTTATATGCTTCAGGGCTTCAGCTGGTTGCCTGGGCAGGAGATGGGGGGCTGTCAGAAAGGAGGTTTATTTTTCCTGGATGCACAATTGGCTAATTGGCTATGTTTGGGTGTCTTTTTGGGGAGCGGGGGGAGATTTGGGGTGGGGAAGGAATTTTTCCCCAGGTCAGATTGGTAGGGACTTGTTTTTTATTTGTTCACCTGCCTCAGCATGGGGCATGGTTCACTTGCTGGGATCACCTAGGTATATCTCACCTAATTAGTTCCCTGGTAGTTCCTTGGCCCTCTCCCTCTGGCACACAGTCTCCTGAGGACTGAAAGTTTTAGTCTAACTAAAGTCCCTGGGCTTAATATAGCATAATCTGGGTGAAAGATGATGGCCTGTGTGATGCAGGAGGTCAGACTAGATGACCTAATGGGTCTTTCTGGCCTTAAACTCTACAATATCTGTCAAAGTTTAAGGTCTCTGTCCTTATTTTGAAAGGATTAAATAGCTTGGGCCGAGGATACCTAAAATACTTCCTTACCATCCAGGCCACACAGCAGCTTGTGAGAATTGTGCTCCTGACGTAAAATGGAACTGTCTCCGATAAAATAAGGGTTGTTTTTACCTTAAACTGATTCATCCCCATAGCTCAGCACTAGGGGGTCTGAATCTCCTAATTCTCCATCATATTTCTTGCCCTTCTAATGTCTGACAAACAAATGCATCATCAATTATATCTTCCTTTATTAATACTTGAACTAGTTAAAATTTTTAGGTTCCTAAAATAGGTTTTCTCCAGATGAGGTTGACAATGTTCTGGTAGCAGGAAATACATTTATTTGATTCGCTCGTTGGCCCCGACACATGAAAACCATTACCTCAGTGTGATGGGTCCCCCAGCGGGGTGCCACCTGGAACTGGGGTAACACTGAGCCCTCTGACCCACCAGTCTGGGATCCCTCACACACTGTGCTGCTGTGACAAATTGCAAAGCCCCCCAGGCTTGCACTGTTACCAGAATTCACACAGGTAGGGACACACCCAGCTGCAGGTACATGCAGGCACTCTAACCACCAGTCTCTCAGCCTAGGACCCCAGAGCAGTACCATCCTGCCAGGGTCAAATCTCACCAATATATGGGTTTAACATCTGGTCCATCTCTCCCTCAATGTGAAGAGGACCATGCATGCTTGTGGTAATCAAGCTGAGATTTTCCCCAGACACCTTAGTCAAACACACACTGGTTTGGATTAAAACATAAAAAGAGTTTATTAACTACAAAAGATAGATTTTAAGTGATTATAAGTGATAGCAACCAGATGAAAGCAGATTACCTAGTAAATAAATAAAACTGCAAACTGAGTTTTAACATACTAGATAGGTAGGATATGAATTAGCAAATTCTCATCCTGAGTGATAAACAGGCTGGCAGATTCTTAAGGCACAAGCTGCCTTGGCTTTGCAACTTGGGTTTCCCAGGTTTTCATATACAGGATAGAAATCCCTTTAGCCTGGGATCATCACTTCCCCCCTGTTCAGTCTTTATTCCTTAGGTAGTCCCAGGTGTGTTGTTGTAGGGAGAGTGAGGTGCTCTCATGATGTCATTTCCCCCCTTTTATATCGTCTTCCCACTTGCTGGAAAGTTCTTTTGCTGTGAGCTGGGTCAAACAGTTCCCATTGTGTAGTGCTATCTCTGAGAGGTTTCTATTGTACACAGTTCCTGGGGTAATCCTTGTGCTTGGGTACATTTCCTCAGTAGCCCCTTAACATTGTTTAGCCTTTTTACTGTTGTACCTGAAAGGCTGCTTGTGAGTGTTTTCAGCCTCACAATATGTTTCAGTAGCACATGCATAGCCAAACTTCATAACTTCACATACAACAATAGCACCTACAATCCAATGAGATATTAATGTCTAGCAGATCAAGACTTTTAGAATGATACCTCACAAGGCATACTTTGTACAAAACATATCCTAATTATATGACAGTGGTGAATACTGGGGTGCCAGGGTGTCACACCCAGAATGTCTACCTGTACTGAAAGACTTGAAAAGTATATGGTTTGTATCACTGTTCCAAACTCAGCACAGGTTGTTTAGAAGTAAAGTAAAGGAAACCAGAAAATAACCCACCCTGAGCCCCAAGGTTCTAATCTTTTAATTTACAGAAGGAACATAAATACACAATTATAAACCTGCTGCATCTCTCCTTATAATCTTTCTGAAAGACTTAATCATTTAGCCAATGGCCTACATACATTTCATACTACTTAAGTAGTATATTAGTAGTTTTAGAGATTGGCAGGCTTTCTTACATAGATCAAGGGAATAGATCAAGTACAGCAAGCTTACTATGGAATCAAAAATACCTCATTATAGATGAATAGTTAGCCAGTTATCCTTGAAATATGAAATGAGTGTAGAAAAGTTGTATTTCATTTGGGAGGTGTTTCTACTAAACCCTTTTGGCCAACAAAAGAGAATATTAAAGTCAATCAAAACAAGGACATGTCTACTTTGAGATCATTTAGGACCCTGAATCTTAGGAGCCCTAAATATGAATATCCTATGAATCTCAGCTGATTATCCAATGTATTATATATAGAGAAGACTCTCTATATAAAACAGTATTGCAAAAACAGACTATGAAAAATTATGCTCAACTAGCAATTTTGGGGTTTGAGACATTTTCACAATAATATTATAAAATAAAAAAAAATAACCTTTACAAGCCTAGACCAAAAACATAGTGTGATGCAGCCCTAAATGATTTGGGGCCTTGATCTGAGAAATACCCCCTCCCCATTTTATACTGCAGCAGCTGTGTTTTTCAGAAGAGCTCAAGGAGGTTCTCTTTGGTGTAAAAGAGAATGTCTCTCAGGGTGTTCCCCAAGAGGGATCCTCAACTACTGGACTCTCTTCCCCCATTGGTCATGGCATGCACTCCAGGGTGCTGTTTGAGCAGATTTTTATGCAGAGTGTAAACTGTTTACTTCTGGTTCTTATTTGAAAAAACATCACAACTTACACTTGGCTTAACCTCTTTCTTACACATCAGTTAGGGATGTATTACAATAGAGAAGAGTGGGTTTGGCTAAAAAACAGACATTCCTTACAAAAATGCAAATGCTAATACATAAAATACACCAATTCAGGTTAAAAGTAGTATTCCTCTCACTGTTGCTATGGCACTAGATGAATAAGAAAATAATTAGGCTATGCTGCTTTCTGTTTTGGAGCCTATATTCTCAGTTCAGAGACTAATTTTCTTAAGTATTAAGGCTACCATTGTTAAAAGTTAAACTGATTATTTCTTAGCATGGGAAATATTTGTTCTATTACATGTTTTCCAATCTGTTCTTTTATGAAGATTTTTTTTTCAGTTTAAGACTTATGTGTAGGATGAAAATTACATGGTTCTGCTATTTTTTGCTATTAGAGTATTGTATGATTTATTGAAATTATATGGAAGATTATATGTAAGAACCACTTCTTACATTTCTTGAAAGATGGCTGCAATTTTTTCTTTGATATCCAAGTTAGAAAATGTATTCTCAGAAATGTGCTAAAGTAACAAGGGTCAATTTCTGTTGTGCAACAGCAATAGAGATGTCTTTGTTAGGTTCCTGTGGTCTGTGCAGATTAATTCACTTTTATATGATCATCTGAAATTCTGTCTGGTAACTGATGCTCTCCATCAGGGAAACATGGCTGGTTCCTCAAACCTGTTCAAGGAAAATGCTGACTACAATGGAAGTGCTCAGCTCTGGGCCACTGAAGGAGGTGGTTTTCCTGCTCCCTCATCTCTAGAACCTATACTGCAAATGACACTAAGTTTTCCTTCCGTAATTGCTGTGCATGTTGACTACAGATTGACAATCTCAAAGATGAAGCTGATCTCCAAAGCACTAAAATCACCACTTGTAAGAGACTTCTTTGTGTGGAACATAAATGATGGTAGTACTGCTCACCAATAGTGGAACTAACTGAGGAGGCTGAGGATCAGGAAGCTTTCTGTTTCCTCTAGGCCTTTACCTAACCTATGAAACCTAGACTCTGCCACAGCCACCTAGACTCTCCAACATCATCATCCATCTCCAAAAACTATCTCTGATACCACCCTGATTGCTAATAGCCATTGCTGCACCTGTCCACCGACACTGGCTTCCTCTGGGCCCCAGGGGTGGTCAAACCCCCACTCTGCTCCTGCCCCCACCCATCCTCTTTCCCCAAGCCCACAATCCAATCTGCCTCTTCCTGCCCCTGTTCCACACCAGGCACCGCCCCCACCCCCGCCCTGCTCTTCCTCACCTCTTCCTGCCCAGTTCTGCCCCCTCCTTTGAGAGCGCCCCATCCCCGCTCCTCTCCCTCCCCCCAGTGCCTCCTGCATACCACGAAACAGCGAATCAGGTGGGAAGCGCTGCGAGGGAGGGGGAGGAGTTGATCAGCGGGGCCACCAGCAGATGGGGGGCACTGGGGGGAAAGGAGTAAGCTGGCTGCCAGTGGGTGCTAAGCACCCACTAATTTTTTTGTGGGTGCTCAATCCCTGGAGCACCATGAACTTAACTAATTGTTCATGCTCCATGAACTTAGCTAATTGTTTTTTGAACACTGTCAGAGTATTGGCCTTCACAACATCTTCTAGCAATGAGTTCCACAGGTTGCCTGTGTTTTGTGTGAAGAAGTACTTCCTTTAGTTTTTTAACCTGCTGCCTATTAATTTCATTGAGTAACCCCTGGTTCTTGTGTTATGTGAAAGGGTAAATAACACTTCCTTATTCATTTTCTCCACACCATTCATGATTTTATAGACCTCCATCCAGGGCCGGCTTTAGCAAGTGCGGGGCCCGATTCGTACTCACCCGCTGGCGCTCTGCGTTTTCGGAGGGTCCTTGACTTGCTCTGGGTCTCCGGGTCACCCGCCACCAAAATGCCGCTGAAGACCCGGAGTGCTGCTGGGTGAGTAAAATTTAAAAAGGCGCTGGCGTGGGGCCCGATTCCGGGGAATTGGGCGAATCGGCCTAACCTCCATCATATCCTCCTTTAGGCGTCTCCTGTTCTGCACCCTTAATCATTTTGTAGCCCTTCTCTATACCTTTTACAATTCTAATATATCTTTTTTGAGATGGGGTGATGAGAACTGCATGCAGTATTCAAGGTATGGGCATACCGTGGATTCATACCATTGATTTTTATACAGGGAAATCAGAACAGGTATTTGCTATATATCTTATATCACTTGTAGTGTCTACAGTCATTGGATCTGACTGTATTATGTTGTGAAGTCTATGAAAAGCTGAGTGAAGTGGGTGTCTAGGAAGGGTTGTAAAAATGATGGTATATCGAAGAGGATTTGAAGAATACAGTTGGAATACCCAAATATGTGAAAAGGGTGACACTTTGCCTCTGTTCCCTTTCACATATACAATTGTATATATATGAAGGTGGCAGTCCAGTTTCCTAATGTCCTAGTTACCTTGGCCTTGCTGATTTTGTCCCCTTCCATCTTTCCTTTTCACCCACATCCTCCATCCTATTTTCATGAAACAGAAGGGTAAACTCAGCCACATACTCATCTTTCAACCTTTTTCTTTAGCAGCCTCTGACAAACGGGGACCAAGGTGTCTGTCTCTTCCTGCATATGATTCTGATTTGCCAAAGCACAAGTGCCCCCTGTGGGTTTCTCAGTGTGGGGGAGGGAGCAAAGTGAGATGCCAGATTCCTCTTTGAGGCAGAGTCACCATCCCCTCTTTTCTGCAGAAATGTCTGTGGCTTAGGTATGTTGCCCCTTGCAATTAGAGGAGTCTCCTTCCCTTTGCACCTCTTTTTCAGCTGCCCAACTGCCCTGCTCAAAGGCTTTTGGGGTCAGTCTGTGACCTGTTTCTACACCCATTGTGCCCACTCTCTGCTGAGCAGGATCCGAGCCTTTTGCCAATGATTTATCCAGTTCTTTCCATCTGCCACCCTATCAGTGAGCAGGAGAATGCACATCCACAGCTATCCCATGAAGGCATGTTGCTGGCCTCTTCTTATGCAGAGGGATGCTGGCAAACTCCACCCCTGCTACCCAGGAAATCCTAGTAGAGATATCTGACTGTACCTGCTGAAATGGGGATGGGCATTCTGCACAACAGAATGAGATGAACCAAGTTGGTGGGCCATAATTATGGAGCCTACATTGTAATTCACAGTTCCATCTGTACCACTGTTCTTTGCTTCCCCTCATACTGCCTAGTATAACTCCTTATGTAGTTTCTAAAATGTTATGGTTGTCTTTCAGTTTTTCTGTGAGTTGTTCAGCAGTTATGTTTTGCGTGTGGGATGTAAGTTTTACAGAGTGTTCAATAGTGCCTGACAAATTGTGTAAGTCGGAGAACCATAATAGATAATATAAATATTGTACGTTGTTTTGCAATCTGGATGGCTTAGAGTGAAGTGTAGTTCTGCACCCAGAACAACTTCTTAAAATAACAGAACTTTTTTTCTTTAACTGATGTATTCTTTTTTATATCTGAAATTACAAATATACAAACATATTACATAATGCATATAAATATGAAAAATGTAAAAATAGAGAGAAGTGGGAAAAATTTTAATATCCAATATTTTTCTCTACCATACGTCCGCTCTTAAACTTTCAATAGTTACATTTTTATGCAAAATTTCTAGGGTTTCTTTCAGAATTTCAGAAAAATCAATAAACATCTTTGTCTAAATGATCCAAATGTATCTTCCAAGTCATGGAATTATCCCAGCAATTGAGAAATAGAGGATTCCATTTCTGTTTTATTAAACTTAACATTTCCTCTCTCTCTGAAATTATTCTCCGACAAGTCTGCTCCACATCTGCACGTTCTTCTCTTGTAGTGTGAACTCTTGCTTTTGGAGCTTCCTCAGCTGTAATATTTCCCCTATGGAGCTCTGTTCACAACATTCTGATGTCCCCTTAACTGAAGTTTCTGGTTTAAAAAATAGATACTATGTGATAATTATGATTACAGCTTGTGTTATGTGGACTCTTAATTTCAGTTTTTGTACATGCCAAAAATAATTTAGAGAACCAAGGTGGGTGATAGTTTGGACGTACAAACTATCATTTCTAGGCCTAATTTTGTCTTCAGTTATGCTTAAATATCCTCTGTATTTGTCATTAACTTAAAAATTGATATCTTATATTTCATTAGTTATACATCACTAAATATAAATAGCCCTTCTTAATGAATCATGACTGTTACATATGTTGTATTCATTATTACAATATGTTTACTCTTTACTTATAATAATCCTATCTGATCCATCATGTGTATGTGACTGCTCTCGCTCTCTGATTTTTTTATGCAATCTGGGTGATGGAGTGCGTTCACCTGCAAAATAATCACCTGTTTTCATGATTAGTAATACATTTACACATTGCCTCCTTTGTATTTTGTTACCAAGAAGAATCTAACATTTTATCATATTTATTCATAAATTACTTACAACATATTTATATTATATAAATATGGAACACAGTTATTACTAAGGAGTTATTGCTAATAATGAGAGTGCATTTGTTAAAATAATGCTTTTGTTAAGAAATTATTCTAATTATTATTTAGTATTATTATTTTTACATTAATTGAACCAACTTTTCTGACCAATAAAGCTCCATACCTGTATTTTGGCTTATTAATGGTAAATTATATCTTTTTGTAAAATCAGGGACAAGATGGCAATATTTTAAATGTCTCTGCTTGTGGTCACGCTCCTCATTAAATTAAATTTGGACTGATGTGCTAATATGCTCCATACCCTCCGATTTGAAATTATATACCCTATCTCTTCATGCATGGTGATTTGTTACGGTGGAGCTGAACATTAAAATTTGGTAAATGAGCACTTCATTTCTGTAGTATAGTAAATGATGTATTTCTACTGCAGTCCAGAAAGGGCATCTTGTTCTAGGAGCCTCTGTGCTGCAGTTTCTATTAACGTTGTGATTTACAGTTTTTCTTTAATTATGATCTTATTTTCGGTTCGTACTTTTTTGTGTCTGCAGCTGTTCTTATTTCATTGGTGGAGCATAGTGATGTCATGTTGTTTACATGCTGAATGTCTCACACATCAGCTAGACGCTAAGGTCAGAATGTTACAACATATTGGGACTGGCTAAGTTGAAAACAATTGCACATATTTATTTAACCTTTTGCATCCATTTCCATATTGGTGTTTGGACAGGTCCAATTTTAGGAAGCAATGAAAGAGACTGGATGTACCCACTAGTAAATTGGGCAGTGCTATATGTTGGAAGAAAGTATGCGAGGAATCCTTGCTGACAAATCAAGTTTATATCCTGGAGGATAACAGTTGATGACCAAGATATTTTTTATTTTATTTTGATATCTTCAGTTACACTGAATAGTCTTAAAATCGAGTTCCTTTTAAAATCCAGCCACAGTATTGCCTTGGTAGCCTCGTATGCCAGTGAATTTCACAGGTTTGATTATATCATATAAAGAAGTATTTCCTGTTGTTGGCCATTACGTTTAGTGATGATTATTATTCTTAGCATCAACAAAAGACTATAGTAGACATCATTTGTTCATTTAATCTATTAGAATTATTTGATGGAGTCAACAAGGGTAATCCAGTACATATAGTGGACTTGGACTTTTAGAAAGCCTTTGATGAGGTCCCACATTAAAGGCTCTTAAGCTAAAAAAGCAGTCATGGGATAAGAAGGAAAGTCCTCTCATGGATCAATAACTAGATAAAAGATAGGAAACATTGGGTAGGAATAAATGGTCAGTTTTCATAGTGTAGATGTAAACAGTGGGATCCCCAAAGGATCTTTACCGAGACCTGTGCTGTTCAAAGTATTCATAAATGATCTTGAAAAAGGAGTGAACAGTCAGGTGGCAAAATTTGCAAACAATATGAAATTACTCAAGATAGTTAAGTCCAAAGTTGACTGCTAAGAATGACAACAGGATCTCACAAAACTGGATGAATGGGTGACAAAATGGCAGATGAAATTCAATGTTAATAAGCACAAAGTAATGCACATTGAAAAATTTAGTCCCACTATACATACCAAATGATGACATCTAAATTAGTTGTTACCACTCAAGAATCATCATGAATAGTTCCCTGAAAATATCTCCTCAATGTGCAGTCGTAGTTAAAAATGCTGTTGGGAACCATTATGAAAGAGATAATAGAACAGAAAATATCATAATTCCACTATATAAATCCATGGCACGTTCACACCTTGTATACTGTGTGCAGTTTTGGTCACCTCATCTCAAAAATAGCATATTAGAATTGGAAAAGGTGCAGAGAAGGGTAACAAAAATGATTAGGGGTATGGAACAGCTTCCGTATGAGGAGAGATTAAAAAGACTGGGATCGTTCAATTTAGAAAACAGACAACTAACAGGGAAATATGACAGAGGTCTATACAATCTTGAATGGTGTGGAGAAAATGAGTAGGGAAGTGTTACTTCTTTCCCTTAGCACTATTTGTGAGCCCCTTCTGATCTGGTCAGTCTGAATACATGAACATGAGGATCAAGGATTCGCAGCCCCACTGAATCTGTAGCTCAAGAGTCCTATCTGATCTATCACTTGCTGACGCAAAAGGCACCAAAGAATGTAACTAATAAGGTAGCCTGGGAAGACACAACTTTACAGGCAGAGCACCTGAACCTGGTCCAACCAGACCAGGACTGTGATTGGAACCTGGGAGTCCTCTCTGGACCCACTTACTCTAGACCAGTAGTTCTCAAAGCCGGTCCACCGCTTGTTTAGGGAAAGCCCCTGGCGGGCCGGGCCAGTTTGTTTACCTGCCATGTCCGCAGGTTCGGCCGATCATGGCTCCCACTGGCCACGGTTCGCTGCTCCATGCCAATGGGGGCTGCGGGAAGGGTGGCCAGCACATCCCTCAGCCCGCGCCACTTCCTGCAGCCCTCATTGGCCTGGAGCGGCGAACCGCGGCCAGTGGGAGCCACGATCGGCCAAACCTGCGGACATGGCAGGTAAACAAACCATCCCGGACCACCAGTGACTTTCCCTGAACAAGCGGCGGACCAACTTTGAGAACCACTGCTCTAGACCACCACCTCAGCATGGTATCGTCATAACCCCTCCCACATAAATCAAGGAACCCAGCCATTCTACGAGAGGCATTCTCAACAGGTTGAATGCTATAAAGGAGGAGATGAGCCCACAGTGTCCCAATTCCACCGCAAACTCCACCTCTTGTTACTCTGGTATCAGCTACGTCCAGGAGAGTCCAAGTGCTTAAGAACTTCATGTTCACTTCTGTCTTTGGGGCAAACAAGCTCTCCAAAGTTTGTTTTTTCCTTATTTTCAAATCATTTGTAGCTGAAGTAATAATTGCCAGAATCCTATATTGATGTATCATCTGTCAAGAGAAACTATCAACATTGGCAAATACTAAGCAGCTTTTTAATAGTTTTATTTGAAATGTTTATGTAACTAAATGTTTGCTTTGTTATGACCTGCTTTTAAGGGATGTTTGGGTGAAATTTTGTACCTCTGAGTTAGCTAGGACAGAATACAAAGAGGTAAACTACAATTTATAAAGCTTAAGCTGTGTGTACACTTTTACCCTAAATTCCACACTTTCTATTACTGGTGCAGCTCCATCAGTGTTAGCAATGGTGGGAAATTTTAGGGGGAAACATAGTGTATTCATGGCCTTTAGTAGTAGGATCATATAGATTATTGAGTCATCTACACCATCTTTCAAACAGAGTGTGGGAACCATATTTAAATTCAGTTTAAAAAAGATCACAGATTAACCAGGTCCTAACATAGTTTTGGCTCTGTCAAAACTGACCACTTTAGAATTGTTTAAATAACTCATCAACCTAAGTTACCTTTCAGTTGGTTTATTTGGATAAAACAAAATGAGAGTCCAAGGACATTATGATCATAGCTTGATTATTTGCTCTTTCAATTTATATACAGAGATGATATATGTATTACGTTTTTTTTAGTAGCTTGAGTACTCCCTTCTCTGCAAGCTCATACGAATGAAGCTGAAGGAAGACTTCAAGAAATTTTGAACCGAAAAGCTCCTAAAGGCTGCTGAAGATCATAAAAGTCTCAAAAAATGCAAATGGGAACTAGCGTTGTGTAGGTCATCATTATTGGCTTTGAAGAACAAGGATGGAGAATCAGTAACCGATCAAATAGAGATGGAGGCAATCTGCAGGGATTTCTATACACAACTCTTTGCATCATAGACTCATAGACTTTAAGGTCAGAAGGGACTATTATGATCATCTAGTCTGACCTCCTGCACAATGCAGGCCACAGAATCTCACCCACCCACTCCTGTTATTCTGAGTTATTGAAGTCCTCAAATTGTGGTTGAAAGACCTCAAGGTGCAGAGAATCCTCCAGCAAGTGACCCAGGCCCCACGCTGCAGATGAAGGCGAAAAACCTCCAGGGCCTCTGCCAATCTGCCCTGGAGGAAAATTCCTTCCCGACCCCAAATATGGTGATCAGTTAAACCCTGAGCATGTGGGCAAGACTCACCCGCCAGCACCCAGGAAAGAATTCTCTGTAGTAACTCAGATCCCACCCCATCTAACATCCCATCACAGACCACTGGGCATATTTACCTGCTAATAATCAAAGATTAATTAATTACCAAAATTAGGCTATCCCATCATACTATCCCCTCCATAAACTTATCAAGCTTAGTCTTGAAGCCAGATATGTCTTTTGCCCCCACTACTCCCCTTGGAAGGCTGTTCCAGAACTTCACTCCTCTGATGGTTAGAAACCTTTGTCTAATTTCAAGTCTAAACTTCCTAGTGTCCAGTTAAATCCATTTGTTTTTGTGTCCACATTGGTACTAAGCTTAAATAATTCCTCTCCCTCTTTGATATTTATCCCTTTGATATATTTATAAAGAGCAATCATATCTCCCCTCAGCCTTCTTTTGGTTAGGCTAAACAAGTCAAGCTCTTTGAGTCTCCTTTCATAAGACAGGTTTTCCATTCCTCGGATCATCCTAGTAGCCCTTCTCTGTTCCTGTTCCAGTTTGAATTCATCCTTCTTAAACATGGGAGACCAGAACTGCACACAATATTCCAGATGAGGTATCACCAGTGCCTTGTATAAAGGTACTAACACCTCCTTATCTTTACTGGAAATACCTCGCCTGATGCATCCCAAGACCACATAAGCTTTTTTAATGGCCATATCACATTGGTGGCTCATAGTCATCCTGTGATCAACCAATACTCTGATGTCCTTCTCCTCCTCTGTTACTTCCAACTTATGTGTCCCCAATTTATAACCAATATTCTTGTTATTAATCCCTAAATGCATGACCTTGCACTTTTCACCATTAAATTTCATCCTATTACTATTACTCCAATTCACAAGGTCATCCGGATCTTCCTGTATGATATCCTGGTCCTTCTTTGTATTAGCAATACCTCCAAGCTTTGTGTCATCCGCAAAATTTATTAGCACATTCCCACTTTTTGTGCCAAGGTCAGTAATAAAAAGATTAAATAAGATTGGTCCCAAACCTGATCACTGAGGAACTCCACTAGTAACCTCCTTCCAGCCTGACAGTTCACCTTTCAGTATGACCCGTTGTAGTCTCCCCTTTAACCAGTTCCTTATCCACCTTTCAATTTTCATATTGATCCCCATCTTTTCCAATTTAGCTAATCATTTCCCATGTGGAACCATATCAAATGCCTGACTGAAATCGAGATAAATTAGATCCACTGTGTTCCCCTGTCTAAAAGGTCTGTTACCTTCTCAAAGAAGGAGATCAGGTTGGTTTGGCTCGATCTACCTTTTGTAAAACCATGTTGTATTTTGTCCCAATTACCATTGACCTCAATGTCCTTAACTACTTTCTCCTTCAAAAATTTTTCCAAGACCTTGCATACTACAGATGTCAAACTAACAGGCCTCTAGTTACTCGGATCACATTTTTTCCCTTTCTTAAAAATAGGAACTATGTTAGCAATTCTCCAGTCGTACAGTACAACCCCCGAGTTTACTGATTCATTAAAAATTCTTGCTAACGGACTTGCAATTTCATGTGCCAGTTCCTTTAATATTCTTGGATGAAGATTATCTGGGCCCCCCGATTTAATTCCATTAAGCTGTTCAAGTTTGGCTTCTACCTCGGATGTGGTACTATCTACCTCCATATCCTCATTTGTCATCCTACCATTATCCCTAAGCTCCTCATTAGCCTCATTAAAGACTAAGGCAAAGTATTTGTTTAGATATTGGGCCATGCCTAGATTATCCTTAACCTCCACTCCATCCTCAGTGTTTAGCAGTCCCACTTCTTTCTTTGTTTTCTTATTTATATGGCTATAGAACCTTTTACTATTGGTTTTAATTCCCTTTGCAAAGTCCAACTCTACATGGCTTTTGTCCTTTCTCACTTTATCCCTACATGTTCTGACCTCGATAAGGTAACTTTCCTTGCTAATCCCTCCCATCTTCCACTCCTTGTAGGCTTTCTGCTTTTTCTCAATCACCTCTCTGAGATGCTTGCTCATCCAGCTTGGTCTACAATTCCTGCCTATGAATTTTTTCCCCTTTCTTGGGATGCAGGCTTCTGATAGTTTCTGCAACTTGGACTTGAAGTAATTCCAGGCCTCCTCCACCTTTAGATCCATAAGTTCTTCAGTCCAATCCACTTCTTTAAAGTTAGCCCTTTTGAAATAAAAAACCCTAGTCCCAGATCTATTTTTGTTTATCTTTCCATCTAGTTCCATCCCATATAGATGTCCCAGTGCAATCACTTCAACAAACCGATGAACACATACTCCCGGTTCTCATCAGTAAAGTCCATCACACAGTCCATCAAATGAAAGAGGGAAAGGCTCCAGGCAAGGACGGTCTGACAGCAGAAGTGCTTAAGGTGGGAGGTCAGGAACTCTGGAAAGCTCTCGCCCAAAGGTTCAGCCATTACCTGGAAATCCAGAAGATACTATCCAGTTGGAAAGAGTCCAATACCATCTTGTTGCATAAGAAAAGCGATTGAGAAAATCTAAAGAACTATCGCCCGATATGCCTGCTTTCACATGTCTATAAGTTGTTCACCAAAATAATAACTGATCGACTGTCGCAAAACCTAGATGAACAGCAACCTAGAGAGCAGGCCGGTTTTCGAAGAAATTACAGCACGATAGACCATATCTTCACTCTAAACCAACTACTAGAGCGTTCAAGGGAATACAAGTTCCCTTTGTGCATTGCCTTCGTGGACTACGAGAAGGCATTTGATAGCGTGGAGACTAACGCCATTCTTGAAGCTCTTTCAGAACAGGGCATCAGCGCAAAATATATCACATTATTAAAGGAAGTGACCTCTGGCTGCAGCTCAGATATATTGCTGTTTGATACTCCCCTCTGAATTCCCATCGAGAAAGGTGTGAAACAAGGAGATACAGTTTCACCAAAATTATTCACAGCCTGTCTTGAATTGGTCTTTTGACGAGCAGACCTGAAAGGCGGGATTAATATCAACGGCGAGCGGCTAAACCATCTCAGGTTTGCAGATGATATAGTGCTGATAGCTAAAAATACAGTCCAGCTTGAGAGAATGCTTAAAGAACTGAATTCAAAAAGTAGTCAAGTCGGATTAAAAATGAACCAGTTGAAAACAAAATATATGAGATCGGATGTTCTGCCAATAACCCAAATAACTCTTGGAGGAGAGCAGATCCAAGAGGTCGATAAATACATTTATTTGGGCCAGGAAGTCAACATGTGCCATGATCAGAAAGGCGAACGGTTGCGCAGAAAAAAAGCTGGATGGTGTGCATTCAACGACATCAGGGACATCCTCCAAGGAAAGATCAGCAAAACAACTCGTGTGAATCTTTTTAACTCAACCGTGCTTCCAGCAGTGCTATATGGCACTGAAACATGGTCGCTGACTAAGACTGAAGAACATCAACTATTTGTCATACAGAGGGCAATGGAACAAACATTTTGGGGCATTTCGCTCTGCGATCACATCCCCAATTAAATAATTAGGAAGAAGTCTGGAGTCCGAGATGTTGTTGTCGAAAACAGGCTCAGCAAAATGCGGTGGGTGGGACATGTGGCCCGACTCAGTGACAACAGATGGACTGCAGCTATATCTGAGTGGTATCCGCGAGAACTGAAATGGCCACGCAGTCAGCATCCAAAGAGGTGGGATGATTTCCTAACAAGGAGATATGGACAAGCATAGAGAAGGATGGCCAGAGTGAGAGAAGATTGGAAGACTTGTTGTGATTGGCTCAGTCTTAACTGATGAAGGACCGACAGTCTACACAGTCTACGCAGTTAGTAGCTGGTATTACTTAATGGCTCTGTTTGTTTATATATGGGATAGCTAGCAGTTTTGACAAATTAATACCCAAAGGTTAAATTATTATATCAAAAGCTTTTCTAATCTTAGTAATGGAAAATATTGTAGATGACTAGGATCAGTTTTATTCCTTAAATATTTAAAATAAAAATAGACTAAACACTAGAAAATATCATTTTTATTTAAATGTATCAAAAAGCATGTACCCAAAAATCCTTAACTGCTTGTATACAATTATACTATTAATAAAAAAATTAGAATCACAAATCTATTCAGTATTGAATGTGTAAGGGATGTGGTTCAAATGCTCTTTTTTGTTCCAGCTAATAAAGACTAAGTAACCATTTTATTATGGACGTACATTGATAATATGCTTTGAAGATGATTACTGAGAGTGAACTCCCTTGAATCATCATACAGTCAGAAGAATGATGCATACAACACTTACTTATCATATTTCATAATGCGGAACATGAGGAAATATAAAAATAAAACAAATTATATAGAAACTGCATTTTGCAGAACTAAATGATGGAATGCTAATTCTAATGGAAGACTGCATATATTTAAACCTTCCAATCCAGTCATTGGGAGTCTGACCATATTATACTCACTTTTTATGCCTTCTCAGTCCATCTCCTCTGCTTTGGAGTAATAGTTGGCAGTCTCTTCCCCTGGTTAACCAGTACATCAGTTCAAAATTTCCTAACTTGTTTTGCATAGAGAGTTCCTTATCATGTTCCTGGTTCCTGATTCTAAAGATGTTTTCACCTTGTTGTGTACAGACTACAAATTTATGACTTAACAATACACTTGGTACATGAAGAAAAAAATCATGTCCACATCTACCTCAATCCCAATCTAGTCTTTACTCTAATCAGCCTTCTTAGGAACAACAAATAAACCCTTTCCACAACTCACTTTTATGTAAGACCAAGTCTGCAGTGAGGTTCAAGATGAGTTAAGCCCTATCTGTACTACAACTAGAACCAAGTCTGGGGTTCTGGTTACAGCACTGTTGAAAATTTTAGAGTAGACAGAGCATAACTGTGTTCCCATAGCCAGTCTAAAGCCTTGAACAACACAGAAAATTGTGGATCCTGGGGAGTCAGACTTTTTGGAGGATAACAGAATACTGGCAGAACATATTTGGCTTGGAAGATGCTATCAATTAGCTGCTCAAATATCTTAATCCATATTTTAGAAACCTGTATTCCATATCTGAGGGGAAAATTGAGCACAGAAGGTATGGAATGTAATTTACGGCAACCAGTACTTTGATTCTCTTCAGTAAGTGCAGTGACATTTTTGTTACTATTTTAGAATCTGTTGTGTCTAATGGGGTGAACAGAGAAGTGCTACATTTTTCACAGAAAGCTACAGGGGTTTCTTGAAACCTCGGGAAACAGCAGGCTGCAGCTTTGTTTCTCAGCACCATCTGTTCTTTTGGTTTGAAATGATTTGTGGGAGTTGAAATATTCAGTTTTTTACTGTTGATATAAAGAAAAGGTGACAGTTCAACTTTGGCAATATGTGCATAGAAGACAATGGAGCCTAAGCACATGCATTGTGAGATGCTGATAAATTTGTCTTTAACTTGGCTAAACATAATCACAAAGGCTACTTCCAATACTTAACCACTCCTTGAGGTAATCTTTCCAGTGCTCTTCTGTCTCTGAATTTATAAGATATTCCCAATGCTATGGTCCCAATTGTGAAATCTTTCCTTTTGTTGTGGAGTAAGAACTCACCATGAGGAAAAGTTGCAGAACAAGATCCCTAGTAAATGTGCTTATAACATGCTTGTAAAATGTCTGTTGCATTCCTCTTTAATTAGTAGTTCACAGAAGGTAAATGGCTACTACCAATGAATGGGATTATTCTTTTAGCTCAAGTAGTAGATGTCTGTGTTTTGGTGCTGAAGGACATAAGTTCAAATCCTGCTCATGTCCTGTGGTAGGGATCACTTCATGTGTGTTCCCACATTACTCTACTGTTGCAAATTTTATAGCAACAAAAAGTTTCCTCATTCCTTGTTTATTTTTCAGTCTCTTTTCTGATCTTAAGGATGCTTGAAAAAATTCTACATGTTTATGCATAGTAGATTGTCTGAAGATAAAATGACTGCATTTAAGCAGTTATTGTACTCAGTGGCAGATGCTGTTTATGCCTTCAAAGGACACTAGAGTGAAACAGCTTAAGTCCAATGTTAACAATCATTGAAACGTCATGTGTTTAAATTAGACATACATAAAATGTAATGTGTTACACATTGAAGAGATTATGAAAACCTAATCTAATCTCTTGATAAACGAATGCTTGACCTACTGAAAACAACTGCAATAGCATGGTTGGTTATGCACAATACTAAATGAAACACCTACAGTATACACCATTAATTCTGCTATTGTAGTCACACGGATATTATTGTTATTGTTAAATGAATGGCTGTTTGGATGAGTGGATTTTTCAGTGGTTGTAATACATTTAAATTTTATCAGGGACTGGCCCAGCAGTCTAGTGGTGTACGGACCTCTTCCCTTATGCAATGGGGAGGAAAATTTTGCATCTCTTTCTAGTGATCTTATCTGGATAACTGAGTGAGCTGTGCCCAACTCTCCTTTTTCCCAGAGTATATTTCTGTGATGAGGAGCTGTGTGGGATGGGATGAAGTAAGGAGGAATATATGGAGTGTCCCCCCAAATTATGGGGATCCCAACACATCTGTCTCCTTCCATTGAAATAGAAACCTTGACAAATCTTCAAATTACCAGTGAAAACTTTATTCAAAAGAATATTACAAACAATACAGTTCTGTTTAATGCTATGTCATAAAACATAATCAAGCTGAATATTAATTTGCAGGCTTCAAATACACCGCAGGCTTCAAATACACCTCAGACTTTAAACTGAATATAACACCTAGCAATTGTTCAAATTGCCCAACACATTTTTAGTTCAACATTCACAAGTCTACTACATCACACCACACCACACCACATCATCTGGCAGTCTAAGCCCAGCCAATAGAGTGAGTCAGTGGCAGAAACCTGATTCCTAGGTGCATACTTATTCCTTTAGATGCCAATGCTTACAGGGCCTGTGGTACCCTGTGGTCCCAGGATCTAAGGGTATGGGAAGCCAGCAAATCCAAGGGTCTGAAGAGGTCATACTGGGGCCCATTGACTGTGTGGATGGCATTGGACTCTGGATCCCCTGAGCTTGTTGGGGAGTCACTGGTTTAGGGGTCTGAGCCCCCTGCAAAGTTGCCCTTGTAACAGAAAGACACATAGAGAACTCCACAAAGGGAACCTCAAAGACTTTCCTTTCTCCTACGGAAGAGTACCTCACATTGGGGACAATGGGCCTCATGAAAACTGGAACTATGCAAGTTAAATTGATCTTCTGGTTTACTTAAATGGAGGCACAGTTGGTGAATGTCAGTGTTCATGGTATCATCAGAGTCATTATTTGCATGTGTACTCTGCAAGCCTTTTCTCAATATAATCTTTTATACATTTCTGACATCTGTCTTAACATATTGTCATCTGCTGCTTCAGACAGCTTCCATATTTACTCTGACATCAACTAGATTATTCCAATCCCTTAAAATAAAGTAAATTATCTTAATACAATCATTTATTTACAAAAGGATAAATCATAATAACAAGTTCTAGGTTGTTCCCCAAAAGGGTTTCAACTGTCCTAGTCATAAAATACAGTCATTGTTCATTAAAATAAGAGTACATCTGGGGTTAATCTTGAACATTTATTACTTACTTCTTCCAGAGATCAAATATAGAAATGAATATCTTTGTTATAATAAGGATTAATTCACAAACAGGAAAAACTGTAATTATATTATTGCATCCACTCAAATATATTGTGATGGGTTTCGTATTGCCTTGAGAGATGCATATCACATACACTGAATCAGCAATTAAGAGAGTATTTATTAGTAGTAGTTCAACTGTGGTCATATTAATGTGGGAGCAGGATAAATTCATCCTTTTAATCACTTAAGTCCCCAAAGCTATCATCAGACTTTGCTACTCAAGTTCATTCTACATAGCCAAATTACTTTTGGCTCCCTAAAAGCATCAGTCATCAAAAAATGCTGCTAGAGGAAGTCACACATGCTTTAGAAAAATTGAAATTTCAGAGGTTTTGCATATTCTAGATTTTAAAGATAGTTTCCTTCCACTTCCTTTTAACAATATGCTGTTCCTGGTAATTTACATATTACAAACATGATTTATAGGACACATTTATGCTACTATTATCTGAGGGAAGAACTTGCTATAATTTATTTTTATTCTACATGCATCCAACGAAGTGGGTATTCACCCACGAAAGCTCATGCTCCAATACATCTGTTAGTTTATAAGGTGCCACAGGACTCTTTGCCACTTTTACAGATCCAGAATAACACAGCTCCCCCTCTGATACTTATTTTTATTCTGTTTCCCTGTGCCTAAGCCTTGGTCGTCCAATTTGAATTATAATTATTATAGAAAGATGACAGATTTAGGACTGAGGCTAAAGGAAATAGGCAAAAACAAAATATTATTCCCAGGAGGAAGCTATCAAAATGCTAATAGATCTCATTCAAATATTCAAATATTCAAAGGCCAGTGTTATTCATCTGATTAAATTTATTTTAAAATGTACACATCTAAAGCTCTGGGTGCCTGTGCAAAACTTTTTAAAAAAACATAGCCTCAGGGCCCAGGAAATGCAATAGCTCAGTAACCTAGATGTACTGAGAATAAAAACCTCATTCAGTCATGGCATTTCCTGAAAAAGCATGGGAAAAAAGATCAGCAAACATCTTTTCTCCACAAATATCAGCTCTAGCAGAGCAACAAAGTAAGGAAGTTTCAGAGTTGAAGACCCTTCACTGAGAATACCTTGCCTTCAGCCCCCTCCTAAATAAACAGAGACAGTTTGCTCCAGCTCTTAAGCAACTCTCAGCCACCACCATATTGCAGAGAGAGAGAGAGGTCCTCTCAGAGGGACTTTTTACATAAAACAGTTTGTGGACACCCCCAGTGAAGATGACCAACAGCCAAGTGCCCCCCACCCTGACAATGTCCTCTCAAAGAGAAAAGAAGGAAAAAAGGAAACCACTCAGAAGTGGCTTTATCTGTTTATCTGAGGGACAGATAAGATTTTCATGTTTTGGTGACCCCCCTAAGTTCTTCACATCCCATCACAATATCCTTAAAAATTATAAAGTGAGTGCGTGGGATAGGGAGAAAGAAGGGACTTATGTGCTACACCTGGAGTCTCAGCTTTCAGGATGTATCTTTCTTTTTCTGCTGACTGTAACCTGTCTCTGGTTCCGTAATGTTTTCAGTTAATGAATCATAGAATCATAGAATATCAGGGTTGAAAGGGACCTCAGGAGGTCATCTAGTCCAACCCCCTGCTCAAAGCAGGACCAATCCTCAACTAAATCATGAGTTGTGGTTAAGTTGCAGGACATGGTGGCATCCTGAGATAATGACCTGTCAGCAGCACTAGTGAAACGCGGTGCCATGTTTGCTTTAAAGGCCTCTGGCTGCAACTGTATCCAATTGTTTAACATCAAACCGTACTGTGAATTAACCAAATTAGTTACTTGGCTGCCATGAGTCCTTCTGGCCTCTTTTCATTGTAGGCCTTGAAAGCCTAGGCCACTCCATTCCCAAGATACCTGTGAATGGCCACCCATTCCAGCAACCCTCTTTAGCTAGCTTTCTTCCCATGTAGAAAGTCAGGCTCACCTTGCCAGGGTGTCTGTGTGTGGCAGCAAGGTCCTACCCTCATTTCTCAAGCTTGGCCTTGGACTCTAGGGTAATAGGCCGTAACCTCTGTAGTCATCCCACAAGGACTTCTGCCCAACTCCCTCCATGAGGACTCCCTTTGAGAGCATCATGACAACCTGCACATGTACCTAGCTACAGTTTCTGCAAATGACCACTGTGTCCTTCCTGGTGAGTCCTGAATGGTGCTCAGAGGAAAGCAACCCCTCACCACTCCCATCCCATTCATGGCTTGGCCAACCTGCCAGTTTCGGAAAATAACTCTCTGAGCCTGAAACTGTCTAGGCCCGAGGAAACCTGTAAGTATTACTTGGGTCTTTACCATGCTTGTTTCTGCTGTCCGGCCCTACCTGTCCTAATTCCTCCAGAAACTTCTGGGCCTGATTGGGTAGACACAGACAATGATAACCATGTCAAGGGGTGGATAGTGGTGTATCATATTATATTAACATGGCCTTTTTGGTTTAGGCGAATCCAGTTTCTCTGTCTGGTCCTCTTGCACCTGTTTATAACATTCTTTGTTAAAAATAACTTGACCTACCTTCCATGGTAGGTAAATTACATGGTAAATTCCTAAGCAGGCAGAAGTGATAGACCAATTGACACAACAGTGGGAAGACAGCTTCAACTGTTGGAGGGACATGACCCTTCCTCTGCAAGTCCCCACCAACAAGCCAGTCTTTACAGCCTGGTGCATTTCAACCAACCACTTGAAAGGCAGGGAAGTCCATGAAACAAGCAATGTGGCACTACCTTCAGGGGGTAGGAACAGCAGGAGGACTTAGGCACCTAACTGTCACTTTAAGCAGCTAATCCCAACATTTAGACATCATTGGCATTCACAAAACACCTGCTCAGCTTCAGCTTAACCCTGTAGGTGCCTAAATCTCTGTCATAAAGTTCCCAAGGACCTAAATTTCTCCAGCTGGGAATGTGCACAGCCACCTATGTCCTGACACCATCCAACAGTTTGGCACCTAACTCATACCTAAAACTCAGTGGGATTCAAAAACCAGGTCTTCCCCCACCTATCTTGCCTTCAGGGCTTGATCTTCAGGGTTCCCCCACTCATTATACCCTTAAGGCCAGTGCTTAGAGCACTTAACAAGGATGTTGGAAACAGGTTCACATCCCTCCTTTGCATGATGTGAAGCAGGGATCTGAACCCCTGTCTCCCAAAAGACTACCCTAACCACTGGTTTATCAGGTATTCTGAGGTGGGTCTTTCTCAATCTCTGTATAAATAATTAACAGTTAATTGGAGAAGGGGACAGGAACCTGAGTCTCTCACCTCCCAGATGAGTGTCCTAACCACTGGGCTACCAAATCGAACTTGGCTAAAGGAATTTTGGGTGGGCAGCACCAGCACCACCACCATATTTATTGGAAAAAGGACTGACCAGGCTAAGGCACCAGCTCCAGGAGAGGGCTCATGACTGTGAATCCCAGGTGAAGGGAGGCACTTCTTCTCTTTGAAGGCTGAGACTTAAGCCTTTCCTTGTCATTTCCTACTGGCTAACTTAGTTGGCTGCCTACTTAGCCTGCTGGCGTTTGTGGTTCCCACTCTTAGGCATCTATCTCTTCCCAGGCACTGTCTAGGGAACCTGGGCACCTAACTCAGGGCTATGAATTGCAGTAGGCAGCAGGGCACCTAAAAATTAGGTGTTGCAATGTTGCAGCACCTAAGTCCCTCTTTTAATCCCACCCTTAGGCCGCGATCTACAAAGACATTAGAGTTCTAACTTACATTGATTTAAATGGAAGTTAGGACCTAAATGTCAGGCTCTGAATGGCAGAGCTTCAGCAAATCATGACCCCATCTGGAGGCAGAGGTTTTCATTTTGCTGGTATGTGAATAATGCAGGAAAAAAGCCTATTGGTAAAATGTTCTTAAGCACCTAAAGTGCCGTAGGAGTCAAATTCATTTTCAAAAGTGACTTATTAGGAATCCAAATCTCATTGAAAGTCAATAAGACTTCTCCTCCTAAATGCCTCAAGGCCAGATTTGTAAAGGTATATAGGCATCTAACAAGTCAAAAGGACTTAGGCTTCTACGTGCCTGAGGGTATGTCTACACTACGAAATTAGGTCGAATTTATAGAAGTCGGATTTTTAGAAATTGTTTTTATACAGTCGATTGTGTGTGTCCCCACAAAAAATGCTCTAAGTGCATTAAGTCGGTGGACTGCGTCCACAGTACCTAGGCTAGTGTCGACTTCCAGAGCGTTGCACTGTGGGTAGCTATGGGTAGCTATCCCACAGTTCCTGCAGTCTCTGCCGCCCATTGGAATTCTGGGTTGAGATCCCAATGCCTGATGGGGCAAAAACATTGTCTCGGGTGATTCTGGGTACATGTCGCCAGGCCCCCCTTCCTCCCTCTGTGAAAGCAACGGCAGACAATCATTTCACACCTTTTTTCTTGGGTTACCTGTGCAGACACCATACCATGGCAAGCATGGAGCCTGCACAGCTGACCGTCATCGTAAGTCTCCTGGGTGCTGGCAGACATGGACTGCATTGCTACACAGCAGCAGCTTATTGCCTTTTGGCAGCAGACGGTACATTACGACTGGTAGCCATCGTCGTCATATTCCTGGGTGCTCTTTTAACCTCGGTGAGGTCAGTCAGGGGCACCTGGGCAGACATGGGAATGACTCAGCCAGGTCATTCCTATCTTCTGCTGAGCACTCAGGAGATAACGATGGCTAGAAGTCATAATGCAGCATCTTCTGCCGAGCACCCAGGAGATGACGATGGCTAGCAGTCGAACTGCACCATCTGCTGCCACCCTAAAGATGTAAAAGCTAGATGGAGTGGATCAAAACAAGAAATAGACCCGATTTGTTTTGTATTCATTTGCTTCCTTCCTCCCTCCCTCCGTGAAATCAACAGCCTGCTAAACCCAGGATTTTGAGTTCGATCCTTGAGGGGGCCATGCTGTGTGACAGTTGTTTGTGTTTCTCCTTGATACAAAGCCACCCCCTTTGTGGACTTTAATTCCCTGTAAGCCATGTCGTCAGTCGCCCATCCCTCCGTCAGAGCAGACAATTGTTTCACACCTTTTTTTCAGCCCAGACGCCATAGCACTGGGATCATGGAGCCCACTCAGATCACCGCAGCAATTATGAGCACTGTAAACACCACACGCATTATCCTGAAATATATGCAGACCCAGAACCTGTCAAAACAAAACCAGGCGAGGAGGCGACGGCAGCGCAGTGACGCGAGTGATAAGGACATAGACATGGACATAGACTTCTCACAAAGTATGGGCCCTGGCAATGTGCACATCATGGTTTTAATGGGGCAGGTTCATGCAGAGGAACGCTGATTCTGGGCCCAGGAAACAAGCACAGACTGGTGGGATCGCATAGTGTTGCAGGTCTGGGATGATTCCCAGTGGCTGAGAAACTTTGATATGCGTAAGGGCACTTTCATGGAACTTTGTGACTTGCTTTCCCCTGCCCTGAAGCGCCAGAATACCAAGATGAGAGCACCCCTCATAGTTGAGAAGCCAGTGGCGATAGCCCTGTGGAAGCTTGCAACGCCAGACAGCTACCGGTCAGTCAGCCATCAATTTGGAGTGGGCAAATCTACTGTGGGGGCTGCTGTGATCCAAGTAGCCTTTAAGTCGAAAAAAAGGGCTTCATCGTGTGGATGGGTCCAGGCTTAAATCGAGGTAATGCTGCTAAATTCAACCTAAAATCATAGTGTAGACCAGGCCTAAGTCTCATTTGAAAATGGGGCATAGGCTTCTTAGTCACATAGGGTATGTCTACACTGCAATAAAAACCACAGCACTGCGTCTCAGAGCTCAGGTCAATTGACTTGGGCTCACAGGGCTCAGGCTGCAAGGCTAAACATTGTGGTGTAGCTATTCAGGCTCAGGCTGGAGCCTCGGCTCTGATACCCTCCTACTTCTGGGGTTAAACTGATCCGGGCCAGCCACAGCCATGCCACAGGTCTTTTATTGCAGTGTAGACGTACCCTTAGACACTTGGGAAAATTTAACCATACTCTTTATTTCACCATAGATTTCTTTCAAAGTAGATTTCCTTATTAGATGAAAGCAGGCCTTGTGGGTAGTAATCATATTATACTCCTACACAACCCACCCTCCCCAAATAACTGCACACATTATTCATATGTGTTTCCACTCATCTGCTCTATTCAAAAGGAAAATCTCCTCTGTATGGAAACAAGTAACCAGTTATCTACATACATCAAGCAACAAAGCAGTCGTTCAAGCTGACTCCGGAGATAAAGCCCTCACTGTATGCGTATGAGAAAATGACTTAGGGCTGCCTTAAATCTACAAAGTTAGTTTACTGGGTTAGCTCAGGGACTGAAGGGAGTGATTTTAATAATTAGAATCTAAGCACAGATATATTTGAAGCCAGAAAGGCTTGTCATATTTCCCTTCCATTTCATCCTTTCCCCTCACAGTTTGCCCATTGGCTCCTCTGTTGCATTATTTCCTGATAACAAAAACATGTTCCTTGTCAGCACAGTACTGTGATTAGTTTGGCTGTTGTCTTGCAATCCAGTCCAAGCTTAAACAATTGCCCCACACCCCATCATTTACAATCTGTTGCCATAGGTGCTGATCTTCTCTTTTAAAGAACAAGCCATGAATACACACAAACAGACCCGAGTGAGAGGCTATTTCTGTACTGGTGTGAGACCTGTCCTTTCCCAGTTACTCTTAGCAGCCAGACTGTTCTCAAAGCAGGTAAATAAAACTATGATAGTAGGTAGCACAGCATCAATTTCAGAAAGCATCTTTAATGAATAAAAAAAATTTTTAAAACCAGATAAGAAGAAATAGTAAGTAACTGCAAAAGTACTACTCAACACAGATCACAGTTAAAATAATAGTTAAAATTTGGAAATAAAATGAGAATAAAATAAATGGAGTGAATCAGGGGCAGCTCTAGCAATTTCGCCGCCCCAAGCACGGTAGCACGCCGCGGGGGGCGCTGTGGCGGTCGCCGGTCCCGCGGCTCCGGTGGACCTCCTGCAGATGTGCCTGTGGAGGGTCCACTGGAGCCGCGGGACCAGCGGACCCTCCGCAGGCACGCCTGCGGGAGGTCCACCGGAGCCGCCTGCCGCCCTCCCGATGACCGGCAAAGCGCCCCCCGCGGCATGCCACCCCAAGCATGCGCTTGGCGTGCTGGGGCCTGGAGCCGGCCCTGGAGTGAATTAAAACAGAGGAGTAAAACTAATAAGATAGTTAGGGAGCCCAAGGAATGATTATCTGCTGAGTCTATGCATCACTAAAACTAGCATTTATGTCTGCCATGGAAAACAGAATGCTCTTCCATAGAATTTCTTTAAAATTTACTGCTCTGATGCATCCTAAGAGAGTGAGTAACATGTTATTGCCATCACTCCATTTTTCACATGCCCCAATAGCAAAGCCATGAAAGGAGATGGTGTAACAACCAGAGATCTTCCTTATCTTCTCCTCCAATTCCAAATAATAGTCCAGCATTGATTGGTGGGCTTTCACCATACTCTGGGCAGTATTCTCCCATCTTACCATAACATCAGCACCTGCCACCTTCCCAACCCGCTGGTTTGTGGAGTTCATAGAATAAGTGTTGACCCCAATCTCATAACTTTATTTACCAAGGCCCCTAGTATTCGTTTATGCCTCTGGATTCTAGCATCTTTTGTTTTGTAACATTGACCAGATATACAGAATCTTGCACCACCTGCTGTAGAAACTGTGTCAGGTTGGCCCCTTGGGAAAGTCTCTCTCTCACTGGGTACGCTTTTGATCTCAAATGAAGGGCTGAAATAAATTATGATGATGTAATAGAGAAAAGGTCATTTTAGGCAGTTATTACTAACAGCATCATTGTTTCAATAATTAACTCCTATCCCTTGGCATTGGAGGGGGCACTATCTTCTATGTTTCTCTTCATGCCAGCTTTTAGGGTTAAAAGAAATAGCACATTTTTCTACAACTCTCTTCCCTGTATCCTCACTCTCATAAATGTAGGAGGGGCTGGCTCAACTACCCCTTGAAACAATAGGTCTTTTTCATTTTCTAACCAATATACTGGGTATCAAGATGGCAAATTTAGGAAGGGGAAGACCCCCGTCCTGAATCCTGGAATACATTAGTCCATCACTAACACATAACTTTCAGGATTTCTAATTTCTGGGCAGGTTTAAGTGCTATTTTATCTAGTTTATTGCACCATTCAATTAGATTAAAAGAAGGTGACAGATGTATTATACCTCTCTAAGGATGAATTCAAGCTCCCAGCTATTTTTCAAATGAACATGGCTCTATGTAATCAATTTCACTCTGCCTAATTTTCCAGTGTTCATTTGTGTTAATATATGTTTTATGCCTGGATGGAAGATGGAAACCTTTTGTTTTCCTTATGTTTATTTTAATCCCAGTCCTGGAACAAAATTGGATCAGTAACTCCATACTGGTCTAAGAACTGCTGACAATAGCAATGTCATCAGCAAAAGCCAACTGCGTATCCTCTTTTATACAATCCCCCACTTCTTTCTCCAGTTTTCATAGAAGATGGTCTATGGCAATATTAAATACCATCAGGGAAAATGGGTCACCTGCTTGACCCCAGTACAAATTGGAATACGTGGGGTGGTGGATCAAGTATAAACTTTAGTGGAACAATTTTGAGTCTTTAATTACTTCTATAAAACCCTCTATGACAGGGTGTACCTACTCCACCCTGGCCCTGCAAGGGTTAACTGTGAATTGCAGACTGAGGAAGCCATGCCCCTTCACCTTTGCTGGGCATGTTCAGCCTGGAAGTAAGATCTAAAAGGAAGTGGCCATTTTTATGCAGCATAGTTGAAATCTAGCTCAGAGCAATTGGCAAAAGTCTTTTGCTTAATGAAGTTTTATCTCTGGAAGTGTATATAGATGAAAACTTTTATTTAGTTAATTTTGAGAGAGCACAATACGTATTTTTAACTTCAAACGCTCACTATTTCCATTGAAATGTTAACAGCATCGAATAAGGCAGAATAAGCAGAAACACTCAATCTGAGCCAGTTAACGAATAAATTATATAGTTTAATAGAGGGGTGACACTTTGACACATCACAGCTGAATGCCTGGTAAAGCATGTCACAGTAACACCATTAGTCTTAATATAAATGGAATCACAGTAATATGACTTGACACATTAAAGCACAATGGGCCAAATACCTTCCTAGTAGTTTGCTTTTAAGAAAGAGGTAAAGTTTTTTGACTAGTTAAAACATGCTACGACAAGCAAAAATTGAAGGTAAGTGTTGATTACATGGATATTTAAAAATATTAATGTGACACCATAAAACAGGGGTTCTCAAACTGGTAGTCGCGACCCCTCAAGGGGTTGCAAGGTTATTACATGGGGGGTTGCGAGCTGTCAGCCTTCACCCCAAACCCTGCTTTGCCTGCAGCATTTATAATGGTGTTAAATATATGAAAAAGTGTTTTTAATGTATAAGGGGGGTCGCACTCAGAGGCTTGGTATGTGAAAGCAGTCACCAGTACAAAAGTTTGAGAGCCACTGCCATAGAACGTGTCTAGTTCCTTCTGTGACAGTCTGGGGAATAGGTCTATGTAAATTTATGATTTCCATTTGATTTTATGAACACTATTTATGATTATAAACTTCAGTGTGGATTAGAACTTCCACAATGAGACATAAAACAGACTGTCTAGAGAACTAAAACAGGGCCATCATGGAGTCATCAACACTGCAGCTATCTGGGCAGTACCATAGGGCTACAAACAGAGACATTGGCTTTTAATGGCCATCTGCCAGCATCCCTACTACAGAGCTGGAGATTGGAAATCCCAGCATAAGAATTGAAGCTGGAAATGGTATCAACCTCTGCTTTCAAAAGGACAAAGCTCTCTAGCAAGATGGCCAGTTCATGACCAGAGCTAGAAGGCTGAGTAGAGGTAGCTGGCCTTTCTGAGACACTGACCAGGACCCAAAAGACTCTCAAGAGAGGTGAGGACTCTGAGGGAGGTAACTGCCTTGAAGTGTTTGTTGTTTTTCCACAGATCAGTAACTCTCTTATGTTGTCTATGTGTGTGTCTCTCTTATGTTGTCTCTTATGTTGTCTATGGGGAAGTATGTGTGTGTCCTTGCAAAACTTTTTGTGCTTGCTTTAACTGTCACATGGTCCTTGAAGAGTTAAACTATAATTCAGACTGTGCAGACGGGTGGAGCTCTGAGGATAGTGTACATAAGCTATTGGAGAGACTTGGGGAGTTCAGCACTGGTGCCCAAGACAAGGACAGTTGGACCGTGGGGTCCTACTTCCCATGGAAGAAGTGCCTGAGAGCATCTGCACTCCACAGTGCACCTAAGAGGCCAAAACTAGAGATAGTGTCTGAGCTCAGATTCAGTGGGCTTGGAAGCATATGGGATCCAACACAGGGTCCAGCACAGCTAACTGTTGACCATCACAAGATTTTTATTTTCAGTTCTGAAACTCACTAGTGTTTGAATTTTCTGAATATATTATTCCCTTTTTATTAGCACTTATCTCTCTTTGGAAATATAGGGTTTTGTATTTGTTTGCAAAATACTGATGCCAGTAAGATCCACCTTCAAGGTCTCTGCATTTTTGCTCTTCTAGACTTCCACTAAACCTTTCATACATTAGTTCAAATATTTTTAAAATTCCCCCTTTGATCTAGTTAGTCTCGCTCTAGCAATTGTGCAGTGTCAGTACATTTAATAACATACTTTCACCTACTCTACATATGCATGAGCCAAAATATTACATTAACATATGTAGTCACCAGTAATTTGAGCCTTAACCCAATCTTGTTAATGACTTTCAAGAGCTGGTTTTTTGACTTTAAATTACTCTTCTGTAATTTAATTCTTGTTCTTCTTTTAAAGCAGTTACTGTAGCTACTATGCCCTTTCACAATGTATTATTAATTTAAAAGTCAGCACATATACTGTTCAATTGTCTTGGTGGTGACAGAGAGAGAGGGAGTGAAAAAGAAAGAAAGACTTACTTGGTAAGTAATGATGACAACCTCTGTTGCTTAGTCCGATAGCCATCCACTGCCGCTCCAAAAGCTAAACTAATAGCTATTGTCCTGGCTTTTGGGCAGTCAAGATGAGTATGGATTTCTGGAGGGGTTAATTCCTTCTTGGGAGTCAAGTGAATGGGCTTAGATCAAGGATATTCTTTTCCAATCTATTTTGTATACAATATGCAAATAGTTCTAAAGAGTTCCTGTTATTACCTTGAACAAAGATGGATAGGAAAGCGGAAGCTCTGGCAAAGCTGACATACACACAGCTCCAGTTTAGGGCTCTAGCCAAAATGCAGCTCTGTGATCAAGTTTGCAGCCTAGTACATTTCCGTCTTTGCTGTTTCAATGACATTGTTCCCAGCTTCTTTTCATTAATTATTTGTATTGTGATAGCTCCTCAGACCCCCAGTCAGGGATCGGGATCCCACTGTACTAGGCATTGTACAAACATGTAACAAAAGAGGCTCTCTACCTCAAAGAGCTTACAATCTAAGTATAAGCCAAGAGACAGCAGGTGCATACAACAAACACAGAAGGAGAACACAAGGGAACTGTAGACAATAGTAGTTAGCATGATAGGCATGGTCTTTGTCAATCAACAAGTCAGGAAGTGATCTATGCAGCAGCACTTTGACTGAGTGGGGAAAAATGGAGAGGTTGCAGTAATTGAGACACAAGGTAATTAATGCCTGGATAAGAGTTTTAGCTATGTTGATTGGAGAGGAAAAGCTGTGTCTAAGCCCTGGTCTACACACAGCCCCGGGGTCGAACTAGGGTACACAAATTCAGCTACGTGAATAATGTAGCTGAATTCGAACTACCCTAGTTCGAATGACTTACCCGTCCAGACGCCGCGGAAGCGAACTCCGCGGCTCCAAGGTCGACTCCGCCAACTCCTCCTGCCGCAGTGGAGTACCGGAGTCGACCGCGGCGCTTCCGGAGTTCGAACTATCGCGTCTAGATCAGACGCGATAGTTCGAACTCCGAGAAGTCGAACTCGCTGCGTCGACCCGCGCGGTAAGTATAAACGTACCCTTAGATATGTTGTGCAGGAAGAAATGACAAGGTTTAGAAATGGACTGGATGTGAGGAACTAGAGAGAGAGAGCAGTCAAAGACAATACCCAAGTTATAGAGTGACAAGGATGACAGTAGAGTTATCCACCATAACTGAAGAGGGAAAAATTGAAAGCTTGTGTTGTCCATGTTGAGTTTAAAGTCTAAGGCCTGGTCTACACTATGGGGGGGGCGGTGTCGAACTAAGGTACGCGACTTCAGCTACGCAAATAGTCTTGAACAAAGATGGATAGCGAATAGCGTAGCTGAAGTCGAACTACCTTAGTTCGAATTTCCTACCTGTCCAGACGCAGCGGAATCGAACTCCGCGGCTCCCCCGTCGACTCCGCCACCGCCGTTCGCGGTGGTGGAGTTCTGGAGTCGATGGGAGCGCGTTCGGAGTTCGAACTATCGCGTCTAGATTAGACGCGATAGTTCGAACTCGGAGAAGTCGAACTCTCCGCGTCGACCTGGCGGGTAAGTATGGACCTACCCTAAATTAAACACAAAACAATCTTCTGTCCCCGACCCTCAATCTGGGCACAGCCCCTTCTTTCTGAGAGTCTGTCTTCAGTTCCGGAAGAGTCTTCCACTCCTTTTGGGCTCTACTCAGTCTCTTGCTGATCTTTATAGAACACCTGATCCCAGGGTGTCCTACTTGGCTCCTCCCTTCTACCACACTCTCCATGCCAGAAAGCCTGATTTAGCCACATGACCTGCCTGTCATGTGACTTTGCTCATTTCTCCACTTGGGGAGGCAAGCTAAGTATATCACAGGTGGAGCTGGCCCATCATCCTGTGATAATGCCCTGCAACCACCCTCTGCACCAATTCCAGCTTCTGAATCAAATTTACTCTCTCTTGGCAAAAGTACAAGAGAGAGTCTTGTGGTTAGTGACTGAAGAGATCTAGTTTAATTCCTAATTCTGCCACAGACTTCCTGTGTGACCTTGGGGATATCACTTAACTTCTCTTTGCTTCATATCACCTTCGATTATTATTTGGGATAATAATTCTTCCCTACCTCACACAAATGTTGCAAGGATAAATTACTTAATGTTTGTGAGACACTCAGATACGATGGTAATGAACACCAAAGAAAAGCCTATCAACAAATTGTGCAGGTCAGTTCACCCCATCACAAAGCCAAAGATCTTATGCAAATAGTTATTGGATAGACATGTTGCCTGCAATTTGACCAATAATGCATTTTTATGTACAAGTGGCAATAATACACATTTATAATGAAAACCAAGATTAATGAGGGTAGGGGAAGTTTTAAAGATAATCTTTTTCTGCATACCAGTATCTCTCTCAAGTTGGTGTATGGGGAAAATCCACTTCCTGCTCCTCAAAGTGATTTTTTTCTTATTATTTTAGAGTTGAATTTTTCATTCTTCATTTTATTCTTTTCATTTTTCTTTTTGAAAGATTATATCACTAAAAAATCTTTAGTGGATTAATTTTGCACCTACACAGTTCTTGCCCTTGTTCTGTGTGAAAGTGATAAGCTCCTAGGAAGAGGTAATCTGCAGCCACACTATAAAAATTCAGCTAACCTGCTGAGACATATTATTGCCAGGAAAACGCATTGAACAAGTCTTCTTGGGTAGTGAATCTTACAAAAAGTGTTAAAAATAGAACAATGTTTGAATTCCTAAAATAATGGATAGCTTACAGAGAAGAAAATGATATTTTTCTCAAGATTTAACATTTGAGTTTCTATGCTAACTGTTAGAACATTATTTTGTATTGAGCATGGCCACTGAGATCTGACACCACTGAGAAGGGACAAATTTATACACATTCTACAAATAAAACCTTGTACTAGTTCCAGCACAAATATAAAGATTACAGCAATATACT
This sequence comes from Mauremys mutica, assembly GCF_020497125.1. Lineage (NCBI taxonomy): Eukaryota > Metazoa > Chordata > Testudines > Geoemydidae > Mauremys > Mauremys mutica. The sequence goes on along the minus strand of NC_059076.1, from coordinate 97,087,668 downwards.
GTAACATAGAAATCTGTTAAACAGATATAGTGTCTCAGCAGTGGAATAAGAGCGCTTGGTTACAGCTTAGTTTGATAGTTTGAATTTTTACAGCAGCTTTTGAAACTATCCCAGAATACCAAATTTGATTAAATTGATCTAAATTATTCTTTCCCCAAACAGTGAAGTCTGTATAGGACACCTACGTCATCCCCTGCCACTAGAGAATTGTTCATCATTAGTTATAAATGTTCTTATTTAGGGCCAATCCTCTGAACCCTTACTATACTTGAATAGTTCCAATTGACTTCTGTGGAACAATTCACTTGACTATGGGTGTGAGTAGGGCTTGCAAGGCTAACCTATAGTGTGTAAAAGACTTATTTAAGGCCTGATCATACAAAGTAGTGGATACCTTCAATACTCAGCACTTTGTTGTATTGATCCCTTAGACTTTAAGCACTTGGAACACAGACCTTGTCTTCAGACCTGTCTGTCACTCACTAACGGTATTTTACTACTAATAAATATTTCACGCAAATTTCCTTTTATACTGTACAATTTTCACTTGAAGCCATGTTTATCTGACAACATGTATCAAAACCAGTGGATCTTGGCATGCCGTGTTCAGGATCTCATCCAAACTTGTAAAGATGTCTCCTGTCAATGCTCCAGAAAGACAGTACATCATCTTGCAGACTTCTGCCACTTGAAGAATGTCCTGTCCACTCTTCTTAACAGTGAGTTCCCAGTCACGATAATCTGTGCGCTCTTGTGCATGTTCAACATCCTCATGGATTGGGCACATATATCCATCCTCAAGTGTGTCCTATGCAGATCCCTGTTCCTTTCCTCACTTCAAACTTTAGGGACATTCCCTGCAGCTGCACACTGAGTACCTGACAGCGATTATGTACCTGTAGGTGAGCAGAGTTTCTCCTGGTTCTCTTTCCTCTGGTGGTCACAGACTTCTCATCTTCTGCCTCTAGCTGTGTAAAATGCCTTGTGTTTCCCCTGTCCTCATGTTGCCTTTCTAAGTCTGCTCTCTATTGTACTCTTGTTGCCACTTCCTTTTCTTGTTAGAGGTGCTACCTGAACCCCGTTGTCCAAGAACTCCTCCACCTGTCTGTTGTTATACAGAGTCAATAGCAATTCTTCAATTACAGAACTCTTTTCTTCAAATCCATCAACCTGCACTTCAGTGCACAGGAAGTCTCTTCTGTCTTCAGGCAGGAAACAACATGTCGCATCATAAGCTTGGCTTGCAACCAGCTTATATATCAGGCCTCGCTAGTCAGCACTACTCTCTCCTCTTTAAAAGGGAGGAATTAATCATTCAAAAATTTCAAATAGGCAGCCCGATTAATGGGCCTTAAAGCTCAGTCTTTTGCCCTTGAGAGGCACAACAAACAGATGAAATCAACAGTGGACTGGTCTGATAATGTTATGTATTGACTTGAGGTCACTATTCTTTCCATTGCAGAGGTAATTATTATTCTCCATATTGCAATAGTGCTTCAGGGTCCCAATCTGGGATCAGGACTAGATGCAGACAACTAGTAAAAAGACAGTCCTTACTCCAGAGAATTTACAATTTAAGTGTATAATAAGATGAAATCAGAAGATGAGAGAGAGAACTGCAGGTAGGTGCAAGAAGAGGTAACAGTAAAAGGAGCATGTTTTGTATAATAAGCAATAGTCTCAGCTGACAGTGTGCCATCAGGAATGGTTTTGATGATGATGTTGGAGAAGAGTTAAACTTGTACGTCAATAGACAGCAACAAAAGAAGCAATTCTACTCTTATGAATTAGTAAATGTGTCTTCCTACAATTATGTTTAACACATCTAAAGCCATTTTAGGAGCATTTCAATTCCTCAGAAGTAAGGATATCCTAGAAACAACACACTGAAAGAATAAATTCCAGATAATTTTACCCCAAAGATCTTTTCCTTATTCCCTTTCCTTATTTTTTTCCAGCACTAAATGTGTGCTATTGAAGCACTTATAGAGATGAATGCTAATTGTCTGCTATCTTGACTTGTCACTTTGTGTGTTGTAGTAGCTCCACCATAGTGTGGATAGACATGGTATGAACATGTCAAAACATTACGTATGTTAGTCCACATAATAACCTTTGTCTGAAACAATAATGATTAATTTCAAATGTTTTGTTTTTCAGTCTCCTAGTTGGATGTATTGATCATATTTAAATAAAGATGTTACCTTACACATTTTCCAGGTATCCAAATACATTTATATGAATAACAAAATAAAAAAATAAATAAAAATACTCATTTATAGAAGAAACTGATGGAAATTCTATTAACATTGCTATTGCTTTAAATCAATCAAATTAGATGGCCACAGGATGGCAGCAAAGGCTAAATCATGAGAGAGGTTCACTTTATTTTTATAGTAACTGACTTTGAAAACGGCTTTGATATTAAGGAGACACTTTTATTTTCTAACTTTTTACATGATTAAATGTTATTATTTTACACTGCCCAACTCCTCATCTGTTGACCCAATAAAACTGATCCTTGAGCTGGACAAAACCCTGTTATTTCCTATGCAAAAAGAGAGGCAATATGTCTTTTTTTCTAATAACCCCTGTAATAAGAAAAGAGGCTATCTCTTGAGCCAGCTAAAGACAATATGGAGGGGTTTCCCAGGGCCCTTATATAGTCTCTCTTGTGGTTGGAACCCCCTTGTGTTTTCATATGCAGAATCATAGCTACAAGATGGAGTTTTGGAGTCACATGGGCAAGTCACATGTCCATGAATGACTCGTTCTTTACAGACTGATGCCATTGCTCACATGTTAACCCAAAGGTTCCCAGGAAAGCTCAGATGTGCATTGGTGTCTATCAAGGTCCATTGTTAGCCTAATACTTCCAATTACTTGAATAACCCCTCCACACTATGTTGACCAAATCTGCCTTAGGTGCTTTCTAGAGCAAACACTTTAAATACAAGCATAGAGCTAATGCTCATAACTTCAGATATAAAAATGATACATGCATACAAATAGGGCAGGTCCATACTCACCGCACGGGTCGACGCGGTGAGTTCGACTTCTCCGAGTTCGAACTATCGCGTCTAATCAAGACGCAATAGTTCGAACTCCCCGCGCGCTCCGGTCGACTCCGGAACTCCACCACCACGAACGGCGGTGGCGGAGTCGACCTTGGAGCCGCGGAGTTCGACCCCGCCGCGTCTGGATGGTGTAGCAGGGTGGCCCCTGCTCCTGCTGTGAGGGGTTTAAAAGTGGCCTAGCAGGGCTTGAGAGCTGCTGCTCCAAAAAGCTGGGCTTATTGAGGGAGTGGCTGCAGGTGAGGCCACGCCCCAAACTGAGCCACAGCTGGCCCCTATAAAAGGCTGGAAGCTAGAAGCCAAGACAGTCTCTCTGTGGCTATAGAGAGAGATGGGCCTGCCTGTTTAGGAGCTGGAGACTGGATACCTGAGTGAAGCAGGGCTGGGGAAGGCTGAGGAGCTGGGGAGCTCCAGCCTAGAAAGCCCCAGGCTGCGGCCTAGCAGTGGGCCAACAGGTACTGGGGGTTGCAGAGGGCAGCCCAGGGGTAGGCCAAGGCAGCAGGTCCAAACCCTCCTTCCCAGTGATGAGTAGGCTGATACTGCAGTCTGCCCCAGAGTGTGGGGCTAGACAATGACTGGCAGTAGCCAAATACTGAGGCAAGGTGGGGATAGAGGGTGAGGGTTCCCTAAGGAGGGGAGACCCAGAGAGAAAGGGGTTACTGCTAGGGGGCAGCACCCCATGTAAGAGGGCACCGGGTCCAGGGAGGGATACGGGGGGCCTGAAGACAGGTGGATCACCAGCCTGCAGAGGGCGCTCCAGCGCTGGAACGAGCTAATTCCCAGAGTCACCAGCAGGAGGCGCTGCGGGGGTGAGTCCGACCCGTCTACAGATGGGTAAGTAAGTCGAACTAGGGTACTTCGAGTTCAGCTATTCGCGTAGCTGAACTTGCGTACCCTAGTTCGACCCCGCCCTTAGTGTAGACCGGGCCATAGGATGAATACATGCAGTAGAACATAACCTTTGCAAAGGTATGTTACATGGCATATCTAGCATAAAACATATTCCAGTTATGTCATATTTACACTCATAAGCATATTTCTATAAAGCATTATGGGCCACAACATCACACCATCTATTTAGATAGCAGTTTAGAATAGAAATATTAAGAATGTACAAACCCATTTAATTCTTAAAATTGGGTGTTACTGAAGGTTACATTTATCTCTTTCCCTTTCTCTTTTTTCTAGAAGAGATAGATTTCAACAATCAACAACTTTCCTCATTTTAATATTTCACTTAGGATGTTTGAGGCAAAAGGCTCCTTCGATGCTGTAAAGGTCAGATTTTCAGAAGTGCTCAGCACACAGCAGCTCCCTTTGTGAGCGGTGAGGGAGGTGCTGAGCAGTTTTGAAAATCAAGCCATTTCAGTTAGACTAAATGGGAGCAGAGTTCTCATGAAAACCCGTCTCTATTTGGAGATGCTGAGCACTTTTTTTGAAAATCTGACACTAAATCTATGATCGTCACTGAATTCTGACTAGTGTCGGCTGCCTGAGCACTATTTTGTATGTCTTTACTGTAAATGTTCTTGGACTGTGGTCCATGAACCCACTGGTGGTCTGCAGAGAGCTCACTGGTCACATGATGAGGGCTTCTGCTTCTTGCTTCCAGCTGCCTTTATGTTCTACAGACTCTTTGCAGCAAACTTTTTTCCCCCCAAAAGGACACACACTTATTCCATTGTAGAATTAAAGTACACAAAATAGGCTTCCAGTATTTTTCCATGTTAGCCGTTTCTGTAGTTGCCATGGGGATGTCACATAACCGTGAATCGATGCAGTTCACAAGCAAATCTCCATTAAAATGTGGTCCACACTGTGAAAGAGTTGAAGCACCCCATCTGTACACATTCACTCTAATGTCTGTTGCCTAGGGCTTTTGTGAAAATAAACTGTTGCTTCTGTAGAAGACCATGTTAGTGTTTTCTGAATGAACAAACTTTAATAAATTAATAAAGCACTTGGGTATGAGGAACCCAAATCCTGCAATAAAGGATGCAGCAATGTTAATTAAACAGGAATTTTTTTGTCAAGGTTGGTACATATTGACATAGTTCATTTATTTGTTTCACTACCTCTTCTAGCACAAGTAAAAAAGTAAATTAACAGATGGGCCCTGCTGCTTGAGGGTTTCATCCCTGTAATTTCAACGCAAACTGCATATTTACCAGAGGTTCCTCCCCCTGTATCAGGCTTGCCCGTGCTCGACTGTCGGGACTAGCTGGACTGTGGTGGAGTCAAAACATGTCCTGGCTCGCTGCACAGCTGGATCCCCTGGTCACCCGTCCCCCACACTCCTTCTCCTCTTGTCCACCTCCTCCTCCTCGCTGTTCACATCAGGGGTCTGTGACTTGAGATCCTTGGAAATATCCACAGTGCTCTGGGGGAGGTGGTGGGATCTCAGCCGAGGATGGCTTGCAGCTCATTATGAGATCAATTGTTGGCCTCCCTGGCCTTCTGGTATGCCTGCTGCATCTTCTTGGCTTTCATGCAGCACTGGTGCTGGTCCCTGTTGTAACCCTTTTCCTGCATTCCCCAAGCAATCTGCTCATAGATGTCCAATTTTCTATGGCTGAATCGGAGCTGTGTTTGCACAGCCTCTTCTCCCCACTGGCCCAGGAGATCCAGCATCTCCTATGTATTCCAGCCAGGAGCGCATCTGCAGCATGTAGCTTGCAAGGTCAGCTGGGCAGTTAAACTCAACAGTGGAGACTCTCCTAGCACAAACTAAAAGGTACCTTATTCACCTTACCATGTCCTCAGGACACTAACATGAAACATGGGTTAACGTGAACTAGGTACCTTTTAGCATAGCAGGGTCTACTTTAGTGTGTACTGTACTCACATTCCTAAAGTCCTCACTGTAGGGCTGTGTGGACAAGCCCTCAGATTAAATGAAGTCCCTCTCTTGAGGAAGTGTGCATTAAGAGACCAGACAACTGGGAGACATGATCCCTGAGTTTTATGCCTGTTTTGGTTTCTGATTTGTTTGATGTCCATAGTAAAATCACTTAACTTCTTTGTGATTTAGCCTATCCAAGTATACAGTGGATATAATAATTAACTACTTCACACTAGCATGGCAAGACTTCATTTACTGTGTTTGTAATGCATTTTCTTGCATGAAAATATTATTGACTTACTGTATCAGGTCTGATCTTTGGTTTTGTAATAAAACAAATAGAAACTTCAGAGCTTAGCATAAAACTCAAAACCATTAAATGTTAAGCAAAGTCCTATAAACAATAAAGAATTGTGTATGCTATAACACAGCAACTGCTACCATGAGGCTCAAACAAGACCATTTAAACTAGTTTATGTAAAGGAGGAACTGATTTTCAAGTAGCTATTAAGGACACTTTGTCTTGATAAGCTTTGAGTTTGCTTCACATGCAATATATTTACAGGGTGCAGAGTAAAAACTCATGTGTATGCTTTTGGATTATGTATGCTTCTGACCTTACTCCAGGAGAGAAAGACATGGGTTGGGATAAACCCATAGCAGGAAACCTCTGTGACAGTCCCAGGTATGGAGATTCCTTTATGCAGGGGATGCAGTTTGCCTCTTTTCCCCAGCACATAGACAAAGAACACAGCCCTTGAAGAGGGAAAGGGGAGAGCTATGGAGAAGACAATACAACCTGGGAAAGTTCTGCAGGGCCAGAGAGAATAATGTATGTCCTTTCAGTTGACTTAATCTTCACTCTGTTCCCACAGTGCTGAGTGACCCTAGAGCTGCAGAGCACCTTGTTGAGGACTAGAGGGGACAGTTGAACTCCTTTCTATGGAAATGAGGAGGCACCCATACAAAAAGTCCATTTTGCCTGCAGACCTATATTACGTGAAAAATAGGGGTCTCCTTTGAAACCAAATGCAATTAGAATGAAAATATCCTCCATGATAAATTATCAAGTTAAAAATTTATGGCTCAGAATTTGCCACTGTAGAGTTAATTTTGTTTAGTATAAAGTATTATAATCAGTATAATATATATAGTAATCAAATGCCTTGAGCCTACATTGTAAATAATAACTGAAAAACTCACCAAGTTGATTATAGTTAGGGCAATACTATGCACTCAGTAAAAATGTAATAAATTGCATCAAAAAGCATTTTGCACTATGCACAGCTATTAGGGTCATTATAGAAGTTGTGTTACTAATTACATTTACACTTGGATACCAACTCAATGAACTTTGTTTTAGTATGAGTTCTCAGTTTCATAGGCAAAATAACATTCATGCTACACTGGAACTGAAAGGCGGTGGAGACATTTAAAATATATACAGGATCAACAAGAAAAATAATTTTACATAGTCAAATTGCAGTCAGTTGATTTTACTGCACCATATTATTATAATAACTATTTTCTTTTTTCTACTATCAAAGGGAGGAGATAACTATGATGGCAAGCCAGGAGGCCTTAGTTATTAATGTTCTTTTCACTGGGGGAAGACAGCTTGAAGCCACTCGACTGTTTATAAACATGATCATTACAGGGATTCCTGGAGAAACAAGACAGTTAGTTTCAGAAATTCATAAATAATTAGAAAGGTCCATTCTTGCCACAGACGTATGGTATCCCCTATGGATAAATTCCTGATGAGATGCAAAAGTGAAGCCCTTTTGAAATTTTAAGCACGCATACAATCCCACAGACTTCAGGGGGATTGCTCATATGCTTGAAGCTAAGACTGTGCTTAAATTCTTTGCTGAGTTGGGGCCTAAATGATTTAATCACCTCTATTGAACAGCTTAAGGCGATGGAATATCATCAAACAAATTGTGGAAGCAGCAACATTTCTTTGATCAGGGAATAATACGAGAACCAGAGAGAGAGCTGTAACATTTATTTGAAGAAAATGAGAACAAAACAACTGCAGCAAACATCTATTACATATTTATCATCGATGCTCTTCTCAGATAGATACAATTGCATCAGTTTCTGTGGGAATTGGGAGGAAGGGTCACATAGAAGGCAGGACACCTTATTTGTGTGACAAATTTTATCCTCAGAACTCATTCAATGGTTTATTATAAATAATGAATAACAATTGTAGCCTTTTTGGATAAAATATTGACAAACCAATCCAGATTATTGCAAATATATTTATTAATCTTACATATTCAACAACTAATCTGTAAAAAAACTATTTTCAGCCTATTTTTTGGAGGGACATTGTTTGTTCTAAATATTGATTATTTGAGCTATTGGCTATGTAGATTACATTATATTGTCCAAAGTGGGCAACTGAAAGTTTATATATAAGAGAACGACAAATAAATTTTGTTGCCGATTTTGAGATGAATAATCATTTGTTAATATTTGTAAAATTTTCTATGTTCATATTTTATTTTAACAAATACTCAGAGGTGATCAGAAATAATGGAAAATATGCAAACTTGCCCATATCACATCCACATTCATTTTTCTCATATGTTGCTTTGACCATGCTCCATTTCCTTTGAATATCTCAGCAGGCTTCCTCTTCTCTATCACATCAAACATAAACTTCTTATCTTCACTTTCAATCACCTTCATGGTCAACCCCCACCCTATCTATCATCTCTGCTTTACTGTTGAGCTGTTAACTCCCAACTCTGATCGGCCCATAAACATCTGCAAAATGGACTCATTACCCTCCCTCAAATCTCTGTTCAAAACTTTCCTTTTGATGCCTACAAAAAAAAACTTGACAATAGTTAGTCTGCTGGTGTGTTAAGACAACTTTCTAACATGCCGACCAATACGGTCTCATTGTTTCCTTGTACTCCCCCATCAGTGTGTCTGTATCCATCTTGTCTTTTGTCTTATACTTAGACTATCAGGTCCTTGGGACAGAGACTGTCTCTTTGTTCTATTTGTGTGGCACCTACCAGAATGGGGTCCTGGTCCATGAGTAGGGTGCCTAGGCACTAGGTAACCAAATAAATATATAAATAAAATGATCCCATGAATCATAGTGAACTATGGTCTTTATTATAATTCAGCTGGGAAATATTTGATCATATTTGCTTGTTTGTTTACTATTTGACCAGTTCTACTTGGAGTCCACACTGAGGTTTCCCCAGGAGTTTAATTTTAGTTTCACATTTGCCCATCTGCACTTAATTAATTATCTTCCTGAATTCTTCTTTCCTTTAGCAATCAAAGGTCTCCAGATCCATGTAGCTTCCACATTGTTGATGGAGAAACTCTGAACAGGGTCATAATTTGACCAAAATTGGTCAAACATAGGAAGAAGTAGAAAGCAGAAGCTGTTGTTAAGTATCATTTACATCAAGCAGATGTTAAATCATTAATGAGCCAAAATTATTGTTCACCTTAGGTAGCATGTTATGTTATTTAGCTTGCTTTGCTGTGTTATCAATATGATGTTCACTAGTTGCTATCGATATTACACCTTTCAGTTAAAGATGCCACTTTGAGTTTGAAATATTTTATTTGGATTTATCTATTTTATTATTTTATTTATATATATTTTTAAAATTGTTTGTCATAAGGCTCCAGGCACTAACACAAATATATTAAAAAATCCCACAACTGAATAAATAAAGAGATAAGTATCAGGACCATGTTGAAGGACCCATGCCTTGTCTAAAGGCCCAAAAGGAGAAGCAAAATAGAACCCTCCATACCAGAGGCACTGACAATATTCACTAACACTGGACCAGTACTTCTCCTGAGGCCTTTAGCAACTAAGTGGGGCATAGATCCCAGTCACAGGGTATGGAACCAAGTTACTGCAACAGCTCCTGCACCTCAGTGCACTACAGTGGCCAAAGCTCACAAAAGACTTCATTTGCTCTCTCAGTATAAGTTTCTGGCATCATGGATGCAAACAACTCAGTCTAGATCTTGGCAACTTTTAATACACAAAGGAAAATTCCTCATAGCAGGAATATCTTGATTTTATTACCAATTGGCTGGGAATAAGCATGCTATCCACCACATAGAACAGATCTGCTGTTTGGGACTTTGTACATTCTATGGTGCATGCACACAAATTTTTTTGCCTCCTAAATAGTTACTCACAGTCACAGCTTAAGGCTTTTTTTTTTAAAAGCATTATTGCACAATAGGTTAGACTCATTGCTAGACTTCCTTCACCTGGACTCTAGTTATCTCTCTTCTTACTTTAGCTGTGCATCAGCAAATCACAGTGACTGGTGAGGCAAAGCTAGGGAATGTGGCTGGGGAATGCTTTACAAATACAAGGACTATTATCATTCAGACAGCTACATAAACTATTCAGGGATATTACATGTTCTGGGGTCCAGAGGTAACTGAATGAATTACCCTCGGCCACAAATGTATCAGATAGTTTAGTTCATTAGTGACAGCTGTGGCACTGCTGTTAGACATGTGTATAATATAACTGTTCTAGAATGTCCAATGTAAGAACGCAACAAAATAAAAATATTCTGTATGAAATATGAGAGGGGTTGCACCATTTCATGGCAATCTTGTAACTGTAACGAGAGTCATGTCACTTGCTAGATACAAACCTGAATCCTGAAATGTTAGCACAGACCCTTCAACTCTGCAGAGTTTCACTGCACAATTGGGGCACATCTGAATGAAGGAGATTGAAATATACAGTAAGGCACACACTTCAAGCTAATTCCTAAGGCCCAATTTATTCCACAAAATTTCCATTGAACTCATTTTTGTCCCCACACAGACTGTTAAACACTGATCCAAGTCTTTCTGCATGGGAGGAACCCCATTGAACTCACTGGAGCTCCATATGGACACAAGGGAGCTGCCTGCACAGAACATGTTGAAAGACTGGGGTTCCAGTGATTAAGATATCAATTATTTACAATTTCTATTTTAATATAGGAGAGAAACTGATTTGGGATTTTGTTACTTTTCAGGGGAATGGTGAGAATTAGAACATATACAAAGATCTCTAGAGTGGAGAATCTGTTATGATGCACTAAAAGACAAGTAGCACATTGTTTTCCACATACATTCTTCTTCTTCTTTATTACAAGACTCAAAAAAACTAGCTCCATGGCTATGCAATAGAAAAAAGTGCTCAATGATAAGTCACAGACAGACTACTTTCATTTTCATCTTACATTTTTTGTTTACTTGAAATGTACCAAAGATGCGGAAATGTCTAGAGTAGGTACAGTAAAAAGGCCAGTCATTTAAAACCAAGAAACCAGATGGAATTTTTTCATTAGCTAACTAGTGATTTTTTGGTCTGTATGTAGGGATATTAAAGGTTTGTATTATATTGGTACAACATGTATGACATCAATACTGGCACGATAAAAGAAATTGTCTTTCTAGGGAAGTATGTGTCATTTTTCACAAGTTATAATGTAAAAAATGCCAAGAAACCAAATTCAACACATTTTGATGGCACAAACTAAATGCCATTTTGATCAACATCTGCTACTGAAAATTCAGGGATAAGTCTGGCATCTGATGGCTACCATCAGAAACTTTGTATAAATGTGATAGACTGAAAGCAGCAAATCTAAGAATGAAACATGCCGGATGATTTATGTGTGATAGCATTTTCTGCTGCAATGAAAAAAAATTACATTATCCATTGTTCTAGCAGTCAGCAAGTTTAAATTAAGAAGATTCAGTGTCCTCAAATAGCCATAAATTAAGATTTCTGCTAGCTGTCTTTCAGCATTCAATCCAGACAAAAGGACTCAGGAAGTGCTACATCTCTCTGAATTTATTGTGCCATGAACTTCTGGTTCAGAGTTTGTACTCTGTCACTCTGTAAACACTGGAGATGCCTGAGCAAGAAGACAGTTCAATGCAAAAATATTAAAAGTACATCACTGAACAGAAATATTGTTGGAAGCAACACCCATCAGCTGATTGCCGAATAGCTAAATGCACATCTAGACACTCTATAAACAATTGTTTTTGCCCTAGGCTGAGCCAGGGGCGGATGTCTGAGTGCTGCTTTTTGCCTTCTACCACTTAGTCCCTAGCAGATCCAGGAGAATAATTCATACTGAATGATGTATTCAATGAATTTTGTCCTTTTCTCTGATTTGGACATTTTCTACAAATGGATTGTGATTTTTCTCTGGGTTTTGAAATTATTTCTCAAATAATTTTTACAAAACAATTCTGGTTTGTAGCTGATTTACAAACATTTAACTGGGAGTTTGTAATATTCAAAATTCATGGTGTTTTATTTGGACACATACTGCAATTGACATGGTGCATTCCCTAAATTGGATGAGCATAACTTTTAGAATTAGGTTTCAGGTGAAAATATGGTACAGGTAATTGTATCTCAGAAAATTCAGGACAGTAAACTCCTTTCTAGACAATGCAAGGGGAGCAAACATAAGGGGGGAATGAATGTAGTTGAAAAGATTTTGTTTAACAATATGAATGAATATTTGCTGAAAATGTTTTCTAGTTTTCATTGTGGATAGTTCTTTGAAAACATCCACTCACTGTGAAAACATCCACTCAGTGTGCAGTGGCAATCAAAAAATTGAACATAATGTTGGGAATCATTAAGAAAGGGATAGAGAAGACAGAAAATATCATATTGCCGCTATAAAAATCCATGGTACGCCCACATCTTGAGCATTGCGTGCAGATGTAGTTACCCCATCTCAAAAAAGATATATTGGAATTGGAAAAGGTTCAGAAAAGGGCAACAAAAATGATTGGAGTACGGAATGGCTGTCCTATGAGGAGAGATTAATAAAACTGGGACTTTTCAGATTTGAAAAGAGACGACTAAGAGGGCATATGATAGAGGTCTATAACATCATGTTTGGTGTGGAGAAAGTAAATAAGGAAGTGTTATTTACTCCTCACAACACAAGAAATAGGGGTCACCAAATGAAATTAATAGGCATCAAATGAAATTAAAACAAACAAAAGGAAGTATTTCTTCACACAATGCACAGTCAACCTGTGGAACTCCTTGCCGGAAGATGTTGTGAAGGCCAAGACTATAACAGGGTTCAAAAAAGAACTAGATAAATTAATGGAGGATAGGTCCATCAATGGCTATTGGCCAGGATGGTCAGGGATCATGTCTCGAGCCTCTGTTTGCCGAAAGCTGGGAATGGGTGACAGGGGATGGATTACTTGATGATTAACTGTTCTGTTCATTCCCTCTGGGGCACTTGGCATTGGCCACTGTTGGAGAACGGGATACTGGGCTAGATGGACCTTTGGTCTGACCCAGTATGGCCGTTCTTATGATCTTATGTTCTTAATGGAGATATTTTTCCCCAGTAACTTAGTATTTTTAATTGGTTTATCATGAAACACTGAACCAGTGTAATTAACATTCACTTTGAGCCTAGCATGGTAAAAAATAGCTTTGATAGTGTGTATACATGTTCAGTTTTTTTCTTCACTCCAGATACTGTTTGTTGTTCCACTCATTCCACTATAGTTTTTTTCTGTTAAGTATGGAGCAAATGCTACTTGTTGAACAGACATTTCTGGTATCCTAAAAGAAGTTCTCAGGACACTATATAAAAACCTGGGACACCATCGCCATACTTTAAAGTATCTCAGCTATCTAGAAAGCTCTGGAAGTTGTATCAAAATGTCACCCAGATTAAAACTAACAAAACTAGGGTGGTACACTCAATTTCTGCTGCATCCTGTGCACATACTTGTATTTTCTTGCTAGGTTTACATTTAGGTTTACATTTACATCTAGGTTTACATTTATATTTAATTTAATCAAAGTTTTGCTCTGCTCCCCCAATGATAGTTGAAGCAGAAAGAAGAGCTTGTTTACTAAAGGCATGACAACAATCAAAAATAAAAGGAAGCAGTCAGATCTGTGGTTCCTCAGTGTTTAGGAAAATATATCAATAGATGCTCCTCTGTTTAGGCAGGAAGGGTTGTCTCCTCATATTAACAAAGCACTTCTTTTCATGCAAAGACTCAGGTTTGTATTTTTTTTTCAGAAGCAGCCAGCGATAACTTTGGAATTCTTACAATAAGAATTTTAGTATGAAGGAACAAGAATTATTTCCTTCAACCACCAATCTGTTATTTCTGCAAATAATACCCACTATCTGACTGCTTTATGTCACGGCTCCACTAACAAGTCTTTCAATAAATAACCCAGCAATAGTATCAAAATGTGCATTTCTTTTAGTGCATGTACAGGCACATGCAGAGCGGGTGGGATTGGCTTCATTTTCTTGAAAGGGAGTCAAGCTTTCAAAAGTTCAGGAAATGCTTCTTTAAGGTGCATATATTATTATTTATTGTAGTTGAAATTCTACATCACTCATCATCATGTAGTAAAAGCACATTATCTGAGTTTCCAACTGATTATGGATTTTAATGATCAGAGGGGTAGCCGTGTTAGTCTGGATCTGTAAAAGCAACAAAGAATCCTGTGGCACCTTATAGACTAACAGACGTTTTGCAGCATGAGCTTTCGTGGGTGAATACCCACTTCTAAATCGCGAGTCCACAAGGAGGAGCTTAATGCTTCTCTTGAAAATGTATCAGCCAACATTTGGATACTGATTTGTCACTTTTCTATTACCACTCCAGCCCCCGAGATTTTCTATATAGGGACATCACTTCAGTGACCTTAGTTGCTATATATAAAACCACTATTTTGGTTGAATCATTTAAAAATCTGAGTTAGAATTTTAACAAAACAAAATTCCTTCTTATTAGATACCTATAATTAATAAATGTTAGCAAGTAATTAGCAGAAAGTAGGAAAAACATGCTTGACAGCACTGATTTGCAATGTACGTCATCCATACTGATCTTAGTTAGCATTATCTCACAAATAAAGATTTTTGCCCCACATGGTCCATTGACATTATTGTCATAGAAACTGTCAGTCTTGTCACTACTGCTATTTCCAGAAAGCTGTTCCAGGTTCAGACAATCATTGACATGTACATTCATTTTATGTAATAAGATGCCTATTTGAGAACTATTTCCCAAACATAGACATTTTGATTGTGTCTTAAATGATATCAATTAAAATTACAAATAATAAATATATTCTCATTTGTAATATTTTTATTTCCTTCTGGGAATTCATAAAAGCAGTGGGAAAATATTTTGTGATTTATTTGATTCAATGAAGATTGTACCAAATCTGTAATGCAATCTGCTGGAAAGAGAACATCAAACTTTGTTGTGAATGGTGAATATTTTTTTTCCCTAGTAGCACAGAAATATAGTACTTCACACTAAGGGGTTTTGTTTATTATTACTTGAATTGTATCAGACTCTGGCTTCATACATTTATTGCTTTAATTTTTTTCCCCTATAAACCTTTATCAATGCTATCACTTCCCTTTTTGATAACTACTGCAATATTATCTCTAAATTTCCCTAGTCTAGAGGTTCATAAAGAAAAAGCATGACAAAGCCACAGTGGATGTTACCCACATTGTTACCAAAATGCATGCATTTTTTTAGATTTGTAAAACATCCCTTTCTACGATGTTCTGGGAGCATGTACATTATTTGAAAAGCATAACTGTTCAGAAGCTATTCCTTACCATAATATATAATCTGCTACCTTTCAGAGGTTAAAATGAGCACCAGCAAGTAGCTTCCCTCATATCCACTCTACCCTTGGAAAAATGCTACTAAAAAAAAAAAAAAAGATAGGCATTTCACTATGTCCTGGAGACAGGGGCGGCTCCAGGCACCAGCACACCAAGCGCATGCCTGGAGTGGCAAGCCACGGGGGGCGCTCTGCTGGTTGCCTCAAGGGTGGCAGGCAGGTTGCCTTTGGTGGCATGCCTGTGGAGGGTCCGCTAGTCCCGCGACTTCAGCAGACCTCCTGCAGGCGTGCCGCCGAATCCGTGGGACTGGGGACCTCCCGCAGGCAAGCTGCCAAAGGCAGCCCGCCTGCCGTGCTTGGGCCGGCAAAATACCTAGAGCCGCTCCTGCCTGGAGACCAGTAAATGGGCTGTATTAGACCAACTAGCTGACTAAATTTCAGCCTTCAGGGTTTACCACTAAAAACACTATGGCTGTTGAGTGCCTCCACTGATCTCAGCTGCAGTAGCAGAACAGCCAAAACCCAGGAGTTAAAGACTGAAGTGATGTGATGATTAGGAAGTCAGTGTAACTGTTGAGGTTGGTGTAATAAGTTGTGGTACCTAACAGAAACTAGACTGTCTGGACTGGATTGTCTGTTTTGGGGAAATTCCACTAGTTTGAATTTTTTTCTGTTCCAAGATGGAAGAAAAACCAAACAATTTTTGAAAACCTTTTGTTTCAGGTTGATCAAAATGGCTTTTTTTGCTGGTCGGGACGCGGGACAAACACCTCAAAATTGGGACAGTCCCAATTTTATCAGGACGTCTGGTCACCCTAGATCTTCTATCAGTGAGATCAGTGCCATAACTGTGCTATACCAAAGCTAAAATATAGACCGAGAGGGATTAAGAAAATCTGTAAACTCCAAATGAAACTGATGCCAGAAGCTGGGAATGGGAGATGGGGATGGATCACTTGATGATTACCAGTTCTGTTCATTCCCTCTGGGGCACCTGGCATTGACCACTGTCAGAAGACAGGATACTGTGCTAAATGGACCTTTGGTCTGACCCAGCATGGCCATTCTTGTCTTCTTATACTATCCTGCCACAGCTTTCTCAATATTTTCCCCAGAATGGAAGATTAGAGATTGGATGTTGATTGACAAGATTATCCAAACATGGCTTTTTGAGTAATGGACATATGTTTGAGGGATTTTGGTATCCCAGTTTCTCATGGGCAGCTAGTTAGCAATCTTAACCAGTAATTGATCTAATATGTTCCCACTTTCTTTCACTAGCCATGACATGCAAGGAGACAGCTTGCAGTTCATAGGCCAAAGCTCTGCCAGTTTTTCCAGAGCCTCAGTGAGTGATACTTTCTGGAACTCATCCAGAAAGGATGGTGATATGCATTTCTCCTCTAACATGGAAGTGAGCATGATTTCTGCCAATCTGCATTCTAACCTTTTACAACATATGTTCCATCTATTGCAGCTAATTTGTATCCTTCTCTGAGAGATGAGCTGTGAGAATGATGTGTTTGGAAAGATTGATTTGATAGCCATTATATTGATGGTTGGGTAGGAGGTAAGACTTTTGGGGGCATATCCCAGGCTTCTTTACATTGTAGTAAACTCTAGAAATTCTTTCCCAGTGAATTGTAAGAGAACTTGTCTAATTTCTGCACACACAGGGGGAAGTGTGGGAAGGGACCTGGACGGCTAGCATTGTGATTGTAATGTCCTACAAAATCTTCAGTAGAATGAACCACCAGTTGCAGAACAATTCTCTGTCTGAAAAACAATGAATTCTCCAGAAGCCGAGAGCACAGGGTACTGTGCTGAAGTCTTCATTCCAAGAGGAAAAGCTGAAGTCTCTTTGCAAGTCTAAGAAGGAAACAGCAGTTTCTAGGGAAAGTTAAAATCCTGCTGTCCTGAAGTAATAATGAATACAGATCTTGTCCATTGGTGGGCATGTCTCTTGAGTGAGGGTGAATACGGACTCAGCTTTTATTCAGTGAAAAGATACTGGTCCTGATTATTTTTCACGCATACTCTGCTTTACATTGCATGGTAGTTTAAGGGCACCTTAAACTGGATGTTAATGTAACTTCAAGCCCCCTTTATACTCTCAGACATTTATAAATAAGAATGTGACTCATTTTTTTCTTTATTATTTTTCCAAATTGAGTTTATAAATCCTTGAAAACTGCTATTGCTCTCTTCTGAGGATTACAGAGCTATTTAAATCTTTCCTTCCTCCTTGGTCCCCCCCATTGTTTCAGAATATGCAATATTAAATCCAACATCTGCCATGTAAACAGAAAAGAAGTGGGTAATATGAGGAATCCTGATAGCACAGTCTCTCATTTAACCAATTTACATGGTAAGTTATCACTGATATAAATAAAATTGTCATAGGGATGACTCACTTACATATTTTGTGTTCATTTAATACTTCTAATTATCTATATTAAGCTTAACATTAATTGAGCTAAGTAGACAGAAGTACAATGGAACAGAAAGGATGTTATAAACAGTGGATGAAAGTCACATCTTCAGCAAAATGACTGAGTAAACATACTGCAAAGGTGACAGTCTTCCCTAGTGATGGAACAAATGGACAGCTAGTCTATGGCTTCAGGGGTCACTAGTGAAAGAGGGCTGCTGAGAATAGTCTGAGTGAATCCACATATCGCAATTCACAGACTATACCTACTATGTGCTTCTTTGGGGAGAGCCATCTCTGTAGCCTCACAGTCTTCCCCTCACCTGACCTACTTTTAAGTAATATTAGGTACAAAGGACAGCAGACAACTCATACTCTCTAACTTTATTATGAAAAATCTAATAAACTTACTTTAAACCCATGTCACACTTGCTACTACCCTGCCAGAAAAGTAAACTAAATTGAAATAGTATTGGCTTTTGTTCTCTTAGAGAGACAGACAAGTGGTGTGGGATGAAAATTAACAAGGATGGACATTTTATTTCTAAGAGGATTATAAGTGTAAAAACATACTAAATATTTGGAGTTTGTGTCTTCTAGGCTCACTGCATGCCCATTATTCTTGTAGCTTCAGCTTATTCTTTTATTAAAAATCAACATTGCTCCTTAGGCAGATTTATAAAAACACACATTTTCAACACTATGAGCTATTGTCTGTAATAGTATCACTAAGAGAAGTTAAAACTCACCATCATTTCTAAGTGTAGAAAAAATAATAAAAAATAAGAAGAGAGAGAAAACGTCCTAAGCAAGTACCATAAAAATACTCCCAAGAAAAGATAAGCAATACACTACAACAGAACTTCCCTAAGGACCCTTCCATAGGACCCTGACGTAGAGAGCTACATGTTACTAGCTTTCTTTTTCAGCTGTTAAACTGCATTAAAGACAGCTAAAACTACATTGTATTTCTAATAATATTTCTAAGCAATTACTGTAGTTGCCATGGAGATGCTCTTTAGTCACAGGACTGAAGTGGGCGTGCACCGCTTGAATGGAAGAGGTGGTTCTCTGTCAGATTGGGTATGGAGAGGCGGTAGACCATAAGACAAGCTAAGGTCTCCACTCTGAAAAAAAAATTAAGAACTGCTGGATTACAATATTTGTAGTGCAGGCTCAGAGGACATCTGAAGAAGTGCCTAGACACCCAAGGATAATCGGCTTTATAAAAACAGGCTATTTAAAAGGTCTACAACAAAATGATTTACATAATGCAGTTTCTTAAGAAGATAAATTACCTATCGCAGAGCCTGGATAATGGGTTTCTTGGTCACAGATTAGGGTATGTTTTCACTTTACATTTCCCCACCTCCTCTTGCTCTTTTCCGTACTGGATTTCTATTTCTTTCCCACCATCTTTTCTCAACTCATGCACATATTCAGTGCAGGTAACGGTATCTTCTACCTCTCCTCTTCTCTTCTTGCTCAGCTAGATTTCCAGGTGGGACTTCCTGTAGGATCAGGCAAACTGAGTCAAGAGAGACAGACTGAAGGTTGTGCAATATTTATTTTATATAAACACAAGCAAATATTAACCAAGCTTTACATGCAGCAGGGGAGGGTGCCTCAGGTGTCTTCTGTGCCTAGCCAAAACACTAACATCTTAACCTCACTTGTTCTATCTTCATAGTAGTGAGTAGTGTAAGTGGAAAACTGCTTGTTCTTGAGTATTAAAAGGTACAGTCCCATCAACTGAGGAGGAAGACTTGATTGTAAAGCACTGGAAATGCTACCATAATTCAAGCATAAGTCCATTAATGGGTGTTAGCCAGGATGGGTAAGGAATGGTGTCCCTAGCCTCTGTTTGTCGGACGATGGAGATGGATGGCAGGAGAGAGATCACTTTATCATTGCCTGTTAGGTCCACTCTCTCTGGGGCACCTGGCATTGGCCACTGTCGGTAGACAGCATACTGGGCTAGATGGACCTTTGGTCTGACCCGGTACGGCCATTCTTATGTTCTTATGTTATATTCATTAAAAGAGAGTTATGAAGAAAAAAATGGTTGACATGTACTGTAGATATGGCAGGATAGATATAGCCAGTGTACTGTATAGTTTCCCAGATCTTTCAGTGATGCAAAGGTGCATTATTTCATATATTTAATAGCTTGTTCAGTAGCCTGTATGCAGTGTAGCATGACAAATCATTGCACTCCCAAGTTAAGAGAGTCTGGTGGTGAGCAGTCTCCATGTCAGCTATGCCTGAAGGCAAAGGGATAAATTATACAACCCTTGCTCACACTATTGAGCATTTAAGTAGTCTCATTGGTCATCCAAAATAGTTTTGTTTTAAACCTTCAGACTCAGCAATGTCTATACTCCTGAATCATGGCTTATAGTGTTGCCTTGCTGGAAGAATTTGGTTTAACAATGACAACTTTCCAGAGATTATAACAAAACATGCTTGAGCATATGTAGTCAGTTAATTTCTTTAACTTCAGAAAATAAACTGAGGGGTGTGTGTGTGTGTATTTTAAACGGCTTTGTCTGATAAACACATTTATACTATCAGAATGTTAACCAGGGGTTGGCAACGCGTCCGTACATGGATACAAGTGTCCGTGGTAAAAATTTTGAGGCCTGTGGGGCCTCTGGTGGCTTCCTGTTCCTGCTGTTGCTGGTGAAGGCACGGCCAGGTGCCCGGTGGCTCTGCAGGCATGCTGCCTCTGTCCCCTCTCCCTGAGCACTGACTCCGTGGCTCCCAGCCCATTGGCCGGGAACTACGGCCAATGGGAGCTGCAGGGGGTGATGCCTGCAGACGGGGAAGCATGCAGAGCTGCCTGACCGTGCCTCCGTGTAGGAGCCGGAGGGAGGACATGCCGCTGCTTCCAGGAGCTGCTTGAAGTAAGTGCTGCACAGAGCCTGCACACACAAACCCCTGCACCCCAATTCCCTGCCCCAGCCCTGATCCCCCTTCCACCCTCCGAACCCCTTGGTCCCAGCCTGGAGCACCCTCCTGAACCCCAAACCCCTCATCCCCAGCCCCATCCTAGAGCCCGTACCCCCAGCTGGGGTCCTCACACCCCAACCCCCTGCCTCAGCCTGGAGCCCCCTCCTGCCCCTGCCAATGTCCATCACTAAGTCTGGTAATTTTATCACAAGTCTGTCATGCAACACGGTGGTGTTGAACTATTACACACTTTAATACACATTTAGAGAAGGATGAAGATATTAAGTGCCCGATTCTCCTCTTGCACTGGTTTTACACTGCTTTAATTCTATTGACTGCAATTGAGGTATTCCTGATTTACACTGGTGTAAATGAAATTAGAATATTTTTTCTTTACTTTGTTTCCTTTGTTTGTTAATATCTCCGTCTTCATACTTAATTAACATCCTAGTATTTTGCACTTTTCTTCTATACCTAAAACAATAGTGATCACTGATGAAAGAATTTGGAGCCTGTATTTGAAAGCTGGGCAACTAGGGTCTTAAATGATTGCCAGGGATTTCATTATGCTATTTTTTTCTGATTGTTGTTTCTGATTTTTTATGAAATTCTTTCATCAACCTCCCCAAATAATCTCTACAGTGTGGCCTCCTACTGGTGAGCGTAGAAACAATAAACCACAGGCTGTCCTGTGGATAAACCCATTTAAAGTGATTTGTATAATGCTAGCAGATAAATCGCTTTAGTGAGGCCATTGAAACCCACATGGATCCTTTTTACCCTCCCCTGCTAGATGCAAATGCTTCCAATACATACAGGGACAAGAGCCAAAAATGTGTTGTTCAGCACAAAACATAAAGTGCTAATCCTATCAGCAGTGCTAGAGCTGGAAGTCTAACAGATACATTCATTAGTCTGCTGAGGCACGTTGCTAAATTTGGATTTCCGCCCCCCCCCTTCTCAATAAAAGAAAATGTCATCCCTCAGGGTGTGTTTGTGAGAAGATTTAAATAGGATTCTAGCACCGTGAGGATGACTTGCCTAATATTATTGACAACTCCTGGCTGAAATCAATGACTGCTTAATTGGCTACTGTCCATTAGTCTTCCTAAGAAAGAGGTAGAGAGGCAATACCCTAACTTCTTCCAGCTGTTTGCGTTATCTTAGTATTCCATCCATTTTCAATGTGTCTGCTATGTTGTTTGGGTATTTCTGAGAGATGCATTAAGGCCATGAGTTATTTCTTGTTGTAATGGAGCAGAGTTGCCATGAGTTACTCTGAGGTTATAACTACTGTCATTAGTCACTATTGTCATTGAGGGGAACTCAATAACAGCAAAATCTTATCCCATGACACTGAATGCAAATACATGGTCTCATTGAGCAGCTGAGTTAACCTCTCTCTTAATTTAGGCCACCATTCAGTACGGAACCAAATCATGCACATTAGTTCTCCTTAACACAATAAGCTACATGTGCCATGTGGTGATGTATTCCCTGATATAGTTTAATTAATTTAATTTATAATTCTAATTTATCTCTTTATCATTATTTCCTGTGTCTTTGGGACCAATATGTAGCACTAAACTCTAGCTGTGTTTCATCTGACAATATCATATTCAGCTGTTGGTTTGTTTCTAAAAATGCCACCAACCTTCATGTGTAATGTCTTGCCATCCATCAGTACCTTTTCCTGGGTTATAATTGTGCACATCCAGGGTCATTGAATGGCTTTGTTATAAACCAGTAAAGTCAAACTCTCCCGCCATGACCTTTTGATCAAGAATTTTGCTAATAAATTTGCTCCCTCTCTCTATTCTGGTCAGTTATGTAGGTAAAAGACATTTATGTGAAGGGAGTTAGTCTTATTCTGCTTTGAATGGACAAGTGTCAGCATCCCAAACTCGGCAGCATCACTGGCACCTTTGTAAGTCTAAATAAAGAGGCCAAGAACTGAACTGATGTGGAGAAAAAAATGATATGAACACTATATTTGTTCTTCAGTCAAAAGGGATGCCATTCTGGCACCTTTGAAAGGAGAAGTCCCTGGCTAACTTTAAATATATCAGCATGCTTCAAGTGAGGTTTGTGCTTTAGTGCTGTACTGAATGGTGGCCTAAATTAAGAGAGTTTAACTCAGCTGCTCTGTGAGACCACATATTTGTATTCAGTGTTATGGGATAAGATTTTGCTGTTATTGAGTTCCCTTCAATAACACCTTTAAGAATGATATCCCTATTTAATGCTTTAAAAATACATCTAGTACATATTAGATCTTTTCCTAAAAATATGGTAGACAAGGTTTCCAGTATGAGAGCTTACCAGAAATAATGTCTCCTGACAAGCTGGCATCTGTTTAGTTTGTAAATATGTATTCTTCTCATGAGTTAAATGCTAAATGAAAATCTGAATTATTCATTATTACATGAAAACATGTCCAGAAACACTATATTTGGTGCCCCTCCAACTCTCCATCCTTCTGAGACTGCTTCCCAGAAGTAATCACTACTCTCTTGGAGGAGAATGTTTTAGGCATAACAAAAACAGATTTGATAGTTAGGATGAAGGATATTGGCTCTGTTAGGGCCCTTTTCCCTGGAGTGGCCTTGCTTTGGTCAGAGATACTTCCAAAGCGAGGTTGGAGATGAGCAGATGTTGATATCATCTGGTCCAGGAAAGACATGAACCTGGAAATTGCTAAGTGTATTAAGATGATGAGGGAGATAGTGATTTCCCACGCAGGAATGAAATATGCCTCCACAGAGCTCGTGTGAGAGAATGAAGTACATCTGTCCAACATTAGGTTGGATATTTTTCTGGAGGACCACAGTGTGTGGATTTCTCTGAAGTTGCCCAGCAGAGCGGGGTGGATGTCCAAGTTGATTCCTGTTGTTCCCTTTGGTGGAGTCCAGTGTAGTTCATACGTTAGAACGAGTCCAGTTGCAGGCCCTGTGACCTAGTGGGTTGCCTGGGAATTTGTCCTGAGCACGGTGATGAGGGGTTTGTCCTTACAGCTCACACAGCTTGTGGCTCCCCTCATCTAATCTCTCCTTCCTCCAGTGTGGAGATAGGGAGCAGGTCAAGACTCTGATTTCCAGTCAGGGTTTCTTGTTGAGAGGCTTGAGAGCTGTAAAAGGGGTTTGACTCTCACACTGACTTTCAGGTTTAGAGCATACTGGGTATTAGTGCCAGTTGAGATCCTCACTGGGTAGTTTGAGGTAATTTCCTCAGTTGGGGTTCCACATTTAACCAGATTATGGTATCTGTATCTCATTATTTCTGTGTCCACATCAGTCAGGACTCTGTTACTCCTGTCTGTTTCAAAAGAACTTTATTCCAATGTTCCATCCGAATAGTATTAAACTGCAGGGGGATGTTTTTTACTGATAGATCTGGAGAGACTTAGCACTCTAAAAGAAGTAATTATTTGGAGGCCTAAACTTGCTTAGGTGCTTAGCAGTTTGTTTATCTGCAAATATTTTAAAGCCATTTAATTTCCCTCAATACATTCTCCCAGGATTTCCCTGCTCACAGGAAAAGAAAGAGCCTCTTGAGACATCATGAAAATGGGAGTCTGAGAAGTCAGTGTGTTGGTAAGGGAGCTGATGTACATCAAAGTAAGAGCAAGGTTTAATGAATGAGACTTAAGCCTAATGGGTAAACAGACATACAAATCAGTGTTTTCATGTTTTCCTACTGGCTGTTATTCACCAGTGTGTTGATCTTTAGATAACAGCTCACTGATGAGTCCAATTAACACTCAGTCCTGTACTCCAGCTGTGTGTATGGGGTGTAAGTAGAAGATCAAATAAATATCCTAAAAGATCACCAGCTGCTTCTGCTCATGCTGCTTGTCTTTGCTTAGGGGATGAGGTTATTATATTTACTACTGAGTTTGTAACACATGCTGAATTTGTTCAGTGGGTTTACACAGACTCCTTTGAAGATTTCACCCTAGACATCTGAATTAATCTGATAACAGGATGGGTGGATGGTATACCCCTATATCTCCATTCATTTTCCAATCAAAAGACCAGAAGTAAAGCAAAGAACAACACTTAATAAACTGGGATAGGATGATATAATTTATACATTTCTTCAATTTGGAGGCATTCATACTCATGTAAATCTGCTATAGTGAAATTTGAGTATTATATACTTAGTAGCTGAGCACCTCACAATATTCAATGTATTTATCCTCACAATGGCCCTGTGAGGTAGGGATTTGCTTTTATTCCAAGTATACAGAGAGGCTAAGTGAGTTGCCCAAGGTTACACAGGAAGTCTGTGGCAGACTAGGAAATTGAACCTAGGCTGCTCAAGTCCTAGGCTAGTGTCTTAACATCTGGACATCCAAAAGACATTGTGCTGGGGTACATAAATCTTATACCACATGGAAGAGGGTAAGGAGTTCTTTTGGGCTGGAGTAGCCCTATCATGCCACACCTGCAAGTCATGCCGGTAATAGAGAAAGCGTTTAAAAGGAGAATGCACCACTCAGTAATGGGCCACCCGAGGATGGGAGCAGGTTGTTGGGTTTCTCAGCTGCCAGGAGAAGGTCTGGTACTTAACAGAGCCTCTGCCTGCATAGAAAAGGAATTCAAATCCCTGAGCTAAAAAGGGGGAGAGATGGATCTTATAACTTGTGTTGAAGACCCAGTGAACTTTGGGTGTGGACCGTGGCCCATCCAAGGCCCTCTGAAGAAAGAGAAGCCAAGTATCATGGCTAGAATTTACTACAGGCTTTTTTCTTCTTTGCCCTTTTGTTTAATCTCTTTTGCTGACCTTGGATTGTTTGATTGTTTCAATTGGGACTCTGAAAAGGGGAGAAATAGTCAGAATACCTTGGCTGGAGGCTGAGGGCCCATCATTGCTAGACTACCATGGAAGAACCAGACTTCTGTGACAGCATTTTCCATGTTAGCGTCTGATGGGGACAGATCCCTGACAGGAATACATGCATCTCTGAATAAATTTTCAATTGTTATAAATGTTGTGTAAGAATCATAAGTCCAGTTACTCTTAAACAATTTTTCTTTCTTTGGAGTAATTTGTCTTTATTAAATGTATGTACTTTATTTTGATAATTGGCAGTGGACAGCACACCATAAATTATACAATAAAGGCATTTGATATGTTTGTTCTTTAGATGAATACAAGTTTTGAAAATAAATAAAGAAATACTATGCACTTTTGACATTTTTCTGTCAAATATTGCTGTTGATATGAAGATTAATGATCTTGGCCAAGATTTCCAAAAGTGATTAATAATTTGGGATGCCTTCAATTTTGGCTGTCCAAATTGAGACATCTTATGTCTGATTTTCACAGGGCAAGTACTCAGTGTTTTCTGAAAACTGGGCTGTTTTACAGTTACCCAAGTCGGGCAACCAAAAATTGAGGCTCCAATAATCAGTAACCACTTCTATAGATCTAGGACCCCTTTAAGTATCTTCCCCGTTAGTCTCTTTCAGGTTGGTCACCGTTTCAATTCATTTTGGCAAGGGATGGTGTGGCGGTGCTAGTACCTCGTCAGCCCCTTATGTCAGGGGGTGGGAGGTAGCCCAAGTCCATGTTCTAAACCCTTCTGTAGTTTGCACAGGGTGGCCCAATGGCCTGAGTCCATCTACTTCCCCTTGCCGATTGGGGTAGCGTGGCCTAGAGGCCAGAGTCCATACAATGTGCCCCTAGGGCAGTGCAGCCCAGTGGCCAGAGTCCACCAAATTCTCCTCCCCCGTGGGGTAATGCAACCTCATGGCCAGAGTCCATCCAATGCGGCCCAATGGCTGGAGTCCATATAACTCACTGTGTGGGGCCTATTCTCCTCACCTGTGGTCTGGCAGAGATCCTCTGAGACACGCTGGCCTGAACGGTCTCAGCACCATTCCCTTTAAGAACTCCCTGGGTCACTTCCTACTATTTTCTCAGATTCAGCCAGCTCTGCGGCATCCTCAGCTTCCCCTCTGCAGCGTGGCTGGGCATGTCTGGCCTCTGCATCTCGGGATGCGAGCCTCTCTTCTGCTGGAGAGAGCAATGAGCCTCCTTCCCTTCCAGCAGTCTGCCCTGACTGAGCAGCTCTGCAGGCTTTTATACCTGACTTCCAGGTGGAGCATGCCCAACAGAGCCTCTGGGGCATGGCTTCCTCTGCTAGGAGGGAAGGATTAACCCCCACCATACCAGTGTGGGGCCGATCCGCCCCATCACAGATGGCAATCTGCTATTACGATGGAGTAGATTCTCACAGATGAAAACACATTTGTATTGTCAATTAGATTATTCATGCTATTACTTATTGGAGATAGACATTCATTTGAATTAATGGATTAACTTGTTATAGTATGGTGCACTCTTTATAGTTCCAGATATAAGGGCTCTCTTAATGATATTGGGATATTTCCTGCTCTGTGTAGCACATTTTGCATAATGTTTTAATTGTGTGCAAATCTAAGTGAGTGTGTCCTTCTCCAGACTGTCTAAAGTATTGTAATGTGGTGTACTTAAGGCAGACTGACAAGCTCAAGTACTATGTATAGACCTGTGTATATACATGTATCCCTGTTTTCTATAGTATGTTGTGTGGCTGCTATGCTGCCTTTCTTCTGCATTGAATTGCTTCCCCAGACACTTCATCTTGAGCAGTCAGTGACATCACATGACTGTCACAAATAAAACAATTGCCTGGAAGCCAGTGAATCTGCAAGCCTGTGAAATAATAGCAGGGACTTCATACAGTGTCCAATGGGAAGGTAATAGAAAAAGACAATTACTTCTCTTCACAGAGAGTTCTTCACTATTAGCAGCTCCCCAGTCGGACACTTACAGTTTTACAGAGTGAGGGCTAGCCAGGAAAGCTTTTCTTTAGGCCTGGCAGGGTTCTGAGAGAACCACTCCTGATGTCACAAGGCTTCCCCTAGGGGCACATGAAAGAAGTAGTGTCTCCACTTGAACCATGAGCATTTCTCTCTTGCTGTTGTTATGGCAAAGGTGGTAATGAAATGCATGTGATAAGTTATGGATATGACAATCTATCTACCAAAGTTTAAAGAGAGAAAGAGAGAGAGATAGAGAGCTTTGCTCAAAGGCTGGCTATCGTAGCTACATCCTGATGATCACTAAGGGGATTATTTCTCTCAGGTTTGGATGGAGAGTGGTAGAACAGCCAACTCCCATGGCAAAATCCCAAGTTCTGCTACTGCTCACAAAGGAGCAATGATCCATCAAAAAAAATGATCTTCATTTTTTGGGGGGCTATGCATTTGTGCCCAATCTAACCCCAATGTAGTCAATGGGATGTGAATCAGGCTTTTTTTTTTTTTTTTTTGTATTTGGCTTGCAAAGTGCCACAGACCCTTGGCTATTCTACCAAATGAATTTTAGCATACTGAAGCTGAAACACACCCTTTTCTTCCTTGCTTTCCAGTCAGTAACTTTGTAAATATCACCCTGACAACGTTTATACATGGTTTACCAAGTCCTACCCTGTCTTCATTTAGGTCCCAGTTCAGCAAAGCACTTAAGCACTTATTTACCTTTAAACACATGCTTAAATTTTAGTAATTTCAATGAGTCTTAAGCATGTTTAAAAGGTCTTCTAAATTGTGGCCTGGATTCAAATCCCTCCTGAAAACTTGCTTCTTCTATGATGCCCAAAATAAATCACTCCATAACATTTTCTGTCTTATGCCTTTATTTTTGTTTTGTTTTTGGCCCAAAACAAACAAAAAATTCAGATCCATGAGGATGTGCATAACCATAAATGAAGTTAGCCACTTGCTAGTAACCTTTGTGCTGGGCAACGTCCTCTCATTTTGGTTTGTCACCCTCAGTCTTGGGATCACATCTGCAATTTAGATTGTGAGTAATTTGAAGGTAATGACTATTTCCATGTCTTTTGTGAAGCAACTAGCACAATTTGGGCATTATACAATAAATAATAGATAATCATTAAAAATATCTCTTATCAGTATGACAAGATAAGGATCTGCTGCTTTTTGCCATCTTTTCTTTGAGGCAAGGTGGAATCCTGAATCATTCAATTTCTTCCATCTTTGTCCGAGCAGAAGGCACTCTAATTTAATCTTGCTTGGGGCAGTAGAGTCTCTAAATCTTTCTCTGGATATCAGCCAGGTACAAAAGTGTTATCTCAAGAGCTGCTATGCTACCTTCCTGCCGTGGCAATGTATTTTCTACTTCCCCTCAAGCCTTGTTACTTTCTGTAGCCATTTAAGGTAGGATAATCATAGATGGTTCTGAGGTTCCTGAGAAATCTCACAGGAAACAGAGTCTAAGGCCAAAGGCCTGTATTTAGTCAGCACTACTCCCTGCACCCACAGGTGAGTTCAGCAGCACATCTAGACATGGACAGTAGGGGGAATAGTCTCCTTGCCATGTTACCCAGGGCTCTTTCAACCCAAAGCTCTTGATAACTATTAGTTTTGATAATTGGTGGCAGGAAATACATCAATGGAGACACGGCCGTCCGACCGACAGGTGGCTGGCACAAACAAGAGTGCTTTCACTTAAAGCTACACTTTATTCTAGTGTCAAGCACTTACACACATCCACAGCAGGTTAATAAAACACCCCCAATCCTCAATAATTACCGGAGTTTTGTATGGCTTTTGAGTGGTATGCTGGCAGCTGTCCGATTGGCTTGTCTTTCAGCTGCCTTTGGGGACCTTAAACTCTGTCCATTAAGAGTCCCTGAAGAGTCCACCTACCCCATATTGTCTCTCCTTATTTACTGGGTTAGTGTAATAATAACACATCAATAAAAAAAACTCGTTAAGCAAACAACTTCAAAGTTTAAGCAAGAGGTTTCCCCAAACCATTAATTAGACAGATGTGTGGCAGAATCTGCATGACTTGAGGCTTCTGACAAACACACCCTGAAGGGCATATATAGATAAGCTTCCTGTTTTTCCAAAACAGATTCCTCAGCAATTTCAACAGAGCTCTTACCATGAAGGACAGAGGGTCAGTTAGGCGCCCCACCCCAGGCCGCTTAGATATGCTAAGGCTGTTGCAGAGGCCTGCTAAAACCCACTGATTTAGCTGCTTTTAGTCATAAGCATGATAATTGATATTCTAATTATTGGTAGTGGTCCAGGGTCTTTTTTTCTTTTGCTGGCCCACCAAGATTTCTCCATACAGACACACTCTAGACCAATGTGGATGTCATCTCCTCTGCTTCTCTCTGGGCATTGTTTCTAGCTCCCCTCTCTGCTTGGTATTTGTGAACTGGTTGCCAGCATGCCACAGTGCTACGTTGCAATGAGAGTGGAAAAGGATGATAAGCAGGGGCTGTTGACCATTGCTGAATACCTGGAAGAAGGATGGGATTGTGGTTAAGCCCCTAGACTGTGATTCAGAAAACCTGGGTTTAATTCTAGCTACTGCCTTGGGCAAGTTATTTAATCTTGCTGTGCCTCAGTTACTCATCTGCAAAATAGAGATATGTTTCCTTGCCTAATTGGGGTATTGCAAAGATAAATTAATTAATGTTAGCAAAATGCTCTAATACTGCAGTGATGGGGTCATATAAGTACCCCTCATATGGGGATATATTTCACCTTTCCTGGATTTAGAACAGTGAATGCAACACCCCCTTTTCCTGGCAAGTGGACAAGCAATGTGAATGTAGTTGGAGCGCAGGCCCTGGTCACTGAGAAAAAGGAAGGCAAACAGGGTAATGCTAACTCCTTGGGAACTTTCCTGTTGGTTTGCAGTGAGATGACATTAGGAAGAGCAGCTGTCTCCTGCTATGTCTCCAGCTACCCAGCTATGACCCCCAATCCTTTACTGTGTGGAGCACAGAGGGCCTTCAGTGTTCTTGAGGGGAAGGTAGATGCTACAATTTTGTCTTCTCCCATCAGCTTTAGAACCATGCTATTAGGATTTCTGCTTTTTTCCTCCCCCCGCCACCGCAGTGTTTGATATGCACCTGTGTTCAAAATTGCAACATTTTATTGTATGTTTTGTAGACTTTTCTCTCCATTCTGCCTGCCAACCTATTCCTCTGTCTTAGCACAGGTGACACAAACACTGGAACCTGAGTTAGGTGTCCAAAGGAGTCTAAGTGAGTTGCATATCCAAATCCCATGGGACTTCAATAGGATTTGGGCAGTTAACTTCCTTCGGGAATTTGGAAATTCCAGCCAAGGACTTTTTGCCATTAACATTGCACAAATAAACTGATCACAGCTCAGTAAATATGGAAGGCCCAACACACCCTTTATTCTGACAAGTAAATGAACATGGACTTACACCTGTTCAAACAGGAACAAAATGCTAGCAACTAAAATGGTAACATTTTATATTCCATCTGCATTTGCTTTGTCTGGATATAAATAACTACACTAGGTGGAGGGCAGTGGAGAATCACACCCATCAAATCCAGATGTGCTGCATGTACATATTTACGTAAAATAACTAACTCATGAGTATAAGAAGGCTTTTACTTACCTATTTATCCAATATATACCATGCACCCAATGCTTGTTTAAACCTCAGTCCTGCAGGCCTCACTCTGACTCAAAAGCTTCCAGTGGGCCAAGTCAAATACTATGCCATAAGAACTGTACAGAACTACGGGATGTAATGCACTATAGAAACAATATTGCTAAAGAGTACAGGTTAAGAGGTCCAAGAGCATTAAAAAGTAATGTACTATAGTATATGTGGCATAATGTGTTTTTATTATTATGTTATTAGAGAGAATTAAATCTGATACAAAGAATCCTGTGGCACCTTATAGACTAACAGACGTTTTGCAGCATGAGCTTTCGTGGGTGAATACCCACTTCTTCGGATGCAAGCCGACTTGCATCCGAAGAAGTGGGTATTCACCCACGAAAGCTCATGCTGCAAAACGTCTGTTAGTCTATAAGGTGCCACAGGATTCTTTGTTGCTTTTACAGATCCAGACTAACACGGCTACCCCTCTGATACTTAAATCTGATAGTGTGCAAACAAAATCATCTGACAAGTATCAAAGCACCATTTGGTCAAAGGGAACATGAAAGGTGGAGTAGGAGAGTGGGATGAAATCAGGTCTTTTCATTAACAAAACTTTTCCCTGGTTTGCAATGTGCAGGTGCAGACACTTTCCCTCCCTCCCTCTGGGCAATTGATCTTGTCACCATGACAGCATATTCTGTCTCCACAACATGGGGCTTTTCATACCTGACCCATTCAGACATAACAGTGACATGGTGCATAATGTCTGAGGGCACTTCAATGCTGAAGGTATAATAAAGCTGAGGTCCTGACCACTGGTTGTCAGTCACAGTCTCTTGCAGTCCATCTTGCTGGAGCGGTTCCACTTTGTATTAAAAATTAAATATTAAATGGGAGTGAGTGAAAGAGATTAACTGATTCCATACCTTAGTGTTTAGGTCTCTGGCCTGGGGTTTGGGAGACTTGAATCTGGGTCTCCCTCATCCCAGGGGAGTCCCCTAATCACCAGGCTATTGGCTATTCTGGGGTATCTATCTCTCTCTCTCTCTCTCTCTCTCTCTGGTTTTGATCAGAAATTCCATTCTGGACCTGAGAAACCTTCCTGACAAAATTTTCATCAAAACCAATACATTTCCTCAAAGCATTTTGGTTTAATCAAAATGTCATTTTTTTGACAAAAAAGTTTTTGTCAAAAATATTTCAGCCAGCTCCAGCCAAAGTGCCTAAGTCTTTTTTTTTTGAAAATGGGAATTGGATTCCTAAATCATTTAGGCACTTTTGAAAATTGTACCCATTAACTATCCAATGGCATTTTTTTTTTTACAAGAGGTGATAACATTGAAGAAACCACTTAAATTCTGCATGACTTAATTTCCCCATGTGTAAAATGGGAATGATGAGAGTGCTTACTGTTCTTTTAACACTGGTTTGAAATCTACAGATGAAAATCACCTATGTACTGTAAGAACAAAGTATCATTAATTAATTTTAGGGCCAGATTCAGATCACAGATACACCAATGCTAATTGGGAGTAACTCCAATGTGGGCCTTGCTTATTATGTTGGATGCAGTGAGCTGAAATAAACAAAGATTCAGGATTCAGTAGGGAAATACTGGAAGGTGTTTTCTTTTTGCAAGAAAATGGTGTGAGTAGGAAAACAGACTGCACAGATGGATATGTAGCTCTCAAAATGTTTCTTCCTTAAAATCCCCAAAGAGATCTTTTTTTCCAGTACAATCTCACCACATTCTTTGTCTGATGACCCCCTCTGCGCATGCTCCTGAATACTACATCAGTCTAGGTTGACATAATAAGCACCTATCTTTACACTCACCTTCTCTTTCTAAAAGCAATTTAGATTTTCCATGTTTATGCCAGCATAAAAATGTTCACAACTCAGTTTGTTGTTCTGCAAATGCAGCCAGAGAGTTATTCAATTTCATTGTTTTTTTTTAAAATCCCATCTAGTCTGTGTACAAAGAGGAAGCTAACTGCATTGTAACCATGGAGACCTACAAAAGGTTTAGGAACTGACTTTAACTCCTGAGCTTCAGACCAGAAGATGTTAGAATGAGCTACATGGAAGTGACGGTCTCAACCTCTAGGGAGGGCAACATTAGATGTAGCACACTGAAGATCCTCCAATTCCACATACATCTGACCTGGTCTTCAGCACAGACAATCATCTTACCAATCTTATTGCATTCAAGACAAAGAGACAGAACCATCACAATGCTCACAAACCTTTCTAGCTATTTTTTTTGGTTTGCATAACTAATGTGAGTTTATCTGTCTTTCTCTCTTATAATTTAAAATCAAGAGTTGGGTCTTTTTTTCTCCCCCAAGAGAAGAATTATTTAGTATTTGTAAAAAATCTTTTCTATTCAACAGGAAACCTGCATTAGGGATACAAAAATTCTTCTGAAACCTAAGCAGGGATAAATGGTTACCTTATATATGGTGTAATAGACCAAGTTCATCCTGAGTGTAATCTACGGTACTTATGACAGTGTAGTTGACCAAGGATGAATTTAGTTGAATTTGTATATTTTCATGCAAATATTTTCTATTTCCACTTCTCTATTTCTTTCTCCCCACAGTGTTTTTTGTGTTAGTGTTCCCTGTTTTTTCCTACTTCCAAGATCCCTATTCAGGAAAGTTTGTTGTAATCTCTTATCCAGACCAGGGATATGGAAACAAATTCAAATTTCTACTGACACAGGTGTCTGTAATTTAAATTATTTGGTGATGGAAATGATTGTGTAGGTTCTACAGGAAGTGGAATCAGATGTAAGAGGTAAATAGTGTTAAATAGCACTGAGTTGGCATTCTGTAGGTATGTAAAGTAAAATCAATATAACTGATATGCCAGGAAATCAGAAAGGGCAACAGGAAGAAGAAGAAGGAATAGCAATGAATTGGAGAAAATAAGAAAAAGCAGTGCTGGTGGGAAAGTAGCTGTTGTCAACTCAAAGTTTCCCTGGGTGCACTGCCAACAGGAAAGAAAAATAAAGCGGAAAAAAAAACAAATAGTTTTTTTTTTAAACCTTCAGTTTAGACCACCCTCATTCACCTACCTATTGGAGATTCCAGTAAAATAGGTTCCAGTGAATCAGTCTTCCACGGTAGTCAATGAAACATCACTTGTTTACTGTCATGCTTGTCTAGCAGGCTAATTCACTTTGGAGAGCTGTGGGAACTCTTTGCGCCTTTCCCATCTGAGACAAAAAATGGCAATTACAAACCCTATACAGAATAGCAGAAATATTGATGACAAATTGGCCAGTGACCATCCAGAAGGCAGAGATAAAGAAAATGAGTGAAGCCTTAAAGAAAAAAATATAGTCAAATACATTATTTATGGCTTCTGTAAATTAGCTCATTCAAAAACATTATACATCTCCTGGGATTCATAGTTTACCAACAATGCTCTTGTTCCACCTCAATCAACTTTCTAATATAGTTTATGCCAGGTACTACAACACTGTTGGAGTTTACAGACCATTGCTACAGTATAACCAATTGTTCCATATTACTTCAACAACTTCAATCAATCTTAAAAAAAGAGCAAGCCAATGAATGTGAAGCAATCACACTAGAAAACAGCACAGAATGCTTTGCTCAATAGTTTGGAAATAATTTAGGTACTCCTAATACTCCTAAATAATAAAGGTACTCCTTTCCCTCCCACTCAGTTTTGGATTTCTTCACCTGAAACCCATAACCTGTAATACAGAAATCAAAGAGCACTGGGGGAAAGGAAGTTTAGTCGGGCTCTTCTTGGAAGCAATGTGTAACGCTATCAGGAGAAGCACCATTATTTTCATTTCTCTCAACAGACTTATTTTCTTGGCTGTGCCATGTAGGGCCTGGTTATGCTAGCAATTGTGAGCTATTATTGGCCCAGGTAATCCTAACTGAATACAATTAGGCCCTTAATCTCCGTTATAAGAGGACAGTTGTTCCTCTCCATACCATTAACTGTCCCTGAAAAGTATAAGACCCCACAAATAACTGCAGCTTGAAACTAGAGTATGAAAACAGAAGCTGGATTTTTTTATTCTTCTCCCTACATGCTTTTGTATGACATGGGACTTTCTGGCTTTATTTTAAGTGTTAAAAGTATTGCTACTTTAACTAAAATGAAATAGGATTTAGTATTGTTTTGTTTCATTTCATTAAGGAATAGTATTAGTATCTGTGTTAATATTCAAGGAGTAGCGGTGTTAGTCTGGATCTGTAAAAGCAGCAAAGAGTCCTGTGGCACCTCATAGTCTTTTGTGGGTGACATGCATCCGACAAAGTGGGTATTCACCCACGAAAGCTTATGCTCCAATATGTCTGTTAGTCTATAAGGTGCCACAGGACTCTTTGCTGTGTTAATATTGGTATTATTATGTTTGTATTATGATGGCACTCATAAAGTGCTAGACATTGTCCAGATATATAGACACGTTCCAAATGCCGAAGAGTACTTGATCTGATTAACCTGATTTGGTTGACTAAAATGCAAACTCTTACATTAATGATCTGTTTAAATTTAGAAACATCCAAGTACCTCTTAATACCACACTTCTTGGAGTCCCACAGGTAGTATACAGCACTGAATGGTCTGTCTACCTAGGAATTTATATGGCCCTCACTGTGGTCCTAATTCAAGAATGCTTTTAAGGATGTGCTTAAGTCCAGCCCTGTGCAGGATAACATTCAAGCACAAGCTTTTTAGAAACCACCCAAGACAGAATTGTCTATATGGAACTGGGCCTCATGTGTTTGTGTACAATTAGTAAACATGGTGATTATCAAATCATAGAGTTCACAATTCTAAGGAAGGGTAGAAGGGAGTACAGCAAAATAGAGACAATGGATTTCAGGAAGGCGGTTTTTGGTAAGCTCAGAGAGCTGATAGGTAAGTTCCCATGGGAATCAAGAGTGAGGGGAAAAACAACTGAGGAGAGTTGGCAGTATTTCAAAGGGACACTATTAAAGGCCCAAAAGCAAGCGATTCTGCTGGGTAGGAAAGATAGAAAATGTGGCAAAGACCACCTTGGCTTAACCACAAGAACTTGCATGATCTAAAAAATAAAAAGGAATCATATAAAAAATGGAAACTAGGACAACTACAAAGGATAAATATAGGCAAACAACACAGGAATGCAGGGGCAAGATTAGAAAGGTAAAGGCACAATATGAGCTCAAACTAGCTACAGGAATAAAGGGAAACAAGAGGACTTTTTATCAATACATTAGAAGCAAGAGGAAGACCAAGGACAGGGTAGGCCCAGTGCTCAATGAGGAGGGAGAAACAGTAACAGGAAACTTGGAAATGGCAGAGATATTCAATGACTTCTTTGTTTTGGTCTTCACCGAGAAGTCTGAAGGAATGCCTAACATGGTGAATGCTAATGGGAAGGGGATAGGTTTAGAAGATAAAATAAAAAAAGAACAAGTTAAAAATCACTTAGAAAAGTTAGATGCCTGCAAGTCATCAGGGCCTGATGAACTGCATCCTAGAATACTCAAGGAGCTAATAGAGGAGGTATCTGAACCTCTAGCTATTATCTTTGGAAAATCCTGGGAGACAGGAGAGATTCCAGAAGACTGGAAAAGGGTAAATATAGTGCCCATTTATAAAAAGGGAAATAAAAACAACCCAGGAAACGCCAGACCAGTTAGTTTAACTTCTGTGCCAGGGAAGATAATGGAGCAAGTAATCAAGGAAATCATCTGCAAACACTTGGAAGGTGATAAGGTGATAGGGAATAGCCAGCATGGATTTGTAAAGAACAAATCATGTCAAACCAATCTGTTAGCTTTCTTTGATAGGATAACGAGTCTTGTGGATAAGGGATGTGGTATACCTAGACTTTAGTAAGGCATTTGATATGGTCTTGCATGACATTCTTATCAATAAATTAGGCAAATACAACTTAGATGGGGCTATTATAAGGTGGGTGCATAACTGGCTGGATAACCGTACTAAGAGAGTAGTTATTAATGGTTCCCAATCCTGCTGGAAAAGTATAACAAGTGGGGTTCCGCAGCGGTCTTTTTTGGGACCGGCTCTGTTCAATATCTTCAACAATGACTTAGATATTGGCATAGAAAGTACACTTATTAAGTTTGCAGATGATACCAAACTGGGAGGGATTGCAACTGCTTTGGAGGATAGGGTCATAATTCAAAATGATCTGGACAAATTGGAGAAATGGTCTGAGGTAAACAGGATGAAGTTTAATAAAGACAAATGCAAAGTGCTCCACTTAGGAAGGAACAGTCAGTCTCACACATACAGAATGGGAAGAGACTGTCTAGGAAGGAGTACAGCAGACAGGGATATAAGGGTTATAGTGGACCACAAGATAATTATGAGTCAACAGTTCAACAGTGTAATGCTGTTGCAAAAAAAGCAAACATGATTCTGGGATGCATTAATAGGTGTGTTGTGAGCAAGACACAAGAAGTCATTCTCCCTGAGCTACTCTGAGCTGGTTAGGCCTCAGCTGGAGTATTGTGTCCAGTTCTGGGCACCACATTTCAAGAAAGATGTGGAGAAATTGGAGAGGGTCCAGAGAAGAGCAACAAGATGATTAAAGGTCTAGAGAACATGACCTAGGAAGGAAGGCTGAAAGAATTGGGTTTGTTTTGTTTGGAAAAGAGAAGACTGAGAGGGGACATGATAGCAGTCTCAGGTATCTAAAAGGGTGTCATAAGGAGGAAGGAGAAAACTTGTTCGTCTTAGCCTCTAAGGATAGAACAAGAAGCAATGGGCTTAAGATGCAGCAAGGGAGGCTTAGTTTGGACATTAGGAAAAAGTTCCTAACTGTCAGGGTGGTTAAACACTGGAATAAACTCCCTATGGAGGTTGTGGAATCTCCATTTCTGGAGATGTTTAAGAGTAGGTTAGATAAATGTCTATCAGGGATGTTCTAGACAGTATTTGGACCTGCCATGAGGGCAGGGGACTCGACTCAATGACCTCTCAAGGTCCCTTCCAGCCCTAGAATCTAGGAATCTATGGTTATTTGGACCCAGCCATGCCTGGGAGATTCTTACATATTTTTATATGAAAAGATTAAAAGACACAACAGTGCCTCAATGTCGTGCTGAATCAGGGCCCATTATAATATCTGCACACCTACTTTCACAACCAGTACCTACACATACTGCTTCCTTAGGAATTCTTGACTGGCTAATGTTATGATACAGTTCCTGTGAATGCTGGTTTCAATTACACATGCACTATAATGTTGGAGGTTCTTCATTTCTGAACACCATTAGAAAACATAAAAGAAACCTTTCCTTCCCTCCCCCCATCCACTGAACAACTTAATTTTGAGAGAATATGACTCTGTGATCCACAGTAAGTCAAATATTTCTTCCTGTAATGAGTTATCTGTCTTCTCCACAGATAAAAGCATTCAGATCTATGACAGTCTGGATTATTATCCAAAAATGCAACTTTAAGAACCTAAAATGGAACTAACTGTAAAATCACAATGAGAAAGCCTTCATTGATTGGCTAGTTCAAGCTATAAGGAATGTGAAGTAAAAACCAAGAGAACAGAGACTGAAAAGTAAATTGTGTTGTACATTATTTCCATTTTAATAATCTAGTGTGTAATTAATAGCATATATTCATTATTTTAAATTGTACAATTTTTAATTTGACAACTACTCTTTAAAGTCTATCCAGAAGAGAGACTTGTTGCAGGTAGATAAAAAGAAATATCTGAAGAAACAATAGGCATCCTGTCTTCTCAGTCTATTGAGATAGTATTTTTGCCTTCTGTTTCACTAGCACACAATCTTGGGATATGAGTGGCTCCATCATTTCTCTAAGATCTCCAGGTGACAGTATTGGCCTAAGTTCCCTTCAACCATCTATCTCATTGTAGTTAACTATCACCATGTTATCTCTCTAAGCTTCCCTTCTCACTGAAACTTTAGCTACTGCAGCCTACCATGTCTTAAGAGTGGCATGTCAATGTGAGCATGTGATGTTATATGATTAAAATATGACCATGTAGATCATTGTTGCTAACACTGTTATATAATCGCAGCAAATCGTGTACAAAGTGTGTCAAGTACGGTGTTTATAGAAGAGTTATAATTTGCTGAATAGGATAATCCTATTTGTCTGCATGTATTATGTTTGTATCTGAAGTTATGGATATTAACTATGTACCTGTATTTCAAATGTTTTTTCCTGTGATAACACCCACAAGGTATTCAGCCAGCACCTTGTGAATGGAGTATTCAAGTTGATGGCTCATCAACAAATGCAATGGACCATAGAAGAAGCCTATCCACACCTGTTGCACTTCCATGTGAAGGTTCTAACTAGAGTATGGGTAATGGCCTCTGCTATGACTCAGCAAAGCATGCCAGGGCAAGTGACTAAATCACGTGACCCTAAACTCCATCTTGTTACCTGTATTTTTCCACAAACTGGGCTGAGGGCTTTGTTTGGAACAATGGGTTTCTTTCCAAGGGCAGAAGCTATAAAAGGTCCTGGAAACAGCTCCATTTTGCTTCTTTCCTGCTGAAACCTCTGGACTATGAACTTATACTAATGGGAGCATTCTAACCAACAGTCTGAGGACCTTCCCATGCTTTGAGAGCAACCAGAGACCTAACAAGCCAGCAGTTTATGCCATCACTGCTTCAAGTCTGATCAAAGAACCTTGCAATTATTGTATGTATTTGATTCCTTTAACCAGTTTTAGTTCTCGCCTCTTTCTTTTTTATAAATAAAGATTTAGATAGTCAATACTAAAGTATTGGCAACAGCGTGATTATTGGGTAAGATCTGAGTTATATATTGGCCTGGGTATGTGGCTGGTCCTTTGGGATCAGAAGAACCCTTTGGTTGATTAAACTGATGTTAAATAACCTCTCATCATTAAGACTAGTCTGGGTGTTGAATCCAGGACTAGAATACCTAAGGAAGCTGCATTTCTGACTTCTTGTTAGCCAGTGCGATAAGACAGAAGTTTACTTTTGTTGTTGGTTGGGTATAGCTTACAGTAGAATAGCCACCAGTTTTGGGGTGTGTCTGCCCTATTTCTCAGAATTTTGTCCTGAATTTGGTATTCTCAGTTGTGACCCACTGAGGCATGGTGACAGAGCACATAACACTTGTGTTCTGCATTGGTTGTCTATTCAGTTCAAGGTACAAATGATCATCTATGAACTCCTCAATGGCCTGTGACCTGGATACCCCAGATACCTTACTGCAGCATTTGCATCTAGCTTGAATGCACTTAGGCCTAGAGCCTCAAAGGTATTTAGACACCTAACTTTCATTGACCTAGTTTAGACCAGTTTTATTTACCTAGCTGTTAGGGTTTCCTGTAAAATAGGTTCCAGTAAACTCATCTTCGCCAGTCATCAGCGAACATCACTTGTTTACTGTCATGCGTGTCTAGTTAATTTCAAGACCTAGTCCCTACTGTCTTTCCCCAGAGTTGTACTTCAAGGGGTGGACAGTACATACTTTTTTTATTTATGTCCCTCTGGATCTGATCTTGGACTCACTCCCACATGCAGTCTGCCAAAGTGTGAGCAGAGCCATATTTTGAAAACATGTGTCTGTTCAGTCAGACCTTTTTATCTGGTAGGTGTTAGGTGGCTTGGGGAGGAGGGGTAAATAAGGGAGTTGTCTTGGTTTTCTGGCCTTTACTCATTGGCCATTTTGTAATGTTTGTTACAAATATTTGCAATCATACACAGATGATACAGTAGTTGCCATTAACATGTGATCATCTATAAAGAGGCACCACTTAGTAGTGTGCAGAGAAACTGCAGTTATTTTTAAATCTAAAAGTAGAGGAAACCTGTGGTGCCTCACCTACACTGGGTGATGATTACTGTCAATGTTGATTTTTTTAATAGTGTCTTGGCATACATGTATGTGTATTCTGTACTCTGTTCATATGCAGAAATCCTATTAACATCAATGGAATTGCTGCACATGGGAGGTGGCAGGACATGCAATATAGAGCTTCATATTGGAAAGGGGAATTTTGGAGAAGTTCCCCATCACTGGAACGGTAATGTGTATATTGTAGTGCATCTGAATAATTTAAGAATTTCACCCTACTTCACAATGAAATGCAGTTAATTATACCCGAATCCCTCTGTGTATATTTACTTGCTTATTAACTCTACATTACTAACATGAAAAGCAGAAGACCTTGGGCTCATTAACAACACTTTTTGGAGATGCAGTCTTTTTAGATGCTGTCCCTATATTTGAACACAACAAATAAAATCTTGCATTTCATTATGATTGCTAAAAATTCACAAATCAATCCAATCTCACTCTCCGAGAGTGTATAATCTACAACTAAACAAATTCACAAATGATGGTTTATGAGCCACTTTATTTGTATTATCTCTCCCTTGTCCACTTATGCATGACATTTTCTCTTTTGTTTGTTATATAATGTGAAATAACTAGGCAGTGTAATGAAAAAGATCTTCTTAATAAAGACTATGATAAGAAACCACGATCATACAGTCCAATACACCAAACTTCTATACACAGTATCCTCCTTTATCCAAATGTCATTGAGAATCACACACAAAACGAAAGCAGTGCTACTGCTAAGAAAAGGTCAAGTCAATACATCTTTACTCAAAACAAGAATGATCATATTTTGTCACAAACTTGGCCTCTCTAAACAGAGATTTCCACCATGGGGGACTGTAGTAGTTACAGACACCCTGAAGTGTCAGGATGGTAATGAGATGATCAAGCTGAGCTGATGGGACAACACATCAAACAATGCAAGACACCCAAGTAAAGATGAGAAGTTATTAAAATACCAACCTGTCTTTAATGCTGTAACAAAAATCAAATTCCTGCAGACATGGAAAACAGAACATTTGTGGATGTGCTTTGTTTAGGACAGGGGTCAGCAACCTTTCGGAAGTGATGTGCCGAGCCTTCATTTATTCACTCTAGTTTAAGGTTTCGTGTGCCAGTCATACATTTTAACATTTTTAGAAGGTCTCTTTCTATAAATCTATAATATATAACTAAGCTATTGTTGTATGTAAAGTAAATAAGGTTTTTAAAATCTTTAAGAAGCTTCATTTAAAATTAAATTAAAAAGCAGAGCCCCCCAGACTGGTGGCCAGGACCTGGGCAGTGTGAGTGCCACTGAAAATGAGCTTGCATGACGCCTTCGGCATGTGTGCCATAGGCTGCCTACCCCTGGTTTAGGAGATAGCACTTTTTAATTCTCTAGAAGCAAGCACATCCAGGAATGGAATAAAAACCTTGGCCACAGGCACTGTATTTCCATATTCCCAGGTACTTATATTTTCACAGATTTTAGTATGCATAAAATTACCAGCCCCAATGAAACTGCTATGGGAGACAGTGAGGTTCAAAGAATAGAGCATGGAATTAGGTGTCAGAACTCCTTATTCTTATTCCCATCTCTTCCACTGACTTACTTTTGTGGCTATGGGTAAGTCACTTAGAGCCAATATTTTTAAAGTGGCCTCCATTTAGGTTATGAGCAGCTGGCCATTGGCACATGCATATTTGGATTTTGTGTATGCAATTTTATTGGGCAATATGAATTTGTAGCTTGCTCACATGCATTTTATTGGGAGTGTTCAAATTTTAGTCTGTTTTGATTGGACATATGGTATATGCCTCTTATTTGAATTGATTAGCATAACAATTAGTTAGATTTCTTCTGCGAATACTCAGGGATATGAATTCAAAATTGCTTTCCACAAATATTTTTTGCAGCATCCCTTAAAATTCAGTGTTTCAGAGGATGTTCCTGCTATTAGCTTTACTTTATATTAGCTTGCATGAATATTCTAGCAAAAGGATGCAAGCCCAGTTAAAGAAAATCTGATTAAAAACAATAAAGGAAAATGTTCACAGTATTTTCCTAGCACTATTTCTAAAATATCTATTAGGATTGTCCCACATGTTTGTCCTAACACTGGAGAGAGATCCTGTGATCCATTTTGAAGTCCTCCTGCTGCTGCCAGCTATAGGTCAGCAGTGATCTTTCTGAGGTGTGACAAGCTCTAAAGGAATGTTGAAGCCAATGGAACAAAAATAATTACACAGATGAGACAGTCTCTGGACTATAAAACCCTGTTCAGTGACCCTGTCCAGAACAGATTGATGAAGTGCGGGGCAAAAAATATGCCATATCACCAGAATAACGAAACATAGCTTTGATCAATATTTTCTAATGAACAAAGAAACAGCCAGCCCAGCTAATACCTAAGAAATATGTAACTCTCTTATCGCAAAAGGCCTTCTGTTTCTTTCAAATAAAAAAAAAGGTTAAAAAGGACTTTGATATTCCAGCCAAAAATAGAAATGTGACTAAGTTTAAAATACTGTAGTTTATAATATGTTTTATTTATGAAAGGAAAAGTATTTTTGATTTGTTTTTGTTATTTGTGTGCACCTGCAGCAGATGGTGCATGCTTTTCAGCTGCTTTTGTTATTTTGCTACAAGTGTTTTAAGTCCCAGCTGTCTAACTATAAGCATTGACCGTGAATGTTAAAACACACATGTAGCATTGCCAGTGGCAGAGGCACACTTCCCATGGTATAGTCTTCTAGCATAAAACATGACTCAGTTTAACCCTTTGCCCTCTGTTGTTTACCAAATGTCATGGCTAGTCAGAAAACATGATATACTTTCCCCAACATCTGTTATTACCAGTACCATTGGCATGAATTTCCTTTCTCGTTTATATAACAGCTTTTATGCAACTTTGAAGGAATAATGCTATTATGCTACTCTTATGCATGTTCTGTTTTTGTCCTTTTTTAGTTTGATGTATAACATATAATCAGAACATGTAAATTCAATTTGAAATTTGCTATGGAACCTGCACTTGGTAAGTCATTAAAGTGTCTTTTACTCAGAAAAGGGAGTCTGGAGAACTAGTATTGTAGGATTCCATGTTTCTTACCTCTCAATAGCTTTCATATAAATTGCAAAGCAAAACGTTATTGTCCTCTGATGTAATGTCTACCTTTGTGTGGTGTAGCCTTCTACTTAACATGGTTTAGCCAGCACTGGAGGATTACACCATTATGGGGGAACCCCAGGTGGTTCAAGATCCTCACAGCCACTCTATGCGCAGCTCCCTCCCTGAAGCCAGTAAGAGGCTGTGGCTGGAGAAAGAGGCTTAGGCAAGGCTCCCTTACCACTCCATCACTCCCAACTGGTTATATGGCCCCTTGAGAATGTTTGCCAACACCACAGATTAGAGCAGTGGTTCTCAAACTTTTGTACAGGTGACCCCTTTCACATAGCAAGCCTCTGAGTGTGACCCCCCCTTATAAATTAAAAACAAATTATTTAACACCATTATAAATGCGGGAGGCAAAGCGGGGTTTGGGGTGGAGGCTGACAGCTCGCAGCTCCCCCATGTAATAACCTTGTGACCCACTGGGGGGTCATGACCCCCAGTTTGAGGACCTCT
The DNA here is from genome assembly GCF_020497125.1 of Mauremys mutica. Taxonomy (NCBI): domain Eukaryota; kingdom Metazoa; phylum Chordata; order Testudines; family Geoemydidae; genus Mauremys; species Mauremys mutica. Next base: position 97,042,748 of record NC_059076.1, on the reverse strand, counting down.
GGATTAGAGCATAGTGGTGCTGGAACTCGAATGGCTAGAAGTAGTAATAACAAACACCAAATACATGGTTTTCATGGCTTCCATCATCAGCAACACCACTATAAAATGTTTTCCAGTACCCCTTTTAGAGCCCCCTTAAAACAGTTCTGCATCTGCCTATTATTTTTTTACATTATGGAGTTGGAAGATCCAGTGGCCAGAGCCTGCTATGTCCTTATAAGCAAGGAGCCAAGGGAACTCCGACTTAAATCTCACAGATGCTGAGCCAGCTGTGCAGAGGATCTCTTTATTTACACTAATCCTAGCTTCTCCTCTTAGCCTCCCAGCACGACAGCTTAGCTTTCCTTATTGCCATTGGCTCTCAACCACCATTTGTGTTCTGTGACTTCAATTACATGTAAGATTCTGAATACACAACTACTTCAGCAGCAGCAATGGAAACCCTCCACTTTGCAGGAATCACCCAGAGCTTCAGGAGTGCAAGTGGGAGTTACCACAGCCCTATTAACTATACTCCTTTTTTGGTGTACACATTGGAGGAGAAAACATGCTGTGCAGAGCAGCTGTTCCAAACTTCTACTATGCTTCAGCTGGCCACACACCACCTGGCCTCTGAGTGCCTCCATTGTTCTTGTGGAGGTGATAAGAGGCAGCTACAGCTGCACATCTGTTTCAGATTCTTCCTTACCCCACACCCAAAAATACAGGATTTCTGTAACTCTGCACTTCTCCATGCCACATCAGATAAAGAATCAGAGGCCATTACATATATTTTCACTGTCTCGGGGGGGGAGGAGGGGAGAGAGAGAGAGAGAGCGTGGAGCAGAAGATGAGTGATGAGTGAGATCAGAAATAGAAAAATCACTTTTTCAAAACTTTCCATACTTTTATTACTAATATTATAATTGTATCCAAATATACTGGAAATGTTATTAAAATCACACAGTTGCTGACATTTGTAGGTTCTCTTTATGAATGAAGATACACACATACAAGATTACCTACCATGCATTCTGTAAGCAATAACATATGACAAGAAGTGTGTTGCAATAATGGGATTTCTTTGGAGTGTTGAGGCTAAATGCCATATGCTTCCAGCACCTGAGAAAAACTGTTATTAAATTGTGATGCTTGATCTAGAATGAGCTTTATAGTTTTTGCGTTATAAACTGCTATTTATATCCGCACCAAAACAACACATATCTTTTATGGGCTAGAAAATATTTATATTTTACAACTGTACCTGATGACCCCAATGGAATACAGTTCATAGGAAAATTAGTACTTTGAGTCTCTCACAAAATATGCTATCACTGGTGTTTCCAAATATGGTTCCATATAAGGGCCTCTCAGATTAGACTGAAACCATCAAGTTACTTTGGAGCTTCATCCTGACTATTCCAAAATAAAAGTGTTTTTTTTAATCAACAATTGGCAAATGTTATAATGATTTAGCTACTTGTCGGACTCAACAGATCAAGTGTTTGCTAAGGAGCTAGAGAGACTTTCACTTCTAACAAGTAAAATTTTAATTAAAAAGGGATCCCTGGTTGGAAAATTTTCATTAAAAAGGGATCCTTTTTTGACAACAGTTGTTTTTCAGTCACTGTTTCTGCCCTGCTGCTAATAGCCAAAAATAATCACTAACTGATGGTTGTAATCACTGGGATTCACAAAGCCTGAGTTTAGCACCTAAGCTCTGTGTACAAAGAATGCGGAGAGACAGGTGCTTTAAACTAGGATTCACAAAAGCCAGCATGTTAGGTTGCTCCTTGGCTAAGCTAGCCAATCAGAGATGCCAAGGTCAGGGGTGTGTGATAAGACCTGCCCCTTTCAGGGAATATGACAGCTAAATTGGAGGGAGGTGTCTCCAGCTGCTTGGGATTCTGAACAGAATTTAGTGTTAGGTGCCTATGCCACTTTTGTAAGAGGCTAGAAGCAAAGCTCTGACCTTCCCTTAATCTCTAGCCTAGTGGTTAGAGTACTCCCCTAGGATGTGAGAGACCTAGGTTCAAGTCCCTCTCTACCTAAAGGAGACAAAGGTTTTTGAACAGGGATTTGCTATCTCTCAGATGAGTGCCCTAACCACTGAGCTACATGATATTCTGGTGTGGGTCTCCCTCAGTCTCTCCTGAGAAAGCTGTTTTACTGTGGCTAAATAATGTTAAAAAGTGATTGGAGTAGGGGGACTGGTTCTTGTGTCTCCCACCTCCAGGTGAATGGTCTAAACAGCAGGCTAAGGGGCATTTTCAATCTTGTGCTCTCTCTGGCCTAGTGATTATTTCATTGTTTATTCACAGTGGACTATGGAATATTGTAATTCTACCTTCAGACCCATATTAAATAGGGCAGGTTTTATTTATCTATTTACACATTAAAATGCTCTGATCAACACTTTAAGTATATGTACAAAAGTTTAGACAACAATAAAACCAAACCCATTTATAAAATGCACACGGCCAATTAAATGACTTTTATCCAGGCATGATTGGCAATTGTTTGGGGATGTTCATGTACTTGTCCAAGCAGTTGTCAGAATAGTTTAGAGCACTGCCAGTCTCTTTCTTTCCAGAACCTGCATATCCAATTAGTTGTTGGGCTCTCTGTATTAAAGTGTTACATATTTATGCTATCATTGCCCACCATGACTTGAATAGCAAGTTTAGCATTACCATGTTTATTTTTTTTTCAAATTAGAACTCAATTTGCAATTACCTTATGCAGCTCCAAATTGCATAAATCTAGAAATCTCAAGTAAGGTCATGCAGCTACATGTTATAATGAGTTGGCTATTCATTAGAGACATTGTTATAGGATAATGAGCATTTCTCAATTATAAAATATAATCAAAGTAATGCTGTTATAAGAACAAATTCAGTGATTCATATGTTGCCTTTAATCTTACCTCTAAAGGTAGATGGGATATTTTGTATACAGCAAATGACTGCATTATGCTTTATTCATGTGTCTGAGCATACAACATCTTCAAAGGTCAATGGGAGAATCCTCAAAGGCAGACAGTCACTCCCTCTACCAATGAACACTTTGGGAAGTCTCCAAGCTGTCAGAATACGTAATGTGCCACCAAGATCTCTTCCCTCGGCTTTGGGAAGAGTGCTTCTCAATTCTCATGATCCTAGACAGGTTTTCTAGATCCCTCATTAGCCTCTGTGGGTCTGAGGAAGACAGCTGAGTCTCATTACTAGATTAGCCAGGCAGGACAGGTAACCTTAGTCTACACTAATGAGGAGATTTATAAAGGGAGCCTGAAGGGAAAGACTGATGCATTAGCATGCAGTCTTGCAAAGGGCAAACTGCTCTGTAGAAATCACACTAATACAATTCCTGTAACTGACTTGAGATCAGCCATGAAAAAAAAAAAGATGGTTGGTGATTTTGAATTGTAATGCTATTAACTAAAAGCACTTCCTAGATGGTAAATACAGATCCCCTAAAAAGAGAGGGGTATTTTTCTTTGTTTTGTCTGAACCATTGTGAGAAGTGTATCTGTTATATTGCACTGATCCTAACCCTTAGGCTGGATATTAGGAAAACCTTTCTAACTAGAAGGGGATAGTTAAACATACAAACAGGTTACCTAGGAAGGTTGTGGAATCCCTGTTACTGGAGATTTTAAAGAACAGGTTAGAGAAACAACTGTCAGGAATGATTTAGCTGGGGGTGGGGTGGGGAGAACTGGACTAAATGACCACTTGGGAACCCTTCTAGCCCTACATTTTTAAGATTCTATAAGATATGTTTATTGTGGAATTGGCGACAATCAATCTGAAAAACTTTGACAATACCTAAACATTTAGATTTTAATCCATCAGTAGACAGATGAATGATCTTATTACTCATTCACCACTGTCTTACTATATTTATCATAGAAATATAATTTCAGAGGTCTATACATTTTAGTTTCTTGGCACTTTCAAGACATATTTCAGTTTAGCTCTGACACTTGTCTATTGCATAAAAGTAACATTACTCTGAAGTTCTAAATCCCAAAGGAGCAGTGTTACAGCAAGGGACCAGTGGCTTTTCTAAGATCTCATATCTTGTGAAGTATCTTGGTGATAAACAAATGTTGTAAGAAAGCTTGAATTCTCAATTTTCCAGGCCATGAGTTATCAAACTTTATACATCCCTCATTCAGATTACCATCTTACTTTCTCCCCTTTTTTCATTCTGATATGAGCCTAGAGCACAGTCTTGAACAGAGGTCATATGCAGGGTAGGATGGAAATGGTCAGACTCTCCTAAGGTTAAACTCATAGTCCCATAAGAACTGGATGTTTCTGCTTGAAAATCAGCAGTAAAATAGTTGGCAGTGCAGAAGATTAAATTTTTACCTTCTTTCAGCCTCACTGAGATGAATCAAAGCAGTTTGTTTTAGAGCTATGGTTTCTGAAGACATATCCAGACACCACAGCATTGGTTCACATTGGTAGGTTATCTCCAGGATGAGAGAGTCTGAGAAGTTAGGTAATAAGAGTCAACAATCACATGAAAGAACATAAGAATGGCTATACTGGGTCAGACCAAAGGTCCATCAGCCCAGGATCCTGTATATCATTTAACTTTGGGAGAGAGTCAGATATTTTTTCCCTGAGAATGGGGGCTATGAAAGAGGAAGGCAGAGAAGATTTTTGGAATGAGAGATGGATATACACTTGGCTTTCTGGGCTGTTGGGGACCCCACGAGCATAGGCTTGGGAACTAGGGGTGGGAGGGTGCTGCAGCCTGGGCTCTGCTGCCAGTCCTGCACCCAGTATCCTGGCTGCCGGCCCCGTTCTCGACCCCAGCTGTGGCCTCAGCCTCGGCCCCCTTACCCTGTCCAGGTCCCCCCCCCCAGAGACACAGTCCTGCTCCTAGCCCCAGCTCTGGGGAGGGGGGCACAGACAGAGATAAGGGGGCTGGCTTTCAGCACCCCCTCTATTGAAAGTGTTCCAGCACCACTGCACACCAGGAGAGTAGCTTCTGCTGAATTATGCTCTGCCTGTGGCTGTAGATATCACTATAGCCAGAGAATCCTATCTCTGAGGTCATCTGAGAAGACCATCAGACTCACCATTGGAATCAACCAACTAGTTGCATCCATGAGTTCTGACCACTTATTTGTGGCATTTTTCAGAAGGTCAAGCTGCTATATCAGTTTATTAAGGTACAAACAGAGTCAATAGTGAACAATGACGATCCTTTATGAAACAGATCTTTTCCCTTTGGTTTTGAACCCATACCTCCATGAACCCACTGAAATACAAAATCCACTTGCTCTGTGTACGTTATGGATTTCTGCAACATCAAGCAGATATTCACAAGCATTAGTGAGACAGTAACATATAGCCAGTTGCCTTCCTTACATACAATTATACTGTAAGTCAGTGTTACATCTCTGGACACTATTAACTAAAATAATGGTTCAAAACTTCTCATGTGGCTCTGGCCTGGTAAATGATATGCATATGCAATAATCCATAGACTATGGGAGAAGCAAAGAGAGGAAAGGTCCCAATGGCACTTTATAAAGAATTATTCTGGCTTCAAAGAAAGCTTAAACACACTATAATAAGAAAATAAATGGAATATCTTGTGACGGTCACCAGGGTATCTTGGACTGTAAGTCACTTTGCTACCTCTTGGCCTGTGCTTAACTGAGTGTCAACTCCCTGACACCACAAGCCTGTTAGCCACCCAGGCTCCTCTGGGCTATGCCAGCCCTTACTTTGCCTTACAGGTTAACAATAGGTGCAGTCCGGTCTCCAAGACCCTTTGAAGCCTTCCCTCGTAGTGTCCAGCCCTTTATCTACTGTACATTCACAGAAATGCCAGGTGTTCTGTCCCAAGAGAACAATGTGCATACCAGCTTGAATGAATCAACTCAGGATCAGCTTCTAGTATAATACCACAGCACTGAGATGCATTTATAGTGAAAACAAATGTTTATTATCAAAGATTCAAGAGAGAGTGAGTAAGGCTAATTGAAACAAAAGGGTTACATATAAAACAAAATCATAACATGTTTCTAGAGACTGAACTTGTTACCAGGCTAACCTTCTGTGTAAAGAACTTTATCTCTCTTTAAAAGTCCTTTGCAGCTGTAACCGTGCCTCAGTGGGTCACAACTGAGGATGCCAAATTCAGGACAACTGCTGAGAAATAGGGCAGATATACCCCAAGACTTGGTTCTTTAAAACCAATCTCTTCAAAGAAAAGGTTTTTCTGAGCCCAAAGAATCAGCCACACAACCAGGTCAATATATAACTTAGATCTTACCCAAAAATCATGCTGATGCCAATCCTTTAGTATCTAACAGATAAAGGTTTATTTATAAAAAGAAAGAAAGAAAGGTGGGAGTTAAAATTGGTTAAAGGAATCAAATACAAACAGTAATTGCAAAGTTCTTGGTTCAGGCTTGTAGCAGTGATGGAATAAACTGCTGGCTTAAGTCAAGTCTCTGACTGCTTCCAAATCATTGGAAGGTACTTAATTCTTTGGTTAAAATGCTTCCATTAATATAAGTTCGTAGTCCAGAGGCTGGAGTAGAAAAGAGGCCAAATGGAGAGGTTTCCAGGGCCTTTTATATTTTCTGCCCTGTGGAGGGAAACCCATTGTTTCAAACAAAGCCCTCAGAAGAACTAATGGAAAATTACAGGTGCCAAGATAGTGTTTGGAGTCACATGCATAAGTCACATGTCTGTGCATGAAGGTTTGGACATAGTAGAAGCCATTACCTATATCTCAAACATACGTTTTGATCTGATATTGACTGTAGAACAGGGGTCTGCAACCCGCGGCTCCGGAGCCGCATGCGGCTCTTCAGCCTCCTTGTTGTGGCTCCCTTCGGCCTTGACAAAAGAAAAAAAAAAGAAAAAAAAAGAATAACGGTTATTTATTAATTTAATTTTTATTTATATATTATTTTATTTTTGTTTATTTTGTTGCACAGTTATCTTGGAGTTCGAGGTGATACTTTAACATCAAATTTTTAAAAAGTTTTTATAATTTGTCAATTAAAATATGCGTCACATCCACGTCTATAGCCCTCGCCTTTACCTGCAGGCGGCTTCTTGAGTGTGCGACCCCCGCGGTAAGCTAACCATGAAGACATCCCAAAAAAGAAAAATCTCAGAAGAAAATAGAGAGTTTAATTCTGCATGGACAGATTCCTTTGCCTTCACTGCCAACGATGCTGGCTTACCTGTGTGCTTGATATGTGGTGAGAAATTAGCAACAACAAAAAATGTAATCTTGAAAGACATTTTCAAAACAAGCACTCAGCATTTTCTGAAAAGTACCCAACTGAAGATGGGTGAAAGAGAGCGATTTCGGAACTACTATGGAAAGTTGAGCAGAGCAAACATACTTTCAAGAAGTGGATCAACTCTCCAAACTCAACTACAGCTGCTAGTTTTGTGGCAGCTCATGAGATCGTAAGGAGGGGGAAGCCGTTCACAGATGGAGAATACATGAAAGAATCGTTCATAAAAATATCAGAGCATCTATTCTCTGAATTCAAAAACGAACAGGAAATTATTCAGAAAATTAAAGAAATGCCTCTCTCTGCAAAGACTGTCAAGGACAGGACCATTAAAATGGCAACAAACATCACCAGTAAGCAAATTGATGACATCAATTCAGCTCAAGCATATTCAATTGCCTGTGATGAGTCAAGTGATGTAAACGATATTGTGCAGACAGCACTGTTATGCAGATATGTGAACTCTGATGGGCCGCAGGAAGAACTGATTGAATTCATATCGCTAAAGGGCCAAACGCAGGGACAGGACATTTGTGAGGCTGTTTTGAGTTGTCTAAAAGCCAAAGGAATAAACACCACTCACCTGGTGTCAATGTCTACTGATGGTGCACCCAGTATGAGAGGAGCACAGAAGGGCTTTGTGAATTTACTTCAAAAGTCGCTGGATCGAGAGCTGATGACATTTCACTGCATCTTGCACCAAGAAGCACTGTGCGCTCAAACATTCCCCCCTGAATGTGTGGAAGTGATGAACCTCGTTATTAAGATAGTGAACAAAATAATTGCAAACGGGTTAAACCACCGACAGTTTTGTTCATGGTTAGATGAAGTCGAGAGCGCATATTTGGATCTCCTGCTGCACAACAGAGTTCGGTGGCTGTCAAGGGGAGACGTGCTGAAACGCTTCGCTGCTTGTCTGGAACATGTGAAAACCTTCTTGGAAAGCAAAGGCCTCAGCTATCCCAAACTGGGAGACCTCGATTGGCTGGAGAAGTTTTATTTCATGGTGGATATGACAAGTCACTTAAACACGCTGAATAAAAATCTCCAGGGAAAGGGAAGCACGGCCCTGCAGTTGCTGGAGGATGTTCTGGCGTTTGAGCGTAAGATGACAGTGTTTGCCAGAGATGTACAGAGAGGTACGCTCTCTCACTTCCCCTCCCTGAGAGAGTTCAAAGAAGAGAACAATCACATAAATTGTGAAAAGAACAGGAGTATTTGTGGCACTTTAAAGACTAACAAATTTATTTTAACATGAGTTTTCGTGAGCTGCAGCTCACTTCTTCGGATGCATAGAATGGAACACACAGACAGGAGAAATTTATACATACAGAGAACATGAAAAGGTGGAAGTATGCATACCAACAGGAAGAGTCTAATCAATTGAGATTATTTACACCGTGCAATTATGGCAATGCAAGCTGCATTTGGAGAAAGATTCAGCGAGTTCAGAAAGGAAAAAAACACTCTGTCCTTCCCTGTCACACCGCTGGACATTGACCCATCCCTGCTGAACATATCTGCATTCACAGGGATAAGTCAGTCCGATCTTGAAATTGAACTGGCCGACATAGCGGATAAAGACTTATGGGTGTCCAAGTTCAAAAGCCTGACAGCGGATCTCGAAGAAGTCGCCCGTCAGAAGGCCACTCTCGCTAAAGAGCACAAATGGAACGATATTGAAAACCTCCCCAAACCCGACAAACTTGTTTTTGAAACATGGAGTGCCATTCCCGACACGTATATGAACATGAAAAAGTATGCATTTGCAGTCCTGTCCATCTTTGGCTCAACATTCTGTTGTTGTAACAGGTAAAATTAAAAAAAGATTAAAACTTTTAAAAGTTTATAAGCAGTGTTGTGTTTTGCGGCTCCAGACTATTTTTCTTTAGTGAAAGAGGGGGCAAAATGGCTCTTTTGATAATAAAGGTTGCCGACCCCTGCTGTAGAATTTCACTACTATGTTTACATCATGAAGGATTGCCTAGATGGAAGCAAAGTGCCCCTCCTCCTTTTGACTGTGTTAGGATACCAAAATCTGGATGAAAAGATAGTTTGGAATTCTTAGAAGGATATTGTTAAATTCCATATCCAATCTGATATTCTGAATACAATTGTTATGTTAGAGTTTCCTTTGTCAGCTCTTTTCTTCTCTGATAGCCTTTAAGGTTCTTTGCTCATATAGGTTTTATGGGTTTTTTAATTACTTTTAAAAGTACAAGATCTTTTCCAATATAATTTTGCTTGCATTCATTTATTCTGCTGCCTTTCTCATTGTGGGCCCAATATAATTCCAGTTGAAATCAGTGTCCATATAATCAGGACCTACAATATGCCTAAATAAAAGAAAAGCAAAAAAATGTCTTCAGTGATCCTCTAAACCATAGAAGCTCTTTTTTCCCCACAATCCCTTAAAAGTTACAGATGAATGAAATTAAAGCAATCTATCATCTCAGGACAACAACCAAATTCATGATCTATTTGAGCTGTATCCTCCCCATACTGTTGTACGGTTGCGAAACATGGACATTATGCCACTCAGACAGGAAAAAGTTGGAGGCTTTCCATGCAAAATACCCACATTGTATATTGGACATAAAGTGGAATGACTGCATTTGCAATGCAGCTGTTTAATGTTGCTCCGGTCTATAATCCACCAGGGCCATTTTCCACAGATCATGTCTTAGGCTTTTCATAGAATTGGAAGGGTCCTTGAGAGGACATCTAGTCCAGTCCCCTGCATTCAAGGCAGGACTAAGTATTATCTAGACCATCCCTGACAGGTGTTTGTCCAACCTGCTCTTAAAAATCCCCAATGATGGAGATTCCACAACCTCCCTAGGCAATTTATTCCAGTGCTTAACCACCCTGACATGAAGTTTTTCCTAATGTCCAACATATACCTACCTTGCTGCAATTTAAGCCCACTGCTTCTTGTCCTATCCTCAGAGGTTAAGAAATTGAGATCCATTTGAAATTCAGGTATAGAGCCAATATTCATAACTTCAAATACAAAAATGATATATGCATACAGATAGCATATTCATAACCAGCAAATCATAACCTTTTCATAGAAAAAATATTTTCTCCCTCCTCCTTGTAACAATGTTTTATGTACTTGAAAACTGTTATGTCCCCTCTCAGTCTTCTCTTCTCCAAACTAAACAAACCCATTTTTTTCAATCATAGGTGATGTTTTCTAGACCTTTATCATTTTTGTTGCTCTTCTCTGGACTTTCTCCAATTTGTCCAAACCTTTCCTGAAATGTGGTGCCCAGAACTGGACACAATACTCCAGTTGAGGCGTAATCAGTGCAGAGTAAAGTGGAAGAATTACTTCTTGTGTCTTGCTTACAATACTCCAGCTAATACACCTCTACCTCGAAATAACGCTACCCAATATAACACTAATTCAGATATAACGTGGTAAAGCAGTGCTCCGGGGGGGGGGACTGCGCAATCTGGTGGATCAAAGCAAGTTCGATATAACGTAGTTTCACCTATAATGTGGTAAGTTTTTTTGGCTCCTGAGGACAGTGTTATATCGAGGTAGAGGTGTACATCCCAGAATGATGTTTGCTTTTTTTGCAACGGCGTTACACTGTTGACTCATATTTAGCTTGTGATTCACTATGACCCCAAGATCCCTTTCTGCAATAGTCCTTCCTAGGCAGTCATTTCCCATTTTGTATGTGTGCAGCTTATTGTTCCTTCCTAAGTGGAGTACTTTGCATTTGTCCTTATTGAATTTAATCCTATTTACTTTAGACCATTTCTCAAGTTTATCCAGATTATTTTGAATTTTAATCCTCCAAAGCACTTACAACGCCTCCCAGCTTGTTATCGTCCACAAGCTTTATAAGTGTACTCTCTCTGTCATTATCTAAATCACTGATGAAGCTATAACCCAACCAGTTATGCACCCACTTTACAGTAGCTCCATGTAGGTTGTATTTCCATAGTTTGTTTATTAGAAGGTCATGCGAGACAGTATCAAAAGCCTTATGAAAGTCAAGGTATACCACAACTACTGCTTCCCCCTTATCCACAAGGCTTGTTACCCTGTCAAAGAAAGCTGTCAGGTTGGTTTGACATGATTTGTTCTTGACAAATCCATGTTGACTGTTATTTTCCACTTTATTATCTTCTAGGTGTTTGCATATTGATTGCTTAATTATTTGCTCCATTATCTTTCTGGGTACAGAAGTTAAGCTGACGGGTCTGTAATTCCCCAGGTTGGCCTTATTTCCCTTTTTATAGATGGGCACTATATTTGCCCTTTTCCAGTCTTCTGGGATGTCTCCTGTCTGCCATGACTTGTCAAAGATAATTGCTAATGGCTCAGATATCTCCTCAGTCAGCTCCTGAAGACATGTAACTTGTCTAAGTAAGTTTTGGATGTGTCGGGAGCATGCCACAAGATGTTCTGGTAAATGCCATTCTCCAGGTGGCTTGTAACATCCGGGATAAAATTCCACCACTGGAGGGTGGGGACGGCCCAGAGGCAGACCCCCTATTACAGGGTTCATCAAGTCAGTTCTGATTTTGGACTCCTGGGCCATGAAGCCCTTGTGGTCACACAGGAATGGGCCAAGTGATGAATGATTGCTATGGCCCACCGTTTGGCTAAGTGTAGAAGAAGAAGAAGAAGAAGTAGGTCTTTACCAGAGAATAAATATCCCAGCCTAGCCCTTTTGTAAAAAAATAATAATAAGTCCTGTCCCCATTAAAGTCATTGACTTCGGTGGGACCAGGATTTTACCAATAGTTGGCAGTGAATGCAATTCAAAGATTTGCAGGCCATGTTATTCATAATTTCTCTCCAGCTCAGTTAATAAATCTATTTACACTTTTAAGGTCTTTCATTTAGATTGTAAGTGCTCTCATTCAGGGTCTCTCTTTTCATCTGCGTTTGGACAGTGCCAAGCACAATGGGGACATGATCCTGACAGGGGCGGCTCTAGGGATTTTGCCGCCCCAAGCACGGCAGGCAGGCTGCCTCCGGTGGCTTGCCTGCGGAGGGTCCGCTGGTCCCGCGGCTTCGGTGGACCTTCCGCAGGCAAGCCGCCAGAGGCAGCCTGCCTGCCGCCCTCGCGGCGCCGGCAGAGCGCCCCCCACGGCTTGCCACCCCAAGCACGCGCTTGGCGTGCTGGGGCCTGGAGCCGCCCCTGGATCCTGACTGGGGCATTACCCTATTAGAAATGACAACAATTTTTTTTCCTGCTCATTGTTTTTTGTTCTTCTTTTTCTCCTGTATAGTATGCAAGTGGTGCTGAAACCTGTGAACACAATACTTTGCACCAGGTGAAATCACCTTTTTCTGTTAATTCCTTTGAGAAGTGAAAACCATACTGTTGTCAGAGTGGTACCGGTGTGGTGCTCTGCTCTCTCCAATGTTGATATCACTCGGCTGCGTGCGTGTGTTCCCTCTGCCAACCTGAAGCATATTCTCACCAGCAACTGCACACCGCACCATAGTAACTCTAGCTCAGGAACCAATCCATGCAACAAACCTCGATGCCAACTCTGCCCACATATCTACACCAGCAACACCATCACAGGACCTAACCAGATCAGCCACACCATCACCGGTTCATTCACCTGCACGTCCACCAATGTAATATATGCCATCATATGCCAGCAATGCCCCTCTGCTATGTACATCGGCCAAACTGGACAGTCTCTAAGGAAAAGGATAAATGGACACAAATCAGACATTAGGAATGGCAATATACAAAAACCTATGGGAGAACACTTCAACCTCCCTGGCTACACAGTAGCAGATCTTAAGGTGGCCATCCTGCAGCAAAAAAACTTTAGGACCAGACTTCAAAGAGAAACTGCTGAGCTCCAGTTCATCTGCAAATTTGACACCATCAGCTCAGGATTAAACAAAGACTGTGAATGGCTTGCCAATTACAGAACCAGTTTCTCCTCCCTTGGTTTTCACACCTCAGCTGCTAGAACAGGGCCTCATCCTCCCTGATTGATCTAACCTTGTTATCTCTAGCTTGCTTCTTGCTTGCTTATATATACCTGCCCCTGGAAATTTCCACCACTTGCATCCGAAGAAGTGGGTATTCACCCACGAAAGCTCATGCTGCAAAACGTCTGTTAGTCTATAAGGTGCCACAGGATTCTTTGCTGCTTCTAGAGCTGAACAGCATTTTCAGCACACAACAGCTGCTGGAAAATCCTCTGTATCAGATCCATTGCAAAATTATATACCATGGGCAAATCTCTAATAATAACAGTGCTCATGTTGAGATGTGCTATGTTTTTTAAGGCTTGGTTGTACATCATTCAGTCATTCTTTCTCAGCCTTGCTCTGGGACTCATAAGACCTTACTGCTATGCGCCACCATCTACAAGCTCTTGGTTTCAAGGCTACGAGACCTTCTCACCTTCAATCCAACCATTTGTCTTCTTGTGCAGTCTTTTTTTCTCTATTGAGGCCTGTGTCATTGCTTTACACACATAGTGGCAATTGGAATATAAAATAAAGATAAAAATCCCTTTAGAAACAATTGTGTTTCAGCTTACTTGGTGGCTCTTTAAATCAAGGCACTGAAGCTCAATAGTGAGATCTAGAGGGAAAAATAAGTTTTAAGCATGCAATAGGTTTAGAAACACAATTAAGCAGGCTCACTGAAAATTTGGATCTTGTGCTTTTTATTCTAGATATCCACCAGATTAATTATGATATTATTCTTGTGTATTATTTGTATAGCTCCAAAAGTGTGCTGGGCACTTTGCAAACATAGGAAAACAAGGTCTGTGTCCTGAAGAGTTTACAATCTGATCCTTTGAGATGATGTACATGGGAAGGTCTCTCTGCTTGCACAGAGCTCATTCATGCAACAAGAATGGGAAACGGGATGAAACAAAAGTATGTGTGTGTGGAGGGGATGATTCATCAAATATCTTGTGAATTCCTTGTTTGTTTGTTGTTTTCTGCTTTATGAACACTTCTAAAGGGGGAGTACTAGAATTTATATCCCTCCTGGAAGAGGAAAGCTGAAGGACGAGAGTGTAGACACACAGAAGAGCAGGTGAGGGAAGGTGTTTCTGGCATAGGAAGTCACACTGAAGGAGTAAAGAGATGAGCTTGGGAAAAGGCCAATAAGGGAGTAGTATGTCATGGTGGCTGGGTGGAGTGAAGGGGGCAAAGGAGCATCACTATCACATATAGAAAAAGAGAAGAAAATACGAAACTGAACTATTGATCCCAAGCAGTGACTTTTCTTATGTGTATTCTGAACATAAGGGAAATTATATCACAAAAGAACAAAGGTAGACTGCAAAACATGAACATAAAATCCCTCTGCTCTGCAGCAAAGGGGCTGTTACAAATATAGACTCAGTGATCAGCACAGCTGGACAAGAAAATATATTAAAGATCACAAATCCTCCCTCCTTTTTTATTCTGTCTGTCACAGGTTTGAAATTAAGTCTGGGCAATTATGTAAAGAGATGGAGGCGTGTTCTTGGGAAGCCCTGCATGGTTGGGGTTTACTATCCCTGATATTTTATTCATTGTAATACAATGTTGCCATTATATCAGCATGAAATAAAGTGAATTGCAATGCAATTTCACTCGGATTGTTTTCTTCTAAAATGTTTTTAGCAACATTTAATTTAAAAGCAGTTGATACCAACTATAGTCCAAAATATGAATAATCTTGTGGGGAAAATTCTGCTTTCTGTACCCATCTTGAGATAATGCCTTACAAACTAAGTCATCCTGTGGAAGTCATTGGGACTACTCCATGAAAGAAGGGCCCAAGCCCTAGAAGAAAGAGGAAAAAAAACCCCAATTCTTTGCTATTAATGCAAAAGTGTAGAAAATTACATCCGATTTTTTATGAGCCTTGACGTATCCACAATAATCAAGTGCTGTATGTGGTCTGACATCTATCAGTTGTGGCCATTTCTGTGAAGTAATATTTTAAAATCAGTCAAATATTATTATGTTTTATGAGTTTATAAGCATTGTAAAATGTTAAAATTCAGAACTAATATCTTTCCCATTTATGCTTTAACTATGACTACTATCAGATGTGTCTGCTGCCATTTGACAGTTCCTGGTCAATAATTTTAACAATTATTCTAAATTTGCATTTGAATATAACCACAGCACGTCCGATTAATTCATCCCTTCCCTATAATAATTTCCTGTGACCTTTCAAACATGAAGGTGCCTTAATTTCATGAGAATAAATTTGCAGTTCTAAAGTTTCTGGAGAATTTTAAATGCAGTATTGGCTGTTTAAATAAATATTTATTAGACTGTTTATAGACACTGAAGGAACTATATTAGTCTTAAACTAATAATTTTGTGTTTAAATCTGTTACTAATATAACACCACGGACATTTGAAACTAAAATTTATTTCTTTGCAATTGACTGACATATTCTAGGCATTAGACTGTAGTGGTCACCCATCCTGCATTGCTTATTTCATGTCTAATGTTCTGCAATTGGTATCTAATAAGAAGCTTCTGTGAAGAGGTTGACTCACGCTAGCACCTCCTCATGGCTGGACATAGTGTAGCAGCTCTCTCCCAATCAGGCACCTCCTACTGACAGTCACTTGGAGCCTGTCATGAACTGCCTCTTCCTGAGACGTGACCCTTTGATCAGGTCACTTAAAAGTCTCTCCCCTTCCAAGGTAGTCAATGAACAAAACCAAAGGGAATTAATACAAATACATTGAGTTCACAGATAGTAGAGGGGAGTAGTTCCCTCTTAAAGTAAGTCAGCATCTAGCCCTCCCTTTCTTCAGGGAGGGGCCATCAGGCAGCAGGCATCTGGGCAGCTTCTGCCTTCTCTTCAGGAGCTGAGTGCTGAAGGCCTGCTTGTCTCTCTGGCTTGCCATCAGCTGAGCTGGGGCGCTCTCTCTTAAACCTCTCTCTCCAATCCTGACTTTTTTTCACAGGTGCAATGGGGCAGAGCCAGCTGAGCCCACCTTAGCTCATAAACCCCATGTTGTCCAGTGTGAGGTTTGTATACACCATCACACTTCCCAGAACCATTTGATCAGCTAAAAAGTAATAAACATACCAATTGTGATTAAAATCTGCTAATGTAGATGTGATTCAAGTTGCCCTGCCTCTCAAACACACACATCCTTCCACTGGTGCCTGAACCTATGGATAGACCCAACTTTCTGGCCTCAGAGTAGGATTTCTACATTCACCCTTCCACACAGTGGCTCCATACAGCTGTCCAAACTTGACCAAGCCAACTTGGGTAAATATTCTTCAGCAATAATTATAAGCTTTAGTATACTACAGTGTACACTTTCATAAACTGAGAGGATAACAAGGCACATGATGTAAGAGATAATGAACACTATACATGAAGACAGCAAAGTATGCAAAACCATTCCAATAAATCACTAATAAAATATTTCAGCCTTTTAATTATTTTTCTGCGATGTCACTTCCTGCTAGACTCATTGCAACACCGCAAGACAGGGGAGGCATGTGTGTTTCACACTATAGAGTTTTGGTGGTATTCAATTGACTTTCATTGATTGGTAAGAGGAACTGAAAAGTAGCATGGATGTAATCCAAGTAACTTCACTAAGAACTTGCTGTGGTATATCTAATTCTCCTCTAACAATGGCATTATATTTAGTAGGAAATGAAGTGCTATTGACATTATACTGGGAAGCTTTCCATTTAAGGTGCTGATGTAAGTTAAACGCAGAAGAGTAATTGCTCCATTCTAGTTTAAACAGCAACCTCCAGCACCCAGGTGTTCAAATATTTTGCACTAGGGCTATATAAGTACCCATATACACAGGATGTTAGGAAATATGTGTCATAAAAGAGAAGGCAAGACAGAATATTTTTGGCTACACAGGAATGAAATCATAAGGTCTTGTTTCTTTTTAAAATAAAACCTAGTTACAGCATGACACCAATTAACTGACTTCCAGGTACCCCAAAATCTCAGTTAACTGAATGTCAGTTAAATATTCCAAATTCATTGCTCACTATGCATTGTTCCCTGGTTCATCCAAAACCCTTTCTTTTCCTGAGGGTTTCAGTTATCTGTGAAACCTTTGAGAGTTTCTGTGTAGTAATGTATTAGAAACACACTAAAGCCAAGAATTTCAAAAGCGACTAGTGATTCTTTTTTTTTTTATGTCCAGTTTGAGACACCTTAAAGGAGGCTGATTTTAAAGCTTGTTTAAGGAAAATTGTCACTTGCCTTACACAAGATTTTCATTGTACATGTTACAAACTGTCCACTATTTGGGAAAGACAGGATATTTCTAGTGGTTAATAACACATAAATGTATTAAATCAGTCCTAGTACATATCAAACAATATTACAACTATTTATGTGGTATAGTAGGTCTTGCTATTATAAAATAGGCCATGTGTTTAATGGGCCTGTCTCGGGCCCTATTAAGAAAAAGGGCCATTTTTTCAGAAATGGAAAAAAACCCAAGGCCAATAAATGTAGAAAATAACAGAATCCAACAGAGAAACATCCATATCAGAACAAACCAATGATCCACTGTTCTGTTGTCCTGTCTTTGAGAGTGGTAAATGCTGGATGCTTTGAGAAAAACATACCCTCTCCTTCCCAAAAGTCACCATTATTATCAATATTTGTATTGTAATAATGCCTAGGGAGTCTCAATCAGAGCCATTGTGCTAGGCACAATTGTGCCTGGCTTCAGTTATTCCCACCTTTGACATCTCTTGGCTGGACTAGAGCAATGTGATATACCTGGGTATGAAGACTTCAGTGCTTGGGAAACTCCAGCTGGTACAGAACACTGTGGCATGGCTCCTCAGCCACACTGGCTACAATGAACACATCAGATCATTCCATGACTCCCTGTCCTGTCTTCCCATAGAATATCCATTCAAATTTAAGGTCTCAGTCCTTCAAAGTGCTCAAGGAGCCCAGGATATCTAAAAGATCACCTAAAGTTCTAGGATGAAGACAGCATCAACTTTGCTCTTATGACACAAAGAAACTTTCTAAATTCAGGGTAAAGCTTGTCTGTGCAGGAGAAGAGCTTTCTCAGGGCTGGCCCAAGACTATGAAAGGAACTCCCCCAGGAACTAAAAACCATCACAAACCACACCACCTTCCATTCTACATATAAGGCACAATTCTCCAACCTTGCCTTCACTAACAAGAAAACTTACCAACTTGTGTGTATGTACTAGAGAAAGAAAGAAAGCGAGATATAAAAAAACCTTCAAAATGAAATATTCCACTGCACACACTTCTGCCCCTGGGGAGAGCATGAGAGAACAGACATGTGACAGATGTTAGTCATGTTGTTTAATGCACTGCTGAAAGGCAGTAAGACACTGCAGTGATAAGCCCAGTATAAGAACCTATATAGAATGAAATAGGCACTGCACAAACACCTAACAGAAAGAATGTTCCTGCTCCAAAGAACTTTCAGGCTAAATGCAAATGAAAGAAAAGAGATGGATACAACACATTTGGGGGAAAGCACAAAACAAAAATAAGAGTACTGGTCACAAATCATGATCAGTGGTCACAGGAGATCAGCTGCCTAATCATTGTTCAATTCTTTACTATCTGTGAAAACATTTTCCTGGGTCCAGCTGATGATCACTTCATGTTCTGAAGCATGAGGATTAATAGCTTTTGTAAATGTATCCAACCTATTTCAACTATAAATTAAGAACTGGTCAGAATTTTTTCATCAGAAAATCACTCAAACAAAAAATGCCATTCTTGCAAAACAGAAATTTTCAAAAAAAAATTGCTTTTTCTATTGGAGAAATCAAAATGGCAGCTTCCTGGATGCTTGTCTGGAAGGCAGTTGTCAAATTCACTTTCTGGCTCCAGGCAAATAGTAAAATTGATGGAAGTTTTCTAAGGGGGCTGCCAAGGCTGAATACTTTAAAAAACAAAGCATAATGTCCAAAAATAGGAATTGTTTTTGCATGGAATTCATAGCTTCACTGGGTGTAGCACAAATGCATCCACAGTGAGTTGGGTAGAGAAGTTTTTTAAGTATGACCTCCACGGAATTAACTGCGAATCTCAGAGACATATCTAAAAATGTTAGCAAGTTTGTGTCTAACTTTCTTGCTGCTATATGTTTCTGTGTGGCAGCTGCGTGGGGACATTTAATGATAGTACCACCTTGTAGTCCTTTTTTGCTTTCATAGTCTGTTGTTCCCTCTTCCTCCTCCCCATAGGAATTCTACACTACACTTTCTTACTAAGTAGATTGGGTCTGATTCAATGTCCAAGTCAAAGAATTGGTTATAACAGGGGTCAGCAACCTCTGGCACGCGGTTCACCAGGGTAAGCATGTCTTCTCTCAGATGAGGACTTTGCTACCATTTGCCATATCTTTGTCATCATGTGATTGTGCTACTGCAATGCTTTCTGCATGGTTATACTTATCCATTCAAAAGCTGAAGCTAAGGCAGAATGTGAGTTCATTAGTTAAGTAGATTATCCCACTATAAGCATTGCACCAGCTCTTGACGATCTGTACTGGGTATTCACTGGCTTCCATGTGGAAGTTTAGGTGACTATGTATCCTCTTTCTCTGTCATATTGTCACAACTGACATCAGCGGAGGCATCCAAACTGGAGCATTCTCCAGGAGAGTCCCCCAGCAGGTCCTCAAGGAATCAATTCTGATGCACTTAGTGGAGAGAAAAGTGATCAGGAACAGTCAGCATGGATTCACCAAGGGCAAGTCATGCCTGACTAACCTAATTGCCTTCTATGAGGAGATAACTAGCTCTGTGAATGAGGGGAAAGCAGTGGATGTGTTATTACTTGACTTTAGCAAAGCCTTTGATACGGTCTTCCACAGTATTATTGCCGGCAAGTTAAAGAAGTATGGGCTGGATGAATGGACTATACGGTGGATAGAAAGCTGGATAGATAGTCGGGCTCAACGGGTAGTGATCAATGGCTCCATGTCTAGTTGGCAGCTGGTTTCAAGGGGAGTGCCCCAAGGATTGGTCCTGGGGCTGGTTTTGTTCAATATCATCATTAATAATCTGGAGGATGTCGTGGACTGTACCCTCAGCAAGTTTGCAGATGACACTAAACTGGGAGGAGTGGTAGATACACTGGAGGGTAGGGATAGGATACAGAGTGACCTGGACAAATTAGAGGATTGGGCCAAAAGAAACCTGATGAGGTTCAACAAGGACAAGTGCAGAGTCCTGCACTTAGGACAGAAGAATCCCATTCACTGTTACAGACTAGGGACTGAATGGCTAGGTAGCAGTTCTGCAGAAAAGGACGTAGGGGTTACAGTGGACGAGAAGCTGGAAATGAGTCAACAGTGTGCCCTTGTTGCCAAGGAGGCTAACGGCATTTTGGGCTGTATAAGTAGGGGCATTGCCAGCAGATCGAGGGATGTGATCATTCCCCTCTATTCGACATTGGTGAGGCCTCATCTGGCGTACTGTGTCCAGTTTTGGGCCCCACACTACAAGAAGGATGTGGAAAAATTGGAAAGAGTCCAGTGGAGGGCAACAAAAATGATTAGGGGGTTGGAGCACATGACTTATGAGGAGAGGCTGAGGGAACTGGGATTGTTTAGTCTGCAGAAGAGAAGAAAGAGGGGGGATTTGATAGCTGCTTTCAACTACCTGAAAGGGGGCTCTAAACAGGATTGATCTAGACCAGGGGTTGGCAGCCTCTGGCACGCAGCTCGCCAGGGTAAGCACCCTGGTGGGCTGGGCCAGTTTATTTACCTGCCGCGTCAGCAGATTCGGCGGACTGCAGCTCTCACTGGCCGCGGTTCGCCGTCCCAGGCCAATGGGGGCTGCAGGAAGTGGCACGGGTGAGGGATGTGCTGGCTGTGGCTTCCTGCCACCCCCACTGGCCTGGGATGGCGAACCGTGTCCAGTGGGAGCCACAGTCCGCTGAACCTGCCCACACGGCAGGTAAACAAACTGGCCTGGCCCGCCAGGGTGCTTACCCTAGCGAGCCGCATGCCAGAGGTTGCCGACTCCTGATCTAGACTGTTCTCAGTGGCAGCAGATGACAGAACAAGGAGTAATGGTCTCAAGTTGCAGTGGGGGAGGTTTAGGTTGGATATTAGGAAAAACTTTTTCACTAGGAGGGTGGTGAAGCACTGGACTGGGTTACCTAGGGAGGTGGTGGAATCTCCTTCTTTAGAGATTTTTAAGGTCAGGCTTTATAAAGCCCTGGCTGGGATGATTTATTTGGGGATTGGTCCTGCTTTGAGCAGGGGGTTGGACTAGATGACCTCCTGAGGTCCCTTCCAACCCTCATATTCTATGATTCTATTTGCCCCTGCCTAGGTCCAAAAGAAGCCTGAATTTGCTGAATTTCAGGTCTTGCTCCATTGCTGTAAGAAGGCAGTTAGCCAGAGCTGAGGTGAGTTTGGGTGGCCTTTCTTTTGGGATGGGGTGGATTCTTGAACTGGTTGGCAATTTGTTTGTGATGCCTGGGAGAGGTTTGCTGGGGTATTTTTTGTATGGATTTTGCATGGATTGTCAATTGGTGTCTCCATCCATTTTCGTACATTTTTGTGAGTATATCTCACAGATTTATCTGCCATTTGAATATCAGTGAGAGAAAAGTAGCTTTTACTGCAAAAAACAATGACAACAAGGGATTCAACACCAGCAAAACATGCTCTTCTTATTTGAATTTTAGGAAAACAGTGAAAAGTTCAAGTGAATAATAGTTTCATTCTCGATGAAAATATGTGGACAATTCCTTAGTGACAATATCATCTTAGAGGATAAAAGAGAAATGCAATCGTGGGTTGGAGGGTAAAAAAGTTTCTGATAGTTCATGGCCATGCGATTTTCTTTAAATCTTTCAGACAATGTCTACGTGCAGAGCCTGTAGGGTTATACAGAAGCGTATTGGACAGCTGCTCATTTACCCTATAGGTCTCTCTTAAGTGTGGTATCTTAGAATTTTGTTCTGTTGCCTCTCTTTTTTCTTATGTATGTGAGGCTGCAAATGGAGATAGCAGGATTGTTTGGACTCTAATGCAGTCAATTTGCTGAGAACACTCATTTTTCTGCCATCTTACCTTTGGGCCCAGATAAGGTGATGGCTTTGCTTTCCTAATACCTGGTTTTATTTTCAGTGATTGACTTTGGGGCCTAAATACTACGGAAGTCCTAAAGTGTAGTTTGAATTAAGCTGTAGCTTACCTAAAATGTGATACATTATGTGGAACCTGAGAGTGGCAGAGGGAAGTAGCAGGAAAGTGGGTAGGCATGGCATGGGTTCTGTAATCAAGGAGGCATAATAGGCCTAAATTAAGGGCTCCTCCAAGGAGTCGACAGGTTGACCCTAAAAAATCTGCAGTGGAAGTTAGGGCTATTAGGAGGTCAATACTCCTTCCTCCTCAGAGGGAAAAATAATTGTGGATTACTTGATAAATTCCCCAGTTTTGTTATTTCCCCCTGAAGCATCTCGGACCAGCCAGTGTCAGAAGACTGGATGCTGGGCTAGATGTACCATTGGTCTGACCCAGTATGGCT
The DNA here is from genome assembly GCF_020497125.1 of Mauremys mutica. Lineage (NCBI taxonomy): Eukaryota > Metazoa > Chordata > Testudines > Geoemydidae > Mauremys > Mauremys mutica. The sequence goes on along the minus strand of NC_059076.1, from coordinate 97,019,969 downwards.
GTTCTTATGTTCTAATAGGACTATACAAGAGAGAGAAATGGAAAGGGAAGAAAGGGAGATAAGAATAATATATCAATGACTTTTTAATTTTTAGATATCAAGGTCTACCATCTAGGTACATGTAATTTTACATTAACAGAATGGGCAGTAATCACTAGAGCTTAACAGTGCTTGGTATGTGTCTACTTTCAAATCTCAACACAATATATTTACCATTAGAAAAATATAAACCCTGTCACTGCTTTAATAGCAGTTTTCCAATGTACTTTATGGCACATTACCTTGGTTACCTGCAGATTCACAGAGAAACACTCCATTTCTTTCCTGCAGAGATTTTACTTTCATTTGTCAGTGGCAGAATGGGACTGTATATCTCCTATAGGTAGCAGAATAGACAGCAGGTGTTCCTTTTGGGGGAAAAAAGGCCTTGCTGATCTTATGGACAAATAAGGCCAGAAAGCCCAATCTTTTATCTTAGTTTCTCAATCCCATTTTTATTTTACCTTCCGTCACACTTTTTTCCCCAGTGATGCCTTTTACTCTTTCAAAAATCCTCAAAGGAATCTCTTTGATAAACCATCTCTGTTCCTGCTAACAAAGAGCATGGTATCTGCCAAAATGTAAACCTAATTTCTTATATAACATGATATTTTGTTGATTTTTAAATTCATTCCTTTCCATCATTGAACAATGAACCCTCCATTAAATCCAGCTGAGGGCAGGCAAGATCCATCTAGCTCTGAGAAAAAGGATACAGCTATTTGACTAAAGATTCATGAATTGTTTTCTTGTATCCTGCCAGCTATTATGTTTCAGTATAGTATATCTGATAGAATTACTCTGAACATGAAAAAAATGTTTTCACTGTCATAGCATTTAAGAAAGATCAATGATGGTCTCAGAACAAAATATTAATAGTGCTTTGTCTCCCAATTTATACAAAACTGGGGTTAGTAATTGGGTTTTAAATAAGAGGGTATCTGCTGGTGTCTTGCATGATCGATGTGAATTTATATATAGCATAATGCATTCATCTGCATGCTCAAATACAGAATGGATGGAAAGCAGATGACAGCTAAATAAAATTGGAACAACTGATATTGTTTCATTGAATTTATGCATCATTGATTTTAGAGCCATTAAAATTTGCAAGTGTTTGCATCTGTATATTCAGGATTTTTTTTTCACATGAAATGTCATCATTTTTAGGCCCCAGCAGCTACAGAGCTACTCTGCCAGCAGCAGCAGCCACATAAGGATGCATTAGGCATCCACTCATCCCTGTATTTTTTCCCCCAGGGGGCACAGTGTGTCCAGACTGATGTCCCTGGTAACCAGGTGCCTGGGGATGATGCATGTGTACACCCGACTTCCTAACTCAGGGCCAAGTGCTTCTTGTTTGATTGACATTCATTGTATTGAGGAACATTTTTAAAGAACCAGCCAGCCAAAGAAAGCAATATCACTCTGGCTGACAGCATCGTTTCTGTCAGCCAGCCTAAGGACTAATTTCCTACTGTCTTTGAATTGTAGGGGAATGGTGGAGGAAAAGGACACTTTGTCAAAATATGATCCTCCCATGACAGCTCCCTTGCTCAGGATAAGTAGACCATTCCACTCTTAATTGTTTGAAAAGCTGATGATTTTATTCAAAATTGAGCAACAGAATTTCTTTTATTTCAGTTGCAATATGTTCTTCAATTATACTCCTGGTAATAATTTTAAATCTTTGACTGTGTAGTTTAGTGTGCCACTGCTTCATATTGTCTTCTTAACATGCACGTTTTGAAAATCAAGTCCACAAAAGTAGCTTATGCAGTTAATTATGCAGACACATTTTCTATTAGTGATATAGAATTAAAACTATCAAAAGGCAACATTTTCTTATTTCATTTTGTTGCTTGGACTGATCAAAGGAAGAATAAGCAGAGGTGTCTTCTCAAAGCATTCATGTACCCTCTCATGGGGTTACCCTGAATATGTCAAACCAATGGTAAACCATCCTCCTCGGGGTTTTTCACAACTGAGATATTTATTTGGTAGCAAATACATCCAAATCACACATCATCACAGTGGTCTCTCAGCTACACAGAAGATGACTTTATTATCCAAAAGGTGGATACTTGAACTAGAGGGGGAGCCATCCCCACTAAAAGAGAGGCACAAACTGAGAATGTGAAAGAAGGAAGACTGGAATCAGGGTCTACAAGACACTTGGATTCTGTATAATAGGGAATGAGCAATGCAAGAGTATTAGATTACAAGAAAACAAATGCTAAGGAATGAGGACACCAAGGCATTATGGATAGCAATATTAAATCTATCAGTTCAGAAGAAAGTTGCGGTGTCCTAGATGACACTACAGTTGATGTATAACAGGCTACAAGTCCTCTTAAATTAATTTAAAGCAGTGTTGTTTAGTTGTGGTGTTTGGCCCTGGTGCAGTGTCTTACTCTCAACATAACTCAAAACTGCATCAATATGTCAAGTGATTGAGAACAGATTGAAACATTAAATAGTGTGTGGGTGAGGGTCATTTTCCAGGATTATCTGGGTGTATCTCCCTTAATCATTTCTCTGCCACTATGCAGACCTTGGGCATTGGTGCATCTCTATCCCTCCTATTCTCCGCTTGTGGAACATAATGACCTAGTCTTCTGTAGGCTGTAATGCTTTGGTCTAATTTTGGTTGTTGGGTTTAGTGTATGGGTGCTGAGTTGTGTTGGTGATCTGTGAAATAAAGTGGGTCAGACTAGATGATCTGGTGGTCCCTTCTGGCCATAAACACTATGACTAAACAAAAAATTACAGTAAATCTTAAGTACTAAACTGGTGATAAGTATTTAGTGAGGTACATCAGAGGCTTGTGTCAGATACAGATTTATTTATTTTATTCATTAATTATCTAAAATAATGAATTAAATATGACTATATACAGAGCCACCAGCAATTTAATTCACAACAGAGGCACAAGAATATCAGAGGGGTTTCTAGCAGCCTTGTTATTGCTCTGTGGCCTAGAATGGGAGAAGATTCATTCTATTTTCCTCGTCCATTGTAGAACCCTCTTCTCTGCCCGTCTCCACTGCATAACCTTGTGAAAGGCTGTGCTGTGAGATAAGCATTTGGCCCCATGAGGCTAAATAATATTCTTAACATATACTAAAATATTTCAGTCATCCTTACAAAGAATGATAGTTTGTCAGAGGATGAAAAATAGTGTTACTCAATAATGTTAAGTTGCTTTAACAAGCCATTGGTCGAATCCAATATAAAACTCAATTTTTCAGGGCTCCACAGTGAAGGAGCTGAATGCCTTTTTTATGATATCTAGCCCTGAGCTATCTTATCAAAAGTTAGCAAAATACAGCACTGTTCAAAGACTGTTATCTAATCAAGGACTTTTGAACTTAGCATGGTGTTTCCCAAACACAGAGGAACTCAAGGAATCATAAATCTGTGAAAGATGAAGACACTGGGAAATAGGATTGTGCTGGGGTGACAGAGAAGTGTAATAAACAGTCTGAGTCATAAGTATTACAGAAAGAACAGCCTATTCCATGTTGATTAGGTTTTTGGAAAGGCCCATCGGAAACATTGACCAATTGAAAATGAAGTGGAAGAATTTCAATGGAAACTAATAACATGAGGCAAAAGAGCCCAATGCTTTCCATATATAGCAGGACAGTTTTTCCAGTCAGCAGAGTTCTAGGTCCTTAATCATTATAAAGAAGCTTTTTTTTTTTAGGCCAAAAATCTGCATAAGAGAAACGTCTACATTTTGAATCAAGCCTTGAGGGAAGGAAAAAAAGATGTTTAGCTTTGAGCTAATTTTTGCCTATTTAATATAATGCACATTATTATACAGAATATATTGTCTGAAGTAAACGCCATCCTTAGTAACAAAGTTGAAAAACTGAAATCACAATATAAATCCTTTTTGTTTTTTTCATTATTATTATTTTATAAATTAGGCCTTGTAAAACTAGACATATATATAGACTGTACTCCTTTATTTATCTACAAAAAAGGGACAGCTATTGTGCAAGAGTCTCCATGATCTCCTGAGAATATGCCTCACCGGGAAGAACACTTCGAAAAGTTAGATGCTAATTCAGGGTCTGTGTGGAGTTAGTCCTTGGCTTGTGTGCAGGCAGCTCTTTCATCTGGTCATGGTTTAGATTTTAGATGTTCACATCCTGTTTTGTTATTAAAATAAAGATCAAGCAACTGTGTGAATCATAATCCCAAAGCACAGCGTTTCCAAGGTTATCCTCCTAACTCTGCTTGTACTATAGGCTGTCCAGTGGGTGTGTACATGAATTGAAGGGGTGGGATGAAGACCAACAACAGTGCCCCTCTTCTTCCTAGGTACTCCTTGACTGTCATGTTTCATTTACCCTCCTGTGCTAGCACAAGACCATTAGCATGGAAGGAGGTCATTTGTATTACAATTGGGTTTACAGGTAGACAGCTGGTCAGCTGACAACTCCCTCTCTGAGCTACTTCTCCACTTTTCTGTTCTTATCCTATAACTTCAGCCTTTCAATGATGTCCCTTGGCTAGGCCAATAATGGGGATTGAATCCACAATCTCAGGACCTAAAAGCACGAGTCACTACTATGTGAGTTCAAAGACCTGCTCCATTAGCTCAGATGTAGTAACAGATTCATAAACCTCTGTGTTATGGTCTCGCCACTAAAAAGGGACAAAAAAGCCAGACTGTCATTGTGTGGGTGACACACATACAGTTTGAGACACCCATAAACAGCAAGGTAGCCAAGGAGGGAAGAGAGGACCAGCAATACACTAGCCAATGAATGGTTCCCCCAGGAATGGGTTATGGGGAGACATGGATTTCACAAAAGGAGGGAACAGAGATGAAGGGTAGGATAGTTATTATTTCCTATAACCCCCGCATCTCCTATTATGTAATTTCATTGATCTTAAGTCTCCTCCACAATTCTTCAATTACAATTACCATCTCATTGCAGTTCTGTGGAATATGTTAAATTAACTTCTTGTTTTAGTCTAGGCTTTAGAAGCTAAATATACAGATCACAAAACCACCATAGCTATCATTATGTGGCACCCAGATGGCACTCAGTGGAGCAGCCAAAGGCTGGCTAGGCATTTTAAGAGCAAAACTACTCTCTCTGCTCTAGAAGTGGCCCCAGTCAAAATTTGACTACTATATTAGGTGTATTGGAAACCCCACTATCTTATTTTTAAGGTTTTATGGAGAAAAACGAAGTGAGTATCCAGACATTCTATTTAGAAAGGTGATTAAATTAGATTGCAGGGAAAGGATGATTGACAAGGTTTTGCAATGTAGTTGGACTCTATCTATTATATTTGAAGATGTGGTTCAGCAGTAGATCTCCAAAGTTTAGTCTGAGGTCTGCTTGTCTCCTTTTTTTTAGTTGACTTTAATTTTCAGATTATGCCAAATGGCATCTGATAAAAATATAAACAATGTACAGACCAACAGATTACAAGAACAAAGAATTGCCGCTGCCTGAGAATAAGATTAAGGCGCAGAATAAAAAAAGCTGGGAAATATATTCCTCCCTACTTCTTTCAAAGTAAGAGTTTCATGAGATTGTTTTTGATATTCTGTCCCATGGGTTCATAAATACATATTAGAAACAAGTTCAGCAATTCCCTTCATTGGATGCCCAACTATATTCATGTGAGCTCTTCACTTGGCTGACTAATATTTAGGAGGCAGTATTGTCCAGTGGCTAAGGCACTGGCCTAAGCTCAATTCCTGGCTCTGTCATTGGTTTGCTGGATGACCTTGGGAAAGTCACTTCCCTCCCCTGTGCCTTACTTTCTCCATGTACAAGATGGAAATAATGATATTGACTTCCATTGCAAAGTGCTTTGAGATTTACTAATGGAAAGTGCTGTATAAGAGTTAGCTGGTATTATCAATAATAACTAATCCATTAAGCATTTGATATTTTCAATTCATGACTTTTTTATCTACTGAACGTTTAATGAAGATACAGATCTTCATTAAGATGTAGTATATCTGGGAATTCAACAAAACAAAGTGAAAAAAGATTTTGCCACATCCACAGCTTAGAGAGATTTTATGCTGTTACTCATCATAATGTACATTTGTTCATGATTTTCTCCGATCTATTGAGCTAGACATTCAGTACAGCATATAAAAATAGTATGGGGTGGGGGGAAGCATTCATGCCTTCTCTTCTAAGAATTAAAAGAAAAAGTAGAGTATGTGATATGTTTTCATCCCTCTGATTTAAAAAAAAATCCCACCACTATTCAATGGCAATTTTTTTTCAAGTCAAGCCCTATCAATACAGCTGGCTGATTTCTGAGTTACTGTCTCCTTTCCTCATTAACCTGGGAATCCTACCTGCAAAATCCCTGTTAAAATAAAGATTCAAGGTGGTCTGGATGTAACTGTTCTGAGATAATACACTCAAGTGTGATCTTAGCTATTTTAGAAAATTATCATCATGACATCCATACATAGTAGAGAGATTCTACAATAAGGGCCACAGGAAGCTAAATATTATCTGTTTCTTAAAAGTTTTGTTGGAGTACTATTAATAGCAACTAAATATTAAGGCCCTAAAACACAAGAACCCCTCCTCCCACCCCCCTACAAATACAACACAGGACATTTCTAATTACGTTTTTTTTGATTCACAAACAAAACTATTCTTTAAATATAAAGGGCTATGGAAACCCATGTTTAAAGAAGATATGAAATGTTGACAGAAGAGCATCATGATGTTTTCAATAAGGCCACTCACCCAAATAGATTAATAGTAGGGTAGATAACACACATGTGGAATTATAATATTGAAATATACAAATGAAGAATTGTAAATTAAGGTTAAGAACTTTTTAAGTTATATTTTAATAATTCATAATTATGGACTGTGTATGATTTAAGGCCTCACTTGTGGCCAAGGCCTTGTGGCATAAATGTGGTTTTGCCAATTCTACTTTTACGTAGAATTGCTGATTTGCTTAAAATAATGTTATTGGTGACAGAACAGTAACATGTTGTACTGGGGGGTTTCAGGTAAAAACACACAAATATGTACCAACAAGAAGTCTTTTACTGGGAAGACCCAGGAATAGGGTAACAAAACAACATGACATAAAAACTGCATAAATAGCAAAAAATGCAGAATTTTGGTAGATTGAATTTTGTACATGAGTAATATGCAGGCTTCAAAACCCTTCAAAGGGCTGATGTGCTAAAAGCTGATTAGAGAAAGATTAAGGAATTTGTAATGTAAAAATATATAAAAAGACCTAAGTGAACAAGGCCTACATTTGAGAAACTGAAGGACTGGGACTAAAGACCAAGAGATCAGATGAGCTGATGACATCATGGAAGATAGAAGAACTTCCTGGTGACTTTGAATATGGTAACTTGGGCCCTTTATCTAATCTATCTTGTCTATTATTATCGTCTGGAATAAATATATGTCCAGACACTATACGTGATAATAATTCTGTCTGAAATTGTAAAGGTGAAAGCTGATTAAGCCTAAATTGTGTGGATTTCTGACTCAGTTTCCCAATGTAAGCCCAATAGTTTCATAAACAAAATTTTGACTTAGTTGCATATTTTCCTTAATGTTTGGATATAAATCCATTGGACTCTTTTCATCTAATTTTAGAACAGTTGATATGGCTCTTGTATATCTATTCCTTTAATATGCTATACTAGGTTTTAAAAATGATCTATTTCAGTATATTTTTTCAAAGAAAATATACAGTATTAGGGCCTGATGCTACAATTCCTTACTCATGTGAGTAATCCTATTGATTTCAATGGGACCAATCATATGAGTAGGGATTATTTGTGCTAGTAAAGGTTAGCAAGTACAGGCCTTGCTGAGACTATCAGAGTTAAAACTCTGAAGAATATTTTCCCATACAAATGTATGTAGGCGGAGATGTACAAAAACAATCCTAACTTTAACTGACAGATTTTCTAACCTTCCTTACAGTATTTGTAAGAAACTTTGTTTAACACTGTTTAATGTTGGACAGTGACTCAGTTATGTTAGCCCATATATTTCTTCTAAATAAATACAACAAACCCTAATCCTGCACAGGATCAAAGTCTCTGGGGCTGTATGTGGATGAAACAATCTGTCTGTGTTGATCAAAATGCAGGATTGGGGCCTTAGAAGACAAGAGACATGCAAAGCATAGGCAAGGAGGGAGATGAGAAATACCCATATAAATATTATTTTATGTACAAATACATGTGTTATTATTTTCTTCTGCCTTCAGCTTAGTCACAGTTTGCTGGCAGATTACTATAATAAAATGGGAATTTCTTTGGGCTTTCTATGTGCTTTTTTTCCCCCTGCAACAGTGCAAAACACAAAATGAACAGTTTCAATAACATACCACTGATTAATTTGATGTACAGTTTTGATTAACTCTAGAATGCTCAATATTATCTTCTCTAGTTTCATGTTCCATAAAATGTTCTACAATGGCAGGATCAATTAGGTTCAATTTCCATATCAATCAGTCCAGATGGTTCTCATTATTTGCTAAGGATAGCTGCAAATTGAAATTTTCGAACCCATAATTCACATCATGTTAATTGGTGATACTGAACTGTCCCTTTGCAAAATAATCAGCAGAAGATAAAGATGGGGAAAGGAGAGTACTCATATATACTGCACATTTTCCAGATCTGGGAACAGCTTGTTCAAATGGTATATTCTACTTCTGAGAAACAAAGGAGCTAGAAAGTGGAAAGTGAAATAATATTTTCTCAGATTATTTCCCGACATATAGTTGTTTGGATATAATATTATCTTGGGGGTACCTGAGCTCATGATGAATGTGTCTGCCTCACTTGAATACTTCTGGGTACATCTCATTACTACACTACAGATATATTAGTTTTTGAACAAAATCCATGCACTGTTTACTATTATTTTATTTCATATCAGCCATATTGAAGAGAAACACAACAGAGCAATTAATTGTTCCTTTTGTCAAGCATTCCTGTATGCTCCTTCCATGTGGTATAGGGATATGTCTCATCATCAGTGTTTCAATATATTATTATCTTATACCAATGAAAGGAGAAGAACAGAAGACTGCCAAAAGTTCACTAAGGACCTTGTTATTCTCATCAAATTTGCCTAGAAATATGGACACTTAGGGTTGCTCAAGTGTTTCCATTCTCAGGGAGCTTTTTCAATTTCTTAAAAAGTTTTAAGTCTTGGATCTTTGTGGCTAAAATTAGTCAGGAGTGATCTGTGAGAGGGAAATTTTAATACAATCTCCAATTTCTAGAATATCAGTACTAGCCAGTAGAAAGTTAACATTTGGCAAGATTTAGGTTGCAGATATGCCAGTTGATGGCCTGGTGAAAACAGACTGCCATTTGTCAAAGTGGTGAGAATTTTACAAATATCTTATGTGCACTGGGTTTTGAATTGTGTTAACTGTCTGCCAGTGTACTACTGGTTCAGTGCACATATATGTAGCTTAGGAAAATCTGCCAGAAGTGCTGTCTTTCTCTCTGATTAGTGAAGGTGTTTGTAGGTGTTTGTAGAATGTTGTAGAGCTATGAATTCCTGCCTCATTCCATAGGATAAGTGATTTGGGGAACATAAGGAATGCAGATTTGGGGCCCTAGTAGGGTGTACAAAACTCCATATGTGACAGTCTCTAAGAGTGCTGTTGCACTGTTGAATGTGATGACTACATATTATACAGCTCTTTTGGCTAATAACAATAATTGAAAAAGAAAACATTGTCATCCACCTCCTACACTACAACCTGAAAACAATGACGTGGTATTTGGAATTATATTTTGTAGGAAAATCTCAGATTTTCTCAGTTTTGCTAAAGATTTTCCTGAAGCAAACACAGTACTTGAGTTTAGTCTGTTCCGGTAGTGAGCTGGTTGCACAGTATGCCAGTTTAAATTGTGTACAGCACAATTTAATATCTGCTGATACAACAATTTTAAAGTATCAGAGAGGTAGCCATGTTAGTCTGGATCTGTAAAAGCAGCAAAGAGTCCTGTGGCACCTTATAGACTAACAGACGTATTGGAGCATGAGCTTTCGTGAGTGAATACCCATTTCATCGGATGCATGCCATCCACATTCATCCGACGAAGTGGGTATTCACCCATGAAAGTTCATGCTCCAATACATCTGTTAGTCTATAAGGTGCCACAGGACTCTTTGCTGCTTTTAATAATTTTAAAGATTCCAATGTCTTCTTTGATACCTTTTAGTGATGGCTCATAAGATGGGAAATGTGGTACAGACGAACCAAGACAGGCCTGAGAGTCAGGGGTTCTTAAGCTCTAATCCCTGCTTTTTTTCTAACTTGCTGTGTGTACTTGGCCAAATTACTTCACTGCTCTACCTCAGTTCTCCCATCTCTTAAATGGAGATATCTACCATACCAAAGTGTTCTGAGATTGGCTAATCCATGTTTGTGCAATACTTTGAATATAAGAAATTCTAATTAAATGTTAAATTATTATGGTAGCTTTCTTACATGAATACCCTGCTTGTCTCCACTCTCCAAAACATGTAGGGAAGAGGTTTTTTTATGCTGATCCTCTCACTACAAGACTCATGGCTCTGCACATGTATCTAGAAAAATAATTAACTATCTTTTAATCATTTCTTCTCTGCCTTACTTCAATTCTGATGCCTTTTTGCAGCTATATTGACTCTTCTATCAAATTATGTTTTCATAAAGAGTGAAATCCTGGTGCCATTGAAGCCAATGCCAACATTTCTATAGGTTTGATGGGAGTAGGATTGTGCACAGAATGTTTTGTTCATTTTACAGTGTCCGTTTTGCTTTTATTGTTTGCTTCTGTGTTCTTGGATTAGTCTTTCAGGTTCTGAAGTTCAAAGATAGATACATACAATGCAATTGTATACAACCACACAAATTTAATTAGTATACTACCTCATGAGCACAAAATCAGGTGTTTGTTGATGAATATCACTAGTAGTATGCTTAGCTGACCATTTGGGCATGTAAATATATGAGAATGCATAGAAGGTATTTGTGCATACAATTATATGCAGACAGTTGTGTGTTAAAGTCTTTGAAAATCAGGCCCAAAGTAAATCTGAGTAATTTTCCTATCAGATAGAGTTTGTCTTCACATATCCAGTTCACTCTAATTTCAGTCTTTTTTGTATTCTCTTTCTGTGTTGTGTTTTTTTTTCTGAATGATTTGCATCACAAGTTATATTTTACTACATTGTACATCACACTATCACAAATTCACTTGGGTTTAATTTAGCTATTCACATATTAGCTAACACCTGAATAGCTAATCTAATAAAAAAAAAGTGAATTCATATCCATCTCCGATTAGGTTTTTGGTCTTAATGAAATCTGACCTACATCCAGTTTTTTAATACTTTCTCATTAAAATATGCCGCACACACCCAAAATGAAACATATATTGATTAAGATTGAGCTGCTTTCACCCATGGACTCTGGAGAATTATTATCTGTAGGCATTTTTGGTGAATATATGAGTTTTACTTCATGTAGTGCTCCTTCTTACTTAGCAGGTTCCTTTCTAATTTTAGTCTATGTACAATATGTATTAGGGGGCATTGCAGAGGTTCAAAGTGGTTCATAGGGATTTGTCTATTTAATGGGAACCAAGTCTCCACATCTTGGGGCATATGAAGTTACTGTGTCCCTCCAGTGGCAGATGGGGGAGTGTCAACATGTGGACAGTTCTGAATAATGGATAAGGAGCCCTGGACTTAAGGTTGTGCATGGGGCTGGTAACCCATCACATAAAATTCACTTACTACAGAAACAAACACCAGGAACCATATAGGTGTGCATCATGCTTGAACAAGTGATTGATTTCATGTGAAGAATATGACAGGCATTGGTCAAATCCATAAGGAAACCAATATCCTAAAAAGTCCCTTGCTCAAGACCAGAAAAGTAATGAAAATCAGATTTTGGAATGTGAGAACAATGCACAAAACTACTAAAACTGCTCAAATAATTAAAGAAATATATAGATACCATCTTGATGTCCTTGGAACCAGTAAGTGTAGATAGACAAGTTCAAATAATCTATACTTTAGAGAAACAAATAAGATCATCATCTATTCCAGGAATATGGATGAAAGACATTAAGCTGGTGTAGCAACTCTAATGTCAAATGAAGCAGAGCCAGGCATTGACTGAGTGGTAATCAATCAATAAAAGAATTATTAGTGTTCACTTTCAGACTATATTCTTCAAAGTAATAGCTGTATAATGCTATGCACCAACCAACAAAAAGTCAGATGAGGAAAAAGATGCTTTTAATGATTTGTGACAGGATGTGTTAACAAAACATGATCTCATAGTTACTATGATTTTAAAATTGTTACTTCCAAACATCATGTTAAAATCATAGTAACTATATGATGGACTAGATAAAGTTACGGGTAAGTGTAGCAGGGGTTCAGACATGAATCAAAATGGTGAATGATTAGTAGAAATTTGCAGTATGAACAACCTAATGATATGGGAACAATATTTCCTTATAGCAAAATCCATAAAGTGACATGGAACTCCCCAGATGGTACTACAAAGAACCAGATAGATTACATTTGCATTTCATGAAAGTTTTGCAGTTCGTTGGCAAATGTACATGTGAACAGGGGAGCAGACATCAGCATAATCTTTGTATCGCTTAATTGGAGATTAAGTTACAGAGGATGAAGGTAGTTAAAAGTAAATTGCACATCAACAGCACACAATTAAAAGACCCAGACATAAAAAAGTGCTTTTCAGCTTGAAATGAAGAACAGGCTCAGTTTTTTAATGGAGTCAACTGTAGAAAACCAAGACACTGATACTCTGCAGGAAAACATGGAAGAGTGCTACCTAGAATGTACAAAGAGAGACCTAAGAACAACAAAAATCTAAAAGCAAAGAATGGATTAGTGATGCTACTTGGGCTGCAGTGGAAAAGAGAGGAAATGGAAAGCAAAAACTCATTTAAAAAACCCTCATTAACTCATTAAAGCTAAGATGTGAATAGAGAAGCAAGTGGCAAGAAGAAAACAGCTCAAGACAAAGGTAAGAGGGAATACAAGAAGAGATAAAAAGGTATATATTGAAAGAAAATGTTGAGAGGCTGAAGATGTTAACCAAAGATGTGACCTTCCTTGTATAAGACAATCAAACAGCTAATAGAAAACTTTAGCAGTACTGCAGTCCCTATTAAAGATGCATATGTAAAGACTCTAGTACAGAAGAAGAACAAAGGAAAAGATTAGCAGAATGTTTCCAGGCTGTTTTAAATAGACCAAGCCCAAGTGAACTATTCAAAATATGTGATGAAGGGCTACCACCAGAGTTTGGTATTGATTTAGAAGATTTTCAATGGAAGGAGTTAGAAAAGCCATCAGTAAACTTAAATATGGGAAAGCAGCTAGGAAGGATAACATTACCGGATAGATTCTTAAAGCAAGTGATGAAACTGTCCTCCAGGCTTTCCTGGGGTTTTTGGATCAAATACAGAGTGAAGAAAAGGACAGAACCTAGTGGAAGGGTGGCCTTATAGTAAAATTGCCAAAGGGTGACCTTACCAATTGCAGTAAATGGAGACAAATCGCATTACTCAGTGCCTGGGAAAATCACATAAATCGTCATCCTGGAACATATCAAGAAACAAATATATCTCCAATTTAGAGAGCAACAAGCATTTAGGCCACCGAGATCATGTGCAGACTATATTGTTGTTCCCAGACGTATCATAGAACAAAGTGTGGTGATAAATTTTTATAAATGTCCAGAAGGCTTTGCCAGTGTACAAAGAAATTGTCTTTGGAAAATTATGGCATACTATGGAATAATAGCAAAACTAATTAGAATCATCAAGGAATAATATGCTTTTTTATATCTCATGAGAACAGATGCTTATTTTTTTAAAGATCTCTTTGAAACCTGAAAAAACAAGAGACATTTGTAGTTTTAGTTTCCTCTGTTTTTGAGGTATGTAGTATTTCTGATTAGAACATATGGGGAAAATGTAGGGTTGTTCATGCTTGAATACCTGAAGCAACCAGCAAAGGAAGTTTAGAATAGAAGTTATAACTCAGTTTAACTATAGAGGGCTCTACCTGCTATAGCCCAATTATAACATAATTAAAATGTAAGAGAATGTCTGTGCAGAGACAGATGTAGGTAACAATACTGTATGTTGTTTTTAGCTGTTTTAGAAGTTGTTGAACTGAGCTTTAATCAGATGACTTGCATCCCACAAAATTCAAGTGTGGAGCTCAAATATCCATTCTTTAGCAGTAGACTGAGAGAACAATGGAATTGGAATTTCAAAGCTGAGGAGTGTTTGCTTTCAGGCTTAGCAGTGTTTGGTTTCTGATGTATAATTTTATCTCTGTACCAGTTGTCATTTATTTGACTTTTTCTATCATAAAGCTATCCAATTCCATGATTTTCTTTACAAGTGTTTTTTAACTGTACCATAATGACATGAAATAATGAAGCTGAAACATACAGCTATTATTCTTAGAAGAGTTGATGCTGAAACTGGAGACAGGCATGTCCAAAGATTTTTTTTTTAAACTTTTGTTTTTAATAAAAACCCAGTTGGGGGTAAGGGTTAATGGTCACTGTCTTTTTCTGAACTGTACATTCATCTCTAATTATGACATCATAATAATAGCAAGGATCTCTATGTTTCTTTTGCTCTTTATACATTATAAATAGGATGGTTCTTTTAAAACGGTGAGGAAGGCTGAGATAATGGAGGGGCTTTACAGCGGCTTAATCCCTCATACTTGTAAAATACCTTGATCTTCTGATTCAATGTGTTCAATTAACGTACTTATAAGCTATTGTTGTTCTGGACATTTTGGATCATGGTATAGTTTTGGGAGATCAACAATTCATTCCCTGGGCTGCTGTGCTCCTGGCTCCCCTCAAACAGGGACAAGTCTATGTTTATCGATAGGCTTGTATGTATCCGCAGGCCGACTCAAACCCAAATAATTCTGGTCCTTTGAGGTTTCTTCTACATTTCACTGGTCAGGTGAGAAAATTAGATGATTCATCTGTAAAAAGTGATAGTCTGTAGCATGTAGTTTTGACTGAAAACAAATTAGATACTTTCCAGAAGTGCAATTTTTCCCTTTTATAAACTTGCGACAAAATCACAGCAACATTTATTATTATTACTACAGTATTATTATTATAATAATATTTGTCTATGTTGCAATTGGTGGTTAACTTACTGTGGGGAAATACTTTTTGGTGACCTCCACTGAATCTCTCTTTTGTCAAAAAAATAAATCATAAATCACATTACATAAAAATACAAAGTGTTAAGAAGTCATCTTGAACACTTTACATTTGACAATCTCAAAGTATTTTTCAGAAGTTTTCTCAGACACTCCTAAATCTATTGGAATATTGCTATGTACACTTCTAAAATGCTAAACAAGTGTGATGGATCTGTGAAATTCATTATTTATGATTATTATACTGCTTTTTGTATGTTGAAAGCTATGAAAAGTAAAAAAAAAAAATCCTTGGCAAGCACCATCTGGAAACACATTGTTATGAAATGATAATTTTTAAAAGATGATATTCTGACTCACATATTTATTGGACTCTCTTTATGTGATATATCATTGACAGCCAATCTGGAAGTTCTATTTCTACGAGCATTCTAAATATTATATATGTGATACATTTAACATTTGAAACTGAGATAATATTCATATGTGCCTATTATCTAATATTCTTAATATACCATAACTGAGATGTTCTCTTGCCACCATATTGTAGGTTTGGTTGATACAATAGCCGTGCAGTTTTAAAAAATTGTGATTTGTACTATCATAGTAAAAGGTAACATTTTTAAAATAATCCCTCATCCCCAAATGTTGATAATATTTGTGTATATAACCAAGTGCTCCATATGGGGAGAATTAGAAAGCTGCAGTGTAAATAAACAGCCTTCGAGCTCACCTGTAGTAAGTAAATGCAGTCATATAATTAGGGTTATAATCTCTCTACCCTGATCTCAGGATTTAGAACAAGATTAAAAATAATTTAGAGTATGTCTCAAATTACTTTGAAGTCTAATGAAACATTGAAAAGATTACTGTAAATTATTTATGATAAAGTTGAGTCATAGGGGTTCATAGTATTTTCATGATAATCTTTAATTTATTACCTTTCTTTACAAGGTGCTACTATTCATCATTTATCTTCATTTTAAGTTGAGATGAGAATAATATTCCTTTTATCTTTACATACAGTAGATTTTTATAAAATATTTGGCAGAATGTGTACCATTCACCATTGAATTGTATTGATGATCCCTTGGGTGCACTCACTCTAGGCTCCTGCCTCTTCAACCATCACCTCTTCGGCAGAGACCCACATCTCTCTCCTTCATGACCAGGGTATTTCTAGGCTTCACAATTCCTTGCCTACACTGTGCTATTCCAAGCAAGACAGACTGTCTAAACAGGCCAGTATCTGCACTTTGCTCTCTCTTTGAAGGCTACGAACAGAAATTATCACACAGCCCTTTATATGCAAGCACATTTATTCTTAAGCTGAAAGCACTACTGTACAGAAAAAGCATCAATAAGTTTACCACAGATTACACCCCACACCCTCTTCCTTCCTCCCACTCCAACCTAGGGCTCTGATCAGAGTCAGTCCTTCAAGCCCCACAAAGGGTTTTTTCTGTGGTTACAGATTTTAACAGCCTTAGCTTAAAACTCACACATCCATAAATAGTTCAGACTTTCCTTTGCACAGCCTGGACCTTTGATCTTCAGTTTCTGGGAACAGGTAATCAGCAGACAATGGTCCTCTCCTCAAGACAGAGTTTCAAAGGAGTGGGCTTTTGCATAACTGGAGGTGGGAAATGTGCATTTAGTCCCCTTGCAGCTCCAAAGAAATCTATTTCACATGTATTATCCCCAAAGACTATTCTTGTATGCCACATTGTTCTAACCAGTCCTTTGATCACGCTGGCCCACAACAATACATAAACCATTCATTTAATACAATGGACCCCAAATATATTTAAACTTAATTCAATAAAGTCTCCCAAGGATATTGCAGGAAATTGCCACATCAGTCACAAGAATGTTTGCAGGTGTAACTTTCATTTGCACTGAGACACTGTAAGGGGACAAAAACATGGATATTAGTGCATTGCCTGTGTAAAGACTATTTTCACTTACTCATATTAGAAAAGAGATATTTAACTGAGAATGAAACTTTCAAAAAAAAAAAGCAACACCCACTATATTTTATATATAAAAATAGCTATTGTCATACTTTAAGTGGATTATCACATCCTTCTGTGACATTTTTGACCTGTTTAGATTTTGAACACACACACACACACACACACACACACACACACACAAACACTTTTAATAGAATATTGGCTAAGTATCCCTATAAATGTGAATCAATAAAATAAATGAAGAAATCAGTGTGCTGTTGTGAACTGACTATAAGAATCCAGAGCAAACCTGCATGTATATGGCAAAAGAATGTTCCTGCTGAACATGTCTGACAAGACACATGCAAGGATTTTGAAATTTTTGTAGAAGTTATTTCATTATATATATTTATATATAACAAATGTTTAATTGCCTCACATCAGCAGCAATAAAATTGTTTCATTGAAAAGTTCTTTCTGAAGAGAACTGTTAATATATCCAGCAAACTGAGCAAATAAACTGGTAATACATCCACCATGATAAAATACACATCTATGATGCTGTAAAATGAAAGTCACTAGAAAATGTAATCCCCGAGCAGCAATGCAAGGTGGGACCAATTTTAAGTAGACGAGGACATTTTTCCTCTCAGACCCATAGTAAACATACAGAGTTGCATAGTTAGTATAACTTCATTATAATTCCATTTCAGGAATCTAGAGATATTGCCTCTCAGCCCTGGTTTATGAATGATAATACCAGGATTATTGACACCTCTGAGTGCATAGTATTCTGTAAGTGGTAGAGGGACATGTATGATACATTCTGTCTAAATAATTATATAGAAAACTGCCCTTTCTCCACACACTGCCCCCAAAACTGAGATCACCTGAGATTCAAATGTCAGGGTAATAGCCAGGCATTCTCAGTAGACTTTGGAATTCACCTCCTCTGCTGGTCCAAAAGCGCCTGAGATTGACTTAAAAGCACTGAAAAAGGTTCAGCTCTTAAAGGCAGGCAATATGCCGAGACCTGCAACTCCCACTGAAGTTAATGAAGCAAATATTTTTGCATATACTGTATATGTTTTTTGTGTAATTCTACACTCACCCATTGAGTAAGGATTACTTACACCTTTATACAGCTCCTCAGTGCCTAAGTTAGACCATGTGAGTCTCACATAAGCAGAGCAAATGTGAGCAGATCTAAGATGGCCTAGTTGAGCACAAGGGAGTTGGAATAAAAGGACACCTATGTCACTGCAAAGATGTCTGACATGCATCACCTCTGAATATGACCCACCATATTGACTCTGATGTACTGGTATCTAACTCATAACTGCTTCAAAGGCTACCATTTTCTGTGTATAATATGTATTCCGACTGTGAAATGCAAATTATTTGGCTTTGAGGGTGAGTCTTATGGAGAATTGACCCTACATCATGTAGTGATTTAAACTTCATTTCAACAATTCAGTAAAGTTATTTTAGCCACCCGAAGCTTTATAGGAATCAGCTCAATTGGAGGTCAGCACTCTGTCACATTCTATTGCTTCATCACCAGAACATATGCATTTCAATCCTGTCAAAGGCAGGGTTTGTCAGAAACACCTCTTTCTTTTTGTGGTTTTCGAGCTGCCTAGCCAATTCAAATTTCTTTTTGGAATGGGGTCACTGCTGGGTTTTAAGCGGGATGTGAAAAGACTGGTTGATTGCTAACTCACTCCGAAATTTGGTGCAAGTGCATTATAAATGCATCAGAACATCAGAAGCACCATTATGACCAGGGTTTTTCTCCTCTCTTAGCGCAGATGAATAGGAATTCTGTAAGGAGGACAACCTTCAGCATCAGATAAAGCTTAAATACTTGTGTACATAATAAGATATACCAAAGAATTTAATTTGATCAATATAAATACCAATAAAGAAAATCAACATCTCTGTCTTCACTGTTCATTGAGAGTGAATAAAATAACTCCTACAAAAACATTATCAGCAGCTGACCTCATTTAAAAAAAAATCATCTTGCAATCACAAAGGTGGTTTGTTTATTTAGGAGCAATATTACTTGCATTTAAATAGATGAGGAATTTTGTTTCTTATTATCCCAATGTTTGTTTTATATAGCCAGCTGCAGCACTTCAACAGTGAACAACAGTAGCTTAAGTAATTATGGCTTCTACCAAATTGCCCAAAATCAGCGGTTCAGGATGATTAATTTTACAGAAATTAATTGAAGCCCTTGCTTTTTATTTGTGTTATAGAACTAGAATGTATTTTCTTCAGTTCAGCATAGGTTTTCATGTTCGTTTAGTCTCTGATCCTCTGACTGGGAACAAGTTCCAGTTACCCTGGCAAACATCATAACTGCCCCATCCAGTTTAATTTCCCCTTGTTTCCCTGAAAGGCTGTGAATTTGTAAAACACATTTCTCCCATGGAAAACAATTACTGTAAAAATGGTTTCTAAATGGGGACACAGCTAGCTGATCTACCAAAATGCACTACTGAAATCAAAGTAAAATATGACTTGAAGTGAAGGGGATGACAATTTGCCTTACACTTAGCTCAGTACCCACAGAAAGTGGACAGTTATAACTGGATGCAACATCTCTGATGTTAACAGGGCTGCACTGAGGTGTCTGGGGGCCAAGGGCAAAATCTGAAGCTGAGGTCCTTCATCCTTCCAAAAAATTATCAGCTAGGGGAGACCCAGTGCAGGAAAAGGCGTTGGGAAAGCAAGTCCATCCCGCTTTCACTCTGCAGTGGCAGGTTCTGTCCAGCAGGGCTGGGCACAGCTGGGCACATGCTCCAGGCATGACTTGGTGTACGGGGTCACAGCAACACTCAGGTTTCATCCAGTCACCCCTCCATCATGACAGAGGGGCAGCCAGGCCAAATTTGAGTGAGTGATGTTGCAAGCTGGTACATGGGGTCTCAGTGCCACTAAGGTGTACACCGGGTCACAACATCACTCACTCACATTTTGCCCAGCTACCATTCTATCATGATGGAGGGTAAGCCAGACCAAACTTGAGTGGCACTACAACCCCAGGCACCAAGTTACGATACCACTCTGTTTGGGTGTCCTCTCAAATGGGGACCCCAGAAAAACCGCCCCTTTTGCCCCCTCTCTTGGTGGCCATGAAAGTTAAATTAATTTTGTGACCATGATTTCAATGATACTTTAAATATGCTCTAAACTAGGTATGAAATATTTGTCTTTTAAAATACGGAAAAAGTGCTATTAGTATATTTATATTATGATAGGACCCTGAAGCTCTGGATTGGGATCCAAGCCCCACTGTGGTAAGGAGCTGTGGAGGAGGTACAATCCCCACTCCAAAAAGCTTACCGTTTGATTGGGGGGAAGGGAGAATAATACTCCTATCATGGAAGTGAGGTTTCCAGGGGAGATGTCTGGGGATTGGTCCTGCTGTGAGCAGGGAGTTGGACTAGATGATCTCTTGAGGTCCCTTCCAACCCTGATATTCTATGATTCTATGATTTTTTTTTATGTGGGGGGTGAGCAAACTATACGAGATACTATACTAACAAGCAACCTGACTGAGAGGCAGTATAGTCTAGTAGATAGGGTTTGAGGCTTGGAGTCAGGAGATAGGAATTCTCAGTGCTGCCACTGAACTGTGTCGAAGTGCAAGTCACTTCATATCATGGCGACTCTTTTTATCCTTCCACCCTGTCTTAGATTGTAAACTCCTCAAGGGAGGGACGATCTTTCACTATGTGCTTGTATATTACCTAGCACAATTGCCTGCTGAACACTCCTGGAATACAAATAATAATAGTCTAATCTTTGCCTAAAATCTGAGCTGAACTGAACCAAACAAAATACTTTGATGATCAAAAATAATTGGATAACTTCTCCTGACTCTCTTTTTTTCATTTTCATATACCCCTAGTTTCCAAGCTCAGTATGCGACCAGAAGCATAATGCCAAAATATTACAGGAAAGGCTATCTCACTGATTTCCAGAACAGTTTTGCATACCAAAGTAATTCAGATAATTATCTGAATTTTGGGGTATCTAATTGCTTATCTGAACTGAAGTGAACTTCTGAACCTTTGGAGGTTTGCCTATAATTAGCTGAGAGTGACAGAGCAAATCGAAAATAACTTTCACGTACAATATCCCTGGAGTTAATAGCATTTTCAGGAATGGTTTTTAGGTATTAAATGCAGCTTCGAAAAGCTGTTTCTTCAAAGACTTTTACTACTTCATAAAAGATGGTGGATAGTACTCATTTTAAAAATGTTTTCCTTCCAAATGCAAAATGTTACACTGTAAGCACTCCCACAAAGCTAAGGTTAAATAATGTTATGGTTCAGCTTTCCTAAATGAACAAAGGACATAAAATTAAGAGCTAAAATGAGGGTAGAAAAGTAATGCATACCTCATGTGGTAAGATTGCCACTGCTCTGGGACTTTCTGCTAAGGTTAATGTCCAGAGAAAAAAATATCATTCCAAAGCCTTTAAGTAAGGTGAAGTTAAGGTCAATCTCTTCAGGGTAAAAATTCATGCAAAACCATTGCGGGTAGCAAAACACAGCCATTAAAAAGTTAGGAAATTCAAGGTTAAGAAACTCAAACATTTGAATCTGCAAATTCACAGGTTAGGTACCACTGCCTTGACTCTACTACTGATGTACATCTGGGGACAAATGTTCCTAAAATGCTCTTGAGGTCTGTAGGATGGGAAGCCCCTCTGCCATGTGTTATGTCCTAGGGGCATCTGGTGTAGGAAGCAATCACTTGAGGCCAGAGAGCAGACAGCTAACCAAAACCTCCATTTTATTTACAGAAACAGAGAGCTCACTCAGCCGGTTGAAACCGGCTGAGCTATCCCTTAATAGTCTAACTCAGTTGCCATAGTAACAAAACCCATGACAACCAAATACACAACACCATGAATCTTAAAATGTGCACAGGATCAGGACTTTGCCTGGATAGGTCCATCAACTCTCAGGAAAGCCATATAAGATTAACTGGGGAAGGATGTCCTTCAACTCTTCACTCCCCGAAAACCTCAAGGGGCTCCACCCTGAAAAGCTGTGTGCCTGTGGAGGCTTGTGGCCACAACTCTCATGCAAACCTTAAAAGGCACCTCAGGGGTTTCCTAAACCCCATCCCTCCCATGAGCTATAGGAGGCTTGTTGAAGCCTCTAGTCTATTCTGTCAGCCCCAGCTCCACCCTTAAGAATCGGGTGGGTTCCCCCTCATTCTTGAAAGCCTTAAGAGACTTGCCAGGACCCCTCCCCATCCAGCTGCTGAAGATGTTAAATATTCTGCAAAGAATTTAAGGATATTTTTAGAGGCCAATCAAAAGTCTCTCTTCTCATATGTCACAGGAGGCTTGTTTGTCCCCATCAAGCCAAAATAGTTTTTTTCAGCTCCCAAAACACTTTTTTAAGCTTGCTGGAGAGAAGGATGACCATATTTAGGTTTGTTAGTATCTGTGAAGCCTAACAAAGGTCTGGGTGGTAGTGGTATTGCCTGGAAGAAAGTGGGTTTTTTTTAGCTGGAGTCATGAGGACCCTCCATAGGCTCATAAAAGCAGGCCCAAATCAGCCTTTTATGGTCTGCAGCAGAGGCAGCATGCACCTTAATCTGTTTCTCTCATGAATCCCCTTCTTCAATCTGCTGCTACCACCTCTCTTTCTTCATTGTCCCTTGGCTCTTGGTCCCTTTTCTTCACTGATCCCCATCTCACTCTGTTGGCAACCTCTGTGACCCTCCATAACCCCTTCTCCAGTGACCTCAAGCTTCATGCCAACCTCTCACTTTCAGGAGAAATACTGAGGTCTGTCAGAAGTGGCACCTTAACGGTTCAAAGGGAAAGGAGGGAGTGGATAGAGGTGGAAAACTCTTTTTTCTGTGACAAAGCCATCTAGTGACCATTTTATACTCTGAGGTCTATCCATGAAGAAAAAGGCTAAAACCGTTTTTTTCTGTAAAGAAATCTTATACACCCAGTAGACATTAAGTGATCCATTATAAGTCTGTTGGACCTTCAAGTTATCCTCAAGCTACTATTAATGATCTTAACTTTTAAAATTTTAATGTAAGCCATTACTCTTTGGCCTTGTTTCACTACATCTCAATTAGATGAGTTTAGTAAATTAAGCTTTATCTTTTCCCTCCTATTCAGATTTTGTGAAGCGGGGGACACAGAAGACTTTTTTACGCTTGGTAAACAACTGTATTTTGTCATAAGCCAGGAACCCCTTTTGTAATTGCAATTAAATTTTGAAGAAAAATTCTAACCCAGCCTCAGACCTATTTTTTTTTTACAGTATAAAATGGAAGGTTGTGCACTTAGACATTGGTTCTCAACCTATTTGTCATTGTGGGCCACATAAGAACGGCTATACTGGGTCAGATCAGTGGTCTATCTAGACCAGTATCCTGTCTAGTATACCAATGCCAGGTGCCCCAGAGGGAATGAACAGAACAGGTAATCATCAAGTGATCCCTTGTCACCCATATGCAGCTCTCTATGGGTTATGTGGGCCGCATCCACACAATATATAATACCAATGCCAATGATATATAATACTGGGGTGGGGTGAATCAATCAGTTTCTGTACAATACTTAGGATTGTTCTGGACTGTTGATCACTGCAAGGTAATTGTGAATCCCAGTGCTTAAAGTGGAAAAAGCATGTATGTGAGTGTGTGTGTATACCCCTCAATGACATGACTCCATTTTTAATTCTTTTTTGCAGGGACTGTGACTCCTTGTGACTCTGCCCTTTTTAAGCCTTGCTTGAGCTGGGCCCACAAAAAAGCTGCAGTGTGTCCTCCTCCAGGTTGCTGTGCTATAGTGCATGGGGCAGTGTGCATGGCATGTGGCACACAGCAGCTCTGTGCCCTGGGCACCTCTCCCCTGAATCTCATCTGAGGAGGGGGCAGAACCCTGGTGGAGGTTGCCCAGCTACTGTCTCTGTGGGTGGGTGGGCCGGCCCTGACCTCTGGCTGGAGGTAGGGAGTATGAAGGGGATACATCTGGGATAGAAGGAGTTGCTCCAAGCCCAACTCAGTGCAGTGGGCACCAGGAGCGTGCCCTGAGCCCCATTTGGGGCTCAACACTGGGGCACTGTCCAGACCAGAGAGGGTCACTGCTTTGGAGAGCATTAGAGCCCTGTAGCAGAGATTGCACAGGAGGGGAAGTGGGCTCCTCCACCACCCTGCAATGGCTGTCCTGTCGGACACATGTCCCTCCATGCCTGCTCCAGACAGTCAGGGGAAGGAGTGATCCCACCCACAGAGTCCTGGGGGGCCCTAGCTGGGTAGGCCTCCATGGGACAAATTTCAACCCCGGCACCAGCTGTTGCTTATAAATAATGTCTTATAGGGCAACCCTCTGTTCTGGCTGTGAGCTCCAGGTCCGGACATGGCCAGCAAGGGACAGGCAGGTGGGCATGCTCATGTCTCTCAGAGGTGACACGCAGCTGTGGCTAGTGGGAGGAACAAATGAAAGGTTCTGGGGGTCCTATGTCCCCCCCCATTTCTCCCAACACCTCTGGCATGGATGCCCAGGAGCGAGGAGGCAGCGCTCCCCCTGGCAGTGGCGCTCTCTGTATACGTGCAGCCCGGAGAGGAAGCAGCAGGCTGCCATCGTAGTGCAGGCTGTGCTCCTCCGCTGCCACAGGGGGCTGCTTCACCTTCCCAGCTAGCAGGGAGTGCTCCAGCCGGGCTCTGCAGCGCTGTGTCCCCTTCAGCTGTCTTCAGTCCCGCCAGGGAGGGAGGCAATTGGTTTAGCAATCTGATTTTTTTTTTTAGCACACAGCTGGGCTGCAAGCGGCCTCCAGGCCCTGGGTTAAGAACTACTGACTTAGATACTAAGAGCAAGAATTCTGGCTATAAGTTGAAGGCTCATGTGTTGGAAAAGAGAAAGAAGGAATTTTCCGTATTAGCTCATCACAGGATGACTATAAGTCAGTGTGAGATGGCTGTGAAAACGTCAAATGTAGTCCTAGGATGTATCAAGTGAGGTATTGCCAGCAGAGATACAGAAGTACTAATGCCATTGTATGAGGCACTGGTAAAACTCTCTGGAATTCTGTGTGCAATTCTGGTCACCCATGTTCAAGAAAGATGAATTCAAACTGGAACGGGGCAGAGAAGGGCTACTGGAACAATCAGGTGATTGGACAGCCTGTTTTATGAAAGTAGTTTAAAAGAACTTGGTGTGTTTTGCCTGGCAAAATGAAGGCTGAGAGGGGATATGATTGCTCTACAAATATATGGGGGAAGGTAAACACCAGGGCCGCAGAAGAACTACTTAAGATAAAAGACAATGTTGGCACAATAACAAATGGGTATAAACTGAGCACAAGTAGATTTAGGATGGAAATTAGGAAATGGTTTCTATCGATCCAAGGAGTGAGTTTCTGGAATATCCTTCCATAAGAGTAATGGAGGCAAACAACCTAACTAACTTCAAGATGGAGTTTGATAAGTTTAAGAACAGGATTATATGAGGGGATTGCCAGTGATAGCAAGGGACTAGACTTGATGACCCAGGAGGTCCCTTCCAGTCCTATGTCCTAACAATAAAATATCATAATACAGAAAACAACACACATACAGAAAAGTGACTAAAGAGTTATATACATTTACAGTGTCTTGTTACCTAAGACTGACTTCTCTTATCTGACTTTTCCATGCTTAAACTTCAGCTATATCTAAACTTCAAGTATATTTAACCTATATGTCTTCAGTGGACACACTAACACAAAGTTATATACCTAAATCAGAATGTTCAAAATTGCTTATCCAAATTCGAAAGCCATTTTTTTTTCTAAATCTGATTTTGAGACCTGAAATGTGGCTTGGCTTTAAAAAGAACTATATACTTCAGTTCTGGATGCTAACTGTGTTTTGTATTAGTCCATCATTTCCCTTTCTTTGGCTTTTGTCAAATGATGTCTTATACATTCTGTTGTGCTGAATTGCTGTGTACTCTTTTTTGTATCAAGTATCAGAGGGATAGTCTTGTTAGTCTGGATCTGTAAAAGCAGCAAAGAGTCCTGTGGCACCTTATAGACTAACAGACGTATTGGAGCATGAGCTTTCATGGGTGAATACATGCATCCAACAAAGTGGGTATTCACCCACTGAAGCTCATGCTTCAATACGTCTGTTAGTCTATAAGGTGCCACAGGACTCTTTGCTGCTTTTCTGTATAATCATTTTCCCCCCAGAGCACTGGGGTCAGAGCACCTGAACTTCTGTTTTATAGGGACCACATTCCTTCTGAGTTTTACTTTATAGCCAAATTCAATTGCTCTGCCCAGTGCTCTCTGTAAGAGAGCAGAATTTTACTAATAGGATCATTCTGTTAGGTCTATTAAGAGCTATCTAGCTAGATAGAGAAAAGCAGAAAAAATATCCATTCCAACCTGAGTGGGATAGTTTTGCAAGTCAGAACTCTGCAGGAAGACAGTGAGAGTCATGCATCACCAGTGCATTAAGGCTACCAAATACAGGGATTGCTTTCTTCAAATAAGCCACCAAATGTAATTTAAGTTCTGTTAGCTGTGCACTTTGAAAACACTGTAGATAAGTTGATTCAGGCAGAACTGACACAGCTTAAACAGTATCTAGTGTCAGCTCAGTGGAGTGTGGCTGTCTTCCCAGGGTGCAGATGTCAACATAGCAAAGCAATTTATTTCACCCTGTTCATAAATGGCAATTATGTACACTCAAGACAGTAATTTCATGTACCTGATTCCAGGAGGGAGATTAGCAACATGTCCATACTGTTCAGTGCATGCTGTGCAGCTGCTGTGAGCAGTATATCTCCATAATGGCAGCTTGTTTCTTGCTCCCTTTGTCTCCTCCTTCTTCTACTCTTTCTTTGTGGATTTTCACACTCTACTCTTTACACCTGCAATTCCTTCCCCTTCCTGTGCACAAAGCATCATCATGTTCCTCTAAACCTCTTCTCTTCTCACTGTGGTTCCCATTAACTCCTGATCCTTCCAACTTGCCCTAACTCAGTCTCATTTTTAAATATAATATTTACTTGAAATGTGAATTATGTTATTCCATGTTTTCACCATAGCTCTTTTCATTATTCCATTCATTGTCCTTGCTTAGGTTTGTCTCATGTATTTGTAAGCTCTTCATAACACAAACAGTGCTCTTTTTGCATCTCCTGCTGGAGATGGCCCTTCTCTTCTTAAGGATTATCTATTCCAAGTGGGAAAAGCACATATTCTTTCACAAGCAAATATTGAAATATGACCATGTTCCCAAGGACAAGCAGGACCAGTGATGCTTCCAACCATTGATACAATAATAGAATCCCTCACTAAGCATATTGTCATTCCAT
This sequence comes from Mauremys mutica, assembly GCF_020497125.1. Classification (NCBI taxonomy): domain Eukaryota; kingdom Metazoa; phylum Chordata; order Testudines; family Geoemydidae; genus Mauremys; species Mauremys mutica. Next base: position 96,992,361 of record NC_059076.1, on the reverse strand, counting down.
CTGAAGATGATAGACAAGCACTTAGAGCGGTCTCATTGAAAGAACTACAAGGCCCCCACTGTAGATTTGCAGGCATATATCTCCATATCTTTAGCTGCTGCCATCTTCACATGGATCAACTTCCTAAATGAACCTGTCAAAAGCAAACTATGTTGACAATAGTTAGAAGCTTTCAGCCCAGCAAAAACTTCTACTAGTGCAGAATGCAGCAGCACATATCCTCTGCAAAATAGGCAACCATGAGAACATCAGGCTGTCCCCCGCTCCCTAGACAGGTTAGAAGACTGTCATATTCAGGGTGTCAGTTCTTATTATCAAGATACACAATGGTTGGGTCCAGGACACCTAAAAGATAAACTAAAACTCTGGGATTAGGACCACATCTCACGTACAATGGAACTGTTCAACACAAGGCTAAAGCTCATCTGTGTAGGTCACAGCTTTTTCAGGGGCTGGTCCAAGACTGTACTGGAATGAACTCTGAAGGATCTAAGAACCACACAAACCTACCTACCTTCCAAGTTAAAGGTGCACTCTTTTGACTTTGACCATACTCATATAAACACATGAAACACTGTATATAACATATTTATTTGAAATAATAATAATAATAATTAATAATACAGTACATTCAAAGTTTGTCGCCTGTAGCCTTGTCTTCCTCGTCTTAGGAACAAACACTAGTCACATTGCTTAAGTGAACTTCTAGAAGGCACTCTGGTACTACAGAGCTGTATAAAACTTTAATAGAATAAACTAGTTCTGTGCAGCTTCTTACTGTATCTTAACAATATATTGACATGAGATTCTCCACCAGGTCAATGGCTTCCAAGAGAAGATAGTGTTGGTTGAGAACCTGGAAAGACCATAGTCACCTCACCTCTGGAGGTTATCAGTAAGGAGGATGAGGTAGACGAGTCTTTCTGCGGGCAACTAATAGACCATTCTAAATCACAGGCCCTGGTTCCCATGGGGGACTTTAATCACCCTGATATCTGCTGGGAGAGCAATACAGCAGTGCACAGACAATCCAGGAAGATTTTCAAGAATGTTGGGGACAACTTCCTGGTGCAGGTGCTGGAGGAACAAACTAAGGGCCGTGCTCCTCTTGACCTGCTGCTCACAAACAGGGAAGAATTGGTAGGGAAGTAGAAGTGGGTAGCAAACTGGGCAGCAGTGACAATGAGATGGTCAAGTTCAGGATCCTGACAAAAGGAAGAAAGGAGAGCAGGAGAATATGGACTTCAGAAAAGCAGACTTTGACTCACTTGGAGTTGCAGCTAGCAAGGGATGTGAAGGGTAACAAGAAGGGTTTCTACAGGTATGTTATCAACAAGAAGGTCAGGAAAAGTGTGGGACCCTTACTGAATGGGGGAGGCAACCTAGTGACAGATGATGTGGAAAAAGCTGAAGTACTCAATGCTTTTTTTTGCCCCAGTTTTCACAGACAAGGTCAGCTTCCAGAGTGCTGCACTGGGCAGCACAGTACGGGGAGGAGGTGAGCAGCCCTCAGTGGTGAAAGAACAGGTTAAGGATTATTTAGAAAAGCTGGACATTCACAAGTCCATGGGTCCGGATCTAATGTGTTCGAGGGTGCTCAGGAAATTGGCTGATGTGATTGCAGAGCCATTGGCCATTATCTTTGAAAACTCGTGGTGATCGGGAGAGGTCCCAGATGATTGGAAAAAGGCAAATATAGTGCCCATCTTTAAAAAAGGGAAGAAGGAGAATCTGGGGAACTACAGACCAGTCAGCTTCACCTCGCCCCTGGAAAAATCATGGAGTCATGGGTCAACAAGGAATCCATTTGAAGCACTTGGAGGAGAGGAAGGTGATCAGGAACAATCAACATGGATTCACCAAGGGGAAGTCATGCCTGACCAACCTGATTGCCTTCTATGATGAGATAACTGGCTCTGTGGATATGGGGAAAGCGGTGGACGTGATATATCTTGACTTTAGCAAAGCTTTTGATATGGTCTCCCACAGCATTCTTGCCAGTAAGTTAAAAAAGTATGGATTGGATGAATGGACTATACGGTGGATAGAAACCTGGCTAGATCGTTGGGCTCAATAGGTAGTGATCAATGGCTCGATGCCTAGTTGGCAGCCGGTATCAAGCAGAGCGCTCTAGAGGTTAGTCCTGGGGCTGGTTTTGTTCAACATCTTCATTAATGATCTGGATGATGGGATTAATTGCACCCTCAGCAAGTTCGTGGGTGACACTAAGGTGGGGGGAGAGGTAGATATGCTGAAGGGTAGGGATAGGGTCCAGAGTGACCTAGACAAATTGGAGGATTGGGCCAAAAGTAATCTGAGGAGGTTCAACAAAGACAAGAGCAGAGTCCTGCACTTAGGACGGAAGAATCCCATGCATTACTACAGGTTGGGGACCAACTGGCTAGGCGGCAGTTCTGCAGAAAAGGCCCTGGGGATTACAGTGGACGAGAAGCTGGATATGAGTCAACAGTGTACCCTTGTTGCCAAGAAGGCTAGCAGCATATTGGGCTGCATTAGTAGCATCATTGCCACCAGATTAAGAGAAGTGATTATTCGCCTCTATTCGGCCCTGGTGAGTCCACATCTGGAGTATTGGGTCCACTTTTGCTCCCCACACTACAGAAAGGATGTGGACAAACTGGAGAAAGTCCAGCAGAGGGCAAAGAAAATGATTAGGTGGCTGGGGCACATGACTTAAAAGGAGAGGCTGAGGGAACTGGGTTTATTTAGTCCGCAGAAGAGAAGAGTGAGAGAGGATTTGATAGCAGCCTTCAACTACCTGAAGCAGGGTTCCATAGAGGATGGAGCTAGGCTGTTCTCAGTGGTGGCAGTGACAGAACAAGGAGCAATGGTCTCGAGTTTCAGTGCGGAGAGGTCTAGGTTGAATATTAGGAAAAACTATTTTACTAGGAGGGACTGGAATGGGTTACCTAGGGAGATGGTGGAATCTGTATCCTTAGAGGTTTTTAAGTCCCAGCTTGACAAAGCCCTGGCTGAGATGATTTAGTTGGGGGTTAGTCCTTAGAGAGACAAGATGTGAGAGGTAATATATTTTACTGGACCAACTTCTGTTGGACCAAGCTGTGTGGCTCAAAAGCTTGTCTCTCTCACCAACAGAAGTTGGTCCAATAAAAGTTACCTCACCCACCTTGCTTCTAGAATACTAGAAGTGTGACTTATGTGTAGCTATCACCACAACACTAAGAACTCGAAAGTGTTACTAGTTGCTAAGTTCTATTCTCACTTTAAAAAAAACCTTCATTTGCTTTAATTAAGATTTTGCTGCCTTTGTGATGTTGGGGAGAATTTGTTTTTAAATGAAGAATATTTCCTCAGTGAGTAGGCTTTTCTCAAGGTCTTGTGGATCAACAAACAAAGCAGGTATTTTTCCTTATGCTTTCTCTGTCTGCTGAAATTAAAGTAATTAAACTAGAATAAAATACTATGGTTTCTGTATTTGGGGAATAATTTATTATTACCTTAAAGCTATTTTACTCAGTCCAAAAGGCTCCCTTGAGAATTTATTGTTTTGAATCTTGCTGGTTGATTACTAATTTTTGCTATGATAATGGTCCATCATGCTGGCAGTGAGGGGAATCTCCCAAGATCATCTTTATTTCATATTTTATTGTTAAGTATTTTAAAATAGTTTTTACGGGGATTATTTTTAACATCTGGTCTTTCTTGTTTCTAAAGGCAAACATTTTATTGTACTAGATAGGAAGAAAGACAAAATGGAAGGGATGTGATCTAATTAGACCATAACTTTATTAACTTAACTCATCTGGGAAGTATTCTACAATACCTTGTACAGTGATGCCCATGATTCTTTCCTTAACCATTTCCACGTAGGGTGCCATCAGTCCTTCACCATTCCAAACTTATTCCCCAGGCTGCTGCTGGGACCCATCACCTTCCCCTCGTCTGAGGATTAAGGCAGTGGAGAAAGGGGGTTGCCTTCTCCTTGTGACAGACAGTGGGAACCCCAACCCCATTCCTCACCTTTAGGTGATGCCTTCCCCAAAGTTCATGCCAAATCTTGGTATGAGGTAACTGAACCTCTGATGGAACAAATACCTCCGATGGAACAAATACAAGACACCGGCCACTAGGAGGCAGGGGTGGCTCTAGCAATTGCGCCGCCCCAAGGAGGGCGGCACGCCGTGGGGGGGCGCTCTGGCGGTCGCCAGTCCCACGGCTCCGGTGGACCTCCTGCAGACATGCCTGCGGAGGGTCCACCGGAACCACCGGACGACCGGACCCTCCACAGGCACGCCTGCGGGAGGTCCACCGGAGCCGCCTGCCGCCCTCCCGGCAGCATGCCGCCCCAAGCGCGCGTCTAGAGCCGGCCCTGCAAGGAGGTGCCTGAGATTATCTTGGCTGCCTCCACACCACCCCCATCTGGGTTCCCTGATAGTTAACAAGTTGCTCCCTAACTTGGCCAAAAACGTATCTGCTTCCCATCAGACAAGTGTACACATCTTCCCCAAATAATTCAGGTGTCAAATAAAATTTCAAACAAATTTAGCCACCTCATAAATCAATCTGCATACTGTCTTCTAGTCTGACATTATCCTGGACCTTCAGAGGTTAAGCACAGTCATGACAGTCTATGGGTTTGGCCTGTGAAAATAATTTGACTCTCATAATTAAAACCATCAAACTAAAGACCAAGGTATATAGGGAGTAGCCAGGAAACTGTTTTATGGGATCCTAGCTCATAATTTGCAAACCCTCTCATACTTATAATAAGGCAAAGGAAGAAGAGAGAGATCATTATTCTAGGCATTTCCCATCATTCACTAAGGCTCAGATCCACAACAGAATTTATGCTAACTTTCACTTGATGAACCCGATTCCAAAATTTAGGCACTACTGAGATCCTCAACCCCCCTGCTAAGTTGCAGCCTAATTTCAAGAGGCAGGTATAAAGAAGCCTGCATACACATTGACCAAACAGACTCACTGCACTGTGCAGTTCTGTCCCTGGGCTCCTTTGTACCTGGTCCCTTGAGCGAGTCCCTATTCAACTGCTGGCAGCTCCAGCTCCCCCTCCACCTCAGGTTCCTCCAGCTCCTCCGGATACTCGGCGGTGGGCAGCCCTGGCAGCCCCTGTCCTTCCTCCAGGTCAGGTTTCTTTTGGTCCAGGACCTGAAGGGTCTGAAGGGAGCAGCCAATGATCTGTCTCCCTCCCTGGTGCTGCCCTGACTGGGCTAAGGGCCCCACCCTTTGTACTTCCTGTTCCACCCCTCCCCTTCTGGGGGGTGGAGTAAGCTTGGTCTGGCCCTGCCCCCTCAGGCTGAGAGAGTGGCTCTTTACCCTCAGGTTCGGAGGGAAACCACCCTGGCTCCCTACACTGCCCAAGAAGGAATACTGAAGAAGAGGATCTTGGTGTTATAGTGGATCAAAAACTAAATATGAGTCAACAATGTAATATTGTTGCAAAAAAAGCAAACATCATTCTGGGATGGATTAGTAGGAGCAAGATAAGAGAAGTAATTCTTCCCCTCTACTCAGAACTGATAAGGCCTCAACTGGAGTATTGTGTCCAGTTCTGGGTACCACACTTTGGGAAAGATGTGGATAAATTGGAGAAAGTCCAGGGGAAAGCAACAAAAATGATTAAAGGTCTAGAAAATGTGACCTATGAGGAAAGATGGAAAAAATGGGTTTGTTTAGTCTGGAGAAGAGAAGACTGAGGGGGCCACAATAACACTCTTCAAGTACATAAAAGTGTGTTATAAAGAAGAGGGTGATAAATAGTTCTCCTTAATAATTGAAGACAGGACAGCAAGGGAGATTTAATTTAGACATTAAGAACAACTTCCTAACTGTAAGGATAGTTAATCACTGCAATAAATTACCTAGGGAGGTTGTGGAATCTCCGTCACTGGAGGTTTTTAAGAACAGGTTTGACAGGGATGGTCTAGATAATATTTAATCCTGCCTCAGTGCAGGGGACTGGAACTAGAAGTCCCTGTCAGCCCTACATGTCTATGATTCTATATAACTGGCAAATCTAGTTTGTTAGATTTCAGCTTTAAACTCTATTTGGCACCTCAGCAAATTCATAAATTGATTCCCTTTTATTCTTACATAATTCACCACCAGCTCAGATGATGCTTCCCCCTCTTTCCAGACACCTACCGTAATCTGAGAGGGCTAGGGAAGATTTAGACAAAGGACAGTGTTTTCCTCAGCCAAAGACCCCATGTCCTTGAGGTTGTGGGGGGTGGGTCTGGATTCTATATCTTCTCAATCTCTGAAGCAGGTGTTGCTTACAGCTCCTTGAGGCATTCTGACCATTAAAACTGACACTAAATATGAGTTACAGTGCTGATCTAAAAATATTTCTCTTCTATACTGTAGACTGTTACCCATGTGAAGCTGTGTTAATCAAATATTGTAGAGAATATTTGAAACCCAGTTTTCTTCCTCTCTAAAGTTCAATCAAGTTAAGTGAGCTGCTGTGCAAACACAGTGCCACCTGAGGCTGATTTACTCTTTTACAAACTGCTTCATACTTGTTTTTGTAATATTTTCCCTTGGCATTGCCTATTGATTAAAGCCTAAACTAAGAATGAGTGAAAGGATGATACCCTGGAAATCAAGATAAAGGGGAAGAATACCCCTAACTATTGGAAATAAAATTAACACAACCTGAAAGAGAAAAGAAATGCTAGGGACTGAATCATATAGCTTGTCTACCCTCTCCCAGAGGTTGGACTAGTGTTATAGCGGAAGTGTAACATTGACAGACCATGGTCATCGGTGATCAGGATTGAACCTGGGGCTTCTGGAGCTTAGTGCATCAGCATCTACTGCATGAGCTAAAAGCCAATTGGCTCTTAACTCAGGCTGTAGAGCAGACTCATTAATCTTTCTGTGTGTGTTTCTCTCTCTCTTTAGGTGGTCTTGGTGCCACTAGCTGGGATAGAACACCACACCCAAGAGGCATGTGTGTTACATACTTCCCCTAGCTGAAGAAACATGTCCTGAGCTTCAGAGACTTCCCAGTTCAAATCCCAGACAAGCCCCCACTTATAACACCAATAGACCCCAATTGGCAGTGGGTGGGATTGAACATGGTACCTCAGTGCATAAGCCTCTACTGCACAAGCTAAAAGCCATGTCTCCCTCTCTGGGACAGGACAGAACACTACACCCAGGAGATGTGTAGGTTACAGAAGCATGCACCAAAGCGCTGCTCTGTAACTCCCCTGTATGGATGCTGTGGCTGCAAACTAAAAGATTCCCAGTTCACATTAATGTAGTACTCTTCAAACAGGAGTACATACATGTGAACTAAGAACTTTTTAGTTCATGCCTACAGTGTCCACATGGGTAAATTACAGCACGGAATTTTGATGCTACTACTATTCACACCCCGGTAGTCCGAACTGCAGTTTACACATAGCCTTAGGTAGTCTAATTTTGCTTGAAATCTGTTGAACCCCACAAGATACTGGATTAGATAAAACAAGCTTATTAATGACACAGAGAACGATTTTAAGGAGTACCAGGAATGAGTCATTAGAGATGGTTAAAAGAAAAATAAAGATGAAATGCTTTCTAGAGCCTAATTTAGCAAACTATATAAGGATAAGGAAAAGTTTTTTACTTATTCCCATAATACAAGAACTAGGGGGTCACCAAATTAAATTAATAGACAGCAGGTTTAAAACAAATAAAAGGAAGTTCTTCTTCACACAGCGCACAGTCAACTTGTGGAAATCCTTACCTGAGGAGGTTGTGAAGGCTAGGACTATAATAGCATTTAAAAGATAACTGGATAAATTCATGGTGGTTAAGTCTATAAATGGCTATTAGCCAGGATGGGTACGGAATGGTGTCCCTAGCCTCTGTTCGTCAGAGGATGGAGATGGATGGCAGGAGAGAGATCACTTGATCATTGCCTGTTAGGTTCACTCCCTCTGGGGCACCTGGCATTGGCCACTGTTGGTAGACAGATACTGGGCTAGATGGACCTTTGGTCTGACCCGGTACAGCCGTTCTTATGATCTTATGTTCTTATATTAGTTTTAAAGCACAGTTTCTCACCACATGCTTCCAACATAATTACTGACCAAACTCTTCAGGTCAGGACCCCTCCCACAGAGTCCAATAGCTACTTCTTTTGTCTTCTCAGGTGCAGAGACTGAGATGGACAGAGAAAGAGAGGTGTGGTCATGCTGCAGTATAGCTCAGGCTGGTGGGAGCCAGAATGTGACCCAAGTATGTCTGGCAGGCTGCAGATACACACAGACACTCAAGGTGTGACTTGCATGCTGGAAGGCAGTTTGTGAATGGCCCAGGTAGAAGCTACTACAGCAAGGTATTGAAAGGCACCCAAGCTTGTAGGACAGGGCTGACACAGCCCCTCACTGTGTTTGCTCCCCGGTATGTCAAAGTGAGGCAGCAAACAGCGTTTCTACACAGGTTTCTATTTTAACTGAGATTTACACTTTAAGTACTGGAATAGCAGTTTTAAGTGAGTCTCGAGTGTGGTGGCTGGAAATAGTCAAAGAAAGGCAACAGTTTGTTGTTTTCTGTTTGCTTATTTTGGGTAAGGGAAATAGAAATAATAAAGCATAAACATGAGTGCTGAAGCAACTACAAAGTTAGAACCGGTCAGGTTTGAGAGAGAAGAGAAAGACAAAGAACTTGAAAACCAAAGGTGTCAAGCAGAGATGAGAGCCAAGGAGAAAGACGCAGAAAAGCAACAGCTGGAAGTTGCACTCCAGCTAGCCCCGGAAGCTGAGAAGCAGAAAGAGACGACAGAAGCAGCTGCCCACCAGTTCGCCAAGGAGCTGAAAGAGATAGAAGCTCTAGAATAGTATAATCTGGACATGACAGAATAACATGGACAGATCCCACCTTCACCAATCTCTCCCTCCATTCAAGGAACTCTCTGCTGGGACAAGCTGTGCACTGCATACAAGGAAACACACTACTAAAAAAATACCTTGCCACTTGTGAAAGGCTATGTGAGGTTCCTAAGATTCCCGAGGACAAGAAGTCCCCATCCTGATTGCAAAACTCTGATAAAGCTTTACATGATACTAAGAACACGAGCAATACAAAAATCTGAGATAGACGGATGAGTTACTTAGGGAAGGGACTAACAGGAAGAAATGGGTACAATTCATACTTCCCTTAGACATCCACTTTAAAAGTTTCAAATATTGCATAAGAGAAAGACAGCAATGACACAATGGGGAAAGAATCTGCAATGCACACATTGAAATACTGAATATAATGCAAAAAGAAACAAATGTTAGCCCTGTGCAAAAAGGACTAACAAATACTGCAGTCTCCATGGGATGGCATTCAGGTTACTTTATTTTAGTAAAAAAGAAATTGAAGCAGAGAGCACCTGAATAATATAAGCACTTCAGGAATTCAGTTACTCTAATTGGCTGCAAAAACTATAGCAGTTACATATTCTTAAGCAAAGACAACATTTGGGGCCCAATCCATAGCCTATTGAAGTCAATGGTAGTTTTTCTGTTGCCTTAAATGGGCTTTGGATCAGGCCCTAAGTAGGGATATCACTGAGATATACAAAATTCGGAACTAGGTGTGTTAATGTAAGCAGGCACAAACTTAAGCTTAAGAGGGCAGAGTGCTGACAGGGACATGTTGGCACTATGTATTGATATACAGTTAAATATCTGTAAGTATAAAGTACTAACAGAAGCATTAATGTCATAAACAGTAGTTAAAATAATTGTACATATTTGGAGGGAAAACTATTGAGGTACAACAGCTCATTCAAAACAGACATGCATAGTAGGGTCTTCCTGATCCGATCCCTGCTTTTTGGCTTAATTCTGCAAAGATTTAAACCTTGTGCTTAACTTTAAACAGGTAAAGTTTTGACTTCAGTGCCACTACTCATCTGTTTTAAGTTAAGCATGTGCCTCAGTGCTTTGTGGATCGGAGTCATAATACGGAAATGCTTTACCATTTATCTGATTATGACTATGTAGTGTTTATATTATGTTAGCTCCCAGGGATCCAATTAGGATCACTGTGCTTCTGTACTGTACAAAAGACATTGTAAGCTCTTTGGGGCCCAGATGTTCTAAGAGGATCATATTTGAAAAAAATACATTTCCAAAGGAAACTTGTCCCCAAAAAGCATGCAGCTCTTCAGGTTTCCTTCTAATGCAGAACCATTTCCAAAATCTGCTTCTTAGATAAAAGTTAACAGTTCATCTCTTTTTTCCCTTGCTGAGTTCTGCAGTGTGACTCATCTCGTTGTGTTTTCCCACTCCCTTGCTAAAACCTTTTAACGTATAGTGACAGGTGACTGTCCAAGGGTTCTGAGATTAATTTAGTTTGAATAGTCCCCATATAGCCCAAATTCAGATACTATATAAAGCCTATCCAAACCTTTGAAGATCCTTCTTCTTTCTCTGCATCCCATCTTTCTCCCTGATTCCTCCTTTTCCCTTCTACCAACTTCATATTTCTCTTCCCTCAAATTTCACTTCCTTCTCCCAATAATCAAGCATTCCCTTCTCTATTCCTTCACATTTCCATGTGTCTTACCCTTCTTCCACTGACCCTAATCTGAGCTTTCTTCTATTCTTGGTTCCTTTTGCTCCCAATAGGTTTACCCCAGTGCTGCAGTGTTTGAAAATAACTGATAGTCTTAATGTATGCCTTTGGACTCTGTCTGTGCAGTTAGTGCTGTGTGTGGAGGGAAGGGAAGGTACAATACTATACAAGTCTATAGAAAGTTGCCTGTGTGATTCTACTGCTTCACATTTTAGAACAGCTGTAATAGGGAATCTATTTTCCTCTGTTGTTTTGGCTGGACTAGTCAAGAGTTCAAGTCAGAACTTCCTGCAGTTTGGCACCTAGGGATTAGGGTTACCCAAAGCATGATAAGCATCTGCTCGTAATAACATTTGTCAGAAATGTTCTGCTTTCTATTGTGACAAACAATTTTCTGAACTACAATATAAATCTGGGGCAGTAATAAATCCAGCAAAAATATGCAGAAAAATCTTTTTTAAAACATTGTTTTGTGTGTTATCTATTGTGCCATATTAATCATGGCTCTACAAAGCTTTAATGGGGAGGACTCAGATAAGGGAACTAGCATTTTTTTGTGAGAGATGGGAGGCAACCAAACCTTGTGCTCCAACCACAGCATCAGAGGAAAGTGATCCTCTCTTCCCCTCTCCCCCAGATTGCTGCCTCAGTGTGCTGGAAAGCCCAGGTAAAGGCTAGGAATACATGCACTGGGCTCTCCCCCCCGCCCCCGCCCGTGTCTCTTGCACAGCTCTGGCACATCCTGCTCTTGGCCCTGAGACAACTGGAACATTGAATTTCTCAGGGAGAGGTGGTGAGCACTTTATTGATGGAGACATAGGAGCAGGAAAAATAAAACATAGGAAATTTTCTCCCACTGTAAAATCTGTTTCAGTCCTCTTTTGCCCCCAGAAGAGCATTATATTTGTCCATGAATCCCATATTAAAAATAGCTTCCTGAGACGGAAGATATACACTAGATTTAATGGCTGTCTATCAGATTATATCTTCACTTTACTCTTGTCACATTCTCAGTAAGTAACTGTACATGCACAGTCATATTTGCAAAAGTTGCAGCTATAGCCTTATCTGACTCAGATAACTGTGAGTGTTGAGAAGTTCACTGTGCACTATCCCCTGATGTATGGAAAGAAGTAGGGATCCACTGGAAAAATACTATGCAATTATGTAATTGAAGATTTTGGACATGATTTGCCACTTTGCTGCTCAAGTTTTATGCAATAGCAATTCCACTGATTTTAGTGGAGTTACACTTGTATCAAACTGGAGAAACACAGTAATGAATCAGGCCTTGTAACACTCATGCACGTAGGGGTAGAATAAAATTTGCCTGGGGAACCTTAACTTTGGCATTTCCTCACACTTGAGTGTTTCATTTTGCAGCCATGTTATTTTTTAATGATTATAAAACACTTTGTGACTCTTTCTTTGTCCTCTAACATGCTGATATCCTAGTACACAAATCCAGTATATATGTGGGTGGGCTAACATAAATAAATTCTTCTCCCCAAACAAACAAAAAAAAAACAAAAAAAACCAACCAATGGCTGTCTGATTTTGAGCAGAAAAGCCAATAGTCAAAGATATCAACACAGTTGGATCAAATTGCAAGGAATAGTTAGTGGACATGTCTGTGAGTATTTTCCCACTGTTTAATCAGTTCTGTGATACTCACACATTCCTTACTTTCTTACAGTACCTATTTTTAAATGTGCTTGGAACACAGATTAATATTTTGCTGTAGTTAATTATTCCTCAACACCTGGTCATGACCTGGAAATGCCTGTCCTGAGTGGGTTGCAGCTAGATTTGGTCAGAAACATTTGAAATGTCAATGAAAAACTGTTTGCAGAAATTTTCAAAATTTCAACAAAAATGTAAAAGAATGATGTTGTTCTTCACCCTACCATTTTGACCCAGTAAATCAGCCAGCACTCTCATCAACATAATTAACAAATTGTACTGAGTGACCTAAATACTTTATTGTATTTATAACCATTTCTATAGTGGCTCTTGTGCCATCCTTTTTAAACCATTCAGGCCTTATCCAGTGTCTGTGGTGGCCATTCCTACTGACCTTTTGTAGGACAGCAAATTGTGGACACTGCTCCATATTCCAAAGGGAGTGTTTTTTCCCTTCCCCTCTGTTGCAGACAATGAGTCAGACTGTGCTCTCAGTTTTGCCAGTATAATTGGGAGCTGAATCTGGGCCTGTATCTGCACTGTTTAGAGTCTTGGGTGACTCAGAATGATTGCAGCTATTTTTGCTGCAGTGGCTCTTTTGTTAATGAACTTGTAATTATTTTCTCGGTGTTTCTTGTTCAAGAAGTAATTTTACTGATCCTAAGTAAGATCTTAGAATCAGTATGCTTTATCTTAATCTTACAGTGCCTGATTCTCGTCTCACTTACACTGGTGTAAATCAAGAATACCTTCACTGGTCAATGATGTTATAGTGTTGTAAGTGAAAGGAAAATCAGGCTTTTAGTTCTGAGCTATCACTCTCTTTAGACATGTGCTGGAGAATATTTGTGAATCAATTGCAAAGTAATGTGCATTTTTCTGCTCTTGTAAACTGTATTTTCAAAATAATTGCTTCGTGGTTTAATTTTCTAATGAATCTTGAATATGTTTATATAAATAGCTTCATAATTTCTACTAAGGTTGTCAGTAGCAAAATTATTGCTCCTACAAATTTTAATTGGTCTAAGAGAGAGATATCATCCTAATTGGGGTCTGCTAGCCAATGCAAGAATGAAAGCCAAGGACTTTATCAGAGAATTCTAGAATAATGATGCCCCAAGGACATGTGTATGTCAGTCACACTCTAAAACATAGCTTGAATTAATTATTCAGTGTGGTTCAACCCAGTTTGACATATAAACAGGCCAGAGGCAGAATTAATTGTTGCAAGAAATAACCAAGTAACTACCTTGTTACACACAAAATAAAAGAATGAAATGAGATAACAAATGATTCAGGAACATGGAGCATTTCACCATTAACTCAAATACAGCCCAAGTTATTAGTGCGTGAAAGACTTTACCATCCAGTTAGCACTTGGTGACATATACAAAATTACATTATACAGGCTATCGTCATCATGAAATGACCACTATCATTGAGGAGAGAGAGAGAGAGAGGGAAAGGAGCTAGGATATTGTGAGGAAAAGGAGTGGGAAGAGGTAAATGGTGACCATGGATAAAAGCAGTAATATCAGGAGGGACATGCATGGCGACTGTCAAGACTGCTAACATCTGACATGCAAAGTCTATAGTATGATATCAGGAAGTTCAGGTAGTGAAGGCAGGTTTCCAGCTAGTATTGGAGCTGCTGGTTACTGTCTCGAAGGATTTTTGGGGCAAGGCCCTTTATAGGTCATTCTGGAAATTCACCCTGGCCATGTATGTGGGGGAAAGTAAGCTGGTGCCCCAGAACAACCACTGAAGCCTACAAAGGGGAAACATGAGAGGGACTGGAAGTTTCTGCGCTTACCTCTGGCTCCTGCTAATATTGGTGCTGTGGGTGTGTGGCTGGCTAGATTGGCTTCCAGGGGCACTCTCATTGCCCTCAGAAAATCTGGTTCTGCTGAACTCAGTGAGGACTCTGAGACAGTGAAGGTGTGTCAAATCTTTTCCCCAAAAAATGCTTCTGAGATAGGCCTTGCTGCATGACCTGAGGTTCAACAAATTGAGGAACCTGCGTGGGAACTGAAATCCACATAGTTTTATCACATCCACCACAGTGAGAGAGAGGCAGCCTCCAAGGTAACCTGGGTAAAGTCAATCCCTTACATTGCACCTGGAAGTGAAGCAGGTATGTTTCCTAGGAAATCTCTGAGACCAACTATGAGACTTCATAAGAAATACTTGGGATAGTAGGTATAGCAATTAAGTAGTACGTACGTTTCCTGCCTCAGATCAGAGGTTAATTGATCAGCTAAGGCATACAGCTGATCTTGAAAATGTAGTTAATTTGTAACCAGAAAAGGATTTTAATATGTCTTGGAACTAAATATATCAGTCCTGATACTTAAATATCTGGTTTGGGTTAGCTACCCATATTTAAAGCAATAATTTCAGTTATTATTTATTGTTACACATTTAATTACTTATTGTTTCATATTGATTATTTGCACTGGTTATTAGGGGCTGGTTCTGGAAAAAAAATAATCATCTTGAATTTTTTCCCATCCTTGAAGTCAAAGTGAACTCGGTTTCTTTCCATATATACATTGATTCAGAGCAGTGAAGTTGCTCCTAGAGCAGGCAAAGTAGCTCCTCCTTCCTGAGACTAGTGGAATGTCTGAGATGGAAGAAAGGCTTCCAAATGTTTTCAGACTTACACAGGCCCAAAGAGGCTCCAGATTTAAAACCGAGCAGCATGGGAACACAGTAAATTAGATACCATTAAAAGATTAAGGGGCACAAATGTGGCTCATCTATTCTCTATTTTCCAACTCTTGTCCCCGCCCAGGCAAAAAGTCTCATTGATTTCATTCCACTATACTCCCTCTTGTGAAATATTTGTAAATGTTTTCTGCGAGTGGCTGTGAAGATACTACTTCTAGACATATTTTTAGAAATGATTAGATTACCCCTTAAAAATGTGTGGAATATATTATTTGACTAGTATTAGATTATTCACCAAATGTTTTATTCAAAGGATAGTATTCAACTAACTGTAGAGCTTGCTGACTATCACAGAAAATACATTAGTAGAGAGGAAAGACACTCTTGTCATTGAGACTCAGCAGATTTGGGTTTAAGTCCCACCTTTGCCACTGAATCCAGGATCTGGGCTTTTGTGCCTTTTTCTCCAGTCCTAGTCCTTGCTTTGAAGAGCTTATAGTCTGAATGAACACAGTAGACAGTCTCTTAGTATATGTATGTAGGGCACCTAGAACAATGCATTCTTAATTTTGATTGGGACTTCTAAGTGCTACTGTAATAATAATAAATAATATTAAGCAAATAATGTATTTAATGAACACTGTTGACCATCTTTAGAGAGATGCTTATTTATCAGAATTGTTCAATATCACTCACACAAGCACTGTGGTAACTAAGTCCAGAGGTTCAGTCTCTCTCAAACTCCTTGCAGCTGTGGTAAATAACATATTATATCCACTTTTCACTTGGCAGCTGAATGGAACTCTTTTGCATATTATGGTATTTTAAAAAGCCAGACTTCAGTGGCACATCTTGAATAATAAGGTTGTTTCCTAATTGCTATACGGAAATTTGTTCAGACTTTTAAAAACTGATATATATGTGAAGAACATATAAACTCAGCAGAGGCACCTTGGGAACTAAACCTTTGCCTGCAGTATGAATATATACATTGCAAACTATTTTTTTTTCTGAAGTAAAGATTCAGAATGGTCCAGTATGGTTTCAGATTATGCACTCAACACAGCAACCCATGGTTCCTGGGATTAGACATGCAGATTTAGCTTCCAATTACATAACTTCTAAAACCAGGCTTATATTTAGTAAAAAGCTGAAGGTGCAGAGGTTTCTCATCATTCTGTGAGTTTTTAAAATCAAATTAGTCTTTCTGGTTTGTTCAAAATATACATCATTATACAAATGGCAGTAGAAAAGGCAATGGAATTTTGAATGCTGTAATTTGATTCTGAGCTCAATATAAAAAAGTGTAAAAGTAATTTCCCATACACCTCTCAAGTTATTGTTGTCTATGTTCAAAGGGGTAAATGCTTATATATTTTTTTCATTGAATTTATTGCTCATGGAAGTTATTGGATTAGCAGCCCTGGAGATTCAACAGAGCAGGACTCCCTGTACTGCCACAGACCTGGTCTTGCAGGAACTCTTTTTAATGCTCCTCAATTTCCTATGAGCTTGATTCTAATCTTGCTCACACTGTCTTTATGTTGATTTCAGGGGGGTTACTCCTGGTACCTCTTTCACAGTTCTCATTTCTTGGCTCAGACTCTTTTCCTCTAATTACTGTACAAAATGTCAGTGATTCAGTTTACAACTATAAGTGCCACATGAAGACCGAGGCTCCATGATAGTAAACAAGGAAATTAATTTCCCGACAATAAATTGTTAGGATTATTACTACAGAATACCGCAGGCATCAACAACCCTCAAGAATTCATCATACCGTGCCTTTAAAAGCATTATAGTGTGGATTTCTGGCAAGCCTTCTAGCAGCACCATGTTCCCTTTAGGAAATAAAGCACTGGTGGCCACATTGTGCCAGCTTCACTTACAATTGGATCCTGTGCAAATATTTGACATGTGGCAGGGTAAACCTCTCTGCACCATGCGTTCACCTGGTGGATGATAATTAGACCCAAAGAATGAAAAATTGCTTTATCATTAGCTTGATATCTATATGAACTACTACACAGTGGCACATGGTGAAAAGTTAAGGAGGTTACATTTTACAAGAAAACAGTGCTGAGAAGTCATAACTAAGCAGTCCTAACTCTTTTGAGGTGTTATAAATAATACTGTGTGACATTCTGAAAGAAAGGCAGGCACAAAGCAGTTCTCAAGTCTATAACTTCTCTGAAAGATCTTAGAGTCAAATATTTTGCAGCGTGTTGTTTCTGTTTGAAACCAGTGGAAATAAGTGTGCCACATGTACTCTGTATGTTGTATTTTAATGGATACAATTATACTATTCTTAAACCAAATTTCTTCATACATATTTGAGATACTAGTCCTCTCTCAGGACTAGTTACAGTCCAAGTCTGTTACAGTCCAAGTCTGAAGCTTTAAAACCATATCACGTGCCGATAAAGAGCCAAAAATTGTTCTTAGAAAGTGAAAATGCTTTCCCCCCTCCCACAGTAAATAGAGCCACAAGTTTCTCTGAAACTTGCAAAAACAATTCTCTTCTGAGCTGAAATTATGCATGAGATATTTCAATTAAAAAAGTACAAATGGCTGAAAATGGGAGGTGAGAATGGAAGTGTCATCCCAGCAGCAAAGCCATTATTATACTACTTGCGTGTGTGTATATGTGTTTCTGTATCTGTACAAAAATGCATATACTGAGTACACCTACAGAAACAGATCTTTTCAAAATTAAAAAATATTCTTAACTCTGTGTTTATTAATGTAAAATATGTCTAAAAGTGCTTTATGACACATTTCAGTTCTAGAAAGGATCAAAACCAGGAACAGTTTTAGCACAGAAACTACTATTTCTCTTAATTTTTAAAAAATTGCAAAGCTTTCTGAATTAATTAGAACTGTTTCCATAGAAACAGACTGGGCAAAGTAATATTTATAGTTGCTGCAAGCAATCATTTTTCAGTTTAATACTTTAAAATGTCAAGCAACAAATAATCTCTAAGATGAAATAAAATGGGTGGTGAGTTTTTCCCCCCATCTGGTATATTTTTTAATTTTATGTTACAATACATTTTCACTCTTTTTGCCTCCAGAAGAAATAAAATAATTTTATGTTTGGGCCAAATAAATTTGCCAAATATAAAGACAAATAATTTGTCTAAATTATACATGCTATCATTAATGTGTGGTCATTATAGATCTGCTTTTGTGAATTTTTTCATCGCTAATTAAATTAAGCAGCTTCTTATAATAGTCTAAACTACTCAATGATGCTACTACAATATCTACCAAAAATTATAATTGGTACTTACAAGTGTAATGATATGAAATATGATTTTATTCCATAATTGGTCCTATTTCAGTAACAATAAATTCATAATAGTTTCCATTATTAAGGTGAAAAAACAAAATATAGATAAGCACTGGATAAACATCTCCTTATAAATCAGCTAGTATAACTCTGTGCTGAATTCCAATACCTCTGCTTTTCCAGTTTTGAGCAGAGACTGGGAGTCATGCCAAATAGTTTATTTGGAACATGAGCAAACATACACTGGGCATTAGCTTCAGACTAAGGACTACATTTATTGAGGCCCTGACTATGCTGAATGCTGTGGAGAGCCCATGTTCTGGTGCTAAGCTCTGTAACAGACATGATCCCATATAGGCCAGAAAAATGTACACTGTTGAAAGAGAAAATCGTTATGTTCATACCAACTAGGAGTGTAATAGGTAATAATTGGAGATATACCAATCTCCTAGAACTGGAAGGGACCTTGAAAGGTCATTGAGTCCAGCCCCCTGCCTTCACTAGCAGGACCAATTTTTGCCCTAGATCCCTAAGTGGCCTTCTCAAGGATTGAACTCACAACCCTGGGTTTAGCAGGCCAATGCTCAAACCACTGAGCTATCCCTCCCCCTGAGTGTGTGGGGATAGAGCTTATTTCACCTCAATTTCTACTGAGTTTCTCAGTTTCCCTGGGAAATTCAGGCACCCACTCAGGAGCCTATGAAAGAACATGGATAAGCATGGTTGATGATGTGGACAAGTAGATGGTGTGAAGGGCAAGAAGCAGGTGCAGTCATAGACTTGCATGTCCTTAAGACTTCCCTTGAGAGCAGAGTCATCCAGGAGGGCCAGCTACTGACAGAAATGTGTCCGGAGTTCTTCCTGAAATTCTCTCTCACAATCAGCTGAAGAAACCTCATGACATTCTGGGCACAATGTTCTTACTGGTCCATGATCCTGCAGCATCCACTTTTCTCATCTTATTTAAACTTATTTGATTGTGTGTAGCAAAGCACCATGCTTGGCAGCTGTGGAGCCATTGTTGCCTTTACCACAAACCTGTGCACTCTTGTAGTATAGAGCCCTAAAACCACTAAGTGTGATTCAAGCCAATGCAAGAACCTAAATTTCCTTCCTCCTTCCCCTTTACGTTTCAAAATAAGTATTACCATCATGCCTATAATAAACTGTATGTGATGAAGACAACAAGAGGAGATATAATACATTGGGGTAAATAAGTACATGAGCTTTTCCATTTTTCTGCTCTGAATAATCACAGTGTATTGTAGTTAATGGGAATGGGCTATGAGGATTTTAAAGCTGACCAAAGCTTCCTCTTTGCTCATTGCTGAATATGTCCAGAGGAATATCACTTGGAAGACAGGCCATTTCTTGATTTCATCATTTGAATATTTAGGATCCAGACCTGTGAAATCACCAATTTTCCATCGGAGACTCCTCATTTTGAATGTTCCTTCACAGGTTTCCGAACCAGTGTTTGAATCTCCCTGGGAAACAGGGAAAGTGAGCAGAAAGTGGGGGTGAGATGTTCTATCCCCACACGCTCCCAGTCTCTATGGTATCTGTGAGGTTGCTCTCCTCTATGGTTGCGACAGCTGAGTTGAGCCTTAGAGACTTGGAGCATGAGTGAATAAAACCTTTCTCCCCATGTCTCATCCCTGGCAGCATATGCAAATAAAGTGATGCACACAGTCAATGTGCAAATTACTGCATTGAATCCCCAGATGTCTAGACTTTAGCAGGTATTAGGATATGATCTGAGAGATGCCAACTAGCTACCATTCTTATTCACTTATGTCTGCTCAGCACCTCTCAGAATTAGGCTAATAAGGCTCAAGTCCATTCACATATGTGCAATATACACCCATTTTAAAGACCTTTATATTACCACAGCAGCATAAAAGGGCCTTGGTCTAAATAGTCAGGACTGAGGCATTTAAGAGAGATATTTTTACTTCAGACACAGCTCCAAGCTACAGATGGGGTATAAACTTGTGGGAAGTACAGATTCATTATAAAGAATTAGTCAGACTTTAGATTGACCACCTGGTATCCTCCATCCATAGCCAACAAAGATTCTGGAACACATGTTGCTTATTGAAAGGAATGATCAATACATAAATCAGCTTTCCTTCAAAAACCATCAGTGTTTCTGTTCAGACACTAGTTACAGGAGAATTATGAGGAGTTGCCTTTTCCATCTATCCCAGGACTCCACAGGTCCAAATCCCTGTGTCTTGTGAAGAAACATCCAGACTACACAGGTTTCCCAATTTTATATATTTTATTAACTAAACTAAATGACCAGGCAAAAGCATTAAATACCTATAACAAATCAAATTAGAGTAAGTGGTTAATATCAAATCATGACATTAATCTAATTGTTAGGGTTGATTAAACCATAACCAATAAACTAACAATTCCTTATAGGCTTTGTCTAATAATTTGGGAAGGCAGAAGTCTTATTTTGCTCTCAGCCTCAAAAGTAAGAGGACATTATCAATCTCACTGCCAATCGACATATTTATGTTTCAGCCAAATAGCTGATACAGGGAGGGTCAAATCACTCCCAGGTTGAAGCTAAGACTGAGACTATAACTCTGATGCTAGTTAAGGCAGCCTGCCCAGTTATTGGTGGTTAGGTAATAGCTAATGTCTTCCTGCTCCCCACAAGCAAAATGTTACATAAAACTGCAATACAATTCAAAATGACCCATCTTGTTACATGTAAAATACAAATATCAAATTAAGGTGAAGTAACATGATTTCTAAACATAGGGCTCCTAATGCATGAAATATGTGTGGGTCTGATCTTTCAGACACCAATGTTGTTAAACGAAGGGGCTGTTTTAGGTAGTTGAGGCACCATTCCACAGGCTCTGTACTGAGGCAGATTCTGTGGATTCTATCCTCATGCACACTCTCCCACTCACCGTGGATGCCTTTGACTCCAAGGTTCCCTTCTTCTACTTTGATTTTCAACCTTTAATCTGACTCCCTGTCTTGTTTTCTCCCTTATTGCCCCCGTAATCAGTTGGAGCCTGGACTTAGTGGTTCCTCCCCAGTAGTTGAAGGAGAGAGCATTTAGTTATGAGCAGGTTTAGATCAACCTGCACCAGTACTTCACATAATATACTCACATGCTCACAGCCAGCACTTAGACTTCTCCAAGGAAATTCCAGGTTGATCAGGGGATGGATCCATAATGAGTGGCTAGACTCCTGCTGCATCCCTTTTTACCTAAAGCCAAACATCAAAACCCTGTAAAGGGAACACTGCATAGTAAAGATGGAAGGTTTTTCACTAGGTGCCTGGGATGGGGAAAGAATCTCATAGAAGCAACCCCCTCCCTTCCAGGAGGCTAGAAGAAAAATCTACCTGTGTAGAAGTTTCTTTGATCATGTAAAGGGGGCAGGAACTGTCTGGGCCACTGTAAATAACAAGCAAGTAAAAACAGTAGATTTAACTCTGTTTTATTTTTCTTAACAATCTGGATTTTTTCTTTGCAAACAGCAGTTATTCCTGATGTCAGCTGGAATAAAATTTGCTGGCACAGGACTGCAAAAAGCTCAAATGTACAGTTTCATTAGATACATTATCTGCATGTAAATAAAACCACACCTTCTCAAAGCCCATCTCCTCCTATTTGGCAATGCAGATGCCTATGTATGAAGCATATTACTCAGAAGTGGTTGCAAAATACTGAGCAGAACTGAGAAAAGCATATACTTCCTCTGAACAGGGAAAACTTGCTATCCCTTTCAGAAGGCTGGGCCTGTAATTTTCCTGGCTATCATAGCAGCAAATGATATTTTCATTGTGTGCTGAATCAGAACTGATTGTTTTATGTTTTAGTTTATGATTTTCAGCCTGAAAATGAAGGTGACATTTCAGTTTGCATGCTGAAAGGTGACATTTCTGAATTATGAATGTGTAATAACAGAAAAGCTTGATGTTAAAATATGACTGTCTCTTTATGCTTATTATAGTTCTCTGTTAGGTTGTTTCAGAAGATGCTTTCTTATTTTCATCATCATTGTTCCTGTTGTCTTGTAAATTATTTGCCTCAATGTTCCTCTGTTAGAAAAATGGCTATTATACAATATTTCTGAAGATATGTCTATTTCCTTTACTTTTTCCATTATGAAATAAAATAGATGATATGCTTATAATTAAAGGTTTCCAGAAATAAATAATCTCTTCAACAAAATGTTAGAGTATCTCAGGTTCTGAGTTATAATTCATAATGATGAAACAGCTATTGGTTTTAGTCACCATTAGTGTCAACTGAATATTTAAAATGTGTGTTGAGTATTTTTTTTAATAATGTGATGATTTTAATGTGCATCCAATGCAAAGCTCAATGTGCGATATGTCAACAATGTTTTCAAGGTAACTATATAGCATTACTAATGTGTGACTGACTCAGAGAACTGTAACATTCTTTAATGCAGCAGCAAACACCAGCAATAATAACCCAGTGTTACACTTATTTACATCTCAGCCTCCAGCAAGATGAAGCTTGACCTCAGGTTGACTCTAAAGTTACAAGCTAAAAGGAACAGTTATGTAAGGGCGAATGGCTAAAATTAACCATAACAAAACAGAAGGCTGAGATGAAGGTATCCAGGAAAAAAAGCATATGAGTTTATTAAATTATATCTCCCTATTTAACAGCTCTCACTGCTAGACTGCTAGCAGCAGCAGCAACAACAACAATAACAAAAAAGGCAGAAATTTTGCCCTGACAAAAGTCTTATTCTTCGTAAGCACTGGAAAAACTGATTAAAGTTACTGTTGTTTTAATGTCTATCTTTATTGTGTTTACAGATTTTTTAAAAAAAAATGGTAATTTATTTCTATTTTGCAAATTATAATTAGCAACACTTCAAATAAGAATTATTTAGTGTAAGACTAGTTTTTAAGGTTCTTTCACCATTCTTTAGGTTCAAAAAATATTATGCTGGCAACTGCTTTAATAATTTCACCTTTTATATTATTGCCTATAAAGAGGATGCTCATATTCTCCCCTCTGCTAATACAGATGGAATAGCGAGAGTACAATGGAAGATGGCTATAAGACACAGAGGGTGAGAGCAGCAGCTCCATAGCATTTTCCTCACTTCCCATTCCCCTGAAGCCCCAAAAGGGCTAGCGTGTGCTGATCATGTGGGGCGTGGCTGAGTTTGGAGGGGGTGAGGATCAGAGGGATTGCCACTTTCCACAGTATCATTCCTTCTTCAGAACTGTGGGAATCCCCATGGTAGATCATACTGAGTCTGGTCAGTAATATCTTCTGTAGGGAACTATATATAGTTCCACAAAGGTTGCTATGTCTTGACACTGCAGCCTATTCTATGAAGAGCAAATGTCATTTCCACAAAATGAATAATCCCAAAGAAAATTCCTACCCAATGAGTAATTTTTAGTGTATTTAAATGCTGACTGTGAGCTCAGTGTTCTACAGAACAAACTATACCCCAGTCCCAAGGATTTTATAATCTAAATAGACTATTCAGTTATGTAATACACCATGTGGAAGTGCAGGTGCAATTTAATTTACAGTAGCAGTATAGGATTTGTGCAGATTTTTTTTTCCTTTAAAATAAATAACATGTCTGTGGGTGTTGGGTTAAAAGCGGTGGGTGCTAAATTGAGAATAGAGAAAAGCTACAAATTATACTTAAAAATTTTCAAGAGATTAGAAAAATACAAAATTGAGCCCAGCTTTTTTTTTGCTCATTTGTTACTAATTACCTGTCGCAGACACAAATATACTGCATGTAGACCTCCAAAAACATAATCTCTAGGAAAGATGGCTGCAGAGGGAATGCTACTGGAATAGCATATCACCTCTGAGTGATATCAGCATGCACAGATGAGGTTAGTGGGCTGTACTTCCTTGAATGAAATCCTTGTATGACTGTTTTGAAATAATCACCTGGATCACCTGGATCGATCGGTCTTCAGCTGTTGTTAAGACTGCGCCAATCACAACACGTCTGCCATTCTTCTTGCATTCTTGCCTTTCTTCTCCACGTTCATCCAAAACATTTAACAATGTCATCTTCCCATTTTCTTAGAGGCTGACCAGGTGGTCTTTTCTGTTCTCGCAGGTACCACTCAGTAATGATTGTGGTATACCTATTGTCTGTGAACCGTGCTATGTGCCCCCCCATCGCATCTTATTATAGCTGCTTTCCATAACAATATCTTTCACACCGCTGCATTCTCTAATCATTTCATTTGGGATATGATCTAGCAGGGAAATTCCCAACATAGCTCGTTCCATTGCCCTTTCAGCTACCGACAGCCGCTGTTCTTCTGTCTTTGTCAGTGCCCACGTTTCACTGCCATACAGCATGGCTGGCAGCACTGTTGAACTGAAGATATTTGTACGTGTGGTCTTGTCGATTTTTCCTTTGAGGAAACGCACACCATCCTGCCTGAATCCTTCAGGAGAGTTCTCCATTCATGTCTTGGCACTGTGACAAAGCTCCAAGTCTGTATTGGTGGGTCCCACGCTTCCTGGCAGATTCAGTGGCCTCAGAAGCTCACTAAGGCCCTCAATATGACCTCCCTTTCCCAGTATGGTGGCGAAGGTTACAGCTTATTGAGCTATTTTCATCACAGGCCGGTATGGGAGGTGGGAAGGTGGAATACCACAGTCTCTGTTGCTCTTTATAGCTCCATAGGCACTGTTTGGTCTCCTGCCTGGACCAAAGTCTGTTTCCCCTCTCAAAGGGATCTCTGTAGATCATTGGGGGAGAAAGGAGGGAACCCGGGCCCGCCCTCTACACTGGGTTCCAGCCCAGGGACCCTAATGATAGCAGCTGTTAGCGGCTTCCCTCCTCCGCTGACACTGCTTTGATTCCCTGGGCCACTTCCCCATGCCCCCCTTTTCCAAGCTTCACCCTTACCTCAGGGCTCAGTAATGCTTCCTCTCCTCCAGTTCCTTTCACCTGGGCTCCTCTCGAGAGAACTGGCAAGGATAGCTTTTAAAGCAGTGGGACCTTAATTGGTTCCAGCTGTCTCCATTAGCCTAACAACCTTAACTGGTTAAGGTATCTTGCTTGGCCTGGAGTAGCCCTTGTTTGGCTATCCAGGGAACAGGGACCTGCTCATTCTGAGGCTGATATACCTGCCTTCCACTACCCTTTTATATCCTTCTGGCCTGAGTCCGTCACAGCACATATTACCTTCTTGGCCCAAATATATGTACTGTTCTACTTTTTCAATTTCTTCTCCTGTAACCGTTATTCGGGCTTTTCGTAAGACGTCTGATCGCATGTATTTCGTTTTGCAGCAGTTCATTTTCGGACCGACCTGACTGCTTTTCTTGTCGAGTCTTCATAGCATGCTCTGTAGTTGGTTGGTGCCTTCGGCAATTAGTACAATGTCGTCCGCGAATCTTTGAAATAATAGTGTATGCATTATCCCACAGAAATTCAATAAATATTACAGCTACTCAAGACTCTTAGAGCTGCACCATGGTGAAAAGCTTTTTGAGTCACACAATGTGGTCACTTCCCATGCTTATCCCACTTTGGAACAACAATATCATAAGAATAAACTACATAATAGACTAGAACTCTGCTCTCAAATCAGGAATCGTCTTATAAGGAGTTGATGTAAGCAACTTCAGCATCAGGGGCTCAAGGCTGCAAGGTGCTGATCTACCAAAGGCCTTAAATATTTGCTTAACTTGTATGTTAAGAATGTGAGTAGTGCCATTGACTTCATGGTGCTATAAAAGGGCCTGATCCCACCAGGTGCTGAGTTCCCTGAACTCCTAGGTTACATTATGGAGTGATATATAGGCTGCCCACCCCAGGAACAGACCCCAGGAGGCATTATAACTAAGAGATACGCTCCTGAGTTACAGTTCCTCCTGTTTTATCCTTGATCCAGGTGATGGCACAGGGAATGGTAATTTACTGACAAACTATAAAAGCAGTAAACTACAAGCTTTTCCTCCCTCCACAGAGATACACTGGCTCATCTATACTAGCCGGCAATCGTGGGGCGAGTAAAGCTGAAGCTCTGCCATTCTACACCCATCCCTGCCCACTTGCAGTCAACCTGTGTGCCCATAGCATCACTTGCTCTTGCACTAGGTAGCCCATTTAGGAGCTTAAAGGAGGTGTCTTACTTCTCTTACTCTCTTGGGTGAACACATAGCGCAAGCCACAATCTAGCCTGTAATGACTTTTCTTTGATACCAGTAGTGTCTGTGACATTAATAAGCTCCAAGAAATCTACTAAGTATTTTGTTGAAGCCATTACCACAACATGGAGTTACTATATCTGTGTCAGGTGGCATGCCTTAATCAGCCCTGCCATAAAGAACTGCCAAAATGAATTATTGCTAATCATTCATTGAAGACTCCAGAGAGATCTAAACTGTATTAATGATTTGGGGGACTGAACATGGAAAATACTCTCCACCTTTTACACAGTCAATGGGAGAAACAATTGGCGGTGCAATTCATATGTGAACAGTAGAATGGCAGCACACAATTTTGTTTAAAACACTGTATTGCATAATGTGTCTGAGAAGTGATGGCTACTTGACAGGTAATTAGGCAGGCTGGGATTTAATTCATATAATATGGCTACATAGAAAGACTAAGTTAAGTTTTGTATGTACTTAATAGTATATGTACTGTAGCTGTGCCTTACTCCTCATGCCAGAGTGGGGTAGTCAATAGGCAGACCCCAGGCCAAATCCGGAGTTCCAGATGTTTTTGAATACACTGCAAAACCTTTTTATTTAGTTATTATTATAATTATTGTTACTGCAGTGTGAAAAATGTTTCTCTGGAGTCTGGACCTTGACCAAGAAATTTGGACCTTGACAAAAAATAATTGATTACCCTTGCCATAGGTAATATTTCAATAGCTTTGCCCCCACCAGAACAGGCCAACCAGCCCAGCAAATTCACACTTATTAGACTTGGAAGATATTCAGAATATTTCCATTAGGGACTTTATTATTCAGATCTGATTTACCTAGGAGGTAGTTATATTCTACGGTGATAGGCACTATAGAAAAGTCTTAGATAGACAGACCAATAAATTAATGATCCTTATTCATGGCCAGAATAGTAAGATTTGCAATTGTCTATTTCTTTACCCGATACTATTTATCCAGCTGATGTTCCTTCTTTTGAAATAATAACTTATAAAAGATAGAAAGGGTCAGATCTTCAACTGGAGTAAATCAGCATAGTTCCTGTCATAAATAAACAGATCAGGGTTAAGGTCTCTTTTACCTGGAAAGGGTTAACAAGCTCAGTAACCTGAAAAACACCTGACCAGAGGACCAATCAAAGGACAGAATAATTTCAAATCTCTGTGGAGGGAAGCCTTTGTCTGTGTTCCTTGTTGGCTCTGTGTGCTCTCTTTGGATCTAAGAGAGGCCAGACATGTCTCCAAGTTCTCCTGGAGTAGTTCCTACTATCCAATAGTGAGTATTAATTAGAAAGGCAGATTAGTCTTATAATTTAATTTCTACATTTGCAATTGTGTGTTTGCTGAAGAAATTCTTTATTTCTGTTTGCTGTTACTCTGATTATTCTAAGGAGGAGGGAGGGGAAGTCTTTCCAGTTTTTATAAGTTAAACCCTGTATTTTTGCATCCTGGTAATACAGAGATAGTGTACTTTTTTCTTTCTCTAATAAAATCTTTTCTTTTTTAGAACTTAATTGATTTCTTCCCTTGTTTGGATTTTCAAGGGAAGGGTAGGGGGGATAGGGAATCCCTCTTTGTTTGATTCAAGGAGTTTGAATCAAGGTATCTCTCTCCAGGACTAGGGAAGGGGAGGGGGAGATGAGTCCCTCTTTGTGTTGAGTCAAGGATTTGACTCGGTGTGTAATCTCTCTGGAGCAGGCTGGAGAGAGGGAAGGGGGGGAGGGGAACTGGCTGTTTCTCTCTCTCTCTGGTGAGATTCAAGGGGTTTGAATCTGGGTTCCCCAGGGGAAGCTTGGGGAACAGGCAGTATGTTACTCACTTAAAACGTAACTGGTGGCAGCGAGAACCAGATCTAAACTAGGATTTTAGTTTAGAGGAGTCCATGCAGGTCCCCATCTTGTGAACCCAAAAGCTCCAAGTGGGGGAGAAACCTATGACATCCACTGAAATTAATTGAGCTATGACAATTCAGAATCTGCCAAGACTTGAGCTTAATAGGACTTGTGGAACATTTCTTAGAGCACATCAAAAGAAATGCTGATACAATAAAAATATCTGAAAACTCATAAGAGGCTCTCGCATGTACTTTTTCTGTCTGTACAGTTCCTTTAGAAATCAGATAGGAATATAATTAAGATAATAGTGTCTAATACTGTAAGCATTTATGACTTGAGGCAAAACTGGTATTATTTTGTGATTGGTTTGTTATGATACATAGATACTGAGATTGGATTGGGTTTTGTTTCCCCTGCATTTACCTTATATTTTTTATATTATATATCTAAGGAATTGTCAAGTAGAATTTGTTTCTCACTGACATTGTTCATTTAACACATTTAACACTTTTTCTTGCATTTTGTTAATAACATTACTGTTAAAATATAGCTGTAGATGTTTTTGCAAGCATATTGCATGTTGTGTTAAATTCAGTCGTTGGTATTTGCATTACATGAATATGCGGGTACTAATTTTTGTTAATCCATGTTAGTGTTTTGTTAATGGTAAAGGGCCAAATGCTCCCCTCTCTTTCTGCAAGCGGATATGGGTGCAGGAAAGCTGATGTACAAAGGGATATTGCTTGCCCTGCAGCACTGTCCCCCTCTCTTCAGCTCCCTGGAAGGCCCTCTACAAGTGCTCCCTGGAAACAAGCTGAGATGGGCTGTCTAGTTATTTACATAACTTCAGGGATTCAAGAAGTAACTAACATCAGTTCCCCACCTCACAGTGAAACCCAGTGTCCCCCAGAGTTAGTGGGTCCGCAGTAAGAAGTGAATGGGTGTGTACGTGTAACTCTATAGGAGCCATATTGCCAGGGTTGGGAGCTTGGAGACAGTGCAGCAGCTCAGGGCCACCACACAAATGGTCCTGGCTATAGTGGACTTCAGAAGATCTAAAGGTTTTAAGGGCTGAACCCTCATCTTGTTCTGGCAGGAGGGATTGGAGAAAAACAAATCATGATGGCTACAGACCAAGGGCAAAATTCTGGTTGGCAATTCTTGCTGCGTGCACCCAACAAGAAAAACATGAGCCTATAGGAAGAGTGTGGGCCAGAGAATTTCCACTGAGCACTGACTACCCTTCTTATCCATGGAGAAACTACACTATAGGCTCTCCGTGACCAGAGCTAAGGAACAGAAATCCAGTGCAGGGCCCAGGAATCAGCAGCATGGTCCATGTGTTTCAGCTCAGATTCCCCATCACCCACAAGTGGGCTGTATACACCTTCAACCCAGGGGACTGGTAGTGATTCTGAAGCAAGTCAGGCATTCACTGATGCTGCTTTTTCAGTGTTAATGTGTGCCCATTTGGAGGGAAGGAATATAGTTCTTTAAATGTACTGTGTAGGTTGACTGAATGAGCATTCACAATAATATTTTGATTTTCCTTTATTCTTGAGTTATCCATTAAATTTCTTTCAAAGTTTGGGTAAGCAGCTAGAAAGAGAGGATAGAAGAAGAATGGTTGCATCTAATCAGTAATTTTTATCTGGTAACCACAGAAGTAAATCTGTCTTAATCTGGGTGGTGGCACTGCAGAGATCCATTTCAAATCCAGAGTAAATACATTCATATTCAGTATATACTTTTGTATATGGATGAGTATAACATGAGCCAACCAGTTTGGATTACATTTGGTTTCCAAGCCAATTACTCACATACTAAACTCTTGCTTTATACCACATTTTTAGAAAGTTTGAAAAGTTTGGATGAACAATTTCCCATAATTTTAATTTTTCCAAATCTTGGCTTGCCTGGTTTGTGGAGGAAGAAGTATTGAACCTACCATGAGAGATAGGATGGTTTGGGGGCATTTCCAGCTAATCAGAAGCAGGAGGTACTGGAATTGTCATGAAAGAATTATTCAGAGACTTCCAGCCCACTTCTGTAGACCCCAAGAGCCAGATCCTCAGCAGCCATAAATTACAACACTCCTTCACTGTAGTGGAATTATGCTGATATATACCAGCTGAGGATCTGGCCCAAGATTTTCAGATAATGTTTGGTGAAGCATCTGACCTGTTGGGTGCTTATCCAAATGTACTTCCAAACTATTTGGGGTTTCACTCAACTATTAGCATTTCTTCATTTAAGGCTAAACTGCAGTCAAACTAGGTCAAAAACATTGTGGCACCAGCAGACAGAATCCTCAGTCTCAGTGTGCTTTAGCAGTCATATATCACAGCACATACAGCACGACTGTTTGACATAGTGGGGTGCAATAACCATGGCCTCTTCCTACTCCCAGTGTGGGTTGTTGAGCTATGGTCCACTCTTTCTCTCCCCCAATGAAGGAATAGTCCCCACATATCATCCCTTCTTTCCTGACCATTCAAAAATTGTGACCATATTCTGTTTTCCCCGAAGCTGGTACTGAGGCTTTTCCATATAACATCATAGGAAATAAATGAACATTGGTATGCTTCCAAGTCTGATGTCATCTCATAAAAACTCCACATAGTGATTATATGGTATTTGGAATTGCGTTTTTACATCATGTAAATAAACTTGGTTACAGCATTAGGCTTTTATTAGTCAGTTTATGCCACATCCCACATCATCTTTTGAAAATATTTATTTTTGTTCCCCATCCCTTTGCAACAAAGGACAATTTAAATGGTGCTCCCGATAGTAGAGAGATTTTATTCATTCCATTATAATTATAAACCTTGTTTTCTGGAGTTTTTTGTCTCAGCCATTTTAGATGACCTTGATCTAATACAGTTGAAATGTCTTTTTTTAAAACATGACTCATATTGGCTAAGTTGCATTTTAGACATAAAAATCCACATCCTCAATGGTTTAAATTAGCAGATCTCTGTAGTAGAAAGAGAGCCTGAGACAATATGAAGCAAGGTCATGAAAAGTCAAGCTGTGATTAGAAGTCAGGCCCTGTTATAAGCATGCCTGCTTGCAAGCTCACTGAACCTGGCAATAATACCCGCAGTGCACCAAGTTGCAACAGCACACATTCAGATTTCGCCCGGCCATCCCCTGTCATGACAGAGGGGCAGTCGGGACAAACTTGAGTGGTGCTCTGATTCCTGTGTGCGTGATCAAAATGTCATTCAAATTTGGTCCTTCCATGTGATAGAGGCATGGTGGGGCCAAATTTGAGTGAGTGGCGTTCTGACTCTGTGCACCAGGTGACGTGTCAGAGCACCACTTCATCGGGATGGGCCCCATAACCTTGTGGGTCCTGGCACAATTGCATCACCTGCACCATTGTAGCTATGCCACTGTTTGACAGGGTTAGTGGATGGGGAGTGAAGCAGTAGACATGATATATATTTTGATTTTAGTAAGACCTTGGATACTGCCCCCCATGACACTCTTATAAGCAAACTAGAGAACTGTGGTCTAGCTGGAATTACTATAAGGTGGGGGTACAACTGGTTGAAAGAGTAGTTAATCAATGGTTCACTCTCAAACTGGGATGCTGTATCTAGTGGGGTTCCAGCTGGGTCAGTTCTGAGTCTGGTGCTATTCAGTATTTTCATTATGAGTTGAATGATGGGGTGGAGAGTATGCGCATAAAATTTGCAGATGACACCAAACTGTGAGGGGTCACATGGACATTCAAGGGCAGGATTAGAATTTGGAGTCAACAAGATGAAATTCAATAAAAACAAGTGCAAAGTACCACACTTATGAAGGAAAAATCAAATGCACAACTACAAAATGGGGAATAACTGGCAAGGCAGCAGAGCTGCAGAAGGCTATCGGGGTTATAGTGGATCACAAATTAAATATGAACCAACAATGTGATGCAGTTGCAAAAAAGACAGATATCATTCTGGGGTGTATTAACAGGAGTGTGGAATGTTAAAGACATGTGAGGTAATTGTTCTGCCCCCACCAAGTTTACCTGGAGTCGATTTAGGCCACGACTAGGTGCTTTTGAAAATCCCACTCTTACTATGCAATAACTGTCTCCCTCGCCCTATAGAGTTCATATAGTAGGTGCTGTGATATACTGCAGAACAAAATAAACAAAACAAAACCACCAAACAATGCCAGACAAAAAAGAAAAAAATAGAAGAGGAAACTCGTCTTTGGACTCTGAGCACTAGCCAATGACAAGTACTCATAGTAAATACAGTAATATGGACCCACAGTAGATTATCATGCAGGCCTAGGGAAAAAAAAAACAAATATTAGGTAATGGTGTACGTTGGGTCCTGATGTCAAATCAAGCCCCCTCAGATTTTACAATGTCTAAGAAAGCATTTAACCATGCTTTAGCACATGTGGTCAGCTTAAATTTTCATTTGAACTAAATTCAAATTTGGGGTAACCACTTGGACATGTGACATTTTGGGGTGAAAAACACTTATCTGAGATATTTCATCATGGAACAATCTTTTAGATTATCTATTTCAGTCTGATCTGTCCATCAGAATCATAACCAAATTTCATTTAACACTGTTCACAAATGATCATTATAAATAAATGCAATGAAAATACCAAGAAGCCAATTCCATGTTTGGAAACTAAACCAGAATCATAAGAATTACATGAGGCTATCAGCTCTGTAGGCTGGGTATATATATTTCTAATGAGAGGAGAGTTGGTATATGTGGAGTAGCCCTGTTTATGCACAAAGACACACATTTGGACAAAATCTGACTCACTGAGATCTGCTGAAAATCAGGAGTTAAGAAAGAAGTCTCCCGGATGGTAGAATTTTTTTTTAAGAATCCAGCAAAAGCAAGAACATTCAGAACTAGAATCAAATTCATTATGAGGCATGTAGATGTTTTTTCCATGCCTCTTATCTTTCGCAGACATCCCTTCTTGGGGAGAAAGGCTGTCAGCTGGATATCTCCCTTAGAGTGGGAGGGCCATCAGCCTGATAGTTGTGTTTGTAAAATTAGTTCTTACATTGTCATTTGTTAATTGGAAAACATACTGCACTTCAGTGGCACTTCTTAAATTCTCTATTCAAAAAGTAATTAGCTAAAAACTGAAATAACTCTCCCCAAAGTAATGTTGGCAAAGCATACTTTTGGCTTTTAAAAACATTTGCTTACCATTTGGGTCATAAAGAGAATGCTTTGAACGTTTCACAAAATAAGCAAGATGGCAAAATTTACTGGGCTCATTTATATGTATTTCCTAAACATAGCTATATCACTAAACTGGTAAATTTTAAAACCAGAGGTTTTATTAAATGGCTGAAGAGTCAGTGGTTAAATCCTTTAAAGATTAGAAAACTCTAAAATATTGAAATGGAAATGGAATTTATATAACTTTTACAAACATTCAAATATCCCACTGAAGATCAATTACATGTGTCTAGTTTATACTAGATGAATGTATACTTCAGCTGGAATTATGGTCTGTTATTGAAATAAATTCATCCAAAAAATTACCCATCAAATCTGATATCTCAAACACTGAATCAGACACAGCCTCTATCAAATTATTTACATCATCTATCAAATAAAATACTACATATCTTATAGCTATCACTAACTTCTTAACACTATTTAATGCATCAAGTACTGAAGCAAAATCATATATCTGGTAGAATTCTATAGCCAATGATATGCAGGAGATCACACTAGATAATCATAACACTCCTTCTTGCCTTAAAATCTATGAATAAATGAAAAAAATAGTATTTGCAAACATTCAAATAAAAACCATGAATTCTCTTTTTTGCATTTACAAACACTTTTATTTATTTCTGTAATCATTTGTATGAATTTTTGTTTAGAACAAAATAATATAGGAATGGTCATACTTGGTTAGACCAATGGTCCATCAAGCCCAGTATCCTGTCTTCTGACACTGGCTGGTACCAAATGCTTCAGAAAATATGAACAGAACAGGGCAATTAGTGACTGAGCAATTCTCTATTGTCCAGTCCTAGGTTCTGGCAGTCAGAGGTTTAAGGACACCTATAGCATAGTGTTTCATCCCTGACCATCTTGGCTAATAGCCATTGGTGGATCTATCCTCCATGAACTTATCTAGTTCTTTTTTGAACTCCACCAGAATTTTAGCCTTCACAACATCCATTGGCAATGAGTTCCACAGGTTAACCATGCATTGTATGAAAAAGTACTTCCTTTTGTTTGTATTAAACCTGCTGTCTATTATCATTATCTATCCCTTTCCTAATAGTTCTTAACATTCTGCTAGCTTTTTTGACTGTCACTGCACACTGAGTAGATGTTTTCAGAGAACTATCCAAGATCTCTTTCTTGAACAGGCTAATTTAGATCCCATCAGTTTGCATGTATAAGTGGAATTATGTTTTCCAGTAGGCATTAATTATCAGCATTGAATTTCATCTGCCATTTTGTTGCCCAGTCACTCAGTTTTGTGAGGTCCCTTTGCAACTTGTCACAGTCAGCTTTGGACTTAACTATATTGAGTAATTTTGTATCGGCAAATTTTGTCACCTCACAGTTTATCCTTTTTCCAGATCATTTATGAATATGTTGAATAGTACAGGTGTCAGTGCGCCTCTCCCCTGCTGGGCACTAGGCACTAGGGGCACTAGGTGGTGCACATCAATGCACTACGCTGGGGACCACTGACAAACCCCGTTATACCGCGACCCCGCATTTAGCGCGATGGAAGTTTTTGGACCCCAAACATCGTGTTATAGCAGGGTTGTATCTAGTCAATATGGGGATAGTTGAAATCTCCCATTATTATTGAGTTTTCTGTTTTTGTAGCCTCTCTAATCTCCCTCAGCATTTCACAATGATCATCATCATCCTGGTCAGGTGGTTGATAGTATATTCCTACTGCTATACTTTTATTGTTCAAGCATGGAATTTCTATCCATAGAGATTCAATTGTACAGCTTGATTCATTTAAGAGCTTTACTATATTTAACTCTGTACTATCTTTCACATATAGTGCCATTCCCCTTCTCCCCCACCCCCCCGCACCAGTGTGACCTACTAAGTCATTTCTGTATATTTTGCACCGTGGTATGACCATCTCCCATTGTTTATCATTGTTCCACTAAGTTTATGTGATTCCTATTATATCAATATTCTCATTTAATACCAGGCACTCAAATTCACACGTCTTAGTATTTAGACTTTTAGTATTTGTATATAAAATTTGTCAATATTTGGTTGTCTGCCTTCATGTGATGTAACTGAATGAGACTTTTGTCATTTGACTGTTTCTCTTCAGGTTCTTCTTGTACTTACACTATTTAAGATGCCATCCTATTTATCAGCCTCCTGCAGCTGTGATGCAGTGTTAGCATTGGGAATGTGTCTTCCCTTAGAGAGAAATTGAGGACAAAATGTTCTTTGAGTTGAAGTTTTGAAACAAGTCTTTTTGTTTTATATAAGTTCTACAGGGATTCAGAAACGTAAAGGGTCAGACGGTAATAATACTACTTTACACTTACGTATAGGTGCTTCCCGCTGAACACCCCATCATGCTTCAGAAATATTATTTAATTTAGCTTCACAACACATTTGTGTTGTAGATATTTGTGTCCCCATTATTTTGGCTATTGAGGCATAAAGACATCAACAAGTAAATTGGAAGGGCAGCTTTCCTTTGCAGGTGCAAGTTAAATCCACAAAATTTGTTGCAACCGTTTTGCAACTGTAATTGGATTGTGGGAGCAAATCTGACTTTCTACCTCTGTCTACCTAACCATGGGTACAAATAAGGTAGTTAAAGGTATAAGTTCTCAAATATTCACCTGAAAAATCAATATGCAGTTCAGGCACACATTTTGCAGATATTACTTGAAGCTACAAAAAGGAAGACCAGAACTTTAGTTCCTCTTAAAAGATACCCCTTACTGATTTGCTGAAGGTGACAAAGAGTCTGTAAAGAGCAATGAATAATCCCTAACATCCACTCTTAGGACCCCACCCTTGGTTATACGGAAATATTTTTTCAATCTGCAGTATCCTTCCTTTCTTCGCTCCTCTACTTAATTCAGAGTAGCAGCTGTGTTAGTCTGTATCCGCAAAAAGAGCAGGAGTAGTCTCTAAGGTGCCACAAGTACTCCTGTTCTTTCCTCTACTTAATGTATTCTAAATTAAAATATATAGCTATTTTTTATTTTGCCTCTTCATCCCTCAATGTTTATTAAGTTAATGAATGCCCTAAGGTCAAGAAAGGTGACTTTGTAATAGTAGATCATCATGCCCTAATTCTGTAAATTTGGATGACACAATCTGTGTCAGCACAAAACCTATGGCCAGCCCTTCCAGATTCTCTTATTCTTGACTTTAGGTCCATATAACACCCAAACTCCACTTGTTTTCCTTCTTCAAGAGTAGGGCATTTGGAATCTCTTGAGATGTTCAGTCAGCACCCATTCACCAGAAAGGATCCTTTTATAAAAATAAAACACTCTTCACTTAAGAAAGAGAGATTAGAACTTTCGAAAATAAATTAAAAACCATGAACTGAATATCATTTAGATGTAGGCTAATGAAAAGTCTTGCTAAAATAAGTAATTACACAGGTTAAATTTGAACTCTTACATGTCAGAAGCAATCCACAATGTAGCTCAAATTCTGTTGATGTCCTGTAGACTCTCAAACCAAGCAGATCTTTCTCTCCGTTATATATTCATTCATTTTTCTAACAAGATATCTGTGAAAGCCTTTATTTTTCAGTGAGTCCCTAACTTTTTTTTATAGACCTTGCCTTGGGGGATCATAGGTATTATTTTCTCATTTCCATGTTTAGCTAGGACATCATTTTACTGGTTTATACTCAATACACAATTAAAGTGGTATTTCCCAATTTACAAAGTATTTGACTCGGTTGATATATAATCTTGTGGCTTCCTTCCATATTTCAATATGTGTTTTAAATACTTTTTTTGGTCCTTTGTTATTTTAAATGAACATCAACCCCCCCCATGGACCCCCATGGCTAAAGCCTGGTTTATTAGCATTTTAATGATTTTTTTTTCTTCTCAGAGAAAATGATTCTCTTCTGATTGCTTTTTCTGAATTATGAGTTATCAGGTTTCCTTAAGACCACAACAGTTTCTTTGTAATAGTGAGTAGATGAACAAGAACATTTAGATTTCCTCAAAGAGCAACATTTAGGTGTCACAGATATGTTTTCTCATATTCCTGATACGATATATTTTCTATATGATCTTTGTGATTTGGTGAAAGCATGATTATTATAGCTTAGTGAAATTTCACTACACTATTTGCTAATTATTTCTGACTTGTTGTGGTATATTGGATTAGTCATCACAATTCCTGGCTGTTAATTATAACTCAAGGGTCTATACTTTCTCTTGTGCTAACAATCTAAGTTGCTGATTGCTGTGTTCATTTTTTAAATCATTTGTATGTTATTAATTTTTAGTGTTCTTTAATGGGCTGTGGTGCAGAAAGCTCTCTTGAAGCTGAAGCCTAATAGATACAGAAACAGTCTTCATCTGAACTAGCCTTTTCATTTTCTATCCATGAAAAAGATGAATAAGTTTGGGGTTTTGTGGGGTTTTGGCATTTTCAAAGAAGTGCCTAATCTACACTCAAATTATTACCGAAAAATCAATCTTCTGAAAGATCTAAAATCCTCTGGGAAACCAGATAATATCAACACAGTTAAAGTACTGATTTGTCATAGGACCAGCGTGATTTTTTAATGCCATCTATGGATGTTGGTTTCCTGCAGATTGAGTTATAATTTCATCTTTGACATCTTCTGAAGAATTAGAGATCAAATCATTTTATTTTAATTGTTCCATTGAAAATGCCTCCTGGTGGGTAGTTGGGTTATTGATGTTTATGTAAGACTGTTAGAATGTGTCTTTGGTGTTCAAAATACCACCCCACCTTCTCCCTTTCCACACTTACTTGCATACGCAGATTTACTGATAAGCATATTAACTGTGCACACATACACACAAATATTAGCACACAAATGCTGATACATTCATAATGCTAACACATCTGCAAACACACATATTCAAGGAAAAAGTAAAAGAAAACTGAGGAAAAACTTGAAAGTTGTGGAGGACTGGCTTGGATGAACCACTAAAGCTTTGGGGCTAAATTCTAAGGGCCTGGGGGAAGTGGTGGGGCTCCAGCAGCTATTTGAAGAACCGCGGGGGCAGAGGCAGCTGGAGCCCCTCACTACCCCAGGGCTTTGGGGACTATTTATAGGGCCCAGGGCTCCCCTGCTTCTACCACCTGGCCCTTTAAATAGCTGCCGGAGCCCTGGAGTAGTGGAGGCGGTGCTCCAGCGGCTATTTAAAGGACTGGGGCGGTAGAAGCAGTGGGAGCCCTGGACTTTTTAAATAGCCCCCAGGGCTCCAGCAGTGGGGCTCTGGTGGCAATTTAAAGGGCCTGGGGAGGGGGTGGTCAGGGGCAAGGAGGGGGGAGTTGATGGGTTGCGGGTTCTGAAGGGGGCAGTCGGGGGTAGGACGTGGGTTGGGATTGGATGGGTGGGTGGCGGGGGGAAGACAGGCACATGGGGCTTGTACTCACCATGCGGTTCCCTACTGGGTCTTTGGCGGCGGGTCCTTCACTTGCTCTGGGTGAAGAACCTGCCACCAAAAACCCAGACTGAGTGAAGACCCCCCTGCCGCTGAACCGCCGAGGACCCGGTAGGGAACTGGTTCTTAGGATTTTGGGAGCTCATCGCTGGCACGAGGTGCCAGCGGTGGTGAGTCATGTACCCCATTATGCCATCCAATTGTCCCATCTCTCAGCTGCCATTGGGGACCCTTAAATTGTATCGATGAAGTGTCTCTAAAGAGTTTGCCATACTTTCTCCGCTTATTTACTGGAGTAGCATAACAACAACACATCAATAAAACAAAACTTGTTAAGCAAACAACTTCAAAGTTTAAGCAAGAGGTTTCCCCAAATCATTAATTAGACAGATGTGTTTGCAGACCCCACATGTCTTGAGGGCCCTGACAAACACATCCCAAAAGGCAGATATAGATAAGCTTTCTGTTTTTCCAAAACACATATCTCAGCAATTTCAACAGAGACCTTATCCGGAAAGAGACATCTCTTGGCCCCCTCCCTTCCCTCCTGGCTTTTTGCTTAGATATGCTAAGGCTGTTGCAGAGGCCTGCTAAATCTACTGATTTAGCAGCTTTTGGCAATAAGCATGATAATCAATATTCCAGTTATTCGTAGTCATCTAGATTTTTTTGCTGGTCCGCCAAGATCTCCCCATGCAGGACCAGCTTCTACCATCTCCAACTATAGGTCATGCTTTCCTGAATCAACAGCAAAAGGAACAAGACACAATGGGATTAACAATAAATATTCTTTGTTCTCTAGTAATTTGGCTCTAGTTAATTTTATTTTAAATTCGATTTGAGATTAATGCTGCAGGGGAAAGAGCAGCTCCAGCAGGGGTTCTGGAGAAGCGTTTAGCGGTAGGTTACGGAGCTCCAAAATCTGAAAGAAGAGTGCCAATTTAAATTGAAAGGTTTAAAATACATATTTTTGTACCAAAAGATTAAAGATATCAAAATCACTTTCTTCTAGGTTTGCACATTTTTTCCTCTGTATTCTAGAGGGGAAGAGGTCTAGTTAAGTGTTGCTGAGGGAGAGGAAGCCACAGAAATTTTTATTTATCCTTAATTTTCGGAGTGGCATTCTTAGATTTAACCAGGTGATACCCCTTAAAGCCAGTGGAAGATGCCTGGCTGAATCTCTGCCAGGCAGCTTTGAAAAATGTAGTTAAAAATAACACAATAAATCTAATATTGCATAACAAAGAGGCTTTATTAACAGGTTATCTCTTTGTCTCTTAACTAATTAATAAAATGTTAGGGTTTTGAGACTGATGTAATCTTTGTGAAGCAAAACAAATTAATAGGCATTTACCTAGTCACACAACATTTAGTTTTGTATTTACTCCAAAATGGAATAAAATAAATAAATAATGGGATATCTTTTACCTGACGAGAACAGACCTTTTTTTAGTACACTATTTCTATAGTGCTTCATTGCAGGTCAGTCTGTTAAAACTAAAACTAATAGTACTGACATTGCCAATGATCATTAGACAAGAAGCAAGACCTGTGTTATGAAACATGAATAGAAGAGAAACAGTCCCATCTTGTATCATATACTGTATAGCTGTCATTTTCCCATAAGAAGCTATGATTTAAATTGGCAACTACCCTATAGCTGTAATTAGAACTTCCATGGGCATCAGTGGATATAGACCAAGGCCTGTCTCTGGCTCTTAAAGATAAATTAAGCATTTTTAGTACTTGTAGTATTCGGTCTTTAGGCCTGGAAGTCAAACTGGGATGGACCAGACCTGCTGAATCATCGTGTTGATATTCTTAAATAACAAAGCAAGTCTTGCCACCATTTCTACCCATGTTTGATCAGAATTCATTTTACTTCATTACAGTCTATCAATTTGCAGAGAACTCCAGAGAGATGAATAATTTCTTTGGCTAACTTTGTAAGTCTTTGAACAGTGATGTTAGAAAAGCTGTAGCTAGATGTGGCGAATTGATTGCTAAATCTGCTGTACCACTGAAATGGTTAATGACACCACTTTCCCCTAGATTCATAGATTCCAAGGCCAGAAGGGACCACTATGATCATCTAGTCTGACCTGCTCTATAATACAAGCTATCTTCTCATTCTTGGAAGAATTGTCCCTAGAACTGGGAATTCCAAGATTGAAATGATATTATTAGATGAAGTTGACTAAATTTGGATTGGTTAAACAACAATCGTAATGTTTTTTGAGGCAGTAATTAAAAAGGAAATATGGAGTCATAACTCCCTGGGCATGTTCTTCTCAGCTATGTAGAGTCACATCAGGCTTGTACTTGGATGCGAAATCTCAAAGAAAAAAAAAAGAGTTCCATAGGATGTCGCACTCATGATTCACTATTTGTCTGTCTTCCTTCTAGTCAGTACTGAACCTGTGGCCCAGCAGCAAAGTCTTGACCACATTTTTAAAGATTCAATGGTATTTTCAGAAGGGTGGGATGCTACTCCTAAAGTTTTGACCGTATTACAATTTGGTGAACCATGTTCTGCTGATTCAAGTTTACCTCTGTAGTTTCAAATGGAGAAAGGTGTAATTATTTATACAGTCCCACTGGTGGAAGGCTAACCGCAAAAATAAGCTTGTAAGAGGAATCTGAAGGAGGGAGAGCAAGGTAGCTTGGTATATTGGAGGAGGGAAGCTGTTCTAAGCATAAATGACAAGCAAAAAGGTGTGAGTTTGAAGAAGGGATTAAGGGTTCAGTAAATTAAGTAGTATTGCCAGAGTGCAGTGATAAGCAGAAGTGTCACTAAAAATGAGGGCCAAGATGAATGCACTCTGTAGAGCCTTGAAAGCAATACAAGGAGTTAGAACTTGATGCAGACAACCAGCAATGGATCCCAGGAAGAATGTGACATGATCAGAGCACTGAGCAAGGAAGATAACTTTTGCTGAAATACAATGAATGGTTTGGGAGAGGGAGCAATGAGCAGAGATGCTGAAAAGGAGGTGATGATTATTATAGCACAGGTAAAAGACAATGGAAAGAAAGGAAGGTGTAGGTTTCAGAAGTGTTATCTGGCAAAGAAACTAGAGGTGGTGAGAAAGTGGATGTAAGGGAAGAGGAACAGGAAGGAATATGACACACAGGTCTCAAGCTTTGGTAATTGTGAGAATGGTGGAATAGTTTGTGGAGATGGACTAAGGGGCAGGGAAGATGGCTTAGGAAGTTCAGGTTTAAACATGTTTAATTTGAATAGGTCCTAGGGAATTCATGAAAAGAGAATGTGGAGAGAAGCAATGACATGAGACTGGACAGAGAGCCAGAGTGATGACAGAAGTCAGCAGATGGTTGTAGAGAGGTTTATTCCCTCAGGGAGCAGAGAGTGTACACAGGAAACACTGCTGGAATGGACAGACACTGAGGAACTTGCCAATAGTTTTATTATTGCTATGTATCAAGGGCATCAGACCACAGATCATCAAGGTATTGTCTCTGCTCCTGGACATGCAAATTGATATACGCCCTTCTTCCATCTCTAACCAGTCAGAAAACCGCACAGCCTCCTTTTGGATGAGGAGTTTGCCAACCTGATTTGGGGTTTTGTCAACTCCAGGTGTGCTGCTATGCAGCTGCCAGTAAAAAGGCTGATGTTTGTGCAGTGCATAGCAGCACACCTCATAAGTACCAGACGGCAATGTGAGCATAGGAGACAGGCATAGAATCATAGAAGATTAGAGTTGGAAGAACCTTTAGGAGGTCATCTAGTCCAACCCCCTGCTCAAAGGAGGACCAACCCCAACTAAATCAAGTTGAGTGGAGAGGATCAGTGTAACTCCTCCAGCCTGGCCTGCTAGACTAGAGGAATAAGCGAAGAAGATTAGGCCATGTATTTGCTCCCTAGTCATTGTGGAAAGGATCTTCTTATATGCTGCTGTACAGTTGCCATGTTTCACTACAAAGGTGGTTGCATTTCAGTGGTGGATAAAATGATTCATCTATAGTGTGTGTAAAGTTCTTTGGGATAATTCAGGGAAAAAGGTGATATAGTATAAAATCATTGTCATTATTAATAATATTTGTTGGAACTGTATGTGGAGAGTTATCTATGGTTCCCTACAGTAAGTATTCATGATATGTATCCTCAGCTTGAGCTCTCTCTCTGATTCAGCTGCTGCCAGTGTATATTTCTAGTTCATCATTTCTCAAAAGTCCTGGTACTTCTCTCTAACAGCTAATGCAGTTGGAACAGTTTAGGCATTGATCAGGACAAATGACTGCTCCTTTTCGGTGATTCTTGCCCTGCAGATTCATTGTTTTATGTCTGTGTTTTTACATGAGGACTGAGACAGCGATCAGAGAAAGCTGTTGACTTGCCTTGGGCATATGACATAATCCAAAATTATTTGAGAGGAATATTTCCACAGAACAGCCTCCTTAGTGGCCAGAGCAGTTGAAGGGCTGCATTTTCATTGTCATTCCATTAGCTGTAACAGGAGTTGTACTTGTCACTCCCTCTGTAGTTCAAGGAAATGCAGCAAGAACTGTAAACAAGCTACTAGTTCTACCTGACTATTAACAAATCCTGTATTCTGCTCAGCTTTGCTAGGTTTTAACTGGGAATTTTAGTTTTTCATATTTCTTTGCTGGAAAAAAAAGGGAGTTATTTCTCCACAGACAAATTGAAAAGACCAACTTCATACTAACTGAGCTTAACTAACTTTTTGTCTATAGAGTGGTAAGAATGATTTTATGTGTGGGCAAGTCTAAAATATATTAGTTTAAATAATCAGAAAGCCATAATATTAATCAAAGCTACAACTTTCTCAACTTGCTAGCTGGAACTGCTCAGCTTCTTGTCATTCTCTGCTGACCTGCGTATCAAGCTTGCTGTATCCCATCGAATGTATAACTGTTCAGTTATGTTCATTATAGTACTTCCTATGATGCGATACACGCAGCAATGTGAAACCAGTAAACTCTCCAGCCATTTCGCACAGCCAGCAGTCTCAGCAGCTCTCACAAGTTAAAATAGTTTAGATCTAGTTGTCGTTTGGATGGGAGTTGTCAAAGCTGGAAAAGTGCTGCTGGTGTAAGAGGTCATGCTGGTGAGTCAGTTGGTGGCTAGCTTCAGTGCAAGTCATTACCAAACCTATGCCCTTAGCATGGCATTAACAGGCACTATACACAGCAGGAGGTGCCGACTCTTTTGGGTGAGAGCTAAAATCAAAGCTTATCCATGGTGATTCATAGATTCTAGGACTGGAAGGGACCTCGAGAGGTCATCGAGTCCAGTCCCCTGCCCTCATGGCAGGACCAAATACTATCTAGTGGTTGTAACACTGTCCTTCAGTGACTCAAGAGCATGAGTACCAACCTCAGGGCAGACTGTTAAGAACCAGGGCACAAACCCCAAATTGGCTGTGAATTCTATACATAGGTGTCACCAACGAAGTGTAAACTCCTCAGGCACTATAACAGCCTAGCCATGGAGACACAGACATTCCTCTTCGGTACTCCAATCTATCTTGCCACCCACAGTGAGCACACCTTTGTGATAGATGGCCCCTTAATCAATAATCACAACAATATTCAGTCCCAAAGGACCAGTCACTTATGTCAGGTCAATTGCACCTTAGAATCTCACACCAAAGACAATGTTTGTAGCCAGTCCTATAATAAACTCTAAATATTTACTAAATAGGAAAAAGATACAAGAGGTATTTACAAGGTTAAAGCAGGTAAACATATACACAAATGAGTTACAAGAAGCTTCTGTAATAAACAAGCTCTATATGTCCTTTAGGGATAATCCAGGGTAAACAGCTGAGGATCTCTTCTTACCTAGTAAGCCTTGCCCCCCAGCGTCCAAGGAGCATAGAGATCCAGTTCCTCCTTGTTAGGGGTTTTTATTCCCCTCCTGCCTTGTATGCTGAGCTGCAAACTCAGCTGATGGGAGGAATCCACTTGAATGACTCATCTTCACAGTGAGAGGAGGGAAAAAAATCTTTTGTCTTCTTTCATGCCCCACAATAGTCCATCCGGTGTTGCTGAACCTCTTCTGTTGGGCAG
This sequence comes from Mauremys mutica, assembly GCF_020497125.1. Lineage (NCBI taxonomy): Eukaryota > Metazoa > Chordata > Testudines > Geoemydidae > Mauremys > Mauremys mutica. Next base: position 96,947,435 of record NC_059076.1, on the reverse strand, counting down.
GATGTTACACCTTCTGTTGGAGATTGGGGAGGCATGTCACAGTAGTAAATATCTTTCTCCTGTCTGGTGATTTACATAGTCCCAGAGGCTTGCAACACAACCACTCAATTACCTTATAATATGAGATATAGATGTTATAAGTGAGCTTAATGCATGTACAACTCACCAGCATTCAATAAAATCTAAACACAATCTTGTAATTCTAATACTTATTTTAACATTAGTAACATACAAGTGAGCCAGACTGATTCCAGCTGTGTATTTGTCAGTGTTCAGCTGAGACATGCGGAACTTGGCATGAGCTGGCACCTGGTCTGCCAGTGTCACAGTGCTATTAAAAATCTTTCATTTTTGCAAGAGTAGCACCACTACATGGAAAAAGGGAATAGTGCTAGCTATGAGAGCCTTCAGCTAGCTGTGTGTTGATTGCTGGCTAAGAGGGAGTTGCAGTTTTGCTGTGCAAATTAGTGAATACCCAGCTGACTAGAGCTCTAAGCTAAGTGGAACCCTCAACTACTGTTAACTAGCCTGCATATTTAAGAACAGCTAAATGCTTTTTTGTTTTAAGCGTTCAAATGTAGAAATCTAAGATTAGATTCACAAAGTGCTTAGGCACCTAAATCTGGGTTTAGGCATCCTCTGAGATCCAACTCCTGCCAAACAATGTAGGAATCTAAACTCACTTTCTGCCAACATTTTCAGGGTAAAGTTCCCTAGGTACCTAAGTTTCTGCCTCTGGGCACACACATTGCTGCCTCACTATAGGCGTCCACACCCCTACCTCCCACCTTATAAGTGATTTATAAACTGGGGAACCATAGGTATTTGCCCGCCTATCTCACATGGGGGTCTGATGTAGTACATGTGCTTAGAGAGCACCTAGTTGATTAGGTCCCATTCAAAAATCTGGCCAGATAAGGAGGGGGTGTAGTTGTGCCCACCTTATAACTTTTAGACCAGGGGTTAGGTTACTCATTCAGGGAACCTGGGTTCAGTTCCCCTTCTGCGTGAGGGGGAGAGAATTTGGACAGGCGTTTCCTACACCTCTCAGGAGCATGTCCTAAGCACTGATAGTCTGATGTAGGGGTCCCTCCGTCTTGCCTGTTCCACTGTATGGTCTCCATGATCAGTTAATAGAGCTATGGCCATTTACACCAATTATGGATCTGGCTCTCCATTTCTTTATTACATTTAAAAGTGCTAATTACATTTCTTTCGTCAAAGGAATCATACATTATCGAATAAGTTTACCTACATAAATGAATACAGAAATAGGCATGAATATTTTGCATGTAGTAGCATTATGGATGTGCAATATCCTGATATCCAGGAAAAAATATCAGCATTCTATGAATCTGAAAATTGGTATTCCCTCAGTAGTGTCAGGTGTGGATAGCAATCCTGAAGGGTCATTGCTTATGGTCAACCTTGCATCGACAGGAGGAGGTTGGTTCATTCCACCATATAAGGGGCTTTTGAAACTCCACTATTTTGTGATGTCCTTATGTGAAGTAGAGTTGTATCTTCTTTCTCTGCTCTGATAGGTTGCAGCAGAATTGATCTGCAGTCTAATCACCACTTCTGTTTTCCCCTCACCTACACTAGTATGAATAATGAGTAATTCACTTATTCATGTGCTTAAAATTATGAAAGTGCTTAAATATTTTGCTGGATCAGTACTTAGTGACTCTACCTGCTCTGATCCTTGTAAGTTCTAAATTCCACTCTATTTTTATTATGGTCCTTCTTACCAAGGCACCTGATTATCCTCCTTCTGCAAATGGCAAGACCCTCAGTGCCACTGAAGACCTAAGACCGAGCAACATGAATGGGAAGAAATGACTTTGCACTCCTCTGAATTCTTTCTGAGTTCAATGGAACAGATCCTAAGAGAAGAAAATTAAAATACCTCTGTTTTCTGGTGCTAAACTCAGGCTACCTGGCAAATAAAGATTGCATCCTATTGATACTTTTGTGGAATTTTATTACATTGACATCAATGGGAGTGCTCATGTGCGTAAAGTTACATGGGCATTTAAGTGCTTTGCTATATCACAGCCCAAAAAGAAGCAAATATAAAAGATCCAGAAACTGCATCAGTAACCGGTCAGGGAGATAACAACCAGAAGAGTTCTAGAAAAATTTTGTTGTATCACATTTTCTTTTCTTTTGTGTCCCAAAGCTGGTTTTGTTTAAATTAATGGAGTTAACCTCAAAGTTCAGCTCTATCTCTCTGCTTGCACTTGCAATTCACATATTTGTACACACAAGTAAGAGCAAAGGAATAATTATATTTTAATCACCTTGAGCTTCACTATTGCTTCAGAGATTTTTTTTTAAACTTTGTTCCTTTGAACATAAAATTCATACTTTACTGCAGGAAGCATGGGTTTGCCATATAACAGGGACAGTGTCAAATTAAAAATTAATTAATGTAAAAACATGTTTGCTTATCTATGTGATTAATAATACCTTAGATTATGAAAAATGAAATAATTTAAATTCTGATGGACAGTTCTGTATGCTTTTTTCTCTCCTTACCACTCATCTTGGAAATCAAGAAAATTAGTTTCATTTTTGTTGATAGTTTCATTTTCAAGTTACGTAATATTTAATGTGCATACACAGGAAGGGAATGTTTATTTGTTAAAGGACCATTTCCATTGGGATTATTTTTAGTGGAGACTTTTTTACATTGGTTTAGGACAATTTTAAACAGCCCTACCCAAATTTGAATTGACAGTATGTCTCTAAAGTTTACACTATAGCAGTCCTCTGTGATAAGTTTGATTTATATATCTCCCTTTGAAGTGTTGCCAAAACCATAGCAATCTGTCTGGAAATTCACAGGACTGAGTTTATTGCAGGACAGAAATATTCTGGAACATGGTTTAAATTCTCAAAGATTATTTCCTAGGGCCCCCAATTTGGGGTCGGAGCTTTAGACCCGTGGGGGGGGGGGGATGGGCACCGGGGGTTGGGGCTTCTGCCCTGCAGGGGATGTGTGTGTGTGGGTAGGGGGGGAGGGAGTGTTTGCTGGGCTCCTGGAGATTTGAAAATATTTACCGGAGCTCTGCTCTTGTGGGCTCCGGCTTAATATAAGTCTTGTTCTAGAAAGTCTGAGGCAAACTGGACACAAAAAAGAATGAACACAGATCAAAATCATTTACAAACTTGGATGGATATTTGGAAAATATGATTTTCAATATTCACTCATTTTTTTTGTTTACACACTGTATTCACCCACATCATCACTGACTGGTAGCCATCTATGACCTGCATAAACTTTGGTTTTGGTTGAAGGCTTCCACTTAGTGGAAAGGAACTGGAAATTTACTGAGTCAACCGGGGATATTCAAAACCAGAAGTTTGTTGGTTGGATATCTGCCTAGCAGCATGTAAGCTAAAAATATGCAATGCACTCTGGACATGGAGAAATAAAAAAAACTATTTCCCATATGAGATACTCCATTTTATATTCATGTGCCCGACTGGTATTTGCACAGTTCGCTGTTCATTTATATTTTAATAGCATATTGTAAATACTATCATTAATATTAATCCTGGTATTAATATTAATTGCCTGCTGCTTTAAAAAAATGCCACATCAAAAACACTATAGGAGCAGCACTTGCATCTCTTTGAGTGAAACAGGAGTTAATACTCAGGCTTCAAACACATAGCAATGCACTTCATAGTAAACTTTCACTGTGGGTTTATGTAGGCAAAGCAGAATAGGAAGCACATATGCTAGGCAACGGGGCAAGTCAAAATTGTTTATGCTTTGCAATATTTTTGTAAAGTGTTTATATCCACCCAGTATTTAAAATCACAAATACCAATACTTTATTTTCAAGTATCAGAGGGGTAGCCGTGTTAGTCTGGTTCTGTAAATGCAGCAAAGAATCCTGTGGCATCTTATAGGCTAACAGACGTTTTGCAGCATGAGCTGCAGCAGTGGCACTTGCATCCGAAGAAGTGGGTATTCACCCACGAAAGCTCATGCTGCAAAACGTCTGTTAGTCTATAAGGTGCCACAGGATTCTTTGCTGCTTTTACAATACTTTATTTTGTAATGCAGCCTCCTAGCCTCCCTCAGGGTACTGTGCCTGCTGGAGAGAACAGGCTCTAGGCTTTTAAAATTAATTTAAAAAGAATCCTTAGAGCTTTATGCCTCTTGAGTTGTGTTCTGCCACTATATCTATCTGGATGTTTTGTTGTTGAAGTCTGGTGTGAGCTAGCTGTGCTCCACGCACATCTCTCATTTTACACTGAGCTGTGTTAGTCCTTCTGTTCATTCCTGATTCACATACAATTGCTGTCATTAGAAGAGTCAGCATTTTCCAAGAGATATTTGTGATGTTGCACTCCATATGTTTATGGAAATATGCTTATGAGTATAAATATAATGTAAATGGAATATGCGTTATGCAAAAGGTCTCTGGTAAGGTACCATTACAAAGCTTATAATCTACTGAGCTTGTTCATCCTATTTGTATGAATGTATCATTCTTGTATCTGAAGCTAGAAATATGAAGTATAACTCTGAAGTCCTATTGTAACTATGCGAAGTGTGGGCCATTAATGATGTCTTGGAATCTTGATGGCTCCAATTAACTAGGAGAATTGGTTGTAAATGGCTCTGTTTACTTGCAAACCTTCCTGGGTACCTGCAGGACAGCCCTGAAAGAATGGAGAATGAGGTCTTACAGTGACCTGTGATCATGTCACTTGGTACTGGAATCCATCTTAAAACTGGTGCTTTTCCATTTAGAAGGAGGGGTGGGGACCCAGAGAGACAAAAGATTCCTGCCTTGTGCCAAAGCTATAAAAGGGGAACAGAACAAAGGGGACTGCCAGTCATGAGAAATCCTCTAGTTACCACCTTAGCTGGAATGAACAAGAACTGTACCAGGGGAAAGGATTGGTCCCAGACTAGAAAGGAGTCTACTCTGTGAAAGAAGCTTATTGGAACATCTCTGAGGATGAGATTTAATATTTCTTAACATATTAGGCTTAAACATGCATGTTTTGTTTTATTTTGCTTGGTAACTTACTTTGTTCTGTCTGTTATTACTTGAAACCATGTAAATCCTACTTTTTATTCTTAATAAAATCACTTTTGTTTATTAATTAACCCAGAGTAAGTGATTAATACCTGGGGCGCAAACAGCTGTGCATCTCTCTCTCTATCAGTGTTATAGAGGATGGACAATTTATGAGTTTACCCTGTATAAGCTTTATACAGAGTAAAATGGATTTATTTGGGGTTTGGATCCCATTGGGAACTGGGTGTCTGGGTGCTGGAGATAGGTGACTTGCTGAGCAGTTTTTGGTTAAAATCTGCAGCTTTGGGGGCATGGAGAAGACCTGGGTCCGTGCTGCAGCAGACTAGCATGTCTGGCTCAACAAGGCAGGGTTCTGGAGTCCCAGGCTGGCAGTGGAAAATGGGCTCAGAGGTAATTCCAGCACGTCAGGTGACAGTCACAAGGGGGTCTGTGTGACCGAATCCGTCACAATATTGCAGAGTTATTTTTCTATTAGAAGAAAAGACTGTCATATCTAATAAAACTGTGAGGTATTAGTTGGCTAATACTGCCATTTAATGCTAATAGATAATGCCAAATAAGGATTGCATACACTTTTTTGATCAGAGACACTATTCCCATTGACATCAGTGTGTCCCCAAGTGTATCCAGATCTTTAAGGTTGTAGTATATTTTTTTCTTAACAATACTCATATCCTACCCATATATATCACTTTCCATCCCTTTATATAGCCCCAAACTATAGGCCCACACTAATCACTGATATACAGCCCACTTTCTGTGGAATGCCAGCAGCCAGCCTACTACACAACAGTGTGGGGAGGGGAAATCACCAGGAAAGCAAAGCTTAATCTTGCCAGGGGGTCTTTAAAGTTCACACATTCTGTTTTTACAGCCTAATCTAAATACCTAACTCGAACCTAAGGTTCTTTGTACTCTGAGGGTCTCTGGCTGCAGAATGGTCCCAAAGAATCAAAGCTTCATTTAAAAACTCATTTCTAGCCCTCATGATTGCATGGAAGACTTTGAATATGTGACCTAACACATATCGATGCAGTGGCATCTTCATGTTTGAAGAAAGCCTGAAAAATTTGCTCAGAGAGGTGTGAACTGCCCTGTCCTTCCCAAAGCATTAACTCTGAGAGCTAAATATATCAATATAAATTCAGCACTGTTAGTTATTGATTATTTTAGCAGACATAGCTAGTTAATGTGCTTATCCCATAATCTCAGACTTCTTCCCATGCCACTCCAGGCACCAACAGCCCCAACTATCCCATATACAGATGCCAAAACCTCCAGTTGCCCTCTGATAACTTTTACAATGCATTCACTGCCTAAAATGGTGGCATATCAAATTCTGAAATCTAGGTAATTCAAACCAAATTCAGTTTATTGATGAGGGAAACAATTTTGTTCTCAGCAGTGAGAATGAGCTATTGTATTAATTAAATTAAGCACTGATTCTGCAGTCAGCTCCAGGCAAGGAGATACCTGCACCGTTTGGAGCCCTGTGAATGTCATGGTTTCATCGATGTGACTCAGATTGCAGAATCGAGCCTCTTTCAATTAACACAGCAGCTCACTCCAAAGAGAAAATGTGTTGGCTGTATGTGTAAAAAGGAATCCTTACCAATAAACTCTACAATATTTAACTCAAATTTAAAAGGTTCCCTTTTAGTCATTGTGATTCTGTATGATTGAAATGTGACCCTGTATATCACTGTTCTACAATTGCAACAAATCTTATACAAAGTATGTCATGTAAGGTGTCAATGGAAAAGTTATAACTTGCTCATGTGACTCTAGACTCCATCTTGTGCCTGTAGTTTTCCACAAACTGTGCTGTGGGCTTTGTCTGGGACAGTAGAATTCCATCCACATGGGAGAGGGTATAGAAGACCCTGAAAACATCTCCATTTTGTCTTCATTTCCTGCCTCATTTCTCTGGACTGAATTTCTAACAAGGAAGCTCTAAACAAGGACTGATGACCCACAAGCTGTTGGGATAATTTTCTGAGATACGTTTGCACACTAACAGTTTATTCCATCACTGCTTCAAACCTGATGTAAGAACTTTGCAATCATTTGCATGCATATGATTTCCTTAACCATTTTAACACTATTTCTTTTCTTTTATAAATAAACCTTTGGATTTTAGTTACTAAAGGATAGGCAGCAGTGTGATTATTGGGTAAAATCTGAGTTATATATTGACCTGGCTATGTGGCTGGTCTCTTGAGATCAGAAGAACCCTTTATGTGATTAAACTGCTTTTCAGTTACCACTCATCAGAAAGTCTAGTGTCTGGGTGGTGATATAAGTGCTGGAATACTTGAGAAGACTGCATTTTTGACTTCTTGTTAACCAGTGTGATGAAACAGAAGCTTCATTTTGTGACTGGCTGGGTATACCTAATGATACAATAACCACCAATTTGGGGAGAGACTGCCCTATTTCTCAGCAATTTGTCCTGAATCTGGCATCCTCAGCTGTGACCCACTGAAGCACGGTGACACTCATCCCAATCAGATTGCATTGGAATACCTTTCTATATTTATTGACAAAGAATGATGGCATTTGAACTGTCTCCAGCATTCTTTGTGGTTCCAAGGAAGCCTCCTTGACTGGAGCAGAAACACTGCCACTCTGGGGACTGAATGGTATAAGGAACTTCCATCATCAATGGGACTAGTCATAGAATATTAGGGTTGGAAGGGACCTCAAGAGATCATCTAGTCCAACCCCCTGCTCAAAGCAAGACCAATCCCCAAATGGCCCCCTTGAGGAGTGAACTCACAACCCTGGGCTTAGCAGGCCAATGCTCAAACCACTGAGCTATCCCTCCCCCCTCATAGTTACAAAAAGAAAATAAAAAACCATCCCACCTTTCTTGAGGTAGTTTGGATCTGTTGTGAAGCATGCAAAAGTCTACCCAGTCCTTAAGAAACCATCCCTGGATGATAATGATCTATGATATCACCCTGCCTCAACTTTCCTTTCCTAGGCAAATGCATAGAAAAGTGGCAACAACCATACACTACAAAGATGGCTGACCTCCTTATCACTAAGATCAAACCTCAGTGCTTGACCTGCTGGCAAATATTAACGTCATTGATCTAAAGATGCTGCCAGCCTACAGTCAAGAGCTAGCAAGGGTAGAGAGTATCATTAGTTCTACACTCCTACACCCACTACGTGATTTAAGAGATGGCCATGAAGGCACTTCCACCATGAGCTTAAAATTTGCTGTCTGTGATTACTCAAGCATGCAAGCTGAGCATTAGCTTCCCATGATGAACTCTGTGAGTAAATCCTGATAATTTCAATGTTCAGAGAGGGCAAGTACAAAATAGGATGTGAACACAGCTAAGTGAACTCATTTGAAACTCAGTCAAAAGCTAGTGGAAAATTATAGTAGTAATTATTTACCTACCCTTTTGTTCATCAAATCAAGGCTTTCAAGAGGTCTGTCAGTTTTCTCAGGGAGTTTTGATTTATGAACAGTTTTTCTACTGGCAGCACTCAGCCCAAATCCAATTTACTGCCTGGACGGGGAATGGGTAAACTACACCAGCATCTAAGAGCAGTAGACAGTACTGAAGCCACAAAAAGTTTAATATTTCTCCAGAACCAATCATACTGCCACATTGTTACATACTGTTCATATAAAAGTGGCAGTGATGTAGGATGTACGAATTATCCATCTGACTATCTTAAGGTTTAATACTGCTGGCCATCAGTGTAATATCTGAGAGCCTTCCATTTAAAAGCAATAGCAATGGTGAAGACTCTACTTGACTCCATGGAGTTTCTGGTTCTTGTCCCTTTTTGGGGTAGGGAAATTTTTATTTATAAAATAGATTTTATTAATTTCTTCTTTGGTATGAATTTAGGCACAAGGGATGATTTAGGGGTAGCAGTTAGTTCTGTTTTAATAGTGACCCTAAAAGCCTCCTGTAGGGGTCCCTTGCTCTCCTGCTTGGAGGGAGGCCACTCTGGCTGGCCCACTCTGGGTCCAGACCAGAGTCTGCAGAGTAGCCGGGGGCTCACAATAGGGCTGGGAGATCAACTGTCACTACCAGGCTTCGGCCTGGGCTGGGGTAGCTCAAGTGATCAGCCCCTCAACACAGTCTATCAGGGGTGGCTCCGGCCTAGGCAGGGCCCAAGCAGCCCACAAACAACCAGTCTTCAAGTGTGGTCCCTGGCCTGGGTGGAACCCAGGCAGACAGCGAGCAAACGGTCTTTACAGGGCTGGCTTTAGCCTGGGTGGGGCCCCGGTATCCAGCAAGCAAACAGTCTCTCCAGGTGAGTGATAAGGGAGCTCCTGTCCTGGGCTAGAGTCTCCTTGCACCGTGTAGGGGGTCAGCCACCCAGGATGGGGTGGCAGGGGGACTCGGGCCTACCCCACTCCACCGCACCCCAGCACAGGGCCCTGGCAGAGGCAGGATTGGCTGCCCCTGCATCGGCGGGGATCCAATTACAACACGCCGACTGAGCCACACTGGGCTCTGCAGCCGGCTGCTCCAGGACTGCCCCAGGCTACTTCCAGCCTCCCCGGGGTTTGGTACCTGTGGCCTCTGGAGAATAAGCCAAGCATCCTCCTCCATTGCAGGCTCTCCTCCAACTGTGCTGCAGGGCCGGCCTTTTATACTTTCGGCCACGCCCCGGTCCTTCCGGTGAGGGGGGCAGGGTGATCTCTGCTCCGTTCTCCAAGGGGCGTGTAGGGATCCCTTGCTCTCCCACTCAGAGGGAGGCCACTCAACCTCACTACACCTCCCATTTACTTTAGTGCCCTTTAAACTCTTAGAGTTCAATAATTTAAACAGGAGTTAGTGATTGACATGTGGACATGACACTGTCTAATGATATGGAGATAACCTGGCCACCAGGTTAGAAAATAACTACTCTATGGTCTTAAATATTCTTATGCTCTAAAAGCTGTTTACAAAAACTGTGGATTTTTTAAAAATACAATAATTTATTTATGAAACCAGAGTTTTAAGAAACTACCTTGTCTTTCCAGTGCTTTGACCCAATTTGCCAGTTACCACACTTCTGATGGTTCCACAAGTCATCTGGCATTATATCCTATCAGACAAGACAGTATCATGGGTGACTGACAAAAGCCCTCATATGCTGGGGGGGGGGTGTCACAAAATGGCATTAAGTTAAAAAAAGGGGGGAAAGCAAAAGCAAATCTTTAATTTATCAAGCTACCTTTATCATTTATTTTTTAAAAATATTTTTCCCAAAAAATGTTGTTTTAGGCCCCAGTCCTGCAAATACTTAAGCAGGAGAAAATTGTTCAGAAGGAATAATTAGTGGGCCTCTTAATAAAAAGGTATTCATCAGCATAAGTTTCCAGTACATAATACAAATAATATGAATGTTGGAACTGTAGTTCTTGTTCCAAATCCATGGCTTTCATTTTTCTTTTAATCCACTTTCAAGACTCAAAGTCAAACAGCAACTGTGTTTAAAACCTTCTTCATCAGCAACTGTAACTGAAGATGACTTGATCTAGTAGTAAGCATTGTTCAAGACTGAGTGAGTGAAATCCTGTCCCCACTGAAGTCAATAGCAAAACTCCCATTAACTTAACTGGGACCAGGATTTCACGCTTTATTTTTAAGAACATCAGAAGGTAGTGACATTGCAGTGCTGTTAACAGATAACAAAGAAGGTAACTGCAACTTTCTTTTTCTGATGGAAGCCCACTCTGTGTTGGTGAATGCTTGTTGATTTAAGAACTGCATCACCGGCTGCACTACCTGGCTAAAATCTGGTAATCTGATCAAGGGAAAATCCTGCCCTTACTGTTGAGGAAATATGGAGGTCGGGGAGTGGAGCAGTGCATGTTGTGAGTGTACTCTCAAGGCCAGCTGCTGGTGGAGGGCAATATGGTTAAGTGTAACTAAAAGGTAATGTGTGATGGGAGGCACCTTAGTACTCCTCAAAGAAGCAGGAGTGAACATTCAGCTCTTATTCATAGGACTGATTATAGCATATTCTGTGGGTGGCTGAGGGTATTGCCATATCCATACAGCTTGCCAGCGATGAGATCTATTTATGCCATGATGTATCAGTAGCCATGGTAGCGAAGCCCCTGCCTACCATTCTCTTACTCTCCTGAACACTAGGTAATTCTCCTGCTGCATGCATGCATGCATGCACTAGGCATGGGGGGGTGAAAGATGCTTGCATTCACTTCCCTTCATAGTCCACCTGCCCAGCTGAGGGCAGGATTTATCTCCATGACATACCTGGTAAAACCCTACTTATGTGTTTTACAAAATGTTGGCAATGTTGTGCTTTCATCTGTAATACCTTTCAAAATGTCATGTTTCATTCTGAATGCACTGGCAACAAAAGTCAGTGCAGGTATAGAATAAACTTGTGATCTGAAATGCACTAAAGCTCAGCCGTCCATCAACTGATATTCCCTTTGTTTGCTTTTCTACTGACAGATTGATTTCTTAGTGTATGACAATGTGATTCTTTCTATGAAAAAAATGTTCTATGTACCTTGAATATAAGAATTTAAATAGGATACTCTAGAAAGTCCATTTAGTGGAAATTATTTGTGTTTTCTATTATTTATTCACTGTCATAAGAATGGCCATACTGGGTCACACCAGAGATCCATCTAGCCCAGTATTGTGTCTTCTGAGAGTGGCCAATGCCAGGTGCCCCAGAGGGAATGAACAGAACAGATAATCATCAAGTGATCCATCCCCTGTCACCCATTCCCAGCTTCTGGCAAACAGAGGCTATGGACACCATCCCTATGCATCCTAGCTATCCTCCGTGAACTTATCCTGCTGATAGACCTAGCCTCCATGAACTTATCTAGTTCTTTTTTGAATCCTGTTACAGTCTTGTCCTTCACAACATCTTCTGGCAAGGAGTTCCACAGGTTGACTGTGTGTTGTGTGAAAAAATACTTCCTTTTGTTTGTTTTAAACCTGCTGCCTATTAATTTCATTTAGTGACCCCTAGTTCTTGTGTTATGAAAAGGAGTAAATAACATTTCCTTAATCATTTTTGTTGCCCTTTTCTGAACCTTTTCCAATTCCAATATATCTTTTTTGAGATGGGCGACCACATCTGCGCACAATATTCAAGATGTGGGAGTACCATGGATTTATATAGAGGCAATATATTTTCTGTCTTATCTTTTCCTTTATTAATGATTCCCAACATTCTGTTTGCTTTTTTGACTGCTGCAGCACTGAGTGGATGTTTTCAGAGAACTATCCTCAATGACTCCAAGATCTCTTTCTTGAGTGGTAACAGCTAATTTAGACCCCATCATTTTATATGTATAGTTGGTAATGTGTTTTCCAATGTGCATTACTTTGCATTTATCAACATTGAATTTCATCTGCCATTTTGTAGCCCAGTCACCCAATTTTGTGTGGTCGTTTTCTAGCTCTTCACAGTCTGCTTGGGACATGATCATTTTGAGGAGCTTTGTATCATCTGCAAATTTTGCCACTTCACAGTTTATCCCTTTTTCCAGATCACTTATGAATATGTTGAATAAGACTGGTCCCAGTATAGACCCCAGAGAGACACCACTATTTACCTCTCTCCATTCTGAAAACTGAACATTTATTCCTACCCTTTGTTTCCTGTCTTTTACACAGTTACAATCCATGAGACGACCTTCCTTCTTATCCCATGATAGCTTACTTTGCTTAAGAGCCTTTGGTGAGGGACCTTGTCAAAGGCTTTCTGAAAATCCAAGTACACTGTTCCCTGGGTAGCCTTGTATGACAATGACAGAAATCATATGCATAAGCTTTCATGGGTAAAAAACCCATTTCTTCAGATGCATGGAGTGCAAATTCACTCCATACTTCTGAAGAAGTGGGTTTTTTACCTACAAAAGTTTATGTCCAAATAAATCTGTTAGTCTTTAAGGTGCCACTGGACCCCTTGTTGTTTTAGTGGTAATAATATTAAGCATATCAATTAGTACAGACTTCAACCCCCCAATACAGTGAACTCCTAACATGTCAAATGGCATCAGACAATTTCTGTTTTTTTACAGAGAGTAAATTAACATTAGACTGGATAATAGTAACAGCTGTCTTAGATAAAATAATTGATCTGCTGTTGAGTTATAATAAGGTAATTTCTCCTTTTTACATAATATGCTCAGGAGGTCATAATACACCTCTACCCCGATATAACGCGACCCGATATAACAAGAATTCGGATATAACATGGTAAAGCAGTGCTCCGGGGGTGGGGGTGCGCACTCCGGTGGATCAAAGCAAGTTCGATATAATGCGGTGGCATCTATAACGCGTTAAGATTTTTTGGCTCCCAAGGACAGCGTTATATCGGGGTAGAGGTGGATATATTAATCCAGCCATTCTCAATTTATTATACTTTGTATAATATGGTAGAAATAAATAAATGTTTATCAGCAGGGATAAATGAAAAATGTTGATTAAACTTAAGAAACAATGTTGAAGATTAAAGCTATATAAAGTATTGTATAACATGCTCCTTCAATGTGAGGAAATTCTATTGCTAATGCACCTTGAATACAAATTGCCTGAATTGAATTTTCTTCTACCTATATACCTATATAATCAGATTGAGTCAGAGAACTTTGCTCAATTAATTGTATTTTTATCTCTTGATAAATTTCAGCATCAATGCTAAATTAGTTTCTTTGAACTTTCCAGCACTATCACATAACTATTTTTGTTTTGATTTCTATTGTTGCTTATTTCATTTTTTAATTCTACTCTGGCTGATAAAATTCATGTTTACAATAATTCCCAAATGTGCACTTTAGCTAAGGAAGAGAGAAAAAGGTGAGAAATAGGGTGTGGGTGATTGGTTAATTAAAACAATTAAACAACTTCTGTTTTATAATCTATTGTTCTCACAGCATAATCATCTGACATCAACATGGATCAATAGCTTCTTTTCCTAATAAAGGTCAAGATCATATTTCTTTTCACAAATTATGTAAGGTATAGGATACACAAAGAATATTTTTCAGCTTAGCATGTTTTGTACTGACAGGCTAGGGAGATTCCCTTTCAGGTTACTTCAGAGAAAAGGAGCCGATGGGTTCTGAAGAGAGCCCTCTAACAAAGACTTCTTTGATTTAATTCACTGTAATCAGGGCTGGCTCCAGACCCCAGTGCGCCAAGCGCGCGGTTGGGGCGGCATTTTGCCGGGAGGGCGGCAGGCGGCTCCGGCGGACCTCCCGCAGGCATGACTGCGGAGGGTCCGCTGGTCCCGCGGCTCCGGTGGAGCATCCGCAGGCATGCCTGCGGGAGGTCCACCAGAGCCGCGGGACCAGCGGACCCTCCGCAGGCACGTCTGCAAGAGGTCCCCCAGAGCCGCAGGACTGGCGACCGCCAGAGCGCGCCCCGTGGCGCGCCGCCCTGCTTGGGGCGGCGGAATTCCTAGAGCCACCCCTGACTGTAATCCATGAGGGAATTAACATCCAGGATTACTCTCAACAGCATGAGTAAAGCAAACATTTAGGGTAAATTACAAAAAATGTGAGGCCATTTTTGTCTTAAAGCAGTGACCTGGACTATCCAGAATGCAATGTAATTAATCCTTCTCCTTTTAACATCAATACCAACCTTCCCATTGATTTCAAAAGTGGGTAGGTTAAGGCACATAGTAAGGAACATCATGTTAACTAACATAAAAATGGGACAAAATCCCTAATAAATCATTTCAGTCATTGTGATGCTGAATGATTGAAATATGAGCATGTATAGCACTGATATTGCCATTGTTAGATAATTGCAACACATTTTGTACAAAGTATGGCATGTAAGGTGTCAATGGAAAATGGAAAAGTTATGATTTGCTAAATTAAATTATCCTGTTTAAATCCATGTATCATCATTGTATCTGAAGTTATAAATATTGGCTATATACATGTATCACAAATGAATTTGCTTCTGGGGAAACATCCACAAAGTAGTTTACATCCAGTCTAGCCAGCACAGTTGTGAATGGACTATTCAAATTTGATGGTCCATCAAAGGTCCATGAAAGACACTAGTGCTCACAATGGGCCATAGAAGAAACTCCTTCCCTCCAGATGGCTCTTTCTGCAGATGCCTCCTCCTCCAGGGGGCCAATGGCTACCCCCTATAAGTCATCAAGCCATGTAAGGACATGCAATATGCTCATGTGACCCTGAACTCCATCTTTTGCCAGTAACTTTAAAAAAAATGGGCTTTGAGCTCTGAAAAAGAAAATTTCTAGGAAAAGGGTATAAAAGACACCTGGAATTACTCCATTTTGCTTCTTTCCTGCCCTGATTTTCTGGACTGTGGATTTACAACTAAAAGGAGCACACTGAACTATGGACTGAGGACCTTCCAATCTTCTGGAAATTACCAGAAACTTTACAAGCCAGCAGTCTATAACACCACTGCTACAAACCTGATATAAGGACATTGCAATTATTGTATGTATATGACTTACCAAACATTTCCTCTTCTTTTCTTTTCTTAATAAACCTTTAGATTTTAGTTACTAAAGGAGTGGCACCAGCATGATTATTGGGTAAGATCTGAGTTATATATTGACGTAGATAAGTGGCTGATCTCTTTAGATTGGAAGGACCCTACATTTGATTAAATTGGCTTTCAGTAACCACTCATCATAGAGTCCAGTGTCTGGATGGTGAGATGAGGGCTGGGATGCCTAAGGAGCCTGCATTTTTGACTTCTTGTTAACCAGTGTAATGAGACAGATGTTTACTTTTATTACTGGCTGGGTATAATCTAATGAAAGAATAACCAGTTATTCTGCTCTATTTTTCAGTAAGTCTGTCCTATTTCTCAGCAGTTTGTCCTAAATCCGGCATTCTTGGCTGTGCCTCAGTGAGGCACAGTGACACTAAGTCTTGCAATTACTTTATATATTCTGAGCCAAATAATGCTGTGAGTTACATACATGTAAAGCATGAATAACTCCATTACAGTCAATGGAGCTATACTAGGGTACAGCTATTATATCAGATTCAGGCTTTGTGTATCTAGAAAGCGAATTCCCAATATGCAATTCCACTGGAAATGTAGACTTAGAAGCACAGAATCAAGGAAATATAGGGTTGAAGGGACCTCAAGAGGCCATCTAGTCCAGTGCCTTGTGCTGAGGCAGGACCAATTATACCTAGACCATCCCAGACAGATGTTTGTCTAACCTGTTCTTGAGTGATGGAGATTCCACAACTTCCCTTGGAAGTCTTTCCAATACTTAACTATCCTTTTAGTTAGAAAGGTTTTCCTAATATATAATCTAATTTCCTTTCTTGCACATTAAGCCCATTACTACCTATCCTACCTTCAGTGGACATGGAGAACAACTGATCATAGTCCTCTTTATAACAGCCCTTAACATATATGATGACTTACAAGATCCCCACTCAGTCTTCTTTCCTCAAGACTAAACATGCCCAGCTTTTTTAACCTTTCCTCATAGGTCAGGTTTTCTAAATCTTGTATCATTTATGTTGCTCTTCTCTGCACTCTCTCCCATTTGTCCACATATTTCTTCATAGATTATGTAAATATGAAGCAAAACTGGTCAAAGAATACATCAGATTTAAGATTCAGAGATTTGTAGATATTAAGGCCACAAGGGACCATTGTGATCATCTAATCTGATTACCTGAATAACACAGACCATAGGATTTACCTGAATTAATTTCTTCTTCAAGTCCAATAGCTGTGATTGAACCAAATTATATCTGTCAGAAAACCATCCAATCTTGATGTAAAAATTTCTGAGAGAGAAAATCCACCACAACCCCTGCTAAACTGTATATATCCCTACTATTGCCTTTAGCAACTAAATGTGTAATCTCATAAAAATGATATCAAGTTAGTTTGGCAAGATCTATTTTCCATAAACCCCATATATTATATAACTGTCTTCTAGTTACATATTAATCAAATCCCATATCATCCATTGCATTTTTTTTTGCTAAGGATCAGTATCAGGCTCACAGACCTATCATTACCTGGGTCCTCCCATTTACCTTTTTCAGATATTGGCATGAAATTAGATTTCTTCCAGTCTTCTGGAATTTCCCTGGTGTTCCAAGACTTACTGAAAATCAACATTAATGATCCAGACAACTCCTTGATCAGGTTTTTTAAAATTCTTGAATGCAAATGTCACCAGCTTGCCCTTTGAAGCAAGTTGGGCTCAGCCTTGTCCATGACTTAATAGTTATTCTTTAGCTTCACTGATGAGCTGGCAATATAAGGACTAATTAGTCATCCTAGCTGGGTGTAATGCAGCTTACTTAGAAAGACTGACCTCAGCTGTGGTGGTGAAGCAGGGCGATCACTACTTAAATAGAGGTGGGAACTCAGTGAAGGAGAGAAGACCCCGGAGAAAGAAACAATGTGAGTTTTCCTTTAGGAAGAGCCTGAGGAGCAAAGTAGACTTAGACTTAGATAAGGCTTGCAAGCAGATTCTCAGAGGTAAACTGCTGGAGTCATTGCTGAAGTGAAACAGTGGTTCAAGAGAATCTCTGCAGACAGCAGGAAGCAATGGCTTTTTGTCAAGCCCAAGAGGGACAGAAAAACTACCAGTTTGGATGTTTTTGTTGAACATTAAGTTGGACCTTTACTTGCCCTGGAAAGGTAATGTGACCCGCACAGAAGGCTGAGCCAGCGATCACCCAGAGAGGGAGTTGGGAGAAGATATCATCTGGGATGGGCCAAGGAAGTGGCTACCAGGGGTGTATGTGGGGTGTAACCCCCTGCAATGCCATGTCTGTGGATGAGAGGGCACCCTAGAGGTGAGGGTGCTCTTACAGCAAATTATCCAGACACATTAATTTAAAAATGTTTAACTTTAGTTGCTGTGACTTAATATCACTTTTAATTACTATTGGAAAAGAATTATAATATGGCATGGATACATCATATGGCTTTTTCCCAAATACAGAACAGAAATATTTATTGAACACTTCTGCCTTATCTTCATTATTATTGACACTGCTACTGTGTCCACGTAGTAATGGACCAGTACCCATTGTTAAGAGTTTTTTCTTTATTTTGTTCCTACTCTACTCAAATTCCTTATTTTCCTTAACTCTGCTGTCCATAAACTTCTATTCTTTTTCTTCCCTTATCATCTTTCTACAATTTCTAGCTTCTAATTTATAGTCATTGCTCTCAACTTTAATTTCCATTTGTTTTATATAAAAGCTGCTTTCAATTTTCCTCTAAGCCTGATTTAGTGTTTTTTAGCTGGTTTGGAGTGAAAACTACCATACAGAGCTGAGGCACTGATATTCTAATTCAAACCTTTATTAGAATCAAATGCACGGCCTTATATTTCTAATTACTATAAAAGTAATGAATGACACATAGGAAGATTATGATGGATTTTTCCTATGAATCTGACTCTATTCCTCTACTCTACCATAATTATACTTTCCCATAGTGTCTATCCAATAACTTGTACAATATGCATGCACAGGTTTCAGTTTATATACATTTTGCTGTTCATGCTATTTTCATGTCTCTTTTTCCACCATATCTCTGATCATACCCCTGAATATAAATACTTTCCTGTTTTTTTCTGGTCCAGGGACTTTTTGTCAGTACCTTTTGTGTTTTACCAACTAACTTCCTTTTATATAAGCCCTTCCACACAGTACAAAACAGCATCTTCATCCAACATAGCTGTGAGCTTTATTTAAGCAAGTCACATGAGGCTGAATTCAGCAAGCATCACTCATGTCAAGCAATGACTAGGTCAAAGTCAGTTACACTAAGCTAAGTATTACCTTGGCCTCTCCAAACTCATACGCTATACATGACCCCTGCTTATAATATTTCTAACACCAGTGTAGCCCCCTTTCTTGATTGTGGGATGTTGGGGCATCTAGTAAAATGTTCTTAAACAGTTCCCAATCTTTTTTTGTTTAAATTCTTTCTCCCAGCTGATTTACTTTTAAAGCACGAGGGCCAGATTTTAAAAGGCATTTAGGTGCCTAAAGATGTAGATCAGTGCCTAGTGGAATTTTCCAAAGGTCCTAGGTGCCTAACTCCCACTGATGTCAAAGTTTGGAATTTCAGTTTGTTTGTATGTAACAAATGTAATCCAGTCATGATCACTTGCACCCAGCAGCCACCAACTTTTAGTTCTGAGATCAATTCCTCTTTATCTACCAAGATGAGATCTAATGTAGAATTCCTCCATGTTAGATGGGACACTTTTTGAGTTAGGAAACTGTCATCTATAACTTTTACAAATTCCAAGGATACTTTAATACTGTAAGTATGAGATATCCAGCGTATGTCACTTAAATTGAAGTCCCTCATGATAAGTGTTTCACCTACACATTATAGATCGGCACCTAAGGAGCCAGTGACCCTGTTCTCTAGTGTGGTTTGGCTGCCTGTAGCAGACACCAACTAGTACCCCATTTTGTGCTTTATCTCTTAGGATATTGTTCAAGATCATTTGTGTCTGAGCTGTCAAACAGGTAGCACTATTTTTGACACAGTGTCTGTAACATGGGTTCCCTCTCCAGTCCTGTCTTCCTCTGTGCAAACAGACTGCTTGGAGACTCAAAGCTTGTAAACAGTATGTGTGGTTTATTTACGGCATTCCCTCATCACCTTTCCAGCACTGTGCAGCACCTTATCTACAACAACATAATTCCTCAGCTTCTTAGACCAACAGTAGGAACAAGAGTTCTCCCTCCAAGATCTTTCTTGGTTCTGGCTCTCAAAGCCTGCCTCACTCTGACTTGCTCTCCCCCTTCTACTTCCTTCCCCTGTCTTCTGCTCCCTGAGCTAATGATCTCATTAGTGCTTTCACTCTCCCCAGCGCATTCTAATCCGTCAATTAAGCACAATTTTCTCTCGCATATTTACTCCTGGATGATGTAATTGGTGATACCGTGATGAGAGTCCCAGTACAGCTGCTGTTGCCCAGCACTGTCACAGTGCCACTCCCCCTCCCCTTTTGCCCACTTAATCCTTCATAAATAGATTATAACCATTGATTTAACATTCCAATCATGAACATCTTCCCATCAGGCTAGTTCAACTAGGTCAATTTATGTTCATAAAGGAACAATTCCTGTTCTTCTTGCTGATTACCTAGACTCCTAGCATGGGTGTGTAGGCAATTTAAATAATTTCTTCTCTTCATCTTCCTTTGTTCCTTGAATAATTTTGTTCTCAACATCTTGATTTTTTTTTCACTAAATGAGTGTTCATTTGTATCCTCATTTCACCCTACAGTCTTGTTTTTAGTTTAAACCCTCCTGAGTCACCTAGTTTGCCCCTCCCCTGGAAGATTAATTTCTCTTGTACTGAGATGAAGTCCATCCAAATTATGCAGCCCTGTTGCCCCTGAGAAGATGGAAATCCTCTACCTCACATCAGTGACCTACCAAGTGGTTCTCTTCCAGAATCTTCTGTCTTCCTATGCTTTCAGGACAGGAAGGATCTCTGAGAAGATCACTTGGACATTCCTTCCCTTCAGCACCCTTGCACATTCCCTGAATGGTCTATAATCTGCGAGGCATTGTGTGAAAGTGGTGTTAGTGCAGTTATGCATCCTCACGAGTGGATCCTTTCCTGGTGACTTATGAAGCCTATCCAGTTTTAGAGTGACATCTTGTGTATTGGTTCAGGGAAGACTGCATACCATCCTGTTGCCCACCTGTTTCTTGCAAGATATTCTTTCCATTCTTCTTAGCACAGAATTCTAGGCATGAAGGTCTGTCTTTGGATGGTAGGAGATCTTTGTGGGCACACTTCCTAGTCTTATGGATTGGGCTGAGTAGCCATTCGCAGGTGTGTCCTGTTCAGCGGTCCATTCCATTCAACTAGCAGGATCTTCAGATATATTTTCTGCAGTTTTCATGATAAACTGATAATTCTAGCTTTGTAAATTCCTCCTGGTCCTCTCATCTCTGATAGTCACAGCCTGTCTATTATCATTTTCTTCCAGCTGTGTTGAATGCTGGTTGCTGCCCTTGCCTCTGATAAGAAACTGCAAGTCCTCCTCTCTTGTTTCCACTGTCTGGTTCCTTACATCTCGGGTAGTGCTGCTTTCTGAACCTGGTTGTCCAAGTACTCTTCACCCTCTCCGATGCACCACAGTGTCAGTTCTTGTTCTTCCAAACCAGAAACGTGTTCTTCCCCTAAGTCCACCAAGTTAAATTTAATACAGACATCCCTTGTGGCTTCAGGCAGAAAAGAAAACATGGCACATCTATTTCAAGTCATAATCGCTGTTCTGCTGCTGGCCGTTATGGTAGAACTGCACTTAGGAAATAAAGCTGCTTCTACTCTCTAACACCTCTGTTTATTGGTCATTCCTGTTTGCTGTAAGAGAAGGATGTTCACTAATGGATTTCAAACCATTTATAAATAGCCAGTTACCTATTTCTATAAATTGTACGTCAGTGTGAATAAAATGAAAGGAGTAGTCAGCTGTTAAATAAATGAATTGCTTTACAAAGCCATAAACCCATGCATTTCATTCTTTTCTATTATAGAAAAGAATTGAAGAAATTGTATTACCAACATACATGATTTTAGCCATAGAATTGTAGGACCTTGAGAGATCATCTAGTCTGGTCCCCTGTTCTCAAAGAAGGACTAAGTAATATCTAAACCATACCTGATAGGTGTTTGTCTAACCTGTCATTAAAAACCTCCAATGAGGAATATTCCACAACCTCCCTACGCAATTTATTCCAGTTCTTAACCACCCTGACAGTTAGGAAGTTTTCCTAATATCCAACCTAAACCTCCCTTGCTGCAATTTAATTGTTCATTGTCCTATCCTCAGAAGTTAAGGAGAACAATTTTTCTCCCTCCCTTGTAACAATCTTTTATGAAAACTGTTATAATGTCCCCTCTCAGTCTTCTCTTCTCTAGACTAAACAAACCCAATTTTTTCAATCTTTCCTCGTAGGTGATGTTTTCTAGACCTTTAATCATTTTTGTTGCTCTTCTCTGAACTTTCTCCAATTTGTCCACATCTTTCCTGAAATGTAGCACCCAGAACACAATACTTCAGTTGAGGCCTAATCAGCACAGAATAGAGCAGAAGAATTATTTCTCATGTCTTGCTTACAAAACTCCTAATAAATCTCAGAATTGTGTTTGCTTTTTTTGCAACAGTGTTACACACTCATATTTAGCTTGTGATCCACTATGACCCCCAGATCCCTTTTCGCGGTACTCCTCCCTAGGCAGTCATTTCTCATTTTGTATGTGTGCAGCTGTCCTTCCTAAATGGAGTACTTTGCATTGGCCTTACTGAATTTCATAATATTTACTGCAGACCATTTCTCCAGTTTGTCCAGATCATTTTGAATTTTATTTGTATCCTCCAAAGCACTTGCAACCTCTCACAGCTTGGAATCATCTGCAAACTTTATAAGTGTACTGTCTATGCCATTATCTAAATCCTTGATGAAGATATTGAAAATAATATTTATCAGTCCAATTCAGAAATGCTGCTAAGAAACTGTCCTAGTACAGTGGTTCTCAAAATATGGATTATTAGCTGCCAGTGTTATGAAATCCATTCCTGGTAGTCTGCAATATACAGAACTGGGGTAGTGGAAAGTGGGATGGTGTAAGTGAGGTATTCCTCCTCCCCCATCCCTCCATATTGGTATGCACAATGAAAAAGCTGAAGTACCATCATTCTATGTACAACCACACTAGGCCAGATTGCATACCCCTCACTCACAATGAGCACCATCTTACCCAATGAGAAGTCTTACTGAAGTCAGTGGAACTCCTCTTGGAGTAAGGTGCTTTTCAACAAGAGGAAGAGGATCAGAATCCGGCCTATTGAGAATAAGTGCTTGTCTGTGCTACCGCTTGAGTTGATGTAACATACATCACTCAGAGATGTGAAAAAGCCACCCCATGAGTGACAAAAGTTACATTGACTTAAAGCTGTCTTTACACCGCACTATGTTGGTGGGAGAGAGCTCTCCCATCGACATAGTGCATCTTCACCAGATGCATTACATTGGTGCAGCTGCAGCATGGTAGTGAAGACATACAATTCGTGGCTAGCAAACATAGCAATTGCTGACTCAAGGCTTAAGATTCCTTCTCTTCAAATAGCTTCAATGAAATACATAGCTACAAAAACTGTTGGACTATGATAACTTCTCTTAAAGGTCAATCTAATGTACCTTTCACGGTGTGGAAAACAAATCTATGCCCTTCAGCAATTTCCTAAATAAAAGCTTTTTAGGTCCCAGTCTGCAAAAATGACTTGCTGTTGAAATAGGAATCAATTTATATCAGACGCAAAGATATTGCCTAGAGGTACCCAAGCTTTAATTAATCTTCATGAAACAACTGATTTTAACATGTGTAATCTTGGCACACCATTCATTGTGTTGAAAATAAAGTAAGGCATTCATATATGAAATGTATACAATTAAGAGTCAAGAGCTTCAGGCACCTCTGTCTCTTGATATCAACATGGGGAAGAGTCTGTGTCTACAATAAAAGCCAGATTCTCAGCTAATGTAAATTGGTGTAGCTACCTCAAAGTCTACAGAACTATACCAATGTACAGCAGTTCAGAATTTGGCTCTAATTTTTAATACTATAATTCAGTCATTTACCATCAGAGTATTCATTCCTAGGGTTTCTCCAGTGCACAATATAGTACATTGGTTTGCACAGTGTATCAATATTTATACACACTGATAGAACAATTACAATTTAGTTTTATTGCTGAAGATGGAATATCTTTGTTTGACAGATGCAATTGTGTTTTGAAAGACATTTTGCATTTTTAACTTCAAGACTGACAAGGGAATTGCTAATGAAAACAAAATGTAGCAAGGACAGAATGTGGTTCAGTATAAACAAGGGAAAGAAGTGCACCTCTGCTTTATTTTCCTACAGTACATTGAACATTGTTCATGTTGCTATTTTAAAAGGAATGAGGTGCACAGAGTGTTGCTAGAAAGAAATTGGTTTATTTCTATATTTTAGAGACTGTCAGCGTTTGTCTTAATTTTCTGGGAAAGACCAGAATACAGAACTGATCCCATAATTTACTGTATAAATAAAACAGGGCAATTAAAGGTACTGTGACTTTTTGAAGTTAATAAAGCAAATCACTAAAATCAAATTATGAATACTGGAATGTATTAAAAAACAATTATATAATGCTGCAAAGATATAATTGTTTCTGTATCTTCAGAAAATAGAGATTTGATCATTTTTTAATGCTGCAACTCAGTCTCTTTTTACACTAGTATAATAAATACAGTAGAACCTCAGAGTTATGAACACCTTGGGAATGGAGGTTATTTATAACTCTGAACAAAACTGAGGGATAGCTCAGTGGTTTGAGTATGGGTCTGCTAAACCTAGGGTTGTGAGTTCAATCCTTAAGGGGGACATTTGGGGCTTTAGTTGGGGATTGGTCCTGCTTTGAGCAGGGGGTTGGGCTAGATGATCTTCTGAGGTCCCTTCCAACCCTAATAATCTATGATGGCTCACTGTTTTTGAGGGAGTTGTTCTTATCAGATCGGGGGCTAATATCTGATCTCCCAAGTCTGGTAGACTGATGTACAGCTGGTTGGCAGACACATGTTTGATATGTGCTCTTTAACAGCCTTCATTTATGAAGTGATTTCCCTCTCCCCCTCCCCCAAATAAAACAAAACAAACATACCTCTTTTCTAGTTTATTATTCACTTAAGACCTGATCTGAAATCTATGGTAGTGAAAAGAGACTCCCACCAACTTCAATGGATCAGGCCCACTGACAACACTCCTGCACTGAATTCCAGTCTGTGTACCCCTGCGTGGAGCTGCACTGAACTGTGTATTGTGAATTGTGTTATGAAGGCCAAGACTATAATGGGGTTCAAAAAAGAACTAGATAAGGTAAGAGAGGGCTGGTCCATCAGTGGCCATTAGCCAGGATGGGCAGAAGCTGGGAATAGGCAACAGGGGATGGGTCTTACAATAATTGCATGTTCTGCTCATTCCATCTGAAGCACCTGGCATTGGCCACTGTTGGAAGACAGGATACTGGGCTAGATGCATCATTGGTTTGACCCAGTATTGCGATTCTTAGGAATTCAATCTGGCTCTGTGTGAGTGGATCTCTGTCTGTGCAGAATCTGATCTGGACCTCGAATAGTCATAAAAAACTTCCAGCTTAATTGAATATCAATTAAACATAATGAATGAGCATTGCCATAAATAATTTGTCTTTTTTTCTGAAAGAGCCAATACTGATATGAATAAATTATTCATCCAATGCTGAAGCTGTTTGAATAAAAATATTAATTGGATAAACTATTTGGCAAAATATCTCAAAATTTAGCAGTCGGCAAATAGTTTTTGAGCAACTCAACCAAATGACCTCATTAATAGAGCCAAGGAAATATAAAAAATGAATATGTGCAAATATTCATTTATATAAATTATACACTCTGACCTACTTATATATACACTCCGTATTTGCTTGCATTTGTGCAGGTGCAGCACTGTCCTTTGTGATGGCATCTCAGTTATTTTTAATATTCCAGTACTGCATCTCAGGTTCCAACTGAGATTTAAAGTCCAGTTGTGCTAGGCAATGTACAAATACATAGTAAGAGCCAGTGCCTGCACCAAAAAGCTTACAGTCTGCGTAGACAAGACAGACAAAGGTTAGGAGGGGATAAGAGAGGCAGAAGAACTGGGACTATAATTCTCATTTCTCTTGCGCATCGCACTCATTCCCTATCTATTGAATGACACTGGTTTTCCTTCTCCCTACTCTTTCTGGAGTGCTTTGTACTTCATGTATCAGAAGGAAACAGTTCTTGTGCTTCTGAGTGCAGAGACGGTGAAGATGCCTGAACCGTGCTTATGGTGGTGGCATGCAAGGGGAACTCTTCTTGAATCCTTCCTTCAAGATTCCCTACTATACTACCAAGGATCAGGTATGGTAAAGTATCCCTCTATCCCTTGCTGCTCAGCATTTCAGTGCTGGTTTATCCTTCGAGTGACATTTCTGAAGGTATTGTTAGAGATAAAAATTACTCTCCACAGTAAATTAACATCTTTTAAAATCATTAATTTAAAACTTTTAACTTACCTTTGAAATTTTTGCAGTCTCACATGAAAGTATATTTTCATGTGTATGAGGTAGTGCTTTATCTACATTTGCCTCTGCCTTTTTCATTGGTTTATTTAACTTTAGCTTTATCTTCAAATCTTTATTCAGTTTTAACTCAAGCAAAACTAGAGCTTTGCCCAGGGAATGAGTAAGAACCCCTTGTGACATTCTATACCTTCAGGGAGTGTCCTGTAACCCCCATATTCCTCATCTGTATATAATTGTGAAATTGCAGATATTGTGATATGACAGAACAAGGAGCAGTTGACACTATTTCACTAGGAGGGTTACCTAAGGAGGTGGTGGAATCTCCATCCTTAGAAGTTTAAGGCCTGGCTTGAAAAAGCCCTGCCTGGGATGATTTAGTTGGTGTTGGTCCTGCTTTGAGTAGGAGATTGGACTAGATAACCTCCTGAGGTCTCTTCCAACCCCAATAGTCTATGATTCTATGATGGCATATAAAGCAGGTGAGGTATCAGGGAAAAGGTTATGATCAGCTGAAAGTTGCTGTTCTATCTAAATATATAGATCTTTAGTGCATATGAAGTTATGAGATTGTGTTGTATGGTTGTCACTAAAACATGTTGTAAACTGAGGAATCAGCCAGATATTAGCTCCCCAAAGACAACAGCAAGGAAAGTAATCAATGCCCAGGCAAGATGTCAAACAACTCATTAACAGCCATTGTCCAATGCGGGAGCTATAATTCAATGAGTCACCTGCATGAGGCCATACCAGGGGAATTGCTCAACCTTGCCTGGGGACTCAGGAATGTCCACCAGACAGGCCTGGATTTGTTTTCTCCAAGGACATGGAACTGAGGGTATAAAACCGAACACAGGGGCCCCATGCTTGGCCCTTCTCCTTCCCCAACCTATGCTGCGAGCAACAAAGACACTCAGAAGAAGACTCCAACATGAGGCTGGCCCAGATTAAAAGGACAAACTTGTATATTAAGGACTGCAATATCCAGAGGGGTGAGAAAAACTGCTTAATGTAGATGTTACCCAGTCTAATAAGGTTGAGAGGTTAGACTGCATATTTATACACCTCTACCTCAATATAACACCACCTGATATAACACGAATTTGGATATAACGCAGTAAAGCAGTGCTCCGGGGGCGGGGCTGCGCACTCCGGTGGATCAAAGCAAGTTCGATATAACACAGTTTCACCTATAATGCGGTAAGATTTTTTGGCTCCCAAGGACAGAGTTATATCGAGGTAAAGGTGTATTTTATTTCATTTTGGTAACCACTCTGACTTTTTGCCTATCACTTAAAAGTGCTTAATCTATCTTTTGTATCCAATAACTTCTTTTACTGTTTATCTTTACCAATGGGTTTGCCTGGAGTGTGGTAAATTTACTCAGGTTTTACAAAGGCTGGTGTATATACACTTACCATTGATGAAGTGGTGAACCAATTAATAAATTTGCACTAATCATCTTGAGCAGTGCAAGACGGTATATTCCTGAAGTACATGGCTGGGACCTAGAGGTGGGTGGGGGAATTGGCTGGTGCTTATCTATGTGAGATTCATGTGTGGCTCTGGGAGCATTCATGCAATCTAGCTGTGTGTGGGGCTCCACATGTGGTTGTGCTGAGTGATAGCTGTTTGTCACAAGCAAAGCATTGTGAGAGATAGCCCAGGCTTTAGAGCTGAGGGGGTACAATGGTCCCACAATTCCAGGCTGCACCCTGAAGTTCCTGTCACACCCCTAACCTAAGCTTCTCTGGCCTGGTCACACTAGAAATTTCTGCTGGCATAGTCATGTTGGTTAGAAGCAACATAGGTGTGCCAGCAAAAATCCTAGTGTAGACACAGTTATACTAGCAAAAAAAGTCATTTGGCTGGTACACCTTATTTGGGGAATGTTGGATAAATCACAACAGCAAAAGAGGTCTTTTGTCATCATGTCCATTAGAAAAGCTATAGTTTTATCAGCAAACTTCTAGTGGCCTCTATTTCAGTTTTTATACTATACACATTAATGGCATCTGAGCTCCCAGGTGTGAACAGCAGTACACTATTGTTTCAGGCACCATTAGCTAAAGGGAACATGTTGCACCAATTCTGTAGGGAATGCATTGCTTTTTTATTACCCAATAGGTACAATTTAACATGTCAAACCTTTTCTTTGTTTTTATTTTTCATACCAAGTTACAGATTTGTAAAGGCTGATAGACTTGGTTGAGAATTTTTCAACAAGGTGTTTTTCATAGAAAAATGTTGATTAGTTAAAAATCAAATCTTTTTGAGGGAAAGAGTCAGTTATGACAAATTTCTCAACTTGAATTTTTTTCTCAAAATTGTCAATGTCCTGTTTCTACATTTTCAAAATATAAAATTCTAGGTTTGAAATGAAAAGTTGCTTCAAAATGTAGACTAATTAGAATAAAAAATAAAGTGGTCAAAATTGAAATTAAACATTTCGAGTGACTTCATGCAAAAATTCAGATATTTAGTGTGAAATTGTCCAAGATTTTAACTTTGTTCCATTCAGGACAAACCTGAATTATCAAAACTGAAATGTCAAATTTTGCTGGGATGGGAAAACCATTTCTCACCCCACTCTAGCTACTGAACCTAACACCCATGTTCCCTGAGTTCAACCATGTATCCCAGAAGACTGCCTGATTACCAGAATCTGTTTCTGCAACAAAGGAAGACAATCCAATCTGAGAATTAAGGCAAACTGGGCCTTGTCTTCTTATCCAGCCCCATCTATCCCTCTAAGGACCAAGGACTGCATGAGAACACCCATCTATTACCAGTCCATTAAAAAAAAAGTTTCTATTCTCCAGTCTTGTCTCCATTTATCTGTCTGAGTTTTGTCAAAGCAATATCTCCAAAGTTTAATACCTTGTAAATAACTGGAGGTTTTTTGTTTTGTTTTATAATGTAGTTAATACTTAGTTTCATAACAGTTTTAAAACTGGGCCTGTAATCTGAAGTTTTCCTATCATGTCTAAGCAAATAAAGACAGAGGGTCAGGTTGTCAGCCTCTCTTGCTTTTACACCAATTCACAAAACAAAGTCAGGAAGCTACAGTTTAAATGGACAACTGGAGATTTCCCCTTGCACCAAGGAATCCCAATGTAGTGCAAAACCACTGTATCTAATGCCACCTATTCTTACAGCCCTGACAAGGGGGATATCTGAGATGGGGAACAGATGCCCTCTGGATCATAGCAGTATAACTCCATTTCTGTTGTCCAGCCTTATGTCCTGCACCAAAATAATCAAGCCTGATTTAGATTTAATATCCTGTGTGTAATTATTAAGGAGTTAAACTGGAAACCATGAGGAAGAACCCCGAAGTTCTCAGTAATAGACATAGTCTGCACTAAATTACATCTAATAGATTCATAAGCCACAACAGCATCTTTGCCTGTAACTAAATAGTAATAGGTACTATACTATTTAGTTTGGGGTGAGCAAACTTTTTAGCCTGAGGGCCACGTCGGGGAATAGAAATTGTGGGCCATGAATGCTCACAACATTGGAGTTGGGATGTGGGAGGGGGTGGGGGCTCTGGTTTGGGCTGCAGGCTGTGGGGTGGGGCTAAGGCTGAGGAATTTGGGGTGTAGGAGGGTGGTCTGGGCTGGGACCAAGGGGTTTAGAGGGGGATCAGGGCAGGGGTGCAAGTTCCAGTTGAGGGTGTGGGCTCTGGGGATGAGAGGTTTGGGGTGCAGGAGGGTGCTCCAGGCTGGGATTGAGGGGTTTGGAGAGTGGGAAGCGGATCAGGGCTGGGGCAGGGGGTTGGGGCGCGGGGAGAGGCTCAGGGTTGCAGGCTTCAAGTAGTGCTTACCTCAAGCATCTCCTGGAAGCAGTGGCATGTCCCTTCTCTGGCTCCTAGGTGTGGATCGGCCTGCAATCCTCGGAGCGGGGCCATTCCGCAGCTTCCAGGGGCCACGTGGTGTGGCCCCCGACCCAGCACCAGCTCGCAGGCCAACTTAAAACGGCTCACAGGCTGTAGTTTGCCCACCTGATTTAGCACATATCCCTGGCCACATAGCAGAAAGCGGAGGAACATTTATCTCCTTTTATTTCCATTGTAACAGTGTTTGAGTCTCATTTTCTTGTGTAACAGAAGACATGTTGGGCTACATTTCTGACTTTCAGACGAAAGAGGAATAAAATGAGGGTTTTTTTTCCTTTTGTTTGGTATTTGAGCACAAACAGCTTGCTCTCCTGAGGGAGAACATCACTGGCACCAAACACATTAATAGCTTTGGCAGTCACTTTAGAACAACTATCTGCAGTAGACAGGTTGCTCACTCTCACTAATAGCTGCACTGGTGACCAGTTTTAGCAGAGTATTAAACTGAATGAGGAGTCTGGGGACCCCAGTGGCAACTCTCCTTTTATGCTTCAAGTATTTGCAGTCAGGATGGTGATAGTACAGCTAGGAAAGGTAAACCTGGGAAATGGAAAATATGGCTTCCCTAGTGATACTGACAAGATTAGCCACAGGTTCTTTTCAGAGTTATTTCTTACTGTAACTTGTTTCATTTTTATTTCCATCACTCAACATTCAGACTGTTTACCTTGCATGCAGTGTATTTCCATTGCAGTGTTGTTAGACTGCAGCCAGCACCCGTTATCAGATGCATTATTTTTGGGCTGCAGGCTCAATTCCAGAAGCATACATCAGTTACTATAACAGGCCTAAGTATACATGTTTCTAGAGAAAAGAGAGGGGGTCTCATGGGGTTCAGTCACCCCAGTCACTAGGAGCACCTTCTTGTGGTGCTGTCTGAGGATTAGCTCTACTCAGGCCTGTTGCCCGCATCCTCACACCACGGTGATTATAGATGTTAAGGTCAGAAGGGACCATCATGATGATCTAGTCTGACGTCCTGCACATTGCAGACATTAGAACCTCACCCACCCACTCTAGTAATTCATGTGCCAGTTCCTTTAATATTCTTAAATGGAGATTATCTGGGCCCATTGATTCAGTCCCATTAAGATCTTTGAGCTTGACTTCCACCTTAGATGTGGTAATTTCTCCCTCCATATCCTCATTAGGCACCCTCTCACTACTTCTAAACTCATCATTAGCTTTATTAAAAACTGAGGCAAAGTATTTGTTTAGGTGTTGGGCCGTGCCTAGGTTCTCTTTAATCTCTACCTCATCCTCAGTGCTAAGAGGTCCCACTTCTTCTTTCCTTGCTTTATTTTTACTTATATGGCTATAGAACCGTTCTCTGTTGATTTTAATTCCATTTGCAAGGTCCAACTCTGCTTGTTTTTGGCTTGTTTCACTTTATCCCTATATTTCCTGACCTCCAAATAGTAGCTTTCCTTGCTGATCCATGCCATCTTCCATAATTTGTAGGCTTTTTGCTTTCTCTTAATCTGTTTGACATGCTAGGTCATCCAGGTTGGTCTGCAACCCTTCCCTACAAATTTCCCCCCTTTCTTGGGATACAGGCTTCAGATAGTTTCTGAAACTTTGACTTAAAGTAATTACAAGCCTCCTCCATATTCAGATCCTTGAGTTCTTCAGTCCAGTCCACTTCCCTAACTAATTCCCTTAATTTTTTAGTTAGCCCTTTTGAAATCAAGGATCCTAGTTGTAGATTTATTTTTGTTTAGCTTTCATTTAGTTTAAATAGAATTAGCTCAGGCTCACTTGAACCAAGGTTATCCCCTAGAACTAGTTCTTCTATGAGGGCCTCACTACTCACCAATACCAAATCTAAAATGGCATTAACTCTTGTTGGTTCAGTGACTATTTGGTAAAGAAATCTGTCAGCTATCACAGCCCGGAAAATCTGGCCCCTACTATTATTAGTAGCTCTTGTCCTCTAATCTATATCTGGGAAGTTAAAGTATCCCATAATCACACTGTTACCAATAGTATTTATTTCATTAAAAACAGTAAGGAGGTCTCCCTCCATATCCAAATCAGATCCTATGGAATCTATAGCATACCCCAAGCACTAGCCCAAGAGAACCTCAACTAGCTTTCTTCTCTAAGACCAAGGGTGCTCCTTCTTCATGACTCACCCTCCAGCCAAGTCACTGTAGTTCTCCCCTTTGGGAAACAAAGTCTCTCCAGACCAGCTGTCCATTTGGCATCTCCAAAACTCTTGTGCCACTTCTCACTGGCTGGCAGGGGAAGCCAGGCCCACCCTCTACACTGGATTACAGACCAGAAACCCTATAATAAGCAGTCAAGGTCTGCACCACCCTATCCCTTGCTACTGTTTCCCTGGACTTCTTCCTAAATAGCCTTGTTAGGTTTCCTTTTCCCACAACTTCTCTGGGATTGACCCTTTTTCTAGGTCTAGAAACTCAGGGCTTATTCTCCCTCATAAGGTCTCACATCCTATTCTCTCTTCTCCCAGAGAACAACTGCAGAATTTCTCCCTGCAGCTCTTTCTGCTGCAAACTTCCTGTCTCTATAATCCAGCCTACTCTGGCCCATCTGAGCCTCTTATTCAGTTAAACCTGGCTCTCCCTCCAGGTGCATTCAAGTATCCTAATTAGCCCCTCAGGTCCATATTAACCCCGTAAGGGCCTGTGTGGTGTACATACCCCATCACAGGAAAATAAAAAGAAAGACCTCAAATAGCTGAGATAAGGTATTGATTGGGGCATCAATAATTAGCTATTTCTGGGCTTATTTAAGTGACTCTTCTGAACCATAGGAGGTTCACCAGGCTCTGCTGATCCTTGCAGGATGATTCATGTTATTCCCTAGGTACTATGTTTTGATTTATTCCTAACACCCTTGTATTGAATGTTAAAAACTGCTAATCATATGTTATACTTTGATTAAAAATACAAACAATACTTTCTTATATGTTTTCCTTCCACGATGATTATTTTATTATTTGTAAAGTTTTCCGTGCTGCAGAATTTAATAGATTTTTTTTGTCTTCCTCCATTTCTTCTACTGTTTCACTCCCTTTCTGCAGCATTGTGCTGTTCAGATTTTAACAGCACTCCACCTACTCTGTGCCATTTTTAATGTCAGCTTTTTATTTGATAAGTATTGTTAGAAGATTTGTTATGCCCTGATTTGAGCTTGTTATGAAAAAAAAGGGGGGGGGCTTTATTATTATTGTCACTTCTCATTAACTCTTCAATATGAGGCTACATCTAAACAGGGGTAGAACAATGCTTGTTGCACTCAATTGTTTAAATAAATAGTCACTAGCTCCATTTAAAGGCCATCACCAGATGAATTGTGATTAAACACTATTTTACCATATTTATGCCTAGTCTGTACTGCCCAGGAAAGTGTTCAAAAGACAGCATTAGTAGGAACCTGCCACTGGGTGAACTGGCCCTTTAAGAAGGCTAGAGCTCAGACTTACCTGTGCCTGGTTTAGCCCACCTCTGCAGGTGGAAGAAATGAGTACAAGAGGCATGTGATAGTGGGAACATGTGACAGAGCCAGGCCTGCTGGGAGATATAAGGGCAGCCTGTGCCCACTCAGATGAGAGGTTAACAAGAGTGCAAGCTGTTCCATGCAGTGATTATTGCCTTATCTACTAGGTAGCGGGGCTGGGGAGTATGAATCTGCAGGGAGTAGAAGTCAGCTAGGAAGCCTGGGGTGGGATCAAGCCTGCTTAGAAGAAAGCCTCAGTAGGGACAGGATTGTGAACCCTAACCCAAGGTCTGTGAGCCAGTTAAGATTTGTGATGTTTTGAACTTTATATTAATAAACCAGCCTCTGAAACAAGAATGACTATTGAGGACATGTCCTTAATTAACTGGGACAAGAAGGGGAAACTGAGTCTGAAGCAGAGCCTGAAGCTAAACCAGCTAAGCCCTGCTACAAAGCTCTTTACAAACTGGGTTTAACAATGGGTATGTGAATATGGTTTTATCTCAATGAAGATGATGCCTCTAACATAAAGTAAAAGAGAAGAAAGAGGAAAAAATAGGGTGACTTCATCACCAAGTAGTCTGCAAAAGGAACAAAACATTTATCCTAAATACAGGTATAATTTAAACCACAATACCATAATGCCAACTTTAGGATTACTATCCAAATGGAAATCCTTTTTCCTTTACTGGTCATTCCTGAAGAAGGTCTGAATCAAGAAGATCAACATATTCCAATATTGGGCAATAGTGAAACATGCAGAATACCATACCTTCTACCTAGCTACTTAGTTTAAATTCTTTGCAGGTAAAATTTTGACAAAATATCATAATGAGTAGCCTAGAATAGCTAGTAAATACATAGGTCTTTTATATCCCTATTTCTCCAAACTGTTTGCTAAGGTGGATGGAGAATCATTATCCCCATTTTACAGATGGTGCAGAGAAATACAAGCAAACATTTCCAAACTGCAGTGCTGAAAGTTAGCATATACATTTAAGTGGCCTCCTTGTCACAGATGCTGAACACCCACAGCAACCTTTGGAAATACAAGGTTGGACTCTTAAGGTTTATTTTTACACAATTAGCTTATGGCAAGTACGATGTGACTCTACTCTCTACTAGTCCCATTTCAAAGAGAAATAGTTCAAATGCATTAGCAAACTGTAAATTCACAGTTAGTTTGTGGCAAACTAGCATGGGTACATTCAAACGCCAGCTTGCTGCAAACAAAATGTTTGTATAGACAACTTAGTTTATAATTTCATGCTGGTGTAGCTGCATTGACTTCATTGGTATTATTCCTGGTGTGCTTCAAGGCACTGGAGTGCTTGGTCATACAGTGCATATTACCCAACGTGGAGACAATTTTGAGCCCTGACCAAGCTGGTTTTTGCCAAGGTCATAGCACATGCAGCCAAGTACTCGCGCTGACCACATTTGTTGAAAATGGCTTCCAGAGAAACTTGAAAACAGGCACTGTTTTCATCGATCTAACAGTGGCGTATGATATGGTATGGGGACACTGGCCTGCTCGTGAAGGTATCACAGGTCCTGCTACCTTGGGTCACAGGCACTATTAAACTTTTCCTCCTTGATAGGCAGTTCAGACTCCATATGGGGGAGAAGATGAGTGCTTGGAGGTGACAGAGCAATGGGTTACCCCAGGGCTCTGTGTTTTCTCCAACCGTGTCCACCCTTTACATCAATGACCTACCAACAACGGAGTCACGAAAGTTCATTTATGCAGACAACATCTGTAGCAGTACCCAGGCCCGGAAGTTTCACGAGGTTGATGCCACCTTAAACTGGGACATGACAAAGTTAGCTGACTACTGTAAGACTTGGCACCTCCAGCCAAGCGTCATAAAAACAGTCTCCAGTTTGTTCCATCTTCATCACACCTGAGAACTGAATGTTTATCTGAGTGGTCAGAAGGCGAAGCATGAAGTAGAACTGATCTACCTAAATGTGACCTTAGACTGCACACTGAGTTACCATGCTCACACGAAGAACACAGCAGTTAA
Organism: Mauremys mutica; assembly: GCF_020497125.1. NCBI lineage: Eukaryota > Metazoa > Chordata > Testudines > Geoemydidae > Mauremys > Mauremys mutica. The sequence continues at coordinate 96,911,853 of NC_059076.1, read as the reverse complement.
AGTTAAGACTCACAACAATCTTCTTAGCAAACTGGCAGGTTCATCATGAAGTGCTCATGCTCCAGGTTTGCGGATGTCAGCTCTTGTCACCTCGTATTCAGTGGCGGAGCACTGCTCACCAGTTTGGAGTCGATCGTCATACACCAAACTGGTGGATACGCAGTTACATGCTGCCATGCACATCATCTCCGGCACCCTGCATCCAACTCCACTCCCATGGCTTCCAGTTCTGAGCAATATTGCTCCTCCTCATATCAGACGAGAGTTTGACACTGGCAAGTTACTGGAGAAAGTATGCACTAACTCAAGCCTGCTGTTGCACAATGACCTATTTAAATCACCAGCTGCACGTTTGCCGTCAAGTAGTCCATTATGGTCTCATCCACTACGCCAGGATGTTAGGGCAGAAACTCTCTGGCGAGAGGAATGGATATCTGTTATAATCCCCAACCAGTCCCTTGTTGCCAACCCCACAATTTTCCCGCCTGGTTTTGACCTGCCCCATCTCTAGTGATCCCTGTTGAACAGGTTCCGGACAGGGCAAGGTCTCTGTGCAGCCAACCAGTATCTCTGGGGCCTTCATGACAGCGCTTTGTGTATCTGCAGCACAACACAGATTATGACGTACATTCTCGATGAATGCCTGCTGACTAGGTTCAGCGGTGGCCTAGAAGAACTGCATCATGCCACTGAAGATGCCATCGCTTGGCTAGACGACTGTGCACACACTAAATAAATAACTCCTGGTTTACAGAGGTGTAAATATGAGCAGACACAGGCCTCAGTTAGTTTTATTAAATGAAAAAAAAATGTTGCTTGTAAAGTTGTCAGCTATGTATTGAATACATACGCAGATGTAACTGAATATTTATTCTTTAGCACGATATTCTGTATAAACTGTTGCTTTATTTTTCCATACTTGTCTTCAACCCAATTCCTGAGTGCCAAAACCCAGTTTTTCTTCCTTTATATTTATCTCTTGCTTGCCCTAGAGGACACTGTTGAATTAGAAACAGAATTATGCTATTTTCTTGTATCCTCTGGGGACTGAACTATCAACAACTCACTGCATTCAGAAATCTTTACAGCTGTGAGTCAGTGATGACCTTTTCTTAGATGGACTAAGGGCTCCAGCAGGGAATGAATTTGTCCTTGAATTGTGAACCAAACTTTTTTCACTTTGATCCTTTGTGACATTTCTCACTAGGATTATAGTTTTATTTGTGACATGCTGTGGCAATGAAATTGTATGTAGCTTTAATAAAATACAATAATTGCATCTGATTATTATTATTTTCATCATGTAATATACCTCCTGTGAAGACTATACAAATGGAGTTCATTGTTTCCTATTGCATTGAGCCAAAACCTTAGCTTCCTCAGCCAAAATTGATGGGAGTTTCACCTGAGCAAAGACTGAGTAACAGCTGCATAAGGAACTGAGAACACAGTCCAAAATCTACTGGAAAAAAACAATGCTAACAATTATAAAGATCATCATTGCAATCAGGCTTGTTTTGGATCTGTCTTTCTGTATGTGAGTACAGTCTCACGTGTGTGAGAGCTCAACTCAGGGCAAAGTGGGTGTGGGTGGCAACAAGGAGTTGGTTTCAATTCCCTGATCCTCAGGGCTAGATCCAGCTTCAATGCCATGTAAAGCTGCTGGTAGGCATCTCTGAATTATGCCTTCATTGATGTAGGGTCCTTAATGGATCCTATATCAACAGAGGACTGGTGTAGTAGAACATGGCCCCAGTATGAGCCGTCTCTTCCCAACACACTGTGTACCCCAGCTGCAGTACAGCTACACACTTAAGGGAACTCTGATGCCAGGGGAATTCATTGCTGAGGATGTGCGGACAGATTATGGCCCCTTTCTAAATGACCGATAGGCCCAAAGGCCTGATGCATAGTTGTTTCCATTGATAATTAATTCCTTCCTCAGGGCAAGATTGTACCATCCTCACTCACTTTGTGAGTATCCCCATTGAAATCTACAGGCCTATTTGTGAATTACAGAATCATAGGACTGGAAGGGATCTCAATAGGTCATCTAGTCCAGTGCCCTTCACTCAAGGCAGGACTAAGACCGTTAACTAGACTGGTCCTGACAGGTGTTTGTTTAACCTGTCCTTAAAAACCTCCAAGGACCGAGATTCCACAACCTCCCTAAGCAATTTGTTCCTGTGACGTATGTTAATGCTCCATGTAAAACGCTGCACAGAGGAAGCCATTTGTGATGCACAGCAACATGTTTTATTGGTCCTGCAAAACCCAGAAACTATGTTGTGTGTTCTTCAGAGTAATTTACTGGCTCTTTATTATATGTAAACACATAAAGTTCTCTGTTAACAGAGTAAAATGCTACTCAATATGAGTGAAAGTATCAGAATCTGGCACACTGAAATCTATAGAACTGCTCACAGAATCAGATCAACATGATTTTACTGACAGGTGGTAAAATCTGACCCTGCAGTAAATTAATGAGCTCTTTCACCAGCACCTTAAAAAGGTATTGTCACTTTAAGAATGACATAGGAAGTGAAGTGAGAAATCTGGGAGCTAGGCACTGAAGGTATGCATTACCATAGCAGTTGAATAAAACAGCTGTGATTTAAAAAGCCTTTATAATACCATCTGTGGACAAGACTCCTAGGAGTAATTTGCCCATGAAACTACTTAATGCATAAAGCTTGTATTTATTCATGTTAATACGTAACTGTGCATGCAAAATGGATAATTCTATAAATCAGTAGATCTATTATTACTAGTTTGGCGCATGTAAATGTAAGGCTGGTACACCTAAGAGCTGGGTGTGAAAATTTGCAAGTACAATTCTATGCACGCATTTCAAAATGTGACCCACATAGTCTATAGAATATAATTTGTATTGACTTACTATAGAAATGCCCAAACTTTGTCCAAGTTCAGGTCATTCACCCATAATAGTGAAAAGCTGCAAGTTTTGTAAAGTTTACCCAACTCAGGATTGTATTGGCAATTGGCCAGTTACCTGAGCGCTGGACCAATTTGCATAACTGAATAAATCATACACATCTTTATCTGTAATATAGAGGCATGGAGTGTGGAGATTATATTTTCCAGCATGCAATTATCTCTCTTGATCTTAATGCCCGGGCCTGTGTTCCTTTCCTGCAGGCTTACTGAAACTGAAAAGTGTCTTATTTTTTTGGCAACAAATGACATTCTTCAAACCAGTCCACTTTTGCTGAAATTAACTGATCTTTTTTTGGAAGAGGGGTTCTGAATCTGAATTAGAATGACTTATTCTCAGAGTATTTCTACACTAGTTACTCTACTGGAGCCTATTGGTAAGAAATGAGATATAAGAGACAGTGGATTTCTAGTCAATTACAGATCAGGAAGTGTTTTCTTAATAACATGACATAGAATTTACACATGGAAATAAATAAAAAGAAATCCCCATACATTAAATGGTCATTTATAGCCTAGGTATTAAAGCATTGACAGCCAGTCTGTAAGCTGCATCCAGTGTTAACAAATCTTTACAAAATTTCTTTGTATAGAATGATGTAATAAGCCTGAGTTTAAAATGCAATAATGTATTCAAATGTTGTAAAATGGGCTGTTCATATTCAGCTGGTATAGAGTGCTACTTTATTGAGATCATATCCAGAGTTAGATGAAAGACATGTTACTATTAAAGAAGAAAATTCACATTTTTAGAGGTTATTTCTGCAAGAACATATAGCTTCCAGGCATTCAGCTTCTTAAGAAAGGATTATTATACTCACCTTCTTATTGTATCTGACCCCTTCTGTACTGAGCTGTCATTAGTGATCATCAGAAGGCAACACAGAATATTAATGAGAACTTTTCATACCATTCTGAATGTGTCAGTGTTTTTCCAGTAACAGCATAATATTCTAAGAACAATTTGCAAATGTAGTCCTAAAACATAACAGCACATTCTCTTATCTGTCTCCACACAGGACAATATAAAGAATCAAAAGTGTCTGATTTCATTGACTTTTGCAAAGTAAAAGACAGAATCTTGGGTACCAGAATGCAAATTACCGAAAGTTGATGAATTATTGGTGAGTAAAGAGTTGAAGAAAGATGTCTACTTTTAGTCTGTCAAGCTTGAAACAACACATGATATAGTCAATGTATCAACCTTCATATGCTTATTCTAGTGATTTAGCATAAATTACCTGTTATGATTTGTGATACTGTTGTTCCTGAAGCTTTTTTTCCCTGAATGCATTTATACACAATATCATTAGTTGCTAGTAAACAAATTTTCTAACTGAAAGAATGAGATATACTATGTTAAGCCTAAGAGGTGTGGAAATATAGTTGTTGGTGACTTGCTGTTTTCTGCTTAGTAGTCAATTTCTTCATTCTCCAGAGAAACTGGTCACCCAAATTGGCATGGCAATTTTCTGACTGGGTAACCGAGGACAACTTATTTGAGCACAGCATGACATTTCAATGCTCATTAGTTTAAAAAAAAATAGATAATCTGAAATGAAATCACCTAATGTTTGGCATTAGCAAAATTTTGATGGTTATTGGCAATGTGTCTTTATTCATTTTATTCTCTTCTGAATTCTAGAAAAATTAAGACACCTATTGAAAATAGCTTGGATATAAAATAGGTTCACACACATTTATACCACAGACAACAAACTAGGAACATCACTTATCCTCGTGTGTATTGTCTAACAAAAACTCTGCAGTCTGGACACCCTAACAAGCTCTTTTGATCATCTTTAGGACAGCATGGAGCCATCTACTATGCCTGGGAGTAAAGGACACATAAACTTGTATTACAGCATTTTTGGGGTCAGGAGTGGGCCCAATAAAATATCATTTTAAATTTTCACAGTTGTGAGAAATTATTGGAGCAGAATCAGACATAGCAGAAATCAGACAATAATTATTTAATTACATTAGATGTTGAGATTCAAAAAGTTAAAGCTTTATAACCATTAAAACAGAAACTGTCAACATCACATGCAAAATATATAAAATACTGTTAAATCAAACTAAGTTCTCAAGCAGAATTTTTTTGGTTTTTTTTTTTACTTTGTGTGTACATTGTGATGATTATTGGTAGAAATATGTTTTTGTTGGTTTGTGTGTGTGTATGGGAGGGTGAAATCGACATTTACCAATAAAAATCTAATCCTTGCAAACCCAATCATAACCTATCCAGTTTTCATATTAAAATGACAACAGATTATTATGAAGGATGAACTTGTCATAATAGCAGTCAACTGGGCTCTAAGGACCAAATTTAATAATAGCATAAGTGGTATGATCTATTACTTATTTTAAATACAGATTGTACCACCTATTGGCAAAAATGAATCAATCTAATTTGCATATGCAGGGATCTTTTGATTCTGCTAGTTTTGGCACCATTAGTGTAGGTTTTGAGGATGTGTGTTCCACAGGGTGATTGTCCTAACTTGTGGAGGACTCAATGACAATAAAATCTTTGGGAAAGCAGCAAGTGAAGACTCTCTGTTAAAGTGTACTATAGCTAGTTAACATTGCTTAACGCAAATTGCAGGTGGTGGTCTCCTGGAAGATTCCAGACTGGTGTAAACCTGCATGGAATTCTGGACCAAACCTACCCAGAAGAGAACACCCTGATCAGATTTACCTGGAGAAAGGGAGCTGGAATGGACAAGACCTTCCTGAAGAGGAGCCAGAGTGGGTCAGATAAACTGGACAATGGTGAATTTGGGTGTACCCAGGATAAGATTAACAAGAGGCCAAATAGAATAGAAGAATAGGTTTTAAATTATAAATCCTGCTTGATTTTAAAGTTCAAATCTCTGCAGATTCCGGTAGGTCTGAGGGCTATCTGCCTGCTTGGTAAGGGTTTACCTAGACATTTGGAGCACTTTACAGTGTAACTGTAATCATCAACATCGCCATTTGATACCAGAGCATCTTTGCAGACATGGGAAATTGACATTCATTCCTATCTACAACTTGTTCCTTCATTAAGCCCAGCCTGGTCACATCTCTGCTTATGGTGTGTCACCATTTAGTTGGTTAGCCTATGTTTTGGACTGAAATTGGTTGTGTTTGCATGCACCTTTATGCTGGGATATAATAGTGTATAGGTGCATCCCCCGGATTGTGAATGGAGGTGACTCATCTTGGGGAAACCTAGAAAGGTTGCAAATAACATTAAGGAATAAGGGGCTCTGAACTAAGTGTATCTCGGAAAAGGAAATCTGTGATTTCAAGCGGGAGCAGACAGAGCTTGTTTAGTCTTTTCAGGCAAGTCTGCCTAGGGGAAGGAAAACTCGGCTTTCAAATTCAAGCTCGTTAGCTTTGGAAGGCAAGCAGACAAGGGTGGAGCTGCTGCTATCTGTTCCTACAAGGTTAACAGGCTATGACATGGCATTCCCATGAGCTGGATAGCGTGGACAGGCCTAACAAGCCATTACCTCTGAAACTCACGTGTTATAGAAAAAGTGCAGCAAACCAAGCTATAATTTTAATGCATTCCTGAAATTTCCAGTGGTTTACTGTAACTCACAGTACATTTATCTATATATTCTGGAGATGATTTAGGATAAATGGAAATGGTAAGTTCAGTAGTACCTTATTTTTTCTTATAATAGCTATTTCCAGCTTCTATCTTACTGCAATATTCATTTTGTGTGTGTGATGTCTCTAGTGCCTTCTTTTATGTGATTCCTCCTCTTCAATTTTATATCAAGTTAGGAAGTCTTCTAGCTTTGAGCTGTTTACACTCCATTGGGTCTGAAGAGCTTGATATTGATGTCCTTTCTAATGGCCTAAAAATAGACAAACAAAATAAATGAACACACTCCAAACATAGATTGTGCAAGCAAGCTCTCAGAAGTCGGATTATTTCTTCTGAAAGGCAAAAAACTTACATTCAAATATGAGAGGTAGCATGGTTTAGGAAGAGAACGCTAGAAAGGGAATCAGGAGGCCTAGGTTCTATTCCCTGTGTCTGTCTGTCTTTCCCTTTCCATTATGTTCACAGCATACACATGTAAATTGGATTAAAAACAGAAAATACTCTTGTTGGACGGTTTCAGCACAATGCCACTTTATTTCCTAGATTTCAGAGAACCAAATCCAAAAAACCCCCACACCAAACAGAGAAACAAAACAGGCTGCTCCCTAAGACAGAGACACAACTCATGCCACCTTGCTTTCAGCTGGCTTTTTTCAGACTGACTGCATACTTTGCTACACAGCCTCCTAGCCTTCAAGCAGGACTAGACCCCACCCCCACTCTTAAAATGATATCTTGCAATTCCAGCATAGTCCTCAATACACCAGACTGCTCAGTCTTCCCCTGTAAAGTCCATAATTAATAAACACAATAATAAAAACAAACTACAAGTTTAGCTTTAAGGGAGGTGTCATAAACAGATAGTTAAGGGTTAATGCCTCTTTTACCTGCAAACGGTTAAGAAGTTCACCTAGCCTAGCTGACACCTGACCAGAGGAACCAATGGGGGAGCAAGATGTTTCAAAAGGAAGGAGGGAAGTTTCCTTTGTTTAGAGTTAGTTTTAGTTTCAGCCGGAGTGAAAAAGATCAAGGAACCAGCCTCTTATCAGAGTAGTAAGTTTTAGAAAGGAATACATAGGTTTATGTTTATTTTCTTTTGTAACTTGTCTTTGTGCAATTAGGGGAGTAATCAAATTTGGGTATTCTTGTGTGTACTAAGGTTTTTACCCAGGGGAACATCCTGTGTTTTAAATCTGTTGTCTGTGAGATCAGCTTGTATGCTATCTCCCAGAGGTTTTTTTCTTTTACCTTTCTTTTCTTTAATTAAAAGCCTTCTTTTTAAGAACCTGATTGATTTTTTCCCCCCTGTTTTTTAGATCCAAGGGAATTGGATCTGGACTCACCAGGGAACTGGTGGAGGAATCTCTCAAGGCTAAACAGGGAGGAGAAGGTTTTGGGGGGGAAGACAGTTTTCTCCAGATAACTCAGACATCTGGATGGTGGCAGCGAGACCAGATCTAAGCTGGTAGTTAAGCTTAGAGGTGTTCATGCAGGTCCCCACATCTGTACCCTAAAGTTCAGAGTGGGGGTGAGACCTATGACAGGAGGTCTGCGATTTCTCCATGAATGGTGGTGCCTGCCAGGGAGAGAAAGTGACACTTGAGTTTGTCCTGTTCCTTATTGATACTGTCTGAATCACCCCCACACACACACAGGAGCACTCTTGCTCGCCCTCTCTTGGCTACCATCTCCTGGCACTATCACCTTCTCTTCCACTGGCCAACAAAATCTGTAACAATGTCTTTGAACAACAGGACCCATACTGTAACCATACTGAGCTTTTATCTGGCAACAGTTGATCAATGTGCCTCTTTATTGTCTCCCCTTTTACCTCTATTGACTATGTTACTGGTGCCAATCTGCTTTATCACACCTTTTTCCTGCTTCATCCATCCCCTGTAACTTTGTGCCAACCAACATAGGCAGAAAAATCTGGGAGTCTTAGATTGTAGGTTTTCCACTTGTGCTCTCTTTCACTGAGTGTTGGTTTAAGTCTGGTTTAAGTAAATAACATCTAGTATGTAACAATTCCACTGGAGTCTGCTGAGTTGTAGACTGTGGTGTATGCCTATATGGAAACAATTCTGCAATGCAATGTGGCAGGAGTCTTCCATCCTTTTTGTCTAATGGTCATTTCAGTGTTTGCACAAAATTCTCTGCCAATTCATATGATGCTGAGTGATAGGAAGCCAGCCTCGTGTGTTTTACACAATTGTGCCATAGAAATGTCTGAATCCTCAGAAATAAATTGTGGACCAATACCTGAAATGAGCTTCTCAGGTAACCATAGATGGCAAAGATGTTTTGAAGCAAATGAATTGTTTTTATAGAAGAGGTTGTTAAGTGCACTCTGGACGCTGAGAATAAGCCTCAACCACTACTATGTACATTCTCTTTTTTTCCCCTGCAAGGTCAATGTGAAGCCACCGCCATGTCTTCAGATTATAGACTACACCCAGGCATGACATGGTGCTGTTTCTGGCATATTTCAATGGCTATTACAGGAGTCACACTAGCTGCTTTCCATTTCTATAGCTTTCTCTAAATCTAGCCACCAAAAAGAACTTCTGGCCACCCCTTTCATTTTGTTACTTCTCCTTGGTGCCTCTCATGTAATTCTACTAGCATCCTTTTTGTGTAAACACTTTGGTAATGTTACTTATAGTCCCGATAGCCAACAACCTTTCTCCATGGATGGCCCTATTTCAGGAAATTGGAGTTAGGTTGATCTTTGGTTATGTGATGTGGCCACCCTGAAAGTTTATAGGGCATCACTGTAACCACAATGAGGATTTTCCTTGTTTTAAGGCTAATTTCTTAACTGTAATAGGGAGGTCATTTAGGAAAGTGCACAGAATTTTCCTCTGTATGTTCCCTTTGTAAAGAGGCAAATGGGACAGTGCATCTGCATTAGCATTAGTTTTTCTAGTGGTCTATAATAAAAGTAATACTGGCAAGCAGCTAAGATCAAAACCCATTTCTGTAGCCTAGCTGCTGCTAGTGGTGGAACACCCACCTTTGGACCCAGTATTTTTACAAGTGGTTTATGATCACTGGTGTGACCAACGTTTTTCCCCCCAAACAAGTATTCAGGGAATTTAACAACCTCCAAAATGATGCCTAAAGCCTCTTTTTCTATTTGTGAAGTGTTTCTTTCAGCATTTTCTTCCAGAACATTATCAAAGGCTTTCATTTTTTATCCATAGCTACAGGAGAGAACTCACAGGCTAGTTATGAGAGGCTCTGGATTAAAATGTATCAATAGGCTGGAACTGCTCAACTTCTTTTGCTTCCTAACAACACTTATTATCCTTTTTCTGTTCAAGCCCACTTCATATTTTTTCATAACACAGCAGACATCAGACTGAGTAATGTGAATAAATTTGGAATGAATATTCCATAATTAACATAGCCAGAAAAGATCTAAACTCTGAGACATTCTGTGGTATGCGGGCATTCTCAATGGCTGTTTTGTCTTCTCTTTTACTGGTTGTGCCTCTGTTACATCTATACAATGTCACAAGTAAGAGACCTGATTTTGAAAAAAGCACATTTGTTTTTGTGAACCTTAAAACCGTATTTTTTGCAATCTTTTCAGAACATATTCTAGGTTTTTTATGTTTCTCTGAATTCCCCCCGCTTACTAATATGTCATCCAAATAACAGACAACCCCATTTACCCCCTGCAGTACCTGATCCATTATTCTTGGAAACACAGCAGTGCACTGGCTACCTCCTCGATTTTTCATACCTAATTATACCCTTGTGTGTGTTTACTGCCATAAATTGTTTTGAATCTGGCGCCAAAAAGCACCTGCTGCTAGACTTGGGACAGTTCTAGTTTGTTAAATTTTGCTCCCCCGGCCAGTTTTCCAAATAAATCTTGCAGTTTAAGAATTGGATGTTTGTCCACTTCCAGCCAGGGGTTTATGATGACTCTAGTGTCTCCCCCTACCCCATCCCCAATACTCACCTTTTGGCATACACACAATTGGTACTGCTCATTCACTGAACTCCACAAGTGAAATTATGCCCTGCCTTTGCAGTTTATCCAATTGCTCTGCCATAGACTTTTGCAGAGCATATTGCACAAGTCTACCCTTTTGCAATTTAGCAATGTCCTTGACAGAGACAGACAGCCTTACTGTTCTGCCTTTTGCCAAACCCATGTCTGTACTAAATACTGCTTTGTATTGTTGTTTCAATTTCTCCACTTGGTCTGGCATCCAATTTGAGCTTTTATAGCCAATGACTATCTTTCAGAGGGGGTCCATTTCTTTCAGTTACAATTAACTCTAATGGTAAACAGATACATTTATAGGTTACACTGACAGGGAGCCTGATACTCATATGTGCCCCTTATTGAATTTCTGTAAAAGAACATTAATCCTCGTTCTCTTACTCGTACCTCAAGAACTGTTTTTTGTAAAGTCCCTCAGAAATCATGGATACTGCCACTCCTCTATCTATTTTCATTTGCAATATCACATCATTTACCTTTCCATTAACAAAGTAAGTGATAATATATCTGATCATCTTCTACCACATACACTTCTGTGAAATGGTACATCTCACACATCCTTTCATCCAGGAGACAACTTGCTTCCAAGCCTGACTCCACAGTCAGATAACTAGTTCTTTGGCTCCCATTTATAGGCACTGCCAGCTTCTTCTCAGAGTAACCTTTGGTGTGTCCTGGTGTGCTATGGCAAGCCCAGGTGGCATCTTCCCCTCTGATCAGATTTCTTCCGCAGCATCTTATTAAAGGCATACTGCTCCTGGCAGTGTGGTGTCCCTAAACAGTAGAAACATGGCTCCCTCCATTTTGTTTGGATCCTGTCAGAGATGACAACCTGCTTCATCATCCTTTTCATCCCTGTTGAGGCCCTTCATCCCAGGCCTGGCACAATGCATCCAGTTTATTTTCAAATTTTTATGCATTTTTTTTCTTTGCTCTGTTGTTTGAATCCACAATCTCTGCCACTCCCTCTGGTGTCAGTTCCTTGTTATATACAACATTCAACAGCCTCTCTCTTAATTCAGGGTGTTTTACTCCAAAACCTAAGTGATCTCTGAAAGCATCTTTCAGAAAATTACCAAAACCCAAGTAGCAGACAGTTGTTTTCAGGCTGGCCAGAAATTCAGAGATACTTTCTCCTTATGTACTGTTTCTTACATTAAACTTGCATTGTTCTGTTAAATTAGTGGTAAGCACATAATTCTTCTTTAGAATCTGTTATGTCCTTATATTCCAGCTCACCAGGTTCTTATGGAAAACATACATTTTTTTAAAGCATTGTTAGGAAAACAGTCCTTTGCCTGTCAGTATCTTCGATAGTGTGCATAAAAATACTGCTTAAGTCTCTGAGTATATGTTGCAAAATCTTCCTCTTTTTAAATAAACTGGAAATTGTTCATATTACAATATGCAGCCAAAACAGAGAAATTAGATAAAAACATAAAATACTCTTTCTGGAAGGTTGCAACATAGCACCACTTTAGTTCTTGGAATTCAGAGCACACTAAACCCCCAAAACAGCGAGAAACAAAACAGGCCACTCCCTAAAAGAGAGGAACAATTCACCCCACCTTTCTTTAAGATGGCTCTTTTCAGGCTGACTTTGACCATTGCACACTTTGCTACAGACTCCCTAGCCTGCAAGCAGGTCAAGACACCCCCACTCTACTCAGCTCTTAAAGCAATAGCTTGCAGTTCCAACACAGCCCTCAATACACCACACTTTCCATCCTTTGTCTATTTAGTCTCTTTAGATTGTAAACTCTCCAGGACAAGGATTGGCTCATACTACTAGGATTGCCACCTGTCCAGGTTTTCCCAGGATTGTCCCTCTTTTGAAGTAGCTGTCCTGGGAAATCTGTAATGGTGCCCCATACACAGTGCTAGTTTGTTCTTAGGATCCACCCAGATGACCCTTTTTTAATACCTCAGAAGCATCAGCCCTAAGTACTATGTGTTTGTACAGTTCTTTGTAAAATACAGCCTTGATGTCAGTTGAGGCATGCAGGAGCTACTGTAATATACAAACAATGTATATGTAGGTAATATGCAAATATTTATGCAATTGACAAATATGTATGCTAAGCAAGGCAAATTTTAGCAATTTGGTACTTACATTTCAATGTTTTAACAATCTTGAGGAATTTTGGATTTATATCTATAAATATAAAATACACCCCCCCAAGCTTTGCCAAAGCAATTCAGTGGGTGCTGATACTACATTTTTAATCCTTTAAAATGTGTATTATTTTAAAGAATGGCACTTTGTTCAATCCCACTGATACCTGGGAGTCACTTGATGCACTGGATTGGTCCACTGCAAATACTCAGTACTGTGTTAAGAGAGAGCATGCTGGATCTATGGTTCTACCATGAATTTTAGAGGAAGGTTTTGTTTAATCAGCTGCCACAATAAACTTAATACTGGTGATGTGCCTACATAACACCACTGTTAATATGGGTACCTGCCAAAGTAGAGGAGTAAAGAAAGATATTGAATGAAGAAATTTATTTTTAAAACATTTCATAGATAAAATTCTAACTTGTGTTAGTTTTAAGCCATTGATTCTGGCAAATGACTTTTCCCTCTAACATTGGAGACATGGCACATTACCACAATAATTCAGCTTGTCCCTGAAGCCAAAACATGATCAGTTTTGTCTGATCTTTTACAGCTGAGCAGTTCCTGTGCTTAGTTTATTGATGCAATACTCCTTAAAATCCAGGAAAAAATGAGAAGCCCCAAAACACTATTATTGTGAAATTAAAATCTTTACGTCCAATACTTGGGTCTGGTCAAGCTCTGCTCAGCATAAAGCTCAAGGGCTGGAGGCCCCATTGCCTCAGCCCCCACTGATCTTGGGGCCAGCTAGGGGTGGTTTGGGATCTCAGAACAGCCTCTGGGCTGTTCTAAGTTGTGTGTGCTATGTAATGTTGTTGTAGCCTGTCGGTCCCAGGATATTAGAGAGACAAGGTGTGTGAGGTAATATCTTTCATTGGACCAACTTCTTTTCGTAAGAGAGACAAGCTTTCAAGCTTACACAGAGCTCGAAAGTGACCTGAAAAAGAACTCTGTGTAAGTTCAAAGCTTGTCTTTCTCACCAACAGAAGCTGGTCCCACCTTGTCTCTCTAATGTGTATGCTATGGCATCTAAAAGGAACACACTTCCAGGGAAAGTGAAACTGGTCCAGAGTCTGTCCACTATCAAGTCTCACAGCTGGACTTTCCTCTTTTACAAAACTTTCCCACTATACCCAAATTAAAAGGATAGGTCCGGTTATCTGGGGACTCTATGTACAAGTTATGAATTCTGGTTGATATTATGAAGTTGTTACTATGAAAATTGTTGTATCATGTAATATGTCTATGTCGCTGTGGAATCCACCACATAGACATATTAGGCAGTGCTCCTACTATTCCAGCCCAATATGCCGTTAGACTTCTTGGCAACAAGGGCACACTGTTGATTCATATCCAGCTTCTCATCCATTGTAATCCCCAGGTCGTTTCTGCATAACTGCCGCTTAGCCAGTCAGTCCCCAGCCTGTAGCAGTGCATGGGATCCTTCCGTCCCAAGTGCTGGACTCTCAACTTGTCCTTGTTGAACCTCATCAGATTTCTTTTAGCCCAATCCTCCAATTTGTCTAGGTCACTCTGGACCCTATCCCTACCCTCCAACATATCTACCTCTCCCCCCAGCTTAGTGTTATCCATGAACTTGCTGAGGGTGCAATCCATCCCCTCATCCAGATGATTAATGAAGATGTTGAACAAAACCATCCCCAGGAATGACCTCTGGGGCACTCCATTTGATACTGGCTGCCAAATAGACATTGAGCTGTTGATCGCTGCCCAATGATATAGTTAGCGTTCTAGTCACCTTATAGTCCATTCATCCAATTCATACTTTTTAACTTGCTGGCAAGAATACGGTGGGAGACCACATCAAAAGCTTTGCTAAAGTCAAAATATATCATGTCCACCACTTTCCCCATATCCACAGAGCCAGTTACCTCATCATAGAAGGCAATCAGGTTGGTCAGGCATGACTTGCCCTTGGTGAAGCCATGTTGACCGTTCCTGCCCACCTTCCTCCAAATGTTTCAGAATAGATTCCTTGAGGACCTGCTCCATGATTTTTCCAGGGCCACTTCAATATTTTATGGGGAAGATTTTCAAAGGCACAAAGGGGAGTTAGGTTCCTTACAAGTCAATGGGACTTATTGAAAATCTCCTCCAAAGGATGCAAACTTTGGCTTTTTTGTGTCATAAACCCATGCACTCAAAAGTGCTATTGTGACTGCCCAAGAATTTTGTAGACGCATGTTTAAAAATTAATTTCCAACCTTGGAACTGACTAAAGCACCATTAAAATCTCAATATTTGCCATTCTCCAGATAGGGAGGAACTATCATATTTGCAGGACATAATTATAGGAAGCCACCACAATTATGTCATAAAAAATGTCATAAAACAGCACTGAGCATATATTCCATCAATGAATTTGCACAAGGTCTAAAATAGGATGAAATTTTGCACCCTATATTTTGCACTATATATTTGTTTGGCAAGTTTCAAAAGGCTTTGCAAAAAGGTACCATTAAATAGGAGCAATTTCTGTCAGCCAGACTGCAGATTGCTGAGATTTTGCCCAGCTATAAGAGCACAAATGCTACCATATCAATGACTACAGGATTATGCAAAACCTTCTACTGCAGTGCTGTTCACCTGAAAACTTTAAGAAAAGTAATTAGATTTTCTGATCTTAATCACTAGAGGAATCTTTCAGGCATCAACATCAAACAACCAAGAAATCTAAAGTCATTTTAGTCAGTATTGGTTTATAGCCACACAGGATACTGCTATGACAGTATCCAAGCAATGATTCCTCCAACTCAGTCTAAGCACAGGGAAAGGAACTGAGACATTGGCAAGGGGGCAGATTGAAGCCAGTGCTTGCCCTGCAATTTTGATAATTTTTTACAAACTTGCATTTTAAAGTAATGCAGCTTTGATCTCATGCCTTACAGATCCACAGCTATTAAATATATAATCAGACTTTTTGTAATATGTGCCAATTTCCCCCCCTTAGGATTTCAGCATCGCCACTGGAGATAAGGATGTGTGTGCAGAAAGGGCTCCAAGATTCTGCCACCATAAATCATATTTAGGCATAGATTTTGTGCAGGACTATAATTTATGAGGCATGCCTCGTCTGGCTGAAATGTGTATCTTCCAAACGAAGGGAAATCCATTCAGCTCTGCTCTAAAAACTAAATCTGACCTTATGGCAACAGCAGAGTCCATTACATAATTCATTTTACGCAATCACAGTGGAAGTCATGACACACAGTTTGAAATTTGGCTGGCAGAACTTTAAACAATTCAAAAAAGAGAAGGGTGGAACTGAATGAAACACTGAAAATTTCTACTCAAAATTATTACAGCCATACTTTCGGCATGAAGAGATTTATTTTACCAGGAGTGCTATTTTATTTATTCTTGATGGATTGATAGAGAGTGCCTTTTTCACAAGCCTTGATGCACCACAGAATTAATTACTCTTTGCCAGAGTCTGTCTCTATCTAGCTGTTTTGTGGGGGCAGCACAATGCAGCTGGTGAAGATGGCAGCTCTGGCTTCCTAGTGAATGTCTTTGCAGGGAGAAATTGTTGGGTGGAATAGAGCCAGTGTAGCAGCTCCCTGTGCCATCTTCCTCCCGGGTGCAGCCACTAGCTGTGTGGCTGGGGAAAAGAAGGTGTGACCAGGGCAAACTTAATCTCCAGGGGATCACAACTGCCATAAAGGCACTGGGATGTCTAGGAGCTAGGTGTACATTGGAGCAGACCTAAGCTCCATTTGAGCAGAGAATAATGGTGCTTTAAAATCCCCTTTGCTCCCCAGCATTACATTTCCAAGTGCAGCTTGGATGCGGCCCAGGATTTAAGCATTTATTATAGGTATCGGCCATGAAGAAACCTAAGTAGGCATATTAGAAAATGACCTAGTGCTGAATACATGGGAGATACATCTTGCACAAGTAGGGACATTGCCAGCAGATCAAGGGACATGATCATTCCCCTCTATTCGGCATTGGTGAGGCCTCATCTGGAGTACTGTGTCCTGGACCCCACACTACAATAAGGATTTGGAAAAATTGGAAAGAGTCCAGTGGAGGGCAACAAAAATGATTAGGGGGCTAGAGCACATGATTTATGAGGAGGGGCTGAGGGAACTGGGATTGTTTAGTCTGCAGAAGAGAAGAATGAGGGGGGATTTGATAGCTGCTTTCAACTACCTGAAAGGGGGTTCCAAAGAGGATGGATCTAGACTGTTCTCAGTGGTGGCAGATGACAGAACAAGGAATAATGGTCTCAAGTTGCAGTGGGAGAGGTTTAGGTTGGATATTAGGAAAACCTTTTTCACTAGAATGGGTTACTAGGGAGGTGGTGGAATCTCCTTCCTTAGAGGTTTTTAAGGTCAGGCTTGATGAAGCCCTGGCTGGGATGATTTAGTTGA
This sequence comes from Mauremys mutica, assembly GCF_020497125.1. Classification (NCBI taxonomy): domain Eukaryota; kingdom Metazoa; phylum Chordata; order Testudines; family Geoemydidae; genus Mauremys; species Mauremys mutica. The sequence continues at coordinate 96,894,757 of NC_059076.1, read as the reverse complement.
GGATTGGTCCTGTTTTGAGCAGGGGGTGGACTATATGACCTCCTGAGGTCCCTTCCAACCCTGATATTCTATGATTCCCCAATGGAAGCATGCAGCCAAGAGTGAAGGGACGAGGATAGGGATGGGAAGACCTGCTTCTGTGAGAGCTCTGACAAGTTAACTCACCTTCCACTTTAGAAGAGTTAAACAGTAACTGAGGCAGTTACAATGGAACAAAATGCTGCTGTAAAATGCAATAATTGCATCAGTCCTTGTTTTTTTGTCTTAAATAAAAAAACCCTAAGGCATGGAACTTTCACAAGAGGTTAACACTATGCTTTGGCAACCTGTCTTGTCTTCCTAAATAATAAGTCCTTGAAATGCCAATCTTTTAAATTACAGCAAAACAAAAGAAAACCACCGTGGGGCCAGTTCTTAGCTGGAATGAAGCAACATAGCTCCTTTGACTTCAATGAAGGCACACTGATTTACACCAGCTAGGATTCTGATCCACTGAATATTAGGAAAACATCCTGTAGTCTATTCTCCACAAATATGCTGTTCAAAGAGAAAAGAAACCAAACTTTTTAAGAAGCCATTTCAAATGTGACATTTTCAGGTAACTTGATAAATCTCTTGTAAAAAGCCGTTTTCTAATAGTTCTTAAGGGAATTTCAAATTAGCAAGACATTCTGTACTACCTGTGAAATATAAGCAGCTCACAGGAATAAGGAAAATGAACTCAAATAACTCTGAGAAGACTAGAGGAAAAAGTCCAAGGCACATACAGTACTGAGCTAGTATATACATCTTCAGAAGTTACTCAAGTATAAGAAAAAGATTGTTGATGCTCATTTTGACAGCCATCTACCAGCTTTGAATACATACACTAGTTTAGGTTATATAATTATATATCCTAGTGCATTTGGAGGGAGGAGGAGCAGGGGGTTATTTCTCTCATAGAATAAAGGGCAACAAGATACTCTGGGTAAAATCCCAGCCTTAAGTTATTGGCAAACTCCCATTGACTTCAGTGGAGCCTGAATTTACCCTGCGGTCACATTACCAATATTTGTTCAGAAATCACACCTGCATTTTGACCATTTTACCGTTTGAGCAGCAGAAAATATGAGCACTGTGCTCCTTTTAAAAATATGAGAATCTCACTTCTAACTATCGATATCTCCTGCAACCCAATAAGGCAGATTTATCCTAAGCTGATATACATGCCTCATCACAGATTCACAGATGATAAAATGCTCAGTGTAAAACAATTCCACGCATCGTTTCCCCCTTAATGTTGATTCTGTTCCATTGGAATTGTTGGATGGATGTTTCATAAATTTAAAGCTTTCTGATAAACATTGCTAACCTACACACTGTGATGACAAGGCAGTCTATAGCAACTTTTTAATATAGCAGGACTGTAAGTACTTGATAGAAAAATGCAATCATTTGAAAAAAATACTAGACTCATCTTCTGCCTCTGTTCTCTTGAGACGGATTCTGAGTGGATGCTAGCTATATTCTGCTAGCTTACTGTTAGTGGTGGCTCAAGTGGTTTTTCCCCCAAAAAATAAATACAAAAATTAAAGGAAATCAAATCACAACTTTTGGCAGTATTAACACACAAGCTAACCATAGATCATATGATTTACTACACAAACACTATTATGCCCAATACGTCCATTTATGTTCTCAAAGACTCACTCCAATGCACAACTAGAACTCCAGTCAGACTACTGTGCTGTCTGTAGTGTAGTTGTAAAGTCTATGGTGTATTTGTACATGAAAGAGAACGAGACTGAGGTTGTGCATTTCAGTGGATAGGAAAACCATTTTTTAAAATGTCAGATTTTTTTTGTGGGAATGGATTTCCATTTTCTGGCCAGCTCTGTTAGCTGGACTCCTAGCAGACTTTGTGTCTGGCAGTTTGGGGTTGAGTTCTCCTTGTCATGGAATCTTTTAACTATTACAGATACAAGAAAGAATTGGTGGGGACAAGGAGAGGGGAGATCTAAATCTCAAGGTGTCAGAAAGTAGAAACTTGTACTGCAGAAGAAGTAGCTGATGGATCTGAGCAGTTCCACTAGCTTCCCTTGGCAATGATCAGTTAGGTTTTGTTTAGCAATTTTTTCCTTAAATGTAACACTTTAATTGTGCCCTTATCCCTGAAATGTTCAGAAAGTGTGTGTGTATGTGTTTAACTAGTGGGAGGCAAACATTTTAAAAGGAAGCATTTGTAAAGGTTTCTCCTGATAAAATCAGTAAGTATTTTTCTAAAAAAACTTATATTAAAAATTCTTTGGTCTTCTGGGCAGTTGTTGTGGCAAATCTTGAGACTATACTAAACCATTAAAGCATGAAATGGAGGTATTTCAATCCTTTTCTAAATCGCAACACAAACTTGCCTATGGAGTTGGTACAGATACCTCCATTAGCTGGGAGGTGATACTCCTATTATTCAAAGATAGAGCGCATATACAGATCCCTCCATTGAACCTGATCCTGTATCCTTTCTCCAACAGAGGTGAAATCCTGACTCCAGTGAAGTCAATGGGAATTTTGCCCTGACTTCCTCAGAGCCAAGATTTCTCCTCAGAACTCTAGTTGAAGTTTTTGGTGCAGAAACAATTCATGATTGGACCTTGAAAGGTTAGCATATCTTTTTTTTATTAGGTCTTTTGGTCTTTTTCTTAGGCTAAACATGCAATACCTACCTTTCTTTTAACTTCTATTTTATTAGGGAGTGGCACAATCTATAGGAAGCAAATATTGCTATAATTAATTTATGCTTCATTTCTGCATTGGCACATTATGTTATAAATTACTTAGTTAAAATTAAACATGGCACGTTTGTCAACTTACTGACATGATTAAATGGACTGGACTGGATAAGAATTTTGTGTAGAACTGTTTGAGAGGCCGATAAATCTGGAAGAGAAAGTGAGGCAAAGTTAATAAAGATACTTTTCTAGTGCCAAATGGCCAAATAAAATAGGTCTGTTATTACAATGAATGGAGCTGTACTGCTACTTATTTCCCACCTATTGCCTGTCAATACAATACAGTCAGCAAGTGTTTCCTTGATGGTGATAGGTAAGGTGCCACAGGAATCTTTCTGGGGGTCTCGTCTTGAACACTGTCATCAGCGATGTAAGAAGAGCATATAGACAGCGCACTAGTGAAATTTAGTATCCACAGAAGTTGTTCTTTAAATACTATTGGCAGTTAGGACTGAGAAATAATACAAAGGAACTGAGACATGTTTTAATAGAAACCTGGGCAGAAATCTCACCATGAACAGAGCAAAAAAGAAGACCCTGCCTCTGTCCTTGTTCTATGGTACCAACTTTCATATATTCATAATTACAGTAGTAAAAACAGATGTCATCTTGCATTCATACTGAACAATTAGAGGCCAGGGTAGAAAATAGAAGTCTTCTTGGCTGAATTTTACTTATATATTTCTGGTAGCACTTGGATACCAAAATGGTGAATGAAATGTAGATAAAATGAATGAATGTAGATTGACTGATTGAAATTATATGCAGAATGGGAAAATGTAAGTCATACACTTGACGAAAGAAAACCAAAACACAGATATTCAAGTGGAGGTAGAAACTTGGACAGCATAATGAAAAAAAACAAAAACAAAAGCCCCATGGTGCTCCCAGACGTGGACGTCTGCTGGCCCATCTCTTCATGCCCCTGTGGGGAGGGGAATAGCGTGCCTCTGTATGCTGCCTGCACCCGCAATCACTGCCCCCGTAGTTCCCATTGGTCGGTTCCCGGCCAATGGGAGCTGCGGGGATGGTGCTGGGGGTGAGGGCAGCACACAGAGCTTCCTCCTGCCCCAACCAGGGGCCACAGAGAGGTGCCAGCAGATGGGTACTTCTGGGAGCGGCGTGGGACCACAGCATGCAGGCAGCCTGCCTGAGCCCTGCTGTGACAGAGACCCCCTTAGCCCAGGGCCCTGGGCTGCAGCCCCTAAAGCCTCTGCGTTAATCCAGCCCTGCCTGCTCCGACCACTATGTATGACCACCCTTGTCCTGATCATGACACTATAGTAGTGGGTATATGCAGATAACAGAGTTAATAAAACATGAGATGGAAATCTAATATCACAGCAAAAATGGTGAATGCAGTTTTGGTATGGAAGGATCAAGATACAATATTCTTTCTTTCCGTGGCTCTGATCTAATCACATGGAAGATATGCTTTACTCACACACAAGGTATTGGGCTCAATACCGGAATAGGGTGAAATTCTATGAGTTGTTTTATACAAGAGAGGTCAGACTAGATGTTCTAATCTAGGAGAGAAGGGCTAGCTCAGTGGTTTGCACATTACTATGCTAAACCCAGGGTTGTGAGTTTAATCCTTGAGGGGGCCACTTAGAAATCTAGAGTAAAATCAGTACTTGGTCCTACTAGTGAAGGCAGGGGGCTGGACTTGATGACCTTCCAGTTTAATGAGATAGGTATATCTCCATATATAATCCATCTGTCTATGAATCAGGAATATCCGATTCATTTCTGGAACCTCATTACTTGAAAAACACTGACATATCTGAGATTGTTAGAGAGAGTTATAGGAGAAAAACATAACCAGTGGCAGGATTAAAAGAACTAAATACATATAAGGTAACTTGGGTGGAGGGGTACATCATAACAATCTACAAATATATGGAGGGTATAATTATTTTGGGTAATGCAAAGGGTTATAACTCAGAGTAAAGGCATGTAATTGCGAAAAAAGAAAGAAGTAGGCCAATGGTGCGGGGAGGGGGGATTCCTCATAGTGAGGTCGATTAAGAATAGTCTCCCTGGGGAAGTGGTAGAAGCCCCATCATTTGAGAGGTTTAAAATTGGCTAAAACACTTGTTCTGTTTATCAGGAAGTTGGATAAGGTGACTCAAAACAGAACATCTCTTCCATTTCTGATGTCTTTATTCTGCAAAGATGTTCCTGGGAAACAAGAAGAGGCTTGTTTCTCCCTTGCTGTCACATTACAGGTGAGAACTGGAAAGAGCTGCTGCTCTCACTGGCTGCTGCTCATGCACTGAGACAGGAACATAAATATCCCATAATCATATATTTATTTTATTTTATTTTATTTCTTACATTGCAATAGCATGTAGGACTCTCACTAATGGACTAGGATCCCATTGGGCTGTACAAATGAAAGAAAGAGACAGTCCCTGTCCCAGAGAACTAACTAAACCCCCATGGAATGGTGCTTTTACTGACCTAAAAATCTTGTTTGTTTTTTTGTAGACAGAAAAATCAGTACTATATATTTTTTTTAAAATGTGTTTATCAAATGGGTAAAGCACCATGGCAGTATTGGCTGTACTGGTGTTGCAGAGGAATGCAAAATACAATTCACCAACATATATAATTCAGCCACATAAATAATTTCCCAGACCTCCTCAATGATTTATTGCAGTTTATATTTTTAATGAAAACCATATTTACAGAACTATTTCATGCCCTTTTGACTGCACACAAGACGCACAGCAGAGAAAAATGTGGTGCAATTAGTTCTTCGTTATTGTATTTGTGACAGATTCATCATTTGCTTTTGTCATCACCCACTGAACAAATGAATATTCAGGAATTGTCAGCAGCTGTAGTCAATTTGATTTTTCAAAGACTCTAACTAATACAATGAGAATGTAATTTAGTTTTGTTTGCATCGTGTATCTGAGACGTGCTTTAATATTATTATTTTGGAAACAGTTGCTATATCTGAATATCATTGGTAGGATAGACTAAATTAGTATTTGTGAATAGTACTCTTGTGTGTGGTTAAAAAAAAACACCAGCCACAAATCCTGGAACTGTCTGTACACAGGCACAGGGATCTACCCACACAGAGTTGTTTACAGAGTTGATCAGGGCCTTACATATGTGAGTAACTGCATTCACGTGATCAGTCCCATTGAACTCAACGGGACTGCTCTCACACAGAGAGATACTTACATGTGTGACAGGTTTCAGAGTAGCAGCCGTGTTAGTCTGTATCCGCAAAAAGAACAGGAGTACTTGTGGCACCTTAAAGACTAACAAATTTATTTTAGCATTTAGCATGAGCTCAGCTGCAGCTCACGAAAGCTCATGCTAAATGCTAAAATAAATTTGTTAGTCTTTAAGGTGCCACAAGTACTCCTGTTCTTTTTACATGTGTGAGTGTTTTCAGGACTGTGCCTTAATCCCGTTTTTGTAAACAGTAACTTTTTGGGGCTTGTTTCTGTGCTGTGTGTAGTGAGAGAAAGTACAGCCCCAAAAGGGGGTGGGGAGTTGCTGAACTAACTTATAGCCTTCTCAGGGCTGTCTATAGGTTGCCCAGCAGCCCAGAATTCCCTGTTGCTCTCAGCACTTCCCTGGTTGATGCCTCCTATCTTCAGACCCATCCCCAGCGTGTCTCTTGGGTCAGGGCTAGATAGTGTCAAAACACTGGGCCCAGACGGCTCCTGAACCAGGGGAATTCTCCCCTAACCACTTGTAACACCTGTAGCAGCCAGTGTGGGATTCAGAATCTTCCCTTGGAAGAACTGAAATATTTCTCACATTTGGCCAATATTCATTTCTGTGATTGAAGTACATATCAATTTGGAACCTTATAATCCCTTTGGAAAATGAGTGTATTAAAGGCAATTGTGTAGCTATCTGTGTCCCTGCTCTCTTAGTTAGTACATATTATGATATATGGACAGCATAACTTCTTTGGAGTTGGTGTAGATGTTGTTTCTTTCCAAATGGTGCATATGTTATTTCAACCCATCAAAGAAATACAAACTGGATTTTTTCTTAATCCAAACAGTTTAGGTAACTATATTGTATATCTAGAATACAAATCCCCAATGCCTAAGCTTCTGCATGAATTTACATAACTTAAAAGAGCAGAGTGTTTGGCCTCTGGAATTAAAATAATAAAGATCCTTTAGTACAGGGAATACAGAGATGCTTTTATATGATTTAGGTTGCAGAACACTTTCCATTATTTATTTTATGACGATAACCACTGTTTATGGATGCTCCTAATTTCCTGAAATATGCACCTGTGGGGCTGAAATTTTCCACGCTTAGCCTGTGTTTGAGTAAACATGCACATGCTTGACCTTCCAATGAGTCTGAGTTTAGGCAAAGTGATTTTGTCTTTTTCTAATTAAGATCCAATCATTTCTTTATGTAAAACAGGGATCAACAGAGTCAAACATATGCCATTGGATAAAGAGCAAGACTTCTCAATAGTTGAAATGCAATTCACATACAAGTTGTGGGGGTCACCCACTAGTCATACTCTGAAAAAAAATAAATAAATAAAACCATGCAGCTTTTGATACTGGAAAAAATCTCCAGTAGTGAATGCTGTAGTCCTTCGTTTTCTGTCTCTGGCTTCCCTCTTGAATAAGGAGTCACCTTACCAACTGAAAGCTGCAGATCATTTACTATTGGATAATATAGGTCATATGACCAGAACTGGGAAATCTCTGGGTTGAGCATGCCAACTTGTAAAGTTATATAAAATGAGGTATGGCCACAAAGTAAATAGATCTGGAGCATGGGCAGTAGAGTCAGATGAGGAAATCATGATTCTGAGGCAAAACAATAGCAGTGAACATGTGTGAAATTGTTGGCATGTGTCCAAGAATGTGGTAATGTTAGCAGCAAACATGCCCAGACAAGTATATAAGGCAGGAAGTTGAGAAACTTAAAAAAACGATTGGAGAGTAGGCAAAGAAGTCAGTCACAAGCCAGCAAGAAGAGCTGCTGGAAAGGATCAAGAAGAGTGATTCCAGGGGTTACCAAGCAGACAGAACAGTTATTGAGAGGATCAAAGATTTCCAGAATCCTAAAGAGAGCATTGCTGGGAAAAGTCTCTTCAGCAGCAAACAGTGGCAACATTTGTAACAACACAGTGGAATCAACAGATAGTAAACTTGTTATTTTTAACTAAAGTTTAGCATAAGTGTAGTATTAGTATGTGTGAATGAATGGTTGTTAATTGTAATTTTCTTATGTAAAACTTAAAATATAAGTAAAAAATTCCTGTCAGTGATCTATTGTGGACTGATCACCAGTAATAAAGTGCATCACTTGGAATCATTCAAATGGTATGTTATTGTAGTTTAGATGCTCTTTAACTTGCAATGAGGATTTGTATTTTAAATCATATTGCCGTAGGAATTATTAGTGACAGCAATAAAAAAAATATTTTAAAAAGAACACTGTCTATGTCAATCACTTTATTGGAAGGGTATATCTGTTTCCTTCAAGTGTTCCTTAGCTACCTGGAGGCTCACACTCCAGGAAGAGCACATTAAGCACATTAACCAGGTTTTCTAGGGACACCCCAAAGCCTAAATTTAAGGGTAACACTCTTGGACACAGCAAGAGCCAGGGGAGGAAGAACATGATCCTTCCTTTCTGTTGCTGTAGTCTCACCCCTTCTCCATCTCCTCCTGCTCCCATACCCTGCACAAACTATCACTCTGTAATCAATTGTTGGGGTAGCTTCATTCAATTGACTTTAGTGCTGGCCAGGCCACACAGGCCCAGATGTACAAAGGTTCTTGGGTGCCTAATCCCCAGATAAATCCCAGTTTTAGGTGCCACTGCAATCCACAAAACTCCTGCTCAGATGCCACTTCACCCTGTAGGTGCCTAATCTCACTTGGCCCCTACATTTTCATGGTAAAAGTTCTCTAGGCACCTTTTTATCTAGTTGTGGGCATGCATGCTGCTGCTTTGTTCTAGGTGCCTGGATGCCTATTTCCCACCGAAGCTACAGAGAGATCCTACAAACCAGGGGAAGGTAGATGTTCCTCCACATATCTCACTTGTGGAGCCTGATCTGATAGGCATGCTCTGATGCTGCCTACAGATCAGGTCCCATTCAAAATCTGGCTGCCAGAAGAAGAGGCGGTGTTGGTGCTGCCTAGCATGTAACTTTTAGGCCAGTGGTTAGAGCAATCACCTGGGATGTGGCAGACCTGGTGTCAGTTCTCCCCACTCTGCCACAGGAGAAAGATTTGAACAGGAGTCTCCCAAAGCTTTCAGGAGGGTGCTCTAACTACTGAGGGTATTCTGACATGGGACTCCCTAAATCTCTTTTGTTGAGAGCAGAAAGAGAGAGGGGGAGAGAGAGAGATGCATTTTAAATTGAATGATATAGAAAACAGAGCTGGAAGGAACAATGTTAGAATTAAGGAACTGCCTGAAAACTCTGAAGGAGGAAATACAATCTGGTTCATAAAAAATATTTTAATTGTGGAGAGAATATATAGGCCACTGCTCTCATCACCTGGGCCTAATAATAATGGACCCTGCAATATAATGGTGAAAATTCACCTTTATCAGTGGAAAGATTTCATTATAAACAAAGCCAGAAAGTGTCCTGAGCTCATATTCAAAGGCCACCAGCTACAATTTTTTCATGACTTCTCTGTACTAACCTTTAAAAAAAGAGCACAGAACTGGGGGAAATTAAAGCAGCACTTAGGAGGGCAAATATCTGCTACCGATAGGGATTTTTATTTAAACTCTCGTTCAGCTTCCAAAATCAGTATTATATAGTAAGAGACTTCAAACAAGTTAAAAATATACTCCAGTCACTTGGGATAGAACTCCAAAACACTGACATACAGGAGGATACTTCAGAGGTAGAAACCAAGGATAAAATGCTAGAAAAATCCTGGCTGATACCCAAGAAAAAAAGAATAGAAAAAGAAAAGACAAAAGACTCTAGAGAATATACTGGCAAAGGCAAAACTGAAGCTGAACCAAAGGTCTCAGATACCTGATGACTAAACTAAGATTATCCAGAAAAGTCTTCTTGGGAATTGTCAAGAACGAGATTGAACAGTAACTGTTGGGGGAAAAGTAGCATGAAGTTTTCTTAAATTGGGTGATCATAGCTCTTTGATAGCTGTGTTCTGTATTTTAAAAGGTAGAGAAAATAAAGGACAATAAAATGGGAGCAGGTGGGGAGTCTTAGGGATGAGGAGGATGGAGAAGAACAGAGAGGGAATAGGGAAGATCCTTAAGGGATTCTGTGTAAAGCCTGCCCGGGTAATTCAAAGGATTAGACGGTAATCTCTGACAGCAAGGATTACAGTCCCATTGGTGAAGAAATTACCTCATTTGGATTTCAACAAAAGCCATCCAAGAGTTCATGGGGAGAGTATGGAGTTTGGGATTCAGCAAAGCACAGCCATTTGGGGACCGATTTTCACACTATATTGGTATTTTATTTGTGGTTTGAAAGAAATGGGAATGCAGGAGATGGGAGGGAACTGAGAAAGTGGGGGATGGAATTCTTCTTTTCCTTCTCATCCCAAAGCATCTTTACAGACATGGGGAGCAGTACAACATCACCATTCATTTCTGTCCATGGCTTCTTCCTCCATTAAGCCCAGCCTGGTCATGCCTCTGCATACAATGTCCCACCATCTAGTTGGTCATTAGCCTCTAGGTCTGATGGACGTTGGTTGTATTTCCATTAATTTCTTTTCCATCCTATCATCTGTTTGTCATCTACACTCTGCCCACCATCATAACCTTTTTGATTGCAAACAATCCTGTACCCTGATTTCACCACCAACTCTACTTTTAACATCATTTGTCTTAAAATCATTCCACTGTACAGCTGCTGTCTTCTAAATAATTCTCATCTCTGCTGCCTCCAGCCTTCAGATGTCTATTTCATTTAATGCAGGTGCTTCCAGACCATAAAGAAATATTATTAGCGTACTGGTTTGATACATTTTTGATATGGTACAAACTTAATGTTTTTATCAGTCCATAATTTCATCAACTTCTGTGCAGCAGTTGTACCTAAAATGCATCTCCTTTTAACCTCATCCTGATGGTACCATAAATACTGATGAATCTTCCTAGGTACACATAAGATTTTACTTGTTTCACAACATCACCACTGCTGCATTTCAACTTTTGCTCCTTTTCCAAGATGTATCCACTTTGTCTTCTTGGTTTTCATTATAAATCCAAGTTGACCACCAATTTTCCATGTAGTGAAGAGTATCATAATTTATTCAAACATGTCTGCCAGTGGTACATCACCAGCATATGCTAAAGAGCTTACCTCTACATTATCCAACATAACACCCTTCAAAACATCTACCATTCTTAATGTTCAATTTAAGTAATAAAAAGTAGTAATGTAATAAAATCATATAGAGCTCCAGACAGGATAACTGAAATTATAAAGGTTATCTGCAAGGACTCGCATAGTACTGTAAGAATAGGTGGAATATTGAACAACTGGTTCAGTCAAAGTTTGATGTAAGACAAAGTGACATGGAATCACTATCACTCTTCATCATGTTCTTAACTCCCTGCCCCCTCCAAATTTGTCACAAGAAATAGATAGGGAAGTTTACAAAAACAAACCACGCTATATTCAGGCACAGTTTGTGAATGCAACATAACAAGGAACACATTAGCTGCACAAGGGTTCATGCCATCAAACAGCTAAAAATCACAAAATGTCAAGTTCTCAGTAATCAGAATAGTTATTCTCAACAGCTCTTCCTTTTAAAGTAACGTCTTTGAATACCAAAGGCCTAAATAATGTTATTAAAAGAAAAAAAGCCCTGACAGAATTTAAAAAATCCCCAACCCACTCTCATTTTTATTTTACTTCAAGAAACTCTCTTTCAGGAAGGGAAAATTGTGGACATAAAAGGTAATTGATTTCAGTTGACATTTTTTGCTTCATCCAAAGAAAAGAAAAAAAATGGACATACCGTAATATTTACTAAACAATTTAAGGATGGGAAGAGTTTATCTTGATGAAACACAGTTGCTGGGTTATCAATAATAGTGGGTACAGTGTAAGTTCCCAATTGAAAGCAAAAAAACCCGCCCTATTTTTAAGGACTTATTGAAAATACTACAACACTTTGGGGAAAGGGAAATTATATTTGGACAAGACTTCAATTGCACGCTGATTCTTTACTGGGAACAATATGATACAAAAAGACAAGAGGTATAGGGAAGCAGGTGCAGCATTGACTTGTATGTGCCAACAATTCAGTCTCTCAGATTGCTGGACAGAATTGCACCCTGGGGAAAGATGTTACACATTTTATTCCTACCCTCATCAGTTATATGCTAGAATAGATTTAATGTTAATCTCTAAATGCTTAATGAAGCAGACAAGAGCTGCAGAAATTGGCACCATTCCATGGTTAGATCATACACCACTTGAAGTAATATTTGATAGTTGGGGTGGATACCAAAGATCTTTTTTTTTTTTGGTAAATGAATAGGTTGCTTCTCCGAGACAAAAATCAGGTTGCAGCAATTAAATAGTACATTGTTCAATACTTTCAAATAAATGATAAAGACAAATTTAAAAAGTCCTTCTGTGGGCGGCAGGTAAAACAGTATTTAGGGGCCAGCTGATAAACAGAGCCTCTCAACTAAGAAAAGAAAGAGCTCAAGAAAAAGTAGAACTAGAACAGGAGATAAAAAGGTTACAAGACTTTCATAAGAGCACAGGTTCAAACAAAGTATATCGACAATTAACTAATATTAGATGGAAAATGAATATGTTGATGACAGATGCCACTGATAAAGCCCTTAGGTATACAAAGCAGATGTTTATTATAAAGGAAATAAAAATGATAAGCTGTTGGCCCAAAACCTTAAAAGAATTGAAGAATAATGTACTATTCCACCAACTAAAAATAATCAGTACAATGAAATATGTCCTACTTTTGTTGTTTGCTATAAAAACGCTCTCTATATCTCAGATACTCAAAGCTCTGAAGCTATTCAAAAATACCTGGGAGTAGCAGGCTTGCCAAATATAAGCAAAATTGATAAAGAAACTTGAGATAAAAAATAACAGAAGAAGAAATCTTTGTCGCAATAGCCATTATGAAAAGTGATAAAACTCCAGGAGCTGATGAGTTTCTAGCTCAATTTTACAAGGTATTCGGAGAGGTATGTGTAAGTCCCTTGAGAGATATGTTCAATAAAATGCTGTTAGGGGATTGACTTCCACAAGCTATGAAAGAAGCAACTGTTGTTGTTCTCCCTAATGTTAGAAAGGACATACCTTATGCAGTTCCTATTGGCCCATATCCCTGTTGCATCATGTTCTAAAGAGTCTAACAAAAAAGACCTGTTAGCCAATTGTAATCCATGATCTCAGCTCATATAAATCCAGCTCAAACTGGATTAATTAAGGATAGACAAGCGTCAGATAATATTTAGCGAGTACTTGGAATCATTCATAATGCCAGATCAAAAACAGATCAATTTCTTTTGCTCACTTGACACAGAGAAAACTTTTCATAGACTAGAGTGGAACTTTCTGTTTCAAGTCCTCCCAGTTCCTTCAATGGACAATTGCTCTTTACACCAGCCCAAAAGTAGCTGTATGAGTTAATGGTGTAAAATCTCCACCATCTGAGTTACACAGAGGGACTAGGCAGTGATGTCCTTTGTCTCCTTTACTTTTTGCACTGGCCATGGAACCTTCTGAACAGAGGATAAGGAACAAAGAATCTATCACAGGAATAAAACTTGCAGGAACACATCAGAAAATAGCTTTAAATGCAGATGATGTAATATTATTTTTATCTAAAGCAAATATTTCCCCAAACTTAGCATCTAAAGAAATCCAGGACTTTGTCTGGGTCTAAAGTAAATTATACCAAATTTGAAATGCTAGCTATTCATTAGCCGGAATCTGAGAAGTCACTCCTCCAGAAAACATTTGGGTACAAATGAAAAGCAAATTCTAAAAACAATACCTGGGAATTCAAATCTCAAACAACCTAGACGAGCTCTATGATTTAAATGTCACCACTTCAGCAAATGAAAAAAGACCTGTAGTGTTGGGGGAAGTATGTAATTTCTTTTTTGGGACAAATATACACAGTCAAAATGAACATTCTGCCAAGAATATCTTTCTTGTTTCAAAATCCTACTGTGATTATCCCAAATGAAACTCTAGCAAGAATATAAAGGATATTGTTAGAATGTATATGGAACAGGAAAAGACAAAGCATGAGTGCAACTATTTTGTACAACCCATTAAACAGAGTAGACTAGCTGTTTAAAATATGCCATGGTACTATCAAGCCAGCCAGCCCAAAACAGTAGTGGAGTTGGGGCACTCTAACACAGTGGTTTTCAAACTTTTTTCATTTGTGGGCCCCTTAAAAATTTCAAATGACGGTGTAGACCCCTTTGGAAATCTTAGACATAGTCTTTGGGGCCCCCAGGAGTCCACAGACCACAGGCTGAAAACCACTACGCTATCACAATCAAACACTGGGTCTTCATTAAAGAAGAAAATTGTGGCAGTGAAAACATCACTAGACTATCATGGATTAATAAAAGAATCATTCCCCCCCCCAGAAATTTATACACATCCTTTAGCTAAGGCTACTCTTTGGGTCTGGTATAGAATTAGAGAGAAATTCTTTTCCATTACCAATGACATTCATTACAGTTAATCCAGATCTTAACTCAAATCAAGAACCAGAGAGCTGTAATGACTGAAAGAGCCATGGAATGCCAATGGTTGGACAGCTACTGACTTATTCTAACTTATTTAGTGATCAAAACTAACTTTAACTGGTCCACTTGCCCATTGTACCAGTACTTTCAAGGTAGGCATCACGTTTCTCAACATTCTAGAAAAGCTGTTTTATACAGAAAGCTAACTTTAATAGAAGTGATGGCATTTGGTCAATAAGAAAAATAATAATAAAAAAAATTATATCTAACTTTACAGACTGCTTTCCTAACCAAATAATGTCCACACACGGACACCCTGGAAAAGGATCTGGATACACAAATTACATCAGAGGAATGAGGTTTGATCTGAAGCCTGGGGAGAGGGTTAGGTTTCAGAACCCGAGCTCCAGCTGGAGCCCTCGTCCAAACATCTGCACAGCCATTTTTAGCACTGTAGTAAAAGCCCTGGAAGCCTAAGTCTGTTGACCTGGGCTCTGAGACTCCCTGCCGCAGGCTGCTGATCACTGTGTAGATGCACCCTGTGTGGATCCAGGCCACAGCTTCTTAAAGTGGAGCTCCCCAACTACAGAATGAGTAGAGCACTATCATCTTCACCAACCCCAAATAGTAGTCTTCACACATCGCAAAGTACTACTTCCCCCTGACAGCCCCAACAACCCCCATCAGAATCATGACAGAGATTTATTTTATTCATTTTATTTTAGATTTAAACAATAAAAAAAATATGCCCATGCAAAAGGATCCAGGCACCCTAACTGTTACTTGGACTTATGGTAATATAAAAATGTTAATATATAGGTAAAAATTTAGCTAATTCAGTCAATCCCCTTCCTCCACATCACTCTGGAACCTTCCTCAAAAGCCCTATTGGGCAAGTGGCTCCCCGGTTTGCATTTAGTTAACCAAAGTAACCAATGTTTTGTCACTATGACTCCAATTCTGTGCAGCAGCAACAGTTGCATGATTTACATGAATCTCTGCAAGAAATCTTGTGAGGATTTTGAGAACCAAGTGAAAAAAATTTGACAACTATTGGCCTAGTGACATCAGGAACAATTAAAATATTCCCTCCCCCAAATAATTAATTTCTGATTTGGTGGAACAGGCTTTGTTATAGGACAAAGTAAGATCTTGCCAGAGTGTGCATCATGAAAGCTGGAACCCTCAAAGTCACATCAATGTTGAGGAAACACCCCACATTTTAAACCATACTCTTTGGTGCAAATGTTCTATATGTACCTCAGCAGTGACCAGAGCAAGCCTAAGTAAATAAATAAATAAAACCAACACTGAGCACCTGTCCCCAGAAAAGTTTCCCAGAATGCGACTCTGTTCTCCCATTATTGCACCCATGAAAATGAGAGGTGAATGTGACCTTATGCCTCCAAGAAGTGCCTCATCACACAACCTAGAAAAGTTTCCTAGAAACAAGTGTTGCACAAGTTTTTTGGTTGGTTGTCAGGTAACAGGAAAAAAAGCAATAGCGGAAAAACCAATTTCTATTTGCTTGTAGTGGGTTACTGTAATTAGCTCAACTGAGTTCATTGGAGGTTGCACTGGTGTTAGAAGACAATCAGAATTTGGACTCTAATATTTACTGACTATCTAGTCATCCACCTTCTGGATTCCCCTTTTCCTTTTATTTTGGTTGTTAATTTTTCCTTACTTCTAGAGAGAGGCCAAAACTAGAATAATTTTTCCACCACCTTGAACTCTGAAATATTTGTTCAGATCCAAGTACTACTTATCCAATCTCCGGTTTTGCTTTTCCAAAGACACAGTCAGTACCACTCCCAGTTTGTCCATTTGTATTCATTCCATTTTCCTTCTGTTTAGCTTTCAAAAAGTCTTCATTTACTGCAGCTCTGAAGTTTTAATATATGTGTAAACAATTTCATTATAGTAAAAATTGATTACAAGTTCCAGCAAGATATAAAACCTGAAAAAAAGAAATATGGAGCTGTAAATATATATGGTGTTTGCAAAAAAAGGAGAAGCTACAAGAAGGGTTTTAAACAATACACTATATATTAAAAAGTTAATGATCAAGACATAACCCCTTGAAACCTG
This sequence comes from Mauremys mutica, assembly GCF_020497125.1. Taxonomy (NCBI): domain Eukaryota; kingdom Metazoa; phylum Chordata; order Testudines; family Geoemydidae; genus Mauremys; species Mauremys mutica. Next base: position 96,878,180 of record NC_059076.1, on the reverse strand, counting down.
GATTCCCTCCTCCAGTACTGACTCAACAGCTGCTGTCTTTCATAGGGAGCCTCATCATCCAAATTATCCTTCTGCTATATCTACACTCTATCCCTTGACTCTTGGCCATTCACTTGACTTCATCTTCACTAAATCATGCTACTTCTCCCAACATCTGACTGCCTTTGCTCTGACCACCACCTCATCTGTCAGCATCACCAACTACCCAGGCCACTTGCTCCTTTGAATATATTTTCCAAGTCCTCCAATCCATCGATATCATCCTCTCTCCCATAGCCATCTCCATGCTTTCTTTTATGTTGCCTTTTACAGAAGAAATCTCCTCTATCAACTTAACTATAAAGTCACCACCCTCTCCTTTCAAATCTCTCCTCACCTCAAAACTTACTTTTACCTACCAGGCACTGCCAATGAATAATGACGAGGCTGAGAGACAAAGAAATTGTTTGTATGTTTCTTTGTTTGAAAAAGTGATTGTATGTTTTATTCTTTCTCTCCTCACATTTTGTCTACTCCTTTTGTTCTAAGGGCATGTCTACACTTGGAGCAAGGGGTGTGATTCCCAGCTGGTGTAGATATACTCATGCTAGCTCCCACCTATCTAGTGGGCTAAAAGTAGTAATGTAGCCATGGTAGCACAGGCCACCTTGACTACAAACCCACCTGGACCCTTGGGTACATACTCAGGGTGGCTAGCCTGTGCCACTGCTGGCTGCTGCCCATGATCCTGCAACTACACTATTATTTTTAGTGCATTAGCCCAATGAGAGATAGAGCTGGTATGTTTGCACAAGCTGGCAATCACAGCCCTAGCTCCAAGTGTAGACATTGCATTAGATTGTGAGCACTTAAGGCCAGGGACTGTTTTCCTGTACATCTAGCACACTGTGGGTGCTACCAGAATGCAAATCATATAATATAATCCATTGGTAATATTTATTGTGATGCAGAACAATTATACACTTACTTTGAAGGGTTATTTTTAGAATGCTGGACATAAATTTAATTTTCTGAATAGATGATGCCATAGCAGGAAATCCTCACTACATACATGCACCTGAGTCTTTTCTTTGTTTCAATTTATAAGTGGCTATTCATAATAGAAACAAGACATATTTGGCCCCATATATCATTGTAGTTCTTGGTTGTTTCAATCACTATGGGTTTTTTTGTGTGTGCCTTTCAAAACTCTGTGAATTGCCCATAATGCAATTGTATTGTTTAATAATTACATTATTCTCTTAGTAAATCTAACAGAAATCATATGGGTAAAATAATTATTGCCTGTTATATTAAATACTCATTCATAACCATGAGATTTGCATGTAACATCATAATATATTCACATCTATTTTTAACAATGTCCTTTTGTGCAATTTCCTATATATTTTTCCAGGCATTTTGAGCATAGTGCCACTTTTTAACATTTATCCACTATTAATTTCTTTTAATTATATGCCAATTCTTGGGCAACTTAGCATTCCTTTGTCAAACTCTGAAACACAATAAACTGAAATGCAGACCACTTAAAAGCTGTCCAGTACTGAATATGGCTTTCCCTCCTCTTTATCTCTACTACGTACAGCTAAATTTGATTTTATTAGCATCAAAATGCATCACACATCCTATGTCTATTATAGTGTATCTGACAACTTTAAAATGACATTTATTGTTATTCTTTAGACGCCATCCAGAAAATTTGTTCACAAGCTGCCAGCCACCACTAAGTTGATGCCAGTGCTTATGTGGGCTTTCATAATGCCAGTATTATGCACTCTATAGATTCAGTGTGTGCTTTCAATATTTACATGACATAACCAGGCTGCCTAAGAATGAGAACTGAAGAAGATGCTTATTTATTAGGCATTAAGATGCTCCATCCTGTCTGCTTATATTCTATTAATTATTTTCCCATCATTTTGTTTCATGTGCAATACCTTATTCTGTTGATAGAACATAATGTGGCAATAACTCAACAGTTCCTGTATTTGTAAGCTTACATTGCATGCTGGAAATGGTAAATGCTTGTCTTAGTGGATAGAGGATTGACATTCTTAATCTTTCCCACTAAGCAAGGCTTAGCAAACCTAGACAAATTAGGTCAAACCTTATGATTTCAGGAAATCAAGACCTTTCGGTTCAAATTTTAGATTTGTGGGAATTGCCTTTTTCCTTTGGTCAGTTCTCCAGCTATATAGGCAGTCAGTGGGTCCATTTATATGCATTGTTTAACAATAGTAATTTTATCTCCATTCAAGCCCTTCATGGAACTGTTAAACTATCTATTTGACCTTGTATTTAGCTGTAACTCTCTGAGTACCTTTTCCGGACCTGAAGAAGAGCTCTTTGTAGCTCGTCTCCCTCACCAACAGAAGTTGGTCCAGTAAAGGATGTTGCCTCACTGATATTGTCTCTGCAGTCAAACCTGTCAGCTGAGTAGCAGACAAGTGGAGATACTTTACTAGGTTGTAACCTGTACCTAATAGACAATATTCAGTATCTTCCTTATGGGCAACCTTGGGCCCTTAATAGCAGAAATAATTATAAATTGTCATTTTGGGAGGGACAAGCTGTAGAAGGAAACAGCAACAACAAACACACACAGAAAAAAGTAAGTTCCCCTGTAACTATTTTGCTCAATTTGTCCCACTCTTTTAAAATGCACTTCAAAAACCAAAACCAAAACAAAACCCCTATATGTGTTGATGACAGAATAGAAGGCTAAAACACTTTACATACCACTATATAGTTATGTCTGTGTGAGCTGTAAGAAGGATTTTTAGTCTCTTGATTTCTATGGGTTTTTTTTTTAGGAAGAAATTTTCCTCCCTGGGATCCTTAAAATGAAATTCAGTAACTGTCAAAGATCTCCACTTTTCCTTTTAAATAAACCTAATTAGAGATGTGAATAATCATTACACACAATAGTCTTAAAATCTATTAGTAGACAACACAACACAACCAGTGTCCCTTGCCAGTACATTTAATTGTGCCGATCAGAGATTAATCATTTGTCTGTTGTAGACACTAATTCAAAATAAGAGAAAATACCCTTCAGAATGACTTTGAAACACAAAATATGAATAGAAGGCTTGATTCATACAGTAGATTGTGTAACTCTGTATAGTCACAGCATATTTAATATCAGGGTTGGAAGGGACCTCAAGAGGTCATCTAGTCCAACCCCCTGCTCAAAGCAGGACTAATCCCCAGACAGATTTTTGCCCCAGATCCCTAAATGGTCCCCTCAAGGATTAAACTCACAAGCCTGGGTTTAGCAGGCCAATGCTCAAACCACTGAACTATCCCTCCTCCTATTACCTGAGCTGACAAATATATTTGCTTTTGTTGAATAAGGGAGTAAATGCTAATATATTCATTTACTGTTGCTGTAATTTCTCACATATAATAAATGCCAGCAACAAGCCATGTTTATCCACAAAGCTCAGCAGACAAGTTCCCTTTCATTTGCAATACAAACATTTTTATGGTTGTAATAGAATTCCACTCTTTGTTTCAGCCTCAGTTACTGTATTCTTCTCACTAAAGGCCCAGATTGTGTCACTTAGTCCTTGCCTGAGTTGGGAACTGTTATATGTTACTTAGGAGGATGTAAAGTTCTCCCTGCAGCTCACCTGGTTATCTCCTCAGGCTGGTGCATGGTGGGAGAGGGGAGACTGGCCCCTTTAGAGTGACTTGAACCTGAGGGCAGCAGGATGAAGCAACCTCTATCGTCCCTTTAGCACAGTGACTGCTGCTATGTCTGGCCCCGTAATTGGTGTATACAAGTGAAGAAATTTACTTTCTTCCTCCTACTACACACCCACACTAGGGCCAGACACAGTCTGTGCAGGCTTTTGCTTTCAGCACATCTATGCCACTCTATTTTTGACTATTAAGACTCAATATCATAAAATATAACTGGTAGCAGTTAGTGAACTTTTGCTTTAAGCAGTTCTGCCTTTTGGGGGATAGAAGATGATTTTCCTTATCTTCACATGTGCACATTCTGAGTATATTCCTTTTCCTCTCACTGGATGGTATGCAGCGAAACCAGGATAAGAAGCCTGCTGCCTTCAGGGCACAAGAAGAAGCAGAAGGAGCAGATTTGTGTTAAGGTAGTTCTCCCACCCTATACGATGGAAGCTGCTGCTTCCATTGTGAAAAGGGTGATAATGAATGGTACTATTCAAATGAGGATTTATAAATAAATACCCGATATAGCTGAAAGCATAGATTTCCTTCTACAAATGTCCGAGAAAGATAGATCTATGAATTCAACCCGGCCGTGATTATGGCCAAAGTATTCATTTTTCATTTCTTATATATAAATACCATGAAACCTGAACTTTCATCCATAGAGGGTGAAATTCTTCCTTGCACAGAGAGCCAGGGCAGAGCTTATGTACTATGTAAATTCCATTTTGAGTAATTATTTGGGTTTTAGTAATACACAGCCCTTGTTCTGGCCTTATGCACAGAGATGAATTCCACCTACATTGCTTGCCAATTCTTGTGTCAAGCCTGCCCCTTTCTGAGACTTTCTGTCTTCTCAGTTGGTTAGGGAAATTTTAAGTATCCTTTGCTGTGGCAATTGCTGTTAATTTGCAAAGGAAATAATCTAAAGCTATGAGGTGAAATCTTAGCCCAATTAAGTGAATACTTGTACTCCCATTTAGTTCATTAGGGCCAGGATTTCTCCCATTGGGTAATTTTCCCTCATCAAAACTAATGATTATTACATAAGGAAGAGCAAAGGGGTTAATGGAAGCAGGAAATCTTTAGATGTGATGAAAGTTGCACTATAATAAATAGTGTAGGAAAGGTTCAAACAGTTCTGTCAGGTGAAGGAAAAATAGCAAGGTAAAAAAATAGATCAAGCCATACCTGGGACACAACTTTAGGGAAGATTATGAACTACGGGTGATGCTAACAGAACTCAGTTTATAGTAAACAATAATGCAGCAAAATGGTCACAATGGAAATAAACTGTAGTAATCACCAGTGCAGAAGAGACTCAAACAGATGTTAATGGGAAGTAAGATTCAGAGTTTGTAGTGAATAGCTGCAAAGAAAATGACTCACCCACCAAATAATGGAAATAACAATTGCAGTTTATAGTGCACAACAGTGTGGGAGTGAGTCACAAACCTCTTGAACCAGAGGAGAGAAACATAACATACAGTCAGGGAGTAGAGAAGGCAATGGATGAGATACTTAAAAGATTCCAGAAATAGAATTAATAAAAACATCACCATTTATAGAACAGAAAGGCAAAAATATAAATTCTAGTATCTTTCTTACTGCTCCAAGTGTTGTCTCAACCAGATTGTGTGAAATGACCTTATTTTGACAAATTCATTTGTATTTGCATTGCTCTCTTATTGCTCATGATGGGTAAATCAGGAGCAAAAGCATTTATTTCGATAGAGTTACACTGAATAAGGCCCAACTGAAGTCAGGATTACACTGAATAAGACCCAACAGCTGAGTGGCATGTACCATCCTGGATGCCCTTGAAAACTCTCAAACATTTGCTGAACCTTCTTGAGGCTGATGTAAATAGCAGGCACATTGGAAAGAGCAGATATAGAGTAGAAGGTCCTTGACAAGCACCTGTTGGAGAAGTTACAAAGAAGCTGGTGAAAGCCTCAATAACCATATATCCATTGAGTTGACTGTAGATGGGCTGTTTTGTCTCTTCATTTAGCCCATTCCATTATCTGTCTTCCTGGTTAGCCAATGTGTTTTTTGGAAGAGGATTCCTCTATTTTCTCTCTGACATTCTGGACTGGGATGGAAAGTATGGTCCTGTGATTAGGGTGTTAGCCTGGGACTCTCGAGACCCAATTTCAATTTTCTGCTCTATGACAGACTTCTTGGGTGACCTCAAGCAAGTCAGAGTCTCTGCTCCTCAGTTCCTCATCTGTAAAATGGGAGTTCCTTACCTCACAAAGGTGTGAGAATAAATAAATTAAAGATTGTGAAGGGCTCAGATACTGCAGTGGTGAAGGCCATATAAGTATCTAAGATAGATGGCTATTCTTACTAACAGGAGGACACTGGTACACTCAACAACAGCTTTGATATTCTTCATCCTGGCCTGTATTCTCTCATCACAATGATAAATCAACATAGAGGTGCATTATACTGACCCACAGTCTACACTTGCGAGTCAGAAGCTTTGTTTCTGTATATTTCATAGTAATTTATAGCAATGATTGCCAGGATGTGATGGAAAGGATGATATCATGCTGCGTACTCCTGGGATGATTTTGAGGGCTGTGTTTCTACTATCTAATAGCTGATAAAATTTCATTTGGAATTCAGCAAGTCATATACCTCATACAAGCATACATTCTATAGTGTAGTACAGAAACAGGTATGTTTATGGTTAATTAGGGACTCACTCACACTTACTTTCTAAACCACCTCATGTGTGTTATTAAGGCTAAGGGAAGGTTTTACTGTGTCACCTAAGGTGTGAATTAAAAACAACAGAGTTATACTGGTATAAACTGACCACCCCACCCCCAGTAGACACTCACATTCCATATAATGGTGCATTGTTTTGTTGTTTTGGGGGTTTATTTGATTGCTTTTTTGGTATAGCTTATGTCACTTGGAGAAAGCCTTATACTGAAGAAAGCCTTATACTGGGATAAGAGTGTCCAAATAGGGCTTATACAAGTCTCATTATATCTGTATAATTGTACTAATGTAACTGGCAAAACTTTCCCATATAGACAAATTTAAGTCCATAGTTACCTTCTCCTGTGTGCTCCAGAATGAGTGTGTTTTAAGAATCAATATTCAGGTTATTTTGTATATTTTTTCTACATATAAATGTGTGCTTATTTGCTTGTGTGGCCATCCTCTAACAAATAGATTTGGCATCTAAGAAATTAAAAACATTCAGGCAATGACAAAAGTTTTCTGCTGTATGCAAGAGCTTCCAAAAGACCCCCGCCAAACTAATACCACAACATTTCTTACAATATTTTCCCAATATTCAATTAAACTGAATTTTTAATAAAATGTTTACAGGTATCAAATAGTGACTTGGAATAACATTACATCCAAAACATACTGTAAAAAAATGAACCCTGGAATGATTATGTAGAGAGGTTTCATTACTGCTAGATCTTTCAGAACCCTAAAATGGAGATTCTGACTGTTTAGCTATCTCAGAATGCTTTGGTTTTCACTATAGGCTTCACTTTGATATATTTTCCTACAGTAAAAAACAAAACCTTCTGGGATAGTTAAACAGTCAGAATCTTCATTTTAGGGTTCTGATTTTGATTAGTGGAGCTTACAGATCTCATCTGAAATTGGTGTTTCATTGTGCTAGCCCTATACAAAAAACATAGTAAAAAAATAGACTTGGAAGAGAAAAGAGTTTACAGTCCAAACAGATAAGCAAGAGAAAGGATGAAAGGAATGTGGCATTTTATCCCAATTTTGCAGAAGAGAAACTGAGTCACAGAGAGAAAGCTCAAATTCATGAAGGGACTTAGGCGTTATGATGCCCAGGTTTGTAGTGCCTAACTTTTAGATGCTTAGAAAATCACTGGAACAACTCTGCAAGCCACAGAGCCTGAGTTAGGTACTTAGGATCCTGTACATTGAGTAGGCAGAGATAGATCCTTAGAATGCAACCTCCAAAGCCAGCACATTAGGTGGCTCCCTGCCTAAGCTAGCCAATGGGAGACACCCACCAGAAGGGTACATGCTAAGATGCACCACTCTCATGGAGATAGGCGCCTAAGTCCAGGCTGCAAGGAGGTGCCTGTGATCTCTGCTTGTGAGCCATGAACCAGAGAATATAGGTATTCAGCCACCTAAGTTACATGTGGGGGCCTGATCCAGTAGATGTGTTCTGAAGCCACTTACCAGATCAGCCTCCCTTGGTAAGTTCACACATAACAGTGGAGCAGGAAAGGGAGAAGTTCCTTTAAAACCTTTAGCCTAATGGGCAGGGTATTCACCCAGTACATGGGAGACCTCCAGTTCATGTTACCCCACTGTCCGAGGAGAGAAGGGATTTGAACATGGCTCAGCCACCTCCGAGGTGAGTACCCTAACCACTGGCCATGGAATATTCTGATATGGGTCTCCCTCTGTTTCTCCTAATGAAGTTGTTCCACTTTAATTAAATAATTGAATAATTAAATATTAATTGGGACATTGAAAAAGTTAGAATGACTCTACAGCCTAGTGGTTAGGGCACACAGTTGAGAAGTGGCAGATCCTTATTCAAATCCCTGCTCTCCCTAGGAGGAGGGGGACTTGCACTGGCCGAACTTGCTGAGTACCCTGTCCACCAGGCTAAAGGTTGTAAGGAAGCTCCTTCTCCCTCAACTGCTGTTTTGTGAGAACTTGCCTGAGCAACTTAGGCAGCCAAACACCTATCTTTTCTGGTTTGTGGATTGCTTTCCGGCTTAGGTGGGAGATAGGCATGAGGCTGCACATCGCATACCCATAGGCAAAAACTCAGGCATCAAGTCAGTTTAGGTGCCTACAGGGGTAGGCAGCAGCTTAGCAGGAGTTTTGTGGATCACAGTGGTGTCTAGAAATGGACCTTAAGTATCACTGAGGAACCCACCCTGAGGACAAATGAGAACTTTGTAGGCAGAACCAGAAAATTAACCCAGGAACTAAAGCACGAGCCACCTTTCCTCTATCTTCTGAGATTGCCTTAAAATATGTTTTCACAAAGACCAATACTGTGCATCCTGAAATGATCTAACATTTCTCCAGCAACTTTTTTCATCCATTATTTGTCCGACTCTGTTCCTTTAATTTAAATATGCAGTAAAACTTTTCTAAATGCTGTGTGTGAGTTTGTTTGTTTTGGCAATATTGTTGATAGGTACCCTTCCTTATATTGTTTATGTTTTCAAAGAGCCATGAAAATTTCCCGTACAATATAAACGATGTGTAATAACAATAACGGTGAGTGGTTCCAAGATGGGCTAGTCCCCACTTGTAACATTCCTGAGCTGACTATCCTCTTGTCTTGAAGGAATGACGTCTCTTGATACAGGCTGCTTTATGAACAGGAATATAATTTTTTGAATTTGACTGCATTTTGAAAATTGGTTTGCATCAATAATGTCTCACCCGCATTAGCTCAAACACATTTAATTTCTCCTACTTCATTTTTAAAAAATGCCTAGTCAAGCTGAAACTGAGAGTAATGAGGCTGGTGCATTTTATCTCTTCCTTTTTTGTACTGTTCTGTATAAATTGTGGGACAAAAACTAATATTTCATTTATAAGCAAAATCATTGATGGTGAAATGCTACAGCCCCTCCCCCCCCCAAACTCCACTGCTAGAAATGTGGCAGTCAATACAAATATTTTTGCACATTTAAAAGCTTGATTGAATTTTAGATACAAGTGTTTTATTTTGGATCTTTATGCTATACACGATGTGTGACAAGATTCATAATGAACCAAGAACCCCCTCAGTTCCTTCACTATGACAATGGAGTATATGGTAAAAAAAACAACAACAGCTGATCAACTCTGGACAGCCAGTTCTTTTGTGTTCCTCCCCCATACATCTCTTCCTCCTTCCTCCACTCTCTGCCTCCTTCTCCCACTTTTTCCTGTCCCTGCCTGACTCTTCACTTTCTGCAGTAGTGTGAGCAGGGCTTCAAAGAACAGACAGATGCTGCTGGCCAAAGTTGACCTGAGTGGAGCTTCAGAAGCGAAACTGCTGTTATCAGCCCACTCCCCAACCCTCTGTGACTGGCTTCCTCTTTGAAGAGCCAGAAATGTCAGATAAAACAGTAGGACTGGCAGTTCCCTGTATGAAGTCCCAGTGTCACCAATCAGCTGATTTTTTCTTTTAAGACCTCCTGCACCTTCTTGATCAGCTGGAAAGAGAAAAGGAATAAAGAGTGTGTGTGGTGTTGGGAGTGATGAGTGCGAGGAAAGGAGGGGAAAATAAAAGGTATAGAAGGGAACCTATTAATGTCTATATAGTCTTCACCGTGTAGCCCTGAGGATTAATCTGTTGGTCTGTATAAAATGTCTTTTTGATAAAAGTGTGTAGGCTGCATAGATTAATAGAATTTGCAATAAGCTGTAATGAAGATACCTAGAAATTTCTAGACCAGACATCCTGGCCTATTTCCTCTGTGACGCTGAAAGCAACCTTTAAGACCCTTACTCAGAAAAGTAATAATAGGAGACAAACCTACGCAAATGTCTAGGGACTTTTTAAATGTTTACTAACCTTTCACCTAGTTAGGGTACAAAGGAGGGTATTTTTGACCACAAATGTAACACATACACCCGCAAGCTGTCATTAGTACGCACACAAAAGGTCAGCCAATGAAAACAGGTACCCTCACCTTTCCATGGGGGAAAGACAAATTTGGGCATAGAAGGAAGGATTTCTCCCTAGAAGGGTGGCAATCCTCCATTAGGGCAGGCGATACACCCATCCTTCTATTCTCCATCGCCTCACCCTGCCTACACCTACGAAAGCTGTCAACTACTGATAAGTCGTAGTGTTCTGTCCTTTCACAGCTGTAAGTATGAAATAATTCTTAATTTCTGCTTCACCTCTAAAGCATCTATGCTAAGAAGGGTTTAACTTATAACCAGTTTCTTTATAACTATACTTCCTCTAGCAAAGGTGTGAAATTCACTGAGTGCTATTGCTGCAAAGTGCATTTAGAACTGTGTAATATCATATCATATCTTGATATTTTGTAACTTGGTAATCTCATACTGCTTTTAACATTTTATATTTACTTCTTGTTTCATTGATTTTAAATAAAAGGTCTTGTTTGACTAATTCTGTCTCAGTATAGTTTTTCTGTCACATAACCCAATCTCCTTGTATAAATTCTGTGAAGCCTGATTCAAGACGAACTTTTATCTTCTGATCACACATATTGGCGAGCCATACCCATATTATTAATACTTATCACTTATTACTAACATTACTAATTAATTAGAAAATTAATTATTAAATACAACTAAATTAAGTGGATAAATTCCACTGTCCCTACTAACCCTCTCCAAATCAGGCAACAACCTAGAGCCAGCTGAAAAATAAAAACATGAATTTTATAGATAATTTTGAAGTTTTGAAGGTTTTATTCCTTTTTGAAAAGTTTGGAATAGAAACCTCCCCTCTTTTTTTCAAATATTTACATTGAATTTGTCAATTATTTTCTGAAATTTTTACAAAATCTTTTTCAAAATATTTAGCAACACTATATATTGATTGAAAATGGCTTTCAATAACTGTAAAAATGTGTTGACTATTTTGATAACATTGTCTATAATATTTTTGATAAAAAATTGAAAAATAAAAAAAAAAGTATGAAACTTTTAATGAAAAATGAAACATTTCAGCAATTTTGACATTTTTTGCATGAAAAATATTTGGGAAAAAGTCATTCTTTTAATGACAAAGCTGTGTGTTTTTAAGAATTTTGAGCAGCTCTACCTTCACCGATCAGGTGGCTAAAGTGGCTTAGAGGCAACGTTGATTTTTTTATGATGATTTTATTTAAAAGCCCTAGCCACATAGACTAGCATATTGATACCAAAAAACAAAGCATTTAAAATGTAGCACAGGTTATTTTGTATTTGATGCATAATTAAGCATAAATGTTATAATAAAATTGTTTGAATACAACAGAGTAACATTACAAAGGCAGGTTTTGTAGTCCCAGCTTGAGTATTCATTGGGTAATAAATAGTTGGGTTAAGACACTTCCTTAGTCAATCAGAACACAGCTTTCAACCAAGTCATTTTAAAAAGATGGAGATAATATAGAATAACCTTTACTACCATGAATGATCTAGTTAAGGCTGAGATGAAGGGTCTATTCTAATCTCCCTTTCTCAGTTGCTCATAACTTTTTGAGGTTTCCCATGTTTGCTTTCAGGTCTATGCAACCAGCAGAGTAGCATTTCTCCAAAGAGTGTGTTGAGAAGATAAACAAGCAACAATGCTGCTGTAGGTACTGTTGTTCAAGAGGGCATGGTCTGTTGACTAAAGATTATGTTTAGTCCCCCACCTGGCTAGCACATATTGAATGGAATTGTCATAAGCAGAGGGCCAACATAATTCCTATGCACCACTTACACCCTATTTTGAAGAGGGCAACGTTTCACCCTGTTGTAGTCAGTAGCACAGATTAGCTTGGCACTCAACTTCTCCTTCTTAGGATCAGAAAACCATCTCACACAAGGAATCAGTTCCCTGTCCTATCCCAGGTCATATAAGTGTACTTAATTGACACAAACATGTTTTTATTACTGTTAACCTCTATAAGCACTGTAGAACCATTAAAGCTAAGGGAGAAAGAGATGGAGTCAAAGTCCAGCTTGACTTTCAGATCCTAGCCTGAATTTGCAGCAATGAAAGCTAGAAAAATAAAATCTTTTTTACCTGTAACTTAAGCAAATTGGATGAAGAAACCATTATACCATGTTTTAGGCCCATGTTTAAGATACCAAAACTGTGCTTTAAGATATATGTGCTACAAGCAAAACAGTGGAACTCATTCATGATAAAGTTAATGTTTTCCGTGATTAATCAGCCAACAATCTTGCAGTGAACAGCAAAATAAACAGAGCTGAGATCCTGTCATCTTGTGCTTTTCACCGTAGACAAAGCCACTGGGTTTGATAATGAAGATGTCTCAGTTTCCTTCAAGTGGAATAACTTATTGTACAATATATCAATTAAATTATGGATGCAAAATAAACATTATTAGTGAAAACTGAAAGCAAAGTCAGATTTGTTTATCTTATATGTAAATATTAGCTTAAATGGAGTCTAAGAAACTGGATGGACTACTTTCTAATAACCTGTACTATGTTTTGGAACTTCTTTATTTCTTTTTACAGCAATTCCTTTTTTAAAAGGTTTGTGGTTTTGAAGATGGTTGCATTTACATTGTACCTTTTATAAAGTTTCTCTTTTATAAAATATTAGCTTCACCATGGGACATGACTATAATCAAGAAGTGGGTGGAGAGCATCAGAGCAAAATAGTAAATGAGAAATAGTAAATCTCACTTTGATATTTTCTCTTTTCAGGCTGAATCACTCCTATTTTATGGGGGTGGGAACAAACAGATGAAGTCAACGCAAATCTGTTTTTCATTTGAGCAAGATATGAAAAAAAATTATGAAAGAAGGAAAAAAGATACATTATTTTCTCCCTCATAAAATGTAATGCACAGTTTAGGTAAAACCAGAAACACAGTTCCAACCATCAGCTGCAAAATAGAATGTAATGGAATCTCATTAAAGTTAGTCCAGGCAAAAAGATGAACAATGACAAAAAGAAAGGAGAGGGAGAAATTTGTTTCAAACTTCAGAATGTATTCAAACTACAATACAAAACAGAATTGTACTTTGCTGTATTCGATCACATGAAAGGATATAGGGAAGACCGGTAATAATGTGGGAAGGAGGAGAAGTTGCACGTGGAGAAGGATATGGTTGCCTGTAAGCCAAACATAGTAGATCTGAATTCTGTTTTAAGCCTCAAGTATTTTTGCCTTTGGTGTTCTTTTCCATTCTGCATTGTGGTCTGCAGATTGCACTGAGCTGTCTGAAAAGGGTAAGAAAGCATGCAAGCCATCCTGAAGGAAATTTATTGGACTGAATCCTCAGGTGTGCTGGAACCACTGTTTAGAGCAAGGTCTAAGAAAAATTAATAGAAATATGGGGCCAGATCCTCAGCTGACATAAACTGACAAAGTTCCACTGAAGTCCATGGAGCAATGCTGATTTATACCAGCTGAGGAGCTGGTCCATATAATTAGCTCTCATTTCTGACCAAGTTCAATAGAATACTTCTTCGTAAGACTTGCTTATTTTGCTAAAAGATCTGATGGATATGTAGTCAAGTGTACACAGAATTTATGGATCACAAACTGGATTTAGCAAGCATCACTGGTTGCTGTGTTTAGGCTGGGATTTTCAAAGGAGTCTCAGAGCTTGTTTATATGGAAAAAATTAGGAAAGTTAAGACAAATCAACTAAATGTGTGAAGTTAATGTACAGAAGTTAAAGCAAACTAAGGCCACTTTACCTGTGACTGGGAGCATCCACAAAGGGGTTTAATGCACTTTACAAATGCACTTTATCTTCATAGCTTTAATTAATTCATTTTCACATTCCTGGGTGTCCCCTGTGTAGACAATTCCCCCACCTTTCAAAATCTAGCCTTAAATTTGGGTGTTTAGGTTTGTTTTCTGAAAACAGCTTGCAGACTCCAGCTTTATATGGAATTAGATATTTTTAAAGAAACATTTTTAAAAAAGACATTTGATTTCTGGCATATATGTGATATTTATTCACTCAGTTTGGTGAGAAAACCTGCAGTCTTCCTTTCAGGGTCCTAGAATGAAGAACTTTCAAAGAGTTGGGCTGAAGGAATTATAGAATCACAGAAATGTAGGGACCTCAAGAAGCCATCAAGTCCACACACCCTTTGCCGAGGCAAGATCAAATAAACCTATACCATCCCTCGCAGGTGTTTGTCCAATCTGTACTTCAAAAACCTCCAATGATGGAGATTCTACAACCCCCCATGGAAGCGTAGTCCAGAGCCTAACCACTCTTCTAGTTAGAAAGTTTTTCCTAATATCTAACATAAATCTTCCTTTCTGTAAGTTAAATCCATTACTTCTTGTCCTACCTTCAGTGGACAATTGATCATAGTCCTATTTATAACAGCCATTAACATAAGAACATAAGAATGGCCATACTGGTGCAGACTAATTGTCAGTCTAGTTCAGTATCCTATCCACCAACAGTGGCCAGTACCAGGTGCCTTAACGGGAATGAACAGAACAGGGCAATTATCAAGCGATAGATCCTGTCATCTAGTACCAGCATCTGGCAGTCAGAGGCTTAGAGACACTCAGAGTATGGGGTCGCATTCCTTATTATCTTGGCTGGATTCTGTAGACTGATTAAACTTCTTTGTACCGCATAAGCAGCAGAAAGTTCACTTAACGTGGTTGGAGAGTTGTGCTTAATAATTCCCCTTGTGTAGGAAGAATCTCTCTTGGTGTAAAACTGGAAGAAATGACTTCATCACCTCCTACATCATCTCTTTCAAGTTCTGTGCTAGACAGCACTCCTGGTCCTCCCGACCCAGGCTAATCTTGGCATATCGGAGTGGAGGAGGGCAGGGGCATTGATAAGAAGGGTCTGATGGAACTGCACTGGCTGCACTCTGTTCAATTCTCCATTGACAGCTTCACATCATCAGCTTCCAGATAGCTGAGAATCAAGAATATGTCTCTGGCTCCCTGACAGAATTCTGTCTTCACCGTGCCAAAGAAGAGCTAGTCTGCAGTGGAGAATCAAGCACAGAAATGTTAAAAATAAAAGTACATCCATGTCTGCTTACCTATAACAAACAAAATAAATTTTCAGAACACCTACTATTTTTTTACTGGCTGATCTCTGTCTATGGTAGGGTGTCATATCTCTGTCTATGGTAGGGTGTTGTGTTTCTACCTCAAAGGTTGTTAATGCCAGTGGATATATAGGCTGTTCCCAGTAGTGTCAGGAGGATGTCTGATTTTCCTTGCACAGGACATAGTGTGTGTACTATTTGTCCAAAGCACTAAAGAAGGTTCATTAAATTATATGCTGATATATTTGAATAAACTACTGATTCTTCGTGCTACATTTTTTTAACCATTGGTAAAAACTAGTTTGCTAACAAATTAGAAAGTCTGCAGAACATTTCCACCATGGGTCATCTGTTTTTTGTTCTCCTGTCATCTCCTGTTTAGGTTTATTTCTTTTTTTTATGTACAATTTATTAGGGCATTTAAATTATAATGAGTTATCCAGGGTTGCTTTGGCACTGTAGCAGCACTGAACATCCTGGTTTTTACAGTAGCAGCAATTCCAACAAAGTCAAGGTCAGAAATAAAATAATGAGAATCAGTTGAACCTAGAGTTTCTATAAATAAGCATTTGTTTTGTCTAAAAGAAGATTAAAATTGCAAGCAAACACCAATTTCACTTGTCAGTTTTCCCTGTCTAAAGTTTTACAAAAAATCTAATGCGACCATTCAGCTGCCAGTAAAAAACATTGTGATTCACTCCAGTGGGTGGAACGGGATTCCTTTTTAGTCACCCAGCTAGAAATGATGTTGAGTCATTCAACCAATGACTTTCAAACTAAGTTTAACTCAACCCCTCCAGGGCTTCTACTTGGCTTTTTCAAAAAAGAGATTGCTCATCGTTTCTATATTTATTCAGCTACCAATGGAATTTTAGATCATCCTTCTTTAGGTCACAATGCTCTTCTTTCCACTGAAAGTCTACCCATGCTGAAGACTTTTCTTGCCTCCCCTTAGAAGAGACCCCATGAAACTCATCTTTCTTTATCATGATTTCAAAGAGTTCTATCAAGTTAGCTATTGAATTATGTGACTGGCAGTTTGCATGGTGGAGAATTAAAATACAGAATTGCTGATAGGGCACTATGAGAAAATATGATCATAAGTATCTGCATTAATTAGGGGTGCTGGAATAAATTATATAGTGGGGGTGCCGAGAGCCATTGAACCAAACTGTAAACCCTGTATATGATGGAAACCACTTCAAGCCAGAGGGTATGGTACTTCCCTAGTTAACATAAAAACAGAAGAACATAAGAATGGCCATACTGGGTCAGACCAAAGGTCCATCTAGCCCAGTAGCCTGTCTTCCGACAGTGGCCAATGCCAGGTGCCCCAGAGGGAATGAACAGAACAGGTAATCATCAAGTGATCCATCCCCTGTTGTCCATTCCCAGCTTCTGGCAAACGGACGCTAGGGACACCATCTCTGTCCATCCTGGCTAATAGCCATTGATGGACCTATCCTCCATGAACTTATCTAGTTCTTTTTTTAACCCTCTTATAGTCTTCACCTTCACAACATCCTCTGGCAAGGAGCTCCACAGGTTGACTGTGTGTTGTGTGAAAAAATACTTCCTTCTGTTTGGTTTAAACTTGCTGCCTATTAATTTCATTTGGTGACTCCTAGTTCTTGTGTTATGAGAAGGAGTAAATAACACATATTTACTTTCTGCACACCAGTCATGATTTTATAGACCTCAATCATATCTCCTCTTAGTCGTCTCTTTTCTAAGCTGAAAAGTCCCAGTCTTATTAATCTCTCCTAATAGGGAAGCCATTCCATACCTCTAATCATTTTTGTTGCTCTTCTCTGTATCTTTTCCAATTCAAATATATCTTTTTTGAGATGCGGCAACCAGAACTGAACACAGTGTTCAAGATGCGAGCGTACCATGTATTTATCTAGAAGCAATATGATATTTTCTGTCTTATTATCTATCCCTTTCTTAATGATTCCCAATATTCGGTTAACTTTTTTGACTGCCACAGCATGTTGAGTGGATGTTTTCAGAGAGCTCTCCTCAGTGACTCCAATATCTCTTTCTTGAGTGGTAAATGCTTTTTTTATGTAGAGTTGGGAATATGTTTTCCAATATGCACTGCTTTGTTTTTATCAACATTGAACTTCATCTGTCATTTTGTTGCACAGTCAGTCAGTCAGTTTAGTGAAATCCTTTTGTAACTCTTCAGTCTGCTTTGGACTTAACTATCTTATGTAATATGATATCATCTTCAAATTTTGCCACCTCGCTGTTTATCCTTTTTTTCCAGATCATTTATGAATACGTTGAACAGACCTGATCCCGGTAAATATCACTTTAGCTGTCTCCATTCTGAAAACTGACCAATTATTTCTAACCTTTGTTTCCCATTTTTAACCATCCATGAGAAGGTTTTCCCTATTATCCCACAATTACTGACTTTGCTTATGAGCCTTTGGTGAGGGATCTTGTAAAAGGCTTTCTGAAATTTCAGGTACGCTATTTCCACTGGATCACCCTTGTCCACGTGTTTGTTGACCCTCTCAACGAATTCTAATAGATTTTTGAGGCATGATTTCCCTTTACAAAACTTCCACTACAAATTGTGTTAATCTATGTGTCTGATAATTCCATTCTTTACTACTGTTTCAACCAATTTGCCAGGTACTGAAATTAGACTTACCGCCCTGTAATTGCCAGGATCATCTCTGGAGTCTTTTTAAGAAATTGGCATGACAATAATTAAGAAAATAAAAAAAAGTTCAAATTGAAACACATTCAATTATTCAAATAAAATGTTTCAACTGACCCAAACCAAGCAATTTGGGGTTTTCAATTTGTGATGAGATGATGACCTTTCATCCCAATTCAAGTCAGGAGAAAACTTTGAACTCTCAAATATTTGAGGGAAGGGAATCCATTTCCCGCTCAGCTCTACTTCCAATCATGAGGATCAGAGTTTATGTATGAAGTACGCTATTGTACAACAGGAACTATGGAACCAGATTAATCTCTGTACACCAGTGTAAGGATTGTGATGTATTTACATTGGTGAAAATGCCTTTGCCAACAGAATAGTCACCGAATTGTAGATTTCTAAAATAAATTATATTTGCTCAGTATCTGGCGACCATTAAGGCAGACACAATCTAGTCACCATTTGACGCATATAGATGATATTTAGAAATGTATGTTAGGTTCATTTTAGCCACCAATATTCAATTCAGTTACTATCAAATAAGATGGGAAGAAAAAAAAACTATTTAAAGTCCTCATCCAGTTTATCATGGGAAAATAAAAAGAAAACTGATCCCTTGATCTTGGTTTAGTGTGGTGGGGAGGGGCCAGAGGAGATGAAAGTGATGAGAGAAGAAATATTGTTGGCTATATTTTTAACAGCATACGTTTGTGGTAAACCTGAGGCACTAAGAAATGTCCCTGGATAAAGCCAGAAATAGTTCAGACAGATGCTGTGAACATTTCCCTAGATGGTTTTTGCCTACTTGCTGAATCCTGACCCCTAGCACCCTCCCTATTCTAGTGCTGGATCTCCCCTAGCACATAGAAAACCCAGTTGTATTGAATGGGTGTGATGCTTTTGTGACAAGTGCCCACTGGAGACTAGGCTGAGATTTGTAAAGTCTTTCATTTGTGGTATCAGAAGGGTTGTGAGGGGGGATGCCTCTAGAAGATGTTCTTTTAAAATGGCCTTTCTGGAAGACTGATGGAAATATATTCATGATTCACAAATAAAGATATACTAGTGTGTGGTTTATTAATTTTAACTCACACAGCTAATATACCTAAGTTGCTGCATATATTGTGCCTAAGTAAATAACATTCAAGCCAGAACACACTTTGTTATTGCATAATAAAATAAGTTCATCCAGTGGAAAACATGCCAAAGATCATTAGCAAGGGATATGTTATGACAATCCCAGTGACTGGATATTGCAATGCATAGTATATATTATAAATCTATCTAAAACAGTGGCTCTCAAACTTTCTAGACTATGTACCCCTTTCAGGAATCTGATTTGTCTTGCATACCCCCAACTTTCACCTCACTTAAAAATGACTTGCTTACAAAATCAGACAGGAATACAAAAGTGACACAGCACACAATTATTGAAAAATTGCTTACCATATAATTATAAAATAAATCAATTGGAATATACATATTGTACTTACATTTCAGTGTATAGTACATAGAGCAGTAAAAACAAGTCATTGTCTGTATGAAATTTTACTTTTTACTGACTTTGCTAGTGCTTTTTATGTAGCTGTTGTAAAACTAGACAAATATCTAGATGAGTTGATGTATCCCCTGGAAGACCTCTGCATACTCCCATGTACCTTTGGTTGAGAATCACTGAGCTAAAGCACAGAAAGAAAAACAAGTATTTTAATCTTACATATAGTCTAGCTGATCATTAATATTAAGCTGGTCAGTGTTTTGTCAATTTCACAACAAAAATTCATTTCCCACAAAATTGAAATTTTACACCAGGAAAACAAAAATGAAATATTTTGGGGGGCTTGGTTTGACCTATAATCAAAATATTTCAATTTGTTGAACAGACCGAAAATTTTGTTTTCATAAAGCAATGCCGTTTGCTCTCTGACCTGCCATGTGTCATCATGGGAGTCACATGATTGAGTACATCATGGGAGACAGACTAGCCAGGTATCCCAGCCCATAAGGAAGAATGGGGTATGAATTACCCAAACTACAACTCCTTTAAGCAATGCAGCCCCACAAAGAAATGACGTTTAATGCTGAACTGCCTCAAATCTAAAGATTCCAGGTCAGTACAACAAACGAAAATGAACCATCTTGATGTGGGAATATTGATTTTTTTTTGTTTTGATAGAAAATGCTGGAACTGTGTTTTGTCATTTCCAAGTAGAATTTTTTTTCAGAGCATTTCAGAACTGATTTGGGATGAAAACTAAAATGATGAAATATTGGAATTTCCTGTGGGATGGAAATACTGTTTTTTGCTCAGCTCTAATTAAATGTAAACTAATAGTCATCTCACCAAGCCTCCAGAAAGCTATAGTGTCAGGTTTCATCTAAGTACACAGTGATTGGGCTTGGGGGCAATCCAGATCAATGAGAGATTGTGTCACCACTTGCCCTGCAGTCTTGGGTGCCTTACAATGTTTTGTTAGTGTAGCTCCCAGCCTGGAATGCTCACAATCAGCAACCAGCATCCAGGTCATACCCTAAGTGTCTGTGTACTATGCAGACATCCCTGGTTCAGCAACTCTGATACCAGCATCCTGCCTACTGCTCACACAGCCCCACTCTGACTTCCAGCAGCCTTGGTTACAGCCAGCAAGGTGACCCCAAAACATTCTCAGTCCCAAATTTTCCCAAAACCATGTGTTCCGCAATGTGCAGCCCTCTCCTGGACAATTCAGAGAAATAATGAAGTTTTTTTGTTGCTCTAAAGACTCAAAAAGACATCACAGCACAAACTTAACTGGGGCAAATACACTCTCCATTTAGACACAGCACAACCAATTTAAACTGAGTTGGTTTATAGCAAAAATAAATCAAATGTATTAACTATAGGGCACAGGTTAAGTGATGCCAAGTAAAAGGAATAAAATCAGAAAGGGTTACAAGCAAATAAAAGTAAAAACATGCATGTCAGTCTAAAACTTAATCTACCAAGGTACAGGCTTTGTTCAAAATGGTTTCTCTCACCAGTCATTCTTTTTCCCAGCCATCGCTGACTTTCCCTCTGTCAGGACCTTCCACAGACACACAAGAAGCTGGCTTCCCTTGTCTTCCTAGATGAAATATCTTTGTCTAAGCAGGTTTCTCACCTACCTTCAGTTCCCAGAGACTTTAACTCCCCTCCTCCCCCATTTGAAAGACTCATCTTTCTCAGTTTGCAAGAGCACTGTTCCCTTGTGTCTGTCTAGTGATGGATGCCAAAAATGGCTTCTGTTCTTGATTATATCTTCTAAAGTTCAATGACCTTTCATCAAGAAGCAGGATGATCTCCTGCTGTTCTTCCCATCCTGTGGATTTCCCAGTCCCCTGCTGATTTCTTTGTAAATGGGGTTTCCATCATTTTTGGTCACACCTTGCATAATTTCATTGGAAACAGATAGACAGCTGCCTTCTCTCCTGTCTGGGAGGCAACCTGTTTTTCCCTGTTTTGTCAGAGGCTTTAAAGCATAATATCATTAAGTAGCCACATTTCCTCATATTGTATTAACCCATACATTTCACAATGATATTAATCACAAGTGTGCTATTAGTTTTCGGAAAAGACCTCGCGCTACATACGTTTATAATATAGTAATATTGTATATAAACAATTGTTTATCAGCTGAGGTTCAGACACCCTGTCTTTATAGGCCAATAAACCTACAAAATGTATTCTTCGAAAAGTAAAACCCAGACCTAGCTTCTCTCTCCTGCTGGGTTTAGACGCTATGCTGTTTCCGCCCCTACTTGTTGGCTTGAAAGCTTTGCTTACCTGATATGTAAAAATGGACCTTCATTGTCTCTGCCTGATGACCAGAAGCAAGTATATATTCCTTCATCTAGGGCAGACCTGTTTACCAGCTCCCCCTGACATGCCTGGTTTAAACACAATTTAGTAATAATTGCAGCATATATCCATAATTATCAACACATACATAAATCATGCAAGAATATTACTAATCAGTGAGTTATTCATTTTCAAACGATACCTCAAGGCATATTTTGCACAAAGATTATTACAATACGGTGTAGGGTTTGAACACTGGGGTGCTTAGGATCACAGTGTATTAGGAGGTAGAGAATCATAGCAACTCTCTGTGGCTATAGAGGCCAGGGCGGTTGCTTCTATGTATGCTTTGTAGAAACAAGTGATTGAAATATGGTTAAATAATGTAGACTATGAAGCCATTAGACAGTGTTCCCAAAAGTCCATGTCACAACACATAAAATAATTAACAGAAAACAGACAAAGACATGTATGCATGCAAAAAGGGTATGAGAGTCCTAGCAGTCCCAAGGCAATTAGTAGAATGAGATGGACAAGTGTGTATGTGTTCACCCTTTACAAATAGCATTGCTTATACATGGAATTGTGGCCTGATCCAAAGATTATTAAATTCAATGGGGCCATTTCCATTGCATTTATTTGGTTTGGGATCAGGTCCTCAATGACTATGATGATGATTGCCTACTAAAAGATAATGTGACATGAAACAGAGATCAGTAAATTCAGTGCATTTAATAAGAACATAAGAACTGCCATCATGGGTCAGACCATTGCCATCTTGCCCAGTATCCTGTCTCTGACACTGACTCATACCAGAGCTTCAGCAGGAATGTACAGAGCAGGACAAGTATGGAGTGATGTACCCCGTCTTCCACTCCCAGCTTCTGGTAGTCTGAGGTTTAGGGACAATGCATGGGGTTGCAATCCTAATCATCTTGGCTAATAGCCGCTGATGGACCTATCCTCCATGAATTTATCAGTTCTTTTTTGAACCCTGTTATATTTTTGGCTATCACAACTGTTATATTTGGACCCATCAGAGAAGGACACAGAGATAGGGGAGGTGACTGAATCACAGCTGTTTGCTGTGGTGGTTGTATTGTTCTGGCAGCTAAACAGAAACTGAAAAGAAAGTGAGGCTTTGCTAAGTGCAGAGTGACCAAACCATTGAAAGGCACAGGACATCACAGCATCATCCCATGGCAAAAACAAGTTAGTTTTGTATTATGTAGAAAAGTACTTTTTGTTTGTGTTAAACTTGCTGCCTATTAATTTCATTAGGTGACCCCTGATTTTTGTATTGTGGGAAAGGTGAAATACTACTTGTCAATTCCATTTTTCTCCACACCATTCATGAATTTATATACCTCTGTAACGTCCCCCATTAGCTGTCTCTTTTTTAAGCTGGGTGGCCCTAATCTTTTTAGTCTCTCCTCATATAGAAGTTTTTCCATGCCTGCGATTATCTTTCTGCCCTTCTCTGCACCTTTACAAATCCATTATATCCTTTTTGAGCTGGGGGGACCAGAACTGGACACTGTATTCAAGTGTGGCACATCATGGTTTTATACAATGGTATTATGGTATTTTTGTCTTATATTTGTATCCCTTCCTTAATTGTTTCTAACATATTAGCTTTTTTTGACTGCTGCTGCACATTGAGAGGATGTATTCAGAGAACTATCCATGGCGACTCCAAGATTTCTTTCTCGGGTGGCAATAGCTAACTTAGAACCCATCATTTTATATGAATAGTTAGGATTATGTTTTCCAATGTGCATTACTTTGCACTTATTAACATTGAATTTCACCTGCCTTTTTGCTGCTCAGTCACCCAGTTTTGTGGGATTCCTTTGTAAAGTAGACTGTGAAGAGTTACAATCTTGAATAATTTTGTATCATCTGTGAACTTTGCCACTTCACTCTTCTCTCCCTTTTCCAGATCATTAATGAATATGTTGAACAGCATGGGTCCCAATAGATATACTTTGGGGGAACTGCTGTTCAGCTCTCTCTCCATTTTGAAAACTGACCATTTATTCCTACCCTTTCAACCAGTTCCCAATCCATGAAAGGATCTTTCCTCTAATCACATGACTGCTTAGTCCGCTTCAGAGCCTTCGTGAGGGACATTGTCAAAGGCTTTCTGAAAATCCAAGTCCACTATATTGACTGGATCACATTAATCTACAGGTTGTTAACTCCCTTGTAAGAACATAAGAATGGCCATACTCAGTCAGACCAATTGTCCATCTCGCCCGGTATCCCATCTTCTGACAGTGTCCAACATCAGATGCTTCAAAGGGAATGAACAGAACAGAGCAATTATTGTGTGATCCATGCCCTGTCATCCAGTCCCAGCCTCTGGCAATCAGAGACTTAAGGACACCCGGAAAGCATTCTGATAAATTGGTGAAGCATAGCTTACCTTTACAAAAGCCATGCTGATTCTTCCCCGACATATTGTGTTTATCTATGTGTCTGATCCTTCTGTTCCTTATTATAGTTTCTACCAATTTGCCCAGTATTGAAGTAGGCTCAGCAGCCTGTAATTGCCAGGAACTCCTCTGGAGCCCTATTAAAAATCAGCATTACATTAGGTACCTTCCAGCTGCAGAGGCTGATTTAAGCAATGGGTTACATATTACAGTTAGTACTTCTACAATTTCATATGAATTCCTTCTGAATTCTTGGGTGAATACCATCTGGTCCTGCTGACTTATTCTGTTTAGTTTATCAATTTGTTCTAAAATCTCTCCTATTGACACATCAGTTTGGGATTGAACTTCCAATTTGTCATCCAAAAAGAATAGCTCTGATGTAGGTATCTCCTCCACATCTTCTATAGTGAAGACTGATGCAGTGAAGAATTCATTTAGCTTCTTTGAAATGGCCTTGTCTTCCTTGAGGGTTCCTTTAACACCTTGGTCATCACACAGCCTTTTTGGCAGACTTCCTGCATCTGATGTACTTAAAAAGATTTACTGTTAGTTTTTGCATCTTAAGCAAGTTGCTTGTCAAATTCTTTCTTGGCGTGATTTATTATATTTTTACATTTTACTTGCCAGAGTTTGTGCTCCTTCCTATTTTCCTCAAAATGTTAAAGGATTCCTTTTCATCGCTTATGGCCTCCATTATTCTGCTGTTTGCCATGGTGGCATTCTTTTGGTCCTTTTATTGTCTTTTCTGATTTGGAGTATTCATTTATTCGGAGCTTCTATTATGGTGTTTTTAAGTAGGGTTCATGCTGCTTGAAGACATTTCACTCTTTGACTGGTCTTTTTTAATTTCCATCTAACTAGCATCCTCATTATTGTATATTTCCCCTCTTTACACGTAAATGCCACTGTGGTGGTCTTTTTCATATTTTCCCTCCTACAAGGATGCTAAATGTAATTATATGATGGTTACTATTATTGAGCAGTTCAGCTATAGTTACCTCTTGGAACAGATCCTGTGCTCCACTTAGGACCAATTTAAGAATTGCCTCTCCCCTGGTGCAGAACACCTGCTCCAAGAAGCAGTAATTTATGGTCTCTAGAAATTTTATCTCTGTGTTACATCCTGAGGTGACATTTACCCACTCTATATGAAGATAATTGAAATGCCACCATTATTATTGCATTTTCTGACTTTGTAGCCTCTCACCGCCCTTAGCATTTCGCAATCACTGTCACAATTGTGGTCAGGTGTTCTGCACCTGCTGTTCTCTTACTGTTCAAGCATAGGGACTAACCATAGGAACTCTGTGGTACAGTTTGATTCATTTAAGATTTTCACCTTACTTGACTGTGCTTTTTTAACATATAATGCCACTGCCCCACCAGGATGATCTACTCTGCCGTTCCTATATATTTTGTAACCTGGTGTTATGGTGTCCCATTGAATTTCATCATTCCACCAAGTTTATGTGATACCTATACCCATAGCTTCATTTAATGCCAGGCACTCTAGTTTATCCATCTTAGTATTTAGACTTCTAGCATTTGTATATAAGCACTTGTACATTTTGTCAATATTAAGTTGCTTGCCTTCATGTGTGATGTTTAAATGGGACTCTTTAACATCTGACTGTTCTTCACCAGCTCCTACCTTTACTTTACCAACTTTTTTCCTATCCTCTATATTATACACTAGGATATAGAGTTCCCCTTTTAATAAACTCATCCCAAAGGGATGTCAACCTGAACTATATGCTTGTTGGCTGCCCCCCATCCCTTAGGTTAAAAAATCCTTTACAATCTTTTTAATTTTATGTGCGAGCAGTTTGGTTCCATTTTGGTGAAAGTAGACCCCATCCTTCCAGTGTAGTCTGCTCCTTTTCCAAAATGTTCTCCAGTTCCTAATAAACCTAAAATGTCTCATTATTAAAATTATCTCACCCACACATTGAAACCCTGCAGTTCTGTCTGTCTAACTGGCCCTGCTCATGGAACTGGAAGCATTTCAGCGAATGCTACCATGGAGGTCCTGAACTTTAAACTCTTACCTATCAGCCTAAATTTGGCCTGTAGACCTCTCCCCTACCTTTCCCTATGTCAATGGTACCTATTTGTGAGATCTGCTTCCTTCACGCCCAGAAGAAAAATCATTATGCAGTTCTCCCAGACATCACGGACCCAACTTTCTATGTTTCTAATAATCAAATCCCCAATTACTGTTACCTGTGTTTTCCTAATAACTGGGGTCCCAGAGGGATATTCTCAGTGTGAGAGCATGTCATGACATCAGTAATGCTGCAAAGTCACTGATACAGCTCACCTCTATAAAACTAGAGTCCTTACTAGCTATCTAGCTCTGTAGAGGCACATAAACACTAACTTTTTATGAAGTTTCACTCTTTCATTTGATGATAAATGTCATCTTTAGGGGATATGGGTTTTCTGCAGGAAAATCAACCCTTTTTTATCTAGATTGTAAGCTCTTCATGGGAGGGAAGTCTCTTGCTATGTGTTTGTACAGGACCTAGCACAACTGGGTCTTGATCTTGGTGGAGCTGTATAGACACTACTGTAATATAAATATTCCTACTAATAAAGTATATGTCATATGGAATTTGGACAAGAAACTTACTTTTAGCCTTCTATCCTTCACACATCTTGTCAACAAAATCAGATGATGTACAAAGCATTTCACCTGATAAAACCTGAAGTGCCAACAAATAGAATGGCATGGTTCAAGCTGTTCCATACCCATTACTTACAAATTAGTAGCACATATTCCAGATTGCTTTCAAAATAACTAATAATCTCTCTACAGCTTTGAGCTAACATTTGTCCGATTTAGAATTTTGTATTTGTCAATATGTTATGTTTTTAATGTCTGTGTTAAGAGAAAAAGTATTGTGCTGCTCAGTCTTCATAGAGCACAATTTGTGATCAACAGTTTTGAAAACATAGCTGTGAAATTTTCGAACATACTTAAATCAAATCCAATTCTTCCTGATACACTACATTAACAGAAACCATTCATTATTTATTGTTTTGTTTATCTAACAATTAGGTCTTGATATGGCATATAATTTATTACGGTGCTTTTCCCTTTGTGCACTCATCTTTTACGTTTTCTGTCATCTGAATTCTCAATATGAAGTCCAATTTTTGTTAATTTTTTTATTGTTTAACAGCATTTCTTAATAGTCTCTTAATTTTCACCAAACATTCACTGAATAACCATTAGAGATTTAGCTCTCTACTCAGTTCTGTGAGAAAGATTTAGTAGCGACATAAATGACTTACTGCCTCCCATACACAGTGGGCTTGTGGACATCACAGTGGGCTTGTGGACATCAAAGATATGGTACAGAACATGTCATAAATATTTTTGATAGCATTACATGCAATTTTCATGAATGGTATCAACTGCAGGCTGACCTCAAGAAAGTAATGCAGATGTCTTTAAATGGTAAACCAGGTATTCACTTCTGATTATGCTACAAGGAGTTCTGATTCAGTCGCATCCTTTGGCTGAATTATATCATTGTTCTTGCTGTTCTGGTTTTCATTCCAGTTGTCTAAGGCCAAGCGCATTTTATGACAGGAAAGATTATTTTTAAGTTTTGACCTACATATGTTTTAATGGTTATTGTGCAGCATCTTAAGCATCTTATTTATACTATGTGTTATATAAAATCACATCTGGCACTCACTGGCACCTGATGGCAGTCTCAAGTCTGAATGATTCAAGAAACTGAAGGGCATCCTCCTGCCATAAGGAGGCGTACAGAATGAATAGCTCAGTTGGGGAAAAAATGTTGAAAGCAATGTTTAAGTGAAAAAATAAGAGATTTTTCATCACACATATTTTTGGGTATTTTTTGTTATTTTCCAGCAAGCCCTTTTGGAAAAGGCAGTGTGGGTAATTTTGCACCAATGCTACGTGTGTTGAATCAGTTCAGTGACTCAACAAAAGACTTCCATCTCAACGGATTTCTATCATAATACTTTTCATCAGTGCTTTATTGACTTAGGGCCAGATTCTGTAAGGCTAAGAAGCACTTTCTCATTTGAGCAGCATCACTGTACAGTCAGCATGAACAAGGATTGCAGGTTCTGACCCAACATTTAAAATATTTCAAAATATTTTTTCTTGGTGGTAGAATATTTTACTTAGGGCAGCTAAAATCCTGTTTTCTTATATTCAACAAATGCATAATTAGATTTGACCCCAAGATAAACTGAACTGCAAGTAGATTTATGTCTTTTAATTTGAGAGCCCAGTTTCATTTAACCCTTTCACCATGTTGTGTGTATTAGATATAATTCTAAATCTCATGTATAATTTATGATGTACTTTAGTACCAAGCTAAAGACTAGCAACCTGCAAGTTCTACCCAAGTGAAAACTGAGCTTCTCAAAGTCTTTTATAAACATTAATGAATTAATCCTCACAGCACTGGATTAAGTGAGCGAGGTCATATTTGAAAATGGAGAAACTGAGGCACATGTCAGTGCCTATGGACACACAGGAAGTCTGTCTAGAGAGCTGGGAATAAAACTTTGGGAGGAAATCCTGGCTTCACTGAAGTCAATAGGCATTTTGAAATTGACTTCAGTGCGGCCAGGATTTCATCCCTGATCTCTTACTTAACCAAAGCCCTGTCCTTCCTTGCTATCCTCCTTTACAATACATTCAATTAGTCATCAAGAAGTAGTCAAGATATTTGTTACAAATTGTCACAAACCATTTATTACAAATAATGTGCATTATGAATGTGTAGTCCATTTGAGGTAAGTTAACTGTGAACTAATCCTGTCTTTCTTCTATGTTGACAGGAATTTGCCATTGAGTTAAATGGAGCCAAGATTTCATTCATTATTCATAAGTATTCACCAGTTAGGGTATTTGGAGCTACTATATGGTGGCCCAGTGCTTCATCACTGCTCATCAACCTTCCCTTCCATAATGCTAGGATGGCTCCCCCAAGAGCCATGCTGCCAATTTCCTTTCCACCTGTTGCATCAAAATCCCCTCATTCTGGAGGAAAAATCAGCATAGGATAATGCTGAGAAGCTCAACATTATCATATCCTGTGAAATCCCTGAGCCCATCACCATCTTTACTGGCTACACTCTCCCCTGTCAATGGCATGTCTCCTTCTATATCCACAAAAATCAGACCCCACAGACTTTGAGTGAAAGGGCTTCTTCCTTGATCAAATGGAAGACAGGATCAGGCTGCCAAGCGGGTTCTCACTCCCTTTTGCACATCCTGCTCAGTTTGCTCACCAGATTTTACTCCTCTCCGCTAATTTTGGTGGAGGGGAGAATATGGGCCTCAGTCCTGGAATCTATTGCCTTAGCAAGCATGTCTAGTAGTGACAGCAAATAAACAGATTTACCCATGCAATTAGGGGTTTCCTTTTTCACTAATTTGCTTTTGTTTTTTTCCAACACTTATTTCCTAAAGATCATCACTATGTGCAGTGAATACACATTATGGTTTTCTTCCATGACTGTTCAGTTGGTTAGACCACACTGATTACACATCTACTCTATATTTTCTTCAGTTGCTTTTCTATCAAAATGACAGTGCTCCAGCACAATGAACGGATCCCTCTCTAGGGATATTTAAATCAGCATTTGCTATTTATTAAATAGGTTGAATCCTTCTAAACCCATTGAATTTTGATAGAAATGTCACTTTTTTGTCAAGTTCTCTTTTCCTATAAAATCGTAGATGCAATGCTGCCAAGTTTTGTGGCGAAGGGAATTAATCACAGTCCATACCAGTTCTTTCAGTTGCAGGCTCCTTGTTCTCGTATATATGGACAGAGTTTAGAAAGACTCTTATCTTTTGCAATAAGATATTTTCAGACATGTTCAGCATGGCTATTTCTTCTGGCAGGGATCAACAAACATACTCAAAGGAATCAAATCAAAATGCAGTGATGAGGGCTTTGAATTTCTGCTCTGATGCAGTGCAGGCAAAGTTGAGCATTCAGCATTCAGTTCCACTTCAGAATTCAATATGCCAACTGTCACACTTGCTACAAAGTACAATGTCAATGCTCCTTTAATTGATATGCATGAGGGAAAAAAACCTCTTTCAATGTTCTTTGAGTTGAATTAAGAAATATTGTGAAATCAAGCAATTTGAGCAATTTCTTCCATGTGGCTCTATTTCCCTTGGTATATAATGTTGCGGTGTAAGGTACAATGATCTTTCCTACTACCAGAAGAGATTGAGTGAGGAGGTTTGTTTTGTTTTAAATATTTTCATACATATAAGGCCACTTGTAGGGTTACCTGCCAACTCTTTACAAATGATCCATGCATCAAATATAACATAACAAGTGCACTCTTTTCTTTCATGAGACTATTGGGATGGAAAGAGGCACCATAATGTCAGAGCAACACAGGTTCAGGTAGAACGAGGTCCCCTTGCATAGACTTGAAAAAAGCCACTGCAATGTGTGCTTAGTTCCCCTGAAAACAAGGCTCCTGATGGGGAGATTATCCAAAAGTTTTAGGCACCTAGACATGTGGATAGATGCCTAATCTGTGTGTGTGTGTTGGGGGTCGGGGGAGTGAATTGAGCTGCTAGTGGTTTTACTGGAAGGGAGAGAAAGCTAGGGCGAGGAGCAAATTGAAGTACTAGTGCTTTTCCCGAATAGAAACCTCCTACACCCCTCTCACATGGCCACCCTCCCCCTCGCTCCCTCAATCCACCACCCCAACCCACCGTCTCCCCGTATCCCTGCTTCTTTGTCCCCTACTCGAGTCCAGAGCCCCAACTTCTTCAGAAATCTATCCCAGGAACTTTGTTTGAAATGTTAGTAATTATGGGATAATAATACTCCCTTCCTCATGGGGGTGTGAAGGGAATAAATTATTAACATTTGTGAGGCACTCTGATACTACAGCAACAAACTCTATAGAAAAACTTATCAATATAGACCTAAATAACTGGCTCAAAATGAGTGTAGAGGGAGAAATGTATGTCTGGGGTAATTCTCTACTGCATTCAGGAAGGGGTAAAGATTCATGTCTTTCTGCAAATTACTGTTAGAAATTCTGGCACTTTGCTTATTAATAAATAAAATCTACGGTTGTTTAAATATTTTCCACTGTCTAGAGGGACTACACCCTGTTTTATTATGCCTAGAATTACAAGTCCTTCAAACCTGTGTTACCATGGTTACACTATTTTTTTTCTGGCTGGCTTGATGAGAGCTAGCATGACTATGTCTACTCAAGCAGCAAATCATACCCCCAGTGCCAAGTGTAGACATAGCATTAATGTGCAAGTCTTTATTCCTCCACTGTTGTCTTGGGAGTATTTTCTTTTTTTCCAACCCTTAAATATTGATTTCTTGACCAGCTCTAATATTAGTTGAATTTTAATGCCCATATGAATCAACTCTAGGATAGTGCACATAATAGTTCAGGTTCCACGTTCATCTGTCTTCATGGAACTGGATGGAGAACAACATCATCTGCATAGATGGGGTAGGATTTTCAAAACAACATGACTAAGGATATATCTACGCTACACATGCAACAGCAGTACAGCTCCGGTGCTGCAGCTGTGCCACCGTAGCACTGTAGGTAATCCACCCCCAAGAGGCAGTAGCTAGATTGACAGAAGAATTATTTCATTTGACCTAGTGTTGTCTATACTAGGGCTTGGGCTGGCTCAATTACAGTGCTCATGGGTGTGAATTTTCACACCTCTGAACTATGTAGCTAGATCAACCTAAATTTTAGGTGTAAGCCAGACCTAAATAATTTAGCAGCACAAGTCAGTGGGACTTGTACTGCTAAGTCACTTAAGATGGGGTTTCCAAAGGCACCTATCTGACCAGAATGGGGGAGGAGGGGAAATCAGTGGTGTTGGTTTTTTTAAAATCTGTTTTTGTCAAATTTTCAAAATCCAGAATAGTAGCTTCCAGCTCTATAGTTGTTAAAGAATAATGGAAGGGAAATTTCATGAAAGTGTTGTTTTATTCCCCATGTTTTCATCAAATTCAAAATTGTAATAAATTTTTGGTCAAACTTTTGAAATTTAAAAAAAATTTCCATTGAATAGCCTTCACATGAGAAAAAACATTTGATCACTTTTCATCTGGGATGGCTTTTTTATTTTTAGGCAAGTTTATTGTCTGAAAATGGATAAGGGAGGATCTTTCTGTCCTTTATTGTGTGAGGGGGGGTGTTAAAGGAAGGAAGGAAGTTGTGAAGCTGGAGTAAGTGTTGCAAAGAATGTTAGTAAACTCTATTGTAGCAGATTGTTGAGAAATTCACAAACCTTTTTAAAAATCTGAAAAAAAGATACTTCATGTGCATAAAAAACATAAGAAAAGAAATATGAGGAGCTAGCCCAATGTGTCAATATTGTTGTGTTAAGTCATGATGGATATGATTTAAAGGTTAGGCACCATCAGAACAAATTAAAAATAAATAAATGCTTGGACAAACTTCTGTTTATTTTGCTCATTCACACTCTCTGGTTTTGCAAAAGTGGGATATTTCTTAAACTGTACATGGAGGATACTAAAAAATAGATGACCAGCACATGTATTGTAGGACCTGAGCATCCATCCCTGGAGACATGTATGTGCAATTCCCATTGGGTATATCTGCACTTCATTGCAACCCTGAGCATAGATTCAGGTTTAAGTCCCACCTCCATTTCTACAAATAAATATTTCTGACCTGGATCAGTAAGGCCTCAGAATCCTGGCCCATGGCCCCATTCACAGATTCCCACTGTGACTTGGGTCCAAGCCCTGTCATTTTGCAGTGTAAATACAGTTCAACCCAGTCTGCACAGTGCAGTATGGACCCCCTGCAGCTCCCAGTGGCTGTGGTTCGCCATTCCCAACCAATGGGAACTGCAGGAAGTGGTGGCCACCATGTCCTGCAGCTCCCATTGTCCGGGAATGTCGAACTGCAGCCACTGGGAGCTGTGGGGGGTTCTGCCTGCAGATGGTCAATTTCATCAAAATGTCTCGCAGCTCGCAATCAGATTATCCTGATGGGTCACATGCGGCCTGCAGGCCTCAAGTTGCCAACCACTGCTTTAGATGGTTGTGAGACCTGGGTCACCAACTGTAAACAATATGCAATATGAATGTGCAAGCATGCTTGGAAACACTGAGTTCACAAGCACAGGTCTCGTAGACCTGGGCTTACAATTCAGTGTTGACATACTTATTGAGGCCAGTGGTAAATTTGTTTATAGACTTCAAGCTGAGTAGTGGCAAACTTGTTTAACAGTATTCCAGCTAACTTCAAGTATTGAGCCCAATATATTCTGTATGTAGGAGACATCAAGTGTATGTTCTGAAAACAGCTGGATACCTTTTCAAAACCATGGAGCTCATTTATGAACTTTGACATACTGGAAGGTACCTCCAGCATGCAGGATGAAGGGTTTAAAAAAAAAAAAGCATACATGGCAACTTCTAGTGGGAACTGTCATCCTGAAAAGGAGGTCACAGCAGGGAGATCAGGACATTGCAATTAATAAACATGCCTTCTCTTTCTGCTGCTTTTTTATTTGACTTTCATACCCATTTATGCTGAAATCTAATTCAAACCATGGCCAGAAGTTCTCCCCAAATGACTGTAGAACAAGAGCCTGTCTGTGATGTCCTGCTCAGGACACCCAGAATTGTGAGACACTGTGTTGTCCCTCTGCCTTTGCAAGAGTGAGAGCAGTGCTGCTACTAAGCTGTATTTCGAGCTGATATGCCAGTCTCTGCCTTGCCAGCAAACTCTTCAAGACATAACACACATCAATCTGTTAAGTTAGCTGAAGACTTACACCTCACTTTAATATACAGGACTGAGATGGCTTTACAATAAAACAAGAATAAGTGCATTAACATTAAGAACAGAGATTTAAGTGATGCTAAGCAAGAGAAAGAGACAGGTATGGGAACAAACAAACACTGGGTTGATGTACTGCCACTCAAAACACATTTTAAGAATGTATTTTCAGCACCCATATAAAACTCTTTATACATAAGCTGTACATAAATCAGAGAATGATCTGTGGGACCTGTGTGTCACATAGAATTACTTACAAGATGCCTTTTAGATACATATTATGATAGCTTGTTGGGGGCGTGTCAGGCCTGATGAGTTAGAGTGTAGCAGGCCCCCTGTCAGTTGGAATTGAGGGGCTCTTTAGGACACATGCTCCTTACAAAAAGTGGCTAGTATCGGAGGTATAAGCCACCACACGGCATGGATACCACACAGCATTGTGTGGTACAGATGTGAATAATAATTATGTACAAGGCAACTTTCAAGCCACCAGGAAGATATTTTGAAGAAGCTTTTCTAGCCTACAAACATTTGATACATCTTCTGGACCTGCCAAGGTACACAGGCAGTTACAGTCAGCAATGGGATTGTTAACAGGATATTGCGGGGGGAGGAGGGTGTCCATATTCACGCTCAGTCACTTTCCTGTAAAGTCTGCCTAGTTTATAAACCAAAAGAAAGAAAAGACTTTCCTAACTGCCAGCCCTGCAAATTTCCCCTGTGATCTGAGAATCAGGCCATATTCCCTTTATCTTTGACAACAGCAGCAACAAAAATAATATTGATAATTAAGGATATGATTTAGTCTTGGAGGTCAAGGAAATCATGGATTCCATTACTTTATCAGACCTCCATGACTTCACTTCACCTGTTGGGGTTGGGGGCAGAGCCAGGGCGGTACACCCCACTTCACAGCTGTGGCAGGAGCTGGAGCTGTGGTCCCTCCCCACTGCTTCAGCCAGGGCTGGAATCAGGGCTATGCGCCCTGGACCCATGGCTCCAGCTGTAGCGATATGCCTCCCCCCCTCTCCTCGCAGCTGAAGCAAGAACCAGGGCTGTGCGCTCCCCTCACCACACAGCTGCTGCCAGAGCCGGAGCCAGGGCTATCTGCCCCTGCCCTGTGGCTTCAAACAGGGCCAGAGCTGGGGCTGTGCACACACCACCACACCCAGCTTTGGCCGGAGCCTGGGCTGTGCGCCCCTCCCTTGTCCCCCACAGCTTCAGTCAGGGAGCCAGGGCTGTGTGTCTTCTTCCCCACTCCCCTCACACCCGAGGCTTCAGCTGGGCCCAGTGTTGCTGCCGTGTGCCCCCACCTGTGGCAGGGCTTTGGCAGGGCAGAAGCCAGGGCTCTGTGCCCCTTCCTATGGCAGTGGGGCTGGGGCTGTCAGTCCACCCCATGGGGTTCCAGCTGTCATTCCTTCCCCACCCCCAGCTCTCTTCCCCCATTATTTTTAGTAAAAGTCTCAGACAGGTCACACCTCCCATGAATTTTTACTAAAAATAACTGACAAAATCTTAACCTTACTGATTCTGCAGAGTTTGCCTGACAGTCCAGTTGATGCTGCATGATAATCTGGCTTATTCCTGCACTGATGAATGGGGCTGTACAGTGTCAGCAGTAGTAAAATATTTTTTTGTTTAATAAAGTGAGCACTACTGGTGATGTCATAAGGAGTAGATCACGTATACTGGGAATCATTTACATAATCACTTTTCTGTATGCAACCTCATTTTAGGGAGCAGAGTAAAATCATACAGCTACTCTTACCAAGTTGTCAACTTAGAAAGGAGTTCATAACAGTATAGATAAGGAGAAGCCCATTAAAAAGTGGGATTTTTTTGTTCTTTTCATCCCTGTCATGTTTGGTTTGATGTTGTTCAGTTTTAAACATCAGAGCTTTACTGAGTGTACAAATAAGAAGCAGCATCGATATTTTTTCATCAAACTATCCCAGCTATACTCACTCTTTACAGAGTGACTGAGCAGGTTGACTTAAAGATTAATTAGTTAATTGATCTCTACTACCTCAATCTTCTCCATTCCTTATCACTCTTGCCCTTCACCTGCACAAGTATATCTCTGTAAGAAATATATTTTCCTGCAGCCAAAACTGTGATCTCATCAGATCTCACAATCTAATTGAGGTTGCACTGGGTTAGAAGTTGATTGGGAAGCCCAAAGATACTGCAGTAAATGATATTGCTGATACAGTAGGTGGCACTCTACTCTCTGTGGCATGTTTGAAAAGCTCTTCAACAGCTTCCTGACACATTAATGCCTATTTTCTTTCAAAAATGCTAGCCACTTAAACTCTTTCTCTGTTCTCAGGATGAGGGAATCCACACTACTATTTCAAGCCAAATATTTAACATGTGACATTCTCATGAGTAAATCACACTCTGGTATTCTATAATAGTGATCTAAAAATGTCTGTAACACTATCATAAGATGCAGGCCAAATTCTCTCAGTTAGGAACATAACTGACAAGGGGAAACAATTTACACCAATTCTGGAGCTGGCTGGATATCAGTATCTGATATCAGTGTACATTAGAGCAGTGCCATGGGGTTGTTCTAGTGCCGGGGGACCATGCCTCTTTTTCCCTGGGGCTGCCCCTGCGTTCAGAGACAGGTGTGTGTATGGTGAATTTCAAAGGGATCTCTGGTGGCCCATGAAACTGTCTTTCCAAGTACTTTGCATGTCCAGAGCAGAGCAAAGCACCTGGAGTATGGCCATGTGATGCTTTGGATCCTTATAGAACACTGTAGCATTTATTTAAAATGGCAGCTGCAGAGTTAGTTTACCTTTGAAGATTAAAATAATTGGCAATTTGGAGTGATGTTGTGTAGAGCTGGAAACAGCTGTATGTTCATATTTTTTCTGGTTGACCAGCATCTATGATATTCTCAAAATTGTGAATTGTTCAGTAGTCCATACACTCTTCATGATTTGACTAGCAGGCTTTGTGCTGATAGTTGCCATCCTCTCTACGTGGTGCCTCAGGCTAGGATTTGTCCAAGGCTTCATGTGTCAGTTATATAACCAGCAGCATAATCTTGAGCAATTTTTTAAAGGAATACACCATTAAACAGCAAAAATCCCACTGTGGGAGTCACCCAGAAGTTAGTTATAGCAATAGAGTATCTACTGTATGTGTATTAGTTTTCATTTTAAAATGTTCAAGTTGATGAGTAATAAGACAATTTAGGGTTATGTAACAATGATAAATATACTGCAACTATTCTGTGCAAGTGCTAAGCCCATGCGATTTATGGGTTGTTTTTCTCTTCTATTTACTTAACTAGGAAAGCTCTGCTGCAATGCAGCAGCTGGATTTCATGAGGTTTTGCTTTTTTACCTTATCATCTAGTTTGGATTGCCTGAGGCATAAGGAAGTCACATAGTGAATTTATCTCAGATAGCATTAGCATCCTGGACCTACCTGATTTCCAAGTTATTCTACTTCAGTAGGTTGCTGAAGAAATCAAAGTGTTTAGTACCATTCCTGTAAAAGTATGTGTAAGTAAACATAATATGATTGATGAGTAGTATGGTAGCATCTAGAAATTTATTTTGCTAGTCACTGCACAGACAAAGAAGATAGTTCTCCCCCACAACAGTTTGCACTCCGAACATGTGGTTCTCAACATTTTTAATGCCAGGAAACACTTTTCCATTCCTGGACACCTCTTTCTATTTACCAATATAGGAAGGGCAGGTTGGACAACATGAACTCCTGATACTTGTTCAAAACCCCAGAGTTAAGAGAAAACATGACAAAACAGAGTGGGGTGATTTATTGTAGAATTATGATTATGTAAACTCAGCCTAACAGTTGGACAGTTAATTGCTTTCTTGCTGAAGACACTATGGGGAATATATAAATCAGGCTATCCAAGTTGATTCCTCTGTTTGCTTCTCCACTGAGAAAGAAATAGCTTGGTTAGTATGTTTTTCTTTAATTTAATTAAAACAGGAGCCGCCACAAACACAAGTTGGACCAGAGACAGAATACAAAGAGATGGTCAATAGAAATATGGGCAGGAAACAATAAAATATTGTTCAGTCCACAAAAATCCAGGCTAATTACACTGGTCTAAAATTTTTTAGAATTCGTCTGCTTCAGAGATAAAATGTGATATTTATTATGTATTTTGATGTGCTAAATTCAAATATGACAATTAAAACAATTGATTGGCTATTCTAAGATATTTAAGTTTTTACATTTTATGTCTATGTATATTGTGTAGACAGTAGAGTTTTAATCATAAATTGTAAACCTAGGTCTTTTCATGTGTTTATGGTTGCTTTACATGATAATATTTCATCTGTCCTGTTTATGTAACACTTTAAAAATCAGCAAAAGGGTTATATAAATAAAATTTATTATGAAACAAAAGGCAAAAAACTATTATGTACATAGTTTAGTCCTATTCAGTGTCTACTCGGCGCTTCTTGGCTTGTCTCTTGTATTCATTAAATGGAGCATCTCTTGTCACCGTCCAGCAATAGTCTGCAAGCATTGATGGGCTCCATTTGCCCTGATAGCATTTCTCCATTGTTGCAATGTCCTGGTGAAATCGCTCGCCGTGCTCGTCGCTCACTGCTCCGCAGTTTGGTGGAAAAAAATCTAGATGAGAATGCAAAAAATGTATCTTTAGTGACATGTTGCAACCAAGGCTTTTGTATGCCTTGAGGAGGTTTTCCACCAACAACCTGTAGTTGTCTGCCTTGTTGTTTCCAAGAAAATTTATTGCCACTAACTGGAAGGCTTTCCATGCCGTCTTTTCCTTGCCACGCAGTGCATGGTCAAATGCATCATCTCGAAGAAGTTCACGAATCTGAGGACCAACAAAGACACCTTCCTTTATCTTAGCTTCACTTAACCTTGGAAATTTTCCACGGAGGTACTTGAAAGCTGCTTGTGTTTTGTCAATGGCCTTGACAAAGTTCTTCATCAGACCCAGCTTGATGTGTAAGGGTGGTAACAAAATCTTCCTTGATTCAACAAGTGGTGGATGCTGAACACTTTTCCTCCCAGGCTCCAATGACTGTTGGAGTGGCCAATCTTTCTTGATGTAGTGGGAATCTCTTGCACGACTATCCCATTCGCAGAGAAAACAGCAGTACTTTGTGTATCCAGTCTGCAGACCAAGCAAGAGAGCAACAACCTTCAAATCGCCACAAAGCTGCCACTGATGTTGGTCATAGTTTATGCACCTCAAAAGTTGTTTCATGTTGTCATAGGTTTCCTTCATATGGACTGCATGACCAACTGGAATTGATGGCAAAACATTGCCATTATGCAGTAAAACAGCTTTAAGACTCGTCTTCGATGAATCAATGAACAGTCTCCACTCATCTGGATCGTGAACGATGTTGAGGGCTGCCATCACACCATTGATGTTGTTGCAGGCTACAAGATCACCTTCCATGAAGAAGAATGGGACAAGATCCTTTTGACGGTCACGGAACATGGAAACCCTAACATCACCTGCTAGGAGATTCCACTGCTGTAGTCTGGAGCCCAACAGCTCTGCCTTACTCTTGGGTAGTTCCAAATCCCTGGCAAGGTCATTCAGTTCACCTTGTGTTATGAGGTGTGGTTCATTGGAGGAGGATGGGAGAAAATGTGGGTCCTGTGACATTGATGGTTCAGGACCAGAAGTTTCATCCTCTTCCTCTTCCTCGTCTGACTCAAGTGAGAATATTTCTGGTGCATCAGGAACCGGCAGTCCTTCTCTGTGGGGTACTGGGCGTATAGCTGATGGAATGCATAATGGATGGATAATGTACAGTCCACTTTTTCTTCTTTGACGCACCTTTCCAAACTGGAGGCACCATGCAGAAGTAACAATTGCTGGTATGATCTGTTGGCTCTCTCCAAATCATTGGTACTGCAAAAGGCATAGATTTCCTTTTCCTGTTCAACCACTGGCGAAGATTTGTTGCACAAGTGTTGCAGCATATGTGTGGGGCCCACCTCTTGTCCTGATCTCCAATTTTGCAGCCAAAATAAAGGTGATAGGCTTTCTTAATCATAGTGGTTATACTGTGCTTTTGTGATGCAAAAGTCACTTCACCACAAACATAGCAGAAGTTATCTGCACTGTTCACACAAGTACGAGGCATCTCTGCTCACTTTGGCTAAACAGAAATGTGTCCCTTTGCAAAATCAAACACTGACAAATAAGAGAGCACGATACTGTATGATTTCTAGAGCTGATATAGGGCAATTTGTTCAGCAGAGTGATGTAAGCTTCGTTATGATTGCATCATCCATGACTTCTAGGAATAACATGATGCAATTCATATCATGTATGACGCAATACCAGCTTCAGATTGCATCATTCATTGTTTTGCCTAAATAGCAAGTACTGTCCAAACCCAGTCATAGATTTATTCATAGATCCAGTCAAAGATGTATTTTAGTCATTTCTGGTTTAAATTGAGATCCCTTCCCTTTATAACTCACTTATCCTCCGCTATTCCCAAGTCAAGGGTCGTATATACTGACCCAATAGCATAACTTGAAAACTAGAGCCAATCAACAATTTTAAGCATCATTTTCGTTCTCAGTGACCCAGAATTAGTAAAGTTTGACTACATTTATTTCAGAAGCATTTTGGCTGTAGAGCAGTGTTACTTCTAAGGAGAAATAACTGAAACTCAGACCCTTGAATGGTAGGGAACTATTAGGAAGCAATAAGGCTGATGGAGATCTAGCCGATACCTGACCTCAGATTAGACACAGCTTGCAGTAGAGGATAATTGCCCTGTACTAGGATGTACCATAAATGTCATGTGTAAATTTAGGCAAGTCACTTAATTTCTTTGCACGTCAGCTCCCCATCTGTAAAATTGATTCAATACTCAAGCTGGTCAGAGAACAGGGAAATATATGGTGACATTTTGAAATTTCAATAAATGCTGACCACAAATGGAGGGGGTAGGTAGGGAGATTATATTTCTCTCCACCCACTCCCATCCCAGTTTTGTTGTTGAACTTTTGTTTGTGAGGCAAGTCATTAAATATGGCTTGCCTCAAAAGGGTGCTGTGAGTATAAACCCATAAATACCTGGGAGGCACTCAGCCTAGATTTTAAAGGTACTTAAGTGTTCCTCAGCTCAGTGTTGCAACATCTAATCTCAAGGCACCCAGCTGCCGAGTGGAATTTTCAGCCCTGAGCTAGGTACCCAGGCTCCCTCTTATAATGCAAGGGGAGAGTTATATGACTGAGAAAGGGATCCTCAGAAGCCTGCAATATGAGTGGGGAGTAGCCAGGAGGGAAATGCTGAGAGGGAAAGGGAGAAGTGAGGGGCTTAGGCATCTAAGTCGCTGAGCTGGTGTGTCTGACTGATGGGCCAGAGATAGGCACCTCCTTCTGCTCAGCATCCTTAGCTGTGAACCTTCTTCTGGAGTTAAGGAGCTAAGCCTTGTCAACTGCTTAGGTAGCCTGTGCCCTAGCAGCCAAAACCGTGTCTCTTTCTTTCTCTTGTTCATGCTCAATACCTCTCTTACCCTCACCCTACACCCCCCTGTGCTCCTGGCTGTCTCTTGTGCAGGCACTATCTCCTCCCCGACCAGTGGAAACTTAGGCACCTAGGGTCCTTAAGCATATAGGGGAGCTTAGGTGGTGCCTGAGCTGCAGCTTTGAAAACATCATTGGTGTCCACATGATTTACTTAGGTGCCTAACTGCCTGTTTAGGAGCCTAAATCCCTTTAAGAATATGTGCCTCATTTACTATGATGTTGAGGACTATATAAGTACTGACATATATAGATAGAGAATGATACAGAAACCAAAAAAGCCAATGTG
Source organism: Mauremys mutica (assembly GCF_020497125.1). Taxonomy (NCBI): domain Eukaryota; kingdom Metazoa; phylum Chordata; order Testudines; family Geoemydidae; genus Mauremys; species Mauremys mutica. Next base: position 96,836,164 of record NC_059076.1, on the reverse strand, counting down.
ATTTTGCACTGCAAATATAGTCACTACTGATGTACCAGAATTAGAGAGTCGTATCTGGTGTGACCACACATAATATGAAATACTGCTTTCAGTTCCGGGCATCTCTGTACCAGGAAGATACTGACATTTTAGATGATGTTCAGAGATGAGCAACTAGAAATTGTAAGGTGCTGTAGAGACTGATGAATGAGGCAAAAATGAATAAATAGAGCTTACAATGATAAATAAGTTTGGTGGGGAAAGACATGCTAATTGTCTTATCTACTTAATTAGTATTTGAAGGGGATAAGCACTGAGAGGAAGAAGAATTGTTTAGGATATTCAAGGTGATATCTCTGCAAGGAATGGGATGAAATTAAACTAAGGAAAAATATAAGGTTAACAAAACCATTGGCCAAGACTGAGATCTATTATACTGGGCAGAGTCTCACAGAGCTAATGACAGTAGCCTCATTGTCTGAGCCACTTAAAACATGACTGGATAAAACTAGAAAACATATTTATGGGAATATTACTACACTGGCAGAAGAATGGACTTGACAATCAAAATTCCATCTGGAATGCTAATGAGTTTGTGACTGATTCTTGCATCTGAGATTGCCATATGTCTGATTTTGACCTGGAGTCCTAACATATTTCATTCACCATGAATACATGTCTAACTTGAAGGTACATCTAAATAGATGGAATCAGCTGCAGTGAATTTTGTATTAATTGTTGCTACTGCATGTGCCAGATAAGTAGTATCCGGTTAATTGTAATTTATTTTCTGTGGCTTACAATGAGTTAATACATTTTAATTCTGCCTGTTGAAATGATACTGTTTATTATAACATTTCACTGATCATTCCATCTGAAATATATTGTGGTGACTGGCCACGTGTTGTGACAAAGATTTGGCAGTCTATCTGAACCGTGACTTGGGGCTAGGTCTGATAATTTTAGAGGTATTTGTCATTCCATTTGCTTCCAGTTAAACTGTGTTTGTGTTTCAAGCCACTAGCTACTTGTCTCTCAGATGCCACGGGCAATCAGCAGAAGAAAAGGTGGGTGGGGGAGAAACAACTGCCCCAAAGAAAAACATTATATATAATATGAATGAAACAGTACAGGAATTAGAACGTGAATATTTTAGCAGAGATAAGCAACTTGGCTCTAAGTTGTATTATGATGCCTGTCTACTTGAAGGGAAAAAATCTAGATGTAGAAATCTCTTGGTGACTTCCAGTCCTTTTAGAGTTGCCAGCTTTATATATATGACATGATAATCTGCATAATTTAGCATTGTTACTATATACACTGTATTCTTTTGAAGGTATAAAAGATTCTATTACTTCATATATTATATTCTTATCCCTGAAGAGTGAAGCTGCTGCCTGAAGCAGCCAACTACTCTACTAACACCCATATACAGTGAATATAAAAACATTCTGGTAACATTTAGACCTCAAGCAGATTTTCATTACAATGGTTTCAGATGTGTCTAGTTCTAATGGCTTGAATTTAGGGACACCCTATAATATTAGAGCTGGTCAGAAAATGGGGTTATTTACATGGAAAGTTTTGACTCTTCAATGAAAAATAAAAAAACAGAATATTTTGGCCAAACCCAGAAAATGATTCAGTTTGGAAATGCTGCTGCAGTTCCTCATGGGAGTTGTAATTTGGGTACCTCTTGTTCCCATTCTCTTCTAAAAGCTGATTTCCCTTGTCAGATTAAGTCACAATTTTGGGGTAACTCCATGGTCTGCTCAGGAATGCTCATTCATGTCTCAGGCCTCTAGCCTTCGCATCTCTATGGGCAGGGACACACATCCCCTCTGTTTTCACACTGGGTTTTAGGTTGCAGTCCTCTGTAATTTATTACAATATCCCCAGCAAGCCAGTCTGCCTAAAAAACAACATCTGTACTTTGCTTTCTTTCAGAGGACAATTAAAAATGATTTACTAGTCACCCCATAACCCTTTGAAAGCAAGCACAATTATTAAGCATACTGAGAAAAGAGAAACCAAAAACTTGATTTACATGCACAGTAAATGTACCAGAAATCACCTATGTTCCACATGGAGCCTTATTAGGACAAAATTATTGGGCCCCTGTAACGGGTTGTGCTCATCACCATGGCAACTCCTTCTGGTTGCTCCAGGAATTAGATCTGTCCATCAGCAGGGCACCCTATTCTTGTGGTGTCTCACTGTCCGTCGCTCCAACATCTCCGCTGTCTGTGGGGACCCACATCACTCCTGGACCATGGCATCTCTTCAGGGCATGGCCCTCTGGGCTGTGCCCCAACTCCATTGTCTCCCCCATTCTGGGGGACCTGGCAGTCCTTCTCCCGGCCTCTCACTGCAATGGCGAACTGCAGCCCCTAGTCCAGCAGCCCCTCGCTCAGGGGCAAACTGCAGTCCTTTGGCTGGCCACTTCCTTCAGGGGTAAGTTGGGCAAAAGGGGGAGGCACAGGCCCACCCGCTACTCTGGGCCCTGACCCAGGGACTACATAGCTGGCAGCCGCTCACTGCCTCTCCTTCCCGGTCTGCCGCTACCTGTTTTCCCTGGGCCACTTCCCCATAGCACCCGCACCTACGTGGCCCCTGTATCGAGGCCTCACTCTGGGCGCCAGCCTGGCTGGAGCTCTGCTTGCTTCCCCGACCCTGCCCAGCACTGCTCTGTCCCAGGTACTTCTCACTACCAGACCTTCTCCTTCATGCTCGAGGGAGAGACTGCTCCTCTTTGTCCTGCAGCCCTTCTTATAGGGCCCAGCCTGGCCCCAATTGGCTGCTTTTAGGCCTTCCTCTGATTGGCTGGGTTCTGCACAGCTGCTCCAAGGGCTGCTATTAACCCTTTGCCAGCCAGTGAGGGGCAGCTGCCCCGTCACAGCCTCCCTTTGACAAAAGTTCCTGACCATATTCTAACCAAATGGAAAACTCTGAATTCAAGGCTGTTTAAACTCAGCCTTTTACACCAAAAGTATTGCCTTATTTCCCAGCCTCCTGAAAAAAATTGTTTTTTGGTTACAAGTTCCAGGTTTCAGATCAAGAAGAACAACCCGTGAGACAGTTCAGCTGTTCCTTTATACTATTTGGACCTTTGAACTCTGACCTCCTGAGACAGGCAATACCAGTACTGTCTCTTACTTCCAAGGTGCTCAGGTTTCAAAGGCGGGTATCTGCATAGACTGCCTTGAGATTTTTCATTAATTACCCCATGTAATTCCAGGAACACACATAGGGTTATGAATATTGTCATAGGCTCATCGGTCAGCCCCACCGCCATATAATGGTCTTTGAAGATATGCCTGTGTTAGAGACTCATTTCCAATGATGGGTCTCCCCTCTTGATGAAGAGAATGTATCATGGGAGTCTCTACCAGTGATGCATCCTGGAAGATGTAGTCTTGCTAGGGAACCCAGCCAATAGACGAGAATGGAGACATGAAAAAACTGAACAACTTCGTAAGGCACTGGGCCAACATAGCTGAACTGAAACATTTGAGACTTTGAACAAAAACATTTGGGGGGTTGGACATTCATTTTTCAGCAACAACAAAAATTTTCCATGGAAAGCAGACTATTTTTCTGTTTGATGGAAAAATTTTGACCATATGAGGAATTGTTTAACTGAAGTGTTAATAGAAGAGGTTTTGGAACAAATGAATACATTAAACAGTCATTAGTCACCAGGACCAGATGGTATTCACCCAGGTGTTCTGAAGGAACTTAAATATGAAATTGCAAAACTACGAACTGTGGTATGTAACCTATTGCTTAGATCATCCTCTGTACCAGATAACTGGAAGATAGCTAATGTAACTGATTTTTTTTTAAAGTCTCCAGAGGCAATCCTGGCAATTACTGGATGGAAAGCCTAATTTTAGTACAAGGCAAATTGGTTGAAACTATAATCAAGAACAGAATATCAGACACATAGATGAACATGATATTTTGGGGAAGAGTCAACGGGGCTTTTGTAAAGGGAAATCATGCCTCACCAATTAATTGGAATTCTTTGAGGCGGTCAACAAGCATGTGGACAAGGATAATCCAGTTGATGTAGAGTACTTGGACTTTCAGAAAGCCTTTGACAAGGTCCAAAAAAAAGGCTCTTAAGGAAACTAAGAAGTTATGGGATAAAAGGGAAGGTCCTCTCATGAATCAGTAGCTGATTAAAAGATAGGAAATTAAGAGTAGAAATATATGGTCAGTTTACACAATGGAGAGAGGTAAATAGCCGGGTCTGCCAAGGGTCCATACTGGGATTTGTACTATTGAACATATTCATAAATGATTTGGAAAACACTGAGATGGCAAAAATTGTAAACAATACCAAATTACTCCAGATAGTTAAGTCCAAAGCTGACCACAAAGAGTTACAAAGGGATCTCACAAAACTGGGTGACTGGGCAACAAAATGGCAGATTTCAGAGGGGTAGCCGTGTTAGTCTGTATCAGTAAAAGCAACAAGGAGTCCTTGTGGCACCGTAGAGACTAACAAATTTATTTGGCATAAGCTTTCATGGGATATAACCCACTTCATCAGATGCAACTGATGAAGTGGGTTGTATCCCATGAAAGCTTATGTCGAAATAAATTTGTTAGTCTCTAAGGTGCCACATGGACTCCTCGTTGTTTTTAAATAGCAGATGACATTCAAATTTAATAAAGCAAAATAGTGCACAATGGAAATCATAATCCCAACTATACATACAAAATGATGGGGTCTAAATTAGCCATTACCATTCAAGAAAGATCTTGGAGTCATTGTGGATAATTCTGTGAAAACAACTGTTCAATGGGCAGTAGCAGTCAAAAAAACAAACAGAATGTTAGGAACCATTTGGAAAGGGATAGATAATACGACAGTAAATATCATAATGCTACTATATAAATCCACGGTACACCCACACTTTGAACTCTGTGTTCAGTTCTGGTTGCCACATCTCAAAAAAGATATATTTGAATTGGAAAAGGTACAGAGGAGGGTAACAAAAATGATTGGGGGCATGGAACATATTCCATACAAGGAGAGGTTAAAAAGACTGGGAATCTTCAGTTTAGAAAAGAAATGACTACGGAGAGATATAACAGTGGTCTATAAAATCATGAATGGTGTGAAGAAAATGATCAGGGGAGTAATAGTAACCCCTTCACATAAAACAAGAATGAAATTAATAGGCAGCACATTTTAATCAAACAAAAGGAAGTACGTCATACAATTCACACTCAGCCTGTGGAACTCATGTCCAGGGAATGCCAAAACTATAACTGGGTTCAAAAAATAATTAAGTAAGTTCTTGGAGGAAGGTCCATCAATGGATATTAGCCAGGGTGGGCAGGGATGCAACGTCATGCTCTGGGTGTCCCAAAGTCTCTGCCTGCCAGAAATTGGGATTGGACAACAGTGGATGGATCACTTGATGATCACCTGTTCTGTCGATTCCCTCCGAAGCATCTGGCACTGGCCACTGTCAAAAGATAGGATACTGGTTTACATGGACCATTGGTCTAACCCAGTATGGCCATTCATATGTAATGTTACTACAGTATTTGCAGTATTTCCTACCTAGGTATATGAAAGTGTCAGGAGTAATAGCAGTAATGTTATTTAGTTGTCAAAGGCAACATTACAACATTTTCCATGGTGACTGCTATACATCACTAAAAATCAGGATTTACCAACAATTACCATATGCTACACGTATTTCCTAGCCTAAGTATGATAAAATCTCAGATACTACAGCATGAAAACTGTAAATAAATGTTGATCTTTTAATTACTACTTAAACTTAATCTTGGAACAATCCTCCATTTTCCCTGTGCCCTTCCTTTGTATCTTCAAATCCTTCCTGAAAAACAATTGTTTCATGAAATCTTCCTATATAGACATTACCAGTGACAATGGCTCAATGCTCTTTTTGCATTGGAACTCTTGATCTATGATACCTGATTTAGGGCTCCATAGTGTGTTTAAGCACTACACTGAGTAAGATGTGGTGGTGTGTAGGGACACTGCCCTGGGGTAGTACACTGTTGTGCCTTTGACACAGCTATGAGGTACAGTTCTTCTCAGGGTTCCCTTCTTGCACTTGGGAGATGCAAGGAGTAATTTTTCATAGAATGTAGCATACTCCTCTCTGCTCACCTCCAGCCTAGCCAAGACATTACAGAGGTACCAGACAACATTTTTTACCCTTGGGAAAGGAAAGTAATTGTTCCCCATGTTTACAGTTTCCTAAGTTACCAGTTATATGCTCGGTTCACTGCTCTGCTGGTGTGCTCCTGCATAACAAAGAAAGACTGACCCTAGCTGTGGTGGTGAAGCAGGGAGCACACTCCTTAATTAGAGCTGAGTAGTCAATAGAGGGAGGGAGGAACAAGGGAAATTCCCCTCTGGACAGAGCCTGAGGAAGTCAGGGTGTGGTACCCACAGGGATCAGTGTAGGCTCATGTGGGGGTGACGGGAAAGCCCAGAGTTAGAGCCTGCAACAGGAAAAAGAGACCCCCAGGCAGCAGAGCAGGCTTCTTGGGGGAGCCCTGAGTTAGGGCCTCCAAGGATAAGGGAATAGAAGAGAAGCCCAGGACGGGTGGGAGACCGTTTATGTGGTATTTGGACTCCCAGCGGGGAAAAGCCTGAGGAGTCAATGCTCTGACAAGAGTGAGAAAAACCGAGAGAAGCTGGGAGGGGTGGCAAAGTACATCAGCTGGGTACTTGGAGTACATCAGCTGGGACTTGGAGTACCCTGGAAGGGATGTGAACTACTACACAGCTTGGAGGGCTGAGAAAAGAAGACCCAGAAATAAAGTGACCAGATGTCCTATTTTTAAAGGGACAGTCCCATATTTAAGCCCTCCTGCAGATATCCTGACTTTTTCTTAAAACCAGGCAAATTGTTCCATATTTTCTGTCTCCCCCCCACCCCCCACCATTAGTACTGATGGGTCCTGCTGCTGGCTGGATCCCTGCTCACCAGTGGCCTGCCCACCAGTGGTGACAGTGGGTGTCCAGTGGCTGATGATGGGGGTGAGTGTGCAAAACTGGTGGCAGGGCAAAGCTGCAGTGCGTGGGATTGGCCACTCCCCATGCTGGTCTGTCAGTGCAATCCCCAGCAGGGCCCTGTCCCGTTTCCTGACAGTGCTGGCTGTGCTCTGTGGTGAGTGCAGGCAGGCACCAGATTATGTGTTGCCTCTGCTGCCCACTCATCGGCCCTTTATGTGCTCCCCTTCTCACTGTCCTCTCCCTGCTTTGCCCCTTCACCCCCTCAGCTCTGCTGTTCCTCCATATCCACTCCCCACAGTGGTGTGCGTCCCATTCCCAGCACTGTGTGGAGAACCAACCCCTGGACGAGCACTCAGCTCACCAACAGCCTGTCCAGCAGGCTCCTTCCTTCCCCCACTGCCTCTGGCTGAGCCGGCCCCCTGGAAAAGCCCAAGACTCTCTGTCCTGCACAGTGCTGGCATGAGGAAGCCTCTCCATCCCTCAACTAAGCTCTGTAGTGGTGTGTGTCAGGGGAGGGGGGGCGGGGGGCGGGGGAGAAGCGATTTCCAGCCTATTTGCTCCCTGAACCTGCAGGCTGCACAGCAACCCCCAGGGCAGGGATTTAGCACCCTCTTCACTGCACTGGGTCCTGCCACCAGGGAGTATGGGGCTGCTCTGTCCCTAGGCACCCTCCCCTGCTGAACCACCTCTCTGGCCGGGTTTGCTGAAGCCCCTACAGTCAGGTTTCCTGGGTCCTGCTGCACAATGCATCCTTAAGGCGTAACCCCTTCCTGCCCGTGCTGTAGCCAGAGGTGACTTGGTTATGTCGGTGGTCAGCAGCAGCCTGAAGGTATTAGCTGGAAAGGACGAGCTGCTTCCAGCCACACGAGGTGGAGACAGGGAAGAAGAGATGAGCTCTGCAAAGACACTGGCCAGGTCATCCCTTTCCACCCCTCCTCCTCCCCTGCAGCTGGAAGCAGGTCCCATCCCTTCCCTCCCACACAGAGCTGAAAGACTGCTGCTGGCCACATTCTGGTGTGAACCCTGGCAGAAATCTGGGAAGGGGGCCATGTGACCCTGCATCCATTCTCTCCCCCCCCCATATGTGTTGCCTCGGGGAGATGCGATGCCAGATACTAGGAGAGGCAGGTCTTTACCAGAGGCCCAGCAAGGCATAGACGGCGGAGGGCGTTGGCAGCGAGGATCGGGTCAGTTGGGTGTCCCCCGCCTCCCCCGTGTGAGAGAGTTGTACAGGAGTGTGTGTGTATCACTTCTCCCCATGTGAGCCCTAAAGCCTTAAAGATAAGAAGGTAAATAAAAAGAATCCAACTACGCAGTATTTCTTTTTAACAGGGGTTCAAGTCAACTTGATGTTAATATGAATCTTTGTACTGCATAGTTCTGATTGATTGCCATTGAACTCACTTGAATACGAGTAATTTTACCAAGTGTCCCATATGATTGGGACTGGCCATTGTGGCCAAGGAAGTGGTCATTTGGGTAGGGATGAGAGGCAGAGTCCCCTGAAATGCTGCATCCAGGCACAAGGAGGCACCCTAGAGTTGATGAAATGCTCCTTCAGACATTCAGGGATGCAGAGTCCTGCTCCCCAGCATCACAAGCAACCTCATCAGGCAATCCTAGAGCACCTTGTGTTACTCCCAGATGAGTGTCTGGCAGACACTCAGAATGGCACTGCGAGCCTCCGTTAGCATTGGCATTTAGCTTTAGCCCTCTGAAGCCAGTGTGAGGATGAAATGTTGGAAAGTAATGTGGGTGTAAAAATAGAGAGTAGAAGAACCCTTAAGGACACTCTTGACCAAAATAAAAGGAAATAAAACAACATTTAAAATTAGTGTTCTCCTGTCTCATTCCAAACTCTCATGCTTGTTCTTTCCAGCTATCAGTTTCTGTATAGCTCATTTCTTGGCTTATGCATCCACATGCTATCTGCCTTGTTCTAAAGTTGTTGTGTGGCTCTATAGTTCAAACACATCCATGGATTTGGAAAAAAAAGATTGTAGGAACCAGAGGGAAATATTTTCCATCCAATCTGTCCCACCCAGAAACAAATCAAGGTGTGTTTTGAACTCCTGTAGAAATAGATTAATCTTTGCACTATGGGAAGCACAATGACTCCAGTTCTGACTTGGGTTCTGCAATGCAATGTGAAGGTGAAAGTATCTTTTCATTCGTCATACCATTTCCCAGTCTCCAGGCCAGGTAGAGTTTAGCCCTATGAGCATTGAAATCTCTAGGCTGAGCTGGGGATAAGGGAGTCTTTGTCACCAAAGTTCCTATTTTTGGTGAACAAATAACTACAGCTGTAATAATTAACAACCTCTTTTCTCAGAGACCTACTGATATAATAATTATTGAAGATAATTTGTAATAATATATAGCACCTTCCATTACAAGATATCAAATTACATTGTCTTACTTGCTGAAACATGACAGCCCTGGGGTAAGTTAAGTATAGTGCCTTTTATTAGCCCCATTCTACAGATGGAGAAATGAGGTACAGAGAAGTTAATAACTTGCTTTCCTCTGAAAGTTGGGAAATGATTGATTTGTCTAAGATTTTCATAATAAGCCAGAGCCAGGTGTACAATTCCAGTGTCCTGATTTACAGGGTTATGTTCTGACCACTAGACTTGCTGCCGCTTACCTTAACATAATTGTTAATAAAGGAGATATTAATCACAATTTGGATAGTTATCAAAATATTCAGTTAATGCCATAAGTGCTGGAACTACCAAATAACCGGAGGATAGCTAATGTGATGCCAATTTATAAAAAGGGCTCCAGAAGTGATCCCGACAATTACAGGCCAGTAAGCCTGACTTCAGTAAACAGGCAAACTGGTTGAAACTATAGCAAAGAACAAAATAGTCAGACACATAGATGAATATAATGTGTTGGGGAAGAGTCAACATGGTTTTTGTAAAGGGAAATCATGCCTCACCAATCTACTAGAATTCTTTGAGAGGTCAACAAGCATGTGGACAAAGGAGATCCAGTGGATATAGTGTACTTAGATTTTCAGAAAGTGTTTGGCAAGGTCCCTCACCAAAGGCTCTTAAGCAAGGTAAGCTGTCATGGGGTAAGAGGGAAGGTTCTCTCATGGATTGGTAACTGGTTAAAAGATAGGAAACAAAGGGTAAGAATAAACGGTCACTTTTCAGAATGGAGAGAGGTAAATAGTGATGTCCCCCAGGGGTCTGTAATGGGACCATCCTATTCAATATATTTATAAATGATTTGGAAAAAGGGGTAAACAGTGAGGTGGCAAAATATGTAGATGATACAAAACTACTCAAGATAGTTAAGTCTCAGGCAGATTGCAAAGACCTACAAAAGGATCTCTCAAAACTAGATGACTGGGCAACAAAATGGCAGATGAAATTCAATGTTGGTAAATGCAAAGTAATGCACATTGGAAAACATAATCCCAACTGTACATATAAAATGGTGGGGTCTAAATTTGCTGTTACCACTCAAGAAAGAGATCTTGGAGTCATTGAGGATAGCTCTCTGAAAACATCCACTCAACATGCAGTGGCAGTGAAAAAAGCTAACCGAATATTGGGAATCATTAGAAAGGGATAGATAATAAGACAGAAAATATCATATTGCTTCTAGATAAATACATCGTATGCCCACATCTTGAACACTGTGTTCAGTTCTGGTTGCCGCATCTCAAAAATATATATATTTGAATTGGAAAAGGTACAGAGAAGGGCAACAAAAATTATTAGCGTTATGGAATGGCTGCCCTATTAGGAGAGATTAATAAGACTGGGACTTTTCAGCTTAGAAAAGAGACGACTAAGAGGAGATATGATTGAGGTCTATAAAATCATGACTGGTGTGCAGAAAGTAAATATGTGTTATTTACTCCTTCTCATAACACAAGAACTAGGAGTCACCAAATGAAATTAATAGGCAGCAAGTTTAAACCAAACAGAAGGAAGTATTTTTTCACACAACACACAGTCAACCTGTGGAGCTCCTTGCCAGAGGATGTTGTGAAGGTGAAGACTATAAGAGGGTTAAAAAAAGAACTAGATAAGTTCATGGAGGATAGGTCCATCAATGGCTATTAGCCAGGATGGACAGGGATGGTATCCCTAGCCTCTGTTTGCCAGAAGGTGGGAATGGGCAACAGGGGATGGATCACTTGATGATTACCTGTTCTGTTCATTCCCTCTGGGGCACCTGACATTGGCCACTGTTGGAAGACAGGCTACTGGGCTAGATGGACCTTTGGTCTGACCCAGTATGGCCATTCTTATGTTCTTCTGTTTTTATGTTAACTAGGGAAGTACCATACCCTCTGGCTTGAAGTGGTTTCCATCATATACAGGGTTTACAGTTTGGTTCAATGGCTCTCAGCATCCCCACTGTATAATTTATTCCAGCACCCCTAATTAATGCAGATACTTATGATCATATTTTCTCATAGTGCCCTATCAGCAACTCTGTATTTTAATTCTCCACCATGCAAACTGCCAGTCACATAATTCAATAGCTAACTTGATAGCACTCTTTGAAATCATGATAAAGAAAGATGAGTTTCATGGGGTCTCTTCTAAGGGGAGGCAAGAAAAGTCTTCAGCATGGGTAGACTTTCAGTGGAAAGAAGAGCATTGTGACCTAAAGAAGGATGATCTAAAATTCCATTGGTAGCTGAATAAATATAGAAACGATGAGCAATCTCTTTTTTGAAAAAGCCAAGTAGAAGCCCTGGAGGGGTTGAGTTAACCTTAGTTTGAAAGTCATTGGTTGAATGACTCAACATCATTTCTAGCTGGGTGACTAAAAAGGAATCCCGTTCCACCCACTGGAGTGAATCACAATGTTTTTTAACTGGCAGCTGAATGGGCACATTAAGATTTTTTGTAAAACTTTAGACAGGGAAAACTGACAAGTGAAATTGGTGTTTGCTTGCAATTTTAATCTTCTTTTAGACAAAACAAATGCTTATTTATAGTAACTCTAGGTTCAACTGATTCTCATTATTTTATTTCTGTCAGGGAGCCAGAGACATATTCTTGATTCTCAGCTATCTGGAAGCTAATGATGTGAAGCTGTCAATGGAGAATTGTACAGAGTGCAGCCAGCGCAGTTCCATCAGACCCTTCTTATCAATGCCCCTACCCTCCTTCACGCCGATATGCCAAGATCAACCTGGGTCGGGAGGACCAGGAGTGCTGTCTAGCACAGAACTTGAAAGAGATGGTGTAGGAGGTGATGAAGTCATCTCTTCCAGTTTTACACCAGAAGAGATTCCCCCTACACAAGGGGAATTATCAAGCACAACTCTCCAGCCACTTTAAGTGAACTTTCTGCTGCTTATGTGGTACAAAGAAGTTTAATCAGTCTGGAGAATCCAGCCCTATTATCTATTATCTATTATCTCAGATCTAGCCTGTAATTGATAATAATAGACACGTATATTTAAGGCAAAGTAATCATACAGTCAAGCAAACACAGGCAGGCTTTTCACACAGGTGTTGACAGGATGGATGTCTATGCACATCACTGCCTTCATTGGACTACCTGCATACTTACAGTAGGTGAACAAATGAATGCAGGATCAGAGACATAGTTCTAACACTGTGTCTCAGTCCAGCCCAGCAGTCCTATTTATGTACTTTCCATTTCAGCAGGGTATTTACGTCTCTGCCTAACTTAAGCACACGAGTAGTACCATTGAGTTCAAAGTTAGGTACATACTTAAGTACTTAGCTGAATCCAGGCTGTAACCGTGCACCTTTCATTGAATGACTGACAGTCACCAAATTATGTACTGTATTATTTGGGAATATTAAGTAAGGACAAATTATTACCAGATGCAGCTAAGCTCTTTTCCAGTTGTTAATCAGACTGTGCCTGACCCTTGTGTGGTTGCACAGTGGGACAGGGTACAAGAAGCCTTACTCATTGGACCATCAACACAAGGGCCAGGCAAAACTGTAGTCCCTGCAGAGGAGTGCCCAGATGGGTATCTCTTCCTCCAGCCCCCAGGGATTGCAAGACAAAAGTGGTCATGGTGAGACAGGAAAGGGACAAGATCATGCTCCCACTGCACTGCTCAGCAAAACTTGTAAGAAGATAAGAGGAAGCTTATTATGCTCTACTAAGGGTTATTGTAGCAGGTGTACCCCACTGTATTCTAGGGTGCACTCCCTAGGGCTGTGCAGTTGTGCACTACCCATGCAGGCCTGTGCCTATAAATTACAATCTGACCCTAACACTTCAACCAACAGCTCCACGTGTCAAAGTCTACTATATTAACCCACTGTGATACCTAGTCTATGATCAGGCCAGTGTGCTAGCAGCTCCCATTGGTGTCCTTACTGTTAAAGTTATTTGAGCAAATTAATTTTACATCTTATTTTGTAGAAAGTTTACAATTTGCCCATAAAAATGGCTGTGTATGAGATTGGCCATACAGGTTTTTTTCAGCACAGCATAGCTGTTCTCATTTATGTGCACAATTTCATTAAACTCAATTGTCAGAATGAAGAAAATGTGTGTGAAGTTTCTAAATAGAGTTACAGATACTTTTATTCTATGCTTGAACAATAAAATGGTTAGGTTTAAATGTTACAGTCACTTAATCTTTACTTTAGCTTAGTGCCTTCTGGCATCATTTTAAACTTACACCTGCGATAAAAATTGCTAACATTTAAAGTCAGTTAATGAACATGATTCCTAGAACAATGTTTTCATTAAAAAATGAACATTTTGGATGAGTATGTAAATTACCCCATATTGTGGAGTGACATTGCACATTTACGTACATTCTCAAGGCATGTGCTTTTTGATTTAATTAACCTTTTGAGGGGCACAGAAGCAGCATATAAGGAAAATTTAACACCTTGTGTGCAACCCACCCGCCAAAAAAAACAACCAACCAAAAAAACTTCACAACGTTACCTATTTTTCATCTTTTGGACCCATTCCTGAAATGACACCCAAGCTTGTTGTAGGAATGGGGCCTAATTGTGTGAAATGATTTCTTAGAACCTCAGGAAAGTGGGCCTGATCCAAAGCCTGCTGAAGACAATGGGAGTCCTGAGCTAAGCATAACATGGATAGTTGCTAATCACATGTTTCTTTCCCAACACTGAACTTTCATTCTCTTCAGAGCTGTCCTTTGACACCTGGTTATGATAGTAGGAATTAAAGTTACTCATAGTGTTGCATGGGGGGAATCATTATGTATTGAGCCTTATCAGCAGAAACACATTGCTACTGCACTTGGAGCATTAGCAAGTACACCTATCTGTAGAATTCTCAAAAATAAGTGTTTATTGTCACTTTAAAAGTCTACAGTATCTTTTCTTCAATTATAATAGCAAATTGGCAGCCGCTATTACATGGTGTAAGAAAAAAAAAACCCTAAAAGTAAGAAGAGCACTATAAACCTCAAAAAATGGACCAACTAAAGTCTCCAGAAAAGTTAGCCTTAGAAGGAAATGCAGCAGAAAATGAGAAAGTGGAAGCAAGAATTTGAGATGTATAATATTGCAGCTGGTGCAGAGAAGAAAGATGAATGGCTGCAAACAGCATTATTTCTTCATATGGAAGATGAAGAAGCAAGAGAGGTATTTAACACCTTTCAATTTGATGATGCAGCAGAGAAAGTAAAAATACAGGTCTTAGAGAATAAGTGTGAGGCATGCTGTGCACCGTGGAGAAATGTCATGTATAAGAAGTGTATTTTTCACTAGAAATCAGACAGAAGGAAAAACTATAGATCAATATATGACAGATTTAAAACTGGCAGCACACCCTGTGAATTTGGAAAACTGTGACTCACTCATTAAAGACCACATCGCATGTGGTATTGTATCAAACTCAGTTTAGGTTGTTGAGGGAGACTAATTTAATCCTTGAACAGGCTGTGGACATATGTCATACGGACAAAATGGCTGAAAAAAGCTGAAAGGGCTGGGTGAACCCTTGTACACATTGCAGCGTTAAGTCTGCCTTTAGTAAGTGTAAGAGGACTGTTGCCCCCTTACTAACATTCAGTGGAGGTGTTTTGGTTGGCTAGCTCCCAGCACTAAAAGATTGGGGAGAGGCCAATGCTCCAGGTCAGCCTCAGCCTCTGAGCCTGATTGACAGAGCGGGCAGGCTAATGAGGGAGTCAGGAGGCCAGGGGGGTCCTGTCTGCCATGTGAGCTGGAATTGCCTGGGTCAGACAGAGTGGGGCTGAGCTAAGGAGAGAGCAGGGGCCCAAGCTGAGCTGGGGAGCAGAGCTGTGCCAGATCCAAAGAGGCCAAAAAAGCAGCTCAGGAAGCAGGACAGAGTTGGGAGCAGAGCCAGAGACAGCCCAAGGAGAGAGCAGATCCTGTGCTGGGAGTGCTGTAGTGAATTTTGGCAATTACAGATAAATGACAAAAGTTCTAGACTCTTTACATTCAACACACCTTTTGGCAGGTACAGATTCATCAGACTTCCTTTTGACATCTGTTCAGCCCCTGAAGTCTTTCAGGGTGATCGAACAGACATTTGAATGGCTGGAAGATGTAAAATGTTATATAGACGACATACCAGTGTGCGAACATACCAGACAAGAACATGAAAGGCTCAAGAGAATTCTAGAGAGGTGCCATGAAAGGAACCTGTGACTGAACAATAGAAAATGCAAATTGGCTCCGTCAGAGATAAAAATATTTGGGGCATCAGTTGGCCAAAAATGTCTAAAACCTGACAACTCAAACATT
Source organism: Mauremys mutica (assembly GCF_020497125.1). Lineage (NCBI taxonomy): Eukaryota > Metazoa > Chordata > Testudines > Geoemydidae > Mauremys > Mauremys mutica. Next base: position 96,820,450 of record NC_059076.1, on the reverse strand, counting down.
GCTGCAGTTTCTGAAATGACCACAAAGACCTGCAAGGCTGAATTTCAAGGATTTCTTGGAGTGGTTATTTACCTTGGGAAATTTATCCTGAATATGTCAACAGTAGCAACTCCTTTAAGACAACCATTGGGAAAAGATGTCAGGTTGATGATGATCACTTGTTTTCCATATCCCACTGAAGGCAGAACAAGAAGTAATGGGCTTGATCTGCAGCAAGGGCAATTTAGGTTAGATATTAGGATAAACATGCTAACTATAAGGGTATTTAAGCTCTGGAATAGGCTCCTAAGGGAGGTTGTGGAATCCCCATCATTGGAAGGCTTTAAAAATAGGTTTGACAAACATCTGTCAGGGATGGTCTTGTTTTATTTTGGTTGTGGATTTGGGATCACATGTAATTCACAAGCATTTCTGGGATAATTCTCCTCTGGAACAGGGGCTGGTAATGCATGCTTTACTTCTGGATTCAAAATAATAGAATTTTACCAAGTGACACTTCCTCCTTTTTCAGAGGCTAGAAGTCTTGTACTCACGTGATGCTCTGGAGAAGCTGCTCTTGAAATACCACACTGAATCTGTGTAGGGGACTTGCTCCTGCACTATAGCAGTGATTGTGGCAAAGGTTCAGGACTCCATTTCCCAGATAGCTTAGGGGCCAGGGTGGAGCTAGAACAGGCTAGCAACACTATCAGAACCAATCATAAGCCAGAATTTAAGACACAAAGGGATTGCTTTTACTTTTAGCTTTGGCTGTGTTTAGCATGTAGCAGGGAGAGAAGCATCGAAGTCATGGATTAGGGGTTTAGAGAGGGTCCCATATGAGGAAAGATTAAAGAGGCTAGGACTCTTCAGTTTGGAAAAGAGAAGACTAAGGGGGGACATGATAGAGGTATATAAAATCATGAGTGATGTTGAGAAAGTGGATAAGGAAAAGTTATTTACTTATTCCCATAATACAAGAACTAGGGGTCACCAAATGAAATTAATAGGCAGCAGGTTTAAAACAAATAAAAGGAAGTTCTTCTTCACGCAGCGCACAGTCAATTTGTGGAACTCCTTACCTGAGGAGGTTGTGAAGGCTAGGACTATAACAATGTTTAAAAGGGGACTGGATAAATTCATGGTGGCTAAGTCCATAAATGGCTATTAGCCAGGATGGGTAAGAATGGTGTCCCTAGCCTCTGTTCGTCAGAGGATGGAGATGGATGGCAGGAGAGAGATCACTTGATCGTTGCCTTTTAGGTTCACTCCCTCAGGGGCACCTGGCATTGGCCACTGTCGGTAGACAGATACTGGGCTAGATGGACCTTTGGTCTGACCCGGTACGGCCTTTCTTATGTTCTTATGTTCATGGATGACCTTTCTACCCTCCATTTTCCTACCTATGGGAAGACTTTAAGTCCTTTGGGGATTTGGGGGACATTGAACAGTGTCATCTCAGCAGATACCATAAGCAGAGGAGGGTGAGGAGAGTGATGGTCAGACTACCAAAAGTCAGACTAAATGCACATTGAAATTCAGACCAGAGAGTTGCAGGGATGATCTTGGTGTGAATATTTTGTAACAACATCCTGCAAACCCATCAAAGACTGAACGTAAACTCACTGTTTGCCTAGACAGGAGCTGGGAGAGAGCACAGAGTGGTTTGACTGACTGCCTGCGAGGCGTAGAGTTTATGTATTGTTGTTTTTGTCTTTTATTAGCCTTTTTTCACTCTCCCATATCCTGAGTACCCCATAACTAATAAAGCCCCGGTTACTGTTTTATTTCTCTGGGAATTGTGATAGCTATTTTATTTTGTGCGCTCTGACACTCCTCTGTATGGGATTGTGTGTTAGATATCTTCCCACAAGTCAAGCCCTCCGTGTTCTCTGCACTCAGAGGGGTTTCCTTGGGTGGAGTCACTGGATGTCCTCATAGGTGAAGCAAGGACCTAGAAAAGGGAGATGGCTGCAGCCCCACTGCAGAGCTGGGGTTAAATGAGTTTTCCCACATACCTATGTAGGTTGCTCAGCTACTTTGAGTCATTATGAGCCATGCAGTGCCATTCTGCACAGAACATGGAGGGATGCAAACACAGGAGACAGCGCCCCCACCCACCCCCCCATAACCATTCGGTTCTCTATATAAAAGTTCAGGCTGCTGTTTATGAAAGCAAGGTGAAAGTCCATCTGAGAAACAGAGATCAAAGGCATATTACAGGCTACTGTTTATGAGATCTTATTAATAATAATAATAATAATTAATTAAGTGTACATCCTAATAGTTGCAGCTGTAATTCCTAGGTTTGTTACTATACTTAAGTGATCAAAACATCTATACAGATATATTACACTGGTCTACAATTTTTGAGAAGTCGTCTGCTTCAGAGATAAAATGTGCTATTTATAATGTATTTTGATGTGCTGAATTCAAATATGACAATTAAAACAACTGATTGGCTACTGTTTCTAAGATATTTAAGTTTTTACATTTTATGTCTATGTATATTGTGTAGATAGTAGAGTTTTAATCATAAATTGTAAACCTAGGTCTTTTCATGTGTTTATGGTTGCTTTACATGATAATATTTCATCTGTCCTGTTTATGTAACACTTTAAAAATCAGCAAAAGGGTTACATAAATAAAATTTATTATGAAACAAAAGGCAAAAAAGTGTTATGTACATAGTTTAGTCCTATTCAGTGTCTACTCGGCGCTTCTTGGCTTGTCTCTTGTATTCATTAAATGGAGCATCTCTTGTCACTGTCCAGCAATAGTCTGCAAGCATTGATGGGCTCCATTTGCCCTGATAGCGTTTCTCCATTGTTGCAATGTCCTGGTGAAATCGCTCGCCGTGCTCGTCGCTCACTGCTCCGCAGTTTGGTGGAAAAAAATCTAGATGAGAATGCAAAAAATGTATCTTTAGTGACATGTTGCAACCAAGGCTTTTGTATGCCTTGAGGAGGTTTTCCACCAACAACCTGTAGTTGTCTGCCTTGTTGTTTCCGAGAAAATTTATTGCCACTAACTGGAAGGCTTTCCATGCCGTCTTTTCCTTGCCACGCAGTGCATGGTCAAATGCATCATCTCGAAGAAGTTCACGAATCTGAGGACCAACAAAGACACCTTCCTTTATCTTAGCTTCACTTAACCTTGGAAATTTTCCACGGAGGTACTTGAAAGCTGCTTGTGTTTTGTCAATGGCCTTGACAAAGTTCTTCATCAGACCCAGCTTGATGTGTAAGGGTGGTAACAAAATCTTCCTTGATTCAACAAGTGGTGGATGCTGAACACTTTTCCTCCCAGGCTCCAATGACTGTTGGAGTGGCCAGTCTTTCTTGATGTAGTGGGAATCTCTTGCACGACTATCCCATTCGCAGAGAAAACAGCAGTACTTTGTGTATCCAGTCTGCAGACCAAGCAAGAGAGCAACAACCTTCAAATCGCCACAAAGCTGCCACTGATGTTGGTCATAGTTTATGCACCTCAAAAGTTGTTTCATGTTGTCATAGGTTTCCTTCATATGGACTGCATGACCAACTGGAATTGATGGCAAAACATTGCCATTATGCAGTAAAACAGCTTTAAGACTCGTCTTCGATAAATCAATGAACAGTCTCCACTCATCTGGATCGTGAACGATGTTGAGGGCTGCCATCACACCATCGATGTTGTTGCAGGCTACAAGATCACCTTCCATGAAGAAGAAAGGGACAAGATCCTTTTGATGGTCACGGAACATGGAAACCCTAACATCACCTAATAGGAGATTCCACTGCTGTAGTCTGGAGCCCAACAGCTCTGCTTTACTCTTCATAGGTAATAAAAGGTAATAATTGGAGATATACCAATCTCCTAGAACTGGAAGGGACCTCAGAAGGTCATTGAGTCCAGCCCCCTGCCTTCACTAGCAGGACCAATTTTTGCCCCAGATCCCTAAGTGGCCTCCTCAAGGATTGAACTCACAACCCTGGGTTTAGCAGGCCAATACTCAAACCACTGAGCTATCCCTCCCCCCAATCATAGAATCATAGAATCTCAGGGTTGGAAGGGACCTCAGGAGGTCATCTAGTCCAACCCCCTGCTCAAAGCAGGACCAAACCCAACTAAATCATCCCAGCCAGGGCTTTGTCAAGCCTGACCTTAAAAACCTCTAAGGAAGGAGATTCCACTACCTCCCTAGGTAACCCATTCCAGTTCTTCACCACCCTACTAGTGAAAAAGTTTTTCCTAATATCCAACCTAAACCTCCCCCTCTGCAACTTGAGACCATTACTCCTTGTTCTGTCATCTTCTACCACTGAGAACAGTCTAGATCCATCCTCTTTGGAACCCCCTTTCAGGTAGTTGAAAGCAGCTATCAAATCCCCCCTCATTCTTCTCTTCTGCAGACTAAACAATCCCAGTTCCCTCAGCCTCTCCTCATAAGTCATGTGCTACAGCCCCCTAATCATTTTTGTTGCCCTCCGCTGGACTCTCTCCAATTTATCCACATCCTTCTTGTAGTGCGGGGCCCAAAACTGGACACAGTACTCCAAATGAGGCCTCACCAGTGCTGAGTAGAGGGGAATGATCACATCCCTTGATCTGCTGGAAATGCCCCTACTTATACAACCCAAAATGCCATTAGCCTTCTTGGCAACAAGGGCACACTGTTGACTCATATCCAGCTTTTTGTCCACCGTAACCCCTAGGTCCTTTTCTGCAGAACTGCTGCCCAGCCATTCGGTCCCTAGTCTGTAGCAGTGCATGGGATTCTTCCGTCCTAAGTGCAGGACTCTGCACTTGTCCTTGTTGAACCTCATCATATTTCTTTTGGCCCAATCCTCTAATTTGTCTAGGTCCCTCTGTATCCTATCCCTACCCTCCAGCGTATCAACCACTCCTCCCAGTTTAGTGTCATCTGCAAACTTGCTAAGGGTGCAGTCCACACCATCCTTCAGATCGTTAATGAAGATATTGAATAAAACCACCCCCAGCACCGACCCTTGGGGCACTCCACTTGATACCGGCTGCCAACTAGACATGGAACCATTGATCACTACCCGTTGAGCCCGACCATCTAGCCAGTTTTCTATCCACCTTACCATCCATTCATCCAGCCCATACTTCTTTAACTTGCTGGCAAGAATACTGTGGGAGACTGTATCAAAAGCTTTGCTAAAGTCCAGAAATAGCACATCCACTGCTTTCCCCTCATCTACAGAGCCGGTTATCTCATCATAGAAGGCAATTATGTTAGTCAGGCATGACTTGCCCTTGGTGAATCCACGCTGACTGTTCCTGATCACTTTCCCCTCCTTTAAGTGGTTCAGGATTGATTCCTTGAGGACCTGTTCCATGATTTTTCCAGGGACTGAGGTGAGACTGACTGGCCTGTAGTTCCCTGGATCTTCCTTCTTCCCTTTTTTAAAGATGGGCACTACATTAGCTTTTTTCCAGTCATCCAGGACCTCCCCCGATCCTCATGATTTTTCAAAGATAATGGCCAACGGCTCTGCAATCTCATCGGCCAACTCCTTTAGCACCCTCGGATGCAGCGCATCCGGCCCCATGGACTTGTGCTCGTCCAGCTTTCCTAAATAGCCCCGAACTACTTCTTTCTCCACAGAGAGCTGGTCACCTCCTCCCCATACCGTGCTGCAGAGTGCAGCTGTCTGGGAGCTGACCTTGTCTGTGAAGACAGAGGCAAAAAAAGCATTGAGTACACTAGCTTTCTCCACATCCTCTGTCACTAGGTTCCCTCCCTCATTCAGCAAGGGGCCCACACTTTCCTTTACTTTCTTCCTGTTGCTAACATACCTAAAGAAACCCTTCTTGTTACTCCTAACATCTCTGGCTAGCTGCAACTCCAAGTGTGATTTGGCCTTCCTGATTTCACACCTGCATGCCTGAACTATACTTTTATACTCCTCCCTGGTTATTTGTCCAATCTTCCACTTCTTGTAAGCTGTTCTTTTGTGTTTAAGACGAGCAAGGATTTCACTGTTAAGCCAAGCTGGTCGCCTGCCATATTTACTTTTCTTCCTACACATCGGGATGGTTTGTTCCTGCAACCCTCTTGCAGTCTCCTGCTTGTGCTTCCTTCCGGTATCCCACTTCCCCACTTACCTCGGGGCTTTGGTCTCCTTCCCCCGGTGAACCTAGTTTAAAGCCCTCCTCACTAGATTAGCCAGCCTGCTTGCAAAGATGCTCTTCCCTCTCTTCGTCGGGTGGAGCCCATCTCTGCCTAGCAATCCTTCTTCTTGGAAGACCATCCCATTGTCAAAGAATCCAAACCCTTCTCTCCGACACCATCTGCATAGCCATTCATTGATTTCCACGATTCGACGGTCTCTACCCTGGCCTTTTCCTGCCAGAGGGAGGATAGACAAGAACACCACTTGCGCCTCAAACTCCTTTATCCTTCTTCCCAGAGCCACGTAGTCTGCAGTGATACGCTCAAGGTCATTCTTGGCAGTATCATTGGTGCCCACGTGGAGAAGCAGGAAGGGGTAGCGATCCGAGGGCTTGATGAGTCTCGGCAGTCTCTCCGTCACATCGTGAATCCTAGCCCCTGGCAAGCAGCACACCTCTCGGTTTTCCCGGTCAGGGCGGCAGATAGATGACTCAGTCCCCCTGAGGAGAGAGTCCCCGACCACCACCACTCTCCTCCTCCTCCTCTTGGGAGTGGTGGTCGTGGAACCCCCATCCCTAGGACAGTGCATCTCATGCCTTCCAATCAGTGGAGTCTCCTTCTACTCTGTTCCCTCAGATGTATCATCCACTCCACTCTCTGTGCTAGTACCTGCGGAGAGAACATGAAAACGGTTGCTCACCTGTATCTGTGTTACTGGTACATGGACATTTCTGGTACTCTTTCCTCTTCTGGAAGTCACATGCCGCCAATTATCCTCGCTGGCCTTCTGTCCCCGCTGCATAGCCTGCTCTGAATCTTCAGAACACTGTGGCCGCTGTAGCTGATCCTGACGTCTATCCAGGAAATCCTAATTTTCTTTTATGGAACGCAGGGTTGTTATTCGTTTCTCCAGACCTTGAATCTTCTCTTCCAAGATGGAGATCAGCTTGCACTTTGTACAGACAAAGTCGCTTCTATCCTGTGGAAGGAAGACAAACATGGCGCATCCTGTGCAGGTCACAACGGCGAATTGCTCAGCATCCATGGTCTCTTCCTTCTAAGAGCTCACTCCAGGCGAACTCCCAGGCAAACTCCTTCTGTTTGCCTCTCTGCTGTTCGCTTTGGAACTACTCTTGGGTAGTTCCAAATCCCTGACAAGGTCATTCAGTTCACCTTGTGTTATGAGGTGTGGTTCAGAGGAGGAGGATGGGAGAAAATGTGGGTCCTGTGACATTGATGGTTCAGGACCAGAAGTTTCATCCTCTTCCTCTTCCTCGTCTGACTCAAGTGAGAATGATTCTGGTGCATCAGGAACCGGCAGTCCTTCTCCGTGGGGTACTGGGTGTATAGCTGATGGAATGTTTGGATAATGCACAGTCCACTTTTTCTTCTTTGACACACCTTTCCCAACTGGAGGCACCATGCAGAAGTAACAATTGCTGGTATGATCTGTTGGCTCTCTCCAAATCATTGGTACTGCAAAAGGCATAGATTTCCTTTTCCTGTTCAACCACTGGCGAAGATTTGTTGCACAAGTGTTGCAGCATATGTGTGGGGCCCACCTCTTGTCCTGATCTCCAATTTTGCAGCCAAAATAAAGGTGATAGGCTTTCTTAACCATAGTGGTTATACTGTGCTTTTGTGATGCAAAAGTCACTTCACCACAAACATAGCAGAAGTTATCTGCACTGTTCACACAAGTACGAGGCATCTCTGCTCACTTTGGCTAAACAGAAATGTGTCCCTTTGCAAAATCAAACACTGACAAATAAGAGAGCACGATACTGTATGATTTCTAGAGCTGATATAGGGCAATTTGTTCAGCAGAGTGATGTAAGCTTCATTATGATTGCATCATCCATGACTTCTAGGAATAACATGATGCAATTCATATCATGTATGACGCAATACCAGCTTCAGATTGCATCATTCATTGTTTTGCCTAAAAAGCAAGTACTGTCCAAACCCAGTCATAGATTTATTCATAGATCCAGTCAAAGATGTATTTTAGTCATTTCTGGTTTAAATTGAGATCCCTTCCCTTTATAACTCACTTATCCTCCGCTATTCCCAAGTCAAGGGTCGTATATACTGACCCAATAGCATATCTTGAAAACTAGAGCCAATCAACAATTTTAAGTATCATTTTTGTTCTCAGTGACCCAGAATTAGTAAAGTTGGACTACATTTATTTCAGAAGCATTTTGGCTGTAGAGCAGTGTTATCAGTTATTCCCTTTTTAAGCCTTCTCTATAGAACAATCTATAGTAAAAAGACATTTAGATTCTGATTACTAACAAAAGGACAAATTGATAGTTATCACTCAAATCTTCCACACCTCATTGTACCTCATTTCTGCAGTTCTAATATGTGGACACAAGGCAGAGTTTAATGGCAGAAAGATTTACCTGTTTTAATTTTTTTTAAATCTATAATATAGACCTAACCATTCAAGATTATGTCAGAACAAACTCATTTCACAGGAACTCAATAATTCATTTATTAAAGCTCTTTGTTGTGCATACATTTTCTCTGATACATGTCCCAGGAGTTTAGATAATGCAATTCCAGCTGCTTAATTGAATTTGATTTTCACAGTTCTGCAAAGTAAAATTGCAAAACCTAACATAGTAAGCCACGTTAGTAGTTAAAAGTTTCTCAAGCCTAAAGCTAAAATATGCTGTCGGGGAGTACACCTTTCTGTGGCTTCTGCTGCATTCCCAATTTAATAAATATTTGATCACAAGCTGCTTTTGTTTTGTGTTTGTTGTTGTTGTTATTTTCTTTTAAATAGCAACTCCTGCAGTTTGTACACCATATCAATGAAAGTTTGTTTATTCAAGCCTAGTGAATGAGAGAAATAATTTTGAAAGGCAGATTCAGTTGTTTGTTATAATAACTAATATCAATCACTAATCAATTTATATTCATTTACATTTTGACAATATTTGGGCCTAATTTTGCAATTTAATGATGAGTAAAAAAGTGTTGTTGATCTTTTAGAGAGGCATGAAAGGGGCCATAACAGACCTATGAATTGATTCAAAGTATCCACATATGTGAAATCTGCAATAAATAGAGGACACAATATGCAGAAAAAACACTGAACCCACAAAAGGTTCCTGACCATCTTTGGTCCTGATTTCCGAATAGGAAAGATTGGTGGACTACCTACAAAGGACATTTAGAAACTTCTGTTGCACAACATATCAAGTAAAAATACTATAATACATTGTAAATTGCCATTTCCTCATGATAGAATTCCAGATGACAGATAATGACCCATAATTTGTGAGTGGTTCTTTCCAGAAATTATCTTTGATATATTGGTTCAAAGACACCACACTGTGTTTTGGCTCTGCACATACCAAATGTGTTAGCAGAACAGTCAATGTAAATAGCAAAAAAATAGATAAAACCCCTGTTGACTCCAAGAGATCCACATTTAGTATTGTTAGAACACCTGAGAGTTTTACTATAAAACTCTCCAAGTTTTATTATGAAGATTACCTTTCAGAGACTTGAGGGCAGGAGGACAAAAACCTTAGTGCCAATAGCTGCTAAACTTTGTGAGTCAAGACAGTTAACTCTGGAAATATTTACAAAAGATTATGTGACAAAACTAGAACAAAAAAAATACTACAACAAGAATGCCATTACCCCCATTGCAAGTGGAAAAGAATGTTATATTTCAAACATACAGCGCTGTTACGTAGGCAGTTTGCCAGCCACATCTGCTACCCCAAGACCATACATCATCATAATCACCTCAGAGGGTCAGTCTTATAAGAATCGTTGGCTGTTTCTTGAGACTATTCATAAAGCTACTGACAAGTACTTGTGTACTGGCATTAGTAATACTTGCACATCTCCTCAATTACAGTGGAAAACACAAAGAAGTAACAAAGACTCTAGGTGGCATATCCACCTTAACAGCTGAGCAGGCCATTGCAGAAAGAATTGATTTGAGAACAAAAAGTGGCCTTTTGAGGCTCTGAAACAATACTTGCTAACAAATATTGATTACCTCACCTCCATCCTAGGTATTTCCATTTGTGTGTTTTACTAAATGACTGTATTAACTTTGGACTGCTATTTTTGTTTAAAACACTTTGCATTTGATTTTTTTAAAGAAGGTTTAACAATAGCAACTAGAGTCAGTGGAAATTCACTCCTTCCATGTGACAGATGTATAAACTTTAGTAAATTTACCTCATGTCATATGACTGATGAAGAAATATTGATCAGATCCAGGACTGCTAAGCATCTCATCTTAATGACACAAGATTATCTTGGATATAAATTGCATTAGATACTTAACTATAATAATTCTTGCTCATATACATATAGTTAAATTGATATGCAAATTTGCAACCAGGAAGGATTTTTTCCAAAATTTCCAACACAAATTAGCAGGGTTTCCTTTTCTTCCAGAGCAATGAGCAACTATTAGGATTAGATGGCCAAATCAGAGATGATCATTTTCCTGTGGCAGAGGGCATTGGTAGTTCTTGGTACTTCCCATTGTCATTTTCAGAGTTTCTATTCTACTTTCCTTAAAACTATAAGTGAGGATGTCAGCCAATGCTGATGAAAATGAGAAAGAAATATTAACTATTAAACAAGCTCCAAGTCCTGTGTATTTCTGGAGCTGCAGTGATCATGAATCATCATGCTACTCATGGGTGACTATCAAGTTTAAGATCAGAACAGAACCTTTAGTTATGATGAGACTCATAACATTTTTATACAATCATAAAAGTGATTTTGCCGTTCTTTGTATCATTTTTTAAAAGTTCAGAAAAATAGCAATGAAAAAACAATAATCTGAATAGAGAAAAGAAAGGCTTCTATTAAACAGACCTGGTTTTAATATCTGTTGCAGGAACATTATTTTCAGGGGAAAAGATGTCAGGGTATAGAGAAGGAGGAAAATCTTGACTAAAGGCATGGAATTGTGACATGTATACCCTTAAAAAGGAACCATTACTTTTCTCAGCAATGAAGATGAATCTTTGACATAGTGCAACTTGTTCTAATTTTGGTTTTGTTATTTAAATAGAGATTTATAACCTTTACAAAAAGAGTTGATTGAAGACAGAATGGAAAACTGAAGTAACTCAACCCTGAACCCAATTACCTCTCCACTTTTGGCCTAAATTGGTTATGGTGTGATTTCTCATTTGACAAGATACTAACTACCCTTGTCAGCAAATCTGGTCAATATGTAAGCTAGAAATCTATTGTCTTAAGATGCCTGTTATTTTCTTTGCATAAATTACTCATCACTCTCTCTGCTTGAAGTCACTTTGTTTACTAAATAGTTGATTCTTCAATGCTATTGCCTACAACAGCTTTCTCTCCATGAATGATAAGCATATTTCACAGTGGAGGAGTATATTTTCTCCAAATGCTACAAAATAACTCCAAGATATGGCGGATGCTTGAAATGGTTATGTATTAAAAAAAATCTGCACACTTTGTAGAACTACCACCATCATTCCTCTTTCATACACCTACTCCCCCACAGGATAAGGGTAATGGCATTAGGTGAGATTTAAAATACATGCACGTGCCACATGATAAGGCAATGGCATTTTGGTGAAACTGGAGTTCATGAAACTGGCAAAATGACAAAATTAGTGAGAGATATTCAGCCTAAATGTTAGTCATTTGTCAACAGATACCACAGTTGTATGTATTCCCTGTTCTAAACATAAGAAAAGAGTTTATAAGATATCGCTGAGCGGTTACTGTTAGGACATGGTGACTTGTTAACAATTTCTTTCTTTCTTCAATCTGATTCCATACTATACTAATCTGAGCTGGCTGAAAGGGGTAATGCTAAAAAAAGAATTTTTCATAAAAATAAAAAGTGCAAAGATTTTTATTTTCTTTGAAAACAGATTTTTTCCCAACAACCCTTCCTATCCAAAAATGTAAAAAAATGTGAAAAATTAACAAAAGAAAATATTTACATGTCAACAATTTTTTGTTAGAAAAAAATTAAATTGAACTTTCATTAATCCTTTATTTAGTTGCCAGATGTTGAGTTTCTTTATTTTTTAGCTTATTTAATTTTGCATTTCTTTATCTTTATTAAGTTACTGCCTGAAAGCCAATGTGGCTTTTGTCCTGGGTGTGATAATTCAGATGTGATCTTTGCACTCCTGCAAATTCAGGAGAAATGTCATGAGCAGAATCAAGACATATATGTAATTTTTGTCATTCTTACTAAGGCCTTTAACTCTGTAAATCAAGATGGCCTATGGACAGTCCTCTGCAAGTTTGGTTGCCCCAGTAAGTTTGTCAACATGCAGGAATGAAGGTTTGTGTCCTTGACAAAGACTGCTTCTTAGCTACCTTTGTTGTCACCAGTGTAATAAAACAAGGTGGTGTGCTTGCCCTGACATTATTTAGCATCATGTTTACAGCTATTCTAATGGATACTGTCAAAGACATTGTTTGTGGCATATATATATATATCTATAATGCCGTAAGGATGGTGGTGTCTTGAATCAGCATTGCCAGTGTGAAAGTAGAATGAATTATATTGTGAAAATAGAAAGGGTTAAAGAAATGTTGTGTGTACCTTTAAGCAAAAGAGCTGAAATGTTAAAATACAGAGGAAAAAGAGGAACATTAAGGCATAAACAATGAGCTAATGGTGAAATATTAGCCGGAGATTGGTAAAAGTTAGCAAGGAAATTAACTATGTATATCTAGCCTCAGGTGAACTTGTCAGTTCTGCTCCCTTTGTTATCTTGTCAAGTTTTCTCCCTTTTGATAAATTGAGATAGTTTGTGTCTTGCATGGTGTTCACATTATCTGGGTGTTCTTAGCAGAGCGCCGTGCTAATAAAACAGAGTGGTCTGACAAACTGTGAGTCCTGAGTCTAACTTTGACACCAGCATGCAAAGACAATTATTCACAAATTACTGTTTGCTGATTGTGCTTTATTGTAAACGCAGCAAAACATTTTGGTGTAATGATCTGCCTAAAGAAAACAAAAGTCATGGTCCATCCTGACTGGGAAATATGCAACTACTCCAGTTGTGTCCATAGATTATGTACCGCTCAAGGTCATCAATAAATGTTGCTACCTAGGCAGTGTCGTTTCATTAGATGGCATGATTTACAAAGACATTATGAAGTACATTAGTGCAGCCAGCAATGACTTTGGAAAACTTCAGTGTTTTCTCTGGAATGAAGATGGTGTCAGAATGCAAATAAATTGATGTTTACTGCACTGACGTCATCACCCGACTCCTCTACAGTGATATGTGGACTACTTACCAACATCACATATAATGTTTGGATTAATTCCACCTACAATGTCTATGGTGGATAATGGGAATTAAATGGCAAGGTCTGGTTCCTAATACAGAGGTCCTTGAGTGCTGCAACATTCACAGGCATTGAAGCTTTTATAGTGAGAGCTCAGCTGAGATGGTGCGGTCATGTGGTCCATATGTCTGACAGTAGAACACCCAAGGCCATCTTTTATGGAGAATTGCAGACTGGAACTCATTCTAGGGCCAGACCAAGAAAATTGGACAAAGACACTCCCTAGGCCAACCTCCAATCTTGCAATGCGGACCGCAACATCTGGGAGCTATTAGCTCATGACAAGATCCAGTGGAGGCAGCTCTGCCTCCTTGGATTGAGAGATTTTGAGTGCTTGTGTATTGCTGCAATCGAGTAGAGACATGCAAGGCGTAAAGATAAAAGCAGTGCACATCCATCTACAATTGTCTTCAACTGGGGCACTTGCAAATGGGGCAGCAGGTCCAAAATTGGTCTTTGGTCTTGTAGCAGGGTGGTTACCCGCTCCAGCCCTGGCAGGGTTAAAACCAGCCCTGGGAGAGGGCTGGAGGGCGGGGAGAACAGCACAGGCTGAGTGGGAAGCAGGCTCAGCTGGTGCCATGCCCCAATTAGAGCCCAGCTGGCCCTATGAAGGCTTGATCCAGGAGTTCAAGCAAACGCTCTCTCTCTGCCTTTAGAGGGAGAAGGGCCTGGCTGCTGGGGAATGTACCTGGGTATCTAAGGTGGAGCAGGGCTGGGGGAAGGCAAGAGGAGCTGGGGAGATCTGGCCTGGAAACCCCCCCGGCTGCAGGCCGAGGGTAAGGCCAACTGGGTACTGGGGTTGCAAAGGGGCAGCCCAGAGGTAGGCAAAGGCAGTAGGTCCAAACCCCTTTGCTTGTGATGAGTGGCTGATACTCTGCAGTCTGCCCCAGTGAATGGGGGCTAAGTGATGACTGGCAGTAGCCAAGACTGAGGTGAAGTGGGGATAGTGAGTGGGGGTTCCCCTGGGAGGGGGAGACCCTGATACTGAGGGATTCTGCAAGGGGGACAGAAACCCAGTGAAGGGGCACCGGGTCCTGGGAGGGACACGGGAGCCAGAGTGAGGTAAAGTGGATCACCAGCCTGCAGAGGGCGCTCCAGTGCTGGGATGAGCTAATTCCCACAGATAACCCCAGCAGGAGGCGCCGCAGGGGTGAATCTACACGCTTACAGGTCTCATCTCAGGACCCCAATAAGTGTCGGTAGCTCATCCGTTGAACTTGACATGCAACATCATCACCATCATCATCATTTAGTTGCCACTTGTTGAGTTTCTTTAGTTTTCACTACTATTTGTTCTTATTTTTCTTTAAAAAAAATAAAGGTTGCATTTTTCACTACTTATTTCCTTCTCTTGGTATCATACCTGTATTAGAGTTAGTCAAAGGTGCCAATTTATTATGGCAATTAATTATATTTTGGGAAATGTAATATATATATAAAATTTCCCAAAATATTGTTTTCTTTGTTCAATTAAAAACCACAACCCCTGCCCCCTGCCACCCCAAATTTTCAGTTTTCAAATATCCTGGGACTAACACAGCTACAACACTGCGGACAGTTTTCAAAAAATATTTTCAGTCAAAATGTCAAAATGTTCAGTTTTTGAAAATCAAATAGTGCAGATTGCCACCAAAAACACATACAATTACCAAACCAGTTTCAAATTTCAGTTATCATATTTAACAACAAAATTTTGACTAAATTGAAAAAACCCCCTACTTTCATGGTCTTCTGCAGAGGCTAATTTAACGTTTCAAATGTTCCTTATAGATATGAAACCAGTAGATGGAATTCAGCTACAGTTATGCTGCACTGTGAGAAAAAAAGTGCTAATGCATCATAAAGAAACCCACTCCACCAGCCTCATAGCCAAACTGCAGGCTTGAAGTTAATGCTCATCTGGCTGGAGTATGCCTGACTGCAAACCACATTCACATGCACACATTCTATAAATAAATAAATAGAATAGATTCTATAAATAAATGAACAATATACATCAGCTATTACTGCAACAATGACATAGCAACCTGAGAAGGCAGAGCAGATTCCACATTTCAAAGACAATCCCATACCACTGCGCATTCCCAAATGGGGAGCTTAGCCTGCCAAGTTTCAGCTCTTTAAAAAGAAGCATAACAAATTTTGGATCAAATTCAGACATCAAGAATGTGATCTAAATGTTTCAACAGATTTTTGGCAACTTTGATAAAAGTGTTTTATTTTCTTGTAGTGGACTTAAAGTATTGTTTGGAGTTCAGGTTTCAGAGTAGCAGCCGTGTTAGTCTGTGTCCGCAGGAGTACTTGTGGCACCTTAGGGCTGGTCTACACTAAGGGGAAAAATCGATATAAGATACGCAACTTCAGCTACGTGAATAACGTAGCTGAAGTCGAAGTATCTTATATCGATAACTTACCCGTCCTCACGGCGCGGGATCGATCTCCGGGGCTCTCCATATCGACGCCGCCACCGCCGTTCGCGGTGGTGGAGTTCCGGAATCGATATAAGCGCGTTCGGGGATCGATATATCGCGTCTAGATGAGACGCGATATATCGATCCCTGAAAAATCGATCGCTACCCGCCGATACGGCGGGTAGTGTAGACGTAGCCTTAGAGACTAACAAATTTATTTGAGCATAAGCTTTTGTGGGCTACAGCTCACTTCTTCAGATGCATAGAATGGAACATATATCGAGGAGATATATATACACATACAGAGAAAATGAAAAGGTAGGAGTTGTCTTACCAACTCTGAGAAGCCAATTAAGTAAGAGAAAAAAGCTTTTGAAGTGATAATCAAGATAGCCAAGTACAGAGAGTTTGATAAGATGTGTGAGAATACTTACAAGGGGAGATAGATTCAATGTTTGTAATGGCTCAGCCATTCCCAGTCCCTATTCAAACCGAAGTTGATTGTATCTAGTTTGCATATCAATTCCAGTTCAGCAGTTTCTCCTTGGAGTCTGTTTTTGAAGCTTTCCTGTTGCAAAATTGCCACCCGCAGGTCTGTCATTGAATGACCAGACAGGTTAAAGTGTTCTCCTACTGGTTTTTGAGTGTTACGATTCCTGATGTCAGATTTGTGTCCAATAATTCTTTTGTGTAGAGACTGTCCGGTTTGGCCAATCTACATGGCCAGCAATGCCCCTCTGCCATGTACATTGGAGTTCAGTTTGGGATTGGCTTCCAGTTTCTACATGACAGGTCTTGAGGATCTGAGGGAGACAGGAGTAGTGAGCTTTTCATGATGACAGCACAGGCAGAATTAGATTTCCCCTGGTGTGCGGGGTCATCAGATTGCATAATAACAGTGTTTATGACATTTGGATCTTAAGAGGAGCATAGCCAAATGAAACTTAGGTGATGTGTATCACAGGTCAGGGCAAGTGCACTTGTGTTCCCCCTCCAAGGTCCCTCGAGGGCACCCACTCTAGGCTCCCAACTCCTCTGCTATCAACTCTCTTGGGCAGAGACCCATGTCTCTCTACATCCTGACCAGAGTGTTTTCAGGTTGCAGAGTTCCCTGACTACACTGTGGTATCCCAAGCAAGCCAGACTGCCTAAATAGGCCAGCAGCTGTGCTTTTCTTTCTCTCTAAGAACAGCACGGTACATAATCCATCCAAAGTTCTCATTTAATATCTAATGGGGCAAATTCTGAGCATGATTTGTTAAATTATCAGTATTCTCTCATTATTTGCAATTAGGTTTGATTGACATTATTTGTTCTTAACAAATCCATGTTGACTTTTAGTTATCACCTTATTATCTTCTATGTGTTTGAAGACTGATTATTTGCTCCATTATCTTTCCAGGTACTGAATCTATAATTCACTGGTTTGTCCTTTTTCCTCTTTTTTTATAGCTAGGTACTCTGTTTGTCCTTTGCAAGGCCTCTTGCATCTCTCCCATCTTCCATGAGTTTTCAGAGATAATTATTAATGGCTCAGAAATCTCTTCAGCCAGTTCCTTAAGTATTCTAGGATGTATTTCATCAGGCCTTGCTTACCTGAAGACATCTAACTTGTCTTTAGAGATTCTTAACTTGTTCATGATATATTTTGTTCATCAAAACCAAATATGACTTTTTAGGAAAGTGTTCCCTTGGGCACACAATAAGCATTTTACACTGTTCTGGGGCTGGTGATGAAGGAGGGTTGACTTGTTTAAACTATTTTGCAATCCCTGCCAAACAGCTTTCTTATATGCCCTACACATCCTGCTAAACAATGAAGAGGATTCTTTAACACCTCTAGGGTTATCTTGTCACTTTTTTTCTCATCAGTAAATGTTTCCTACTTAAGATGATAACGAAAACCAGCACTTGTGTTAATTTGTAATGAAAGGTTACACTGTAGTGTGAGATGGAATGTTCATCTTATCTACTTTGATTGTGAGCTCCACACACAGTCAAACATGTGGTTTGTTGCTTGTCCTTTAATACTAATGGAAATGGCAAATTTGCCCAATTTGAAAATTCAAAAGTCACAAAATATAACTCTTGAAAATAACTAAAGCGCTTCTGTGATCACACGGCATAAGTGATAAAGGAGCCAATAGGTTCCAATTTTTATGAAACTGGTAAACCTAGACCACTTCTGGACTCATGCCATATGTTCATAGATAATCTCAAGGAAGAGTAGTATGATTGCCTCAGTATATCATGAATGATCTCAGAGAGCAAGTAAATAGTTGGTTAAGACATTAGTAGATAATGCTCTAAACACCAGTAAAGGCAAAGAAATTTGCCCCATTAGATATTAAATGAGAACTTTGGATGGATTTTGTAACATGCTGTTCTTATCTAGAGAGAAAGAAAAGCACAGCTGCTGGCCTGTTTGGCAGTCTGGCTTGCTTGGGATACCACAGTGCAGTCAGGGAACTCTGGTCAGGATGTAGAGAGACATGGGTCTCTGCCCAAGAGAGTTGATAGCAGAGGAGTTGGGAGGCTAGAGTGGGTGCCCTCGAGGGACCTTGGAGGGGGAACACAAGTGCACTTGTCCTGACCTGTGATACACATCACCTAAGTTTCATTTGGCTATGCTCCTCTTAAGATCCAAATGTCACAAACACTGTTATTCTGCAATCTGATGACCCCACACCAGGGGAAATCTAATTCTGCCTGTGCTGTCATCATGAAAAGCTCACTACTCCTGTCTCTCTCAGATCCTCAAGGCCTGTCATGTAGAAACTGGAAGCCAATCCCAAAGTGAACTCCAAACAATATTTTAAGTCCACTACAAGAAAATAAAACACTTTTATCATAGCTGCCAAAAATCTGTTGAAACATTTAGATCACATTCTTGATGTCTGAATTTGATCCAAACTTTGTTGTGCTTCTTTTTAAAGAGCTGAAACTATGCTAGGTAACACTTCAGTGTTTGCTCTATAACTGTAAAATGTGTATTCAGAAACTCTGCAACTCACAAAATGGGACAACAACTTCTCCTATTGCAAAATACTTGTGTCCTACAGAAGTTATTATCTCCTGCTCATCAGTGAATTCACTACTGAATCCAAAAGGGCCACTGTGGAACAACTTTGTCAATTGCTCTCACCCTCCAACCATGAAAAGATTAGTGCAGAAGCCCTCATCCCATCAGCTTGTACTCTAGGGAAGTGGTCATAAAAATCCCTGACCAGAAGGAATTGGGGTATTTTTATGCTGTTTGGAATCTAAGGGGCAAAGATTCCTAAACATAAGCAAGAGATCCCCAGGACTAACCTGGGTTAGCCCTAATGGACATATAGACATATAGAGCTGGCATATTTCAACAGCTCTATCATCATCTGAAACCTAAAACTGCAACTTATTTATGTGTGTATGTGTAACCTTGTAAATAACTCTCATTTCTTTTTTTTCTAGTTAGTTTATTAGAAGGATCTGCTACAAGTGTTGTCTTTGGTGGGAGATCTAAGGTGCAAATTGACTTGGGGAAGTGACTGGTCCTTTGGGACTGGGAGTAACCTGAATATTTTGTGATCTTTAGCGTGGTGTAAAGTGACCATCTATCACAGGGTAAAGTGTGCCTGGGCAACAAGATAGATTGGAATGCCTAAGGAGACTGTCGGGACTCTATGTTAAGGCTCTATTGTGCCTGAGGAGTTTACACTTGTTATTTGGTTGGTGAAATCTAATTATAGAATGCACAACCAGTTTGGGGTTTGTGCCCTGCTTCTTAACAGTCTGCTCTGAGGTTGCTATTCTCACTCATGAGCCACTCCAGACAGCATGACAAAGATCAAGGAACAAATTCTGCAAGCACACATGCTGATCCCATGCCACCCTGTTAAAGCAGTGGGCTGGAGGGGGTGTCAATTAAGTCAGAGTTTGGGCCAAGGGTAAGGCATAAACAATAAAAAATACAGATGTCTGCCTGTATAGATCTGAAATCTGTTATTAATGTGATAATTCAGCCTGTAAAACTTCCTCCCAGTTAAAAAAATATTGCAAGGTTTATTTTTTTAACATATACTTCAGTGCCTCTCTCCCAGGAAGTGATGGTGAGTGCAAATGCTAGAGAGAGAGTGTGTGTGTGTGTGTGTGTGTGTGTGTGTAGAGAGAGAGAGAGAAGAAAAAAAATTTAAAAAGTGGAACCACAAGATACATGCTGAACATCACCAGTCATTCAATCACTTGTGTTGTTGCATCTTATTTCTCACCCTTCTTTAGTTGTTTATTTAAACTCTACGTTCTTCAGGGAAGAGACCTGGGGCAAGGTCAGAGGTAGGTATACATCAGTCCAAGTTAATCTAAGAGTGTGCAAGCTGTGGTGTTTTACATGTTGAAAGGGGTCAGAAGGGAAGGATATAGTAAGTTCCAATATCTCTAACTTATGCCTACATCCTCCAAATAATTGTTTTTTCTGCTACATAATTGTCCCACACAACTGGCCTCCCTTGTCTCTGGTGCCTTTCATCAGCAACAGTTCCTATATTGTGATGGCCCGCCTTTGGGTGAGTGGCAACTTGTCCCTCCAGTCTGGTCACCAATCTGCTTTGACTCCTTCAGGGGTAACAAATCTCACATCCTTGGGAAGAGTCTTCAGCCCACCTCCGGACCCGTTTGGGTGGCTCATCCTCACCCTATGGATCTCGGCATCTCTATCTTCTCCTCACTCCTGAGAGGAGGGGTAGGAAAGGTGATTGGTAGGGGAAGCCCAGACCCTCCATCTCCACTGAGTTCCAGCCCAGGGGTCTCTGAGAGGCAACAATATCAGTGCCTCGAGGCTGCCTCCCTGGGCCACTTCCTACCATTCACCTCTCCCCAGTCTCAAAGTCTTACATACGATAACAATAATAATAATAAAAATAATTTGACCCTTAAGCCCTTCAGGGCTGTGCTGCTAGCCTCTTCCTGGAGTGAAGGCTTCTGCAGCACCCTTGTTCAACAGCTCTCAGGATAGGTTTGTTTTCTACCCTGTGTCTCTCTTATTTAATTTCCTTCCTCCAGCTAGCGTAGTCTCTGCTAGTGTGGGCAGATGGGGGAGGCAGAGTCACCTAGGCCCAGAACTGCTCCTTAACCCCTTCAGTTCTAGCAGGGGCACCCCAGTGCAAGGTCAAATAAGAGGTACCGTGAGAAGAAGTTCTATTGCATGTTAATGAGACAAGTCTGACTGAATCTAACAACATAACTGAACCTATGGAAGTCTGAGTTAGTGTGGTATACATGCCAAAGTCTCTAGAAGAAGGTAAATATTTTACCACTTCAGAGTTCAGCCCCTTGTCTTCATACTTGTTCATAAAATGGTTAGCACATGTGGGGTGCTACATAGAATAATAAATTCCTTTTTCTTGCTGAAAAATATTAAGTAAATTTGATTAAATAACTTGGTAACATGAGAAATGAAAGCAGAGACTAATGGCAAAATGTATTTTTTTTAGGAAATAAATGCCAACCAAGAAGTGTATTAAACCCTGGCATGGCTATTAGTCATTACCATGTTAAAAGTAATGACCATATGTTATTAGCATTACACTAAGTATTTCAATTCAATTTTTAAAAGGGACTGCAAAACCAAAAATAAAACAGTACCTGTGGGCTATTTGCTTCTCCCCTCCTTTTTTACTTCAATTTCTTCACCTTATTTTTCCTCTTCCCTCACCTCTAGCCCTCCTCCCCTATAAGCCAAATAAACACTGTGTGTGTCTATATATATATATATATATGCCACAGTATACATTATAGATAGATAGATATGCCACAATGTAAATATACATATTTACATTGTGGCATATCAATATGTATAGACACCTATATTAAATTTACACTGTGGCCTCAATTTGAGATTCAGACTCTAAATTGGCAAGCATCTCTAGTGTACTAATTTTTAATAGTGTGTCTAATTACCAGGTGTGTCAAATTACCAGGCTAATCATACCTCTATTTTGTAGAGGGATGGATACACTTATTCTGAAAATAACAAATAACTTTCACAATTAGTTTTAAAATAACTGAATCATTTTAGCAGTCTCCCCATACATTCACATATGTAATGATTTATGAACTGCTTTTTCTATCTGTCTTTTAGTTTTAAAAATCTGCACTTCTCCTAACTGTTTTTATATTGTTTGCCAAAGAGCTGTTATCCTTCCACCAGCTCCAGTGCTTTACATGTTCTGTGGTTTCTAGGCTGTCAATCCCACACCTTTCATGTGTACTAATCATTCACACACACTCACACTCTTAAATGTAATGAGGAAGATATTAATAGGTTTTTCTTAGAGTAGTGAGAAAAAGAATAAAAGGAAGCAGTCATACGAGGATAAAACAGTGAGGTTTTGGGGTTAGTGTTAATGAGGTAGGTTGGAGTTTTCAAAATCTTACATGAGATTCTGAGATGAAATTAATGGAACAGATGTGCAATATGGTTTTGCTTCCAGGAATAAGAGGGTCATTTATCCACAGAATTTGGAATCCCTAAATATTATGTCCTGATCCTGTAAACAGACACTTTCTTAAATTTCTACATGAATGGTCCCACTACATTTGCTTCAGAGAAGGACATTAAGTTAAGCATGTGTTTAACTATTTTCAGGATTGAGGACTAGAGGTTAGAAATTTCAGTAGTAGTCAATACTGCAAATGATTAAGGCATAAATAATTGTTTTAGCACAGGCAGGTGTCATATCTATAAAGGGAAGGGTAACAACCCTCCTGTATACCGTACTATAAAATCCCTCCTGGCCAGAGGCACCAAAATCCTTTCACCTGTGAAGGGTTAAGGAGCTCAGGTAACCTGGCTGACACCTGACCCAAAAGACCAATAAGGGGACAAGATACTTTCAAATCTTGGGAGGGAGGAGGGAGGCTTTTGTTTGTGCTCTTTGTTTTGGTGGTGTTCGCTCTTGGGACTAAGAGGGACCGGACATCAATCCATGTTCTCCAAATCTTTCTGAACAAGTCTCTCATATTTCAAACTTGTAAATAACAGCCAGGCAAGGAGTATTAGTTTATCTTTGTTTTCTCAACTTGTGAATTTTACCTTTGCTAGAGGAAGTTTTATCCCTGTTTTGTTGTAACTTTGAAACTAAGGCAAGAGGGGGTTCCTCTGGGCTCTTCGAATCTGATTACCCTTTAAAGTTATTTTCCATCCTGATTTTACAGAGATGATTTTTACATTTTCTTTTTAATAAAATCCTTCTTTTAAGAACCTGACTGATTTTTCCATTGTCCAAAGACCCAGGGGTAACCAGTTGGTTAGGATATTATTCTCAAGCCTCCCCAGGAAAGGGGGTGTGAGGGCTTCGTGATATTTTGGGGGAAGAGGAACTCCAAGTGGGCCTTTCCCTGTTACTTGTTATATCACTTGGTGGTGGCAGCGTACCAGGTTTAAACTAAGCTGGTAGAAATAAGCTTAGGGGGCTTTCATGCAGGTCCCCACAACTGTACCCTAGAGTTCAGAGTGGGGAAGGAACCCTGACAGCAGGTCAAGGTGAGAGAGATGAATTTTGGAATTGTTCTGCAGTTGGTAATGGAGAAGAAAACGTCTATCTTTGCTACCTAACATTGCTTTCAGCCAGTTGGAGATCTTGGCCAGTAGGGAATCCCTGTGGGATAGAGGAGGCTGCTGTTAGGAAAAGGCACTTAGAGGTTGGACTCTGAACAGAAGGGAGAAAGAAGAAAATCTTGAAAGGTTAAAAGAGTCTTTGAAAAAGATTAGCCACACTTTTCAGGGCTTATCCAAACAAAGTCAAGCATTTGCCCATCTATAATAATTGCTGTTATGTAACTGAATATGTGAATTTTTCACAACAGTCAGAGTTGTCCTGTCCACAGGATGGACCAGGGCAACCGCCCTGAGCCCCGCGCTTTGGGACGTGGGGTCCAGGGTGGCCTGGAAGGTTAGCGGGGGGCCTGGCACTGACAGCAATGAGTGACCCAGCCCCAGCCTGCCCCGCTCCACCCCACTGGCTCCTGATGTCGCTCAGGGGAGGGAGCAGAAGCCACAAAGAGGCAGGGCGGAGGCTTGGGGGAAGGAGTGGAATGGGGGCAGGAGGGTGGAGGAGGGGGGAAGGGGCAGCGGGGTGGAGCGGGGGGAAGGGGCAGGGGCTGGAAGAGTCGGGTTGGGGGAAGGAGTGCGTACACCCCCACCCCAGGACAACCCCCCCACACACCTCCGTCCCAGGCCCGGCACCCCCCTAGGGACGGCCCTGACAATAGTTTTCCTATTTTGCTACATTTGTACCAACCATGCATATTTGGTTGCAAGATCATTTTGGCTGTAATGCTAATTTGAAACAAGCTTGCAGAGGATTATTCAATTTGTTCAGTTTCTTTGAACTTGTTGAATATGCTGTACTTTGTGCAAGCAATTAATATTGTCAAAATATTGCAAAGTAAAATGAGATTTGTAGTGCATAAAATTGGTGCCTAATTTGCATAAACAAAGTACTGTATGCAAATCTGTGTCCAAACTGGTAGTATAGTACGTGTTCAAAAATCCAAGCAGTTGTTTGTGAGAACAAATGTACAATTCTATGGGTAATTACTTGATTGGTTACCTGTATTTTGAGGCATGACTTAGACACTGATGTTTGAAAATGCAGCTCAAACATTAGGAGTGAAATCCTTGCTCTATTGAAGTCAGTGGGGCCAGGATTTCAACCTAGATTGCTAGATGGTTCAATGCAAGTAGTCACAGAATTTTTAAAAGGAATTTTGATAATTCCACATCCATTATATGACAATCTATTTCTATCATTTAGAAAGCTTGTCAATAGAAACCAGAGTTTCTATTGACATGCTTTCTAAATGGTATATATATATATATATATATATAGTTTGCAGTGTTTACCAGTTCATTTCAGGTTAGCTTAAGAAGACAGTGAAAGGTTATTACATTTATTAGTCTCTATTCTTTCCTCAAAATTTACTCTTTATTACATTCAGTGATTCGTTTTCACCGTTATTTTCATCTCATGTCTTTGAATTTTATTTTTTGCTTCAGGGCAAAGCATAAGGGCAAAGTAATCATAAAATAAAATAAAGACTTCTCTCACATCTCCTTCCAGTTGAGATTAAACAATCTGTGTTGATTGACAGAATGATTTTTTTTCCCCATTGTGAATGTGTTTTCTTTCTTTCTGTGTGGAGATAGCTCTCCAAGGTGCAACCTGATTGTAAGTCAGGATACATTCCATACCATGAACAAAATAATGGCTTTCTTGAGAATAATTTTAGCCAAAAGCAAACTGATTGAACTTTGTAAATAAGTTTTATTGTGAAGGATTTTCTCCTGCTGTTGAACAGAATACCCTTTTTGGAAAATACATGTAGATTTCAGGGGATATATTTTTTAATCTGACATCTGAAGTAGAATTTTCAAAAGATATAGTTAGGCTTACAATTTTGAAGATGTATGATGATTATTGAGGAATTCTCTCTCTTAGGTAAACACACCATCATATTTGATCATTTCACTCTGAGTTTATCCTCACAGATTTTAACTTTTAACCCTGCCTTCTTCTGTGATCAGAGAACAGTACCAAGCCCCTATTAGATACAACTTCACACAACTATCCCAAGAAGTTTAAGAATGGTTGTGAAATACAGCACAAATAATACTTATTGGGACAGTGTTTGCTCTACAGGTAATTTTACATTACAAATATAGATATATAGGGTCATATCCTCAGCTTGTGTAAACTGGCTTAATTCCATGGGAATCAATGGAGTTTCAGCAATTTACAACACCTGTGGATCTGATTCTACATCTGAAAGTTTCAATACAACCCCTAAACGAACATTAGCTCCTAAAGCCAAGACATAACTGACAGTTTTCATAACTGACTCTGTATCAGAGAAAGTGTGATGTTACCCTGTAGTGGCTTAACCACAGAAAGGGTGCGGAACCTGCTGTTACTGATAGGTAGAAGCCTGTGGTTTCAGAGTTAGAAGACGCTTCCATTCCGTTTTCTGGATATGTGTATGATTTATTTAGCAACTGTGCTTTTGTCTGTATCACATGGATTTGCTAGAACTCAAACATGTTTTTAAAAATGTAATCCTGTCTGTAACCTTTACCCAAACCCTAACCTCAGCCCCAAAATAAACAAAAGGCAGTTGGGGAGTGGTGGGCAAGGAAGAGAGAGAAAAGGAAAAAAACACCAGAAGCAAAACAACACCTTTAAATCTAAAAGAAAATAAATTCTGCTTTCCAACACAACATAGATATTCAGAGCTTGATCCATAGCCCATTGAGATCAATGAAACGCCTTCATTTGACTTCAATAGGAGTTGGATCAGCCCTAAATTCCACTAAAAAGGCTCAGATTCGCAATCTATGCATTGCTTTATCCTGTGGTTAACCAGCTGTACCAAGCCCAGGCATGCAATCATTATTATATAACATTGTCTCCAAGGAACTTTTTCCTACTGTTGATTTAGAGATTGCCTACACTTAAGCACTACAGTGGCACAGTTGCTGTGCTGCAGCTGCACCGCTAGAGCACTTTAATGTAGACACTCCGTATGCCAACGGGAGGGGTTCTCCTGCCAGGATAGGTAATCCACCTCCCTGAGAGGCAGTAGCTAGGTGAACAGAAGAATTCTATTATCGACCTAGGTCTGTCTGCACGGGGACTTAGGTCAGCTTAGCTATGCCTCTCAAGGGGGTAGATTTTTCACACCCTTGAGCAATGTAGTTATGCCAACCTAATTTTCTAGTGTATACCAGGCCCTATAGGAGTGGCATATGTGTGAACCTGCCATAGAAATCAACTTCTTGCTTCATTTGACTATAGAGCTTAGGAGAGGTGATTAAATGCCATCCATCAAATAACGTATCTGGTGAATTTCACAGCAGTTTTTTTGAATAAATTATTTGACAAATAGCTTTTCCCATTATGTGCACAGCTTATAGTGCTGGGTGAATAATTCACTAGTATATATGAATTTTGTGAAACCACTGTCTGTTTCATACATCTTGTCACAACCACAGGGGGCCTTAGTTGGAACTCGTGTATAGTCAATTACACTGATGGTAATGGAGAACAACTTTCTCCCCTCCCCAAATAATAATTAATGGCAATGCCTTTTGTTAAGATCTCTAACTTCATTCCAGTGTGCAGGTAAAGCCTGAGACTCAGATAGAACCATTTTGACTTCAATGGGACTCCATGCAGGCAAATCCTTACATCCAATTGCAGGGATTTAATATAGCACTGCCTATTTTCAAGTATCAGAGGAGTAGTCATGTTAGTCTGTATCCACAGAACAATAAGGAGTCTGATGGCACCTTAAAGACTAACAGATTTATTTGGAATAAATATTTATGCCTGTATCTGTGAATTTCACCCCATGCATCTGAAGAAATGGGTTTTTTACCCGTGAAAGCTTATGCCCAAATAAATCTGTTAGTCTTTAAGGTGCCACCAAACTACCTATTCTAAATGCAACTTTATAGAGTTATTGAAAATATTGTGATGTTTCCATACTAAAACCCACTCATTTTCTTCATCCTCTACCTTGTCAGGACTAATTATCATGAACAAAGGAAAATATTGGAAATAAGGTATGAAATATTGATTTTAGAATATAAAAATAGAGAATAGCACCTATACAACACTTGAGCCATCACATAAATTCATACGGCTGTTTCCCCATAGGGCCTTTGTTGATGTATACATCTAAAAAGGGAAAGCACATGTTTCTAATGGTTCATGCCTGGAGACATGCAAATATATGAAAACTTGTGCAAACTTAAAATCTATTGGTTTCTTTGTTAGAGGATTTTGGCAGATCTCTGTTACTGGAGCAGTCACAGTAGTAAAAGTGCTGATTAAACAGATATTCGAGGATTAACCACCAGAAAGAAATTGTTGTGGTAAGAAGTTAATTAGTTACATTTAATGTATAACACTCATTAGTTACTTGTGCTCTTTAGAAAAGAAGTACAATACATTTTCCATGTCCTTATCTTTAGCTTGACCACCTAAGTAATGTGCTGCTACTACATATTAGCAAAACTGTTTCATTTCAATGGCATTGATATAAGCAATGGTAACATCAAAGCAAGCAGGGGAAATCAAAAACTGTAAACTCGGATTGCTTTTAAACATTCAACAAAAACTTTAAAATGGTTGTAAAGTTCAGATCTGGCACAGATAGCCTGAAGTATTAAAGCAGAGATGTGATCTTGGTTTATAAACTGATTTTTTCAGACTTAATGTAGGCTGATCCAGAAACTGGGTAACTGAAAGTGAGAGACAAGAAGAAATGTCAAGTAAAAGTCAGAGATTAATGAGTAACAGTCTACTAGGGAGGAAAATAAGAACCAGGACAGGGGAGATGGATAAAAAATAACTTCTCTAGGTGTCAGACAGATCATTATGATGCAAAATACAAAAGAGAAAAAGGTGACTTTTTAAAGCCACATAATATGCATTTATTAATGTATATTTTTTCAAGGAAGCAACGTGATAAAAAGCTTTAAATTGCGATATATACATTTACTGTGGATTGAAAAATTACTGTAAATATTTCTTCCATAGCTGTCGACATGGTGTTTGCTGTCAGACAAATACAAGAGAAGTGCATGGAACAGAACATGCACCTGTATGCTGTCTTCATAGATCTGACAAAGGCATTTGATACCGTCAACAGGGAAGCCCTTTGGACTATTCTAACACGACTTGGCTGCCCAAGAAAATTTGTCCAGATTATATGCCTTTTTCATGACAGCATGAGAAGCAAAATATTGTCTGATGGAGCCACATCAGCCCCCTTCAACATCACCAACGGCGTGAAACAAGGATGTGTTCTCACTCCTGTCTTATTTAACCTGTTCTTTGCATGCATCCTGAATCATGTAATGAAAGATCTGGATCGAGGTATATATTTGAAATACCGGCATGATGGTTCACTTTTTGACCTCCATTGCCTGAATGCAAAGACTAAGACAGTGCAGAAACTCCTTCTTGAGGCACTCTTTGCCGACGACTGTGCCCTCATGGCTCACACTGAAGATGTTCTTCAGCACATTGTCAACAAGTTTGCCGAGGCCTCGCAACTTTTCTTACTAGCTATCAGCCTCGGAAAGACAGAAGTTCTCCATCAACCTACACCTGGATCAAATGCTTCTGTCACGAGTATTTCCAATGATGGCACTCAGCTTAAAGTAGTGGAGAACTTTAAATACCTGGGTAGTGTCATATCCAGTGATGGATCACTGGATAATGAGATCAATGCACGAATATCCAAAGCAAGCCAGGCACTTGGCTGTCTGAGTGTCAAAGTTTTAAACCACCACAACATCTGGATGTCAACAAAACAGCTTGTGTACAGAGCTGTTGTTCTTTCATCTCTTTTCTACGGGTGCAAAACATGGACACTATATAGGCATCACATCAAGCAGCTCGAAGCATTCCACGTGCACTGCCTTCGCAACATCATGAAGATCCGCTGGCAAGACAAAGTGCCCAATCTTGAGGTCCTTGAGAGAGCCCGGATGACAAGCATCAAAATGATGATCATGAAGTCACAGCTACGTTGGACCGGTCATGTCAGCTGCATGGATGACAACAGAATCCCCTGCCAGCTTCTGTATGGTGAGCTCTCCCAGGGCATCCAGCATATAGGTCGTCCACGGAAACGTTACAAGGACACCATCAAAGCCAATCTGCAGTACAGCAGTATCAAACCTAGGGACCTTGAGGACGCTGCCAGCGACAGAACACAGTGGCGTGCAACAGTCAGAAATACCTGCATCGCCTTTGAGGAAGACCGCTGCCGGCGTCTACAAGAGGCATGCGAATGACGTCACAGAGCACCAGCAGCGCACGACCCACTGACTGCGAACTTCCCATGCACCATCTACAGCAAAATGTGCACCTCTAGAATTGGCTTGTATAGTCATCAGAGGGCACACTATGAGACCAACAATAGATGATCTGCACAGATTTGTCATCATCGGATCGATGGACTACCAAGAGAGAGCTGTTAAACTGCACATATAGGATTCTTAATAACTAGCTAGAATCCAACTAACATACAGTAATTGTCTTGTTACATCAAAATCACAGGCAAACCTATTTGGGACACTCACCTAAAGTCCTAGAAAAAGTAGCCACATAAACAGATTTCTGTATCAAACCATAAGAAAGCTAAAACGTTCCTCTCCATTTTTAGGATCTGATGTTTTTATTAAATGCAATTACAGTAATTTAGAAATAGCAGTAATGCAATACTACACATACACATTAAGGTCTGTATAGTGTAATAAAAAAGTAGCAGTAACACACAAATAGTGGGCCAGAGTCACAGATGCTTCCTCAGGGACGGATATATGTGGCAATCTGGCCTTTCCATTCCAAGGAGGATTTATCCTAAAAGTGGACAGGTAGTAGAAACACTTCTGCATTCTCTCAAGGTCTCCAGCTGGATAGAGCAACTTCTGCTTGCAACTAGTGCTTCACAGGAGAATCACTGGTGCTGAATAAACACATCTTCCTACAGTGCTGCCTGGGCCACATCCTTTCCCCAGCCAGTACACCCCACCACTGATCTCCCTGGTGAAATTTCTGCCAACAGCCTCAGCCAATGCATTCTGTATTTTAAGGGATGTCTCCTGTTTAGTACCTGATGTCCCTCAAACGATATACAAGAAGAGCTACTAAGAAGCATTTGATCATATAGGATTATATTGTCCATTGTGATATAAATGTATGACCATAAATATGCATAAATATTGTGGGACTAAGTTCCTTAAAAATAAGCTTTGTCCCATAATTTTCATATAATTGTTTTTTTATTTCACTGAAAGTTAATGGGTGTTATGTGCCCAACTCCTTTAGCTGCTTTTGAAAATCTACCCCAGAAAGGTCGGAAACTTTGGGATACCATTTTCTTTAGGATCCTTGATGACTTTAGGTTCTTTGGTGGAGCCGGTTTGGTGAAGAATGCAGACCTCTCCATACAAACTAAGGTGAGGGAAACTAGATCTTATGCTCTCTTTAATGCAAATTATTGAAAAAAATACAATCAGTTGAAATCAAAGCTAGGCAGATGTACAGAATTTTGACTGAATCAGGAAACTGGTTACAAAAATAATATTTTTCTAGTATCTGAATACACATAACTGTGTAAAAAGTGCAGCATAATTTAATGTTTAGTGGACATGCCAGAAAAGGTTTTGAAATATCCCCAATTTGAACACTCCTATTATGAGTGGGGGAGGGATGGCTCAGTGGTTTGAGCATTGGCCTACTAAACCCAGGGTTGTGAATTCAATCCTTCAGAGGACCACTTAGGGATATGGGGCAAAATCTGTCAGGGGATTGGTCCTGCTTTAAATGGGGGTTGGACTAGATGACCTCTTGAGGTCCCTTCCAACACTGATATTCTATGAGGTCCTTAAATATTTTAAAATACAAAATTATTAGTACAATACAGATTATCAAATGTTTCCCCAAAACAAAGAAGCCAGTGGCATTCTCATACTGTTTTTTTCTTTTATATTTTCAAACAAAAAATGAAATGAACAAACAATCAAATAATGTTACTTTAGCTCAGAATAGCTCTTTTTTGTTACTCTTTATATCTGTGTTTAATTTTTAAAATTACTTTAAAACAGAAAACAAAGGGGAAATGCAAACATTGGTAAATCTAGAATGGAAAATTAAGTTGTTTTCGGTTCATCTGGAAAAGAAAATCAAAATCAGTCCTGTGGATATAGAGCTAAAGGAAAACTCATCTCAGGGATTTAGAACAAGGTAATGGTTAGACTGAAGGGACATGATGTGCAAACTCATTAAATAATTAAGAAGCTGTTTTCAAAATCAGTGACATTTAAAGAGAGCAATAAAATCTTTCCTGTTACATTCTAGCTCCAAAACAAATGACTGATTTAAAGACTTTGCGGGGTCTCTTTCCAGCTGATAGGACAGCTGAGTGGGAGTAATTAAGAAGGATTCTTTTCAATGCATTAGTTTGGGGTGCAGACAAAAATGTCTGGTAGTTATTGGCTCAAAGGCAGATGGGTAAATAGTAGGAAAGTATAGGACAGTCAAAAGGCTATTGGTACATGAGGAAGAGAGGAACGAGGTACCTCCAAAAAGGATTTTAGGCAGTTGGTGACAAATGAGTGTGTTGGAGGGAAGGAAATTTGTCTGGAACATTTCTACTTGAGTCTGTTGAAAACTTGAGGGCCTCAGAACTCTTGAAAATTTTCCTTAGCACTTTTTGATACTCCCTTTATCCTGCTACCTTTAATTTAGTGATTGATGCAAATAACTATGAATCAGCCAAGGCTTAATGATTTTGTTCTGTGATTGTACAGCAGCTAGCACAATCTGGCCTTAGTCCTTGATTAGGGCTCTGAGACACTACGGTAATAAAAATAAACAACAATAATAATAATAAATACAATCAAGTTCCATTTCTTCTCTCTCACTTCCCAATCTGCCAGGGACAGACTGATAAAGTATCAGCAAAATACAGCTCAAAGGCAAATCTAGGAATTAGAGGTGCGATTCCCAAAATGTGACACACAAATGACTCAGAGGAAAACACTTTTTGATAATGAACTTAAAGTGAAAAACAGTAACCAACAACATTCCCTGTCAAATGAAAAATACTATTAATATTAGCTTGCTGATACAAATATACCCCAGGATGGTGCTAACCTACAGTTATTAGTGTGATGACTGCTAATTAGCCCAGTTAAATGACTCTTTCAATGGGCAGAAGTTCATGTTGTTGAACCCTCTAGAACTGGTACTTGGCATTGTGATGTTGCATTCCATATGTTTTAGGAAAACATGCTTGTAAGTGTGAATATGATGTAACTGGAATATGCTTTATGCCAAAGGTCTCTTGTAAGGTATCATAAGAAAGGAGGAATATATTCAGTAGATTATAACCTATTTGTATGTATCTGTAGCAGTGCCTTCTCCCAGCCCCTCCACAAACGCAGTCAGAGACCAACTGAAGTGCAGCACCTGTGTCCTTTTATTGTTTGTGTACGTTCCCACCACCTGTTATTTACAGAGACCAACACTCTGGGACACTACTAACTTCCCAGCCAGCAGGGATCTAGAGCCCACACTCCTCCCTTTCCTGTCTCCTCCTGCTTCCTGTCTCTGAGCCAGATTTATAGTGCGGTCTGGCTACCCAGGCCTGCAGGTGGATCCACTCTGGTAATTAGGGTGTGGCCCCTCAGCCAGCCCAACAAATACCCTTCTTCCTCTAGAAGAAGGCCACAGGGGCCTGGCTTGTTTCTCCTAGCCAGCACCCCATTACAGTATCATTCTTGTGTCTGAAGCTAGAAATATGAAGTATAACTCTGAGGACCTATTGTAATTATGCAAACTGTGGGTCATTAATGGTGGTTTAGAATCTTGATGGCTCCCATTGACTAGGACAATTGGTTGTAAATGGTTTAGTTACTTGCAAGCCTTCCTGTGTACAGGAGATTTTGGTCTAGCTTGCTGCCAGTCTGACACTTTCACAAACATCGACACATTTACTGAAACCAATATTTAAAAATTGGATGTCTTAAGTTAGGAACTTAAACCCATATTTTGGCACCTAAATAATGTGAATTAGATTCTTGTTAAAGATATCCAGAAAATGGAATACAATTCATGAAAATTAGCTTAATTTTGTTTTTGGTTTTAATCAAAATGTTTTTTCTTGACATTTTCTGACCGGCTCTGATTTTCATGTTGGGGATATTTATCACACTGCTAAGTTCCACTGGAGAATTAAGCCACCTTGAGAAGAGGCCTATTATTCCTAAAGGAACCTGTTAAAAGAGCCTGACAATTTTCTGGAGCAATTGCGCTACAAGTTTGCTCATTAGATAATATGAAATTACCAGTATTATAAGCAGAGCTGGTAGCACTGCTTTAGTTATGGTTGACCAACACTTTCCATTATCAGACCCTCTTTCAGTTGCTTATAAGTAGGCAAACTTTAATCGTCTGTGTAGGGATATTAAAGAAGGTTTATATTAGACATGGTTTATATGAAAAATAACTTATTGTTAA
Source organism: Mauremys mutica (assembly GCF_020497125.1). Taxonomy (NCBI): domain Eukaryota; kingdom Metazoa; phylum Chordata; order Testudines; family Geoemydidae; genus Mauremys; species Mauremys mutica. The sequence continues at coordinate 96,786,515 of NC_059076.1, read as the reverse complement.
TTGATGCCTCATAACTAAAGGTTTATGTTAAAAGTAAATTTGTGATTCTAACCTGCAAGCCACCAGCTGTGTCTGTGTGAAGCCTGCTCAAAGAAATACTTTGTATAAAACTTGTTAAACATTAATTAACTCTAAGTAAGCCAAAACAGTAGCTGTTATAGTGTATAGATAGAGACCCCCACCCTCTGTAAGTTTTCATCTCACTTTATCTTTGATTGTTAAAAGACAGGGAGTCTCACATAAATTGGTAACACCCCAAAAAGCAAAGAGACCGTGAAATAGATGTGATTAAGATAGAGAATGTATGTGACTGAATGGTTAGGGAGTTACCAGTCTGAAGAATTCAGTGTTGGCTGAAGAAGGTGTCAAGTGGGATCAACCAGATGACCCACCACACCTCAAAGGAAGAAAAAACAAGCATCTGACAGAATGGAGCCAGCCATCTGCTGATTGATTTAGCAACAGCAGAATGAAGCAACTCCTATCAACTAACATAGGGAAAAATCCCTATAAAACTGGACTCTAAAGAATAAGGACTTGGAGTCTATGGTTCTGATACCAACCTCCAGGAGCATCAGATGCATCTGACACAGACTCGGCTCCATCCTCATGACCAAGATACCTGGCCAGTAACTTGGCATGAGCAACATCTAGGCTGGTAACTATAACATCTATACAGAACCTGAATGAATGATTGTGTGGATGAATATGTGTGTGTGTGTGTATAAGGAATAAGTAGTAATGGAAACAAGTAGGAAAACATTGTCTTTTGTTTTGTTATGGTATTTACAATAAATGTGGCATCTTTGCCTTATCCCTCTTAATAAGATCCTGCTGGTTTTTTTTATTATATTGGTACAACATCTGTGCTGAAATTTTCCATGTCTGGTGTTTGATTCAGGCTGAATGTCTATATAAAATATATAAAAATTTGAGCGGAAACAATTTAGCTGTTTTCAGAACCAGGTTAGGGGAAAATATATTTTTTGCCCATGTTAAAAAAAACCTTTTACTTCATTCATTGAGAAGCTCTATTGCCTCTGTGCTGTGAAGCAGGAACTTGAAATTTAGCAGGGAGGTTATTCTTGTGTGAAGGATGTATCTCTGGCTGTCCCTATGAAAAGTTGCCTACATTTGGCCAAGTTATAGACCTCTGAAAAATCTCAGTTTGTACATGTTCAGTAGAGACTTAGAGTTTGGCAGCTAAATTCTCTAAAGTCTCTTGAGCTGGCTGGAAATTGATCTGGAACTTTTTCTGTAGGAAAATGTTGATTCGTTGAAAGTGAAACATTCTCTGGGATTCTATATGGTATAAAAAATGTAACAGTATTTCACCATTCACCTCATTTCTACTTTTAAAATATTTAGAATATTGAACGCAAGACTTGACAAGCTATCTGAAGACGGTTGCTGATCCTGTTTTGTGCCTTTCTTTGGATTAAGAATGCTCTTTCCAACAAGAGTTCACTTACCACATCTGAATTCTGAAATGAACAGCAGTATTTGAACAATGTCAATTATTTCCTTTGCCATTTTAGGGGTTCAGAAGACCATTTCCAAGCTCTCTGCTTGGAATGAATTTTAACTGTGCTTCACTTCTACAGGTTTGACAAAACAGCGTGAAGTAAATGGACAATTTTCATATTTAAAAATGGTAGCTCATTATTTGTCCTTCCTTTTCTCCCCCCTATTAAATTTGGTGACAAGTATGATAACTGTCTCCTCCAAAACATTTCAAAATTGGATCTCCTATGTGTCCCAATGGCCAAATCTTATGTCCACTCCTTAATCATCTTCCACCACGGCTACTGCAGTCTCTCCTGTCAAGTTTTTGATGCTAGCCTTGCTTTCTTCCATGCTGTCTTCTGAACACCTTGTCCAAACCTGTTTGCTAGATCCCCTCTCCTGCCTCATTCAAATTCATTCCTAAGGACTCACTTAAATGATGTCTACAATAAGTGAAGGGGCAGTAAAAGGTACTCAAACAAATGGCACAAGCACCAAGAGAAGTGCAAATCTTACCATCCTGAGTGATTGTATGTTCTTACGTTCTTATTTCCTCCTTACTCAGCTCTCCTCTTCTCACATTTCTGTCTCTTTATGCACCTCACTTGTTGTGTTATATTAATTTAAGACTGCAAACTCTTCTGGGTGGGAATTGCACTACACTTGTTTCTGTGACGTGCCTAATTTGACACACAAATAATGATGAAAATGATAATGAGCTACCAAAAAAGTTGCAGAATTTTTGAATGGCAAATCATGTTGTCCTGAAACTTCTATTGACTTCCTCATGCACCAGTGCCAATAAAAAGAAATCTTACTATCTAAGATGTATGGGAAAACTGGTAGGAAGCGATGATTCTATTGGTGATGAAAATGAAATGACACTGCTGTTGGATAAAGCAACCAGTCAGGAGGCCTCCCAGTATGTACTGTGGCAGAGTTCAGACATTGTTCCCCTGGGTCCCACGATTCTGCTTTTGTGGATTGAGAGAGAATGAATGACTTTATGCCAAAGACATGACAAGTGTTCTCCCTACCTTTTTAAACTGTTCAAATTCCTTTCGCTTCTCTACCGCTTAAAGTGCTATATGTAAGCATTTTCACTTTTTAGCTAGGCAAAATCTAAAATGAAGCCCCATCTTTTTTTGTCGTGCCCAGCCTCTTCCTGAGTTTAAAAGCTTATAGTTCTATCTCACTTTCTGGTTTCTCAATAGGGACACACAGATCCTTCCTGACTCCCTAGGCTGGAGGGGAGGCTCTCTCCTCTCTAGACTGGTGTGAGACACGGAGCTTTGCCCTGTTTTGTCTTCAGAAGTATGTGTTTGGGTTAGCCGAGCTCTTATTTTATTCCTTCACTCTCTCCACATAGCACTGGGGGCCTCAGAGTCTCTCTTTCTTCAATTTTCTATATGAATTCAGCATTCTTCTGTTCTTCCTCATTCCCTGCTTGGCCTTGGCAGCTCATTCTTTCCCTTGCAATGAAGGTAAGGCCAATATCTGGCAGCTTTACCACTGTTGAGTAATTTTTTCAGAGAACTGTGGCACTGGGATTCCTTGCTCTGCTTGGGTAGTGCTGACCAGTAAGCGGACATTGTCAGGGCCTATGGAGAATGTGCTGATTCAGTACATCCTGTAAACACTGTTTGCTGGGAAGGCTTCTATGGAACCTCTGACAGACCTAAGGATGCCCCTTCTTGACAGAAACCGTGTGGAAGGACACGTGGCAACACCCTAGGTCTCCTTCAGGTATATAACCCTCCTTTACAAGGGACTATGATGGCAAAGTGATTATATAAACTATAGAGTCACAGAGTGGCCAGAAGAGATCACCACATCATCTAGTCTGACCTCCTGTATATCACAGGCCACCAACACCACCCAGCACCCGCACACTAAACTCAACAACCGAAATTAGACCAAAGTATTATAGTCCAGGTGCATCAGTGCCCCCGCAATGTCAGGGAAATGATTAAGTGAGATATACCGAGATAATCCTGGCAAGTGACCCAGACCCATACACTGTGAAGAAAGGCAAAAACCCTCTAGGGTCACTGCCAATCTGACCTTCCTAACCCCACATGTGGTGATCAGTTATACTCTGAGTGAGCAACAGCCAGGCAGGCAAGCACCTGTGTGAGAGAATTCTAGGTGTCACTTCAGAGCCCTGGCCCTTCCCATCCTTTGGCACATCTCTAGCCATGGCCATCCCTGAGGCTTCAGAGGAAGGAGATTTTAAAAACAACAAAACCTATAATACACTGGGGGAAATACATTCTTGACCTCTGTAGGTGGCCAGCTGAAACTCTGAAGCAAGATCTTTTAGGAACTGCATTTTCCCCTATGAAATAGTCACTTTTTTGGGTTAATAAGTCACCAAATGATATAGATATCTGTTTATCATCAAATTTTGTTATAACGGTCAGTATCGTGGGAGTTATTATTACATTTGAATTAATAAAACAGTAAGGTTTCCAAATCAAATATGCAGAACAGCAAAATCTTCATCATGAAAGTACAAATTAAATGCTACTGGAGACTCACTGCCAAGGGAGACCAAAGTATACTCCCACTAGGTGTAATATTCTTTATTTGCAGAGAAGTGTCCCTGAAAAAAAGTAAAGTAAATGAAATATCATTTCAGATGACCAATTTCTGATCTCTATATTTCTGTGGACTGTCATGAAGAATCCTACATATTAAATTGGCTATTAGAATCATCACAAGTTTGTTGTGATCCCCTCTATTTTTCAGAGAATCTATAGCCAGTTCTTTATGTTTACTCCTTCGTAAAAAGCGATCTTTACATTTCTAGGGACACATTCTTTGAGAGCACGCCTTCAAAATTCCACTTCTAACAAGGAGCCGATTGTTTTAAAAACTATTTGCATGTGCACATTTGTCTCTTATAGACTTACAAATTGGCACTTGAACAACGTTTCATATTTTGTCCTGGATTGTGTGACAGCCTAGTAGGGTTCCAAGTATCCAACCTTTTTACAGTTGCAAAGAAAGAGCAAATATAAGCTATAAGCTTTGTCTTATGAGTACCTTGGCAACAGGGGTTTCCTTAGCAGTAGCAGTTGTTTATGTAAGTTCTGAAGAGGGCACTTTAAAAATGTCATTGTTTCTTTACTGCCAGATTTCATATGTTACTATATATATTGGAATACAATGGAAACTTAGCATGAGGTTTTGTTGATGTGCTAAATTCCTGGTGTGGGTGTAAAAGACTATCTTTCAAGATTCTATGCCAATATAAATTGTATTCATTCACAATGTTTCCTAAAATGCACTGAAGCTGAATTTTTTTGATAGTTGGTCATTTGAATTCAGTGTAATGAGAATCAGTGAAATTAAAAAAGCAAAATAAAAGCCAGGCAGTTTAAAGGAAACAGCAATTTCCCACTACACAAAACATAAGAAAATTACTGCATTTCTTAAAATTTTTCCATCCATTCAAAAAGTAAGAAATGAAGAGCAATTGACAGTTTCCACATGCTGTAGCCCACTCAAAGAGCAGTGTGATCTTTTCCAGGAAGTTAAAAGTTTTATAGGGTACTGGTAGAGATGTTAGTACAATTTTGTGACTGCACATATATATACCTAACAAAGAGACATTACATTAAATGTTGAAGACTATTAAAATTAGGAATATCAAGCAATTAAAAAAAGAATTGTGATTAATCATGTGATTAAAAAATTAATTATGATTAATCGTGCTGTTAAACAATAATAGAATATCATGTATTTAAATATTTTTGATGTTTTTTACATTTTCAAATATATTGATTTCAATTACAGTATATAATGCTCACTTTATATTATTTTTATTACAAATATTTGCACTGTAAAAATAACATTTTTCAATTCACCTAATATAAGTACTGTAGTGCAATCTTTTTACATAAAAGTTGAACTTACAAATGTAGAATTATGTACAAAAAATAACTACATTCAAAAATAAAACAATATAAAACTTTAGAGCCTACGAGTCCATTCAGTCCTACTTCTTGTTCAGCCAATCACTCAGACAAACAAGTTTGTTTACATTTGCAGGAGATAATGCTGCCCGCTTCTTGTTTACAATGTCACTTGAAAGTGAAAACAGGCGTTCGCATGACACTGTTGTAGCCGGCACTAGAAGATGTTTATGTGCCAGTTGTGCTGAAGATTCCTTCATGCTTCAACCACTATTCCAGAGAACGTGTGTCCATGCTAAGAATGGGTTCTGCTCAATAATGATCCAAAGCAGTGCAGACTGACGCATGTTCATTTTCATCTTATGAGTCAGATGCCACCAGTAGAAGGTTGCTTTTCTTTGTTGGTAGTTCAGGTTCTGTAGTTTCTGCATCGGAGTGTTGCTCTTTTAAGACTTCTGAAAGCTTGCTCCACACCTCGTTCCTCTCAGATTTTGGAAGGCACTTCAGATTCTTAAACCTTGGGTCTAGTGCTGTAGCTATCTTTAGAAATCTCACATTGGTACTTTCTTTATGTTTTGTGAAATCTGCTGTGAAACTGTTCTTAAAATGAACATGTGCTGGGTCATCATCCGAGACTGCTATAATATGAAATATGTGTCAGAATGCAGGTGAAACAGAGCAGGAGACATACAATTTCCCCCCCTCCTTCTCCTCCCTCCCTCCCAAGGAGTTCAGTCACAAATGTAATGAAAGCATGATTTTTTTAAACCAGCATCATCAGGATGGAATGGCAGCCAAAGCATGAAGGGGCATACGAATGTTCAGCCTATCTGGCACATAACTACCTTGCAATGCTGGCTACAAAAATGTCATGTGAACACCTGTTCTCACTTTCAGGTGACACTGTAAATAAGAAGAGGGCAGCATTATTTCCCGTAAATGAAAACTTGTTTGTCTTAGCGACTGGCTGAACAAGAAGTAGGACTGAGTGGACTTGTAGGCTCTAAAGTTTTACATTGTTTTGTTTTTCAGTGCAGTTATTTAACAACAACAAAAATCTACATTTGTAAGTTTCATTTTCATGCTAAAGAAATTGCACTACTGTAAATGTATTAGGTGAATTCAAAAATACTATTTCTTTTGTTTATCATTTTTACAGTACAAATATTTGTGATAAAAATAATAATTTAAAGTGTGCACTGTACACTTCATATTCTGTTGTAATTGAAATCAATATATTTGAAAATGTAGACAAACATCCAAAAATATGTATTAAATTTCAATTGGTGTTCTATTGTTTAACAGTGCAATTAAAACTGTAATTAATCTAAATTAATTTTTTGTGTTAATTGCATGAGCTAACTGTGATTGATCAACAGCCCTAGTTAAAATACATACAAAAAATGTACACAAGCCCATAGGATAATAACAAAAAAGGGTGGTGAACATGAGCACAGGAAGCAGAAATACTCTATTTTACATGGGAACCAGTTAAGATCTAAAGGTTAGGTTATGCAACCCTTAATCAAACTGGTGAGAACTAACTCATGAGAGTATTCAGAGAAGTTAGAAGAATAACTAGTGTTTACTAAAAGGCCAGCAAATTCCTTAATGCTGGGAAGAGAAATTCAGTCTACTAGGGGCTCAGTTTGGCTATTACTTATTTACTCTGGCCAAAATTTTCAAATGTGAGTGCCTCAAGTTAGGTTGTTAAATCTATACATAAACACCTACCTACACGTGTCCAAGTTTTCAAACATGTTGAGTATCTGTTTCTCCCATTGAAATCAGTGGGATTCGTAGGTGCTTAGCACTTCTGAATATCAGACCTCTTATTGAGATGCCTGCCACCATTGGTCAGTGTGTTACGTGTCTCCCACTGTGCCCACTCCACAGAGAATGTGAGTCTGTTACTGCCCCTACATACAGCATAATTTCTGCATGATTTATGCTATATAAAGTATTATATTGTCCCAGACTTTAAAATGCACAAGTACAATTTTGAGCTGAAATTCTAAATAAGTCAGTGAAATGTGCCTATGTGATTCTTCAAACAAAAGAAAAAAATATTAGATTTATAATGCAGTAAGTGGGCAGATGTCCCTGAGTAGGCTTAACTATTATTCAAGCGTTATGATAGCAGTTAGAAAATATATGGAATGTGATCTAACGTCTGGCTGAGTGTCGATGATGTGTTTATAATTGTAAATGAAATATGCTAAGTAGCATTAAAGAGAATCTTCCAAATTAAAGTGTAGAACATTTGTACGGTGCAAAATGCCTAACATTTTCCTTTGGGCATTCTTTGATCAATAGATTAAATAATTTTTAAGTCCAGGAGGAGATAATTTGATCATCTAGTCTGACTTATTTATAACACAGACCATTAAATTTCACCCACTTATTCCTGTACTGACCCCAGTAAGTTATGTTTCATTAAAGCCTACCTTCCAGATGGGCATCCAGTTATGATCTGAAGACTTTAAGAGGTGAAAAATCTACTACTTCCCTTGCTAGTTTGTTTCGCTTGCAAACCTTTGTGTCTTATTCTAGTTTGGATTTGTCTGGCTTTAACATCCAGCCATTAGTTCTTGTCAGGGTGGATTTGATTTCAATCAAATTGATTTAAACCATGATTTAAATTACTAGTCTCAATTTAATCATGGATTTCTACATAAAAGTGCATTCTTGTTGGTTGTTATAACCTTAATGCATATTCTTCACAACTCAGAGAGAGAGATGTAGGTTTCATTTTTAGAAGGTACACACTATCCATTTTTAAAGTGATTTATTTTGAAAACTTTTCAGATTAGTTTTACAGCTATATCAGAAAATGAATGATTGTTTGGTTATTTCATTTACGAAAGGTAATTGAAGCAGATATTTCTGAAGTAATTGGGAGGTGAACTATCTCCCAATTCAACAGGTTAATCATTCATATTTGGAGGATTTTTCTTGCCATGCTGTATTAGGAGGAGAATATCACAAGACAGACATTTAAATTGTTTTATTTAACTAAAACAACAACGTTATTTAATTCTGGATTTTTTCTTCAACAGCAAATATATAATATTTTAACAAAAGAAGCATATGCATTTTTGAATTTAGTTAAACATTCATTTTTTAAAAAATCAAGTCTGTTTTTGTTTAAATTGTTTTGAACTAAAATAGCTAAATGAAATATAAAAAAAAAACACCCCAAAATTAAATCGACTATGTCAGTCAGGTCAACATGAGAAACTTAAAATATGGGCTTCTGCGGCTAACTAAATCATCTTCACCTTCATTTTCCTGTATGTTCATAATCTGGAAAAGAAAAACAAGCTTTCCTGCTTTTTCAGGTCCCAAACAATTTCTCAATTTGGAATGAATTAATTCAAAGGAAGAAAATATTCTTTCTACACTAGCAGAAGAAACTACTGCTGTTAAAAGTGAGATTATCACTTCAACAGTCTCTGAATCCAAGTGCTTAAGTGACTTCCACCAGTTCACAGGTGTGACTTTCTTTAAAACATCATCAGCAAACATATATTTCTTGAATGGTTCACCTTTAGCTCTGAAATTTATTATAGTTGGCATTATGGAGGGATGATTGCTGGATGTCAATGTCATAGCCAACTTCTCTTCTTCAGCAGTTAAGGTTTGACCCTGGTATTGAGTATTGAGAATATTTGCAAGAAAATGAGCTGGAGATAGTCCTTGTCCCATTCATTTTTTTTAATGCTTGTAATTTAACTCTGTCATTGCATAATTCTCTTTTTAAGGTCTCACTCAGTTCCTTCCAAATTTCAACAGCATCAGCAATAAAACAGCTATTTCCCGGCATTTTGTTCAAGGTTACAGAAATAGGCTTCAGGGTACTCAGCATGTGTTCAACATTTCTCTTAAGCCATCTATTTTTTCACAATTTTGTTCACAAACTCTCATCAGATTAGGCCAGTTCTTGATATAGTGCTCAAAACAGTCCACTACTTAGTTCTATCACACGTCTTGTGGCAGGGTTAGTTTGGTTCCTTCCACTTTTTTCAGAGCAGCTGCTGCAAAGTGGTTGTTACGGAGGTATTTTGCAATTTCAATAACATTAGCTTTTATGGAAGTCTTTGGCTAGGAGAACAGGAGTACCTGTGGCACCTTAGAGACTAACAAAAGTATTTGAGCATAAGCTTTCGTGGGCTACAGCCCACTTCATCAGATGCATAGAATAGAACATATAGTAAGAAGATATATACATACAGAGAACATGAAAAAGTGGAAGTAACCATACCAACTGTAAGAGGCTAATTAATTAAGACGAGCTATTATCAGCAGGAGAAAAAAAAACTTTTGTAGTCATAGAACCATCTTGATTATCACTACAAAAAATTTTTTTCTCCTGAATCATCCACTAAAAATGGATTCCCGTTTTTTTCTGCAAAGGCTATCAGTGCTAAACCACCATTGAAAAAATATATTTAATTTACAAATAGGTAGAGCATCCAGAAAGAAAGCAGCTTTTTCTGTCTTCATGAGATAGTGGTCTGTATTGCTGCCTTCTATATGCTCAACACTTCATCCTCCATGTGTGTTCAATCATATTTCAGGGTCTGATCTTGCAAACACTTATTACCCAATGTGTATTGTTTAGTAACATGATCAGTCCCGTTTAACTTATTTATTCATGTTTTTTCCCCCTTCTTCGTTCTGACAACTCATTTGTCATATTTTAGAATTTCCTTACGGTTTGATTCACAAGTGATCTTTCTTATGCATAAAATGACCTGCACCTGGTTTTCTATAACCTGTTCTCTTTACTGTTCATTCAAACAATGCAAATTGGCAAATTAGAGTTTGCTGTGCATTGGAAGGAACATGGACCGTGTAGCTCTTATATAGATTCTGAAAAAAAGGATTTCTTCTGATCAGAAAAATTAGAAATGAAAGATTCATTGATCCCAAGGCCCAAATTAAATATTGTGAATAGGTAGTCAGAACTCCTGTATAACAGGCCATAGGACTTCCCCAAAATAATTCCTAGAGCATATCTTTTAGAAAAGAGCATCCAAAAATTGTCAGTGATGGAGAATCCACCATGACCCTTGGTAAATTGTTCCAAAGGTTAGCTATCCTCACCGTTAATCTTCACATCTTATTTCCAGTCTGAATTTGTCTAGCTTCAACTTCCAGGATTTGGATCATGTTATACCCTTCTCTCCTAGACTGAAGAACCCATTATTAAATATTTGTTTCCCATAACATCACATTCATTAAATTATGATCTAGATGTAATCTATTGCTATTAAAATAATTTATCGACTTTTTGTTACCTCCCAAATCCCTGCCAGCTCACTGATTTGCATATCCGCAGTATCACATATAGAAATAGCATAGTATTTCCAGAAATTATGACATGGATGGTGACAGTGAATTTAGATTTGTAATGTTGTGTTATTTCTGGAAAGATCTGGCTCATAAAGTAACCGGAGAGTAAATCTGATAATTATAGCTAGACACCTGTGGTACCATTTCAAAGCACTATGGTGGAATTTTGTCACATGATTTCTATGAATGCCAATAGTAAATGTTGATTAATTCCCCAAAACTTCGCTGAATATACACTGTATATTTAAATTTGTAACAATCTTTGCAAGATATTTGCAGCATCTCTAATTCAAGAATTTTTATTTGTACCACTTAGCTACACTGTGATGCCAATGAATATTTCAAAAAGCATTATGTATACTTTTCACTATCAGATTTATGGGCCTTACATAGAATTTTCCAATGAATATATAAGCATGGCTATGAATTAATGTTATCATCCTCACTACTATGTGCTTGATTTAGCTGAAGCTGATATTGCTGAACATTTACACATTCCTTTGCTTAATCCATTTATATATTTTAATATAGATTTCTTTAAATTGCTGATAACATTCATTAGTGGTCTCTGATTATTCATGTCTCCTAAGCAAGTATTCATTTAGGTTCAGAATATCAGTGTCAGCATAACTAAGTTTTTCTCATACTCAAGTATGTTTTTGGTATCTCAGTTTATGCAGATTACCCTGCTTTTTTTCCCCATAGATTCATCTACTCTTGAAGGCTAGAGTTACGTCAGTTTCTTCAATGTTAGTTTTGGAAGGTCTCTGAGATTAACATTAGGAAATAAAATGGTGTGATAAAAACCAGTGCTTAGATGGGCAGACTGAACTAAGTAGCTGATGCTATTAAGACTGACAGGAACTAGGATTCTAAAAGTAGCTCTCTAATATGATTTCCCTTGTACGTAATGATCTCACTGAAGTCTTTCATTGCAGTGATATGTAGAGCCAACACTACTTCAGCAGTTCCTGGAAAACTTGGAAGGGCATCATACCTTCCTATATTTAATACTGTAATCATAACTCAGGGTCTCATTTTTGGTTTGGAACTTAAGGAGTAAAGATTACAACCTTTGTGGGCTGGCAGTTATTTCCCTTGGGCAAAGTTCACTATTCCTCTAACTGTGATTAATCCTTATTTATTAAAGGTTGTACACATAACTTTATAAATGTAGGGCTCTATTCTCCTCTGCATCCAATTTCTGCTCCTTGATTTTATGCAAGCCTGTCACCAGAATGAGTTAGCATATCTTAACATCTGCTTTATATTACTCCAGTGGAGTAATACCCTAAGGTACTTAAAAACTAGCAGAAGTAATCTCAGAACCATTTGTGATTATCTTTGAGAACTCCTGAAGCGCAGGTGAGGTCCCCGCATACTGGAGAAGGGCAAATAGAGTATCTATCTTTAAGAAGGGAAGAGAGAGGACCTGGGGAATTATAGACCAGTCAGCCTAACTTGGATGCTTGGAAAGATATTGGAACAAATTATTAAACACTCAATTTGTGAGCAACGAGTGGATAATGGGGTTATAAGGAATAGCCATCATGGGTTTGTCATGAACAAAGTATGCCAGACCAATCAAATTTACTTCTTTGACATGGTTACTGGCCTAATGGATGGGCGGAACCAGTAGACCTGATATATCTTGATTTTAGCAAGGCTTTTGGTACAGATCCACATGACATTCTCATAAGCAAACTAGGGAAATGTTGTATAGATGAAACTACTATAAGGTGGGTGCACAACTGATTGAAATACTGTACTCAAACTCTGGTGAGGCCTCAGCTGCAGTACTGTGTTCAGTTCTGAGCACCACGCTTCAAGAAATATGTGGATAAATTGGAGAGAGTCCAGAGGACAGCAACAAAAATAAGATAGATAGATAGATAGATAGATATAACAACAACCCTGATCTATGATTTAAAAAGATTTTTAAAAAGTGGGAATAGTCTTGAGAAAAGAAGACTGAGTGGGGCACTTGATAACAGTCTTCAAATATCTTAATGGCTGTTATAAATGGTGATCAATTGTTCTGTATGTCCACTGAAGGCAGGGAGAAGAAGTAATTGTCTTAATCTGCAGCAAGGGCAACTTAGGTTAGATATTAGGGAAAACTTTCTAATTATAAAGAGAGTAAAGCACTGGAATAGGTTACCCTGTGGAATTTCTTCCCTGGGAGCTTTTTAAGAACAGGTTAGACAAACATCTGTCAGGGATGGTCTAGTTTACATGGTCAGTGCTGGGGCTGAAATAAGGGGCCTCCTGAGGTCCCATTGAGCCCTGTATTTCTATGATTACCATAGTGGAGTAGAGCTCCACCATGCTCCTGCTTACTCCTTCCCTCCTCCACTCCCATTCTTCCAGGTGCTGGTAGAGCAACTGCCACAGGAGCCAACTCCCCCAAATTTATGCCAGCAAAGAATCTCTCTCTGCCAGTTTTCAGTCAGAATCTAGTTTCTTTGCTGCATCTGAGTAGCTAGGCTCAAATCTGACTCCTGTTAGAGCATAATGCAACACGCATACTACTGAAACTTTCCTACTGTAACAAAGAAGAAACAAAATTATGAAAGGAACAACAAGACAAGCAGGACTTCCTAGAATCTGGGAAGGATGAAGTGCAGAATCCTCCATGAAGTCCCATATGGACATCAGCATGTAAATATAATGTATCCGTTCAGCACTTTACAGTGATGGATACAAAGGAAAGTTAAGATACAGTTGTGACGCTGTCTGGAGTGGTTCATGCCTGTGATTGACTACCTTAGGGAAGACTGTCAAAACAGGGCAGACACTGCAGACTGATGGTATTTTCTGTAATTAGATTTCACCAACCCAGTAACAAATGTGCATTCCTGGATCACTGTAACAATCTTACCATGGAGTCACAGCAATCCACTTGGATTCTCCAGTCTATCGTGCCACCCAGGCAAGCTGGACTTTGTGATAATGGTCACTTACACCAAACATCACAAAATATTCAGGTTGCTCCCAGTCCCAAGAGACCAGTAACTTACCCCAGATAAATTTGTACCTTAGATCTCACACCAAAGACAACACTGGTAGTCAATCCTATAGGAAACTAAGTAAGAGTTTATTAACTAGGACAAAGAAATGGGAGTAATTTATAGGTTAAATCAAGCAAAATATATGCACAAATGAGTTCAGTCTATGGTTCCAAAAGGTGACAGAGATGCAATAATCTGTCAGCATTCAATGTAATTTCCTGGCTAACCCAGATTGACCCTGGGGATCTCTGCTTTTATTTTCTTAGTTCCATCCAATCTAAGATCAAAACAGCAAAGAGATTAAAAATCTTCATGTCAACTGTCTTTAAGTCCCTCTTCCAGCACATACTTTTCCATGTGTGGATGGGGCAATAGACAAAGCTTTTGTGCTATAACAGCCTACTTACTTTTGACAGTCCTCTTCTGAGTTCACAAGTTCAGAGCAAGCATTTTTACAATTATGAAACAAACTTATATTTTACCTTATAGCGTAGAATCCAGATTAATGCACGCAGCAATTTACAAGCATTTTGTAGAGTCTAAACACCAAACACATCCTTACAAGTTAACACCTATCTTGAACAATATTAACATATAGGTGAGCTGATCTGGTTTCCAGCAATGAATTTGTCAGTGTTCAGTTGATGCCTACAAACGTGCTAAGAGTGAGTGCCTGGTTTACCAGCATCACAACAGTATTTTTTATTCAAAAATAAGTGATGGAACTGTTTGCGTATTGACATACCACACAGCATCCACTTAGATTACCTAAATAAATGCTTTTATTATAAAGCAAGAGAAGATTCAAAGAAATCATGAATACGCCAACTAAATGACAGTATGCAAAGCACACATCCAGAGATAATTAACCATTGTACCTTATAGTCATTGGCAAACCTTACTGGGGATATAAACAGCTTTTATAGTAATTTTGCATGTTGCCAGGTTCAATGATTGCCAGTAAAACCCATCATTTAGCCATAATTGCCACACAACAAGATACTTTTCAGTATCTCTCCAGATTTAGCATAAGAAATAATTCTATTATAGCACAGATCCATGGCGAATAGTAGCATAATAATGGTAGTCACTGTAATTCTTCTGTAGATATGTTTTGGAGGATACAATTTTAGTATTCAAAACAGCAGAAAAGCACAACAGTCCTCACTTTCATTTCTCTCACTCCCTGCCCTTTCAAAATCCAACTCTACTGCAATACAGAATATTAAATTACTCAAGCCTTATATTCTTGTAAATATAAATCTCTTTACTGTTTCCCTGAAAAGCGTAAATCCTGACATTAGCAATCTCCTGGAGTACAGCAGTATTTCTTGGTTTAAATTAAAGTGATGAAATGGCAGAAGATAAGACTTGGCTGTACGTCTGGCTATTGCTGTCCCTATCTACTATTCTCGCTTTGAATGTTGTTCATAGGGAATAACAAAAATGCTGCCTCACACACACTCAAAGAGAGATTTAGCACATAAATTGCAGCCCCTTGGCACAGGGGCTAAAGTGACTTTAATTCACTTTTTGTGCACTTTAGATCAGGGGCTGCTCTCTGAGTTGCAGGGGCTCCTAGCATAATTTAGACAGCCCGTGTGTGTGTGTGTGTGTGTGGCACCCTCACTGACCTGTCCTACATCACTGGGTTTTGCATCCCTGCCTATGCCACGCCCCCTCGAATTCTCAGCCCTGCACACATCCTAGGCCAGGGCTTGCAAGTGCTGTGCCTATGCTGGTGGAATTCTCCCAGGACCAAATACAGGGCTTTTACGGCCCCTCACGCTGTCCTGGGCCTTTTATCTAGTGTAAAGGAGCCAGAGCGGTGATGAAGATCACAGGCCAAATACTTTATCTACCTGACTCTGTAGATCTCATTTGCAA
Source organism: Mauremys mutica (assembly GCF_020497125.1). NCBI lineage: Eukaryota > Metazoa > Chordata > Testudines > Geoemydidae > Mauremys > Mauremys mutica. The sequence continues at coordinate 96,770,833 of NC_059076.1, read as the reverse complement.
ATGAGTCTCAACCCACTCAATGAAATCTATCCTGTTTGTATGAGTACTCAAAACTCACTTTTGCACTTGCAATTTGGGTGGACAGATGTCTAACTTCCTAATTTCTGCAAACAAACACACAGTTGCAGATGATGTTTTAGAAACCACTTTTGAAAATGTGGCTCCTAATCATTTAATTTGGTAATTTGGTCCTCCTTCTCTGTCCTTTGTTTGCCTTCTCCACTTTTAAAGCAGATCTTGATGGTTTGTGTCAAGCAAGCTGATTCTAGGAATAGTTTGACTTGTGTGTTGCATAGTGAGGATATGTGTGACTGTAACAGTTGGAGATTACAGGGATCAATAAATTTCTCTTATTCACTTCTAGAGACAGAGAAAAAGAGAGATAGTGTTCTCATTTTTTTAATCTGCACACCTTTTCACCTCATCGACAAGTTACTCTTCATCTTGCCTTATTCTCATCTTTAGCCTGATCCTCTTTCTCTCACTCCATGAGCAACAACTACTGAAAACACTTGCTCTGTAGCAGAGTGCCCATTTCCTTCCATTTTAAAATGGCTCTACCTATGCAGCAAAAAAACTTCAGGACCAGACTTCAAAGAGAAACTGCTGAGCTTCAGTTCATTTGCAAATTTGACACCATCAGCTCAGGATTAAACAAAGACTGTGAATGGCTTGCCAACTACAGAATCAGTTTATCCTCCCTTGGTATTCACACCTCAACTGCTAGAAGAGGGCTTCACTCTCGCTGATTAAACTAACCTCTTTATCTCCAGACTGATTCTTGCCTGCATATTTATACCTGCCTCTGGAAATTTCCATTACATGTGTCTGACGAAGTGGGTATTCACCCACGAAAGCTTATGCTCCAATACATCTGTTAGTCTTTAAGGTGCCACAGGACTCTTTGTTGTCTTTGACATGTTAGTTCATGTACAAGTATTTGTTATGAAAATTCCCTGCTTATTTATGCCAGGTTAAAATTCTAGATATCTGAGGTTCACTTATCAATAGCACTTGAATAATCTGAAATCTCTTGCTTTTAATCCATAATTGTTTTTATTTTATTTTAAAGTTTCAGTGAGAGTAAAGGCATTATTTATATAAACACAACCTGTAAAATAGCAAATGTTTGAATGTCGGTCATCTTGGGTAATATTGTGAGGCAGTTCTACAACCTTGTAAACTCTTACTTGGATAGAAAATGTTGATTTAAAAGCTAAAGGAAAATCTAATAAACAAAATAACCTGAAAAGAGTTTTTTTGTTTTGTTTTGTTTTGTTGTTTAAATTCAGCTTCAGTGTCATCCCATGTCCTCATAATGGTTTTGGGTACATTTTCCTGGTAAGCTAAATTCTGCAGGCTTTTACTAGTTGAGCAGTACCATGTACTATAATATGCATTCCAAACTGTTTATGTTTGTGCTAAAATTCTAAAATAGGTCATAAATGAGTGGCACCATTACCTTCAGCCGGGGAAATATAGGGTTTTATAAGGACTTTGACAATGAAAAACAAAGATCTACCAAACAATTTGGACTAAGTCCAGAGTCAACAGAAGATTGTCAGTGGAAAAATAAGTTTATTTTCTGTCATTTAGGGTTTTTTTAAAATTAATTTCTACTAACAATTCCAGTCATGTCTCATTCTTCATAACAGTACTCAGGCAGGCGGTAACTGTTGAGCCAAACCTCTGTCAGTCACTTACCCACAGGAACAAAAGCTGCAGAAAACTAAGCTGCAGAACAAATTCAATCATCAAAAATGAAACACATGAGCACTACAGAACCACCTCTTCAATACAAATGTTAAAGCAACAAATTGTCAAACAAGTCTTAGATAAAATATAAACCGTCTGAAGGGTTGGGACAAAGGAGGCAAAGGTTGACTCAGGAGACTAGTAATAGAATAAGGAGCTTTTCACCCCAGATCAGCTGCTTACATTAATCTCAGGTCAGTAGCAATTGAAAGCTTTTGGTTGCCCATGTGAAATGTGTTGGTGATTTCCCTGCCCCCACCCCCAGTTCTTAGTGGTCAGACGGCCACATCACAAAAACCATTAATGCACTTGGCACCCATGTTTATGTTCTCAGCTGAGAAAGAAAAGACTGAATAGCTTAGAAACTAGATCACATTTTCAATAATGTAGGTAGGCACAAAACTAAATGTATGTACATATCCTGGGGCACAACTGGGGAATGAATAGACACAGACTTTTCCAAATGAATGGCTGGATGTGTGCAGAGTATATTCACACTGGACGATAGGCACATATTGGGAAAAGCTTAAGAGAAAGGTGTGGACAAGCTCTTTTCTGAATTCCACTGGACCTATTTAAGCACACGCAAGTAAAACATGGTTTTTGTATGCACAAACCAGGTGTGACACATTGAGATGATCTCCAATAAATTCTTCACTGACTGCTGAGCCACTCATTCTGGTTCAAAAGAGAGAGTACCTGAAGCAGCAAGCACACACATAGTCCCCTTTACTTGAGCATGAGATAGAGAGGAGGAGAGGACTGGGGTAGAAGTAGACTCCTACAGTGTTTTGTTGGGTGAGTGGTAGGGCAAGGATTAAGAAGCTGTGCTGAACCTATTTGCTGTGAGACAAATAAGGGAGAGGTAATAGTAAGGACCATAGGCCACACCACTGGAATCAACTCGTCATCTGTAGCTGGACTGTTATTCTGGATTCATAAAACAACTATTGGGGGAGAGGATATATGGCGGGGGGAGAGAGGAGGGAATAAACTCAACAATGATGGCAACAGATCTGCCCAACCCTCTTCCACATGGGCCACTCCTTCCAGCCCCATGGATCCTGGACTACTCATCTCTGTAAAGCCTTGAATATTTGTAGGCATCACTTTAATTTCTTTATCTATTTTCAAACATACTGCAGTGCTGGAACTTCTTCCCCAAACAGAATCTCTCCTAAATTGGTCTCCATGGCAACCATCACAGAGGTGCCCATTTAAATCAATTGTGGGGAACAGAAATCAATGTAATACAGAAGGGAAAAAGTATCCAGGGGTAGCATGTTAGTCTGTATCCACAAAAACAACAAGGAGTCTGGTGGCACCTTAAAGACTAACAGATTTATTTAGGCATAAGCTTTAAGGTGCCACCAGACTATATTTATCCTCATTAGTACAAGTCAGAGGGAAGGGATTATATAATTCATTTCCATCCTTCATCTCCATCATTTTTATTATTAAATGTAAACAATTTACACTAATGAAACACAAGGACAGGAATTAAAAGAAACAAAGAAACAGAACATAGGATTCTGGCTACATAAGCTCACTGAAATTGCACTAACAGACTAAATTAATGTAACCCCCCTGCTGTCAGTCAAGTTACCCCTTATGTAACCCCACTGGTGTCAGTCAAGTTATGCCAAGACAGATTTGGACCTTCAAGTATTTCGCTGTGTTGGAAATGAAATCTACAGAGCAGAGGCATTTTAAAGGATGATATGGTGGTGTCATCAAAGTAAACTACCAGGCTGTAGGTCTGTGATTCAGTGTGAATGGCTGAGGCATGGTGAGCTGGAGACAAGACATGAGAGAAGTGATTGTTGCCCTTGAAGGGGTGATGGTGAGGCTGTGCTGACATGACACCCTTTTTTGGAAGGATGAAACTAAATATACCATTAGCTGCTGTAAGAAAATTCCAAGTCAATTCCAACTTTGGCCAATGGAGTTGTGAGTTGTTTGTTTGATATCATCAGGAATCTCTGGGCTTCTGACATGTTACACCCCGGCTTACTCTTTCTTTGATGTCATGTCACGGTTTATCTGTGGCCTGAATACAGTTTCTTTAGCGCTCCTTTTTGATATGGTCATTCCCAGAGAACTTCATATATTTGTTCTAATATTTTCCTTTTCATCACTGTGGGAACCAGAACTGTGTCCCCTTCAAGAGCACTCCTGAAATCACTGACAGCTCATTTTTATGGAGGGAATAGGCACATTTGAAGTGTTGATTTCTTTTCTCTGCCTTAATTCTCGCTTATATCACTGCTTGCAGAATTTCATCTTTAGCTGTTTCTGCCCACACGGCTGGAGACACAGCATCTGACACTTTATCATGTTTTCATGTAGGTTTACTGCTTCTTCCAAATTATTGGACTGTGTATTGTCAGATGGAGTATATATTCTTGAGAGTGTATCTGCCATTACTAAGTGGCATCCAGGTTGGAAATGCAGGGTCACACCATACTTCTGTATTTTCAAAAGCAGTCATTATATCCTCCAAGTCCCTTTTTGTACATTGCAATCAGTGGTTTGTGGTCAGTTTCTGTTTTGAAGCTATGCCAATGGAGAAAGTCATTAAATCTTGTACAACAATACATCAGACTCAGTGTCTCTTTTTCAATTTCTGTATTCATCTTCTCTGTGACTGTTATAACCCTAGATGCATATGAGACTGGCAACCAATCAATTAATGGCACTGTCATAGTCCTCGTTTTGAGCAGCTGTGGAGAGTTTGTCTTTCAATGGGTCAGAAACTTGCAGCACTGGATCCAATGTCAGAATGTGCTTTAAAACATTGTATCAATTGCTTTTAAAACATTGAACACCCTTTCGTGCTCTAGCATATGTGTCATTTGGTGGTCTTGTGAAGGGGCTGTCATAGGTGAGTTGTGCAATCTGTGTACATAAGTATGAATTTACTTACATAATTCACCATGCCTATCAGCCTTTGAGGACCGTTTTTATGTGCAGGTCTTAGCGTGTTCAGCGTTGCTTGAATATGATTCATTGGTCAAGATTTTCTTAGAGGTTAGTCTCTCTCTCCCAAGTATTTTATTTCCATATTTGAATCTGACAATTGACTTTGTTCAGTTTACAGTTATTAGCTCTCACAATTTCCAGTATTATCTTCAGTCATTCCTGATACTCAATGACAATGCTACCCATCATTATTGTGTCATCAATGTACACTTTCACAACTGCTACATCCTCTAGCATTTGGCTCATTGTACGGTGAAATATGTCTGGAGCTATTCTGAAAGGCAATCTTAGGAAGCAGTAGTTGCCAAAGGTTGTGATGAAAGTGCAGATCTTAGAGTTCTGTGTCTAAGGGAATCTGCCAAAATCCAGCCGATACATCTAATTTGCTGAAGAATTTGGCTTCTGCCATCTCAGACAACAGTCCACTTCTTGTAGGCAAGTGGAAGTGGTTTCTTTTAATGTGTTTGTTAAGCCCCTGAGGGTTCATACACAGCTATGCCCCCCCATCCCTTTTTGCTCTACAATTAATGAGTGAACCCAATCTGTTGGTGCTTCTAGTCTCTGATTATACTATTTGCTGTCATGCTTTGCAGCACTTTTTCTAGTGTCTGTTTTAAGGTTTATCGAACTTTTAATGTAGCCTATACCATGGGTTCTGCACCTTCTCTTATCCATATTGCTTATGTTACTGGAGGCCTTTCCTGTGAATACATCTTCATACAATGCTAGTAATACTTTCATATCTGGTTCTGTGTTGTCTTTCTTTATACAACCTCTTAGCGACAACAAGCACCTCACACACAAGTAGGTCCAAGATTGGTTGCTTGCCTCTATGTACCACCACAAACTCGCTTTTTATCATTTTCCCTTTTTATTGTCGTGTCAATGTGCCCTCTGCCAAAACAGGATTTTTTCCTCCATTATAGCCTTTCACAGAAACTTTTGACTCTTCTACTTTTATGTGCTCCTTACATCTCTCTAGTTCAGTTGCTAAAATTATATTTAGTTGTGCCCCAGTGTCTATCCTGTATGTCATATAAGTGCCATTTTTAAACATTTTAATTAGCCAATCTTTTGAATTTACAGCATTCTCCATTATTGTGCTCATGAACAGCACTTCTTCCCTTGAAGAATTCATTACTGCACATAATGCATGTACTTTCCTGCTCTCTCTATATATTTTAGCATAATGGTTGGACTTATTACAGATTTTATATTTTCCTGAGTTCTGGACATTTCCTAAACTCATGTGGGTTGCCAGATCACTAGCATTGTTTCCTGCTTGCCTTGTTTCTGTCCTTGGACAATTTAATTTCTGTGAACTTTTTCCTTACTGGTTTAGGTATGGTATTCACAGTTGTGTGTTCTCTGCCTTTCTAGATTTTTTATTTGTATTTCTGTTTGCTTGTTATCTAAATATTGCCCTTTCTAGTGTCATATCCATCTCCCTTAGTAACTGTTCAGAGACTTTTTTCATGATTATGCACCAGGACAATCTGATCTTTAATAAAACAGTCTTTAAATATTCTATTTTCAAAGGACAGACTTTTTAATTTTAAGTCTGGAATAAACACCTTTTTGTGTTAGTAAATATTAACCTTTTATGATAAACTCTTACTTTGGGAGAATAGTTACTATGAAAAATCTTAGCAAAAAGTATGCTTGAATTCTAAGGCCTCAGATTGTTGGTTCTTAACCTGAACCTAGTGGGTGACCAGTATTCAAGAATGTGTATAATTAAGTATTGGGCTGTACCTAATCATCCTCAATGCCTCTGAGTCTGTGAAAGTCTAGTGCTCTAGGGAAAAAGAACCCTCAAATGTAGTGAAAGGTGTCTACAACGTATGTTATAATAAACAAGACTGAGTAATTGGTAAGGGGTGCTTATGATCCAATTATGTTCTGTGATTGAGAAGAGGTACTTGTTATTGCAGAGGTTTTCTATAATGGATAAAATAATGACCCATTGAAACATGTTTTTCAACTCATTTAGAATGGCTGGTTGCCACAGATTTCAGTAATAATGAGCAGTTTAGAAATCCCTTACGTTTATCAATCAGATAAACTGAGAACCATAAAAGAAATGTCACTAGTAATTAGGTAAGATGGCATATCGACAACAGAACACATAGTGAAGTTAATTGTGGGAAAGTATTGTTTTGCCTGCAAAAAGGAATTTCTTTGTACCTTGTGCAATGCTGACCGTATTTGTTCCCAAGCTAACCGCCAAACACACTTTCCTTGTATAGGGTGTAAGACAGACGAAAGGACCAAACTACCTTCTGTTCACCAGCTACTGGGGGTGGAATGGTATGTTTTCTTTCTATTCCTGTGTAGTGCTGTATTAATCTTTCATTAAATAATTCCATTTGAGCCTGTTATTTTGACAATCTCAGATTGTTAATTAATTAATATTCTTATTAAAGTAAAACAGAACCTTTAGTCTGTGTTCTGATCCTGAATATAAGTAACATTTTTTTCATAGGGGCACAACAATCTTCAAACATCATCATTATTTCTGCAAAGCTTTCCTCTCTCTCCCCCTACCATCTGTATGGAATTCACTGTACACATCTTGGGCTTCTGCGTCTGCCACTGTCAGGAGCAGAACAACCTTTTGCTCCTCTTCCTGTTTAGTTGCCCTGTGGCTTTCACATACCATTCAAATTGCTGTTTGAACCAGGCATGTTCAGCTTTTTCCCATTTCTCAGAGCAGGTGGGAGAGTTATTGGCAGTTGCACAGGCACTGTAGCAGCCATTTTAATGTTACCTCTCACTGGATCTTCCAGCACATTGTGCCTTCCACTCCTGGTGCCATATAGTATCTTGGAATATTTTCAAGCTATTGTGTGATTCCAAGCTAGAGAAGACATGCTTGTGCTAACTTTTATAACGCTAGCACACTAAAAATAGAGTGTCACTGTGGTGGTGTAAGCGGAAGGAGGGTCTAGTTGCCCTGAGTATGTGCCCGTCAGAAATGGTAGGTATGTACTAAGGGCTTCTGGCCCCTCCCACCGTTCACGCCACTACAGCTACACTCCTCAAGGTGGGATTCACACCCCCAGCTCAAGGTGTAGACACACCCTTCCTGACAATCAGACCAGTTTAAGATAAATCCTTTGTTATTAACGGAAACTATGTACAGAAATGTGGTAACAACTTTTCTATTGCTCTGTGTAGGTGCAGCCTGCAACAGCCCTGCCCTGGGCTTCTTTGTTCCTCCCTCAATAGGAAGCGTGCCACAGGAAACCAAAGACTGCATCTAGAGTGTACAGGAAGTGTACATTCTTGCATCTAAAGAAGTGGGTTTTTACCCACGAAAGCTTATGCCCAAATAAATCTGTTAGTCTTTAAGGTGCTACCGGACTCCTTGTTGTTTTCAGGAAGTGTGGCATCACCACACCTCCTGAAGGTTTAACTCTGTAGTTCCCTTGGTCTGCAGAAATTCACAACTGTACTAAGGAACTATACAGACTACAGAATGATCTTTTCAAATTTGTCAGTGTGGAGGGGTGAGCATTTGTGTAAAGTTATTGTTTTTATATTTATATGGCTACTGTGATATCAGATTGGAAAATTGTTCATTTACTTTTGCAGACATTGGGCAAAGTGCCCATTTACTTTTGCGTAAATTTTCTGATAATGAGTCTACGTCTTTGTCATAACGTAAATAGAATTCATTTTGACTCCACTGAGTTTATACAGGAGCCGGTGCCAGTGCTCGGTTTTAGAAAGTTACAAAACAATCTTTTCAGACAAGAATGACGGGCAAAGAATAGGCAGATAATCTTGTTGCAACTTTAAGGATGATTATGTATTCTCCTGAAAATGATTGATTGAACCAAGCAGCATCGACTTACATATGCAGTGTTTCATTTTTAAACCTTAGTAAGTTACCTGGATATTTTTTGCTTTAAAGTATATAGTCCTAAGTGGTCATTTGTTAGGCAATAATGATTGTGCAAAGAACTATGCTGGTATTCTATAGTTCAAAAGACTCAGATTGCTATATTTAACAGGGAGGTCAGTGTTGAACCGTATTACTAATACTTATCCATGTCAAGGATGGCGAAGAAATGAAAATGGCTATCAAGAAGCATACATTCCAAGCAAGTACGCTTTCTTGCTGTGACTCCTCCTGTTCCTTCTATTAATTCCTCAGGAGCAATTTCCACATCTCAGTATGTATTCATGTCACACAACAGGTGAAAGCTTAATTTCCTCTGCACATTTTTCCAGAAGACTGGCAATGACTACATATGTGCAACTAAGCTGGAACATGGTGTTTGGGTGATATCAGCTCTGGCACAGCAGAGCTAGTTTAGAGCTTAGCAGATTGATTAAAGCTTATCAAAAGAAAGCTTTAGTGAATTTACTCCTGAAAAAAAAAAAGAAAATCTGTCTTCTGAGTTTCTTTTGACACGTTGCTTTTGACTTTGCTATCATAATTTCTGCCTCTGTTCAAATGAAACCTAAATGTGAATGATGGAATATATATTATAGAACTGTTGTCTACTGTATCACAGAATTTAGCTCAGTTCCCTATTTAATTTTCTGCAAGTGCAGTTAATTCCAACCGCTGGCACTAGGCCTCTTATTCTTGTTAACAAACTGTATAAATGTGTGTATGAAAATTAGGGGTTATGAAATAACTAGACCAAGTGTTTGCCCAAAATTCATACCAAACTGAATCCCAGAATTATGCCTTACCACCCCACATTCAAAAATGTGTGCTGCCTTTTTTTGGAGGGGGAACAGCAGACAAATATAGGTAGGCAGAAGAGATGATTAAAAATGGAAATTTCATCTCACAGGAAAGTCTGATATCAACTTTTGCTTTTGTTACGAATAAGCTGAAATATCAACATATTTTATGGAATTAAAAGTTCAGAAATAGTTTTGGAAATGTTCTGGTTATATTCGTATCAATTTGTGTCCACGTGAGCTGCTGCAGTGCCTCATGGGAGCTGTAGTTTGTGTGTCTCATGACCCCATATTCCTTTCTGAGCTGGACTCCCTGGCCAGACTTCACCTTCTGTGATGCACTAGGGTCATGGGAATCCCCTAATTTACTGTGGCAGTTCTGTCTCACTAGTGCCATGCCTGAACTATGTGGTCATCTTCCTTTCTTGTGGCAGGTTGGTTGCAAGCGTGGAGGGATTGGCAGGCTACTTTGCCCTATATTGTCATAATTTTCTTCACAACATGGTCTGCTTGCTTTCTCCCTCTGACCACTTATTCTGCTGGCCCCAGATGCTGTTAATCTTCACATTTAGCGACATATTCTGAGTGTTTCCCACAGGGAGCATAAGGGGTTTTAAAATTCCCAGTATAAGGGGAATCAAAGGAGAGAGGAGGCTTGAGGTATGTCTGTGCTACAGGGCCTAGAACAACATAGGTATGGTGCTGTAGCTATGCTGGCATAACCCCATAGTGTAGTTGAAATCTACTCTGACGGAAGCTTTTTTCCCCATTGCTGCAGGAACACCACCTTCCTGAACAATGAGAACTAGATCAATGAAACATTTTTCTGTTGTTCTAGCTGCATGTATACTGGAGGTTAGGTTGGCATAGCTACATTGGCCAGGAGTATGGACTTTTCACATCCCTGAGCAACATGACTATGTTGCCCAGAATTTTAAGTGTGGACCAGGTTGTATGATCTAGTACAGTGGTTCTCAAACTTTTTTTTTTTCATGGACCACTTGAAAATTGCTGAGGGTCTTGGCAGACCACTTAATGAACTTTCCAAATGTTATTTGTACCATTAGCTAACTATTGTAAAGAGCTTTGGATACAAGTGCTATATAAAAAAACCAAATAATAATTAAAAAAATTGTTCTACAAATAAAAGCACACAACTCATATTTTAATATCAGTAGTCTTGCCTTTCTAATGTGAAGGATGGGCTCCCTTTTCCCTGCTACGGCAGCCCCCAAGCTGAGGCTGGGAAGGAGGGGGATCTCCCCCACTGCGGCAGCCACCGAGCTGGGGCCAGGAAGGAGGGGGGGGTCTCTCCCTCTCTCCCCCACTGCAGCAGCACCCTTGCTGGGGCTGGGAAGGAGGGTGGTATCTCCCCCACCACAGCAGCCACAGAGCCGAGGCTGGGCAGGAGGGCCATCTCTCCTTGGCAGCCACAGCCCTGGAGCTGGGGAAAGTCACCTCTTTCTCTGGCCGCCACAGCACTGCAAGTCCCAAATTCCCCCCAACCCCTCCTCTCACCCCACTGCCCTCTCCCACCTATCCCCTATTCCCCCCAAGGCCACGACCTCACCTTCCATGTGCATCTTCTCCAGAGTCCAGGCACCTGATTAGTGGAGCCATGGCTGCGCAGCTTCACTAATTAGGTGGGTGGCCCTTCCTTCTCTTGTGTGCGGCCGTCTAGGCACACACCTTAGAGGGAACTGTCTGCGGAGCAAGGACCACAGTTTGAGAACCTCTGATCTAGTAGTTTATAATTCCTCACTGTGGCCCAGAGCACATACTCTGGTGACTCTTCCGCGTGACATTACTATGAATGGGAAAAGATCATGAAAAATGTCAAAGGTACTTCTGTCAAAGGAGTTCAAAACAGGCCAATGGTATGTTAAATAAAAAGGGAAATAAGGACAACCTGGGGAATTACAGACCAGTCAGCGTAACTTCTGTACCCGGAAAGATAATGGAGCAAATAATTAAGCAATCAATTTGCAAACACCTAGAAGATAAGGTGATAAATAACAGTCAGCATGAATTTGTCAAGAACAAATCGTGTCAAACCAACCTGATAGCTTTCTTTGACAGAGTAACAAGCCTTGTGGATAGGGGGGAAGCAGTAGATGTGATATATCTTGACTTTAGTAAGCCTTTTGATACTGGCTCGTATGACCTTCTCATAAACAAATTAGGGAAATACGACATAGATGGAGCTACTATAAGGTGGGTGCATAACTGGTTGGAAAATCATTCCCAGAGAGCAGTTATCAGTGGTTCAGTTATGCTGGAAGGGCATAACAAGTGAGGTCCCACAGGGATCAGTTCTGAATCTGGTTCTGTTCAATATCTTCTTCAATGATTTAGATAATGTCATATAGTGTACAATTATTAAGTTTGCGGACCAAACCAAGCTTGGAGGGGTTGCAAGTTCTTTGGAATATTGGATTAAAATTCAAAATGATCTGGACAAATTGGAGAAATGGTCTGAAGTAAATAGGATGAAATTCAATAAGGACAAATGCAAAGTACTCCACTTAGGAAGGAACAATGAGTTGCACACATACAAAATGGGAAATGACTGCCTAGGAAGGAGTACTGCAGAATGGGATCTGGGGGTCATATTGGATCACAAGCTAAATATGAGTCAATAGTGTAACACTGTTGCAAAAAAACCAAACATCATTCTGGGATGTATTAGCAGGAGTATTGTAAGCAAGACACAAAGTAATTCTTCCTCTCTACTCCGTGCTGATTAGGCCTCAGCTGGAGAATTGTGTCCAGTTCTGGGCGCCACATTTCAGGAAAGATGTAGACAAATTGGAGAAAGTCTAGAGAAGAGCAACAGAAATGATTAAAGATCTAGAAAACATGACCTATGAGGGAAGATTGAAAAAATTGGGTTTGCTTAGTCTGGAGAAGAGAAGACTGAGAGGGAACATGATAACAGTTTTCCAGTACATAAAATGTTGTTACAAGGACGAGGGAGAAAAATTGGTCGTCTTAACCTCTGAGGATAGGACAAGAAGCAGTGGGCTTAAATTGCAGCAAAGGCAATTTAGGTTGAACATTAGAAAAAACTTCCTAACTGTCACAGTGGTTAAGCACTGGAATAAATTGTGTAGAGAAGTAGTGGAATCTCCATCATTGGGGATTTTTAAAAGCAGGTTGGACAAACACCTGTCAGGGATGGTCTAAATAATACTTAGTCCTGCCTTTAGTGCAGGGTATTGGACTAGATGACCTCTCGAGGTCCCTTACAGTTCTATGATTCTATCTGATTCTATATAATATGTTTTCTTGAAGCTATGTGTGAAATATTTTTCAAAAAAAGCTGATGTTTCAAAAGTTAAGCTTTCAAAATTTAGGTTTTTTCTACTTTCTCCCACCTTTATTTATGTATTACTTATTGTAATAAAATGAATGAAGTCCAGGTCTGAGATTTTTCTTTTCATTTTATCTTGGGTACACCAACTTTTGAAAACACTCCAACTTTTGAAGTTATACGGGGCAAAAGGAGAAATGAAAAGGTAGGGGGGGGGAAACAGATATCATTCCTTTAGATCACCACAAAATACCACATTGTAAAGCAGTGAGAGAAGCAAGAGTAGTTGAAGATTACCAGAACTGTTAAAGACGAGGCTAGAAATAGGAAAAGTTGGAGATAAGTAGCGGACTGCCTAGCCACACCAATAAGTAATCTAACATTGAAGAAGGCCAGAGTCCAATACAGTAAAACTTAAACTACAGTGAATTGTATCATTACTATAGAATAATAGAGGGGTGGACTGGGAATCTGTTGGGAAAGGGAGATTGCATAGGAAGGAGGGATTTGGGCATGATTACGGGAACCCCAAAAGATTGAATAATTTGGATAAGCATGATAGCATTTGGATGTTTCTCCTAAAAAGCTGTACCTCCAAGCCTAACACAAACTCTTCATCTCCCTGAACCCTCACTTTCCCCACTCCCCCAGAAGAATAAGGTGCAGGGAATTCAACATTGTGAACTGATCACATGCTAATTTCGGATTCGAACCTCTGTTTACACAGTATAGAAGTAACTTGTAGAACAGACATGGACTTGGGCAAATAAGGTTTTTTTTCCACTTTGTAGGCTAGTTGGGAGTGCTGTATAAAGGGTTAGATTGTGGCCTGAGGCATAGCTCTGAGCAAGGGGTTTACCATAAGATTCTGTACTCCATGACCAACTCTGGACATCATTTTGCCTCAGAGTCAACTCTGAATGCTTCCCACTGCTCCATGCTTTCTCCCCAGTGGTAACAATTTGCTGCTGACCTATACCAGCAACAGATTACAACGTTACCTGCACTGGCTCAGCTGTACTAGCCATTGAGTTGTGGGGGTGGAGCCAAGGTTTGATGCACTCACCACTTGTCAGCTCAGGGAAGGAGGTAAGCAGATACTTAGCCCCAGTGCTCCTGCATGCCCAGACACATGATACAGGTAGCCCAAACAGGCACATAGGGAGGGATTTTTATGCCTCTTCATTCCCCTGCATGGGCAGGTATTCCAGTCTGGCTCAAATAAAAGGATATTAATAATAGCATTTGAACAGCTGGTTGAACCAATAATATTGGACACTCATTTGTACAGTATGAATTCAGAAATCAATGAAATTATACTAAGCATCGTGTTGGGGAGGGAGCATATTAGAAATATAGGGGGTAACAAACTCCCATTTGTGACCTTGAAAAATTTCCCCCACAGTATTTCAACTTGTTTCCAGTTTCATATTGTTCAACTTTCCTTGCCTTTAGCAGCAAACATGTTAGACTTTTGCACACATTTTCTTTCCAACAGCTACTACTCAAACTACTATTCCTAAAATTAAATTGTCTAAAGTGAAGCATTCCTACAGCAAGTGATATCACTTTAGCCTGGTCTACACTACGCGTTTAAACCGGTTTTAGGAGCGTAAAACCGATTTAACGCCACAACCGTCCACACTAGGAGGCACCTTATATCGATTTTAATGGCTCTTTAAACCGGTTTCTGTACTCCTCCCTAACGAGAGGAGTAGCGCTAGTATCGGTATTACCATATCGGATTAGGGTTAGTGTGGCCGCTGATCGACGGTATTGGCCTCCGGGCGGTATCCCACAGTGCACCACTGACCGCTCTGGACAGCAATCTGAACTCGGATGCAGTGGCCAGGTAGACAGGAAAAGCCCCGCGAACTTTTGAATATTTCCTGTTTGCCCAGCGTGGAGCTCCGATCACCACGGGTGGTGATGCAGTTAAAAATCAAAATAAAGAAAGAGCTCCAGCATGGACGATGCGGACGTGATCGCTGTAAGGGCAGGCAAAACTGTTCTATCAGCGCTCCGTTACAGAAGACGAAATTCAAAATCATTTTTTAAATATCTCCAGAGAGACGCCATAGCAGGGACTCAGCGCACTGCTGCGTGGCAAGCGTAACGGAAAGCCAAAGAATCAAATGGACGCTCCTGGACTGGAGGACTCAAGCTATCCCACAGTTCCTGCAGTCTCTGAAAAGCCTTTGCATTCTTGGCTGAGCTCCAAATGCTTCTAGGGTCAAAAACAGTGTCCGCGGTGGGTCAGGGCATAGCTAGGCAATTTACGCACCCCCCCCACCCACCCCCAGAAGTGAAAGGGAAAACAATCCTGTCTTGACTCTTTTACATGTCACCCTATCTTTACTGAATGTTGCAGATAGACGGGATGGTGCAGCACTCAACAACAACATCCTTCCTCCCACCCCGCCATGGGTGGCAGATGGTACAATAGGACTGCTACCCGTCCTCATCATCAGCCTATTGGCACATGGGGCAGTGCAAAAGGACTGGTAACCATACCAACTTGCTTGGGACAGGTCGATCAAGGTCGCCTGGTCCTAATTTTTCCTGGTAGATGGTGCAGTATGGCTGATATCCATCATCATCATAGCAACAGGGGGCTGAGCTCCATCAGCCCCCACCCTTCATGTGTAAAGAAAAGATTCAAGTGCCCCTGAACTAGCAGAGGGATGCACTCCTTACTGTCCTGTCTGGACTATCATAGCAGCTGGAGGCTGCCTTCACTAACAAGTCACTGTGTCTTATTCCTGCATTCTTTATTACTTCATCACACAAGTGGGGGGACAATGCTACGGTAGCCCATGAAGGCTGGGGGAAGAATGAAATGAACAGGAGGGGTTGTTGCAGGAGCACCCCCTGTGAATAGCATACAGCTCATAATTTCTGCAGGATCTGACACAGAGCAGCTGTGCTCTCTGGTTCTCTGATACAGTGGTTCTCTAGTACACTTGCCCATATTCTAGGCAGGACTGATTCTATTTTTAGATACCAAAAAGGAGGGATTGACTCAGGGAGTCATTCCCAATTTTGGCTTTTGCGCCCCTGGCTAAGAGCAGCCAGGGGCACTTATGACAGCAGCAAATGGAACAGTGCAAAAGGACTGGTAGCCATGATCATCTTATTACCAATTTATAGATTGGTAGATGGTGCAGTATGGCTGATAACCATCTCTGCTGTCATGCAAAAGCAAAAGCATGCTGCTGTGTAGCGCTGCTGAATCGCCTCTGTCAGCGGCATCTAGTACACATACGGTGACAGTCACAAAAGGCAAAACAGGCTCCATGATTGCCATGCTATGGCATCTGCCAGGGCAATCCAGGGAAAAAAGGCGCGAAATGCTTGTCTGCCGTTGCTTTCCCAGAGGAAGGAGTGACTGACGACATTTACCCAGAACCACCCGCGACAATGATTTTTGCCCCATCAGGCACTGGGATCTCAACCCGGAAATGCCAAGGGGCGGGGGAGGCTGCGGGAACTATGGGATAGCTACGGGATAGCTACCCACAGTGCAACGCTTCAGAAATCGACGCTAGCCTCGGACCATGGACGCACACCACCGATTTAATGTGTTTAGTGTGGCCGCGCGCACTCGATTTTATAAAATCTGTTTTACAAAACCGGTTTATGCAAATTCGGAATAGTCCCGTAGTGTAGACGTACCCTTTGTCTTACACAAAATGAGAGCAATTCATCATAGCTTTAGCTCTCATGCTCGCCCTCCCCCGCCCCCAGTCAAACGAAGGTCAAGATTGCTACATGGACAGAAACCAACCTTGCCCCCCAGCTAGCCACTTAGAACTTAAAACTCCACACACTGCTCTGTGGCTGTATTTACACTTCAAAATGACCTTCAAATGGTTAAATAAAATGTGAGCAATTTAAATTATTTTTTATCTTAAACTTTCCTTTCCTCCTTACTGTGGCACAAACTAGTTTGCCAGTTTTTACAAACACTCCAATGCCCTTTCAATGCAACATTTTTGAGCTAGGTTCAGCTGGAGACTGGATTAGTTGGTCATTATGTGTAAAACATGAATGCTTTGTGACAAAGCTCAAATTCTTTTTTCAGGTGGGACTGAATGGGGTCTTCAGATTTTCATCTGCTGATAATGAGCAAAGGAATTGTCTGCTCTGCTCTTCTGCTCTAGCGTCAGTAAATAGAGTTAACGTTAGATACACCTGCTAGAAATTTAATCACACAAGTAATAACAAATATTTAGTATATTATATAGTGGTGTTTTGTTTGTTTTTTATATTTGTAGGTGCTGGGTTCTTAGCACCTCTGAAAATCCAAGATGCCTCAAGTTGATCATCTAAGTTTGGGTGCCTCATTTTTAGGGAACATTTTGAAAAATTTGGACCAAACTATCTAAATGGATATAACAGAGTTTTTAATACACTTATCGTAAATGACAGCTAACTATCCATTAGACTAGTATGCAGGGAATTTTTAATGTTACACGATAAATACCTCTCATGAAAAGGATATTAAACAGTTTAGTGTTAAGGAAATGATACAGAGCAGAAAATAATTTTCCAGGAAATGATGTATGTAATTTTTTATGCTGCTTTGGTTTCTTTACATTTAATATAGTTTAGTGGAATTTAACAATTCTTGTCTCATACCTGGATTAAAGTCCAAATATAGGAATTCTATATGTGGCAAGATATGTGGAAGTCAATGAATGGCTATGCAGGTGGTGTCGGAGAGAAGGCTTTGGATTCTTCGACCATGGGATGGTGTTCCAAGAAGGAGGAGTGCTAGGCAGAGACAGGCTCCACCTAACGAAGAGAGGGAAGAGCATCTTCGCAAGCAGGCTGGCTAACCCTAGTGAGGAGGGCTTTAAACTAGGTTCACCGGGGGAAGGAGACCAAAGCCCGGAGGTAAGCAGGGAAATGGGATACCGGGAGGAAGCACGAGCAGGACAGTGCAAGAGGGGAAGACTCCTGTCTCAGACTGAGAAAGAGGGACAATCAGCGAGTTATCTTTAGTGTCTATACACAAATGCAAGAAGCCTGGGAAACAAGCAGGGAGAACTGGAAGTCCTGGCACAGTCAAGGAACTATGATGTGATTGGAATAACAGAGACTTGGTGGGATAACTCACATGACTGGAGTACTGTCATAGATGGATATAAACTGTTCAGAAAGGACAGGCAGGGCAGAAAAGGTGAGGTAGTTGCATTGTATGTAAGAGAGGAGTATGACTGCTCAGAGCTCCAGTATGAAACTGCAGAAAAACCCGAGTGTCTCTGGATTAAGTTTAGAAGTGTGAGCAACAAGGGTGATGTCATGGTGGGAGTCTGCTACAGACCACCAGACCAGGGGGATGAGGCTTTCTTCCGGCAACTAGCAGAAGTTACTAGATCACAGGTCCTGGTTCTCATGGGAGACTTTAATCACCCTGATATCTGCTGGGAGAGCAATACAGAGGTGCACAGACAATCCAGTAAGTTTTTGGAAAGTGTAGGGGACAATTTCCTGGTGCAAGTGCTGGAGGAACCAGCTAGGGGCAGAACTCTTCTAGACCTGCTGCTCACAAACCAGGAAAAATTACTAGGGAAGCAAAAGTGGATGGGAACCTGGGCAGTGACCATGAGCTGGTCGAGTTCAGGATTCTGACACAAGGAAGAAAGGAGAGCAGCAGAATATGGACCCTAGACTTCAGAAAAGCAGACTTTGACTCCCTCAGGGAACTGATGGGCAGGATCCGCTGGGAGAATAACATGAGGGGGAAAGCAGTCCAGGAGAGCTGGCTGAATTTTAAAGAATCCTTATTGAGGTTGCAGGAAAAAAAACATTATGATGTGTAGAAAGAATAGTAAATGTGGCAGGCGACCAGCTTGGCTTAACAGTGAAATCCTTGCTGATCTTAAATGCAAAAAAGAAGCTTACAAGAAGTGGAAGATTGGACAAATGACTAGGGAGGAGTATAAAAATATTGCTCAGGCATGCAGGAGTGAAATCAGGAAGGCCAAATCACACTTGGAGTTGCAGCTAGCAAGAGATGTTCAGAACAACAAGAAGGGTTTCCTCAGGTATGTTAGCAACAAGAAGAAAGTCAAGGAAAATGTGGGCCCCTTACTGAATGAGGGAGGCAACCTAGTGACAGAGGATGTGGAAATAGCTAATGTACTCAATGCTTTTTTTGCTTCTGTCTTCACAAACAAGGTCAGCTCCCAGACTGCTGCACTGGGCAGCACAGTATGGGGAGGAGGTGGCCAGCCCTCTGTGGAGAAAGAAGTGGTTCGGGACTATTCAGAAAAACTGGATGAGCACAAGTCCATGTGGCCAGATGCGCTGCATCCAAGGGTGCTAAAGGAGTTGGCTAATGTGATTGCAAAGCCATTGGCCATTATCTTTGAAAACTCATGGCAATCGGGGGAGGTCCCAGATGACTAGAAAAAGGCTAATGTAGTGCCCATCTTTAAAAAAGGGAAGGAGGAGGATCTGGGGAACTACAGGCCAGTCAGCCTCACCTCAGTCCCTGGAAAAATCATGGAGCCCAGGTCCTCAAGGAATCAATTCTGAAGCACTTAGAGGAGAGGAAAGTGATCAGGAACAGTCAGCATGGAGTCACCAAGGGCAAGTCATGCCTGACTAACCTAATTGCCTTCTATGAGGAGATAACTGGCTCTGTGGATGAGGGGAAGCAGTGGATGTGTTATTCCTTGACTTTAGCAAAGCTTTTGATATGGTCTCCCACAGTATTCTTGCCGGCAAGTTAAAGAAGCATGGGCTGGATGAATGGACTATAAGGTGGATAGAAAGCTGGCTAGATCGTCGGGCTCAACGGGAAGAGATCAATGGCTCTATGTCTAGTTGGCAGCTGGTTTCAAGCGGAATGCCCCAAGGGTCAGTTCTGGGGCCAGTTTTGTTCAATATCTTCATTAATGATCTGGAGGATGGCATGTACTGCACCCTCAGCAAGTTTACAGATGACACTAAACTGGGAGGAGTGGTAGATACGCTGGAGGGTAGGGATAGGATACAGAGGGACCTAGACAAATTAGAGGATTAGGCCAAAAGAAACCCAATGAGGTTCAACAAGGACAAGCACAGAGTCCCATTCTCTGTTATAGACTAGGGACCGAATGGCTAGGCAGCAGTTCTGCAGAAAAGGACCTAGGGGTTACAGTGGACGAGAAGCTGGATATGAGTCAACAGTGTGCCCTTGTTGCCAAGAAGGCTAATGGCATTTTGAGCTGTATAAATTGGGGTATTGCCAGCAGATCGAGGGATGTGATCATTCCCCTCTATTCGACATTGGTGAGGCCTCATCTGGAGTACTGTGTCCAGTTTTGGACCCCACGCTACAAGAAGGATGTGGAAAAATTGGAAAGAGTCCAGCAGAGGGCAACAAAATGATTAGGGGGCTGGAGCACATGACTTATGAGGAGAGGCTGAGGGAACTGGGATTGTTTAGTCTGCAGAAGAGAAGAATAAGGGGGGATTTGATAGCTGCTTTCAACTACCTGAAAGGGGGTTCCAAAGAGGATGGATCTAGACTGTTCTCAGTGGTAGCAGATGACAGAACAAGGAGTAATGGTCTCAAGTTGCAGTGGGGGAGGTTTAGGTTGGATATTAGGAAAACCTTTTTCACTAGGAGAGTGGTGAAACACTGGAATGGGTTACCTAGGGAGGTGGTGGAATCTCCTTCCTTAGAGGTTTTTAAGGTCAGGCTTGACAAAGCCCTGGCTGGGATGATTTAGTTGAGGATTGGTCCTGCTTTGAGCAGGGGGTTGGACTTCATGACCTCCTGAGGTCCCTTCCAACCCTGATATTCTATGAATCTATAATCCTACAAACTTGGTGAATAGTGATGTTCCTGATCTCCCTGAGTTGCCCTAAGTACCAGAACCTGGGATTTGGTTTCTTATGGAAAGTTAGGGGCCATTTGAAAAGTCTGGATCAGAACTTTCCACCAAACTTGCCAATGGTTAGATATGAGGTTATAGTTCAGATCCACAGATTTCTTCAATCAGGAAAAAAATATGTTGGAAAAGAGTCAACATGACTTTTGTAAAGGGAAGTCATGTCTCACCAATATTTTAAAATTATATGAGGAGATCAACAAGCATGTGGACAAGGGTGATCCAGTGGATATAATGTACTTGGACTTTGTCAAGGTTCTTCAGCCTTTGACAAGGTTCTTCAGCAAAGGCTCTTAAGCAAAGTAAGGATTCATGGGATAAGAGGGAAAGTCCTCTCACAGATCAGTGCAGGATAGGAAACTA
This sequence comes from Mauremys mutica, assembly GCF_020497125.1. NCBI lineage: Eukaryota > Metazoa > Chordata > Testudines > Geoemydidae > Mauremys > Mauremys mutica. The sequence goes on along the minus strand of NC_059076.1, from coordinate 96,749,827 downwards.
AGGTTAGGAATAAATGGTCATTTTCACAGTGGATATAAGTAAATAACGGGATCCCTAAAAATCTGTACTGGGACCAGTGCTGTTTAACATATTCATAAATGATCTGGAGAAAGAGGTAAGCAGTGAGGCGGCAAAGTTTACAGATGATATAAAATTACTCAAGATAGTTGAATCCAAAGCTGGCTGTGAAGAGTTACAAAGGGATCTCACAAAACTGGCTGATTGGGCAACAAAATGGCAGATGAAATTCAATGTGATAAATGCAAAGTAATGCACATTGGAAAACACAATCCCAAATATATATACATAATTATGGGCTCTAAATTAGCTATTACCACTCCAGAAAGAGATCTTGTAGTCATCTTGGAAAGTTCTCTGAAAATATCCACTCAATATGCACAGCAGTGAAAAAAAGCTAAGAGAATAGACTCATAGATTCATAGACTTTAAGGTCAGAAGGGACCATTATGATCATCTAGTCTGACCTCCTGCACAAAGCAGGCCACAGAATCTTACCCATCTGCTTCTATAACAAACCCCTAACCTATGTCTGAGTTATTGAAGTCTTCAAATTGTGGTTTGAAGACCTCAAGCTGCAGAGAATCCTCCAGCAAGTGACCCATGCCCCATGCTGGGAGGAAGGCGAAAAACCTCCAGGGCCTCTGCCAATCTGTCCCGGAGGAAAATTCCTTCCTGACCCCAAATATGGCGATCAGTTAAACACTGAGCATGTGGGCAAGACTCACCTGTCAGCACCCAGGAAAGAATTCTCTGCAGTAACTCAGATCCCATCCTATCTAACATCCCATCACAGACCATTGGGCATACTTACCTGCTGATAATCAAAGATCAATTGTCAAAATTAATTGCCAAAATTAGGCTATCCCATCATACCATCCCTTCCATAAACTTATCAAGCTTAGTCTTAAAGCCAGATATGTCTTTTGCCCCCGCTACTCCCCTTGGAAGGCTGTTCCAGAACTTCACTCCTCTGATGGTTAGAAAACTTCGTCTAATTTCAAGTCTAAACTTCCTAGTGTCCAGTTTATACCCATTTGTTCTTGTGTCCACATTGGTACTAAGCTTAAATAATTCCTCTCCCTCCCTAATATTAATCCCTCTGATATATTTATAAAGAGCAAACATATCCCCCCTCAACCTTCTTTTGGTTAGGCTAAACAAGCTAAGCTCTTTGAGTCTCCTTTCATAAGACAGGTTTTCCATTCCTCGGATCATCCTAGTAGCCAGTCTCTGAACCTGTTCCAGTTTGAATTCATCCTTCTTAAACATGGGAGACCAGAACTGCACACAGTATTCCAGATGAGGTCTCACCAGTGCCTTATATAACGGTACTAACACTTCCTTATCTTTGCTGGAAATACCTCGCCTGATGCATCCTAAAACAGCATTAGCTTTTTTAACAGCCATATCACATTGGCGGCTCATAGTCATCCTGTGATCAACCAATACTCCAAGGTCCTTCTCCTCCTCTGTTACTTCCAACTGATGTGTCCCCAATTTATAACTAATATTAGAATATTAGAAACCATTAGGAAAGGAATAGATAATAAGATAGAAAAATATCACAATCGTTCATATTAATCCATTATTCACCCACACTTTGAATACTGAGTGCAGTTCTGATTGCCTGATCTAATAAAAAAAATAGAAAAAGTACAGAGAAGGCAACAAAAATGATTAAAGGCACAGAACAGCTTCCATATGAAAAGAGAGTAAAAAGACATGGACTATTCAGCTTAGAAAAGAGATGATTAAGGGGGATATGATAGAGGTTCTATAAAATCATGAACAGTGTGGGCAAAGTGAATAAGGACATGTTATTTACCCCTTCACATAATGTCACCCAGTGAAAATAATAGGAAGCAGGTTTAAAACAAACAAAAGGAAGTACTTCTTCATACAACACACAGTCAACCTGTGGAACTTGTTTCCAGGGATGTTGTGAAGGCCAAAAGTATAACTGGGTTCAAAAAAGAATTAGAGAATTTCATAGAAGATAGTTCCATCAATGACTATTAGCCAAGATGGTCAGGTACGAAGCCCCATGCTCTGGGTATCCCTAAATCTCTTACTGCCAGAAGGTGGGATTGGATGACATGAGACTGATTATTCTATAATTGCCCTGTTCTGTTCATTTCCTATGAAGCACTTGCCACTGGCCACTGTCAGAAGACAGGGTACTGGGCTAGATGGAGCATTGGTCTACCCCAGTAAGGCCATTCTTATGTTCTTATTAAATGCACTATTTGTTTTTGTTATATACCTCCATGGCACCTGGCACAGCCTTGTAACACAATAGATCCTCTTCCCTATAGCAAACACCTTCTGAGCTATTACTTGTAGATGGTGGTAGGGTGATCGCTTCCATGGAATGACAGTATGTACTTTGCAGCTGCTGTTGCCTTTCACACATTTTCTCATGTGGCGTTACTGATTACGATTATGTCACCTTTCTCACCTATAATTATTAGTACAGTCCTGCATATGTAATACTAATGAGGGAAGGTTAGCCAAATTCTGCCACTTCTGGTTCATAATTCAGCTTTGCTTTCCCAGGTTGATTGCAGGAAGTTGTTCAATGTATTTTGGATGGCTGCCAAAAATACTTAATAGCCTAAGACATGCAATTTGACAGCTATTGAAATTACCTGTATGTTATAGCATGATATAATTAGCAGAGGAATTGATGTAAAGTGATTGATAAATACTGGTAATTAATCAAGCACTGCTCAGCATCAATCAGTCCATGATATCAAAAAAAATTACCAAAAGATGCCAAATATTATTGTACATATAGCAGTGGTTTTCAGCCTGTAGTCCATGTACCATGTCTAAGATTTCCAAAGGGATCCACATTTCCATTTGAATTTTTTAAGTGAAAAAAGGTTAAAAATCACTGATGTAGTATTCTTACAATCCTTTTCTACCTTTAGCTCCTTCTTCCGATGTTTGTTGATGAGAAAAGATTCCACAAGTGTAAAGGTTGACGTTGTAACTTAATAGCAGTCAAACTTGTATTTTGACTTCCAACAACAAAACCACTAACACTAAAACCTTAACAGTGACCTCAGCAGTACAAAGTCACAATAACCTCCCAAATGCTTGGAATGTATGATGGTCACAAGTGTTGATCTCTTGCAATAATTGATATAAAAGCATATGAGTTCACTGTTATGTTTTTAGGTTAGAATGCAAGTTTGATAAGTTGGGGTATTCATTGCTTTTTGGTAACTGCTGGAGTTAGAAGTGAAAGGGTTATGGAGCATGGGAGTGTGTTGTTAACAATATTGCAGGCAATGTGTATGTTGAAAGGGCTCCACAAATCTTTCCCTTTAACGTAATTCCAGGGTTTTAAGGTTTTTGGTGGATAGAGTGTGTCCTGCCTCATCCTTACCTATCACCAAAGGTAGTTTTTGTTTGTTAAAATATGAGAACTGATGCTGCTTTTGTATTTGATTTGTGCAAGCATTCAAAAGTTTGTGTTATACTAGCTGTGGAGGAGGATTTTGAGAATCACATATTTGCGTCTTTGGTGGAAAACTAGTCTTGTATTCTCAGATGAGGATGTTTGTGCAGGATCTTCTTAAGCACTCATTAAGTCAAGGATCAGAAACAATACATGTGATTTATCTTACTGATTACAGTTTCAATTCTTAATATCACATTGTCACAGAATCTGACTCAATATCTTTCCCAGTGAAGATGTGATAGGAAAATGTCAAACCTTTGTTTTATGGCTGGAAAATAGTCCACTATATTGCACTGGGAAGACCATAGTTCCCTTTTCCAGTCTTGGGTGATCTTATCTACAATATGGGTCAGCAAGGCATTGGTCAAATAGACATTTTGAAATCCTTTTGATCAGTACATACAGTAAAAAAAAGTTAGAAAAAAAGCATTGAATAAGAGTAAGAAACCTATGCTGCAAGTGGGAGGGAAGAATAAATAGAAAAAAATCAAATTATTCATTACAAATCATTTGCTCAGTTTTAACATTAACAGATATTAAAGCCAGAAGGGACCATTATGATCCAAATATGATGACTAGTTATGATCAATAAGTAATGAACACATACTATCTGTTGATATAGATATGTATGGTAAACATTCAACAAGTAATGCTAATCACTTGGTCAGATTGGGACAAGTGCCCTCAGTTCCTCTGCAGAAAAGCATGCTCATGAAAAAGCCTTTTTAGTAGGAAGGTCAGCAGTTCAGATCTGGATGGGCTTGAATTCCATCGCTGCCCACCAAGAACATCTAATCTCAGCCTATTGGCAAAAATCATTCATTGTTGTTGTTTTTTTAAGAACTCTTTCCTTACCACCTCCCCCGGCTTTTTTAATATTGCAAACACAAAACAGTATGTTAAATGTTTGGTAAGTGTTCTGTTTTCTGTAAATAATTCATTTCTCATTACTATGTAATTCAAAAAGACTAAAATGAAGAATTAGAGTATTTATTTTATATAACAAACCGCTGTGACAGAAGATATGTTTTGCAAATCCTATTTAGTAAAGCTTTAAAATTATTTACCATTGAAACACATCAGTAAATAAGTTCAGCTTATTCATTAACTCAAAACACACATTGATAGTGATAATACTCTCTCAGTGTAAAATACAGTAGCTTTTATGACAATCATTGTAGCAAAACCTCCAGAATCTGACGAATACTTTCCCAAGCAAGACGTTATAAGGCAATGGCAACCCTTTGTTTTAGGCTGGAAAATAATTGTTAATCCACTATGTTGCACTGGCAAGACTGTGCTTTCCTTCTCGAGCCTTGGGTAATCTTATGTATAATGTGCGCCAGTGATGCATTGCTCAGATAGGCATTTTGAAATACAAGCATACTTTTCAAGTGCGTTTGAGTACTCCTCCCCTCCCTTCCCCCTAACAGAAACAGAACCGAAACAGAACCGAAACAGAACCGAAACAGAACCGAAAAAGTCACCATTTCAGGGATTTTATAGGTCCCATGACCTAAGAACTCATGATCTGACTAATGATTTAAAGTATGTGTGTGTGTATGTATATATAGTCCTCCACTAGGACTTCTCTTTCTATCTCTGGTGCTGTGCAATCTCTAGGAGAACTCATCTGCTGCTGCTCCCCTCCCCCATCAGAAAGCCCATTCTGTGATGGCTCCCATGCAGTCCCACAAGATTGTATTTCTGCTACTGCACGCTATCCCCTTACCCTATACCCCACTTTCAGGTTCCATTACACCTCCCTTCAGCCTCTCTGGAATATCCTTCCAGGCCCCCACCACTTTCCACTGATATCTCTTCTCTCTGCTCATGGATAGCAGGTAGCGCTACAGTCAGAAGTTCTGTGAAGTATGTTCTGGGGAAGAGAAACTGAGAAACAGAGAACAAAAGTTACAGTAGCCACAGGTTCTGTGTTGTCATAGACAGTGGCATATGTTGTCATATGTTTCCACATATGTCGTGGAAAGCCTACGTAGATATACTGGACTTGATTCTCCACTGCCTTGTGGAGTCATTTACAGCAGTCAAAAATGTTAGTGCAAAGTGGGTTTAGATGCTACCATTCTGATGTGTTCACTTTGTACAATTGCTTTGTACAGATGTCAGCGACTATACATGGTGCAAAGCAATGGTGAATTGGGCCCTCTGTTTTACCCATTTTTCTAGACCCACTTCTGGCTCTACTTGGTCAGATAGATCTGAAAAAGACCAGCAGTGAAATCCTGGGCCCAGCGAAGTCAATGAGAGGTTAGCCAGGAAGCCACCGCCAAAGACATAGGTAAGTTCCTCCCTGGCTCAGCAACTATCAGTCAGGTAGAGAAGCGCAAAAGGTGCTTACTCAAGCTAAGTGCTGAACCTTTGGAGTTCCCCACTGTTCATTCTGTGTGTAGTGCTGCATGCCTTGGTACGGGCTCTGGCTATGGTAACAGTGGGTGTTGTGTGTGATGTGTGTATTTCCCTCTTAGTCCTAGAAGCTGGTTAAATATTTAAATTGGAAAAGGTGAGATCAACAAGTCATTTTGTTACCTAGGGGTTCAGTGCAGCCTAGGACTCAGAGTGTTCAGGGTATATTAAGTATTGATGACTATCCCTCTAAGGCTTGTTTTGCACTGGCTAGAGCTGATTGACATTTTTCAGCAATAAGTTTTGTTGTTGCCACTGTTTCTCCTTCTCTCAACTGAGCTCATCCTGTATGTACATATAATATTATTTTATGGATGGTTAGCATGTCGTATTTTGCACTGGTTAGTCTGAAATCTTCACATTCCAAATCGCTATACCTACTGGGAATACAATTTCACTTGTTTCCATTGTGCTGTGTTTCAGTAAACCAGACAGCAGACAGTTTTCACTAGATGACCTTCCATAACAGTCTAGGAGAATTCTGTGTGTGTTTACTGTGAAGCCTGAAAGTCAGCAATTTAATGATTAGCGCACCGTCAGGGGGACCTAATGAAAAGGGGGAGCTAATGAAAAGTTTTAGCTATTGTGGAAATATGTATAAAATCCAGGGACTAGCAAGTAACCAGGATCTTTCAGCTTGAGAACTAGCCTGGACTGAACTCCCCACCCCTGGATGTGCATCTAGAAGTGCAAGAGACTATTCTTGACAAGAACGCTAAGTGACTTATTTTTATAGTGTACTCCTTTCTTGTCTCTGATTCTGGAGATTCTCTAATAGCACAGACTGATTTTAATTTATTCCCCAAAGATTTTGAAGATCTGAGGAACTATTCCATTTTTCTGATGACAGCTCATAATTCATTTTTAAATAATGACTGAAGTAGTATTCAGAAAAAAAACAAGCATCTCTTTTGTATTAAATAGTAAAACCATGCTTACTAGTACTAAACAGAAGACCAGGTCTGACAATATTTATTGAAAATGTATTTTATGAATTTGATAATATTGTCAGTTGTTTGATTCTTTTCATTTTCATCCACTATGTAGAGCTACAAATAAATATTAAGTTTATAAAATTAATTCAAATAAATAATTACCTTTTTCCTCACTATTCACCCACCTGGGCTATTCAGGTTTTCAGTTTCATCTGCATACAAGTCGCCTTTGAAGCCAATTAAATTATTACCGTAATTTACTTCCATAATACAGCCCTAATAGGTATGGTCCATCTTTTCAAAAAATATGACCCTGATTTGTGTTCGCAACATAGGAAATTGCACACTCAGTATCAAGGAGAAGAGAATTTTAATGTTTTTCATCAGTTGGAAGTTTTACACTGTCTGGAGTGGCTCAGGGCAGACTGTCAAAAAGCATGGCAGACACCCCAGGGTGGTTGTATGTTCTATAATTAGATTTCACCAACCTAGTAACAAATGCAAACTCTTGGGTCACTGTAACAGCATGGAGTCGCAGACAGTCTCCTTGGGCTCTCCAGCCTATCTTATCACCCAAACAAGCTGGACTTAGTGATAAATGGTTACTTATATCAAAAATCACAAAATATTCAGATTACTCACAGTCCCAAGAGACCAGTCCCTTATTCTAGATCAGTTTGTACTCTAGATCTTACAACTCTGGTAGCCAGTCCTATGGTAAACTAATTAAGGATTTATTACGTAGAAAAAAGAGAGTTATTTACAAGTTAAAATAGGCAACATATATACACCAATGAGTTCAGTCTGTGGTTCCAAAAGATGACAGATATATTTATCTATCAGCACTGACTGTCTTTTTAGAAGTAACCCAGGTTGTCTGTGAGTATCTCTACTTTTTTGCTGCTGAGCTCCAGCCCTTCTAAGAGTCCAAACAGCAAAGAGATTACAAATATTCATGTCAGCTATCTTTATTTCCTTCTTCTAAGCTGCTGGGATCTGCTTCCTCACATACAGCATCTTCATGTTGCACATGAACCAGCCTTTTTGTGTTGTGATGTTCCACAATGGCCCTTTTAGTCTTGGTAGTTCTTCTGGATGGGTGGGGGAACCCCTTTTCCTGTCTAGGTTCACAGGTTCAGAGCAAGCATTTTTACAATTATAAATAAGGCCCAAACTTGAATTGCGGGATGATCTTCACATAATTGCAGCTGAGTGGTGGACAAGACATGGAAAATTGAAGAAAAGTATTAATGGGTCTTTATTAATAGCAGTAATTTGGAAAAGCCAGAGGAGACCTATTTGTTTAAGAAAAAAATTCTGGAATGATATAAACACTCAACTATTATGTTATGCCAGCTAATTTTTTTTGTTAATCAGACCTTTTGCTGCAACTATATTACATTCATGAACAACAGCAATAACAAAAGTGACTGGAATAATATAAAATTCAGAAGACTAAAAGCCTTAACAAGGCTGCTGAAGAAACTGAGTCAACTCACTTTTACAGGCACTGAATGTTAGTGCAGTAAACTCCACTACAGTGGTCTCCTTCATGCCCTGTCTTTGTTTTGTGAAGACTTGTCTATACCAAGAGACTGCACGCTTGGCATCCACAGAATTAGACAAGATTGATAGCGATTGCTTTGCTGTCTCTGCTAACTCTGGAAAATGCTCTAGAACTGCAGGTGAATTGAAAAACTCTCCGCTATCAGTTAATTCACATTCACTTGCAAAACATTTGAATGGGGCAAGCTGTGCTTTAGCTTTAGGGCCAAACATAGGGATTGCCTCCAGGGAGAGTGCCTGCTCCAATAACATATTCACTTGTTTCACATCAAATACCTGAACTACTTTCATAAATGACTATCCGGGCTGTGTGAACGTTGGTCTTCGTCAAGCTGGCCTGGCAAAACTCTCCTCAATGTTGCAGTTGTATTCCTTCAGTTTGCCTGCCATGTTCTTGAACACTGCTCTCTGCATTCAGCTCTGCATATTTGCTGTGCTTGCATTGGCGTCTGCCCAGTGTGTCAAATCTATTACAGTGTAGTATGATTGATGGATAGAAACAGAACACATCTCAAAAGATGTAATGGTTTTCATCAATGATTTGGCATTCCGAGCGATGAACTCTATGTCAAGTGGCAAGTTCATGTCATTTAAAAAGCGAGATCAGTCTGTGCATTACTTGAGATTTGGTAAAATCTTCATTTTACTTTCAATGAATTTTCTGTAGTCACTTACATGCTCAGCATGGTAAAGAACAGCTTCAGACCATGAAGTCAATCATGTCATGCTTCTGGACACAGAGGCACTTGGTCAGGATTAAGCTGTTTTATTTTTTTTCTTTCTGTCAAGAAAGCCTTGAAACACAGTTTGCAAGCTGGGCGGTGTTTAAACATTTTTTTCATTGCAGCAGTGAATTTATCAACTTTAGAAAAATGAACATGCCACTGTTTGCTAGTCAGACTTACAATATGCACATTGCATGTACATGGACCAAATTAGGAAGTAGCCCCTTTAGAAACTGATTATATGCTCAAGTACAGTATGTTGCATTTTCTGTCACTAACCCGGACACCTTATTAACGTCTATATCAAAATTGGCCAGGCACTTGATGACAGCTCATGGCACAGTTGAACAATTTACCAGGTTAAGAACAGGACTGTCCAAAAGAAATGACTGTAGATTTTCTGAGCCACTCAATATGCAGTACATAATTATCTTTGTCATCTGTTGACTCATCCAACGTCAGCTTTTTTCATATGCTCTTTCAACTCCTTTCTGTATACTTCAAATACTTTGGGCAAGTAATCTTGGTGAAGCTCCTAGCAGAAGGAAGAACTCCTGTGTTTCAAATTGGTTTCTGAATGTATTCCCTGAACACTGAGTTATCCAGTTTATCCACTGATATATTTGCACTAGAGAATACCTCAACAATATGCCACATTTCGAGCATCCTGACTCTCAGTACTGCAATTAAATATAGATGCAACAATTGTTTGACATTTTACTTTTGATGTCAGATCTGTCTCTGCTTTGCATTTGGCATTATGAAGCCAATCAGAATTTATAGGAACATCAACAATTGACTTATGTGTCTAACGTGACTAAAATGTGTCTAACATTGCAGGTTGTACAAAACAACTTTCCACCAACAGCATGCAATTGCTTGGGATACTGCCTAGCATGAGCTAAAACAGTGATTTTTTTTTTGCACGTTTTTGAGTCTTTATCAGGATTTACCATTTGCTTAAACCCATAGAAGTACTGTATTGTATGTAAACAACCATTTGTCTCCTAGCAACATATAAGTATTGCGACATCGGATGAGTTCATTCAAGTTTCAATGCACATGACAAATTGAACAAATATTGCCAAAGCTACCATAGCTAAGGAGGGAAGTCCTAATGGGGAAAAAAGTGTGTGTTGCAAACCTCAAAATGTATGCAAAATTTTGGACAGTGCAAAGTAAGCTAATTAAAATCAAAATTGTGGTGGAAGTCTAATATTGCAGACTCCGCAATTTCCACAGTATTGCAAATGAATCAGGTCCTTAATGATAAAGCAAAACTTACATATTACCTTATAGGAGGGGATACAGACATTACAAGTAAGATTAATGTATTCAGCAACCTACAAGCATTTATAGAGTCTAATCACTAAACACATTCAATATCTATCTTGAACAATATTAACATACAGGTGAGCTGGTCTGGATTGCAGCTATGAATTTGTCATTACTCAGCTGACACCTATAGCCTTGCTAGTATCACAGAGGCTTACTAGCATCACAGAGCCTTACTAGCATCACAGAGGTCACAAATATTCTCTGCATAAGTCAGAACAAAAATAAGCAGGTTGTATGATAATCTAATTAAGTACTTACATATTTTTTCCATTCTGTACCAAATTTTAATTAGAACATACAAAGTTGCCTATTTAGTCTCAGGGAACAGTTCTCCATGTTAAAACAATTCTGATTTATTAAAATACACTCGGGTTGTAATATGTTTCTCTAAAATTCTTATAAATCAAATTGAAGGATATCTCCCTAACATCCTCAGACACGAAGACTGAAGCAAAGAATTCATTTAGTTTCTCCGCCATGCCTTTATTGTCTTTAAGTGCTCCTTTTGTATCTCGATCATCCACAACATGCATTATTACATTATAAAGTTTTTAAAAATGAGCCACTAAACCCAAAATCTAATACTAACTCCAGAACAAATTGATAATAAATTTAAAACAGTATAAATCAACACAGAACAGCTAAATGACATCTAACAAACACAAGGTCAACTCCTGGCACCAGTCCAATCAATCAGCTGGAGTTCTGCTACCTAGGAATGCTCTTGGCACAGTGGAGGAATCTCTTCCAGTAGATAGTAACTCACCCCTCCAACCATGTCACCATTGTAGACCACCCTTTTCAATGACAAACAAAGAATAGAAATCCAACATCTCCCAAAAGGAATTTCCAGCCCAGCTCCAGGCCCCAAAGACCTCCCACACTTTATCCCTCCCTCACAGTTAGCTGATAGGGGAGCTCAGGCTTCCCCTCTCTATTCGGCTCTGACCATGAGCCCTATGGATGGCTGGATATCAGGCACCCCAAAGAGCACCAAGGCTACATCCCTAGGCCATTTCCCAGTCCAGGCCATGGTCACAGTCTTACAAATAATGCAAGAAAAAAACAGAGAAAAGAGTTCCTTAATCCTTAAGGACAAGTGTGTCCTTCCTTCAAGGCCTGGGGTAGCTGCTGTTTGCTGAGCCTCTTCCCTGTAGCAATGATTATGCCTTACTCAGGACCTCTTGGGATAGGTCCACCACCCTATTCTATGTGGTGTCCCTGCCCTTCTGTTTTGCTTGGCTCTCTTTTAAACTTGTCCTCCGGTTGGAGAAGTCTCTGCCAGTGTGGTGGGCCCACTTGGTCCTAGAACTGCTCCTTAACGCCTATCCTAGTGTGGGTTTATATATCCCATTACAGGGCCCTGGAAGTTTAAAGAATTCTGTGGGTGTTATTTAGAACATAAGAATGGTCATATTGGGTCACACCAAAGGTCCAGCTAGCCCAGTATCCTGTCTTTCGACAATGGCCAATGTCAGGTGCCCCAGAGGGAATGAACAGAACAGGTAATCATCAAGTGCTCCATCCCCTGTCACCCATTCCCAGCTTCTGGCAAACAGAGGCTAGGGACACCATCCCCGTCCATCCTGGCTAATAGCCATTGATGGACCTGTCCTCCATGAACTTATCTAGTGCTTTTTTGAACCCTATTTCAGCTCAGATTTAATTATTTAGCCAATTAAAGGTCTTAAATGGAGCATTTCTCACTATACCGCTCTGGTTTTTGCCATCCTCATAGCTTAAGCCAGCATTTCAGTAAAAGTTATGGAGCCAAAGAGCCTTGCACTTTGAGAAGAGCTAAATCCCATCATTAAAATCTGAAACCCACAAAGACTTTTCTGGGAGAGACAGCGTGTCAGGGCATTCTCCTCCCCACCAAAATTATATTGGCAGGGTTGTTAGTTACTTAGACACAGTTGATGCAAGTTGTGGGGGAGGGATAGCTCAGTGGTTTGAGCATTGGTCTGCTAAACCCAGTATTACAAGTTCAATCATTTAGGGAACAGGGGTAAAAATCTGTCTGGGGATTGGTCCTGCTTTGAGCAGGGGGTTGGACTAGATGACCTTCTGAGGTCCATTCCAACCCTAATCTTCTATGATTCTATATTTCATTAATAGATTTTTTTTAAAGTGTGAACTTTCACTATCACACTAATAATAAGATATACACACTTAATGATAGCTTGAGGGGTAGATGGGGCTAGCTGGCACTTTATCGCACAATTATCAAAGAAAATTGCAAGTATATATATTTATATAAAGAATGTATATATTTGATTGTATCCCTTTTCCCTCACTCTTGGTATGTCACTTGCCCTGATTCTGCACACAATTAAGCTTGTGCTTTAAAACTTTCCTCATCTGAAAAATTCCATTGACTTCTATTAAACTACCCATGTGAGTAAAGTTACACTCTAGATTAAGAACAGGAGTACTTGTGGCACCTTAAAGACTAACAAATTTATTTTAGCATGAGCTTTCGTGAGCTGCAGCTCACTTCTTCGGATGCATAGAATGGAACACCCAGACAGGAGATATTTATACATATAGAGAACATGAAAAGGTGGAAGTATGCATACCAACAGGAAGAGTCTAATCAATTGAGATGAGCTATCGTCAGCAGGAGGAAAAAAACTTTTTGAAGTGATAATTAAGATGGCCCATAGAAGGTGTGAGGAGAACTTAACATCTGATACTTAACATAGGGAAATAGATTCAATTAGTGTAATGACCCAACCATTCCCAGTCTCTGTTTAGGCCACAGTTAATTGTATCTAGTTTGCATATTAATTCAAGTTCAGCAGTTTCTCTTTGGAGTCTGTTTTTGAAGTTTTTTTGTTGCAAAATTGCCACCTTCAAGTCTGTCACTGAGTGGTTAGAGAGGTTGAAGTGTTCTCCCACTGGTTTTTGAATGTTATGATTCCTGATGTCAGATTTGTGTCCATTTATTCTTTTGCGTAGAGACTGTCCGGTTTGGCCAATGTACATGGCAGAGGGGCATTGCTGGCACATGATGGCATATATCACGTTGGTAGATGTGCAGGTGTACGAGCCCCTAGATTAAGTATTTGCAGGTTCAGAGCCTATGAAGGCAAGTGACAAGGCAGGGACCCTGTTGTCAATGGGGCCACAATGCCAATCAGGGCCTCTGGGTGTCACAAAAACATAAATACTAAATAATAACAATGACAAAGCTATTAAGCTATGATACAGTGTGATAAATTATGTAGTTATATATACCTTCCAAACGATAAGAATACAATCAGAAAAGCTAGTGGAAATGGACAATATACAGGAGCAATATGTTGCTTTTAATATAATAATCATAGTGGAGAGTTCCAGGGCACAATTTGTTTTTTTTTTAGATTTTTTTAATTGCAGTTGAAATAAAACAAGCAGATGCCGAGCACTGCTAGATACAGATATTTTTTTAATTTGTGTTTAGAAGCACTTCTGACATTTAAACAGTGGGTTTGCAGAGAGAGGATTCCACAGCAAATGTCTCATAATTTGAATCTCTTTCCTTGAAGGCAAAACTAATTAAAAAAAAAAAAGCTTTGTGGGCTGAAGGTTGATAAACAAGGGGCAGCAGAGGATTATTATTAGTCACGACTTCCCCTGGTGGCTTTTACCTTGTTCATTGAGAAATGACTGAACACCAACTCTCAGGAAGCATTATTCATTTTGTTACATACATGCAACATTTAACTTGAACTGCCCATGTTCATGGCTGGGCAGCAAGGTTCACACAGTCCTTGTAAATCATCTCACTTGTCTATTATTGCCCTTATGGGTAAATTAAATGTTCAGTGGTAGAGAGCAGCAACTAAAAGAGGGAAAAAGCCAAGGGCAAGGCGGAAGATGGGAAGGGGTGGAGGGAGTACCACTATAGAAAACATGGAAAAGAACTTTCAAGCAAAATGTCATCAAGAGTTCAGTTGCTACATAAAGAAATAAAGCCACTGCATGCAAAGTGTGATCAGAATTTAACACAAAGGAAGGGATTTCCACAACAAAGAGTTCATCTCAGTACACCTTGGCAGCATACTGGACCCTATACTGGATTTTTTGCTCTTTTGGAGATATAGGGATAAATAATACTCATGGGTACCCTAAAGAATTTCCCCAGGAAGTGAAATTCTCTTTCTTCCAATCATCGTAGTACTGTTATAAAAGATGGAAAAGACCTATTAGGTTGGCTATTGTATTCATATGAGCTCGATGAGAGCTAGCATGACTATGTGTACACGCGCGGGGGAATCACACCCTTAGCTCAAATTGCAGAGATAAGCACTGAAGGTGCTAGGCCTTATGGGGTACATTAACACTGCAAAAATAACCATGGGAGTGGTTCTCAGAGCCTGGTCAACTGACTCAGGCTCATGCTATGACTCAGGCTCAAAGTAGCAGTGTAGATGTTCCTGCTTAGGCTGAAGCACAGGCTCTGAGACCCACCCACCTTGCCAGGATTCAGAGCCCAGACTCCAGCCTGAGCAGGAAGTTCTACACTGCTATTTTGAGTACCGCAGCATGAGCCAAAGTCATTGACCAAGGCTCTGAGCCTCACTGTTTCAGGGTGGGTGCAGGGGTTAGCATTGTAAATGTACACATGGGTACTAGCCCTGGTGAGAACCAAGAAGCACTCAGACAGCATGGCTAAAGTGTAGGGCTATTTTACTATGGCTGGCAGAAAAATGAAAAGTTGCAAATACCCCAGATAAAGTGACCTAAGCAGTGATTTTTCAAGGTGCAACATAGTGATTCCTAACTTGGCCCTGGGAGCAGCTGAATAGAGATTAGGGCTCATCAAGCCTTGTACTTGGGTTGCCCTCTCCAGTCCATTCTACTTCTAAAGGCAAGTAGGTAAGTTGCATGTTACCTAGCAAAGATCAATACATTTTATGTCTAGTGGGTGCCCCTCTGCATTATCCCCCTATCGCTGTGGCAGTACATCCTACACAGCTCCTGATAGCAGGCTGCTCCAGCCACCGTGTCAGCTAAGCTAAAAATCTCACCATGGTTCCTGACTGTACATGATTGTCCTTTATGAGGATAGTTGTCCCTTCTCCTGGGGCAACCCCCAGTCAGAGCACACTGCCCATTTCTAATCCCCAGTGTCCAGGGCACTTTGCCTAAAACAGTGTTCTTTGGGCTCCTGTCCCTTTAAGAGCCTGAGTTAGCCATAGCCATAAGCTGTTCTCTTGCAATCCCTCTTGTAAGCCCTGGAGGAGGGATTGTGTCTGGGGGTGGGAGGGACACGTCAAGGACAGGGCCACAGCACATAGTAAGTTAAAGATTTCCATAGGGCAGCCCAAGGACACTGTCATAAGTTCGACAGCCACTGAGGGCTGTCTGCATTCTACCCTTGGAGACCACTTTGGCCCCCAGAACAGTCCAGAATCAGGTGGTATTAAGGTGACTTAAAGCCACCTCAGACCCCCTTCCCCTGGGCTATGAGTTCTGGGCTGTGTCTCTTAAAGCTAAGCATAACTTTAAATGTCGAGCTATCCCTCTCTTAAGAGGACAGAGTCAAACTGCCCAGGTTATCTACACTAACTATATAAAGTATCACATATTTCCTCATAGTTAGTAGATTTAATATCCACTATTACCTGGGTCACAGAGAGCTCTCAGAATGTTTCAGATATGATCTTATTTATAGCATAAAGAAATCTAGCAACATTTTTACAGTGCATTTGTAAAATTAACACACTTTGACAGCCAAGGTCACTTATACAGTGACTATGGGGGGTTGGACTAGATGGCCTCCTGAGGTCCCTTCCAACCCTGATATTCTATGATTCTTTGGGCAGAAAGTCTTTGAGCCCTTTGAATAGAGGTGTGCTGCAAACAAGAGACATAACTAGGGGCTAACCTTTAAATCTACTGTGCTAATAGGTAAGGGTTAGATTGTTGGCCCCTAATGTAGTCAGGTCAAGATCAAGGAAATGCAGCTGTACTTCTGAATGTACTATAATAAATACTATGGAAGCAACGTCTGCATAAGTTTAAATTTGAAAATTAGCCTTCTTCGTATGTCCCTTTAATCTCTTAAAAAAAAACCCCTAGCATAGGATTTATTTTACAATTTAAATATGATAGGATATATACATCCACATCAATGACCTAGGAATATGACCTGTGCAATTGCATTTTTAAAATGTTTATTGTACAAAATATAATTTTATTTACATAGAATAGAAATATACCCAGGCAGATATAGGTGTTAAAAACTACTGATGTGTATTACAAATAAAAATAGAAGTAAGCATTTGAATAAAGTAGGAAAAGAACATGAATATGATAATTTTGAATGCTCTTTCACCAAAGCTGCAGTAAGAGGTTTTCTTATTCACATTCTTGAGTGTAATGAGATTTCAATTTTGCTCTCCATATATTTTTTAATATACAGCCTCTCTCTCTGTTTATTTGACATTTACTTGGCTTTCTCAATATGACTTTTCAGTTGTGAAGAGAGCTGCAAATTTTCAGGGTAATAAGTCTCTTAAAGACTTTAGAATTACTGATAGAAAACTTGGAAATTAGAAAAATTACCTAGTTCCACCTTGCATTTAGCTGTGACACTCTAATTAATTTCCCCAGACCTGAAGAAGAGCTCTGTACAGCTCAAAAGCTTGTCTTTCTTTCACTAACAGAAGTTGGTCCAATAAAAGATATTACCTCACCCACCTTGTCTCTGTTAGGAAATTTGAAATTAGACCTGATTCTCCATTGCACAGCATTTTGTGAAGTTATTTACACTGGTGCAAACTGCATGTGAAAGACACTTTGATCCTGATTTGGTAGCATTTATACACCCACTTGCAATAGTGTGAATGACTACATGGAGTGCAATGGAGACTCAGACCCATTATCTTTGATACATTGATCTCAGACTATTAGATGTATCTATGTCTTTTTTTCCCCCTGCCACTCCCCCGCCCACCCTCAGTTTTACAGTCTGCTTTTTTAGGACACCTTTTTTGATGCTGCCTACATTTTCTCAGATAGTTAAAATAAAAACTCATGTTATCTATGTGAAAATTAATGGAATTTTATATGTTTCTGCATATATGTTCATTAGGAGTTGTAAAAAGCAACAAAGAGTCCTGTGGCACCTTAAAGACTAACACATGTATTGGAGCATAAGCTTTCGTGGGTGAATGCCCACTTCGTCAGACGCATGTAATGGAAATTTCCAGAGGCAGGTATAAATATGCAGGCAAGAATCAGTCTGGGGGTGGCGGGGAAAAAAGAGAGGAGTTGGTGGCACCTCATGAATCTATGCATATTGATGCAAATATGATAGGTATTAAACCAATTGACCTCTAGCAGAACAAGATATACAGATAATAGAATGCCTTTGTTTGGAGACCTGAAAGGTACTGAATTCTCTTTCACTCTCTTCATGGCAATTTTTCCTCCAAACAGATCCCCAATCTAATCCTCACTCTCTTGTAACAGCTCACTCTAAAAAGGATGAACCTGGAAGAAATGGACTTGGGACAGCCATGCTCCTTTGTGACCACTGGTCTTCAGAGAAATGAGAGATGGAAAATACTTGTTAGGTCATGGAGTCTCCCACCTTTCCAGAGCAGGCCTCTGTCATTATAATTTCTAGTGCTTTATCCAATATAGGTTCAAATATCTCATGCAAAGCTATGAGACACAAGGAAACTACTTCACAATTTAGACTCTGGCCTTGCAAAGAGAACTACATGGGTGGACACTGTGCCCATTCAGTTCCCTGTGCAGGACTGAGGCCTTAACTGACTCTCGGAAAACATCTTGATTCTGTGCCTTCATTATTCCTTCACTTAACTTTCAATCCCCGACCCATGTTGTGCCTCTTGGCACTAGTTTAAGTATTTCCTGTTCTTCCTTGTTGCTTACATTTTTTAAATATGATTTACAGTCTTCCTTACCCCAAGACACAATCAATATTTAGTCGTGCAATGCATATGATAGCTTCTCCTCTTCCCAGGTAAGGGACATTCTCCAGCCTCCCTCTAATTTTTGTTGCTTTCCTCTGAATTCTCTCCAGTTTACCTGCACCTGTCTTGTAATAAACGGCTTAGCACATTCACTCATCGAATGTTCAGGGTTAATGATACCAAAAAAGCTCAAGATGGCATTAGGCTCAAATTGTGCAGTTTTCACAGCTTCAATAAGTCTATGGCTTGTATAGGACCTTCAGGCTTAAATTCATATTAAGTATGCTTAATCATTAAACCAGTTTCCATTGACTTCTTATGGAGCCACGCTTGCTGACAACTCACATTAACTTCAGTCTGGATGGACTACAGAACTAAATTTTCAAAAGTGCACAGTTGCATTAAGAGTGATGATTATGACTGTGGTAGCACACAAAGGTGTCAGTCAGGTTTGGGCCCCCAGTGCTAGGCACTGTACAACACATATTGTATTCAGACATGGTCCCTGTGCTGACATGCATATAATTAGAGGTGTGTGAATAACTGATCTTTCAGTTTGCTGGCATTTTAAAAAAATGTTTTTATTTTGGGTCAAACTGAAAATAAAATTTAAAGCATTTGCTGGCAAATGGAAGAGTTGAAAAAATTCAGTTTGGGTTGAAGTGTTTCATTTTGGTTTTGAGCTTTTGTTATATTTTAAATTCTTGGAAAACAAAAAATGAGAGAAATTTCAAAACAAAAATATTTAGAATTTAAAAATTAGAACATTTTGAATAAAAAATGTCAAAACGAAGTGTTTCAACTTAAAAATAAATAGGTTAGAAGCAATGTTTGTTTGTTTCTAACCAAAACAGATTCAACAAAATTGACATGAATTCACTAAATGTTTTGGTGTCACCAAATATGCATTTTTTGCTGAAAAACTTCAGCCAGTTCTATTTACAGTGACGTGCACAGAGGCCATGTTGTTCATGTGCCTTAATGTCATCAAACATTTTATTTAAAGGCGCAAAATTCATAAAAGTGAGGTATTGTCCCCACCTGAGTGTGTGACTGTAGATGTAATAGGCAGCTGCAAAAGTAAGTGTGCCAAGTACCATGCAATTGTCGGACACATCCTTATGCCCATCTAAATTTGCAGCTATCCTACTCACACAGAAGGGGTCAAAAAGCAGGGGCAGATAAAGAGCTCAGGCCCAGAGCACTAATGGGAGCGGAGACCACTCCATTAGTCTATTGATGAACCAGAGATCCTTAGGCATACATGTGGTAACCAGGGAATACCACCTCCTGAGAATGGACTGAAGGAGGGAACGGAGAAAGGCATACACTAAAGAGAGTTCAATAGGTGGCGGTGGAAAGATTACTGCTTTCCTTTTTTTTATTTTAAATGTTTATTTTCCCTGAAGACAGGGTTGGATAATTGAAAATATTGAAAGTACCTCAGTATTGCCAAGCCCCAAATGTTCCAAATGTTCCAAAATCATGAGTAAGATCCTCTACCCCCAAGAAAAATCATGACACTGGATTAAAAATCATGAGATTAAAAAATTAATAAACATGGAGTTCTTTTTATTTGCCTTGTGGTGTCTGAGCCTTTAGGGTTCACATTTTTAAGCTTCTTCCTCACTTCCCTCCACAGATCACAGTTAGCTCCTCTTCCATGCTTTACCCAATGTACAGCCAGATCCTCTTCCACCACCCACTACCCCAGGCTTCTGATATGCCCTTCCCATCACTCCATTAGGAGTGCAGACATGGAGTAATGGGAAAGAAGTACAATGATGTATGTTTTCTCTTCATGTTTCCCTCCTTCACTTTCTTCCAATCCCACTGATACATATGGCATGTGTGTTGGTGGATGGGTGGGCACTTTCACCATTAGAGAAGTGCATCCTGCTCCCCTTGGTGTGCCCAGATCACTTCACAGCCCAGTACATGTTGAAGGTCCGATGACCAGCTTGCCTAGTGGTGAGATCATATCCTTACAGTTTTGGCTGCCTGGTTGTTCGAGAGTTGGCCCCAGCTTCAGCTTCAGCATGTTCCAATTGCTCCATTCTTCACTTAGATCTGCATTCTGCCTTCAGCTGTTCATCAGCTGCTCTCAAAAAGTCAATGGGAATCATGTTGCAACTGCATCCAAAGTATGTTTTGTCCTGGGTCACTTCCTACCAATTTGCAGCTCCTCAGTTTGGGGCATGGTCAGAGGCTTAACAATCTTACTGTCCTGTTCAGTTAATCTCCTGTTGAAGGACGGGGCCTCCCTAGCCCAGTTTTGCTGTACTCCCAGCCCTGGTTCAGTGTAGGGCCTGTAGATTCCATCACAGCCAGCATGGCTCAATTCCCCACCAAACCTTTCTGGGGTGTTGGACACCCTTTGAGCGCAGGGTCTGTGAGGCCTGTGAGCCACATAGCTTGGTGGGATGATGCTCCTTGTCCTTGCAACGGCTTCCCACACATTCCCTGAACATCCACACAAGCCAGGCTCTACACATTATTTCTTTCTTTCTGCTCTCTCTTGCACATCTTTCTTTCCTACTTCACCTGGACTGTGTGTTATTTTTCCTCTTACAACATTCCCCCTCCTTCCAATTTTCCATCCCCTTGATGACGCCTATCCCTTTGTCTCTTACCCTTCTCTCCTAGCTTTTTCATTCTTTTCCCTCCGTCTCTGACCTTTCCCTTCCACTATATCCATCTTGCTTTCCCCTAACATCTCCTAATTCAAATCTTTTTCTTCTCCTTTCTTCTCTCTCCACCAGCAAGTCATCTTGGAACATGTGCATTCACAACGCGTCAATTGGTCTGCAGGATTTTCCACTTCTGGTTTCCCTAGCTTCTTTACAAGAAATAAGCTGTAACACTTACAGCATGGTTGGGTCCCAATAAATTCTAACCTATAACTCTTATTTTGAAAGACTCATGCATAGATTGACTGAGGATGTTAGTATAGTATTATGCCTACATATGTGTATCTGTGTGGAGGGTGAATGTGCAGCAAACTAACATATCTCCAGAAAGTATTATGCCTACATATGTGTGTCTGTGTGGACGGTGAGGGTGCATGTATGAGATCATATTTATAGTGAGGACCAACAATCCAATGCTTTGCTTCAAATTAACATAAGGTAAATTAGGTAACATCAACTGTATCAGTGATACAGTTGAAACATGATTCCCATCACCTTTAATGAGAGCAGCGTATGAACAGCTGAAGGCATAATGAAGCCCTGAGTGAAGAAATGCTTTTATAGTCTGATTCCCTAAATATTTAAAAACACAGAAAAATTGATTTGGTTTTAATAAGAGAAAACAGCTTTGCTTCCCTAGAAATTGAACTCTAGTTGTGTGAAAGGGCTGGAACACTAATTGGAAATGGTGACCAAATTCAGTCCTTGTGATGTACTCCATTGAAGGCAATAAAGAAGACCACTTTTTCAAAATAAATAAATAACACTAGCCCTTTAGGTTATTTTTAATGATTCATAGTGTTTAACACCAGAAGAGACCATTACATCGTCTAGTCTGACCTGCATAGCACAGGACATTAAATTTCACTCAGTTACCTCTGTACTGAGCCCAATAATTTGTGGTTTACTAAATCATACCTTCCAGAAGGGTCTCCAGTCCTGATTTGAAGATACAAAGAGATGGAGAATCTATCACTTCCCTTGGTAATATGTTCCAGCAGTTAATCACCCTCACTGTTAAAACAATTGCGCCTTATTTCTAAGCAAAATTTGTCTGGGTTCAGCTTTCAGCCATTGATTTTTGTTACTCCTTTCTCTGCTAGATTAAAGAGCCCTTTAGTACCTAGTGTTTTCTCATGGTGAAAATCCTTATACACTGTAATCAAGCAACCTTTCACTCTTTCTTATAAATTAAACAAACTGAGCTCTTTAATTCTCTCACTCTCAGGCATTTTCTCCAGCCCTGAACTCATTTTGTAGCCCTTTTCTGTACCCTCTCCAATTTTTCAGCCTCCTTTTTAAAAAGTCCCCACTAGGCTTGTACACAGTATTCTAGTATTAATCTCACAATGCTGTATACAGAAATAAAAATCTTGTCCCTGCTGCTACTCAGTACTTCCTGTTTATACATCCAAAGATCATATTAGCCCTTTTGCCACAGCATCGCACTGGGAGCTCATGTTGAGTTGTGAGTTCTCTCTGACCCCTAAATCACTGTCTTCCAGGATAAAGTCCCTCATTCTCTAGTGCAGCCCACATTTCTTGTTCCTAGTTGTATAACTTTGCATTTGGCTGTGTTCAAATGCATTTTTGAATGGGCCCAGGATACCCAAGTGATCCAGATCACTTTGTGTGACTGCCTTGTCCTCGTCATTATTTACCAGTCTGCCAAACTTTGTGTCATCTGCAAATTTTATCAACAGTGATTTTATATTTACTTCCAGACCATTGGTGAAAATGTTGAATAGGAATTGTCCTAGTCCTGATCCGAGTGGAAACCCTCTTGAAACACCCCCACTCAATGATGATTCTCCATTGACAACTACTTTTTCAGATCTGCCAGTTAGCCTGTTCTTCCTCTATTTAATGTGTGCTTTATTAATATTGTAAAGTGTTATTTTTTAAGCAGAATATCTTACAGTTTTAAGTCAAATGTCTTGCATAAGTCTAAGTATATTGCATCTACACAGTTATCTTTAGCAATCAAACTCATGAAAAAATCATATGAAGTTTGTTTGACAAGACCTGTTTTCTATAAAACAATGTTGACAATCATTAATTATATTCCTATCCTTTATTTATTAACTGAAGCCTGTATCAGTTTTTTCATTATGTGCCCTGGGTTGGTGTCAGTTTAACTGACCTGCAATTATGTGGGTCATCCATTTTGCCCTTTTAAAATATCAGCACAACATTGACACTTTTACAGAATTTACCTGTCATTACAAGGTTTATTAAAAATTAACATCAGCAAACCAGAGATCTCCTCAGCCAACTCTTTTAGGAATCTTGGGCGGAAGTTATCTGGGGCTACTGATTTTAAAAAAGTTCATCCCTAGTGAATGCTGCTTAGCATTAGAATGTACTTCATGATCATCTTGTAATATGGCTACATTATCCTGCTTCTTTCCAAATACAAAACAAAAATATTTATTGAGCACTTCTGCCTTTTCTGCATCATTTTTAACAACATCTAGTAATTGCTAGTATTTTTTTCATTCCTAATATCCTGAGAAAATTCCTTCATATTGTCCTTAACCCTTCTAGTCATGGATTTACTCTATCTTTAACTTCTCTTATAAATTTTCTTACTTGATAACTTCTAATTTATACTGATTGCTATCTATTTTCCCCCTTCCCATTTGTTATATATTACTTGTTTATTTCTAACTGCTGCCTGCACTTCCCCACTGAAATAGAGGTTTTTTAATCCAAAATTGTCCTCTTTCTTGATTGTAGAATTGTAGCTTTTGGGCCATCTAATAAACAATTTTTAAAGTTAAATCCCAATTTTAGTTTACATTTTTCTGTCTATTTTTTTCCTCCCAGTATAGTTCATTAATAATTATCTGCAGCTTTGGGAAATTAGCCCTTCTGAAGCACCATACACAGGTTGGGCATCATCATCACAGGTCTTCCAGTGATTACTTCATCTTTATCTGTCATAAGGAGTTCCAATATTGAATAACCATGAGTTGAGTGTAATATCTTTTGCACTGGATAATTATCATCTGTAATTTTTAGAAACTCTAATAATCTTCAGTTTAACACCCTCCCAAATAAACTACTTTGGAAGCTGTAAAATAATGTAAAATAAATAAAATAGCAAAAATAATAGTTTACTACTGGCTTTTATTACAACTAGTTGAAATTTTGTATGCAAAACGTTTTTGTAGTGAAAAATGTCCTTTTTTCCTAAAGCAAAAACTGTCATAAAATGCTCTTTAAAAAATCACCTTTTGGTCAAAACTTTTCCTGGATTTTTTGTGCAGAATTCCATTGGTACCAATGCTCCATTATTTAGCTCCTGGGCAGTAAATAATAGTTTTCATTAAACTCATTGGACACAGTAAAGACATAAATATTTGCATGTACACACTTACAGTATTGGTTAACATTGTCCCTAATCTTAGAATTTTTAATCTTGAGGAGGAAAACAGTTTAAACACCTACTGATTCTATCTATCTATCTATCTAATCATATAATGAAACAAAACTGTAAACCTGGTGTATGATGGAAACCACTTCAAACCAGAGGGTGCTATTGCACCTCCAGCACCCCTAGTTCCAGCACCTGTGGATGGATGGATAGCAGGGCCGGCTCTACCATTTTTGCCGCCCCAAGCAAAAAAAAAAAGCCCGTCAAACTGCCACCCGAACTGCCGAAGCAAAAAAAAAAAAGCCGCCCGGACTGTGCCATCCCAAAAATGGACGGAATGCTGCCCCTTAGCATGTGCCGCCCCAGGCAGGTGCTTCCTCCGCTGGTGCCTGGAGCCGGCCCTGATGGATGGATGGATAGATAGATAGATCGAACTACAGCTAGAGTGAAGACTGAGAATTATTAACCTTTTATACATTTTTAATAGACTATTATTTTTCTGCTCCAGTCAATGCAGAATACATGGACGTTGGGGCAATTTTCAGTCCTTTGTGTTTCATGCACAAATCAAGGAACTATGCTAAAGAAGGGAAACAACTTGCAAAGCAACTGAAAGGGTCAGGATTAGAACTTCTTGAATCACAATTCTGTTTTCAGTGCTGTAAACCATGTGGCCTGCCTGAGTAAAACTGAGAGCAGTTTAAAATGTTATCATCTATATTTGAAGCTGTCCATGGGGATTGAGATATCTAACTCTCGTTAGTATTTATGGCTTATGTCCCTGTGCACTGTTTTAAAACTTTGTGGGTTAGTATCTAATGTAATCAGAATACTTTCAATTCCATTGCCAGGAAAAAATCAGAGAAATATATAAAAAGTAAAAAAAAAATCATATCATAAGTGAGAAATAAAATAACATAGAGTAATTCCACTCAGTGATTGAACTACAATAGGTGCAATGTTTCTGTTTTGCACACAGCCTTTTCAATGCAGTACTCTACAATTTTTGTACTAAGGAAGACACAAT
Organism: Mauremys mutica; assembly: GCF_020497125.1. Classification (NCBI taxonomy): domain Eukaryota; kingdom Metazoa; phylum Chordata; order Testudines; family Geoemydidae; genus Mauremys; species Mauremys mutica. The sequence goes on along the minus strand of NC_059076.1, from coordinate 96,724,316 downwards.
GTTTACAGTTTACTCTAAGAGAGAGACTAAGTGGCTGATTTAGCCCAGGAATGGAGTACTCGTGTTGCATTTCAGTGCTTTGAGGAATTATTGTTTTCTCCATGTCAAAGAAGTAATCAGCAAGCAGGAAAATGCTGTTGTCTTTCATTGTAGTTGCTTTCAGCAGCTTTATCATCTCGAATTTCAGTGTACTAGAGAAACTCAACAAAATGTATAAAGGCAAATTTTCTGTCTCCTTTGCGGTGTTCTGCTCCACTAATCCTCTAAGATCTAGTAGGTCGCTCACACAAGTGGCATAAGTTAGAGCAGTTGAGAGGCGATTCAAAACAGGGAGAATAACCCCTCTCTGACAAGTCCCTCCTCAATTTCTCTGCACTGAGCAGCACATGGCTTTAGTGGAAGAACCTAGTCCATCATGTTTTAATGTGGTGTTGCATTTCCAATTCTGCTAGCACATTCAGGTGTCATATTAAGTGAAATTCAACATGTCACAGACTTTTCATTCATGGATTGCTAGTACAATAGTGCAACGTTAAAAGATTTTTCTCATTACTTCCTTCTTCCTCATCTGTCTTGTAAGCCCAGCCTCTCTAAGTACGTATTTAAATGCATACAGCTTTGTGTGTGTGTGTGTGTGTGTGTGTTAACAAATTTTCTGCCTTGCACTTTTTGGAATACTAATGATGTGAAGCTGTCAGAGCTACCAGCATCTCAGCTTGCTAATGAATTCCTAGACCTGCATTCAGAAGAAAGGGATAAGCAGATGAGCTGAAAATCCAGTTTCCAAGGAGACAGCCCTAGAAACACGTAAGAAATATTTAACTAGGTACTTTATGTCTCCATGAATTGGAGTTTCAATGTTTCTTTTTCTTTTCTTTTTAGAGTGATAAATACAAACAATAACTGAAAGACAGTTATGCCCTTAGGGCTCAGCTCTGATCCTTAGGCCTTGTGTCCTTATCTTGGATTTTGCACACAATTACGGTGAAGGGGGTGCCTAGTATTGTAGAATAGCTATTCATACGGCAGATGTGCACATGTGGCATAGCAGAGGCTTTGTGCTGTGCATATTTAGTTATATATTTTGTTATCCATTTTTATTTATGATAATAGGAAACATTTTCTTTTTGCCTTATTCAGTCTAGGTGAAAATCCCCAGGGGTGCTGTACAAGCTCTGTATTCTCCAGATTACAACAGCTCCGGCCTAGGAGAGGGCTGGAAAAACATCATATGATGCTTGTGGAAGACAGCAGTAGTCCCTTAGGATTATTTCCCCCTAACTCAGGATGCTTCTGATGAGAAGGATTTTACAATAGCTGATGCTGCTTTTCTATCCATGCACCAGGGTTGACACTGCAAGCCACATAGTCTGTAATGAAAAGATCTTGAGCTGTTTCAGCCATTGCAACATATGCTTTCAAACCTGCTCCCCTGCATTAAGGGAAGTGCACAGATGCTGCAGATCACCCACTGATAGTGATAATAATATCTGGCTTTTATATACCCCTTTTTATCATTAGACCTCAAAGTGCTTTACAATGGAGTTAAACATAATTATCCCTATTTTACAGATGGGGAAACTGAGGCACATGACATCTGAGATGTGACTTGCCCGAAGTCATCTAGCATGCCAGTGGCCAAATCAAGAATAGAACATAGGTCTCTGGACTCCCACTAATCAGTTTCAACTAATCATTTTCCTTGGTGTATTAGAAAAGGGTTTCAGAAAGTAACTGAGTGAGGCTGTCACTACCATATCTATTCCAGGTTGTTCTAATTTTTGGGAACTATGGAAAAGCACTGGAAGTTTCTAGATGCAAACCAGAAAATATCACCTAATGTGCAAAAGAAAGTCAGTAAGAGAGATGCAGAGAAATGAGTATTTGTTTATGCCCATTTGCTCCACAGAACAAAGCTCTCAGTGAAAATACCTACTTCTCATTACACGTGGGCCTCTGTCTTCTCTGTCCAACAGATCTTCTCTCTAAAAGATTAATTCCAGCAACTGGAATACAGTGTTAGTGCTAGAAAGATGTAGGCAAATGGGAGGGAATTCAAAGAGCAGTAACAACAACCAGTAGACCAGAAAGAATGAATCATGATAAAAGCGTTCAGTAGTTAAACATGTCTAGCTTGGCTCCTCTGGTTGGGTATGTTAAACAGAGCTGGCCAGGCCAAAATTTTAGTTCCATGAATATTTTCAAGTTTTTGGAAATAGTTTCATCTCAAATTGAGACAAAAAGCCAAAGCTGAAATCACGGAATATTTTCTGCATTCATGGCTAAATTGTTCTTCTCCTCCCACCACGTGTGTGTGTGCAAGGAGAAGAGGGTGCAGGGAGGTTGTTCCCATCTCATGTAGGGCACCCTTGCAGTGGGCGGGCAGAATCTGAGTCATAACACCAGACAGCATAAAGACAGTGAGGGTGGCTAGAACTGTGCAAAGTGATAGTACTCCCAGAAAGGCCATGGGATGCCCCTCACTCATCCACCTTGATTCCTATGCTGGGAGAAGCACTGACTGTTTCTTTGCAAATGTGTAGCAAAGAGTGGTTTCCAACACAGAGCAGGGATTATGCCTTCAGCAACCTCAACTTGAGGAGGCCCTCTTTATCCCTCAAGCTCACAGGAGGCATGAAAGATGAGAAGTGTTAGCTTGAGTATGGTATCCCATTGAGGAGAGACAGGTGATACAGCTAGAGCTGAAAGCAGGATTTGGACTAGGCTCACAATAAATCTGCATGGTTTGAAAACCAATTATTGCCTTTTTAAAAGTTGGGTTTTATGTTTGGAAGGAGGCGGAATTGCAGAAGGGCCAGATGAATCAGGACCACAGCATGGTGAAGGCTGAGAAAAGCATTAGCAAATATTTGCTTGAATACAAAGAGCAGATGTGCTCCAAAAGGTATTTATGACCCTTTTGTTTGCATTATCCAATTGTATGATCAATTGTATATGTGCAAGAGTGTTCAGCAGGTGAAATTCGCTCCTGTGCAGTGAGCCAGCCCAGGGCCTTTGCAACTATCCCTATTATGAGGATTTAACTAGGATTTAAATGATGCCTAATCTTTGTGCTGGCCCTCAGCAGAGCAATGGCACAGTGAGGTTGGAAGGGAATAGGCTGTGAGGCAAGGGTTGAGAGAGAGCTGGAGCAAACTGTCAATCAGTAGAGGGGGAAGATTTTTCAAAGTGAAAATTGTGGAAAGCAATGAGTGTCTGATAGTCCCTGCTGCAGCTTCTGGTCTCTGCTTCTGCAAGCTTGAGTTTCAGAATGGCTCATTCCAACAGTTATTCTTCCCCAGGTTCATATAGCTGAGGTTGCATGGGTCTGGTGCCTTCGAGTGGAAAAGTTTCCCCAGCACTGTTTGGGATTTGGTGATAGCAGGTAGAACCCCATCTAGGGCCTGGTCTACACTAGGATCTTAAATCGAATTTAGCAGCGTTAATTCGAACTAATCGCTCAACCGTCCACACCAGGAAGCCATTTAATTCGAACTAGGGGGCTCCTTAGTTCGAATTTGGTACTCCACCCCGACAGGTGGAGTAACGCTAAATTCGCACTTGCTAGCTCGAATTAGGCTAGGTGTGGATGCAAATCGAACTTAGTAGCTCCGGGAGCTATCCCACAGTGCACCACTCTGTTGACGCTCTGGACAGCATTCCGAGCTTGGATGTTCTGAGCAGCCACACAGGAAATGACCCGGGAAAATTTGAAATCCTTTTCCTGTCTGGACAGTTAGAATCTCATTTCTTGCTTTGACATCGGGGCGAGCTCCGCGGCACCTGCAACGATGCAGAGCTCTCCAGCAGAGGAGTCAGCCCAATGCAAGAATAGAAAGAGATCCCCAGCATGGACAGACCGGGAAGTCCAGGATCTGATCGCTGTGTGGGGCGAGGAGTCTGTGCTGTCAGAGCTGCGCTCCAACAAGCGTAATGCAAAGACCTTCGAGAAGGTCTCCCAAGCCATGACACAGAAAGGATACAGCCGGGATGCGATGCAGTGCGGCGTGAAAGTCAAGGACCTGAGGCAAGGCTATCAAAAAGTCAGAGCGGCAAACGGATGCTCCGGAGCACAGCCCCAGACATGCCGCTTCTACGAGGCACTGCATGCCATTCTCGGTGGGTCTGCCACCACTGTCCCACCAGTGACCGTGGACTCAGTGGATGGCATAGTGAGCCAGGACAGTTCCTACTCGATGTTCGCCGATGGGCAAGACGACGAAGGGTCCGTGGAGGAAGGCGCAGGCGACAGCGAACACAATGCCGCTTTCCCTGACAGCCAGGATCTGTTCCTCACCCTCACAGAGATCCCCTACCAACCCTCACCGGCCGTGAACCCGGACTCAGAGTCAGGGGAAGGATCAGGCGGTAAGTCGTATAAACCAGAAAATATTTATTTGCTCGAAAACATGTATACCAAACATATAAATTCTATCTATAAATACTATATCTAAAAGTTTTTAAAGGGAAACTAAACGAACAGTAGGTCTACACAGATTGGGATGGAACAATAGTCCTCCATGGACAATTCCACAAATGCTTCAAACAGTTCCTCAAATACCCTCCGCAGGAGGTTTCGAGGAAGAGGTGCCTTATTTGGTCCTCCGGTGAAGCTCACTCTTCCACGCCACGACATCCTCAGATACAGGGGAACCATCGCCTCTACCAGCATGGCCGCGTAGGGTCCCGGTCGGTGAAGTGCTTCCCTTAACATCCTTTCTTTCTGCACTCGAGAGACACGCCTCAGGGTAATCTCGTTACTGAAGTGCTGCATCTAATTAGGGCAATTAGCGAATAGTTACTGTTCTTAATGGTTTACTTATACTTTGCATAACAAAGCCCCGCGCTTAGCAGCCACGTGCTGTAGGCCACACAGGAAAAGCATACATTGATCTTTCCCCTGCAGTGTCGGGAGTGGCTGCAAAAGGGTCATAGTATCTGATTTCCAGATTGCCTTTAGCACGACGGCACAGCTATCCGTTAACTGATAAGCATAATGTACTGTAAGGCTTACCAGGACTCTCTGCTAGAGGGATTCTGCTATCTCTCCCGACTTCTCCGCTCTCCTGTGCAATGGCGCAGCCAATCAGAGCGTAGGCCAAAATGTTGTGCTTCTCTGGAGACCACGTGACACTTGTTGTCCGGTACGGTCTTCTTCATAGAAATTGACTAGACGGTGTTCACTGTTCGCCAAAATGTATCTGTACAAGGAAATCACTAACTTTCCCCATCACACAGCTTCGGCTCCTTCCCGGACTGCCCCGGCATCCCCCTCGCAGAGACTGGCAATGATTAGACGGCGAAAGAAGAAGACTAGGGACGACATGTTCGCTGAACTGATGGCCTGCTCCCGAGCAGAGGCTGCAGAGCAGAAACACTGGAGGGAGACCCTATGTGAGCAGCATCGCACACTCATGGAACGTGAGGATAGGTGGCGGCAGGAAGACCAGCAGACCACCCAAACGCTGCTTGGTCTCATGAAGGAACAAACGGACACGCTTCGTCGCCTTGTTGATGTCCTGCAGGACCGCAGGCTGGAGGACAGGGCCCCCCTGCAGTGTCTCTGCAATCGCCCTCCCCAGCCAAGAAGTCCTGGCCCCCCCTCACCCAAAAGTACAAGACGGAGGGGTGGTAGAGGCCGTGAGAACTGTCACTGAACCAGAGCAGAGCGGCCGTGTACCCCGCACTTCTCACGTTAGAAATTTGTAGAAGTGCTTCCCTTATAGGCTCAGCCAGTCCCAAATCCAAGGTTCATCCCCCCACTGTTTATTAGATTAATAAAAGATGTTTGCTGTTAATCACTGTTTCCGTCATGTCTTTCCTGTCAGAGGATTTTTCGGTGTATGGGGTGGACAGGGGTTTCATACTTGCACGGTATAGCCTACAGTACCAGGGTACAGACTTGGGGAAAGGATCAACTGCGGGGCACACACACACTGCAGTCAGTAGGCACCAGGGTCATTCTGTGTTGTGTATGCTGCCCCTGATCATTTCGTAATGTGTATGCTTGTCCAGGGTCCTAGCGCCTGCCACGCCATTACTGTGAAGGCAGGCTGCCCTTACGATGCACTTGCAATGGATCCACGAGCCTATCCGCTGCCCTGAGCCCCAACAAGAGCCCTCATCCACGGACAGATAGTCACCCTTCTCCCACACCCATCACCCCTTCCCACGCAGAAACCCGCAGCCCACTGCCGTCATCCAAACCCCTATGCAAAGAAGGCACCACTCGCCCCTTCCTGCAAACCCTCCCCTTCATGCAGAACCACTGTCATCCGTCCCCCACCCCAGAGACCTATGTAGGAGCAGGAGGATGTCAGTCCTCTATGGAGGAAGCGGTCTGTACGTCAGTCCACACCGTGCCCAGCACAGTATGCGTCCATGTCTCAACACCAGAACAGAAATGCAAAGTAAAAGAAAGATTTATTAATAATGAGTGTAACAATTAATTTGCTTAAAAACGTGCTTTGGAAGTGGGGGAAACTTGGAGAACGCGGCATGTAGCCGCAGATCCAAATCGACACAAACTGACACAGGCCCAGGGTCAGTTTCTCTTGAAAGCAAGTGGAGAGTCATAGGTTACCCTGCTCTCCGAGGAAACTTGCTTTCAAAGCCTCCCGGATACAGAGCGCTTCCCGCTGGGATATTCTCTCGGCACGGGTGTCTGGCTGAGCGTAAACTGCAGCCAGGCGATTTGCCTCAACCTCCCATCCGGACAAAAAGGCCTCGCCCTTGCTCTCACACAGATTGTGCAGCACACAGCATGCAGCAATAACTACGGGGATATTCTTTTCGCTGATGTCCGAGCGAGTGAGTAAGCTCCGCCATCTCCCCTTGAGACGTCCGAAAGCACACTCCACCTCCATTCTGCACTTGCTCAGCCGGTAGTTGAAGAGTTCCTTCTCTCTGTCCAGGGTGCCTGTATAGGGCTTCATGAGCCAGGGCATTAGCGGGTAGGCTGGGTCCCCGAGGATCACTGTAGGCATCTGCACATCCCCAACCGTTATTTTGTGGTCCGGGAAGAAAGTACCTGCCTGGAGGAGTCTAAAGAGACCAGAGCTCCTGAACACACGCGCGTCATGAACCTTGCCCGCCCACCCGACGTTGATGTTGGTAAAACGTCCCCTATGGTCCACCAGTCCTTGCAGCACCATGGAAAAGTAGCCCTTTCGGTTAATGTAATCGCTGGCCTGGTGGGCCGGTGCCAGGATAGGGATGTGAGTCCCATCTATAGCCCCACCGCAGTTTGGGAATCCCATCGCGGCGAAGCCATCTATGATGTCCTGGACGTTTCCCAGGGTCACCACCTTTGAGAGCAGTTGCTCAACGATTGCGTGGGCTACTTGCATCACAGCAACCCCCACGGTAGATTTGCCCACGCCAAAGTGGTTCGCTACTGACCGGTAGCTGTCTGGCGTGGCAAGTTTCCAGAGGGCTATGGCCACTCGCTTCTGCACACTCAGGGCTGCTCGCATCCGGGTGTCCTGGCGCTTCAGGGCAGGGGACAGCAAGTCACACAGTTCAAGGAAAGTGCCCTTACGCATCCTGAAGTTTCGCAGCCACTCTGTGTCATCCCAGACCTGCAGCACTATGCGGTCCCACCAGTCCGTGCTTGTTTCCCGGGCCCAGAATCTCCGTTCCACAGCATGAACTTGACCCATTGCCACCATGATCTCCACTGCCCGGCGTACCCTGCTTTCTGAGAGGTCTGCGCCACTTTCCTCACCGCGCTGCCGGAGCCTCCTCGCCCGATTTCTCAGCAGCTGACTGTTGCAGAGGTGGACGATAAGGTGCGAGGAGTTGACAACGGCCATAAGTGCAGCGATGATCGCAGCGGGCTCCATGCTCGCAGTGCTGTGGCGTCCGCGCTGTCACTGACCAGAAAAGTGCGCGAACAGATTTCCCGCCGGCGCTTTCAGGGAGGGAGGGCGTTTGTGAGTGACGGTTGAATGATGACAGTTACCCAAAACCACCCTCGACACATTTTTCCCCCAGCAGGCATTGCGAGCTCTACCCAGCATTCCAATGGGCAGCGGGGACTGCGGGAACTGTGGGATAGCTTCCCACAGTGCACCGCTTCCAAAGTCGACGCTGGCCCCGTGAATGTGGACTCAGAAATTCGAATTAGTGTATTTAGTATGGATACACAAATTCGACTTCATAAGGTCGAATCCACAAATTCGAACTAAGTTGATTCGAAATAGTCTTGTAGTGTAGACAAGGCCTCGATCTTAGTTCCCCCCTCCCAGGGCAGTGTGGTATCTAGACCTTCTGCTGTTACTTGTCTCTGCTTGGCAAACAGGAAAAATGGCTAACTTCATCAGATATATTACTCACTGCAACTAGCCTGTCCAGCCTTAACCACTCCCATGAACTGTGTACAACACTTTCACCTTAGGCAGTGCTTGCAGCATGCTGTCTGAAAACTATGTTGCCATGGAAATGAGAGGTGCTCAGCTAGTCTCTTGGAAGATGATTCTATACTGGGGATGGGTTAGACAGAGAGCTGCAAATTTTCGTCTGATTATCAAAGAGATTACCAACCAGGGTAGATTAGGTGGTGGCAGGGGAGGCACATGAAAATTCTATACCAATCTCTACAGAACTGATGTCATAGAGCTATGATATTTAGCTTATTAAATTTTGATTCAATACCATAGGTTGGCCCCCCAATGCATGGTCGAGGTGGCATATAGGGGCTGCCTTGGGTTTATCTACCTTGGGTTTACATCAGAAATCTTGTGAATAAACAACTTCAGTGTACTTATTTTCCTCTACTAATTTTTCATTTTATATCCCTTGGACACTTCAGTGTGCACAGATTTTTTTTTTTTGGCAGTGACTTAAATACCATAGTCAATGCCCCATACTAGCAGACACCCAAACTCTTTCTGAAACTTTGCATAGTATATTTTTCATCCTTGTGATGAGGGGGGGCTTTTCCTTATCAGTGATAAAATATAGCCTGGTGCATAGAACTAAAATTAATAAAGCTGTATGTTTTCCATAAGACTTTTTGTCATGCTCATGTTTGTGTTGCTTTTTAAATTGAGTTTGACTTACATTATAAAACTTCAGTGTTACATGTCATAATTCACACTGGCTCATGAATATCTTTGCATATAAATATTTTTTAAATGAAAACACATTTCTTTCAGTTTGCTGGTATTCCGCTGTTATTTCTCTTTGTAGCAGCAGGAACATTTGTGCTCAATATTGGTTACGTTTTTGTCATCATTTTACATTGAGCTTCAGGTGAAGACAGCAGTCGGGGATGCAACAACTGTATGACTAACATAATTATGCATTTAAGGCTATAAGCAGTCTACATGCAGAGAAAGCTGTCCCTAGGGGATGGCGAATTGAGGTGACCACTCCGGGCCCCGCAAGCTGGTGTGATTGGCCGGCACCACATGGGCAGCGGGTGAATTGCTGGCTGTGGGAGGCTACCCCCAACCCCACCCCTTCCACCCGAGGGAGAGCACACCTGCCGCCGGGAGGGTGAGCATGCAACACCGCCACAGCCTCCCCAGCTCCGGGAAGGTGGGCAGCATGGCCCCAGCCCCCGGAGCACAGCGGCGCCGCTGAAGCAGGGCCCTTGGGGGTGGGGGCAGAGAGTGGGCAGGGCCACACCTGGCTGTTTGGTTCACCCAGCCTCCCCTACCTTCCCCCAGCACAGTCGATCCCAGAAGTGCCGTCACTTCCACGCCAGTCCCTGCACCCCCGCTAGGGACGGCCCTGCATACAGAAGCAATCAGCCAACACATTCAGTTGTCCATGTAGTTTGCAGAGGGACTGTGTCTTAAAGCACAGTTCTACACTGACAAGTGACTGTAAAAATTGCACTGTGGGGCTCCATGTCTATTGTGTTTTACTGATTCCATATCAAATGTGCTCTGTTTAGAAGTAAAGCTGTTTTTCTAGTGCTAATCCTGCAAATATACGTTGAGATCAATGGATTCTTTATCAACTGTGCATGTACCATAGGGCCACAGTGTTACAGAATCCAGGAGGTCCTCACTGTTGTTTAAGGTGTATATATCCACATCTGCTCTGTTTCATTTTCCAGTGCTGATTGCTGATAGCTAAAGCTACGATTCTTTCACAGAGATTGCAGAAGTCATGGATTCTGTGACTTTCGCGACCTCTGTAACTTCCACAGCCAGGCTGCCAATAACAATTCCAGGCTCCAGGGAAGATCAGTCAATGGGCCCTCAGCCCACGTGCATGTGGTCTGCCTGACATTTGGGTGGTGATGCGGCTGTACTGGCTAGTGCCCATTGAGCTGCTGGCTGCTCTGCTGGTGCACTCTTCCGGCATCACCACAGCTTTCACATGCCCATCCGGCTGCCTTCGCCACCACTGGTAACACCCACACGTGCCTAGGAGCCCTTCCCTGTGGCCTGCCTGGGCGATTTAAAAGGGCCCAGGGTGCCCGGTTGCTGCTCAAGCACCCCAAGGCCAACTGCATCGGCCACTGCTGGAGCGACCTGGGGCCAGCTGCTCCATCAGTCCTTGGGGCCAGCCGCACCGGCCACAGCTTGAGAGGACCTGGGCCAGCTGGCTCTGGGGACCGCCCAAGGGAATCTACTAACAAACACCTCTCACCGAGGGTGGTTCCCGTTATCTGGCTTTCATCAGTGGGGACATGCAGGCCACATTCCTAGCAAGTCAAGACCTCACTGATCATGAGATAAGCTTTGTTTGCTTCTCATTTTTTGACCATACAATTAATTTTATGTAAGCATGTAACACAGGAGTATTTCTAGCCAAGTGTGGAGGAGTCTGCTCAACAGGTTAGGTCTCTATACACAAATGCAAGGAATATGGGGACTAAACAGGAAAAACTGGAAGTATTAAGCTAAATTATAACTTAATTGGCATCATAGAGACTTAGGGCTGGTCTGCACTGGGAATTTACATCAGCATAGCTATGTCTGTCAGGATGTGAAAAATCCCCTGTGAGACATAGCTCTGCCAATTAGCCCTGAGTGTAGACACCACTAGGTTGACAGAAGAATTCTTCTGTCAACCTAGCTACCATGTCTCAGGGAGGTGGATTACCTATGCTGATGGGAGTAGGTGTAGGTAATGTCTACACTGAAGCACTACAGCAGAGCAGTTGCAGCCCTGCAGCTGTGCTGTTTAGTGATTTAAGTATAGACATATTCTCAAGTAGGATAAGTCTCATGGCTGGAATACTAGTTCAGAAGGGTATACCTTGTTCAGGAAGGACAGGTAGGAAAAAAAGGAGGAAGTGTTATTGTATACATCAAGAATATATACACTTGTTCTGAGGTCCAGAAGCAGGTGGGAGGCAGACCAGTTGAAAGTTTCTTGGTAAAGATAAAGGGGGAGAAAATAGAAGTGACATCATGGTAAAAGTCTAATATAGACCACAAAATCAGGATGAAGAGGTGGATGAGGCATTTCCAGAACAAATAACAGAAATAACCAAAACACAAGACCTGGTAGTAATGGGGGGTTTTAACTACCCAGACAGCTGTTTGAAAAGTAATACGGTAAAACAAAATTTCCAGTTGGTTCTTGGAATGTATTGGGGACAACTTTTTGGTTCAGAAAGTAGAGGAAGTAAGAAGGTGAACAGCATTTTAGACATGATTCTGACCAGCAGGGAGGAATTGGTAGCAAATCTGAAGGTGGACGGCAATGTCAGTGAAAGTGATCATGAAATGATAGATGTCATGATTTAAGGAAGGGGCTGAGTGAGAGCAGCAGAATAAGGACAATGGGCTTCAAAAAAAGCAGAATTTAACAAATTCTGAACTGATAGGTAAGGTCCCATGGGAAGAAAATCTAAGGGAAAAAGGAATTCAAGAGAGCTGGCAGTTTCTCAAGGAAACAATATTACAGACAGACCTACAAACTATCCTGATGTGAAGGAAAGTTAGGAAGAATAGGAACAAGCCCATATGGCTCCATTAGGACCTGGAAATCAAAAAGAAACCATGCAAAAAGTGGAAATATAGACAAATTGCTAAGGAGGAGTACAACAAAATAGTAGAGACAAAACCAGAAAGGCTAAGGCACAAAATGAGATACACTAGCAAGGAACATACAAGACAATAAGAAGAGGGTTTTTTTAAAATACATTGTGCACAAAAGAAATATGAAGGAAAGTATAGGTCCTCTACTTAGTGGAGGAGAGCTAATAACTGATGACATCAAGAAATCTGAGATGTTTAATACCTTTTTTGCTTCAATCTTCACTAAAATGATTAATGGTGATCAGATACACAACACAATTAATATTAACAACAAGGGGAAAGGAACTCAGTCCAAAATAGGGAAAGAACTGGTTAAAGGATATTTAGATAAGTTAAATGTATTCAATTCTGCAAGGCCTGATTAAATTCATCCTATGGTATTTAAGGAACTAGCAGAAGTATTCTCAGAACCATTAGCAAGTATGTTTGAGAACTCCTAGAGGACAAGTGAGATCCCAGAGGACTGGTGAAAAGCAACAATAGTACCTAATCTTTTAAAAAGGGAACACAGAGGACCCAGGAAATAATAGACTCCATCAGCCTAACTTGCATATCTGGAAAAACACTAGAACAAATTATTAAACAATTAATTTGTAAGCACATATACGATAATAAGGCTATAAGGAATAGCCTGCATGGATTTGTCAAGAACCAATCATGCCAAACCAACCTAATTTCCTTATTAGAAAGGGTTACTGACTTAGTAGGAAGGAACCAGTAGACATGATATATCTTGATTTTAGCAAGGCTTTTGACACAGTCCCACAAGACAGTCTTATAACTAGGGAAATAAGGTCTAGATGAAATTACTATAAGGTGTGTGTTCAACTGGTTGAAAGAGTCTCAAAAATTAGTTATCAATGGTTCTCTATCAAACTGGGGATGGGGGGCACGTGCTAGTGGGGTGCCACAGGGGCAGTCCTGTGTCAAGTACTATTTAATATTTTCATGAATGGCTTGGATAATGGAGTGGAGCATATGCTTATAAAATTTTGCTGATGACAAAAAGTTGGGAGGGATTGCAAGTATTTTGGAAAACAGGATAAGAATTCAAAATGACCTTGACAAATTGGAGAATTGTTCTGAAATCAACAATATGAAATCAATAAAGACAAGTACAAAATACTTTACTTAGGAAGGAAAAATCAAATGTACAACTACAAAATAGGGAATAACTTCCTATGTGGCAGTACTGCTGAAAAGGATCTGGGGATTATAGTGGATGACAAATTGAATGAGAGTCAAAAAGGTGATGCAGTTGCAAAAAAGGCTAATATTATGGGTTATATTAACAGGAGTTTTTAAGACAGATACAGGAGGTAATTGTCCCACTCTTATAAGGACTATTGAGGCTTTAGCTGGAGTATTTTGTCCAGTTCTGGGCGCCAAACGTTAGGAAAGATGTGGACAAATTGGAGAGAGTTTAGAAGAGAGCAACAAAAATGATAAAAGGTTTAGAAAAGGTTTGACCTATGAGGGAATGTTAAAAAAACTCACCATGTTTAGTCTTGAGAAAAGAAGACAGGTGACCTGATTAACATCCCTTAACATATTTGAAGGCTCTTATTAGGAGGATGGCAATCAATTGTTCTCTATGTCCACTGAAGGTAGGACAAGAAGTAACTGGATTAATCTGCAGCAAGGAAAATTTAAGTTACATATATGAAAGAGTTTAACTATAAAAGACCAATTAAGTTTTGGAATAGACTTCCCAGGAGGTTGTAGAGTCCCCCTCACAAGAGGTTTTTGAGAATAGGTTGGACTTTACCTGTAATATATGGAGATATACCTATCTCATAGAACTGGAAGGGACCCTGAAAGGTCATTGAGTCCAGCCCCCTGCCTTCACTAGCAGGACCAAGTACTGATTTTGTGCCAGATCCCTAGGTGGCCCCCTTAAGGATGGAGTTCACAACCCTGGGTTTAGCAGGCCAATGCTCAAACCACTGAGCTATCCCCCCCACTGTCAGAGATGGACTATGTTTACCTGGTCCTGCTTCAGTGCAGAGGGCTGGACTTGAATTCTTGAGTTCCCTTCCAGCTATACATTTTTGTGATTCTGTGACTGTCTGATTAAACTATTTGTTAAGGTGATACATTACCTTGAACTCCCCTAGGGCAGTTTTAAGATGTGAAAAGTGGGGACAGTTCAGGTTTCTGGCAGCAATATCATTCAACCAATCCTAATAACAATATTAATAATTGAGCTTTCCCCAGCGGAAACTGTAGCCCTACAGGTATAAGGTAGAGTCCGTTTCTCAACAGGTACACATTTTTTTCTGTGATGTAGTTTCACAAACCCAATGCTTCTTAAGCATTTGTTCACTGTCAAATTAACCTAACTGACGAAGATATACTTTATTGTCCAGATTCTTGGACATGCTGTGACCACTTTGTATTGGTCCTTTGGCACAAAGCAGCTATCAACCTGCCAGTGGAGGAATTCTTCTGCATTGGGAAACCTCTGGGTATTTAGAGCAGCTGTTATGGTTCCATTTCATGACCAAGGCAGCTTTGCATCCTGGCAATCTCTGTCTGCCAAAATGGCCCTTGGGATCTGGGGCTGCTCTGCTTCTCAATCAAGGAAAAGATCAGCAGTCGTCTGGCTACAGGCTCAAGCAAATTGCAAAAAGGAGGTTACAATTCATTTGCCTGTTCCCTCACATACACCTTCCCCAAGATACAGCGAGTGCAACTTGGATGTAAGTTATCATCAAACCCCTTACCTTACAAATAAAGATGACATCAGGATACAAAATTCAGAGTCAGATTTGGAGCCAAACTTCTCCCAAATTCCTGTATGTTCAATTTCAGGCTTTTGGGCCAGGCCATTATACAAATAGAGGGTTGGCTACAAATTATGGATTCACATCCAATCTTCCTAGGTTCAAGAAGATTTAATTCAAGATCATCTCACGTTATTTTTTAATTAGTTATGAATCAACCTCATATTTAGCTATGGTATAAATCCCTGTGCTTCATTGTATTGGAAAAATGTAGACATTTTGCCATCAGAGTATTTTCCTTTATTGTGGGAAATTTACAGAATTTGGTGCTAGGGTTCAACTCATCATGGAACAAGTGGAGCTCTGGCATAACTAAGTGTCATTCCCATTGAGGTCAAGACTCAATTCAGCACAATGAGTTGCCCATATTCTACGGCCTCATGGTAAATTAACTTTTACATGTGGAAAAACAGTTCAAGAAAACAGGAAATAAAGAAACTAAACTCTTTATTATATAGGGAAATTATAAGCCAAGAAAAAAAAATGGTCTCAAATAACAAATCACAAGTAATAAGTAAAAAAGCATAGTCTTGTTCAGTGAAAAACTGAGGCAGTGCTGTCAGATATGGGCCAAATTTAGAGGTACCGTAAGATGCCACAACTTCACTGATGTCAATGGAATTGTCTACTTATGTCAGCAG
Organism: Mauremys mutica; assembly: GCF_020497125.1. Classification (NCBI taxonomy): domain Eukaryota; kingdom Metazoa; phylum Chordata; order Testudines; family Geoemydidae; genus Mauremys; species Mauremys mutica. The sequence continues at coordinate 96,708,881 of NC_059076.1, read as the reverse complement.
TGCATCTGGTCCTCTGACTTAATCAAAAGAAGGCAGGTCTTTTATGAAAAATTTAATAATTCAGATCAATAAACAAATACTGCATTTAAATTGCTTTTGTTCATTTATTCAGTGTTATCTCTTGCTTTTTGTCTTTCTGAGATAAGAATTTCAACTTTCATCACTTGAGGGGAAAATATGAGCTTATAATGTAAAGGCACTGGGGATACTCTAATAGAAAATACTTTAAGGCAACAGCAATACCTTCCCAGGTGAAATAGCTGGTAGTACATTTCTCTATTATGCGGCAAAGGTAATTTTGGCAATGGTCCCAGCACTTCTCCTCCCTAGGCTGCCAGTTTGAGCCACTGCATTACTTAGCTACCATGTGAAATGACAGGAATGTAAACAAGAAAACCATGTGGCCTCACAATGACTGGAAAGGTGAGAGACATTCACAAGCAGTTTATACCCCCTCCAAAGGCCAAAAAGGATTGTGCAAAAAGGGTACAAAGACAGCCTAAATACTGAGGCTTCCCCGGCTTGAGAAAGGCAGATAACAGACATTTCTATACTTTTCTCAAAAGTCCATTTACCATAAATATTTAAGAGTAGTAAAAAAAAGTTTCTGAAAACAAACCCAGAAGGAAAGAGAGAATTCATAATTCATCATGGTACTGTATCTTTCCAACAAAACACCAAGTGAATAGTCAGCCTGTTAAAAATGTGCATTGAATATGAATTGACACTAGTATCTTGCCAGATATAATGCACAGTATTACAGGGACAATTCCAGAAAACATATTTCAGTAGACATAAGAAAGGCTTTGTTTCTTTTAATGTATAGTCAAAATCACTTTGTTTCTTTACACTTCTGTTTTCTCAAGAGATTACTTTCTAGTTAGACAGCTTTATTTTTTCCTCTTTAGTTAGAGACATCAAGCTAATTCTTCAGATAACCTGAGTATTCCATCCAGCATAAAAAGCACAAAGAAAAGCCACAGTAAGGTTTAGTAATCTTGCAGGTTCCAATTAAAATTAGACCAAAATTAGACCAAATCAAATAATCAACTCTTCTTCTTCCCTCACCCCCGCAGACACTTGCTTCCTCTCTAGAGTGTATTCTGTTGACAGATATTGGGGAAATGGGATTTCATTTTTGTATACATTATGTGAGAGAGCAAAGAGCTGGTCCATTGTTCTAAGGCCGACACAAAATCTGCATTGTTCCACCTGAATCTGAGGTTCGACTAATGGGTGTAACCTCCTCTCCAGCTTCCTGGCATAGGCTTTGCTGGGGATGCTGAATAGTGTGATTCCCCCTAGAGTTGGAACACACCCTCTGGTCTCCTTTCTTAATGATCAGGACCACCACCCCAGTTTGCCAGTCCAGAGGCACTGAACCCGTCTTCCATGCAACCTTGAAGAGATGCGTTAATCACATCACCCCAATATTGTCGAGTGCTTTCAACATCTCCAGGAGAAGCTTGTCCATCCCTGCTGCCTTATCACTATGAAGGCACTTTAACACCGTATTGACCTGAGCATCAGAAATAGATCTGATCTCACTGGAGGTTTCCAGCGCTGCCTCCTGAAAGGGGGGGCGTGTCCATTGGGTTGAGAAGTTCCTCAAAGTGTTCCTTCCACCTCTCAACCATCTCCTCAGTCAAGGTCAGCATTTCACCACCCTTGTTGAGTACAGCCTGGGCAATGTACAAATGAATGGTTTGCCAGAACACCTTTAAGGCTGTCCAGTAGTCATTCTCCATGGTCTCTCCAAACTCCTCCCAAGCCTGGTCTTTTGCTTCAGTGATCGCCACAGCCCTCTTAGCCAGTGAGTAACTCTCAGCCATATCAGGAGTCCAGTTTGTGAGCATTGCTCAGAAGGCCTCCTTCAACTTTACCTTTGTTTTGTAGGCCTGGATAAGGCATATGACTGCACTCCCAAGAAGTGTTGTGGGAGTATGAGGTGCCAGGGCTATCTGGTCCCTCTATTATAGGAGGGAGAGTTATGTTCATATTCTTGGCATTAAATCAAGTTCATTCAAGGTGGGCATTGGTGTGACGCGCTGTACTTCGGGGGAACCCCCAGAACCCCCATGTTCATCCTTGTAAAATGATTGTGTGGTATCCAATGCAAAGTTTGTCATGTCGGGTGTCTTTGAAAGGCTTATGATGCCATGAGCATTGTTGTTACAGTAATGTTATAGTAAGGTTATAGGTTATAATTTTATGTATGTCGTTATGAGGCTGAAAATGTTCCTCATGGCTTAAAATAAGCCTAGGCAAAAAGTCACCAAGAGCTAAGAGGTAGTTCACACCTCATCAGGGCATGTATGGGACAAACCAGGCCCAGCCTCAAAGGAACAAAGGATGCTGGCCTAGGCAGAAACAAAAGAATCTGTTGGACTCTCGAGGGAGTCACCCCCCTTCCTTTGGTCATTTTGGAACTGCAATGAGGTAATGCTCACCTGACTCTGAAGGAGGGGGGCAAAGCCAAGAGGGAAGAAAGGACATAATAAAAGGGAGAGACATTTTCCATGCTCTCTCGCTCTTCCACCTACATCTACAGATACCACACCAAGTGACTGAAGCACTGATCAAAGGGGAGAGCCTGGCTGAAGAGCAGCCAGCCAGCCTGTAGCGAGAATCATCTAAGTTTGTAAGGGCATTGGAAGTGTTAAGATCAGCTTAGAATGTGTTTTGCTTTTATTTCATTTGACCAAATCTGACTTGTTATGCCTTGACTTATAATCACTTAAAAGCTATCTTTATAGTTAATAAATCTGTTTGTTTATTCTACCTGAAGCAGTGTGTTTGGTTTGAAGCATGTCAGAGACTCCCCTTGGGAGAACAAGCTTGGTACATATCAATTTCTTTGTTAAATTGATGAACTCATATAAGCTTGCAGTGTCCAGCGGGTATAACTGAACACAGCAAGATGGAGGTTCCTAGGGTTGTGTCTGGGACCAGATGTATTGACTAGTGTCATTCAGTTGCAAAATCCAAGGAGCATCTTACATATCAGAGGCTGTGCGTGAACATCCCAGGAGTGGGGGTTCTCACAGCAGAGCAGGGTAAGGCTGATTCCCAGAGTCAAGGATTGGAGTGACCTAGCAGATCTCCCGTCCAGATAACACCAAAAAGGAAAATCACAATTTGACTCTGCCAAGGGTGAATCTTGTCCTGACTCCTGTTGGTGATTTTCATGGACAGAATATCAAGGTGCAGATGAGCTGTGGAGTGCCTCCAGTATGGGGAAGTGCACTCCTCTCTCATCCCTGCCAGGATGAGTGTTGAGCTAGGCACAGGGTAGGAGCCACCAGCCAGGGTGCCCAAAGCACTGGGTGGGGCTCGGGAGGGCTGGGTGGAGGGGGGTGAGGGCTCCTACTTCACTTTTCTTTCTGTTTAACTTAGTCTTCCCTAAGTAACACCTGCCACTCCACACACACACACACACACACACACACACACACACACAAAATCATGGAACGAACACAGTGTTTGCTTCCTTCCCATTCTTCACTCGGCTTGTGTGTTATAACCCGTCTGCCACTCTGTGTCTGGCTTGTCTGTTTAGATTGTAAGCTCTTTGGGGCATGGCATGCCTACTTCTGTGCCCCATTTTGGCTGGCTCTTAATCACTACTGTAATAAACATGACTAATAAGCACTGATTTCGATAGGAGCAACAACAGCCTCACACTGTAATTATAAATCGAGTAGTACATCTAGCTTTTTCCTCATTTCTTAAAGAAAAATGGAAATAAATATGAGGAACTACTTTATCTACCTGACTGAGAGAAAAAATTATAATTGATTGTATAAATTACATAGTTTCCTCAACCCTCTCTGTTATGTAGCTTTGTGGCTATATTTTACACATACATTAAGTGATGACATGACTACACAGCCCCATTTTTAAAGGCATAATTATATTTAAGTATATAATTTGGAAGTAGTTACATGTACAATAGAGCTTAACTTCAAAGAAAAAAGAGAAGTCCTACTCAAATGTGGTCATGCTGTTAAGTTAAAAAATGGAGATATGTATAATTAATTTTATCAGAGAACTGCATTTATATACCCTTCTTACAATTAGTGTAATGCCAAGTGGGAACAGTATGCCAGACAGTCAAGTAATCACCATAGCTCCATTGAAGTAAAAGAGACAATGAAACTGCATCAATTGACAGTCCTTGAGATTTTGACTCACTGTTCTGACAAGAATTATTTATCTCTACATTCAGCATCTGATTAGCATCGAGTATGCTGAATTGCTGTGCTGAATGTATATATAGCTCAGAAAAAAAAGTTTCTACTGAATAATTAGCTTCCATTCCATTATTTTATATAAAAAATTATTCAAACTATAAACTAAGACCCTGATTCAGAAGAAAACACTTAAGCATGTGCTTTATGTAAGTCTCCATTGAACAAAGCACTTGAGCATGTACTTAATTCCCACTGAAATCAACTTGATCGTTAAATAAGTGAATAAAGTGCTTTGCTGAATCAGGGCCTAAGATTTTATTCTCAAAAGATAGCTTGGGGTGAGACTGCGGTCTCATCATTCTTACTCATTTTAGCACACAAGAATAAAGCATGTTCTCATTTACAGTGCTGCTCATTTATATTGGAACATTCAGGCTGCTGTAGCTAAAGCATCTGTTATCTCTTTCATTCCATAATAAACCTCTATTTTGAGGGTTTGCAATTCATATTTAAAGCTTCACTCCAGCCTAAGGCTTGACACCCAACAGTTTAGCACACAATGGAATGCTTCACAAATGTAGTTTGTTAGTTTATTTATATTTAAGGTCTAAGTGTAGTAGCAGGCCAACAATACATCCTTGGTTACAGTAACATTAGGAGTGCATGGGTGCTTACACTGAAGTAGAGTTGAATTGCTCAGGTATATTTCAATGGATTTTTCATGAATCTTTTAGTGAAGCTTCTCTCCACTTGAGGCTGTATTTCGTAGACATTTTTTGGATTTCTCCCACCATTACAATACCACCTGTACAGCTCAATCAGTGGTAGCACTAGGAGAGACAGGGCTTTACTGTTTTTACCACTGTGTTCTGTAACCCTGCTTAGAGCAGGTCTAGACCACACACCAGCTGCCTGAACTCTCTCTAGGCTATGGCTCCCACTGCTGTTACCACAGTAGAGCTCATCATTATAGCTGGTCACTCCAAAACTGCAGCTAAAAGCTGGTGTTGTCACTTATGTCCAACAGTCTGTGGGAGTACAAGATGTTGACAGGATGTTCAAACATTTGTCTAGGCTCTCCACATTCACATTTGGGTTCATTCCTCAGCTTCCACTTGGTGATAGTGTCACCAATCTTTGTCATCCCATCTGCCGTTCGATCTACAGTACATCTAAAGTACACCAGTATTTCCATTTGAGGTCATTTCTCACCATTTTATTACTCGGTAGCCTTCCACAGCTGTATTCTGGGATAAGGGATTTTCAGAAGCAAAGGTCTTTCTGGACTTCAGCCTCTTGGATGGTGCAATGTTTGGTGCCATGGGTGTCAGAGATCATGCACCTGTTTTTGTCTCTCCTTTTTCCTGAAGTATCCTGCCTCACTGATAGTGATGGTGCAATCCCTTCAAGTATATAGCAACAGCATGGGGTTAGTTTTAATGTCACTCTGATGATCCTACACGATTGATTAATTTCAATATCAATGGCTTGTGCATGGGTTGAGCATGACCGTACTGGAGCACAGTACTCCACAACTGAGTCACACAAGATGAGACTGATGGCTGAGTATTTTGGGGGTAAGCTCCCCATTTTGAATTGGCCAGTTTCTGGAGTACACAGTACCCAGATTTCACTTTTTTCTTCAGCTTCTTGATGTGCGCTTTGTATATCAATGTTCAGTCTAACTTGATCCCCAAGATACATTGCATGTTCATAGTTCTCCAGAATTGGTATCATTCAATTATCACCCACTCATATAGCTTGTAGGTTGGGCAGAGTAAGAATATTGGGTGGTAGCTCATTGCAGACTTAGGCCAAAGTGGCTGCACTGCTCAAACCACATAAAGACACTGTTTCCTCCACCTAGGTATCTACATTTTCTCCATGTAAAAACTGAAGATCTCAAGTAGCCACTTCTGTGCTCTCATCCAAAAATATAAAAATTAGGGCTGTTGATTAATCACAGTTAACTCATGCGATTAACTCAAAAAAATTAATTGTGATTAATCACACTGTTAAATAATAGAATATCAGTTGACATGTATTAAATATTTTGGATGTTTTTCTACATTTTCAAATGTATTTATTTCTATTACAACACAGAATACAAAGTATACAGTGCTCACTTTATACTGTTTTTATTACAAATATTTGCACTGTAAACATGATAAACAAAATAAATAGTATTTTTCAGTTCACCTCATACAAGTATTGTAGTGCAATCTCTTTAACGTGAAAGTGTAACTTACAAATGTCAATTTTTTTTGTTACATAACTGCACTCAAAAACAAAACAATATAAAACCTTAGTCTGCAAGTCCACTCAGTCCTAGTTCTTGTTCAGCCAATTGCTAAGACAAACAAGTTTATTTACATTTATGGGAGATAATGTTGCCTGCTTCATATTTACAATGTCACCTAAAAGTGAGAACAAGTGTTCGCATAGCACTTTTGTAGCCAGTGTTGCAAGATATTTACATACCAGATATGCTAAATATTCGTATGCCCCTTCATGCTTCGGCCACCATTCCAGAGGACATGCTTCCATGCTGATGATGCTCATTAAAAAAAAATGTGTTAATTAAATTTGTGACTGAACTCCTTTGTGGAGAATTGTATATCTCCTGTTCCATTTTACCCACATTCTGCCATATATTTCATGTTATAGCAGTCTCAGGCAATGACCTAGCACATGTTCGTTTTAAGAACACTTTCACAGCAGATTTGACAAAACGCAAAGAAGGTACCAATGTGAGATTTCTAAAAATAGGTACAGCACTCCACCCAAGGTTTAAGAATCTGAAGGGTTGTCCAAAATATGAGAGGGATGAGGTGTGGAGCATGCTTTCAAAAGTCTTAAAAGAGAAACACTCCAATGCGGAAACTACCCAAACCACCAAAAATGAAAATCAACTTTCTGCTAGTGGTATCTGACTCAGAAAATGAACATGCGTTGATCTGATCTGCTTTGGATTATTATTGAGCAGAACCCATCAGAAGCATGGACACATATCCTCTGGAATGGTGATTGAAGCATGAAGGGACAGAGGAACCTTTACCGCAACTGGCAAGTAAATATCTTGCGACACCCGCTACAACAGTGCAGTGCGAATTCCTGCTCTCACTTTCAGGTGACATTGTAAACAAGAAGCGGGGAGTATTATCTCCTGCAAATTGTAATCAAACTTGTTTGTGTGAGCAATTGGCTGAAGTAGGACTGAGTGGAGTTGTAGGCTTTAAAGCTTTACATTGTTTTATTTTTAATGCAGTTATTTTTTGTACACAATTGTACATTTTTAAGTTCAACTGTCATGATAAAGAGATTGCACTACAATACTTGTATGAGGTGAATTGAAAAATACTTTTATTTGGTTTTTTACAGTACAAATATTTGGAATAAAAATAAATATAAAGTGAGCACTGTACACTTTGTATTCTATGTCATAACTGAAATCGATATATTTGAAAATGTAGAAAAAATCCAAACATATTTAAATAAACAGTATTCTATTAGTAACAGCACAATTATTCATGATTACTTTTTTTAATCGCTTGACAGCCCTAGAATGGCTCATTAGATATACCATCGGGTCCAGCTGTCTTTCAGATTCTTCATAGCCGTTGTCAGTTTCTCACTGTTGACAAAGTCATTGTAGACTTTGCTGTCTCTGAGGAGTGAGTAAAGTTCCTGCTTGATTTGTTTCATTTTGCACTTTACATTGTGGGCTGGTTTACCATTTAGGATGATTTGTTATGCAATTTAGTTGTCAGAGCACTTTGGTTGTTCTCCATCAGGATTCAGCCTGTGAATGGTGGCTCATACTTTTCTGCGCTCATTGCACAGATTTGTTGTTTCAAACCAAGCTCCCTCCAGCCATCATGCTGCTCCTTTCCAATCTCTCATAAGCATTTATCTGAGCCCAGTGGTTTCATCACCAAAGGAATCCAAGTCAACCAATTCTAAATATCTATTATATTGTTGGCTTGTTTGTTCCAAAAGCACTAGTATAAATGGTGTCTTTTATTCCTTAGGGTTGTTCCTTTGGGAAGTTTTCCTCTCCATGAAGACAAATTCTCCATAGTGCTTGTGCGTCAGAGTAATAGTATACATAGATTCATCCAGTTCAGAGGTAAGCCTTTCTAGACAGTCTTTCTGAAGCTGAATCTTGGCAGGTACATTTTCCTGAGTTGTACTTCAGCATCTGTTCTCACTTGCACTTGTCCATGCTGAACGATGGAATGCAAGGCTAGATTTGTTTTCCCCTAAACAAGGACATAGTGAAGTTTTACTGTCCTGCAATTAGTTTTCACTATGCTAATTCATTTGCAATACAGCAATTAATACCTACCAGTGGGTGTTAACCATTTCGTAATGCCAGACTTATTTCTTTCACAGGTGGAAGAGAAGACCCACTGTTATTGCTCTGAATGTGAGGAATAAAAGGGCCCTTTCTGGAATCTGCTCTCAATACAGCTGTTTCCAGATGGAAGTGAACAGGAGCTAGTCATGTCACAACTGTTCATCAGTGGAGTGAAAATATAGCTTTCCAGAGGCTACCTCCAAAAATGGTGGAGATTTTCTGTCTTGAGCTCAGTGTATGGCTCCTGTTGAAGGAGGAATCACAAATGCACACAATTAGAATTGGCTACACTTTTTAAAATGGAAATGGCTATCATTTAAAAATTGAAATGCAATTTGTTTTGTGTCAATGAAAAATGTCAAATACAAAAATTCTGTGGAAAAAATACTGACAAAAAATTTTGATCAGCGTCAGGGGCAGCTCTAGACATTTCGCCACCCCAAGCACGGCGGCATGCCGCAGGGGGCGCTCTGCCGGTCGCCAGTCCCGCGGCTCCGGTGGACCTCCCGCAGGCGTGCCGCCGAGGGCTGCCTGCATGCTGCCCTCCCGGCGACCGGCAGAGCGCCCCCCGTGGCATGCTGCCCCAAGCACGCGCTTGGCGTGCTGGGGCCTGGAGCCACCCCTGATCAGCATTAGTCCTGAGAAGTTAGCAATCCTTTATGCTCATGCCAACTTTGGCCTCTCTTCAGAGAACAAAGTTCAGCTCAAGCTCTCCATCAAAGGTGTGAACCACAAAGTATGATCCTATAAGGTGTTCTCAGTGGTCTGGCTGCCATCAGCATGAGGTATGGGAAAAGCTTACAGATGAGGGAAGAAAGGCGAGTTCAGTGAGAATGTTCTCAGATGTCTCCATGTGACAGTGTAGTGACAAAGGAGAATAGGGGACATAATGGGGAAAGTAATTTGTCATTTCAGAGGCCAATGTTTTCCATCTTCCAATAATGTAGAGCCCCAAATTCAGGGGAGAATGAGAGGTACAATTGTACTCGCGGGTTTTTTTGTGTACCCACATTCTGTGTACACTTCCCCCTCCCCACTAAAGTAAGTGGAATGAGACCATCACACATTTTCACATAGGCAATTGAGCAGCCATCATATGATAAACATTTACATTGACTGCTGTCCAAATCTGGCTTCAAATAGGCAACCTACAAGTGAAAGTCTGAAAACTGCTCTCCAATTTACTCCAAGATATGAAATACAAAAGGTTTTACATAATCTGCCCAAACCCACACAACAAATCAGACAGGAGGATTGGTACCTTAATTTGTTCCTTTTCTGCCAAAGAAATGACATGTTCTCTAGTTTTGTTTACACATGATAAGACAGACAATGCCTGGGCTCAAAGAGTTACAAAAAGAACTAGTATCAGAGGGGTAGCCTGGATCTGTAAAAGCAGCAAAGAGTCCTGTGGCACCTTATAGACTAACAGACGTTTTGGAGCGTGCATCCGACGAAGTGGGTATTCACCCACGAAAGCTCATGCTCCAAAACGTCTGTTAGTTCTTTTCATAAAAGCAGTAAAGAGTCCTGTGGCACCTTATAGACTGAGTCCAACAATTGATTTTCACATTTCAATTCCAAGTGAATTTTCTTGACTGTGGATTTTCAGGCACTTAGCATTAGATGCTTGACTAGCATTTTATGAGATACTAGCAAAGAAAGCAGATACCAGCACACATTTTTGTAGTTAAATAACTGAAAACAATTAAGAAGAACATCTAGTGAAAAATTCAGTAATTCTAGCTGTTTATATAAGACTTAATTCTGAATATTTATATGAGCAACATCAAATGCTGCTTGGGAGACAATGAATCCCAAAGAAGCAAAGCTGACTATGAAGGCCTGCAAGATGTTGCTCTGTTGAGCAGACACATGCTGCCTTAAAAGAAGTCAACAACAAAGCCTAACACATGGAAAATCCATGTGACTCAACATTTATTCAGAAAAGAAAAGAACTACACATGGCAGCTAGTTTCCCAGGCAACTGGGAATCTCTGTGAATCTAGGTGAAATAATTAAGTGTGTTTCTGGAGCCAGATAATTGTTATGAAATGGCGAGGTACAGTATGCACTACTGTGTTATCATTCTTAGGGTTTTCTACAGTGCCTATCCAAGTGCTCCCTAAGGGATGTGGGGGGAGAGGAACCTAGTGGATGTAATGGAGCTTTCTACTCTTCTCCCTTTCCTTACAGAAGGTAGTTCTGGCTTCAGATGTGCATGTATGAGCATTTGGTTAATTTTGGTGGGGGAAGGTTTCCCTCTCCCTCCCTACTTTCCCTATTGTTTTGGTTATAGTGGGAAAGCTTCGTCAGAAAGTAGGGTCTTGCTCAATGCTCTGATAATGCTCAAATGCCAGGTTAGTCTGACTTCCTTTAGAAGCTTTTTACAACCAGACCCTTTTGAATAAGAATGATTTGTCACACAGCTTATTCCCTTGTAGTTCTGCGGGGCTAACAGGAATAGGCAATACTAAAAACCTATTTTTGTCACTAAAGGAAGCAATAGACACAGGGAGATGAACTGCTGAGTAAGAAGGTGTCCCTTTTTGCCATCTTTTTTTCAGAGTAGAACAGAAAGGATCTGCACTAGATGGACCCACTGCTGACAATTGACAATGGTTATCAAGAGTTGGTGCCCCTGAACAAAGACCGAAACCAAATTTGAAGAATGCTTTCTATAACGATGCTGAGAACAATTATGTCCTGGCTATTATGCTAGCAGCTAAGCCATTCTAAAGCAAGGTTTAATGAGAGATGTTGCCATCCATTCATAAATAAAAATGTCTGGTCAGGATGTTTTTTAACTATTAATGGACCAAAAGCCTGTTTATGTGAGGAGTTGACATGTCAGCTATCTCACCGCTAGGATAGCTGTTCCTATAAGGTAGCTAGCGCTATTCTCAATCTGAGTGCTATTGGGAACTGATCATTTTGCTCCTCACTGAAAGCTCATAAAGATACACCATTATTTTAAATGGGTTTGTCTACATTGTGCTTGCATTCCTTTTGCCTTGGCTTTTTGAAAACTATTCTACCTGATAAAGCTGACTGGTAAGAACACATAGAAAAATGAATAAAGTTAATTTTAAAACATGTAAAAGCACTTTATTTGTCCATGACTGGAGACTGTATCTAAGGATTTAAGTTCCTCCAGTGAGGAACAGGGCAACCTAATCAAAATAGCTCAAATGTTGACCAAGAATTATTCACACAGATTATTTGGAGGAACAATACATTTGAGGAAACCACAATCTTATTGCTGTCAATTTGTAAACCTAAAGTTTATTGAATTAATTGAATTAATTATTTGTTATGAATCATTTGCAGTTCAGTATAGGAAACAATGATGCTATTTTGGGTTGGTTGCTTTCTGTGAAACTGGTGTAAATGTAATTTTCCTCTTATTTGCTGCAACATTTTTCATACAAGTCTAATTTTAATCAAGGTTATTACTTAACAGTATTTGGCAACTTAAAACTCAATGACAGCTGCCTTCTTTTCAATTAAGAAATTACAAAGAATTTTTGTTTTACACTTGAATGCTCTCTATCATCTTGCCAAAGCCGATTACTCCATAGATATCACGTCAGCAAAGACTGAATCATTCTGCCATGGACATTTGCTCTCCAGCAGCTATTACCTGATAGCACACTCAGACAATCATTTCCTCTAGACTAAATGATGAATGGCTTAGCTTTTGGTGGGTTCACAAGGTCATGTCTGTTTGAATGAGTGTATTCTCATGCACTGGATTTGTGAAGAATAACTATAAATTATACAGTTGCTTCTTATATATATATCCACTGTCTTTTAGACAATGTGCAACAGTGTTCTTGTCATTGAAAAAGATTCCTGAATTCCTTTTGCTGATATCTGCAGACAGAATATTGTAAAGGAGGCAGAGATTGTAGGTATCACTATTACTTGGGGATAGATCATCTTTACCCACTTACTAAAGGAGACAAAAGTGTCTCCCCTTATAGCTCTGACCATTCAGTTAAAGGTACTAAAATTGCATCTTCAACCGTGGCGGGGGGGAAAGTAGGAAGCAGAGACAGAAAGTACATATTCACCAGCCAGAACTCTGAATGAGCACTTGTAGGGAGATTAAGGCATGGTCAACACTACATTATTTTGCTTGCATAACTATCTTGGTCAGGGGTGTAGAAAAAAACCCCAAACACTCCCTAACCTACATAGCTGTGACACAAATAAAAACCCTATGTAACTGCAGCACTGCCAACAGAAGAGTGCCTCTGTCAATATAGACAATGCTGTTCGGGGAGGTGGTGTAATGATGCCAGTAGAAAAAACTCCATCTCCCAGCATAATCTGCATCTACACTAGGGGGCTCAGCTGGTTTAGTTATACCAGCACAACATCTGTAGTGTGCATAAGATCTAAACTACATCCTGAAAAGGGTCAAAACAATTTACTCACTCCTCTATCTCCTTCCCAAAGGAAGGAGAGAGGGGAGGAATTGTGCATCTCTGAACACAATAAGGTACATCTATACTTTAATAATAGTATGGCTGTCCCAGGTCAGTTGATTCAGGGTTGCAGGGCTTGGGCTGCAGGGCTAAAACTTGCAGTGTAGATGTTCAGGCTCAGGGTATGTCTACACTGCAATGTAAGCCCAGGGTTAGTAGAAGTTGAGTTAGCAGACCCTGGGTTTGTTAGCCTAGGTCTTGAACATCTACATTCATTTGTAACCACAGGGTAGGAATTGTTGAGCCCTGGTTTCCAATCTGAGGCTCCAGCATCTACCCTGAATTATTCAGGCCCAAGCCCAACCACCCACATCCCAGACTTTCTAGTGCTCTCTCTAAAAGTGACCACTCCTAGCCTTTTGGTCATGGTGCTGTGTGGGAAAACTTGACTATCTGACAAACTTGACAGTCCAGAGGACAAAAAGTTGTCCTATGGGATTATGGTATACTTTTGGCAGATCCCCAGAGCACAAGTCCATTGGGGCTGTATCTACACTGCAAAGCAATAGCTTGAATCCTGTGTTCCAGCTTGACTCAGAATTGGACCCTCCACCTCCATGGGCTCTTTGGACCTTGGGTCTGAGCCCTGGATTAGCACAATTTGTGTGTAGAGACATCAGGAATAAAGGGGAAGTCTGCATGTTTGCAGAGTCAATGATGAAATACATCTTAGAATACTCAGGGAGCTGACTGAGGAGATATCTGAACCATTAGTGATTATTTTCAAAACTCATGGAAGATGGGAGAGATTCCTGAGAACTGGAAGAGGGCAAATAAAGTGCCAAACTATAAAGAGGGGAATAAAGACAACCTGGAGAGTTGCAGCTCTAGTACTTGGAAAGATAATGGAGCAAATAATCAAGCAATTGATTTGCAAATACCTAAAAGATAATAAGGTGATAAGTAACAGTCTGCATGGATTTGTCAAGAATTAATCATGTCAGATCAACGTAATCATTTTCTTTGACAGGGTAACAAGCCTAGTGGATAGAGGGAAAGCAGTAGATGTGGTATATCTTGACTTAAGTAAGGTTTTTGATACTGTCTTGCATGACCTCCCCATAAACAAAATAAGGGAAATACAACCTAGATGGAACTACTATAAGGTGGTTGCAAAACTGGTTGCAAAACCATTCCCAGAGAGTAGTTATCAGTGATTCACAGTCAAGCTGGAAGAGCATATGAAGTGTGATCACTCAGGGATCAGTCCTGGGTCCAGTTCTGTTCAATATCTTCATCAATTATTTTGATAATAGCATAGAGAGTACATTTCACAAGTTTGTGCATGACACTGAGCTGGGAGGGGTTCCAAGTGCTTTGGAAGATACGATTAAAATTTAAAACGATCTGGACTAATTGGAGAAATGGTCTGCTGTAAATTCAGTATGGACAAATGCAAAGTACTCTATCTAGGAATGAACAATCAGTTGCACACATACAAAATGGGAAATGACTGCCTAGGAAGGAGTATTGTAGAAAGGGATCTGTGTGTTATAGTGGATTAAAAGCTAAATATGAGTCAACAGTGTAATACTGTTGCAAGACAAGCAAACATCATTCTGTGATATATTAGCAGGAATGTTGTAAGCAAGGCATGTGAAGTAATTCTTCCGCTCTACTCCATGCTGATAAAGCTTCAACTGAAGTATGGTGTCCATTTCTGGGCACCACATTTCAGGAAAAATGTGGACAAATTGGAGGAAGTGCAGAGGTGAGCAACAAAAATGATTAAAGGTCTAGAAAACATGACCTATGAGGAATTGGATTTGTTTAGTCTAGGGAAGAGAAGACTGAGTGGGGACATGACAACAGTTTTCAAGTACATAAAAGGTTGTTACAAGGACGAGGGAGAAAAATTGTTCTCTTTAAACTCTCAGTGTAGGACAAGAAGCAATGGGCTTAAATTGCAGCAAGGGCAGTTTAGGTTGGACATTAGGAATAACTTCCTAACTGTCAGGGTAGTTAAGCACTGGAATAAATTGCACACAGAGGTCGTGAAATCTCTGTCATTGAAGGTTTTTAAGGGCGGGTTAGATAAACACCTGTCAGAGATGGTCTAAATAATACTTAGTCCTGTCATGAGTGCAGAGGACTGAACTAGAAGACCTCTCAAGATCCCTTCCAGTCCTATACTTCTATGATGTATGAGTAATACTTGCCTGAATTACTAAAAGAAAAAGTGGTTTAAAATGCAAGAGTTTCAGCTTAAAACTCTTCTGGATTTCAAAGCAAAAGAATTTATATTTTTTCTCATATGGAGAATGAAACATATTTATATTCCTAAATATTGTGCTTTAAGTTCTTATTTCAACTTGACCTTTATTGCCAGTTCTTCAGAACATAAATGATGGGAATTACCTTTACAGCTAACTGTGATTCATTTAATGATGTTTGCATCAAGTCTGTACATTCATCTTAGCAATATTTTGTTCTGTGTTTATGTTGCACTCGTTATGTCCACTGTAATTCAGGGTCTTTCAGAATTTCCATTATAAATATCCTCAGATATAATTTAAGATTTATTATATATGTGAAAATATTAAATTATATATATTATATATATGTATTTATTTATTTATTTTGAAATGTTACATTTGTGAGAAGAGTGCAGGTAGCAGTCAAAGCAAACGTTTCATACCCTGCGGTATACATGGGCTATGAGCCTCTACATATAAAAAGCTGGTTTCATTTCCATTCATACCCACTCAAACTCAGAATAGGAGTCACTTATTAGAACAGACATCATTCTAGTCAGACTCCAGATATGCCAGCTCTTCACATAAACATGCTTTCTGTCAAATCCAGACTCCATTAATAATCCATAAAACATTTTGATCTGACACTGTCTTCCCGAATGTCTTCTTCTGTACCATCAATTTGTCACAGGTATAAAAATCAGGGCCACTATTATAGAATCCTTTGGAATAATGTTCTGCATTAATGATTGCTATGTATTGTATGGGCAATCTTTTCCACAGGAAAACTAGGTGTTTCTGAGCTTATGTGCTCATATTAATTCACCACTTTGCCACAAAGTCAGAAACCATCAGCAAAAACAACTTTTTTTACTTAGCTTCTGTGATATAACTTTTGCATGTGCAAAATCAAATCACAGAGAAACAGAGTTATTTTAACCTAAAAATATTACAGTTTATGTCTATATATGTAACCAGTCACATCCACACGAAAGGTATGTATGTGGCCCAAGGGACATGCACTATCTGGTCTTATATTTCATTGAAGATCTTTATATCATGTTTCAAAAAGCTTCATGGCTCCCAATGCTGCATATTTTGTGGCACTTAAACAGGTACTAATGACAATATATTGTACCTTTTAAAAATATTCTCTTCAACTAGCTATTAACATCAACTGCCTGAGAAAGTTCATAATAAATACTCTAATGGGCACATTAAGTACAGTGCAAACTAAAACTGGACAAGCAGCTCCCATTATGAGTAGCATGAGTTTGCCCCTTAAATGTCAACATTCATAGAATCATAGAATATCAGGGTTGGAAGGGACCTCAGGAGGTCATCAAGTCCAACCCCCTGCTCAAAGCAGGACCAATCCTCAACTAAATCATCCCAGCCAGGGCTTTGTCAAGCCTGACAAAACCTTAAAACCTCTAAGGAAGGAGATTCCGCCATGTCCCTAGGTAACCCATTCCAGTGCTTCACCATCCTCCTAGTGAAAAAGATTTTCCTAATATCCAACCTAAACCTCCCCCACTGCAACTTGAGACCATTATTCCTTGTTCTGTCATCTGCCACCACTGAGAACAGTCTAGATCCATCCTCTTTGGAACCCACTTTCAGATAGTTGAAAGCAGCTATCAAATACCCCTCATTCTTCTCTTCTGCAGACTAAACAATCCCATTTCTCTCAGCCTCTCCTCATAAGTCATGTGCTCCAGACCCCTAATCATTTTTGTTGCCCTCCACTGGATTCTTTCCAATTTTTCCACATCCTTCTTGTAGTGTGAGGCCCCAAACTGGACACAATACTCCAGATGAGGCCTCACCAATGTCGAATAGAGGGGAATGATCACGTCCCTCGATTTGCTGGTAATGCCCCTACTTATACAGCTCAAAATGCCATTAGCCTTCTTGGCAACAAGGTCACATTGTTGACTTATATTCAGCTTCTCGTCCACTGTAACCCCTAGGTCCTTTTCTGCAGAACTGCTGCCTAGCCACTCAGTCCCTAGTCTGTAGCAGTGAATGGGATTCTTCCATCCTAAGTGCAAGACTCTGTACTTGTCCTTGTTGAACCTCATGAGATTTCTTTTGGCCCAATCCTCTAATTTGTCTAGGTCCCTCTGTATCCTACCCCTACCCTTCAGCATATCTACCACTCCTCCCAGTTTAGTGTCATCTGCAAACTTGCTGAGGGTGCAGTCCACGCCATCCTCCAGATCATTAATGAAGATATTGAACAAAACCGACCCTAAGACCGACCCTTGGGGCACTCCACTTGATACTGGCTGCCAACTGGACATGGAGCCATTGATCAATACCCATTGAGCCCGACGATCTAGCCAGCTTTCTATCTACCTTATAGTCCATTCATCCAGCGCATACTTCTTTAACTTGCTGGCAAGAATACTGTGGGAGACCGTATCAAAGGCTTTGCTAAAGTCAAGGAATAACACATCCATTGCTTTCCCCTCATCCACAGAGCCAGTTATCTCCTCAGAGATGGCAATTTGGTTAGTCAGGGATGACTTGCCCTTGGTGAATCCATGCTGACTGTTCCTGACCACTTTCCTCTCCTCTAAGTTCTTCAGAATTGATTCCTTGAGGACCTGCTCCATGATTTTTTCAGAGACTGAGGTGAGGCTGACTGGCCTGTAGTTCCCCGGATCCTCCTTCTTCCCTTTTTTAAAGATCGGCACTACATTAGCCTTTCGCCAGTCATCCGGGACCTCCCCCAATCACCATGAGTTTTCAAAGATAATGGCCAATGGCTCTGCAATCACATCCACCAACTCCTTTAGCACCCTCAGATGCAGCGCATCTGGCCCCATGGACTTGTGCTCATACAGTTTTTCTGAATAGTCCCGAACCACTTCTTTCTCCACAGAGGGCTGGTCACCTCCTCCCCATGTTGTGCTGCTCAGTGCAGTAGTTGGGGACCTGACCTTGTTCGTGAAGACAGAGGCAAAAAAAGCATTGAGCACATTAGCTTTTTCCACATCCTCTGTCACTAGGTTGCCTCCCTCATTCAGTAACGGGCCCACGCTTTCCTTGACTTTCTTCTTGTTAGCATAAGAACATAAGAATGCCCGTACTGGGTCAGAACAAAGGTCCATCTAGCCCAGTATCTGTCTGCCGACAGTGGCCAATGCCAGGTGCCCCAGAGGGAGTGAACCTAACAGGCAATGATCAAGTGATCTCTCTCCTGCCATCCATCTCCATCCTCTGACAAACAGAGGCTAGGGACACCATTCCTTACCCATCCTGGCTGATAGCCATTTATGGACTTAACCACCATGAATTTATTCAGTTCTCTTTTTCTCTGTTGCTAACATACCTGAAGAAACCTTTCTTGTTACTCTTAACATCTCTTGCTAGCTGCAACTCCAAGTGTGATTTGGCCTTCCTGATTTCGTTCCTGCATGCCTGAGCAATATTTCTATACTCCTCCCTGGTCATTTGTCCAATCTTCCACTTCTTGTAAGCTTCTTTTTTGTGTTTAAGATCAGGAAGGATTTCACAGTTAAGCCAAGTTGGTCGCTTGCCATATTTACTATTCTTTCTACACATCGGGATGGTTTGTTCCTGCAACCTCACTAAGGATTCTTTAAAATACAGCCAGCTCTCCTTTCTCCCTCATGTTATTCTCCCAGGGGATCCTGAAAAAATGTTAAATATACTTCCCAATAGAAGAGAATCAGGTTTATTTTACATATTTCAGAAATATTCAAAGATCTACTTTTAATCTTAATATCTATTCTACATATGGTATACATTTAATATACTCTGGATACAGATTTTGCAAGCTGCATGGAAACTTTTTAAAACACCACAATAAAGACTCAAACTAAATGTATACCCTCCCTCCCCCTCCAAAAAAAATAGTAAGAAGACCAAAAAAATAATGCCACCTTGCCTAAACAGAATAAAAGAGTTGGTTAGAGGCAAAAAACCTTCCTTTAACAATTAGAAATCAGTTATTACTGAGGTAAACAAAAGAGCATATACTTTTACACTTGATTTGCTAGCGTTTAATTAGTCAGGAAAAAAATCTGAAAATCAACTGGCAAAAGACACAAAACTGTGGAAGCAGGGAAAGCTTCAATAAGGATTTGAAGCGGATTTTAATGCGTGTCAGTCAGTTAGCAAGAGTCAGGCCATACTGTAACCCTAATGACGTGAGACTTGTAGGAGCAAAGATAGTGCGAGGCGACAGGACAAGAACTGTGTACAAAGTTATTACGACCTTGCAATCACTAACCAAAATGCAGGCTTGCTTTTCTTAAGAGAGAGACAAATAAGATAAGCCTTTCTGCTATGTATAAACAAAATGTATTTGTTGCTTTTTACTGTCTCCATGATTGCTAGAAATTGTCTGTAACAAAGGTATAAAGGCTTGATGTAATTGTTTACCAGTTGAGAGACCTGTCCAGGACTGGGGCGACCCTGTGTCCTATGGCACTCTCTCCCTCCATTGTAATTACTGGAGAAATAATAAAGTATTTGATTTTGCTGCACCCAAACAAAAAGCGAGAACTGAGTTTTTCTTCGACAAAACTAACAGCAAATTATTTTTTAAGCACGTTAGAAGCAGGAAGCTTGACAAACATTCAGTGGGACCACTAAATAATCAATGTGCTAAAAGGAAGACAAAGCCACTGTGGAGAAATTAAATGAATTCTTTGCATTGGTCTTCACTGCAGAGGCTGTGAGGGAGATTCCTATTCCTGAGACATTAGGTTTAGGTGACAAATTTGAGGAACTGTCTATTGAGGTGTCAATAGAGAAGATTTTTTGAACCAATTGATACATTAAACACTAATTAGTCAGCAGGACCAGATGGTATTCAAGCAAGTGTTCTGAAGGCATTCAAATATGAAATTGCAGAACTACTATATACTGTATACTTGCAGTATACAACCTATTGCTTAAATCAGTCTCTGTACCAGATGACTGGAGGGTAGCTAATTTTTTTAAAGGTTCATGAGCCAGTTCTGGTAATTACAGGCCAGTAATCCTAAATTCAGTACTGGACAAACTGGCTGAAACTATAGTAAGGAATAGAATTACCAGACACATAGCTGAACACAATATGTTGGGGAAGAGTTAACACGGCTTTTGTAAAGGGAAATCATGCCTCACCAATCTATTAGAATTCTTTAAATGGGTCAACAAACATGTGGCTTAGGGTGATCTAGTGTATATAGTGTACTTGGACTTCAGAAAGCCTTTGACAAGGTCCCTCACCAAAGACTCTTAAGCAAAGTAAGGAGTAATGGAATAAAAGGAAAGGTCCTCTAAGGGATCAGTAACTGGTTGCAAGACAGGAAACAAAGGATAGGGATAAAATGGTCAGTTTTCACAACAGATATAGGTAAATAGCAGGGTCTCCCAAGAAGCTGTACTGGGACTAGTGCTGTTCAACATAACTGATTTAGAGAAAGGAGTAAACAGATGGCAAAGTTTGCAGGCTATACAAAATTACTTGAGATAGTTAAGTCCAAAGTCGATTGCAAAGAGTTATAAAAGGATGTCCCAAAACTGGGTGACTGGGCAACAAAATGGCAGATGAAATTCAATATTGATAAATGCAAAGTAATGCACATTGGAAAACATCCCAACTATACATCCAAATTGAAAGGGTCTAAATTAGCTGTTACCACTCAAGAAAGAGATCTTGGAGTCATTGTGGCTAGTTCTCTGAAAAGATCCACTCAATATGCAGTGACAATCAAGAAAGCTAAGAGTATGGAAGAAGCCAATAGGAAAAGGATAGATAATAAGACAGTATAGATCATAAAGCCTCTATATAAACCCATGGCATACTCACACCTTAAATACTGAGTGCAGTTCTACTCACCTGTTCTCAAAAATATATTGGAATTGGAAAATGTACAGAACAGGGCAACAGAAATGATTAGGGGGAGGACTGTTCAGCTTGGAAAAAAGATGACTAATGGGGAATATAATAGAGGTCTATAAAATTATGAATGGTGAGGAGAAAGCGAATAAGGAAAAGTTATTTATTCCTTTTCATAACACAAGAACCACAGGTTATCCAATGGCATTAATTGGCAACAGGTTTAAAACAAACAAAAGAGTCAACCTGTGGACTTCATTGCCAGGGGATGTTGTGAAGGCCAAAAGTATAACGTTTCAAAAAAGAATTAGATAAATTCATGTAGGATCAATGGCTATTAGCCAAGATGGCTAAGCCTCTGACTGCCAAATGCTGGCACTAGATGACAGGAGATGGATTGCTTGATAATTACCTTATTTTGTTCATTCCCTCTGAAGCATCTGACATTGGCCACTATCAGAAGACAGGATACTGTGCTAGATGGACGAGTGGGCTGACCCAATATGGCCATTCTTATGTTCTTATAAAAAAAAAGTTTTCTAGGATCGTAAAAAATCCAGAAAGTTACTGTCAAGTAGATCATTTGCAAGATTTGTCACATATCCTTCAGAACTGATCCCACTGTGACATTCAGTAATGTGCAGTAAGTGTTACATATTATAGTAATGGTCCCATAATTAATCTTATATAGTCAGAATTCATTTTATCCCATTTTGTTCTTGATATCTCTTAATTATTCCAGCAGCACATTCAGATGCCTCCAGATGGCATGAAACAGGATAAATAGTGCAGAGGAACTTTCCTAATAGCCTCCTACTCTGATTGATCTCTGGCAGCTGATCATTCATTCAATATTTAGATTCTCTATATTTATTTTAATGCAGTTAAGTAATAAGAGGCATGAACTCCATTTGGTGAAATGTCTGTTCTGGAAGATGCTGCTCTGTTACTGCAGAGATGCACATGTGCAAGAGACCAGCAATATTGAACTCTGAACACAGAGTGCAATGTACATGAGAGATTTTTAGTGTCAGTTATTAGAATGGACTGCCATCTCTTGTAGGTACATTGGCTTCTCACTCCATTGTCCAATGAAATGTTATGATTGTAAAATTTAAAAAATGATTAAATGAAAGGGTTGTATCATAGATGTGCTTATTGGAGCCTAATGTGCCACCCTTATTCATATCAAGTAATATCTGACTGATTGCCCTAAGAAACCTGCTGCATCATCCCAGAATATATTAAAAAACACAGAACAAAAATTAAAGAATGTACAATTTTTATCCCAAAAGTTGCAATAAGAGAAAGGTATTATTTACTTTGATTAAATTATTATTGAGTGGCTGACCCATATGTTAATAGGAGAATATACCACATTTCTTTGTCTAGGTATGGTTTTGTTAACTGCAATCCATACTGTGTTATAGGAGGACCCTCCATACACCTACATGATTCATACTAGCTGAGAGTCTGGCCCGTATAATTAAGGGTTATTTGACTTATTGTATGTATGTACGCGCACGCACACCCCCACCCACCACCCTCAACACAAATACATTATATAATATATATAATAAACTCAGTTATACAGATTTTAAATACTTGTATATGCCCTGAAACTGAATGTGGGTTGGTGAGCAATTAAGGACAGATTAGAATGAGAGGGAGGTAACATGGTATCCTTTTATTTTTTTTAAAGACACATACTACATTATCTGAGCAACATCATATTTTTTGTGTGTCTCCCACCGTCATTATCCAATTTTATTCCTGCCACTTCTGTGGCGTTATCTTTATACTTAAGGCTAGATTGTGAGGCAACAATCTGCCCCGAGTAAGGGGCAGCTCATTGGTGCACTCCTGAAGCAGCCTGGAAGGGAATTTGTATCTGAATCACAATCTGCCTCGTCTATTTGCTGCTCCAGGAATGGAGGGCTCTGTATGATTGTTGCCGAGGTGCTGAAAGAGCAGGGATTGAAGGGGGGAATCCAGAGATAAGAGCATGAGCTGCTAAATGTAGGGCTGTAACAGACTTATATCCTCTGCTGATTGGACACCTAACACCCACCAACCAGTGGGTTATATACACACTCATGTATATATGGCACAACATAGCTGCCTGATGTGCTAGCCTAATTACACCACCAAGCACACTGTGGATAGTCCCAAGGTTCCTCCCCTCCCATTCATCTGCACCAATGAAGAAGCAGCGGCTCTGAGCCTGCTTCCATGGTTACCTGTGTGTTGCTGTGCTAGCCAAGCCACAGTTTGGCCCTAAGTGTTTGCAGGATAAGGTCCTTAGAATGTGGGCTCCTCAAGGAAAGGCACAACCTTTCCCCAGTGTACTGACCAGGTGCAGAATTGTCTTTGATCTTTTAAGCATCCCTGCATTGCTGAGTATTCAATCTAGCAGGGCTGTCATGTGTCACACATCTTATTTTACATTGCTACGTTTGGCAGCCTTATTGCCTATTCCTGCATCAATGTTGAGCTGCAAGGAGGCTTCAGGCATTTCACTGTAGTTGAGCCTTTTGGCCACTAGAGGACCCTGGTATCTGCTGCACCTCATCCATTGCTGATCCACCTGTTGAACCAGGGCCTTTAAAAGAGCAGCTGAGAGGTAATGGCTGAAGGAGAAGGTGGTGACAGCAGGGAACAGAAGCAGAAGATGAGGGACTAATATAAGCCCAGATCTCCCCTCCAACCCCATCCTGCAGCCAGCTGTACCAGTATCTGCACCCAATATTTAAGCTGTACCAGTATCTCCCCAGCCCTCCATCCACTAGGAGTCCAGGCACCCACTACCGCCCACTAGCCCTTTAAACTTAAGCACTCACTGACCTCCCAGCAGCCCCAACACCCTCTACACCCAATAATGCTCCATCAGTACCAATAGCCACCCCCTGCCAGCTACCCACCATCCCACTCAGACTCCCCATCCCTGATATCCTCCAGCATTTTCCCTGCTGGACCAGGCAGAGTTTCCAAGTGCTGGGCAGCTCCATGTCTTGAACCCCCTGTCCTAACTGGGACTATGCACTTAAATTCATATTCAAATTAGCTCACTGCATAATTTGCATAAAATGTCACATCTGGAGCAGAACAAAACTTGGTAGCTGTGTCTAAGGACCAGACCATGAAAACTCTTATGCATGAGTAACTTTATTCATGACTAATGTTACTCACTTGTGTAAATGTTTGCAGGACCAGGGCACTAAGCCAAGCATGATAAAGACAGTACAACCATAAT
The DNA here is from genome assembly GCF_020497125.1 of Mauremys mutica. Taxonomy (NCBI): domain Eukaryota; kingdom Metazoa; phylum Chordata; order Testudines; family Geoemydidae; genus Mauremys; species Mauremys mutica. The sequence goes on along the minus strand of NC_059076.1, from coordinate 96,684,524 downwards.
AGGGGAAACAACATCAGGCAGTGGAGCAGGAAGGGAGGGGCAGACAGAAACACACGTTCTCCTTCAGATCCATCCACAAGGGACCATTCATGAGGATTTAGTTGCAGGATCAGGGCTCATTTGCAATGTACAGTAGTAAGAATGCATGGCTTTAAAATAAAACTAAAGAAAATATAAGAATTATAAAATAGCTAATATAAATGAAATACGATGGAAATAGGGCAAGGTCAAAATACCAAGCAAGGGACAAGCTAGGGTTAATAAAAATAAATGAGATAATGGCAGCTACATAGAAAGTCTACAAAACTGGGAATGCAGCATGAGATCAAACCCTTTCCCCTCCCTTCTATTTTTTAAAATTAGACTTTAGTTCCACAAGGCAGAGACCCTTTTTTGCATATCTTCAAGAAGCTTAACATATTGTTAGATATATTAAACAATATAATAAATCATTTAAAAATAAAAACAATGGTGATAGAGCCGTATGAACAGATGAAAGAAAACAACCAACTTAGAACTTGAATGACTGAAGGAGTAGAGCATTTTTATCTACAAATTAGTCCATACTCAATTGGTCAGACTTCCTAGGTCACCCTAACTGTCACTAAAGCCAAAGTAGAATTATACTGTTCCACTGTGTGGTGGGTTGGTAAGTCCCATTTGAGTTTGTGGTCTAGGTATTTTGTTTTCTAAATTCTGAGCTACAGGGAAATGGAACTATTCATATAATAGCCTCATGAAATGTGGGGGAGTTAGGAAATAAGTCACCATGTGAATCACTGGTGGACTGTGTATCTCTATGAAGTTTTAAGGGAGAGTTTTCACAGCTCAGTTTTATGAAGAATGTAGGAGTTTTGAAAACTTCTTTTTAGTGAGATACAGATTTCAATATGGGATGTCTTTTCTTCTGAACAAAACAAGCACCTTACACAAAACAATCTGTGATATACAACTCATTATTCAGTTATTTTAATGGTACCCTGTTTTACAAACTATACAATTGCTGGCATTTTTATTTGAACAATAGCTAGTGAGACACAAACATGTCCTCAGTATTAGTGACCAGGTTGAAGGATTGTCTCTATTTTGGTGCAAAGGGTGCACAAGATGCAATTGATATCAACAGTGCAACAGTGTGTCTGGAAAGGAACATCAGCAGGACGACGCACACCAGAACCAAGTTTTCTGTAGCCTACTCACCTGTTTCAAGAGCTTTCCTAAGGAAGCCAGTGACAGTCTGTGCTTTTCTATGTAAAAAAAAAAATTGTGAAGAGACAAGGAGTAGAGCTAGTCAAAACATTTCACATTTTTTATTTTATTTAAAAAAAAACCCAGAAGCCAAAGCAAAACAGGGACAACATTTTCCACAATTTCCCCCCATTTTTCATTCAGGTGTATCACCAACATAAAGGTATGTGACTTTTTCATAAGAGATTCTGGTTCAAGTGGTAAGGGGAGACTGCTTGTAGAGAAGTAATGTTCTATACATTACCCAATCAAACTGTCTCAATCACTTCTCATAGTTCATCCTATAAAATGAATTATAGAAAAGGGAATTGTACAGAAGGCACTTGCTTAGTCAAAGACAATTCTGACTATAGGTTCCAACGTAACCACATAGGTCAGGATTTGTTAACCAGTGCACCTCCCGAAACGTATTTTGGCCATTCAAAGAAAGTAAAGACAATAAAAAGATATTTGTTTTCCCTATAGTTTGTAAACACTGCAGATTTTAGCATCCCTACTGAAATGAGATTAAGGAGACGAAAAGTAAGGATGAGGGTGGGGTTTTTTTTGTTTTTGTTTTAAGGTTTTTAAACCATTACCTTCTGTTCACATCTGTATCCATGTAAGTGGAACAACTTATGGAAGCAGTCACTAGCAGATGAGTCAATTTCAGCATCTGGTTTCTGGTTCTCACTTCAGTTTCCATGGAAACTGATGTTGGCTCAGTGAAAGTAAGGTAAAGTTTTTAAAACGTTACAGTACTGATCTAATAAAGGTCTTTTTGTCATATTAGCACCATTCTGACCCTCATTTTCTCTCTCTCTCTCTCACTCACACACACACATCAGCCAAGAGTAGCTGGTTTCAAAAACCAAGTACTGATTTCTAGAAGCCTGTTTTCTCCTAATGTCTGGCTAGAAGGAGTAGCTACAGGGCCAGATGGTATACAAGACCATGGACAGCCAAACACTGCTAATATCCCTGACCTTAGTGCCAGTGGTCGTTTGAGCCCTCTCTCTCCCGTTGTGCACCTGTACTAGAGCCAGATGGGATCCAAAAATATGACTGAAGGACCACATAAGAAATCCTTTCTGTTTGAATGGGACAACTTGTCTGAATACCTGACCAAGATTTGTGCTTGTAAACCACGCTATGAAAGCAATAATATATACCAAGTGATAAGGGTGTACCAGATATCTGTGTCTCAAGTGACAGAACACAAAAGGTACATATCGTTACTGGTGCGACTCCTGAGAGGAAACAGCCAGAAAAGGAAGCAGGCAAATTGGTTGCAGATTTCGTGATATTATTGCAGAAGCTTTGTGTGCTCTGTACCTCCTCCAAACCATTTCTGTGATGCACCACAGAAACAAATACAAATCTGGCATTAAAAATACGAGATATGTTGAGTCTTCCATTGAGGAAGTACAGAATATTCTCTTTATGTATGTAAACATACACATACACAAGCAGGAAAATGTAGTAAAAACCAAAAGTTAGTTAATTACAAAGCAGCATAGAAACTGAGAGCCCAGAGGTCACAGGAAAGGAAGATTTCTACCTATTTCTCTGTACTCACCAGAAGTGCCTAAACATCACACTGGCTATTCAATAAATTGCACAATAGCTAGTCAAATTAGCCCATTATATAGGAAAAGTTTATCCATGATCTCAGCTTCCTTTTCAGATAAACACTATCTAAAAAAACAAGCCAATTAGTCACCAGTGATGCAAACTCACCAGGCAGCTCCTCACCCCAACTGAATACACACAAACCATTATTAAATCACAGTCAGTAATTTAACCTATTATAGACAGGAACAAAATGGCCAGACTCTTAAGCTGGACTGGTCAAAAAATGTCCTTCAAAACTGTTTTTCAGTGAAAAATTGGGCTTTTGACCAAACAAAGTTTTGTTGTGAAAAGTGCCTGCTATCCACAAAAAAAATTAATATTTTGTCCAAACAAAACAAAACCCCAAACATTTTCATTTTTCAGTCAAAATATTTTGGTTTTGGATAAAATATGTTGCCAAGAAGTTGCCATATTTTGGCATTGAAAAAAATTGATGAAGATGAAAAATCAAATCATTTTCATTGAAATTATTTTAGGGTGAAAAAACCCTATTTTCTGACCAGATGTATTGACAAGTTTAATGTTAGAGGGTGAAACCCTGGCTCCATAAAAGTCAATAGAAAAACTCCCTTTGATTTGAATGGTGCCAAATTACAAGGAGAATACACTGGTCAGACAAAAGCCAGGCTTCTTCCTCTTCCCTACCTTCATTGTCTATTCTTTGCCCGCCTGCTCTGGAGCGTACTGGGATAGGAAGGCAGACAGATGCACAGCATCCACTTACTTCTACAAGCAGACTAGCCTGTGCCAGTGTATAAGGGGGTTCCTATTTCCCTTCCAGGGTGTATAGTCCAGTCCATTTCATACAGTAGCCCTTAACAGATAATTGGCAGTAGACGGGCATTCATTTCAAAGAGCCTGGGAGACTTTTTCAAGCATTATGGGCACTCATTCCTATAAAATGCTTCGGAACATTCACAAAGCCTGCAGGGTACACAAAGAGAAGAGAACTGGTAATCATATATTCTCATTTGAAAACGGTTAGTTATGAATATAAATATGACAGGTTCTGAACTGGACATGCCTATTGTAAAATAAAGAGACAAGGTGGTTGAGGTAATCTTTTGTATTGGATTAATAAATAAAATTATTTCATTATTACTCTGAGTGTCACAGCTAAATACAAGGCAGAACAGATTGGAATTAGTTATGCTAAACAATCTGTTCCATTTGTATTTAGCTGTGACACTGAGTATGTTTCTCAGACCTGATGAAGAGCTGTTCTATGTAAACTCAAAAGCTTGTCTCTCTCGCAACAGAAGTTGGTCCAATAAAATATATTACCTCACCCACCTTGTCTGTCTAATATTCTTGAACCGAGACTGTAACGGTCTTGGTATTCATTAAATAACAAGCTAGTGAATGAGAACAATATTAAAAACTTTAATAAAACAAACAAGAGAGCATCTATGGTGAACTGCTGCACACAGCCCTGCGGTGTGCCCAACCCCCACTTCCACAATATATCCCCAAATTCCTATGTTCATAACACTGTCCCTTAGGAGGGAGCATCTCTAAATTATAATCTTCTACAAACATATCTCTACATCTTCCCTTTTAAAGAAAAACTAATTAATTCCTATATACATATATATAAAACAGCTAACAGCCAACTAATCACACATGCATTAGATTCTCAGTCCATGAAGTATATTTCCATAAACCCAATATGTCAACTGCCTAGAAAAGAGCGGTTACCAGCACATAACTCTTGAGTGAGTCTTTACCACTCACTTTTTTCAAATACCTCGTCTCCAGGCAAGTTAGCAAGGCTCTGAGTATTGCAGGACGTTTAATCTCCTGCTCTGATCTTCTCAGTATCAGTCTTTCATTAGAGTCTGAGCTGTTCTCTTGTTCCTTGACATTTTTTCCTTTGTGCGCTGATAAAGAAATAGTCAGATGGGAAATGCCAGAGTCCACATCTATTGTCAGTGTGTTGGAACTTTTGGGGATTACTCATAAATCTCTTCAGTTACATTGAAATGTGTCCCCCTAGTCTGTCTGGACTACATAAAACCTTAGATGCAGCTGTTCTTTAATGATACTCCTGTGGCCCCAAGTATTAGAGGTGTGATTCCTCAGGCACACCATTACCTGGATTAAGAGATGGGAGATCATGGGCCTTTTTATCAAAATAATATTGCTGCTTCCACCTCTGATTTTCTTTAATCTTTCGTATGGTTTCATTGTTATGAGATTTCAGCAAATTATCTGTAATGGGTAAATTAGACCTCATCCTTCTTCCCATTAACATCTGAGTTGGAGAAAAGCCATTCTCCAGCCATCACCGGTGTGCTTCAGTAAACCAGTGATGCTTTATACCTAGGTGTGGAATCTAGGGGTGGGGTGGGTGCTCTAGCACCCCCAGGTTTTGTGTGGGGTCCCAGCCACCACCCCATGCCCGGGGTCTCGGTGCTCCTGACCCCATGCCCGGCTGCAGGACTTGAGCCGGGGTTCTGGCTGCAAGACCTGCATTCAGGGCTCTGCTCCCGGCCCCGCACATGGAGTCCCAGCTGCAGGACCCGTGAGTGGGGTCCCAGCTGCAGAACCCGCACCCAGGGCTCTGCTCTCAGCCCGGCATGTGGGGTCCCGGCTGCAGGACCCATGCGTGGGGTCCCAGCTGAAGAACCCACGCCCAGGGCTCTGCTCTCAGCCCAGCACGTGGGGTCCCGGCTGCAGGACCCGTGCCCTGGCCCTGCATGTGGGGTTCCAGCTACAGGATCCGTGCCCGGGGCTCCGCTCTCGGAGCCACACGTGGGGTACCAGCTGCAGGACCTGCGCCCGGGGCTCTGCTCTCAGCCCCAGCTGTGGTCACAGACTCAGTGCCCTTACCCCTGTCCATGTCCCCCCATCCTTCTGGAGCCACGGCCCGGTTCTGGCCTCACTCTGGGTAGAGGGGTGTGGACACAGGTAGGAACCACTGGCTTTCAGCACTCCCACTGAGTGTTCCAGCACCACTGGCTGTATACAAATCACCCCCACTGTCAAAAGTCTTTTTTCCTAAGGCTCTTTACTGTCTGTATAGATCTTTTGACAAGTCCGTTTGATTGGGGGTAATTTGGATTTGATGTTTTGTGATGTAAATCCCAATCTATGGCAATTTCCTAAAATCTGCACTGGAAAATTGTGGCCTACTACAGCTAAAGACTTCATCTGGAATTCCATGTCTGGAGAAGTTTCCCTCTATGCCGGCTATCACTGACTTACTATTAGTACTGTTCAGTCTGCAAATTTCTAGACCCAGAGAATAATAATCTGTGACTATTAAATAATCCTTTGATTGCCAGATAAATAAGTCAGTGCCTACCTTCTCATAAGGCCTTTGTGGAACTGGATGAGGTATCAGTTTTTCTGCCTGTTGGCATGGCTTGTACTTGAAGCATGAAATGTAGTTTCCTGCCACATTAACAATGCCTGGATTGATCCACAGCCAACACACCACTTCCTGTGCTCATTGTTCACACTTCTCAATTCCTAAATGACCCTCGTGGATCTTCCGTAGCATTTCTTTTTGGAGGCTCATTGGAATTACAACCTTTCTGCCCTTGAAAATCACCCCATCTATCACAGTAAGTTCATGTCTGTAGTTCCAACAGTCCATAAACTTGGACAGCAATTGCTCATTTCTTCAGGCCACCCTTCAATCATCAATTCTTTAAGGATTCCTAATGAGTCATCTTTCTCCATTTCCCCTCTTATTCATTGCAGTTTCTTGTTAGCTATGGGAATTGTCTTTACAATCAGATCTAAGTAGACTTGCATCTCTGTCTCTAAAGTCTTCTCTGGTTTTGTGGGAGCCACAGCTCTGGAAAGTGCATCTGCAGTGAACATGAATTCACTGGGTGTGTAAGTCACAACTAAATCATACCTTTACAGCTTTATCATCATTCTTTGAAGCCTTAAGGTACAGTCATTTAGTGGTTTGCTAAATAACACCAGCGGGGGCTTGTGGTCCATTTCAACTTCCGCTGTCTGTCTATAAATATACTGATTGAATCTCTCACAGGCAAACAATATTCTTAAAAGCTCCATCTCAATCTATGTGTATCTGGTTTCTGCCTCTTGCTTCTGTAAAATCACTGTAAGTAACCACTGTGAAGCATCTGCTGAAATTTTAATAGGCCTTCCTGTGCATAGAACTTCAACAATGGTTTTTGTATCAGTTGTTGTTTTAAACCTTTCAATGATTCCTCCTGTTCTGCACTCCTATATCATTCATTTTTACTCTCTATGAGTTTTCTCAAAGATGCTGCTTTGATAGATAGATTAGATTTGAATTTTTCAAAGTAATTAACCGTTGGGCATCTTTCTCTGACTGGAGATGAGGCATCATTTCAATGGCTGAAATCTTTCTCTTATCAGGTTTTACATTTTTGCTGGAAATAACATCCCCAACAAAAGCCAGTTCTGTAACTCCTAAAATATATTTTTCCTTCTGTAGTATGAGGTTTACAGCCTTAGTTTCATCCAGGACTTCCTGAAGTCTACTATCATGCTCCTCTTTTGTTGAGCCCCAGATGATTATGTCATCATATGTATGGTTTTGAGGTGCACTTTCTATGCTGAAGTTGTGATGAAGGGTAAGCATATCTTCTAAATGGGGTATTAAATGTGCATAGCTTTGGCTTTCTTCAGGCAATTTTAGCTGCCAAAAACCTGAGGATATAGCCAAATATTGAGGATTTGCAAATTGAGCCATAATCGCTTATCTGGTTGGTGGTTTGAAATGTTCTCTTTTTATAGCCTTGTTGAGGTTTCTGGGATCTAAGCATATGTGTAGTTGGCCACTACTTTTCTCCACAATGATGAGGGAGTTCACCCATTCTGTTGACTCCTCAGTTTTTTTATATTACTTTCATTGCTTCCATCCTTGCAAGCTTAGCCTTGAGTTTATCACAGAGTGCAAATGGCACTTTACTATGTAGATGGATAACTGGAGGGACTTGCTTGTTTATCCAGATTGTATGTTCACCCTGCAAGCAATCCAACCCTTGACACAGATTGTGATATTCCCAAAACAATGCCTCATAGCTAGGTTCAGTATGATCTTGCAGTGAAAGCACCCATTTTACCACATTGAGTTTCTCATGAGCAATCAGGCCTAAAATTGGTGTCCCATCCTTTAGCATTACAATGAACAGGAGCCTGTCCATGGTGATTTTTACAGTTGATGCACCTCCCCTTCACTAGTATTTTTTTTTCCAGAATAACCAGTTACTTTTATTTTTGTTGGTCCCAGTTTTGGTCTTATTTTTAGTCTCTCACATTCTTGTTCAGACAGAATATTAACCTGAGCTCCTGTATCCAATTTCAGTGGAATAATTGTTCCATTCACTGTGATAGGCAGTATCCAGTCCTTCACATCAAGCTTGGTAGATCCCAGTACATCTATCAAAAACTCTTCAGCCAACTTGTCTTTAACTGAAAACACTTGACTTTTCTGCATTTGGGATTTGCAGCATTTTGCAAAATGATTATTTTCCTCACATTTATGACAGAGTTTCCCAAAGGACACATTCTTTGGGGCCATGCTGTGAACCATACCTTCCACATAACTGTCTGTACCCAATCGGAAATTCCTCCTAGCAAGGGTTTTCATAGCGAATAATTCCACTTTCTGATTTGAAATATTCTGGCAGCGTGCTTTAGTATTTAGTACCTGGATAACCCCTTCTGGTGAATTCAGCTCTTTGGCTTGTGCTTTCACAGTTTCTGCTGCCCTGCGTATTTGGAGAGCTTTTTCTAAAGTTAAATCTCCTTCACAGAGCAGTCTCTCTCTTAACACATTGTCTTTAATGCCACAAATGATTCTATCTCTGACCAGAGACTCTGTCAGCTCACCAAAGTGACAGGTTTTACTGAGTATCCTTAATTCTGTGACATATTGTGCTACGTTGTCTTCAGTTTTTTTGCATGCATGTAAAAAAATTGGGTGTCAAAGGTTTCATTCCTTTTTGGCATGCAACGTCCCTTAAATGTAGTCAGTATTTTACTTAACTTCATGCTTTCACCTTCTTCAAACTGAAAGAGAAATCATCAATATTTTTGCATGGTCTTGGGGAGGAAGTATTGGCTATTTATAACAACTTTATCATTTTTCTCCTCTGCCTCTGTGGCTGCTAAATACTAGCCAAATCTGTCTGAATTTTTTCCAGTTCTCTGCAATATTGCCTGAAAAGTGCAGACTAGATGGAGTTTGCAATACATCCAGTCTTGGCTTCCCCTCATCCCCTGCTTTTAAGATAGTCAAGCTACTATTGTGCTCATGAAATACCTGCAAGAGCCGCTGAGCCTGGTGATCCACATACTTCCCAGTGCCTCCCTTTGCTTCTACTTTCAGTTTCAAACACAGGAGTTAACTTCAAAATGACTGCAGTCTCCTACTCATTCAGCACTTCTGACACCATGTAATGATCTTGGGGTTCATTAAATAACATATCAATGAATGAGAAAGGATTAAAACTTTAATAAAATAAACTGGAGAGCATCTCTGGTGAACTGTTGCACACAGCCATGCAGTTTTCCCAACCCCCACCTCCATGGTATATCCCCAAATTACTATGTTCATAATACAGTCCCTTAGGAGGGAGCATCTCTAAATTATAATTTTCTACAAACATATCTCTACAGACACAACTACAATAAGACCTATAAGCTTTCTGGCTAGTATTTTTGTACGTGTTCAGCACCCAACATGCTGAGTCTTTTGAAAGAGTTGTCACTTATTTAGGGGCTTAAATGGAAGCTGATCTTTTATATAAGCTACTTGTTTCAGACATTTTATTATATACTTTGTCTCCACACTATCCCGTCTTTTCAAGTCCATTGAAATTCTAGGTAAAACCATTAATAAAGAAATTAATCAATTTGTTGTATTTGACATTAGAACCCACACCTTTAAAAAAGAGGTACCCTGAAGACCGAGTACCAAATGGGTTAGTACAGCATACTAACTCTGGAGACCTGAAATCAAATTTGAATATAGATCATAAGTGAAATGAAAGGTAGTCTAATCTCTTGTGAAGAACCATCCAAATGAGAAAAGCCACCGCATTATTCTTGGTGAAGGGTAAAGGTCTCTTGATCAGAGTTAACGTAAACTAAAAAAAAATACAACAAAAGCAGAGGTGTTGCAGTTTTGGATGAACATAGGGGGAAACTTTCACGGACCCTTCCACGCCATGATGGCTTTATGTCTTTGCAAGGACTCATTTCATGAACATGCATCCTCTCAAATACACTAGTTTTAAAACGACTGTAAATCCACCCTGGAAATGCTTTCCCTTATAGGCCACAGCCATGAGGCTAAATTCTAGCTTTTCTTTTCCAACTCCTGTTGAAGATGGGCAGAGCGCTCTGCAGTGACCCAGCAGAGATTCACTGAGCCATCCATTGGCACAAAGTAGACGCAGCCTGAACGCTCAGCATAGACTGGAGTAGCACACTCATCATTAGTACTTCTTATGGCTAGCACAGAATGAAACATCACATTACAACCAGCATATCTACACATCAATATTTGTATACAGTATATTCAAATATGGTGAGTGGGCTTTCTAAAGCCCCCCAAGCTTTTTTGGGCTAGAAGAGAGCTGCCAGTTATTTAGCCAAGCTCCCTTTCATAGCACTCGATCGAGCAATGTCAGCATTTTGCTTGGCTCTTGCAGAAGCAAGTGTACACTAACTAGACCAGCTCTCTACACTCGCTTGTTTTGCCACAAATGCACACAAGATCAGGCAGAATTTACATGTGCCAAAAGCCAACATAAGGATGTTTCACAAGGTTCATAGAATCTGAGCTAGTAGGTAAGGTTTAAGAGCCTGACCCCAAAGCCATTGAAGTACGTGGAATACTAATTGACCTTTGGATCAGACCCCATTAGCAGAGATATATAAATAGAAGATTACATTAAATTAATAGGACCAAAAAATAATACTGGAATTCATCAGTTGTATGGTGCTCATGAAATTTAACCAAGAGATTTGCTTTTCTATCAAAACCCTTTAACATGAATTAGCTAAAATAAAATCCATTGCTGTCCATATCATAAGAGTTTTCAAAATCTTCTATTTTTTATACTGTTTTGTCTCTTCTGAGCAAGTTAACAATAGAAGATGGAACTATGTCTATAGCGTGCCAGCTTTATATAAGCTACTTGTTTCAGACATTTTATTATATACTTTGTCTCCACACTATCCTGTCTTTTCAAGTCCATTGAAATTCTAGGTAAAACCATTAATAAAGAAATTAATCAATGTTCTCACCTCACAGGCAAAATAGTTTCTCCACTAAAGGGTACTAACGTGTCTTCAACAATTATATGTCACACAGATTGTATAGCAAGCTATTAATAAAGTCTGTTTAAACTTTTAAACTGCAGACAGATATTTTTAGTTTTAAATCACACCAAGGATTAGTTTGATGATGATCACTATATTAATACAGGTAAACATTTTCTTGTATTAAGACTCTTCTCTTTTCTGTTAGTCCAGAGGAGAAATAATGAAATATCTCTCACTCTGAAATGTAGAATACCCCAACATTTAAAGGAGTTTGCTACTGGTTTTTGTTTCAGTCTTCCACAACATACATTTCCAACTCAGGTGATCAGAGGTAATTTCAAACCAGAATATACTAAACTATATGTTGCAAACTGAATTAGACCTGACACTTGAAAACGATTCAGTTCTACAAAAGGTGTCATGTACCTATATCATGAAAGTTGCTGAGCACCCTAACCCCCCCTCCACCCCTAATTTCACTGAAGGTGCTCAGAACCTTACAGGACTGGGACCTTTGAGACAGAACTGTGAGAGTTTTGATTTTAAAGAATCTTACAGAACACAGTAATATTTTGCTATTTGGCTTTAGTACCATGACCTACTGTGTCAAAAACTCCATTGGGTTCCACTTGAGCTAAAGGAAAGTCTCCATCCATTTTCTGTAGCAGGGGTAATAGCCACTTTCAGCTTGTCTTCAGTAGACTTTTTTACCTTGTTAATTGATTGCTGATGAACTCAAGGTCATCAACATCTTTGAAAAGGCTAGTTTGGACATTCTTCAAATGTTTCTTCCAGGCTACAATCATTTTCAGTTTATCCTAGGGCTCAGCCTCTTCTGTGGTCTCAACAGATTTCAAGAGTTGTTTCAGTTGTTTCTGGGTCTGGCTCATTAACCCTTGTTTTTCCACATATAATTCCAGCCTGGAATCCTGAGCTTTCCTTTTCCTGTTCGCTCCACATGAGTGTCGTATCCTGACATGGAGCTTTTGAGGTATATTTTTTTATGAAACGTAGTTGTTTGAACTATTTACTATAATATTCTAAAGCACAATTTTACACCTTCAGTAGTGATTATACACTAAGACAGAGCTAATCTATCAATATTTACTAATAAAAGGAACCACACATTCCTTGACATTATCTTTATCCATTTTAGAGAAAGATTTTCATCACTGTGCACATGATTTATGCATATATTTATTACAATTGAGAGTATAAGCACAGTAATTCTATCTACACATTTACAGCTAGGCATACTGCGTGGTCTGATGGACAGGACACTGGACTGGACTCTGGAAACCTGGATTCTATTTCCAGATCCAGCACTGAGCTAGTGTCGCTGTACCTCTTTGTGCTTCTATTCCCCCTCTATCTTGTCTGTGTAGACTATAAGCTCTTTTAGACAGGGACTGTTTCCTATTAAATTCTTGAATAGTGGGGCTCTGATTTGGACTGGTGTCTCCAAAAGCTACTGTAAAACAAATAATAATAACTATAAAAAATTCAGTTGTATGTGCAATTACCAAAATGTCACACTTATGCATCCAGTTATGTTAATTGCATGCACAGATTAAACATGCACATTTTCAAACACCCAAATACAAAAATCTGGAGCAATAATCTTAAAAGGAATATCATTTTTAAATCTAGCATTTTCCAGTGAGTGAAATCTATATGATCATTGTTTAAAAGTTTAGCATTTTCCTTAATTCAGAGATTCTCTAAATGGGTTTATTGGATCTGATCCAGTTCCCAGGGAAGTCTATGGGATTCTTTTTACTTGCTTAAATGGGCACTGAATCACAACAATACACTCTAGGATGAGTGATCAAAGAACTGTATCTTCATTAATTTGACTATTTCAATTGATAGTCCCTTTTTAAAATTAGATTTTAGTAACTCATTTATGTATGGTTGAAATATTATTCTTTTATCTGTATGTGTGTGACATTTTGGATCCAAGAACAAATATCACATAAGTATAATAATGTAAAAATAATATAGGTATTAATGCAATAATACAATTTTCCAACATTTTATTTTCTAGCTCAGTGAAAGCACAAGAAAAATAGGACATGATAATCATCCTGGGTTATAACAGAGGCACCATATGGATTGAGCAAACAAAAGATAGCATGAAACCAGTGTGACTGAAATAGTTTTCTAAACCAAAGCATAGTTGCTTTAACCACATTATTTTAGTGAACAATCTTTTTGAAGTTTTCAATTGAATCCGTCATATTTTGTTATGCTACCTGACTTCTAACATGAAGTGACTGAGAAAAATAAATGACTCAAGGTGCCTGGAACGGATCAGTCAGTGAATCAAAACCTTTCAGAAAAGCAGAAATAATAAAATAATGCTTTAGTATTATGATACAAAGTTTATAGATTGGATCCATTTTATTTTATTTTTGTTTTTGAGCCTGAATTTTAAATGGCATCTAACAGATATAAATACAAAACTAAGAGAAGGATTTTTTTCTTAACTACTTTACTATGTATACAGTTACTATAAGAAGCATTCATTTCTAACTGAATATTGCTGTTTATAGACATGTTTTATGTGAACTTTGGCCCTGATTCAGGAAAGCACTTTTGCATATGCTTATATCTATCCCTATTCAGGACAGTGCTTAAAAAGTTAATCCTATGCTTAAATTCCATTGACTATATGTTATGCTCTAGAAACAGATCTCGAGTGCATGAGAATGAGGTGACATATTCACTTTAAAAATACTTTAAACTGAATTTTTAGTGCATGACAGGTAAAAATTGAAGTATTTTCTTTCTCCCGAGAATACGTACAGCCCAAGCAATAGTTGTGCATTCTGCATTCTCCATTCTGCCCCACCAATATCCCTCAATCTTGAGCTGGAGGGACCACCTTTAGGTGAGAGAATAAGGCACCAATCTGTGCCTGTGGAAGCTAGTGCTAGAGGAGCAGAGTCTCATTACAGTCATAGTCAATGGGTCTGTGCATAGGCACAGGCTGGTCTACGTGAAGCACCATGCAGAAGGCCTGAATCTGCCTCCATGCCTATTCAAGACTTGGCCTTTCTGTTAAGACTGCCAACAAGTATGCCATATTGCCCAATACAAACTGGACAGAGCTCAGCTGCTCATGCATACAAAACATTTAACAGCCATCAGATGGTTGCTCAGTCATTTCTGAACTAGGATCTATTTTGCTTTTTAAATTGAAATTGCACAGTTTGACTACAGGCATTACTTTTACAGCCCCTGTAGACATCTCTGTCATGGTTACAGGGCAAGCTGTGCCTTAGGGTACGTCTACACTACGGGACTATTCCGAATTTGCATAAACCGGTTTTGTAAAACAGATTTTATAAAATCGAGTGCGCGCGGCCACACTAAACACATTAAATCGGTGGTGTGCGTCCATGGTCCGAGGCTAGCGTCGATTTCTGGAGCGTTGCACTGTGGGTAGCTATCCCGTAGCTATCCCATAGTTCCCGCAGCCTCCCCCGCCCCTTGGCATTTCCGGGTTGAGATCCCAGTGCCTGATGGGGCAAAATCATTTTCGCGGGTGGTTCTGGGTACAGCCTCACCCCTCCCTCCCTCCCTGACAGCGGCAGACAACCGTTTCGCGCCTTTTTTGCTTGGTGAACCGTGCAGACGCCATAGCACAGCAAGCATGGACCCTGCTCAGCTCCATACCGCAATCGTGGATGTTTTAAACACCTCGCGCACTCTCGTGCAGTATATGCTGAACCAGGACCTTCGAACCGAGGCGAGTAAGAGGTGGATACGGCAGCGCGGCGATGACAGTGATGAGGACGTGGACACAGAATTATCTCAAACCGCGGGCCCCGGCGCTTTGGAGATCCTGATGGTAATGGGGCAGATTCTATCCATTGAACGCCGATTTTGGGCCCGGGAAACAAGCACTGACTGGTGGGACCGCATTGTGTTGCAGGTGTGGGACGATTCCCAGTGGCTGCGAAACTTTCGCATGCGTAAGGGCACTTTCATGGAACTTTGTGACTTGCTTGCCCCTGCCCTGAAACGCCATAATACCAAGATGAGAGCAGCCCTCACAGTAGAGAAGCGAGTGGCGATAGCCCTGTGGAAGCTTGCAACGCCAGACAGCTACCGGTCAGTCGGGAATCAATTTGGAGTTGGAAAATCTACTGTGGGGGCTGCTGTGATGCAAGTAGCCAAAGCAATCACTAAGCTGCTGCTACGAAAGGTTGTGACTCTGGGAAACGTGCAGGCCATAGTGGATGGCTTTGCTGCAATGGGATTCCCTAACTGTGGGGGGGCGATAGATGGAACCCATATCCCTATCTTGGCACCGCAGCACCAGGGCACCCAGTACGTAAACCGGAAGGGGTACTTTTCAATGGTGCTGCAAGCACTGGTGGATCACAAGGGACGTTTCACAAACATCCACGCGGGATGGCCAGGGAGGGTTCATGACGCTCGCGTATTCAGAAGCACTACTCTGTTTAAACGGCTGCAGCAAGGGACTTACTTCCCAGACCAGAAAATAACAGTTGGGGATGTTGAAATGCCTGTCGTTATCCTGGGGGACCCAGCCTACCCCTTGATGCCATGGCTCATGAAGCCATACACAGGCAGCCTGGACAGTGGTCAGGATCTGTTCAATTACAGGCTGAGCAAGTGCAGAATGGTGGTGGAATGTGCATTTGGCCGTTTAAAGGCGCGCTGGCGCACATTACTGACTCGCTCAGACCTCAGCCAAACCAATGTCCCCTATGTTATTGCTGCTTGCTGTATTCTCCACAATCTCTGTGAGAGTAAGGGGGAGACCTTTATGGCGGGGTGGGAGGCTGAGGCAAATCACCTGGCCGCTGATTACGCGCAGCCAGACACCAGGGAGATTAGAAGAGCACACCAGGAAGCGGTGCGCATCAGAGAAGCTTTGAAAACGAGCTTCATCAATGGCCAGGGTACAGTGTGACTGCTGTGTTTGTTGATGAACACCCAACCCCCTTGATTGACTCAGTCCCTGTAAGCAACTCCCCCTCCCCCTTCGAGTACAGCTTACTTATGCAAATAAAGTCACTCTCATTTTAAAAGCATGAATTCTTTATTGATTCATTATAAAAAGAGGGAGAGAAGTAAGGGTGTGCTTTGGGAGGAGGAAAGGAGGGATGGAGAAGGCCATTAAAAAATAATTCAGAGTAACGGCATCCTTCTGGTTGGGCTGTCCATGGGGGTGGAGTGGGCGGGTGCACGGAGCCTCCCCCCACGCGTTCTTACACGTCTGGGTGAGGAGGCTAAGGAACATGGTGAGGGGGGAGGGTGGTTATACAGGGGCTGCAGCGGCACTCTGTGATCCTGCTGCCGTTCCTGAAGCTCCACAAGACGCCGGAGCATGTCAGTTTGATCACGCAGCAGCCCCAGAGTTGCATCCCGCCACCGCTGATCTTCCTGCCGCCACCGCTGATTTTCCTGCCGGTCTTCCTGCCGCCACCTCTCATCTCGGTTGTCCCTCCTGTCCTCACGTTCATCCCTCCTGTCCTCACGTTCACTGGCCTCTTTCCTGTAATTTGAAACCACGTCCTTCCACTCATTCAGATGAGCTCTTTCATTGCGTGTAACTTCCATAATATCCGAGAACATCTCATCTCGCGTCTTCTTTTTCCTCCGCCTTATCTGTGCTAGCCTTTGGGATGGAGGAGGGACGCTTGAAAAATTTGCAGCTGCATGAGGGAGATAAATATTTCGAAAAATACATTTTACAGAACAATGGTTATACTCTTTCACAGTGAAAAGCACTATTCACCTTACATAGCACATGTGATTTCCCTACAAGGTCGCATTTTTCATCTTAATAGTGACTGCTTGCATCTCTGGGGTTACAGATCTCAGACACAGGTCCAGGCATCAGGATTCAGCTTGCATGCGGCCATGGTAAGCCACTGTCTCAGTGATTTACCCCCCCCCCCGCAACGCATGGCTAATACCACGCTAGCTCCCTGCTAATCAACAACCTTCCCCCTCCCCCCCACCCACTGCTTGTCCGGTAGCTTGGGGAAGATCGCCTCGCCGGTGACCAAACAGAAAAGATCATCAGCATTTCACTCCTCCCCTCCCCCCGCTTCGCTACGTGCAGGAAAGTGTTTTTTTTAAGCTGCTGCATTCCACGAACCCAGTAGAAAAATGGCCACCCCCTTACTTAAATTCCTGATTTTTAACCAGGTTATCCTGAACGATATCACTTTGCTGAGGATAACAGAACAAGATAAAGAGCGGATGCTTCTTGAATGCCAGCAGTCACCGGGACCATACGCTGCGATGCTTTGCCACGCAATGATACCTGATTACTTGCTACATGCATGGCATGGTAAAGTGTCCTACCATGGTGGGCGGAACAAGGATGCCTTGCCCAGAAACCTTCTGCAAAGGCTTCTGGAGTACCTACAGGAGCGCTTCATCGAGATGTCCCTGGAGGATTTCCTCTCAATCCCCGGACATGTTAACAAACTTTTCTAAGTAACTATACTGTCTGCGAATGCATCCCAAGTCCTCTGGGCAAATCAATCATTAAAAAAGGCTTGCTTAAAAAACACTGTTTGCTATTTGCAAAGGTACACTCACCAGAGCTCCCTTCCAGGGCGTCATTCTCTGGAATAGTTGCTTGTGAGGGCTGGGAGCAGGGTAATTCCGTCAGGGTGATAAAAAGCTCCTGGCTGCTGGGGTTCACGGAGTGCTGTGTGCTCTCTGCTAGGTCTTCCTCTTCTTCTTCCTCTTCATCTTCCCCGTCTGCATAATCCTCAGACATGGCAGAGATTACAACCCAATCCACGGTCGGGGTGGGGTACTTGTGGCGCAGCCCCCTAAAATTGCATGCAGCTCATCATAGAAGCGGCATGTTTTTCGACCTGCCCGGACCTTCCGTTTGCTTCTTTGGTTTTCTGGTAGGCTTGTCTGAGCTCCTTAACTTTCACTCTGCACTGCACGGAGTCCCTGCTGTGGCCTTTATCCGTCATAGCCTTAGAAATTCTTTCAAATACTTTTTCATTTCGTCTTTTGGAACGCAGTTCTGTTAGCACTGAATCATCTCCCCATATAGCGATCAGATCCATTACCTCCCGAGCGGTCCATGCTGGGGCTCTTTTTCGATTCTCAGGAGACTGCATTGTTAACTGTGCTGATGAGCTGTGCGTGGTCACCTGTGCTGATGAGATGAGATCTCCACGCTGGGGAAGCAGGAAATGAATTTCAAAAGTTCGGGGCTTTTCCTGTCTACCTGGCCAGTGCATCCGAGTTGAGAATGCTGTCCAGAGCGGTCAGTGGTGCACTGTGGGATAGCTCCCGGAGGCCAATACCGTCGATTGCGGCCACACTAACCCTATTCCGATATGTTAATACCGATATTAGCGCTACTCCTCTCGTCGGGCAGGAGTACAGAAACCGATTTAAAGAGCCATTAAAATCGATATAAGGTGCCTCCTAGTGTGGACGAAAACCGATTTAAACGCCTAGTGTAGACCAGGCCTTAGACCCCTCGTACTCTTTCTTGACCGCACGCCTGTAATGACCAGTTTCACTACTTTTACCTCTTGCTTGGTGGAATCATGCAACCCCCTCTCTTTTGGACTCAAATCTCTGGGCTGCAGCACCCTGTTTTCCAGCTGTGTTAAACTAACAGTCCCAATTGCATTTGGCTCCTATACACTCTTTGTCTCCAGGGTCCTGTGACAGCAGCTCATTAAAGTGACTCACAAGCAGCATCTTCAAAACAAAATAGAATTTAATTGCCAAAGGGAATGAAGCATTTAGGAAAATGGGTTAACAAAACAAAAAGTTCTATTCGCATATTTCCTCACCTAAATTCAACCTCTCTATCCATAGCTTAAGTGGGTCTAGCTTAGTCTACTTCTCCTAGCTGAAGATGGGAATATCCTGCAGATCAGCTCTCTCTGACACCTTACCAAGGCCAGCATTTTTAAGATTTAGGATCTCCTTTGATCCTAGGCTTTCACAACTTGCCAGCTGGCGGGGCTAAGCAGATAGTTTCTTCCGAATTGATGGCTCTGTCATTGGTATCTTAACTCTTTAGAAGCTGTTTGCCCCACATCTTGCCTTTCATCTTACCATCTCACCAAGAGCTTCCAGTCCTGTATCCAACACAACTAATACAATTAAAACATGGTTACATAACATATCTCAGCAAGATCTAAATCTAAAACCAAGACAGATAATTAATAATATTTAGTGAATTTTAATAGTATAATAATCTAAAGCTTTTTGCTAGCAGACTGGTGAAGGGAAGTTCTAAGACTGCATTATTTAGCTATATAGGAGTACATGTATTAGTTTGCCAAATGTCACTATCACAAAAAAATTATTACTAAATTATCCTCATCAAGCTATTTTTTAAAGAGAGGGTTTTGTGATGCCATGCTCTTGATTTCCCTGTCTCGTAACTGTTTGCTTACCCAGTTATCAGAGTGAATTTGTGAGATTCTATTATATTCCACATGGTTAATTTGCTCATGTGCACTAGAATAAGTCACTTCCTTTCCAAAACAGCTTCTAGTCTTCTTACCTTTATATAGTATAGAGCTGTCTATTCACTGTACTCTCAAGAGCAAAATCAGTACACCGAATAGATCAGCACACACTTGAAAAAATGTCCAGGTAATGAAAAATACAGCATGAAATCAAGACAATTGCAACAATCATGTTCCAGAGCTGTACAGATGACCTTTTATTTTTCCACATGATTATAATTATTCCATGGTTAAGCCTTGAATGCTACACTCCTAGAATGACCTATTAAAATGAATGTGAAACCACAATATTGATCTTATAGCCAGAGCATCTTGCCGTTGTGCCTCTGCTGGATTCTGAGATTGTTTCACAGGATACTGTGGGGTTAAATATGTGCAGAAATTTTAAAATTGCAATGGAATCTTCCTCTGCATCTAGGACAGTCAAGTGACATTTTCCCCCCCTAGACACTGAGAGTATTATATCAAATATATTAATGTGAATTACTGTATATTTTACCATCAACTACTGTTCCTATGTAACTTCTTCCTCCACCACCTCCTACCCCCTTCACACATGCACAGACCTTGACCTCCTGTACTACGCTTGGAGTGCTGTTGACATCTGGGCTGAAAAGAGTTTGAAATGGAGATGACCAAACTTGATAAACTGGGCAGGCCAATCCACTACTAAACTCCTTCTCTTCTCTACCTTTTATGTTTGTAGACCTACTCTCAGGGCTTGTGTACACTTAAAATGCTACAGCAGCACAGCTGCGCCACTGTAGCACTTCAAATGTAGACACTACCCATGCCGATGGGGGAATCCTCCCATTGGCATAGATAATCCAGACAGCCAGTAGCTAGGTTGATAGAAGAATTCTTCTGTTAGCCTATCATTGTCTACATAGGGACTTGGGTCGGCTTGACTATGTTACTCCGGGGTGTGGATTTTTCACACCCTTGAGCAATATAGATATGCTGACTTAATGTTCTAGTGTAACCGTTACTCTGACTCTCTCAAAACACACGAACACAGCTTCTTGTTTGCTTCCATTTTGTGTCTTCAGTCAACATGCAGTGTTTTTCTGAGGGAGTTTCCATTGGATAATCATGACTTTCGCTCTCTCATGCTGGATGGGATACCACAATGCAGCAAGTATGAATGTAGGAAATTTTACTTCAGCTAATAAATCCAAACTTTGCCCTCTAGAAGGAAAGATATAAAAAGAGAAAGATAAAAGGTTCTTGTTTAAGATTTTGCCATTGAACTTTATTTCCAGTTTTGAGTTAAGTGAGTGAGTTTTGCGCAAAAGCTTAACAAGTATCTCAAAGTGTATTTTGCATCTTATTGAATCATTTTATGTTAGAACGTGAGGGATTGCTCGTTAATAATTGTTAAGGGTGGTGTTAATAACAAGGGCCTGGATTTTCAAATTCTGTAGGCACTTTGGTACCGAACAGTTACAACTGGTATCCTGCCACTTTAAACTTCTTTGAAAACCCAGGACTTGATTGTGCTGGGTGTTGATATTTTGTTTGTTTGTTTTGTCATTTAGAGACAGAAATTTGATTCTTAACATTAAGGGGCTTCATTCTCCTCTCACTGATGTAAATCAGGAGTGGCTTCATTGAAGTTAATGGAGTTGCACCCCTGTAAAACTGGTGAATCAGTTTAACCAGGTTTTGGAGACTCTAGGTAGTTCTGTATACCTGTTATTGGCCCAAGGTTTTGTTACTGCCATTTTTATTGGCACTCTGGGGCTGTTATCTTACCAGACACCCTTGGAAATAGTGGGTTTTATTTTCCATTTACTTACAATGGTGTCAATCGAGTCAATCAGGAGTAATTCCACTGCAGACAATGGAGTAATTGAAGTCAATGGAGTGATGCTGGAGTGATGCTGGTGTAGAACTGTAGAACTGGAATGAGTGATGAATCAGACCTAACATTTTATATTTCTAAGTTGTCTTTCTGCTATAATGTATAAATGCATACAAAATTATATGTATTTTAAAGCAAAACTAATAAAAAGTGACTAAAACTTTTACATCTAGTCTATATCAAATATGTTTGAAAGCCAAAGAAAAATACACGTGCATACTATTTGGTTTTTAACAAATATAGTTAAAGTGTCTCTTTTGAAATCTGTTCTCATATCACTTTAAAACACTGTCATTACAGTTTTCCAAGTGGATGCAATAGGTAAAAGAGAGTGGAGAAGGGAGAGCTATAAAAAGTCTGCTAAAAAAAGCAGAGGACAAAACTAAGTTATCTGGGCTGTCACATTCTTGAAGTAAAATCTCATCACTCTAAGTTTAATGGTTCTTATTAAGTGTGGTTAACAGCTAAAAATGGTGAACTGTGTTCATCTCTCCAGCTTTGGCAGCAGTCACTGCACATAGTAATAAAAATAGAAAGAATTATGGGAGGACTTTTTCCCCCTGAATGGAGTTATTTGTCACCCATTAACTTAAAGTTTAAAGCACTGTTCATTAATAGACTGGCATTGATGTGTGACTCCATTACCAAGGCTCTTCAAGATGTACATTTTCCATTTAAAGCTGCCCATCAGTTCGATATGGAGAAATCTACTTCATGTGCATTCAATGTTCAACTCTGTTATGCTGTCAAGTTAGGTATGTTTTGTTTTGTTTGTGTCTCTTCTGCTTAGTTTTCAGGTTGCTGTAGATGTACAGAGATGTCCTTAGACTGCACATTTGACTTATAAAGTGGAAAAATATCAACAGCCTAAGGGTCAAATTATGGTAACTTGGTATTCTCTTATCTGGATTATCTCTTGCAACTCGTGTCACATCTGGTTTATGCATGTGGGAAGAGGAAGGAGAAGAAGAGGAGGAACACATTCCAGAAAGTATAGATGGATGATGCTAAATACATCTGACAATCACTCAAGCTAGCAACCTCCATGCACTGTCCTCATCTAAAAAATGAGCAACCCAAATGGAAAGAGCTCTGAGGCATAAGTGGTTCTCTCAATTACAGAAAAGACATTCCTTCTCATGCAGATTCAGAGTAATCCTGCCATGGTCTGGTGCTGTGCATCATCACTGCCTGAGTTCTAGGCTGCCCAGAAGACTGGAACGGTAAAGCCCACTGTTTTATGTGTTCTATGAAATTGCCTAAATTTAGTTATTTCACAGATAGCCTGAGCCTTTTATGTATGGGGAGGTGAGTGATTTGGAAATGGAATTCAGTGATGTCACTAGCTGAAACACTGTGGCCAAAATCATGGAACCTGATTCACCCCTGTGTTAATCCTGTTGAATGCCAGTGGTGGCTCAGGCCCACTAATGACAGGGATTCCCCTCTTGACACCTACAATGTACACTGGCTCAGAATTGTTTGAGAATACTGAGAAATTCCATCAAAGGATATGGTATGACTCTAAAGGATCCGTCAAGGAACACTATGGGAATTCAAAACATTACCAAATGGCACTCAGTGGTAATTTTCAAAAGCCTCACATAAATTATTGGCTGAACGGATTTTATCTCAAAATTAGCAGTAGTGGCCAAAGGCACACATGAAACAGATAGGAAATATGACCTACAAGAAATCATACCTTACAAACTGCTAAATAGTGATCTGCAACCGTCCTTCAGAATTTAGTTTGGTGCACCTAAGTGCAAAATAAATGTAACAATAATCAAGTGGCAGGATACTGCACTTTAGTGTTTGGTTAACGTTTTTTGAAATTGATTTTCCTGTAGCTTTACACCAGTATACTGACATTTTATAATAGGTATAACTTTCCTTTAGCTAAGCCCCCTCCCTAATTAGAACAATTAAACATGAGATAAAGCTGAAGTATGACTGATACTCTTAGTCACACATTTATGCTGTATGCAGCTTTCTTCAATACTTTTGTGATGTGCTAATAGTTTAAAAATCTACCTTTACTGATTACTTAATAGCACCAAGATTTTAGCAATGGTAACTGCACTTACAATGGGTAGAGTTCATCTGGTTTTCTTTTTTCTCAAAAAATGAGAATCTACAAATTTGCAAAATGTATCAATAAACCTGTATGACCAATGCTTTGTAAGAATGTGGGAACAAAACTGAATGCCATTGTTCTAGAGTTGGTGACAATCCATGATATTGCATGCACTGTACAAATAGAGGAATATGCTGATATGTACCATTAGTGATAGAAACAAAGTGCTTTTTACAATGTTTTCATTGACTATACTATCCAGGAACATAAAGAATTCAGCAAAGCAGAAGAGCTGGATACAAAAGGCCCAGTCCAGTTTTCAATGATGTCAGTGAAAAGATTCCTATTGACTTGAGTTGGAGCTGGATCAAGCACAAAGAAAGAAATAGGGGTGTGAGAGAAATGGAAGAGAATAAGCTGGAGAGTGGATAGGAAAGAAAAGATTACAATAAAGTGCACTATACATTTGGAAAATTCAGGTTCTATGAGATGTCTATCACATTAAGGCTTCAGAGAGGAATGTGGAACTGAGGCAGCAATACCGAGGAAGTCCCAGGCTGCCAGGAAGTTCGAACAGAGTTGGGACAGCAGGTCTGTACAGCATACAACAGGAGAATGTAAAAACAAGAGACTTTCCCAAGGGCTTCTTCTAGGAGCTGGAAAATAGCCGACATCAAGTAAATATACATTTATAAATAAAGAGGATTCAGGGAAGTGAGTGATTCAACAACCATTTTCTTTGTGGCCTGAATGAACAGGAGCCATTTCTCTGTTCCTCCTTTATGTTATATACAGTCAGTTTCACAAGAGATCCTGACACTTAGGAGGCCAATGCAAGGGCCAGACAAATCCCCCAAGATCTGCAGCGTAAGGAGAATAAAATACAGTATCAACAGGACTTAACTGAATAGTTACTGGGTTCTGCCATCCAGTTTCCAGGGGAGGAAATGAAAGATGAGTGAAAAGACTTCCTCCTAACGGCCTGTCATCAAGGGAGCCAATATATAGTTTCCACTGGTCTCCTCAACAAAGATGTCTCACCCTTAAAGGTGAGTGACATGGTCAGACAGTCATGAAATGTGAAGGGTGGGAAATTTACCAAAATAATCTAAACTTAAAAAAGGGTTTGAGGCTTGTGTGGAAGTCTGACATAGTTTAGATGTTGTGAAGATAAACATGACTAGGAAGAAGAACTATTTTTTCTGTCAGTAAGATTCTTAGGGTATATTCTACATTCATTGTGCACATGGAATTCCAGTTGGCATGAATGGGGGTTTTGCACCAAGACGAAAGGGACACTATGACAAGAAAATATCTTCTTCCACTAAAGTCAAGACAGCAAAAGGATTTAAAAAAATGTTTAGAACCCATCATCCATCTGAATGAAAATACTCTTGATCCTGTAGTTGTAATGATTTAATATATTAAATGAAAGAAAAAAGGAGGGTCATCTGCTTTCTGGTGTTCTGCTATTTAATTTGTTAGAAAATTCTATTCTTACAAAGGTAATTCAGGAAGAAGCTTGAGGCAATTAACTTCAATATGACTTAGCAAAGAGGGAACCTAAGAATGATACTTAGAAATGACTGCAAATGAAATTTAGCTATCTATTATCCTGAACAGGTGACTAATTTTGTTTAATTAAGAATGCAGTAATTCTCTTTGAAGTCAATGGGAATCTTTTAATTCATGTCTCATAGATTTTAATTAGGTTGCATTTTTGTAACTGACTGCAGAATCTGACTCATTATGGCATCCGATTCTGCTATCCGTGCTCATTTTTAGTAGTACCTTTCAGGGGGACTATTTCTATAGTAAGTTACTTCTCAGCATGGGAAACCAGAAACTGATCCTAACTTTGGTTTTCTGAAGCTGAGGAGACCTGATAAAGGTGAAGATAATTGAAACTAATGTAGGTGGATTGCCAGGCTGATTTACATAATTTATGTAAATGCTTTTATCATCACCTTCCAATGTACACTTACTCTCAGACGACAGGATAAGAAGATCTGCTCTCAGTTTAAATCTGGGATAGTTCTTCTGACACAAAAGGTAATTCAGATTTACATTGGCATATTTTAGAGCAGAGTTTAACCTGTCCTCAGGTCATTTAAAATAAATTAATTGTTATCCATGAAATTTACAATAACCAGCTGCTAGTATTGCTGTTAATACAAAATCACTAGTGAGAAGTGAGAGCAAAGGTGCATCTAAAGCTTCAAGATACAAAAGAAAAACTACAGCAAAAACAATGATTGTTCTATTTTATGAATAATAATTTTACCATGGCCAAAAGTACACACAGCATTTTTCAGACAGACAAAGAAAAAGGCATTGGCCCTGTCCTGAGATGCTTGCAATCTACAGTTAGAAATGATGCAATGAGTGGGGACAAACCCTAAAGGAAGCCTTGGGAGGAACATAGAACTGGAAAAGACCTCACAGCTCATCAAGTCCAACCCCCTACTATTAAAGTCCAGTCCTCATCATATAATCTAGGTCATACATTTAGCAAGCTCCATCTTCAAAACTGATGAATCCCAAAATGCACTATTCACAATTCACATGGCAGCCCTCCAAAACTTAAACATAAACAAGTGGGTTGTTTTCTAAACCAGGGCCTAAATGATAGAAGAGGGTGCAATGAACTTCTCCTCTCCTTGAGCCCCTGTATAGTATATGGGCAAAAGTCACACTACTTGGGCTCAGAGACCATACAGTTTGCAAACATAGCACTACCCGTGCCAACGGACTCCTTAAGGTGGCCAGGAAGAGGCAGTGAGAGGACTGGGCTATGTCCACCTCCTTCTACACAGGCCATTGGCATTACCTCCTTTAAGGGAGACAGCACACTTCACCCTTTCAAATGGCGTCACAGGAGATATGCTCCAAGAGTCATACTTTCCTGGTGCTCAATGCCACCAATACCCCAGATAGGGCAATGAGCCTCAGTACCAACTCCCTCATAAGCAGTGTAAGACCACCCACCATCCATCTGGTCCTTGCTCAGTTGCAAGAGGTCTCAGGATGCAGATGCATAACTCAGTACAAACTATGATGTTAAAAAAACAAAAGTAAAATAAAACAGACAAACTCCTCCCAAGTCCAGTTGCCCCCTCCTCCACAGCTAATGCTGAGAAATTAAATTAAAATATCAATAGGCTGACATTGGCGTATGTAAATATATTATGTTTCTGTAGAGACATTATTGCATAAGGGAATTCTTCATTTAAAGGTAACCTGCAAAGCTAAAATATAAAAGAGAAGTATTTCTGCTGGCATTCTTGTTTCTTCCAGGACCCCCTTGGAAATGACACACTATCTCAATAGGAGATTCTCCTGATAAAATGATACCTAAATCACTAAGGCATTCAAGTCTAATTGATTGTCATTGGTACTTGTGCTCCAAAGTGACTTAGATGCTTTCAAAATCCCACCCAAAATGAGCATTTTAATAAACAGTCTAGGGTGGATAACTATTTAGAAATTTAGAAATAAATCCTAATATTGACTTCAAATGGGAGTTTTGCCTGCACAAGGACTACAGAACTTTGTCAAAATTCCCCATTCTCACTTAGACCAAGGCCTCTTTCTACTGCTCTGGCAGCATAAAGGGGTCGTAGAGTATTTTGCAAATGTAATTTAACAGAACACTGTAAAAGAGCCTTCTAGTGGAAACAAGAATCAGGCCTTAAAAAAATCAGTGGGTGATTTGGCTAGAAGAGGTCTGCAAATTGGTCTCTCTATCCCTCAGCATCAGTTTTTGGATAAAGAGGATAACTTTTTTTCTGTGTTCACATCTCTGGTGTTTTATGCTTTGAGCAAACATTAAACATAATCAATGGCATAAAGAAAATACGCTTGCAGCAAATTTGGAAAGTCTAGAAAGTACTTCACGAAGTACAATTAAGCTTGAGAGAAATTCATTAACCTTAGGAGCCTGTATAAAGCACAATAATATTTAGAATGTCATTAACTGAGCCAAAAGCTAATTAAGTATTAACATGATCTTTAAAGTTTGAAATTACCAACTTCCATTGCATTCTGAATCTTTATCCCACCTACTGCTGTATTTGTCTGAACTAGATTACAAGTCCTCCGAAGCAGTGTATCTGCTAAGCAGCAACTGTTTTTGTATGTATGTGTTTTTTTAAAGTGCCACTCTCATAGTTACAGTGCTTTATAAAAGTTTCAAATCTATGCTAATAGATAATTAAAATATTTGGAACACTGTTTATAATTCAACTGCTGTTGAGTTTATTCTGCTACATGAATGTAAAGGGGCTTCAGTCTGGGCCCACATTCAGCAACCATGTCTGTGGTTGTTGCAATTTATTCTCCCTCTCCCCCATTTTATGGCTGTGCTTTTCAAACCACAGCCATCATAGCCACCAAATGTAGATCTTTGAGACATGATTTGCAGTCAGTTCTGTGCTTGGAGGTCTAAAATTACATGAACTGCACTTGTAAATAACTGTGGGGACAAAACTGACTTAATTGAGAAGAAGTGCCTTAAAAATCAGACCCAAGGGTCCATATAGAATATTGTAACTGGTAATTAAAAGACAGAGAGAAAAAAAAGAAAAATAGTTCTTTATAATTTGCCCCTGGCTTATATTTAAATAAATAAGTAGGCCCTACATCAAAGCAGAATTTGGCTCCCTGAATTTTTAGTTTAGGTTAATATGAAACATGCTTTATTGCTCCAAAATGTTTTTGAGTTATGTTTAGAAGTATCTAGACTATCAACTGGAATTAGCATTTACAGTGTTCATCCTTTTGTCTGTAATGTAAAAATGGCCCCTAAAAGATAATATTCCTTTCTTCCATTACTTTGTATAACAGACTAATAGTTTTCTACTAGTCAGTTGTTCTACTGGAGCATACAATATATACTGCTGGAGGAACTATCTGCATTTAAATGCAAGACACTTTCTGGTTATTGTTTCATATTAATACATAATAGCTACAGAATCCCAGGATAGTGACTGTAATATCATTCTATGTCAAACTGCACTTATACTTTGAGATCACAAAGTTGTTATATAGATAACAAAGATTATAAGTCAGAGAGGTAAAAAGTCTATTTAATTTGCTGAACCAGCTAGCTGGAATCAATTACCAGATTTACTTAGAATCTGTTCTACTGATAATGAGATAATTGCATCTTTAGCTGTAGAAAAAGCTTTTGATTCCATGGAATTAAATTACATATTCACCTTACTCAGAGAATTTAATTTTGGCACGACATTTATTCTGTGAATTGAGCTACAATATATTAAGCTGAGAATCTGAAACTGTCCAACTTTTTAACCCTTTCCCTATTTTCATTGATCACAAAAAGCAAGCACAAAATAAACAAACCTGGCAACATGGCTGCTAACAATTTTCTGCCTTACCCATATCAAGTTTCTTGTGGTGAATGTTTTTGATAGTTTCCCTCTAAAGCTACAGCAATGTTTATTAGTCTGACTGCTAGAAAGAGATGAAACTGCATGTCCTCTTGAACTCAAGCGGGACTAATGGCATGTTTAAAGTTAAGTGCAGGTGTAAATCTTTGCATGATTGAAGTCCAAGAGATTTTTTTTTCCATTCAGAGTGCACTCAATAATACTTTCAAGGTGGCTTTGACACTTTTTGTTCTCTGAGAGAAAGCAAAACAAGAACTCTCAACTATTCCTTAGTTTTCCTAAATGAACAAAGTTGACCACTGAGCTCCCAGACTGCCTTGGTTGCTTTCCTGAAATTTGGAACTAGACAAATATACATGTGTTTCAATTGGGGAAAGAGGGAAATTGCTTTCAAAAGAGCATCTACTGTCCTGCTACCTTTGATTTTCCAATACAGAAGTTAAACAGAGCTGTGTTGTGCTTTTCATCTATCCTTTTCTAACAGAAAAATCAAACCTGAAAGTATTCTAGTGATGAAAACCTGCTAAAAATGTCTCCAACAGAAGGAAGATTAGGGCTGCTAAATAGACAGGAAGATTTATACCCTTAATAAAACTCTACTTTGTCTTCAGCAATTTTTAAAAGAATTCACTTCCAAATACTAGGCAAAAACATTTGATAATGTTTCATTTCTATATTAATACCTTCCACTACGAAGTATTTTCCTTAATAGAATAACACATAAGCACAATTATTTAACTACAAATGTTTTAATTATTTTTTCAATCCATATTATATTTTCAGCTTTCAGGCCTTTGCAGTGAAGGCCAGTGCCGTCAGATCTCATTGCAGCTAGCCTGGAACTTTGTACTTGCAGAGGGATCCTGTGATAGTAGATTCTATCGATTAAATGTTCTTCAGGGCAAAGATAATCTCCTGTGTGTGTTTGTACATCTCCCAGCACAATGGGAGACCAACTGGGACCTTTGGGCACTACCATAATATAAATATTTACTATTAAGAACAGGAGGTCTGTTAGTATTGCCAATTGACTTTCCAACCCTCCAGTTCTTCACAGGCTCTTCAGGGAGCGAGGGAACAATACCCATGTAGGGGTCTCAGGTACAAGGTGGCTAGTGTGTCACCTTATTCCTCTATTCCACTCCCTCACAACAACTTCTGTTGTGTAAATAAAATTAAAATGTCTCTAAGTGGGATTCAGACCTACAGGATGTGCAGCTCCAGCAGAACTGCTGCTACCTAGCACCAGAGCACTGACAGGAGACTGGTTAAGAGATCTGATGCAGAGGGACAGGAAACCAGATCGCCTGCACACAGGGCAAGCGCGTGGGAGAAGCAGCCCTAGGAGTGGCTTCCTGGACATGGAAGTAGATGATGAGGCAATAAGAGCTGTTAGCATAGCACTCCCAGGAGATAGAGCCTTCAGGGTATGTTTTAAAGAGCCATCACTCCACTCCGTACCTATATTAAACACAAATCTACCTCCCCCATTTTAAACACCTGACCTATACAATTAAAATGTGCATTTGATGTCATTTTATATGGATAGTTGTATCAGTATAATTAGTACCGGGGGGTGGGGGGGTATATTTTATACCATTGGCCGTACTGCATTAACTATGGTAGCGTATTGCCTTCTGAGAACGCCTGACAGAGGGGAGTGGGGGAAAATATCAGTATAGGGATAATAAGTTATAAATAAATAACACTATTATTAGTGCTTATGGAAGAAATTTTCAAACCTAAGCATAAGTCCTGAGTTAATGTAACTTGCTTAGGTGGCACCCAAGACAGTTGGCTTGAGAAATGACTTATGATGCCATTTTTATTTTGCCAGTGCTGCTTAAATGCATAGTGGTTATAACATCTAAGGGCTCGGGATGGGGGTGTGATGAGCTACACAATTTTCTTATTCCCTAATGAAGGATTCCTGAACTGACTTTGATAGCTGTTATGGCAAAGGTGGTAATGAAATGCTGGCTAACTATATGAAAACTAGCTGTAAAAGCTATTCATAAATGGGTAAAAACTTGAGAGCTTTTTCACAAGTGCCTCTGACTGGACACATATGTCCAGGTGGGCTGGCTTTTGCAGTCACTAAAGATGGTTGGGTAAGAACATTCTGTTTGAGGGAGAATACCTGAGAAACTGTCTACACATGGCAGAGGAGTTTGAGTTACAAGGTGGCACGATATAGGGAGAAGAATGTTAACACACAGGTCCATCTGAACCGTGCCCAGTATGAGGCTTTGTGGCTTCCAAATTAAGGCCACAATAATTCTGAATGAGACTGTCTATACAGGGGTTTCATGTGATTTAACTAATCCACTTTTAATTCACACCTCTAGTTAATTTAACTATCAACTTTTAATGTTGGTATTTACAAATGCGTTAGCATCTTTACTGAACATCAAGCTATAGCTGCAGGTATGTTATAGTCTGCCTGATTGAAAAATGCAACTAGCTAAACAATACTTTGTTATGTAAATGTTCGAGCTAATAAAAGTAATTCTGCTTCAGTCATCCAAGGATGAGAAAATATCAGGAAGATAACTCCTCCTTACCCATAAAACCATTAGATTAGACTGCACCTTAGCACAGAAAGCATTTCACCATTGTGATACAGCATGGCCAGAAGGCAGCAGGAGAGTGTTACAAGGGAGCCTTATTCCCTGTAAGGGGAAGAAAGTTTGCTATAGATTAACTAGAGCACCTGAAGCCAATTAGAGCACCTGAAGCCAATTAGAGCACCAGCAGTCAGTCACATGATAAAAAAAACCCTGCTTCAATCGGACAGTGTGGGAGTTGGAGCAGAAAGGATTGCTATTGGAGCAGAGAACAGTTTGAAGAGAAAGCAGAGGAAAGTTTGGAGGAGTGCTGTGGTGGGCTAAGAAGTCCAAGACCCTAGGTAAGGGGCACCTGACTTGTGCAGAGGGAGGGCAGGAAGCCCCCGCACAAGCTGAAGGGCAGGAGAGGGAAGTAGCCCAGGGGAAGGAACCACCAGTTCAAGTGGTTCACCACTAACCTCAGGGCCCCTGGGCTGGGACCTGGAGTAGAGGGTGGGCCCAGGTCCCTCCCTCTCCATGCCCCTCCTCAAAGACACTAGTGGGGCAATTAATATTCCAATGCAGGGGCAAGAAATGGTGCTCTGAACCCCACCCCCAAAGAAGAGAAAGCGTGAAACCCATCACAATAGTGCTGGCAATTTGCCACACCATTTACTTAGCAATGACATTAGGAAACTAAATTTGCCCCCTTTAAATTTAGTTAAAATACTTGCAAATAAATGATCGGTCCTTTCAACATTTAAAGAAGGAAACAAAGGCATAAAAATTTCCAGCTACACATGTTTTTTCCTAGAGGCTTTTAAGGACACAAGCTGGGAGAGAAGCAGGTGTTGGGTTGGTATAGCCCACTTAACAGTTAGATTTATTGCTCTGATAACACAACCTTATGTATCTTTTCACAATTAGGTTATTTCCTAAAATATGAATATTTCATATCATTTCCTTTCTTGAAACAAGGATACATTTGTACCAAACTGGTATTTTATACAAAAGGGGGGAAGGCAGCACTCATTCTATCCTGAACTGTTATGGTTCGATAAGGATCTTCAGTGTTAATTCTCTTTGATGTCTTTTAGACCAAATTATGGTTACCTGTTACAGTCTTTGCAATTAAAATGCCTGCCAAATGTTTACACAAAGCACCAATCACAACCACCAAGCTTACATCCATTTTTCAAAATGTAGAGGCGCTACAAAAATCAGAAAATACAATAATTTGTATTATTGTACAATCAATTATCCTCAATTAATTAATTTAATTAATTTGACTGGGAAAATGTCACCTCAGGATACGATGCAGAGATAAAATTTCTAGACACTTCCTGGAGCAACTCTTCCTGGAACCCAGAAGGGGAGAGGCAATTCTTGATTTAGTTCTAAGTGGAGCACAGAATCTGGCCCAAGAGGTAACTATAGCTGAACCACTTGGTAGTAGTGACCATATTGTAATTAAATTTTAACATTCTTGTAGGGGATATAATACAACACTCCCCCCCACCACAATAATGTTTAACTTTAATAATGGGAACTATACACAAAATTAGGATGTTTATTAGATGGGAATTAAAAGGCTCTGTCACAAGGGTTACTTACCTGCAAGCAGCATGGTGACTATTTAAAAATACCATACCAGAAGCTTAGATTGAATGCATACCTCAAATCAGAAGACACAATAAGAGAATCAAAAGATTACCATGATGACTAAACATCAGAGTGATAAAGATGGTTAGAGGTAAAAAGGTATCCTTTAAAATTTGGAAGTGAAATCCTAGTGAGGATAATAGGAAGGAGCACAAACTCTGGCAGGTTAAACATAAAAATATAATATGGTAGGACAAGAATTTAAGAAGCAACTTGCTAAAGATGCAAGAACTAAGAGATTTTTTTCTTTTAAGTACATCAGAAGCAGGAAAACCGCCAAGAATCAGTGGGGCCAGTAGATCACCAACGTACTAAAAGGAGCGCTCACAGAAGACAAGGCCACTGCAGAGAAGCTACATACATTCTGTGCATCAGTCTTCACTGCAGAGGATGTGAGATACCCAAAAATAATAGCTCTGATGTGGGTCAAAGATCTGAAGTACTGTCCCATATAAGGTGTGAATAGAAGAGCATTTAGAACAAATGGATGAATTAAACAGTAATAAGTCACCGGACCAGATGGTATTCACCTAAGAGTGTAGGAGCAGGATTTTATAATTGTACTATGAGAATTAATGTATAATTTAATTTCATCCTGCCAGCCACCCTTGTTAAATAGCAAAAAGGAATGACCCTCTGGGATTATGGGATTCTGTTTCCCATATGCATTACAAATTGGGCCCTTTTTAGTTCTATGTTTTAAGGTTTAGTTAGTAAGAGACAGGATCCTGTATCGTGTCTGTCTAAAGTAGATAAGTAGGAAGACTGAAGGCCTGGGCCTCAATGTGAATTGTTTTGGTTATAAAACTTAGCAAGGGTTAATTTACAATATATTTTTGCTCGATATAAAATATTGCTGTTTGTATTCTCAGAGGTCTCTGTAAAAGACTGTTTGTGTGAATAAGGAATGCATGCATCAAGAAAAGATTAGGTGTGAATGCCATTGTTAACCAGATGGTCAAGAAAGGAGGAGTGAAGACTTATCGAGACTTACTGACGCCAGAGAACCATCAACGCGCATCCATGATTAAGGAAGGGCAGACTGACAACCCTAAGGTGGAGGCTGGCACCCCTAAAGACAATTGATTAAATCAGATCCGGGACAGGATGACCCTCTTGGAGGTGTTTTGGAATGTTTACATCAAAAGATAACACCAATTAAGGAGTAACCAGTCATAAACTGACACAGCAAAATCCATAGACTCCAATAGAGAGAAAAAAGACTATAAGAACAGGGTGCTTTGCCATGGGACTTTGGGTTCGCTACTCTAGGAGCATCGGTTCATGACTGACAGAGACATGCTCCCCTCTGCAGCCAATCTGGCTGGCCACTAGGTTGATCCAGACTCTGGATTGGTAACTATAAACATTGACTGGCGGGACTGTGTGCATGGGGTATGTGTGTGAGACTGAAAAGCATATGCTAACTGCTGTATTCTCAATAAATGCAGCATGTTGCCTTCTCCCCTATAAAAGATCTCATGTGCTTTGTTTAAGCATAACAAGAGTTCTGAGGGAACTCAAATATGAAATTGCCAAACTACTAACTGTAAGTATGTAACCTGTCTGTGAAATCAGCTTCTGTACCAGCAGGGGCGGCTCTACAAATTTGGCCGCCCCAAGCAATCATGCCCGGGAGGCGCCCCTGAGCCACGGGAGCAGCGGACCTCCCGCGGGCATGACTGCGGAGGGTCCGCTGGTCGCGCGGCTCGGCTGGACCTCCCGCAGCTGCGGGCGGTTCGCTGGTCCGGCGGGTCCGGTTGAGCTGCCGCAGGCATGCCTGCGGGAGGTCCAGCCGAGCCGCGGGACCAGCGAACCGTCCGCAGTCATGCCTGCGAGAGGTCCACTGGAGCTGCGGGACGAGCGTCCCCTCCGCAGTCATGCCTGCGGCAGGTCCACTGCTCCCGGGGCTCCGGTGGACCTCCCGCAGGCATGACTGCGGCAGGTCCGCCGGTCCAGCCTGCCGCCCCCCCGGGAAAGGGCCGCCCCAGGCGGGTGCTTGCCCTGCTGGGCTCTGGAGCCGGCCCTGTGTACCAGACAACTGGAGGGTAACTAATATAATACAGATGTAAGCAGAGTCAGAATGAGCTCTACTCTGACATCTGGTGGTGAGCTGTGGAAAAGACTTCAGGAGCTGATCTTGTTTGCATGGGCACACCCACCCTGCCTAACATGATGGACTGCCTCCCCAAATGGTCACTTCGGCTGCTGTGGGATCCCCAGTCTCTTAATTATTAGGGCATGAGTAATAAAGCATTTTTATCCTGGTTATGTGACTCAAGAACAGTAGAACTGTACTTGGCATTTTATGATGGAGGGACTCGCCCTCAACTAAGCAGCACTCACTAGGCAGGGGACATGGGTTCCAAAGCCCAGTGACTTGAGAGATAGCCTGGGCACAGGTATGTGTACCTGGTAGTGTAGGCCTCCTCTGAGGGGTCCTAAAGACTTCTCTGACCCCTTTTCTCTCCACTGTGTAATAATAGAGCTAATTTTGGCTCTATTAGGAGTCTTGTTACATGCAGAAAAGCTGAAATCACTGATACCTAGGTATAAGCATTAGACCTACTTTGGGCTAGTGGTGCATCAGCACTGAGGGTCCTCTACTACCAGCTAAAATTACTGAGAGCTGAAATTGCTAAAGTTGCTGAGAGCTGTGTTAAGTTGGGGTGGAGGCCTGAAGACAAGTGGGGAGCAGACAGCAGGATGACTAGAGCAGAGCGGATAGCAGGGCAGCTAGAGCGGAGCGGATACCAGGGCGGCTGGTGGAAAGGAGCAGACAGCAGGAGAGGTGCAGCTGGCGGAGAAGACTGCAGCAGAACCCTATGGAGAGGCGTGTCACTCAGCCATCAACCCGAGCAGCGAAGCATGTAAGATGCCACCCCCCTCCCCCATACCTCTCTCCAATTCCACCAAGGCTGGGAGGTAAGCTCTGCAGATGAACTTCTGGACTCTAGGTGGGGGGGCTGCTCTGACCAAGGACAGAAACTGGGGGGGGGTGACTTTTGGGTTGCTGGACTCAAGAACCACTCTGGTGATGTACTGACCAAGGTCAGAAACTGTAGGTGGGGTGACTAGTGGGTTGCTAGATTTAAGACCCTGAGGGGAAGAGGACACTACTGGCAATTAAAAGCCGTGAGCCTAACTTCAGTACCAGGCAAATTGGTTGAAACTATAGTAAAGAACAGAATTATCAGACATGTAGATAAACATGATATGTTGGCAAAGACTCAACCCAGCTTTTATAAAGGGAAATCATGCCTCAATCTATTCTTTGAGTGTGTCAACAAGCTTGTTAACAAGCGTGATTCTGTAACCTCAAATACACCATATTGACTGAAAGTTTTTGACAAGGTGGCTCATTGAAGGCCCTTAAGCAAAGTAAGCAGTCATGGGAGAAGAGGGAAGGCCCTCTCATGGTTCAGTAGATTGGAAAGTGTAGGAATAAATGGCCAGATTTCACAGAAGAGAGAGGTAAACAGTGGGTCTGTGCTGGGACCAGTGCTGTTCAACGTATTCATAAATGATTTTTAAAAAGGGGTGAACAGCGAGGTGACAAAGTTTGCAGACTATACACAATTACTCAAGATAGTTAAAATCCAAAGTAGATTGTGAAGAGTTACAAAGGGATCTCACAAAACTTGGTGACTTGGCAACAAAGTGGCAGATGAAATTCAATGTTGATAAATGCAAAGTAAGGCACATTGGAAAACATAATCCCAACTATGCATCCAAAATGATGGGGTCCAAATTAGCTGTTATCATTCAAGAAAGATCTTGAAGTCACCATAGACAGTTCTCTGAAAACTTCAGTTCAATATGCAGCAATGGTCAAAAAGGGATAGAAAATGAGACAGAAAATATGCTGGCACTATATAAATCCCTGGTTCACCCACACATTGAATAGTGTGTCCAGCTCTGGACTTCCAATCTCAAAAAGGAACAGTGGAACTGGAAAGGGGCAGAGAAGGGCAACAAAGATGATCACGGGTTTGGAATAACTTCCATATGAGGAGAGACTAAAACAATTAGGGTGGTTCAGCTTAGAAAAGAGACAACTAAGAGGGGGCTATGATAGAAGTTTATGAATTACATGAAAAAATAAATAAAGGAATGTTATTTTCCCTTCCACAATATATAAAAATTGGGGTCACCTGATTAGGTAGCAGGTTTAATCCAAACAAGTGAAAGTATCCTCTCCCCCCCCCAATGCACAATAAACCTGTGGAACTCATTGCCTTGGGTTGTTGTGAAGGCCAAAGTATAACTGGGTTCAAAAAAGAACTGGATAAGTTTATGAAGGACAGGTCCATCAATGCCTGTTAGTCAAAATGGTCAGGGATATAACCCCTTATTCAGGGCAACTTTAAGCCTCTGTCTGCCAGAAGGTGGGAGTGGAAGACAGGCATCAATCATGCCACAATTGCCCTTTTCTGTACACTCTCCCCCACGTTCTGGTACTGGCCATAGTCAGAAACAGGATACTGGGCTAGATGGACCATTCTTCTGACCCAATATGGCAGCTCTTATGTATGTCATGGGAGGTAATTGTCCCACTTTACTCAGCACTGGTGAGGCCTGAGGTGAAGGAGTACTGTGTCTAGTTCTGGTCACCATACCTTAAGAAAGATGTGGACAAATTAGATGAAGTACAGGGCAATGGAACAAAAACGGAACAAGGTTTAGAAAATCTCACCTATGAGGAAAGGTTAAAAATCTGGTCATGTTAAGTCTTGAGAAAAGATAACTGAAGGGGGGAGGAGGAAATCTAGTAACAATCTTCAAATATATTAAGGGCTGTTATAAAGTGGATGGTGATCAATTGTCCAGTGAAGGTAGGACAAGGAGTTATTGGGTTAAATTGTAGCAAGAAAGATCTAGGTTAGAAAAGTTTTCCTAATATCAAATAAGGACAGTTAAGTACTGGAATAGCTTCCAAGGAAGGTTGTGGAATCTCCATCACTGGAAATTTTTTAAGAACGGGTTAGTCAGACACCTGTCAGGGATCGACTGAGTTTACTTTGTCCTGCCTCAGCATGAGGGACTGGACTAGATAACCTCTTGAGGTCCTTTCTAGCCATACACTACTGTGATTGTATAGTGTGACCTAAGGTATGTAAAAGAACCCATGTGACTAAAAGAGGAGTCACACCCTTGAGTTGACAGCAAGAGAAACGGTAAGCGCTGGTCTACCATTTGTTATTTCTCTAATCTAAGTACTTTTAGCATTTCTTTTAAATAAAATTACCTGGTGTCCATTTTAAATCACCCCTTTCTACCTCACACCAGTGTAATAGAGAGTGAAGCCCCATGTCTCTCTGCTGAATTTCTGAAGTCCAATGGTCTTTGTGAAGCTTTGCTTTATTTGCCGCCTTTGTTCAAGGTAAAGTGAATTTGTGTGCAGACTGGGTAAAAATCACCCCGTTCAGATGATCCTCATAGATCTTTGCACAATTTTAGTCCAACTAAAGGCCTCAAAATGGGATTTATATTGGAGATAGGACTTGTATGTGTCCTCTACCAAAGAGTGGATTTCAGCCACTGTGAATAAAATAGACTAGGAGTAAGAAGCTGTAAACCTTGTCACTAACTTCTGTCCCAGTGAGGAACCGGCTCAATCTTAAATCCCCAAATCTACCAACTTGTTGGCAGAAGAGACAATACTATTCTCTAAAGAATATTCTCAAGTGTAAAAGGATCACTCTTCTGCTTTTGACCAATGAATAACTATTTTGATCAATTGTTGAAATAAAACAAAGCAGCAATAGAGGTCCAATATTGATGGTGAGGAAAACAAAATGTCAAACAGAATGAGGAACATCTTTTATGTTGTGGTTCAATGAAGGAGTGTACTTGCTAGGATAAATAATGCAGATCAGAAATAATATAATACCCAACTGAGGACACAGAATATATATTCCTTAAAAATATATTGGACTTGTATATGTATTGTCGTAAGACAAAAACAAAGAACATTGAACAAGTAATAGTTTATGCTGATTCTAAAACATTCTGACTGTGTAAATTATATAACAATTTCAAGTTAGATTTTGGACACTGATCAGAGGGAATTGAGAAGTTGTGTCAATAGGATGCAGCTTTCAAAAATGAGTGAAAGGTACAGAAATTGTTAAGTTAAGACTTAGAAAATAAGGAAAAACTTTTGTGAAATTGTGGCAGGAAGCACAGAGACAAAATGCATGTATATCATACTTTAACTAGAGGAAGCTCACTGGTGGCTCTAGCTGCGGTCCATGGATGCAATTTCACCCAGCCCTGGATGTGCCCTATGGGGGATGGCTCTCATCTGGCTGAGAGCGCAGCTGGCATTTGGGTCCCACTCTGCCTGCTGGTGGTTCCACAATAGCTCCTCTCAGCAGCAGAGAATGAAAGGAAGCCTTTAGCAAGCAGGGAGGGTTAACACTAAACTGGGAGGAGTGGTTGATACGCTGGAGGGTAGGGATAGGATACAGAGGGACCTAGACAAATTAGAGGATTGGGCCAAAAGAAATATGATGAGGTTCAACAAGGACAAGTGCAGAGTCCTGCACTTAGGACGGAAGAATCCCATGCACTGCTACAGACTAGGGACCGAATGGCTGGGCAGCAGTTCTGCAGAAAAGGACCTAGGGGTTACGGTGGACGAAAAGCTGAATATGAGTCAACAGTGTGCCCTTGTTGCCAAGAAGGCTAATGGCATTTTGGGTTGTATAAGTAGGGGCATTTCCAGCAGATAGAGGGATGTGATCATTCCCCTCTACTCAGCACTGGTGAGGCCTCATTTGGAGTACTGTGTCCAGTTTTGGGCCCCACACTACAAGAAGGATGTGGATAAATTGGAGAGAGTCCAGCGGAGGGCAACAAAAATGATTAGGGGACTGGAGCACATGACTTATGAGGAGAGGCTGAGGGAACTGGGATTGTTTAGTCTGCAGAAGAGAAGAATGAGGGGGGATTTGATAGCTGCTTTCAACTACCTGAAAGGGGGTTCCAAAGAGGATGGATCTAGACTGTTCTCAGTGGTAGAAGATGACAGAACAAGGAGTAATGGTCTCAAGTTGCAGAGGGGGAGGTTTAGGTTGGACATTAGGAAAAACTTTTTCACTAGTAGGGTGGTGAAGAACTGGAATGAGTTACCTAGGGAGGTGGTGGAATCTCCTTCCTTAGAGGTTTTTAAGGTCAGGCTTGACAAAGCCCTGGCTGGGATGATTTAGTTGGGTTTGGTCCTGCTTTGAGCAGGGGGTTGGACTAGATGACCTCCTGAGGTCCCTTCCAACCCTGAGATTCTATGATTCTATGAAGGATTGAGGCAGGAGAGAGAGAAAGGGGACTGAAGCCAAGCTGTTCTCCTTCTCTGGCCTGGCAGGGAGCTCCGGTATGGGGGAAAGGACAGCAGGAGTGGAACCCTGTGCCACTACCACTGGAGTAGGGATGCCCACTCTGTGTGCTCCTGCCTGCTCCAGGTCCAGGCTGTGGTAACTCCCTCCTGCGGACCCCAGGGGATGAGTGGAGCTGCATGTGGTCTTGCACTCATTGAACTGGGAGGCCACATCTGCCCTTGAGTAAGCTACAATTTAAGTAGCATAAAGAAAGATCAGAGCCTCAAAATTAATCCCTGGCATTTTCTTTGGATCAAGGAGACATTCCTCTATAGATAAGGAAATCAGAAAAAAAAGTTTCAAAAGCATATAATGTTAATAGAACATCCTAAAACTGATAAACCTCTTCAAATAATCAGGTTGAGTTAATTGAACTGAAGAGAAGTCGATGTGCTCTGATAAGCTCACTGAAGAAATCCCATAAAATCCTACATCACATATTGAAAAGAAGCAGTATTTAAATTGAATTCTCCACAAAACAAAGAGAGACTGCTTGCTAACTATAAAGGCAGAGAAGACAAAAATTGAAAAAGGGAGTGATTGTTACATTAGATCTCAGAGGTCAGGAAAAAGTACTACTTTAATTAAAGGTAGGATAAGTGAGAAAGTGCAAAGAGGTGAATTTTCTGGATGAACTGCATATGTGAAGAATGATAGCTTTATGATTGCCATCTGAACCACCTGTCTATGAAGAGAGAAGCTGATTATGAAACACA
The DNA here is from genome assembly GCF_020497125.1 of Mauremys mutica. Classification (NCBI taxonomy): domain Eukaryota; kingdom Metazoa; phylum Chordata; order Testudines; family Geoemydidae; genus Mauremys; species Mauremys mutica. The sequence continues at coordinate 96,643,214 of NC_059076.1, read as the reverse complement.
TTATTAATAAGCAATGCTTCAAACTCTTCAGTAATTAAAGGTAGCTTATGTCAGCATGAATCAGTTACTATATATCAGTTCTTCTCTTCATCGAATATTAAGGTTTGATGAGGTACTGGACAAACTACTGTATATTCCTAAGTCATCTGAATTTGTCGTGATGACATGTGGGCTAAATTCTCATTTAAATGGGTGAGACACTTGCAAAAAATCAATAATATTTGCCCATTTACATCAGCATATTTGGCCTAATGGGTCCAATTCAGACCTGGCATAAGCAGGCGCAGCTCCTTTGACTTCAGAGTTTAAGACATTGGATCAATTTGGTGGTTAGATATGGAGCTTAATGTATATGATTGAGGAAGAAAGTAACTATGCCTAACTTAAACAGAATATACTTAGGCTCCTAGAAGAGTGGTTTCCAAACTGTGGGGCGCGACATTCAGGGGGCATGGTGGGGCAGAACATCAAAAAAATAAACAAGGTGGGTTAGGTTATATTTTTTTATTGGGTCAACTTCTGTTGGTGAGAGAGACAAACTTTGGAGCTTACACAGAGCTCTTCTTCATGTCTGGGAAATGTACTCAGCATATCACAGCTAAATACAAGAACAGATGTTGATCCAATAAAAGATATTACCTTACCTACCTTGTCTCTCTAATATCGTGGGACTGACACAGCTACAATAACACTGCATATATATCAAAAAAGAAAGAAAGAACAAGAGATTTTAATTTATAGACCCCCATCTTTTTTTTTCTTAAGGAATGAAAAGTGCCCCTACCATGAAGTCCTAAAAGTTGGCAACTGAAACCAAACAGCATGGTCCTAATTAAATGTGCTGTGTTGTGCATGTGCTCTGCTATGTATGTCTCTTGCTATCCACAGCAAACTTACCAATTCAAATTTTGTGCTTTCTAAATAAGTTGAACTTTTTTTCTTATATCAGATTCCCTCACAAAAGAAAGCTCCAATGCTATTTTCAGGGATTTTCTGCAAAATCTTTCTGAGAAAGAAAATAATTTCTGTTTTACACCACCATAATCTGAGTTGCATTTTATCTGAATGGCAAATGTCTCAAAAGCATTTATAGACAATGGCAAAGTAGTCCTCGTCTTCTTTCACTGCAAAATGTATCTTTGGATGCTGTGAAAGTTCAGTGAAACTGTATCTACATATTAATATGCAAAATATACACTATATTGATAAGCACACAATTTGACAAACATCAGCAAATGATAGTATCCTAGGGGTTAAGGCTAGATAGATACTGTTCAAATAACAATAGAGCTAAAACATTTATAAATAAACAATATTTGTAATATTTGGAAACATGCAGGATGGCAAATACCCTCTTTAGTCCAGACATTACCCTGTTTGTTCATGTCTTTGTGACTCCCAAACTGTATTTGTGCAGTATAGTCTATAGTTGCCTGAGGATGTTGTGAAGTCCAAGACTATAACAGGATTTTAAAAAGAACTAGATATATTCATGTAGGATAGGTCCATCAATGGCTATTAGCCAGAATGGGAATAGCTGGTGTCCCTAGCCTCTGTTTGCCAGAAGCTGGGGATGGGCGACAGGGAATGGATCACTTGATGATTACCTGTTCTGTTCACTGCCTCTGGGGCACCTGGCAATGGCCACTGTTTTAAAACAGATGGACATTTGGTCTGACCCAGTATGGCCATTCTTATGACCTACTCTTGAATACTTGTTCTGCAGGGTGCACCCAGCAAGCATCTGCTTCCCTGCTTGGTAATGTTACCCTTAGAAAACATTATACTAAATTAAAAACAACTGTTCACTTCTATCTATAAATCCCTCTAAGGCTCAGCTCCTATCTATCTCTCTTTCACTATAACACCAAAGTAAATGTAGCCCTACTAAGTAAACGCAGATTTCTTTTAAGCTATATACATGGATGATGGGGTGAATAATACATGAAATGTGTGATATGGAATTATATGCCTAATAATAACTAACCGTATTATGTTTTCCAAAAAAAGTGTTTTATATCTATTCATTATAGTAATCTGTGAACACACTAGGCCAAATATACTTCCAGTATAAATCTGTTTACTTATATGTGGGTGCAACGCCATTGGTCAGTTGTGAATCTAGATCATTAAATGTAATCACGATTGCCATCTGGTCCTCTTCTAGCTATCTATATTGGACATTAGGAAAAACTTCCTAACTGTCAGGGTGCTTAAGCACTGGAATAAATTGCCTCCGGAGGTTGTGGAATCTTCATCATTAGAGATTTTTAGAACAGGTTAGACAAACACCTGCCAGGGATGGTCTAGATAATACTTAGTCCTGCGACAAGTGCAGGGGACTGAACTAGATGACCTCTTGAGGTCTGTTCCAGTTTTTTGATTCCATGATTCTAAATCGTATTATTTTTTGCTTCCCAATACAATTAAATTAAAAAACCTCTCATAAATCTGTATTAGTCATTTTTCACAAGACGCATAAAAAATAAAATAACTCCACTGCTACTGATAGTTTTAAAAAAATGGCTAAACTGGTAATAGCCTTGAAATTCACTCCATAGTCACAGCACACCAAATCACTATTGGCAACCATATGAAATAATGCAAACCTGTAATGTCCATATCAAAATAAGTTATACACTTATGATAATTCCTCCAAGAAAAATTCCAGTTCTGAAAGCTCCATATGATGCCTTGACACTTACCTGAGCACAAGTCTCATTAATTCCAGAACTTTCACCTCCACCCAAACAGTTCTAACTAATTTCCTGCTTGCCATAAATGAAAATGTTAACTCAGAAATCCTCATTCTCTTTCCTCCAGCTACAATTTGTGTCAGTTTGCTTTGCACAAGAATAATACATAATTTGAGACATACTACAGCACCTTCTGGCAAAATAAAATAGTCATGCAGACTTCCAATGAGAGCAGGTAATAACAAATTTTGAAGACAATACTAAGTGATACAACAACATCATATGAAGATTAAACCCAATTAAACTAACTCTTTAGCTGAAATGCTTCAGAAAAACAAACAAAAACAGATGAATCCTAGTTGTTTATTTTAGAAACAGAAGTTCCTTTATGCACCAATCTTCCAATGTTACTTCATCATTTGAGTGCAGTCCAGCTTTTCTTACACTGGAATGCTCCAGGAGGTAAGAAAAAACACCTACTGAGTCCCACATGTGCTCTGCTGGACAAAGTCTGCAGCAAGGCACTCTGATTTCTGCAGCATGCTGGCATTGAATTGTGTAGCAGATTAAATTTTGTGTCAGTGTAAGATATAAAGAAAGCATTCAGAAAACGAGAGGAGATGTTTTTGAATGTCCTATTATGTTAATTCTTCCCTCAGCTATTGCACCCTCTCTACAGGCTTATATGCAGTCAGAGCACAGTAAGGGGATCAGGTCAGGGGATAGAATCTAGCCCAAGGTCTCTCAAGTTTGTGACACCAAAACTGAGGTGCCAAAAATTAGTAAACACATCCCAAAATCCTGGTATAAGGTAGTAAACAGACTTACCTGATAACATGTACTGCTTCTAAAAATAGCTTTCCCTCAAGCTAATAAAAAGCCTGTCTCTCACATCTAACTTAACATACAGTCAGTAATACAGAATTTGTAAGGCTATCGGTAATAACCCTTTCTGGTGAAGCCCAGAGTTACACATAGCACCTCACATGTCAGCAGAGTTGGCACGTGCCCAGTACCTTGTCAAAGAATGACATGGTGTTTTGTTCCCCATGCTCTCATGGAGCCATTATGCCTGCTTCAGGCAAAGTGCACAAGATCTTTTCCATTAAAGGCACTGCTGAGACCTTAATATTTACAATAATTTCCTAAAATCATTTCTCAATATGTTGAGGGAATGCTTTTTTCTATGAAATTTCAATTACTATGTTCTAGAATCATAGATTTTAAGGCCAAAAGGGACCACTATGATCATATAGTCTGGCTTCCTGTGTAATATAGGTTTGTCCAAGAGTTGCAAAAATTAGGGGGCTTCGCTTCAGAACTTGAGCTCAGCACCCCACACCCTCTTTGTCCAGCTGTTGGGAGAGTCTCCTCCCTTCTTCTAGCTGCTGGGAAGGAGTGGCAAACAGGAGGGAAACAGCAGCATGCAGAAGTTGAAGCACAAGGATTTCCTGCCAACAACAGCTGCAGGCAGAAAAAATGGTTACAGAGCAAAGAGAAGTATTTCTCCAATAGCTGCATAAAATGGTTCATTCTATTACCTGTTCCACTGCCATGGAGTCATAGAATTGCAAATATGCCTGAAAAGCAAAGAGTTTCTGCTGGAAAAACCATAGCACCAATTTTTGATTATTTAATAAATTCTGGCAGCTCTTCTTTAAGAGAAGTCTTGTCTATAATTTGTGTCCCTCTGTTGACCCATATAATCATCAATATAAATATTTCTAAGTTGGGGTACAGTACTATTAGCACAAGCTCTATTCTTGAGGTAGAAATCTTCTGCATCAGTATGTTTATTCAATCAGCTTGTGAAAGCAATATGCTGGTAGCTGCATAATCAGCACTCACCTCTTGTTCTCCCATCTTTATTCATAAGCTTTGTTTATTATATTGTTTTGCTTTTGTGTATTATTTCAAATCTCAAATTATATCTTGCTTTGCCAAATGAAAGTACAGTGACTAGGAAAAGAAGGAAGAGCTGTTTAAACCTGTGGGAGTCCACAGTGTTAAGGAACAGTGCTGCAGGCTAGGTTTTGACAAGACCTTGCTCTGCCAGTAGTATAGATGCACTCATAATTTCATCTCTTGAATTTAAGACTAGGTTCTGCAGCAATTAAATCAGGAAAACCTGCATTACCACTAAATTTGGTAAAAACAACGAGGTGTCCTTGTGGCACCTTAGAGACTAACAAATTTATTTGGGCATAAGCTTTTGTGGGATATGCCCAAATAAATTTGTTAGTCTCTAAGGGACTCCTCATTGTTTTTACTGATACAGACTAACATGGCTACCCAGAGGATTGAGGAGCCTGGGGCAAAGCAATTTTGGGGACCCCTTCCATAAAAACAAGTTGCAATACTATAGAATACTATATTCTTGTGGGGGCCTGGAGCAAATTGCCCCACTTGCCGCACCCCCCTCCCCCCCCGGGTGGCCCTGTGGCTACCATTCTGAAATCTGTCACTAAATTCTGTTGACTACAGCGTTACAGGGTTTTTAAAAATATATATGGTGTGGATGAGGATGGAATATTATTAATCTAAATGAAAATTAAAATTTATTCTTAAACTAAAGTCTATAAATACTGCTGAAGCTTGCATTACTGCTTCTAAATGTGAAATCCACTGCTCTGATATAAGCACCAGGTAACAATACCCTTGTATAAAGTCAACACCGATCATGTAAACCAAATGCCATTTAAATGCAATAAATTAGACTGACAAATGGTTTTTATAGTTGGAATATAATCCCAGTTACTGAACTCAATCACATAATGCTTTTTCCCATATTTAGAAGTATCACCCTTTCCAAATTATCTTAAATTAAGATACAGGAAATTGAATAACAAAGGTAACTACAGAACATCAGCAGAATAACAACTAAAATAATAGAAAGGATTTGTGTATGTTTTTGTAATAGTATGATTAAAATTTGGTTCTACTCAGAAAAACGACTATAAAAACAGTATTGTTAGGTTCCATGTTTGTAATGACACGACAACTTCAAGATTAAATTTGAAAAGATGACAGTAACTGGATTTTTTTTCTTCTAAATGTCAGGGCTAAATATTCAGGCCTTAGTTCAGGAAACCATCCCTACTTAGGAAACCACTTCAGCATGTGGTTAGATTTAAGCATGTGTTGAAGTCCCATTGAAATCAATAGCACTTAAGCACTTTTGTGCTGGGACACTTAGCCCAGGACCTAAAAGTCAAGATCAGTTTTTATTTCTTATAAACCTACACAAGTAAAAATTCCAGTAAGACCAAATGCTACGCTCTGTTTTACCTGTGCATCCCCATTGTCATTAAATTACACCATCAGCTACATCTGCACAACCTTGTGATAGCCTTTGGTTTCCACAGATATAACTAATTATCTTCAGTATGATTGTAAATTAAGACTGAATTTGCCTTTTAAACAAAATTCCATTTGCAAGGATTTTAAGAATGCACCAGCTTGCTCTCTCATGCCAGAGCTGCGTCTGCAGTACTAACAGGAATATAAAGATTTAATCAATCAGTAAGTCTGTTTACATATATTCCTGTCAATTAAAGAAGCAGATCTTTCTGAATACACACAAGATGCAGATCTGCTGTGCAAGAACATGCCATTTTTGCATAATCTCTTTTAGTAGGTTATTTTAATTATTAATGAGATTGACAAGGTTGGTTGGAAAAAAAAGTAATAGTGTTGATGATGTAATATACTTAGACTTCTGTAAGGTGTTTGATTGGGTACCACACAACATTTTGATTTTAAAAACTAGAATGATATAAAATTAATATGACACTCATTACATGGATTAAAAAGTAGCTAGCTGATAGGTTTCAAAATGTAATCGTAGATGGAAATTATCATTGAGCCGGTGTATTTTTAGTCAGGTCCCATAGGTGATCCTGGCCCTATAGCTATTTAAATATTTTTATCAATGACTTGGAGGAAAACATAAAATAATCACTGGTAAAATTTACAGATGACACAATAAATGGAGAAGTGAGAAATAATAAAAGGACAAGTCAGTAATTCAGAGCAATCTGGATCAGTTGGTAAAGTGGGAACAAGCAAACTATGTATTTCAATATGGATAAATGTAAAAGTATACATCTAGGAACACAGAACAAACTTAGGCCATACACAATGTGAGACTCTATATCCTGGGAAGCGGTGACTCTGAAAGAGATTAAGGGGTCATGATGGATAATTAGCTGAATAAGAGTTCCAGTGTTACAGTGTGGACAAAAGGACTAATGCAATCCTTGGATGCATAAACAAGAGAATATCAAATAGGAATAGAGGTTATTTCACCTCTGTATTCAGCACTGGTTTGACCAGTGCTGGAACACTGTGTCCACAATTCAAGAAGGATTTTGAAAAACTGGAGAGGGTTCAGAGAAGAGCCATGAGAATGACTAACAGATTAGAAAAACTGCCTAGACCTAAGGAGCTTAATCTATTTAGTTTAACAAAGAGAAGGTTAAGGGGTGACTTGATTACAGTCTATAATACAGTCTATTGGGGAACAATATTTAATTATGGACTCTTCAGTCTAGCAGAGAAAGGTCTAACACCATCCAAGAGCTGGAAGTTGAAGCTAATAAGGCACTCGTTTTTAATGGTGAGAGTAATTAACTATTAGAACAATTTACAAAGGGTCGTGATGGATTCTGCAATCTCCACTGATGGTTTTTAAAAGCAAGATTGGGTGTTTTCTAAAAGATATGCTCTAGGAATTTGGGGGAAGTTCTATGGCCTGTCAGGAAGTCAGACTGGATGATCACGTGGGTCCCTTCTAGTCTTGGAATCTATGAATCTGTTATTAAGTATTATTATCACAATATAAGTTGGAGGCCCAAATTAGAATTAGAATCCTATTGTGCTTAGTGTTGTATAAATACTTTCCAAGATACAATCCCTACCCCAAAGAACAGGAAAAGAGGCTGGAAGTGGTGGTGTGTGAGAGTTTACTGGAGGAGGGACCAGAGAAGGGACAGGAGATAGAGAGGGAGGGGAAGATGTCAGAGGCAAGGAGGAAACAGCATGAGGAAGGGAGGTCCAGGGTTAGAAGAGCACTCTAGGATCTAGGCAACCTGGTTTCACTTTCCTGCTCTGCCACAGACTTCTTATGTGACCTCAAGCAAGTCACTTAGCTTCTCCATGCCTCAGTTCTGCATCTGTAAAATGGGGATAATAGTTCTTCCCTAGCACACAGGGGTATTGTGAGTAGGATGACCAGACAGCAAGTGTGAAAAATCTGGACGGGAGTTGGGGGTAATAGGAGACTATATAAGAAAAAGACCCCAAATTCGGGATTGTCCCTATAAAATCAGGACATCTGGTCACCCGAATTGTGAGGGTAAGTACTTTCAAGGATTGCAAAGTGTTCAGATGCTACAGTAATGGGGACCACATAAATATCTTAGGTAGCAGAGCAGTATGTGGGACATTGTTTTGGGGGGGAATGGACAGAAGGGTAGCAGAAGTAGAGATAATGGAACATCAGATAGGTGACTATGACAGGGAAGTGAAACCAGAACAAAAGTGAGGAAAGAAGGAGTATGGGGAGAGCTATACGTGAGTGATAAATGGCCACAATTATGAATCAATTTTTCTAATAAACAATTTTACAGTAGGTCAATGATTGGTTGCAAAAATTGAGAAATTATACAGTCAAGAGTCAAGCCAAGGGTCAATAGCAGGTATCAGGGTCAGTGTTGGGGTTCCAGGGATTAACCAGAAATCAGGATTCAAATCAGCGCTGACCATAATATAGGGTGACCAGACAGCAAATGTGAAAAATCAGGACAGGGGGTGGGGGATAATAGGAGTCCATATAAGAAAAAGACCCAAAAAATTGGGACTGTCCCTATAAAATCAGGACATCTGGTCACCCTACCTCAATACCAGAAGTTCAGAAGCAGGGCAGTCATGGCAGCTAGCTAGTAATTCACATTGTTGCCCGGACACTTCCTGGTATGCCTCATGGGCTTATATAGGATCAAGGAGCTAATCAGGGATTGCTAAAAACTACTCTCAGTCAGATCCGCCGAGGTGGAACTTCCTGTGGCATGCAACCTCTGCACAGTGTGAGTCACAGGGAGCAGCCAGCTTACAACTACAAGGGTGGCAGCATGAGGCAGGGCCGCCCAGATGATTCAGGGGGCCTGGGGCAAAGCAATTTCGGGGGCCCCTTCCATAAAAAAAAGTTGCAGTACTATAGAATACTATATTCTCGTGGGGGCCCCTGCAGAGCCCAGGGCCTGGGGCAAATTGCCGCACTTGCCCCTCCTGGGTGGCCCTTGCATGAGGACATTGGTGGCCTAGTAGTCCCGGGTTCAAGTCCCACTGATCCTTACAGAGCCCTTCATTGGTACTTCTCCCCTCCCCAGAGCGTGTCCCTGCTGTGGGGATCTTTCACTTTTATAGGGAAAGGTTCTGGTAGTGGGACACTACACTGCAAAAGAATAGACAGGGGAAGTGCTGCTTGGATGAATAGAGAGCTGTGGAGGAATATATCTTGAGGGGTCAGGTGTGTAGGGCACTCTACTCATCTAAACTGTGCCCCACTATCTATGCTGCTATTTATACCCATGGTAGCTGGACATTCAGTGTCTTTACTCTACATGCTGCCATAAGTGTAGACCCACTCTTAGACACTTACGGGTGGGATTCACAAAAGTACGTAACTACCTATGTGAATCTCACCCTTTAGGAAACCATGTCTTACCTGGAATTCAATGAAGTGTATGTGACTAATCTAAAGTCATAGGAGAGCCTGTGGTAGAGCAAGGAAGTGAATGTGGTCTCCTGAGTCCCAGCCCAGTGCCTCAACTACCAGATCATCTATTCATGTCTTCCATTATCTTCAGGTGCAGAGAAGCTAGCAAATTTTAACTTGCGGGTGGGGAAGGGAATACATAATGAAGGAAGGAATAGAAGGGATTGAAGGATGGCAAATGCTGGATCAGATGGTGCACCTTCTATCCAGCCTGCTCTTTCGCAAATTAGGAAAGCAGGAAGGGGACAAGAAAGGAAGAAAGAAGAGAAAAATTATTAGATTTCTCTAAGCCCCACTAATCTGTCTCAGACATGATGGACCACAGCCTGCATATACTTGAGCAAGCAATGAAAAATGAATAAGCAACTTTAAATCTGCCACAAGGCCATGGGCTTTTATTATTTTGTAACATTGTTTGAATCCTAAATCAAGAAAGTTCAGTTTCTCCCCAAAAGCTAAATGCTGCCCATCTATTTTTGGCTGGAAGACTGTTGTAACCTGATTCATATACTGCAGTGGCTGTTCTGGCAGAAATAATGAGACTTACTGGCACTTACTAAATGTTAAGAATAGGTCAACTTCCTCCTTGCAAAGCAATAACATTGACCTCGGCAGCATTGCCAATATCTTGGTATTGACAGACAGACTAGAAATCATTACTTGCTTTTTATGTATCTTCCTGCCCTAACAGAAGTGACTGTTTTATGTCAGACTGATTTATATGGGCACTTAGATCACAATACTTGCCTTTATTTTGGCCTGGAAATCGCTTCCGGAGAGCGTGACCCTTAAAGCTTGCAGACTAGCAATATTGAATGATCCTGATCTCAGCAGTTCTTACCTTTAAAAACAGTGAACAGCAGAAGAGAGTTAACATTTTTAAAGAGTAGTTTGAGTGGGCAATTATCCCTGCTAAATTTACTAGCACTGAAAAGCATAAAAAGCCAAATAGAATATCATGGCTTACACCAAAAGTAATTTGATTAATTTTTTTCAACACTGCTTACAAATAAATACACAAATAAGCCTACAAAGTTACATTTACAAAATTAAGTCTATATTTTAAAAAAGATAAGAAAATAGGTCTTCTTCCATTTATGTCAATGGAAGCTTTGCCATTGGCTTCCATAGTGCTGGAACAAACAAACAAAATCACACTGTCCTGGAGTCTTAAATTCCACTTGTCCTGCAGGAAATTTTCTGTCCTGCAGGGCAAATTCCTAAAAAACAGACATTTCTTTCCTTCAGGACAAGGGGAATTTTAATGGGCCAGGGTAGCATATGCATTGGAGTCAAATAAAAATCTAGAAACTTTGATAAAAACTTTGAAAAAAGTTTCTGTGTGGGCTGCCTGGTGATCAAGAGAAGTCTATGTGAACCACCTACAGCCAGATCTTGCTCCTACTGAAGTCAAGTAACAAAGATCCAAACCAAGCCAACAGTGGCAATATATATCATGAATGCTACCAGAGGAGAGGGCCAGAGAGCAATGGGGTTAGGCTGTCTCTTTGTGCATGGATTTCCACACAGTTCTCAGGGCATCCATTTCCAGCTACAAGCCTCCCCTCCTGAGTATTGAAAACTGATGAAGAACCAACACCACTCCCAAAAGTCCCTTCCTGTGAGAGATGATGACAGGACCCTATGATCCTGTGATACTGATACGAACCCTATTGATTAGGGCTGTTGATTAATCACAGTTAACTCACATGATTAACTCAAAAAAACTAATTGTGATAAAAAAATTAATCGCAATCAATTGCAGTTTTAATCTCACTATTAAACAATAGAATATCAATTGAAAAGTACAAAATATTTTGGATATTTTTCTACATTTTCATATATATTGTATTCTGTATTGAAATTTAAATCAAAGTGTATATTATTTTTATTACAAATATTTGCACTGTAAAAATGATAAACCAGTAGTATTTTTCAATTCACCTCATACAAGTACTGTAGTGCAATTTCTTTGTTGTGAATGTTCAACTTACAAATGCAGATTTTTTTTTGTTATACAACTGAACTCAAAACAATGTAAAACTTCAGAGCTTACACGTCCTCTCAGCCCTACTTGTTCAGCCAATTGCTAAGACAAAGTCTTAAAAGAACAACACTCTGATGCGGAAACTACAGAACCCAAATCATCAACCTTCTGCTGGTGGCATCTGAAAATGAACATGCGTCGGTCCACACTGCTTTAGATTGTTATCAAGCAGAACCCATCATCAGCATGGACGCACGTCCCCTGGAAAGGTGGTTGAAGCATGAAGGGACATATGAATCTTTAGCGCATCTGGCACATAAATAACTTGTGACGCCAGCTACAATAGTGTTATGAGAACACCTGTTCTCACTTTCAGGTGACATTGTAAACAAGAAGTGGGCAGCACAATCTTCTACAAACATAAACAAACTTATTTGTCTGAGTGACTGACTGAACAAAAAGTAGGACTGAGTAGACTTGCAGACTCTAAAATTTGACATTGTTTTATTTTTAATGCAGTTTTTTTGGACATAATTCTACATTTTTAAGTTCAACTTTCATGATAAAGAGATTGAACTACAGTACTTGTATTAGGTGAAATGAAAAATACAGTTTTACAGTTCAAATACTTGTAATAAAAGTAAATATAAAGTGAGCACTGTACACTTTGTATTCTGTTGTAATTGAAAATTAGAAAACATCCAAAATATTTAAATAAATGGTATTCTATTGTTTAACAGTGTGATTAATCATGTGATTAATCACAATTACTTCTTTTTTAATTAATCACGTGAGTTAACTGTGATAGCTCTACTATTGATACTAACACTCTACTTCAATCACATCTTATTTTAAGACCTATTTATCTCTTATGATTGCTCCCTCTTTACAATACTTTGTTAGACGAATTACAAGCTTCTAAAATACAGCTTTTATATGTTCACTGCTTCACCAATGTCTACAAATTCACTACGGCATCCTTGAAAGCCATCAAGGATAATCTCATTTTATAGTCATGGTAATCCTCCACAGATGTGAAATATGATGAACCGGTGTCCAATATCTTCTTCACATATCAGACCACATGGTTAACTCCCCTGCTTTTCTAACTGTTCACATATCTGCTTTCTCCTGATACTTTTGCCTCATGTCACTTTGTTCATCAGAAAAATCTATATAGTATTTTATGGACTGTGATCTTTAGATTCTTTCATCAAGACAGAAAGGAAAAAAAGCCCAGCAGACTTCCAGGGATACCAATCCATCTGTCATTTTAAACTCTATTTCTGTGTCTGAATCACCCCACTGATTCCTTGGATGACTATTTGCCTTGCACGTAGCTGGAGAAAGATAGATGTGTAATTTATCTTTATTTGCTTTGCTGTATTTGTTTCATTTACAACTCTAGACATCCTTACTGATTTTGGTTACACCCCTTTAAGTTTGCAATCATACCATTTCATCATTCTGCTAGGGATTTTTTATTAAATAGCAATAAACACAAAGAAAATGCTTGGTTAAAAGGGCTATAACACTGAAGGGTGCTCTCCTGATGGAGGCTCTCATAGCTGTGTGTAACTCCAGCTATCATTTGGAAGCTGTGATCAGGGACTGCAGCATCTCTGTTTGCACTTCCATCACTTTTATCATCTGCTCCTGGACCACTAAAATTTCCTGGCTCTCCTTCCTCTCCTGCCTATCTATTTTAAAATCTTCATTAGCTGACTCTCTCCACGCCCTTTGTTCTTGCTCTGTGGCGACAGAGGATTGGAGCACCTCCCAAAACATGTCCTCCTTGCACCTCCTCAGTAGCTTCCTTAGCTGGTGGAGGTGCTCTGCTGGTGTGTAGGGGGTTCCTACATCTGCAGAAGCACAAGAAACAATAAACAGAAGCATGATTGTTAGTGCACTCACCACATCTAATCATAAAATACCCCTCTTTCTCACTGTCCTAGGGCAAGCATACAGTTCAGCAAAAGCTCTAAACACGGTGAGTTTGGCTGGGAGGCAGGGAAAAGGTTTGAAGATGGAGCAAAGGGTCATGGTGGATTTTTTAAGGGGATCAGTGCAAGCAACTAGGGACAATATTGTAAATTCTGCCACCATTTTCCACAGGTGGGGTCATTGAAGCCAATATCTCACTCCTGAGGGTGAGTAAGGATGAAAGGGTGCATCTTCTACATGTGTGTGGCTTCAGAGCAGGTCCCTATGCTGCTTGCCTGTATGACACTTTGTTCCCTGCACGAGTGATTGCTGATTAGTGTGGGAAAGTTTCCTGCAGTGAGGGAAGGAACAAACCGGCTTTGCCAAGGAACCTTCGGCAGAGGACGAGCGAGTAGTTTATAATTCATGAGTGGAAGGCTGTGACCATTCAGAGCCCGACTGACTTCAAATGTGACTCTGCACGAGTGCAGCAGTCCTGCCACTCATTGTAAATTGTAGGATCAGGTCATAGGGCATGTGTATTGTAGAAAGTTTTGCCACCAGTGTAATTAAAATGGAACACTCCTCCCCCTCCACTGTATGCAGAGTTACACCAGAATAAAAGTGTTTATACTAGAATAGTTATTATGGTTCAATAAGTGAAATAAGCTATACCAGTATAATGCATCTTTATACTGGTATAACTGCATCCACTCTAGAGCTTATGCCAGTTTAACCATATCAATAATAATAATAACAACAATAATAAAATCACATTCCCACTGGAGTTGTTCTGTTCTATAGTTATACACGTATGACTTTCCAAGTCTAGACCAGGTCTTTGACTCTAGTAAAACATTTTACTAATCTTGTGAGAAATCTAGTAATCATGACAAAAATCTGTTTGTTTTGTTTCCCCTTCGCCCTTTCTAGTTTAATACAAATTTTACTGAGACTTACCCATACTGGGTTTTGTTTTTAATTTTCCAGTTCTTCCCCATCCCCTACTTATCAATGACAAGAAGTGCCTGCATGACAGTGTTTGCCTGCTGTGATGTGGCTCCACTCATCATGTTGGCACCTCCTACTGGTCATCTTGGGGATTAGCTCTGCAGGTCAGTATGCCCTCTCCAGATGGTGCCTTGTCCACTATCACACCTGCACCCATGTTATTCCAAGGACCATGGCATCCTCTTCATGACACAGCCATCCAGCTGTGTCATGATCTGTGCTTCCCCACTTCCAGGGACCCTGTAATCAATTGTCCAGCCACTCCCCCCAGTGGCAACTGCAGTCAACTGTTCAGCCATTTCCCCCAGTGGCAAGTGAGGGGGAGCTGGGACTGCCCACTACTCCAAGTCCTTGCCCAGGGACCCAATAGATGGCAACCACCTGCTGTGTCCCCTCCAACTCCTGAATATATTTCCCAGGGCCAGTTCCCCCAGTTCCTTCTTTGCCCTCACCTCAGCATGACAGTCCTAGTAGCCAGCCAGGAGCTTCTTCTTGCTCGCCTGTTCCTGTGCAGCACTGTTCTGTTCCGGGTGCTAGCTTCCATCCACCTGAAAGGCACCCAGGCCTCCCTCCTTGAGCTCCAGGGAGTAACTGCCTCTGCTCTGCCCTGCAGCTCTTCATATATGGGCCTGCTGGGCCTGGATTGGCTACTCTTCACAGCCTCTCTCCTATTGACCACTTCCTTCACAGCATCTCTAGGGCTTTATTAGCCCCTTACATGCCAGTGTGGGGCAGACGCCTTATCACACCTTCATTACTGGAAAATATGGTGGCCTAGTGTCTTCTCTTTATTTTCTCGTTAGTATCTTTATCACATCTACCAAACTCCATTCATCCTACAACATTTTTTTCTGATGTATAACATATAGATGCATTTTATTTAACACTGTCATCTAACTTTCTCTAAAATAATTTCGTGTCCGTCAATTTTTTTTGCTCTGTTCTTTCTCTACTCAACATTGTCTTTCTGTGTCCACCTGTCTCTTTTCTCTCAGTAGTTTCACTCTTGAACTAAGAAATCCACCAACATCCCTTAAAGAGTAGTACTATCTCACCACTAATCCTGCCTTTGAGGAGCATGCCTTTATTGTCTTAGCTGCTGTCCTTCAAACTGACAGCAGAATATTTACCACCATTTCAGTCTCCTACCATCTATTTGAAACTACGTCTATCAGGATCAGAGTTGTGCAAAGATAGTGGAATACCCTTTGGAAACTCCTTGCAGAATCCTCTTCGGAGCTCTGGGTATTATTGTCATTTGTTTCTGAGATTTGCATGGCCCTAATGAAAAATAAAGAATTGTTGCAGTTTAATGACCCCACACAGGTTTCTTCACTGCATGACACTTTAATTAAAGATGAGCCTAGACACTTTCATTAGAAAAATATATCTGTGTGTTTCGGGGAAATCCAGATACAGCCTCAGCTAACAAAGAAAAGATACCCTTTTCTGTTGTTTCACAGCACTGTTGATGCTGCACTGAACAAGCTGTGGGCAGATAGAAGGAAATGCCACTGCTGGCTTTTAGAAAGGCCACAGGGCACCAAAGCCCTTTTGTTTTCCAAGGTTGAACAAGAAGCACACTACCTAATCTAGATACTCACTGGATTGCATTGTTCTCACCTTTCTCCATCATCTCTTCCGCTCTCTACTATTTGTCTTCTTCACTCATATTACATATGAACTTTAGTGTATAAGCATCTTAGGATGCGGAACATGTCTTGTGATGCTTTGTAAAGCCCCAACACACTTTTGGATTTCTATAAAATAATAATGAGAACTGTATGGAATTATTTATGGAAACTGGTTAACATTAAAGTAAAGAGAACTTGCATAAATGAAGCATTCAAATTTATATTTTAAACACTCAAAAGCCAAGACACAACTAACTTGGCCACATACATTCCTGTATATTTCATGGTATAGATTTGATATTAGCAATATTATTATTTTAGTAGTTAATATTTATATTCTGGTAGTATTCTTGGTTCCTAAACAGCACCTAAACTTTCCCAAACATTTTCCCCTCAAATTACCCTTCTGCCACTTCGTGAGTTCAGTTACTACTCTGACCATGTCTTCACTTGCAAAAAGTGTTATTTTCCATGTGTTAGTTAACAAGTGGTAACATCCTAGTGTGAAGTTTAGGCTCTCCCTAGGGTTTACCTCACCCTGCTAACGTGTGTGAAAACAACAAACTATCTTGTCTAGAAATATGAAATATGAAAGTCAGATGCTCACTGTACAGAATCAGTAAGAAAATATTTCAGTTTGATTTATACTGTTGCCTGTTCTTGTGACACCCAAGAATCTTAGCCCAACACCAATGCTCAGTTTCCAGGGAGAAATTCTGCCTGAAGGACTGTTCCTAGCCAGAGATGAAGGCAGACAATAAACTGTCCTGCTACATGGAGAGCTCCCTCGCCCCAAAACCTTGCATAACCCAAAACTAACAGCACAGCATGTCTTCCCAAGACTAAAAGTTTGCTCACACACTAAAAAAAATGTGGAAGGCTATGTGTAACAGCACCTCCTGGTAACACCAGACATATCATTATAAACACCCTATTGTTGGTAGATTTTTCTGCTACAATCATCATTTTTGTCCATTAAAACACAGGTGCTAACTGTAAAGTAATTCACAAGGAAACTTGTCTCAATTTCCTAATGCTCATGAAACAAAGAAAATGCTCAAGTTGCAAACATGTTATATTCTAAGTGATCTGGTTAGATGTAGGATACAGCACCAACAGCGTGATAAAATATACTTCTATATTAGTTAGCTAGCCTAAGAAATGCAAATTAATTGCTTGAGGACAGCAAAAATTAACTACAATAGCTGATGCTTAAAATGAGTAATTCTCCACAGCTGCCATTTGCTCAATATTATAAAAGCTGTGTTAATAAACTGTGAAATGACTCCATTCTATACATTTACTATCTATACTTGCATTCTCCTGTGCTTACCATAGGGGAGGAGGAGAAAGCCTATTTCCCTTAGAAATTTCATTTTATTAAGCTGTCCGTAAATCTTTTATACAGCACTTTGTGATCCAAATATCAGCAATATCAGTGAGTAGGGCTAGAAAGATCATTTGAAATAAATAAATCAGTGTGGTAAATAAGTATAAGAATATATAAGTATACGAATTTTTTCATCACATGCCCCTAGTAGTGATTTGGGAAACTTAGTCAGGTATACATTCTTGTACAGTATCTTGGTGGTATTGGAGAGGGACCTTCAAGCAGGGCTGCTTTGATGCAATGATTTTAGAGCATCTGTTAGTTTGGGTGTAAACACTAGATGTAAACAAGTTATCCATGATCATCTTTGCACATATAATGGGCCAGATCTGTGAATTTCAATGAAGCTATACTGATTTAGACCAGCTAATGATCTGGCTCAGTATGTACAAGTAGACCTGTAATATGCATATGAACTGAATAGCCATTATGAATATAATTTTGATCAAAATAGCTTAACTCCTTAATTAATAAAATCACAGAAATTATAAACAGAAAACCCCCCACATAAATGGATAATTTCCCTTTAAACATCCAGTAAGAGGCTGTATCAATGCCACAAAGAACCAACGAACCTGTAAGCACATGACTGATGTCTGACAGACAGGCTCTAACTGGCCTCAATATTCTTTCAGATGTTTGAAAAGCGCTAGCCAGAACTATGGAAAACTTTAAGATGCAATGCTGTAAACAAACTGTGGGAAAATACTGGAGGACTTTTAGGAACTCTTCATGAATGTATGAATTGTTCATAAGTAAACAATGGGGATAAAAAATCCAGAAATAATTTGAATTTGAAATTTGATTTGAACATATTCATGATTGTTTCATGGTTTTTTTTCTGTAAACACTTGAGCAGCAGAACTTTATTAACACAAATACTGGCCAAAAAACAATGTTAAGCTAAGATGCTTGACTATTCACAGAAAACAAATTTCAAATTGTATATGTATTTGTAATATCTGGAACTCATACTGTGCTCTTTAATTACATTAGTCAAATAACTGAAATAACTGAAATTCTCATATTTATAAATCTACCAGATTATCTGAGGGAAAGAAAATGTTCTCTTTATATGCAGAATAAAGATGTTTATAATGTTTTAAGAGTGGTAGAGAGAGGAAAAAACTTTTTTTGCAGAAATGATCCACATTTTTTTAAATTAGGTTTTGTCTGGCTTAATCAGAGTCTTTCTAAATAATGGTCATTCTAGAAACTGCATCATAATTTTAGCTCATAGTCCAGTTCATTATTACAGTTAAATAAACTGAACATGCAGGCTTTAGTTTAACTCAGCATACATAGCCGAGCTGAGTGAATAATGCACAATGAATAATTTATATGAAGAAATTGGCTGTTTCTGAATATCTACAAGCACATAATGATGTTTGTTGTTTGAATTTTGTCAGTAATTTTTCTTTACTTGTTGTGTTTGTACCCTCAAATGATGGTGAATATTTAAAATGTGAAAGGGTTTTTTTATTTTGTTTTGTTTATAGTTCTGATTTTTTGTTGACTAATCACACACATCATTTGTACTTCCTGATTTGAAGTACATGGAAGCATTCTGCCACAAATACTTGAGGTGTGAGAATTTAAAATTTAGTTTCCACATGTTTATTTTGATTTCTGTAAACATTTTTGTTGGCAAAATGCTACTGCTCCGATATTCACAAGAAAACCCAAAACAAACTTGTTCAAAGCAAATTCATCCAGAAATGTGAAAATATGTGGTTTTTCTCTAAGTAGAGGTAAAATTTTCAAAAGCACCTGCATAACTCAGGCGCCTAAGTCCCATTTTCAAAAGTGTCTTAGGCTACATCTACATTACAGCCCATTTTCAGCTGTGTGTAGGGTTTCGCCATAACGAAAAGCAACCTGTGCCCACCCTGTGGTGTATAGCTACACGTCCATGAAAGGCTCTGGCAGGGGGAAGCAGTGAGGAAAAGTTGAGTGAAGTCTTTCCCTGCTGCTAGAGCCTTTCCTCACTACCAGAGTCTTTTTCTGCAGTGGGGAAACGTGCCAGCAGCTAGGACACTACATGGCTAAAAATAGCATTGCAGGCAGGAAGGCAGGCTTGAGTGAGTAGGGAGCCATACAGGATATGTACTCAGGTATACATCTACACCCTTCATGTGTGCCTTTACCTTACTCACCTAAACCATGCCTCACCATCTACACTGCTGCTTAAATCATGCTTCAGAGGCTACCCAAGTACACTGCCAAAAGAAGTGTGTGGTGTAGATGTAGCCTTAGGCACTTTAGGTGTGAAATACTTCTACAAATCTGGCCCTAAAATGCAGATATGCTCCTAGTCTAAATCAATGAGAATAAGACACTTAGGTACCTGGCTGCATCTTTACACACCAAAATACCTTTACAAATCTGACCCTTATTAGACTAACTCCCACTTATTTTCAATGTGATTTAGGGGCCAGGTTTTCAAAACTGTTTAGGCACCAAAAGCATCTAACCAAAGTGGTGCTTAACTCCTTTTGACTGATTGCAAGTAAGAATTCTACCACTTCATCTGGAAGTGGAGGTTAACCTCAATGGAATTCCACAGATGACAGTAAAAGTGTCATGTGTTCTGGTCTTATGTGATGACCTGGTACTGGCCTTGTGGACTCAGTGTTTCCAAGCCCACACCAGAACATCCACACTGCATTATAAACCTGGGCTTACAATTGCTGTACCCATGTCTCACAGCTAACTCATCCCTTCTGCACTATGAAGACCTTCTGCCTTAGGTCTGACACTTGAGCTACATCCACACAGCAAAATGGCAGGGCTTGGACCAATGCCAAGGAGATACTTGGGCTCTGGCCAACCTGCCTGTCAGGGCCTAGAACCCGGGAACTATCAGCTTGCTGACCCAAATCAACCAGAAGGCTTGTGCTCAAACCTGAGTCAGAACTTGGGTTTAATGTACAATTTAGACATACCCTGAGAGCAGGGGTCAGCAACCTTTCAGAAGTGGTGTGCCAAGTCTTCATTTATTCACGGTAATTTAAGGTTTCGCATGCCAGTAATACATCTTACATTTACTGGGGCCGGCAGCTGGAACCCCAGACTGGCAGCGGGCTGAGCAGATCGGCGGCTGGGACCCCAGGCCAGCAGCGGGCTGAGCAGCTTGGCCCACTGCCGGTCTGGGCTTCTGTCCGCCAGCTCCTGCCAGCCAGGGTCCTGGCTGCCGGCCTCACTCAGGCCGCTGCTGGGCCGGGGTTCCTTCCATCCAGGCCAGCAGAGGGCTGAGCGGGGCCAGCGGACAGGACCCCAGGCTGGCAGCAGCGTGCCACAGTAAATCAGATCGTGTGCCACCTTTGGCACGCATGCTATAGGTTGCTGACCCCTGCCTTAGAGGCTAACAGTAAACTGAAAGAGAACCTAAAGCTTAAAACTGGAAAAAAACAAAGCAAAATTGGAAGCAAACAAGAACATTTTAAAAGAAATGCAACAGAGAGCATTGTGCAAATCAGGGTCAGACTCTCCCAGGGTAGAACAGAAGGTTTAAATCTCCAAAATGAGTTGCTAAACTGATTGCATACTGTCTTATTGTGCTATAAAATATATTGAGGAAGGTTTTTTTATGAAAGCTTGTAACATTATGAACATGCTGGTCATAATGAGATATGTATAAAGACTATGATTACAAAACTATGAGCACAGTTTTCTATATATACAAATACATGCTCTGTGCTGCAACTTCAGCTACACCTCACAGCAGAGCAGTGAGCAGTCAAGCAGGGAGGGGCACCTCCCAAGCCAGGGGTTTACAGGAAACCAGCTTCAGGTAACTATCCATTGTCCAACCCAGGAAGACAGAATTGATGGACCATTAGAGTTAATGGATAGCCAAGATGTCTCAGTGTTTTGCAAGTCAAAGAGGGAATTTAAAAAACAGGCTTGGGACTGAGTTTTTTAATCCTGAACTTGAGGGACCATCTTGAGTTGGGAGGCTGTCTGTCAACTCTGGGTCCCTCCTATAGCTAGAGAGTATACTGGAAAGCTGTTTTAAGGCAATAGGTAACTTGTGTTAGACTCCACATCAGGCTTTACACTTAAATATCAGATAACACCCTTTTTCTATGTTTAGTTCCTGTATAACTTGTAAATGATTGCTTTCCCTTACTATTTCACCTTTGGATCAGTGGATTTTTTTCATATTAAAAATTGTTTTTGTTTATTTTCAGCCCAGGAAGGCCCCTGGTGTGCAAACTTTGTGGAATATGTATGCCATAGTAGCCAGGTGGCTGGTTTCACATTTTGGGGGTGATGAACTGAAGAGAAATGATACTTAAGAACTCAGGGAGGATGTATTTGAGGAGACACAGGACTGGAAGGGCAGTTGGTATCACCCTGCAAGGAGTAACTGTGCTACTCCAGAGTTAGACCTTATGTTTCAGGGATCTGTGTTAGGGATCTGAACCATAGCTGCACAGCACAAAGACTCCAAGATTACAAGACAGGAAGTGACAAAACTCCTTACTGGTCTGGTTGGTCACCAAAATGTCACATGCTTAGAGAACAGCTGCATATATTGGTTAAGTAGGCACATGTGTCAAGTTTATTATTGTAGCTTTTGGGACAGAAGGTTGGAAATGAAAATATTTACCTTGGTTACGCTCAAACCTTTGTATTTGCAAGTAATTAAAGCCACTACATAATTAGTAGCCTGCCTTATACTATTGCCCACACCATGGCAACATTATTTAGGCAAAAGCTAAATGTGAAGATATTAATCACATCATCTCAACTTAGGGAGTTGACCAACATTATCTCATTGTTTCCTTGGGCTCCAAAGTCTGCCTGTGCCACTAGATGTCTCCTGTCTTATTGTAAGTTAGGCCATAAGTTCTTTGTGGCAGGTACCCTATTTTCCTCAAGTGTTTGTACAGCAAGGAGCCCCACTGCTACTGGAATACAAATAAGTGATATCAAATTTAAGTTAATATTTATAGAAAACTCACACATATTCAAATTGAATCATTAAGAACTGGTATATGTTTAGTGGAGCTGTGGATTTCTTCTCTATAAGCTCTTATCCTACTGGAATATGGATGGTAAAATGTACTCTGTTACATACACAGAGAGTTTATATACATAGAGACAAAGAAAGAGTAAACAGCTGATATTTAGTGACGGGAAATGGCACAGCTCTATGTAGACCATCACCTTCATTCAGGGACAAAAAGATGAATATTCTCCAGAAGAGCTATAAACTATTACATTCCAAAAGAAATGCTTCAGTGAAAGAGATTTATGGTTGCTTTCTTAATTTTAAATCATTTTCTATGAAGTGAGTTGTTGCATAATAAGCCAAGATGACGTTCCTTAATGTTGTTAGAATATTTCTATGCATGATGAACAAGATCCTTTTACAGTCTGAAAACAGTGATAATTATATTTTGTACACTCTGCACTGAATCTATAATTCCCATTAGACATAAAAGCTCTTCCAGAGCATTTCAGGTAACAGAGAACAACCTGAGCACTGCTGCCTGACGAGATGCATTTTTCAATGGAGCAATAAGCCGTGCAACCTGTATGTTAGTGACTCTTTCAAACTATAAGCAGTAGACACATAATATCAAGGACAACCATCCATCTTAGGAATGACAGTGACTGGTGTTGCCTGGACTTCTAAGTAACATGAACATAAAAAAGCTCTCAACCTCACAAAGCAATGGGACGCATATCTAGGCCTGCTATAATCAATCATTCATATATATTTCTTCCGCTTGCTGAAAAAAAATTACTGAGGGAACACAAAACATGTTTGCCTTTAAGATGAAATTTGATACAGCTGAATAGCTGATATAAAACAGCTGAGAAAGTTTAGAACTATTGGGCCAGATTCAGACTTGGCCAAATGGGTAAAACTCCACTGAAGTGGATGGAGATGCTGCCATTTACAACAGTTCTGAATGAGGCCCATTGCGTTTTTAAAAGTTGGTGCAAGTTTGCCTAATCTAGTTTCAGTCTGAAGTATCTTCTTTTCAGGGTCTGTGCAGGGGCGGCTCCAGGCCCCAGCATGCCAAGCGCGTGCTTGGGGCGGTATCCCGCGGGGGGCGCTCTGCCAGTCGCCAGGAGGGTGGCAGGCAGGGTGCCTTCGGCGGCATGCCTGCGGAGGGTCCACTGGTCCCGTGGTCCTCCTCCTGTGGGAGGTCGACCAGAGCCGCGGGACTGGCGACCGGCAGAGCGCCCCTGCGGCATGCCGCCGTGCTTGGGGCGGCGAAATGTCTAGAGCCGCCCATGGGTCTGTGGGCAAAATCTGAGTTAAAACCAAGTAAATCTGAGTCTGTGATGGTATAATGTACATCTTCTGGCCCTCTCATGGTTTAGTTTACACTTGCCTGGACTCCCTAGACTTCCTTACACTCTCACCCACTTACTGATACAGGACTTACATATCACCACTGCCTCAGGCCTACTGGATCTAACTGAGTTTAAGGGAATGTAGGTTGATCACCTACATCCCAAAGGGCCAGAAGAGGGAAGTGTAGCAGGAAAAATACCTGGAAAGCAGGCGTAAAAAAGATTAAATAGGCAATCCCCTACCTTAACTTACACTTTCTTACCGATAGTGGTCAGGAACAGAGGCTTTTGCAGGAAAGGCAATTAACTTATATTTCACTTCTGAATTTAGTCCCTAAGTCTAAAGTAGTCTAAGTGTATGAGCATATTGGGAGTCTGAGTCTAAGGGTATGGCTACACTTGCAGCTGTACAGAGCTGGGAGTTAAACCTGTCCTTGTACAGCTGAGTACTGAAAGTGCTGCAGTCTGTCCACACTGACAGCTACCAGCGCACTGTCGTGGCCACATTTGCAGCATATGTAGCGGCATTGGGAGCGGTGCATTATGGGCAGCTATCCCAGCATTCAAGTGGCTGCAACGTGCTTTTCAAAAGGGGCGGGGGAGTGGAGTGTGACAGGGAGTCTGGGGGAAAGAGAGAGTGGATTTTTGGAGCCAACACTGTGTCAGCTCCCTGCCTTGCAAGTTCTGACCCGCCTCCCTCCTCCACCCCTCCCTCCCTCACTGAAAGCAAACAGCAACTGTTTGTTTTTTTCCTCACAGACCAGATAAGCAGCCGCTCCGAAATGGACTCCCCCCTCCCGCCCGCCCACCGCGCTGCTTCTCTCCTCAATCCCCCTCCCTCCCCCTCTCTTCAAGCAAACACTAGCTGTGGGCATTCCAAAGGGAGCCCCCTGCATCTGCTCATTCACAGCAAACAATAGCTGTGTTTGTTTTTTTGATAAGAAGCTCCAGGAGCCCAGGGTTCACAACAAAACACAGAGAGGCATCACAACAAAACAAAGAGTGGGACCCTCACTTACAAGGATTATGGAAAGCTTCCGGAGGCCAGTTACAGCGTACTAAGATTATTCCCTGTTTACACTGGCACCCCAGCGCTGCAGGAGTAGCGCAATACTCTTTATTCCTCTCGGGGAAGTGGAGTACAAGCAGTGCTGTAGCCACAGAAATACAGCGCTGTATGTGCCTTGCCCGTGTGGACGGGGAGTGAGTTACAGCGCTATAAAGCCACCAACATCTGAAGAAGTGGGTATTCACCCACGAAAGCTCATGCTGCAAAACGTCTGTTAGTCTATAAGGTGCCACAGGATTCTTTGCTGCTTCTACAGAACCAGACTAACACGGCTACCCCTCTGATACTCAACCGCGCTGTAGCTCTCAGGTGTAGCCAAGGCCTAAGATGATGTAACTTACACACTAATGGGGACAGTAAATGACATGTTATACCAGTTTTTACATCTGAATGTGGCCATTTATTTGGACAATAACTCTTCCCTTATTATCTGTCATGTCGGAGCTGCACATATGTTTATGGAATTTATCCACAAGTGTGCAATCACACTGCCCTGGGCAATGTTTTGAAACTAATCTTTTAGTTAAGCTAAACGGGCCATGCATATTTGGAATTTTATCTTTTGTAGTGGTAAATGCCTGCGTATTGCCATGACAACAGTAGCTCGGTCATGTTAAAATGTTTTATCTTATTACACAGTATATAGAAGTCATGGCCAAATTAGACCAGCCTTTAAAAACATAGCTTCAATCTTTCACTTATGTAACAAGTCATTTGACAAAGTCTGTAGCTTAATTTCATAGCCTTTTAGTCAAATACAGAGACAAGAGACCAAAATATGAAAAACTAGTATCATCCGTACTTATTAGATTGCATGTACATCCTCCGTGTCTATACATCTCCAGTGTCTGAAGAACGTGTTATTGTGTCACATACACACACAGTTAATATTTTATCTTTCCAATTAGCTGGTAAATGCAGTCTCAGCAAAGGTCAGTCATTTTAATTTGGTATGGTGGTTTCTCCACAACTTCAGTTTATGTTTAAGGGCAAAGTTCACTCTGGACCCATTTCTGATTTGCACTTTTATACACCCAGCACAACGTTTCAAAGTAGGCTAGACCCAAGGCTCCTTTACAGCAGTCTAGCAGCATGAAGAGGCTTGAAAGTGAGTGTCAATACAATTTATGTCCACCTTAAGGTCCCTTGATGTGGTCAGAGTAATGTAATGTGCCCTTTATGTAAATGATAATCAGGCCCCATGTCTATAAAGCTTGTGTTTTTTAATAGCTTCTAACTCAGATGCCAATGATGATAGTTAACAAAATTGTTATTAAAATGTCACTGCTTCTCAAAGCACTCTAAGTAGCAGTTTCATACTATGGAAATCTACAGTCTACACTGATTAGCACCCAGCTCATTCTGGATAGGCCTTTAACAACATATGGCAGAGGTAAAAGGGGGTGCTATTGGTTTCATTTTTCTACCAGTAGTTTATCTATCAAAATTTTGGAACATTGCTAAATCAAGATGCTCTATGTATTTAACCAGCATATGTCTGTAAGAACCACCATTGCATTAGAGATTTAAGGTTAAGTATTTTACTTCTATCCTACTACAGAAAACAGGTATTTCACTGCCTATTAATGGGTTAACAAGAGTAGTTTCTTTAAGAGCTATCTATGCCACATACAGCTGTGGAAGCTGGCAACTTTTTCTTTTGTGTGTGTGTGTCAAACTCAGTTAGAGCTATTTAGCAAAGAGTCCAATTTTCACAGCTTCAGCTTCTCAGACATTCCACAGTGGCTCTGCCAAAAGTTTCCCTGCACTATTTCTGTGGTGCTCCATGCTTCAGTAGAGCACAAAGTTATCCTCCCACACCCATGGTTGGAAGGTGGCCCATATGGATGGCATCTTTAGACAGAGCACTGATGCTTACCATGGCAAGAGCTCTCAGAGACAGACTGATAATAGCCCTGCAGCCCATTGCCTTTAAAGGAATACACTCACCCTACTGCCTTGGATTCTCTGGCCAGAGGCTGAAAACGAGCTTGTGCTCAATTAATCAATCATCTCAGCCCTCTGCTTTATTTTACCTCTGACTAGTAACAGCTGGATGATTTATTTTCAGTGATGTTGCACAGGTGACTCATTTCTCAGATCCTTGAAGCACCATGTGTAATTCTAGATGCAGTGTTGCACTGGGTCCATTATAAACAATAGAGGGGAAAAAATGGCACACACAAAAAAATCTAGAACTGCAACATGATTGCATTGAACAAAATACAGTCTGATGCGATAAAAATATTTCCAGAGTAATAACAAAGCAGGGAAAGGATTATACACATGACACACTAATAATAAAACAAGGATCAATGTTCTAGGTTAAATCTGGATATTAATAAAACTCACAAAGGGAGTATGATATAAATATTTAATAAAGCAAGTTGTATCATACTTGCTGCATACAACCTGTGGTTAGTTACATCTATAGAAAATGTTATATAGTCTTTCCTTCTTGGTAAAAGAGGTTGCACTAGATTACACAAGAAACAGACACTAAAATCTACGTTCCTTCAAAAGAACTCAACTACTTGATTCTCTGCACCAATGCTCATTGAATGAGCAAAATACTAGGAATAATTTTATATTCATAAAATATACATACTGGATAAGACATTATGTAAAACATTTAGTAGTTACTGAGAAAATGAATTATATTTTTCCAAACATAAGCATAGAGTTTGGGGATTTTTTAAAGGTAATTATGTGGGCCCATGAAAGTGACAGATATGGTAAAACTTGAAAGAAGATCACAAATCAAATACAATGTTTCCACTTCAGATAAACATGCCTATGATTTTAGTCCTCACTGGATCATCTCTGCAAGGAAAAGAAGCAATTTAGTCTCTAGATTAAGTCTGCTTTATTAAACAGGTGATTGCCAATTAGGTCAAACTGGTAATCCACCTTACCGCTTGCCCCCCATGTCCCTCCCTGGACCCGGTGTCCCTTTTACCCAGAGTGCTGCCCCCTGGCAGTAACCCCCTTTCTCTCAGGGTCTCCCCCTCCCAGGGGAACCCCCACCTCGCTTCAGTATATGGCTACTGCCAGTCATTGTCTAGCCCCCGCACCCTGGGGCAGACTGCAGTATCAGCCTACTCATCACTGGCAAGGTTGGGTTTGGACCTGCTGCCTTGGCCTACCCCTGGGCTGCCCTTTGCAACCCCCAGTACCTGTTAGCCCAATGCTAGGCTGTAGCCTGGGGCTTTCCAGGCTGGAGCTCCCCAGCTCCTCTGCATTTCTCTAGCCCTGCTCTACTCAGGTACCCTGTCTCTAGCTCCCTGCAGACAGGCCCTTCTCCCTCTACAGGCACAGGGAGACTGTTTGGGCTCTTGGCTCACAGCCTTTTTATACAGGGCAGCTGTGGCCTGATTGGGGCGTGGCCCAGCTGCAGCTGCTTCCCCAATCAGCCCAGCTTTTAGAGCTGCAGCCCTCTCCAGGGCTGCTTTTTAAACCCCTCAGAGCAGGAGCAAGTAACCACTCCGCTACACCACTAAAAATAAAACTGAAACCAACAACACATTTCATTTCAGAACTAAATTAAGATTCAAACTGTGGTCATAGAATGTAAATAAGTCAGTACCTCCTTCCTCAAAAGTTAAATAAAGTGTTCAGTTTTACATTTTTATCATTTGTAAAAAAACAATAGTCTTAGAAGAAGAAATGAAACACTTTATAAAGTCCAGGTACCACACCTTTGAATACGGAACTACTATATGGCATTCTGAACACTGTGCAACCCACTGCTGATGATTCAGTTAGTTTGGAATGGAATGTCTGTTCAAACTCCATATCAACAAAGGCCTCATTAAATGGAATTAGTAAGAGAAAAAAGTACTCTGATGGAGTTTAAAGAGTTCTCAGTCCAATCATATGTCCTACATTGTTCGTCTCTTTTACAAGGTAGCACAGTCATACAATAAAGTTAGACATCAAAAGAATGTCAGCTAGTCCATTTGTCTCTTTTTCTCTTTCTAAATTTATGCACCATTTCTCATCTATAAGTATTTGCCAGAAGCAAAAGGCAATAGCCTTTTACAGTAGTTTTCATAAAATATCTACACGTTGTGTCAGTTCTGTGTTAGATTTTCCTTCCTCCAAATCCTGAGTTTCACAAAGTTTTAGTGAGTTCACCTTACCCACCCTATTATGTCACTTCAGATCCCATCACCTTTCCTCTCTTTTATGTGTTTAAGTGTAGTTATTCAATGGCTCGGTCCAATGCTCAGTGAAGTCAGTGAGAGTCTTTTGATTGACTTAAATGGGCATTGGCTCATTTCCCTAGTGCCTAGGCATCTAGAGTTATTGGGAACATCAGAAGAGCTGGTTTCAGATTCTTCTTTTAACAGTTACAATCCACTATACTTGAGAAGTCACTAAATTAGGAGGGAAACTTTCCTCTTGGACTATGCAGTAGACAGGTAATAACAGATGGAAACTGTATTGTGTAGAGAGTGGACATGTGCATTTAAATCATTACATGATGTTTTATGCAATGTGGTTTTTTTTTAATGCAGTTGTCAATGCCACTTTTTTTTTTAACATTATAACTAGGACAGACCAGATGGTGACAGCTTAACATAAATGCAGCCATTAAAATAATGTACAGAACAAAAAGTGATTAATTCATTGCAGTAGCAGGCATACATTAATTGTTATGGGGCACGGTATTCACTATAAGGTGATTGGTTTCCAAAGTAAATAGTAATAAATTCTGTTTGCATCTGAACACTGTTTCCCTACATCAACTCTGTTCTTTCCTAATGACTTCATCCCATCTGAAATCTGCTTCTCTGTTCAAATAAATGAAAACAAAAACAATAAAATTAGTGTTGAAGTTTGCAGAAGTTATTCCCACCCTTCCATTTGTCCCATCTTCAGCTTGATGGAAAAATAATCAACCTCCCTTAGTTTTGTAGCCATTTCATCCTAAAACCATGTTTCACTAAGGGAAATTTTGGTAGTTCTTATTCCTCTGGCTAGCTAAACATCATCCGGTTTTGTTAGTATTTAGATGGAAGACCTCCAAAGCTGCCATAGGTTACAGTGCCTATAGGAAGACACACGACTGACTCAGGTGTAATGAGCACAAATGGATTCTTTATTCAGACTGCGGAGACACACAAATCCTGTAGCGTTCTGGCTCAGGCTGCAAGTAGAGCCTTTGTGTTCTTACTTTGTACCATCTTAGGATGACGTACAGAACCAGGGTCTTATTACTCTCCATTATTAAAGCTCCTTTGGCTTTTCCCCTCAAGAATAAGTGTATTAGCTCTGCCACTCTGCTCAGATTTCAACTTGCCACTTGCAGAAAACAACAGAAGTTTACCTGAGTATGATCTGATTACAAACGGAAGCTTTAGTTGGATAAATTATTCCTCATTTCCATGTAAATTCTTGATTATGAAGGCTTGCTGACAAAGAACTGTTACAAGCCATCGCATCAGTAGCTACATTTTAGTGGTTAGTGAAGAGATCCTTGCAAACACTGGACAAGAATTTAAAAATTATTCTATTTATTCTTTAAAAAAAAAATCTTCCCACCTTCTGTCTCAGACTTCATTGCTGCTCCTGAGACCTCACATCTCTTGTTTATGCTAAGCTGGTCTTCTCAGCATAGACACTTGGAACATTTAATAATGAAATCACCAGTCCTTCCCCTCCTGTACTGCAGAGATTAGGTTGAATTAGGAAAAGTACCTGAAGTGCTCCTCTGAGCATCAGATTCTTTGACAGCAGCAGCAAAGATATTTTTAACAAAATGTTTTTGCATGAGGATTTAAAAACAGTATTTAAACAGGGCAAATGACTGTATGTGATACACAGTAAAAACAGGAAAGAAGCTCAATCACCTCTATGAGCCTCAGACGGCCTTCTCCTCAGCTAAGCTAAGTCACTGGTCATCTATTGACATCAAGGACACCATGCAGATGTAAACCATCTGAGGATCTGACCCAAAGAGTATGCTTCAAAGATATGAAACAGCTTTCCTTCTTGTAAATACTGTATATATGATATTGATAGTGGGGTTTAGGTAAATATATCTAAGTAGAAAGCATTACAAGAAACCAATTAGGAAATATAGTCCAGTTTCCTTAAATATTACATTACTGGGCTCTGCAGTCTTACCAGACTCTTTATTGAATATAAATTGCATGAACATTTGTATGCATTGTGAATTACAGTATATGCCCCAATACTTGTCATGTTTGCAAAATTACAGGGCTACAAGACAGAAGCAGAAGAAAGAAGACATCTTCTTCCACAATCGGAGCAGAAGAAATGGGAAGTTCCTTTTATGAACCAATCCAAATTTGGGCTTAAGTTTGCTTGAGGAATTGCAGCAAGTGGTATGAAATTTGGAGGGAAGAATTTGGAGGAGGCACCAAGATAATCTGTATGCACATTGCTAGACTGGTAGCTACAGTTGCAGCATCTCTGTAAACAGTTTTCTTAATAAAGAGCCCACTTAGTTTTAGCACAGGGTCCTTTCATGTTATTACCCAGCATGCAGTGCATGAGATAGGGATGACCAAATTTGCAGCCCAGTTTTTGTTTCCCAAATCAGTTCATCCAGAAAGAAAACCCTGAAATCTGGGAATCTCCTGCAGTTTGCTTGATGATCTAGTGGAATGCTTAGCTCAAAACAGATGTTATGTGCTTGATGCAGAAGTTATTGGATAAGGTTCTATGGCCTGAATTATGCAGGATGTCATCTTAGATGATCATAATGGTCCCTTCTGGCCTTACAATCTATAATAAAAAGTCTGAAAATCTCTCCACTGAATTCAATAGACAAATGGTAAATTGTAGACCAGATTCAACTTCCCTTAAAGTGAATGCGAGTCTTTCCATTTACTGTTATGGGAGTTGGATCAGACCCCATAACACAGAATATGAAATATTTTATGCACCAGATTTCTATAATTAATAACAGATAGCATTTGAGTTTTTTTCAGTGTAAAAGTTGGAGGTGGTAAAGTTACCCATTCATGAACAGATACTAGATTTTGTTAACAGTAATGGAGAACCTAGTGTTTTTATTCTCATTTACTTATAAATGTACTTTTTCCTATTTCCTCCCTTCATTTTCCTTTGTTTTAGGCAGTTGTAGTTTATAGGGTTTTTTTTAATGTTCATAAATGCTTTTGGGAAATTACTGATCTTGTCTGTAAACTGGAAAAAACTACAACTGGCTTATTTTTCTTTCCTATAAAAAAACCACACCATTTTTGTTGAAATATTGGCTCATTAGTGAAAGCAAACATTTCTAGTGATGCAGTGCAACTATTACCATTAGAAAAGCAACATGTTCAATGTTCATTGAACATATTCTTATCTCTGTGGTGGGTTTTGCAAGATCAAAGAGACAGCAGCAATATCAACACAGTGTTTACAAGAAGTATAGGCACAGAAACATACAGCACATTTATTAAGCTCTTCAGAGAGCATGCTGGTGAGTCAGGCAGTTCTCTGTAGCATTGTGTGACTTTTTTTGTTACAGATCCTTGATAGAAGTTTTGATCTAGCTGAATTCCAAACCCTACCTCCCAGGGGTGGTTCTAGGAATTTGGCCTCCCCAAGAACGGCGGCATGCCGCAGGGGGCGCGCTGCCGGTCGCCGGTCCCGCGGCTCTGGGGGACCTCTTGCAGACGTGCCTGCGGAGGGTCCGCTGGTCCCACGGCTCCGGTGGAGCATCCGTAGGCATGCCTGCAGGAGGTCCACCGGAGCCGCGGGACCAGCGGACCCTCCGCAGTCATGCCTGCCGCCCTCCCAGCAAAATGCCGCCCCAAGCGCGCGCTTGGCGCGCTGGGGTCTGGAGCTGGCCCTGCTACCTCCCTCCATGTGCACAGCATTTTAAAGATTTGATTTTTTTCCATTTGCTTTATTTGTTTAATTTATGGCAATACTTTGTTTTTAATGACATCATTAAGGTCAGGCTAATTATTAGGGGTCTGAACCTGCACCCATTGAAATTGATAACTAGAAACTCCCATGCAGCTTATCATACTTGTATTTTATATAATTATATTACATATAATTAAGGATGCATTCAACAGTAGATAATGAAAGGAAGAAGCCAGGATAGATTACAAAAAAGAAATACAGCTAGGAATCTTAAAGCAGGGAGAGAGTTAGAATGATAAGAAACAGGAATAGAGCTATACTTCTAGAAAAGAAGAAAAAATACTCAAGAGTTTAGACTACAGATTTTTTTGCTTTTTCTCTATCTTTTCAAGATGTTTTCTAAGGGCCAGATTCTATCAAATTGAGTAATACCTTACTCCTTGAATAGTCCCACTGTAATCAGTGGACTATATAAAAGTCTGATACTACTCCACGTGAGTAACGGCAAAGCAATGTGAGCCTAAAAGAGAAAAAGAGAACACAAAAACATTAGCAACCCTTCCTCCCAAAGTTCTGCACCTACTACATCTTGCTCTAAGAAAATGTCACATAAAAAGGGCTTTCCTTTCAACCAAGTCAGAATTCAGCCCTTGGAATTTGACCATGCTGCAGGACGGGTTTTCATAGCATGTTGAGAAGAACATATTTAAGTGAGAGGAGGATCTTCAGTAAGCAGCAAAATCTCACAGGAATTCAAAGAAGCAAAATGTGGTACAATTCAGAGGAACCTTTTTAGATTCATTGTGAGCCTGAGCAGGCCACTGGGTGAAGAGCAAAGTGGCCCAAAGCTACCATCAGAAGTGTCTTCGAGGGCAAAAGAAAATAAGGCATTGTTTAGCTGAGGACATTTTCCAGCAACTATAACAGTTTGCTAAATATCATAATGTAATAAAAGCTATGAAATAACCTTGTCAACCTTGTCATTTCAATTTTTTATGCCTGGTCTTTCTTTTCCTGGTTATGTCAGTGAACTCTTATCTCCTCCGCATATTGCCATAGGCCCACAGTTTGAATAAAAAAAAGGAATCCTGTCTCACAAATGTCACAGGTAATAGCATTACACCATAGCAAACACTGGCTTTAGATACTCCTAAACATCTTACTACACAGGTTTTGTAGGACCTTTTTGTTCATCTGCATTTGCAAGAGCATGCTCCTTTTGCTGCTCTAGTTCTGTCCATGGTTACAAGCCATCTTCAGCTTTCAGGGCCTCAGTCTTTCATTTGCACCCAATATAAATCCATCAAGAGCTCCATTACGGTTAGTTACACTGCTACAAAACGTTATAAATAAGAAAAGAATCAGTGCTGACTGCCAGCCAAAGAAAGTGTATTGTTCTAAAGACCACCACTGAGAAATAACCCACTCTGTTACTTCATTCTTCCCCACTAAAGAAAATTTAGAAACAATCAAACCTGTTCTCAGGCTAACAAAGATATACTTTAGATATAACACAACTGAGCCTTTCACTCGTTGGGCTCATATATTTCTAGATAAAAAAAAGTCCACAGAGAAGGATAGAGTCACTGAAAGCAACTTCAAGTGTGAAAGGGAAAGTTTATTATTCAATAATCTCAGAAATGTAGAGCTTAAAGGGATCTCAAGAAGTCAACAAGTGCAGTTGTAACACTGACAGACTCTGGTCATTGGTGGGTGGGATCCAACCGGAGAGCTCTGGAGCTAAATGCATGAGCTAAAAGCCACATGCCTGCTAACTAAGGCTGTACCAGACTCATTAATCTCTAAGTGGTCTTGGTGCCACTAGAGGGGACAGAACACCACACCAGGAGGAGTGCCCTAAGCTGAGGCTGGACTAAATAAACAAGAACATTCTTAATGTTGGTCTACTAAAGAAAGTAAAGTGAGACCACTTTATGTGTAACTATCTTCTGGCCTACTGTACATACTGTAGTCCCAACTCTTGCCTGCCTGGGGATTTTGGTGACTAAATAACAAACTAAAAATTGTCACCAAGTTTGAGTATGCCTGGGATTTTTTCCTATAGGATTGTTTTTGTTGCAAACCCTAGTTCCCCCTGCCAGAGAGGTATGCCAACCCCCTCTTATATCCTGTTTAAAAACAAGGCTTACCTGCTAGAAAGATTCATCGGTAATTATGCAGCACCTTCAAACACAGTTCAAGAACTGACATCAGGACAATTTTAGTTCACGAGCTCTGCAAATCTATGCTGGGGCTTAAATTATAAATACTTATTTTTTTAAGTTTATAAAAGGTAAAAGTGACCATTGCGTAACCTACTGAGTTAATTTACAAACAATTATTAACAAGGGAAATTCTAGCCCTGATGGCAAAAAGTTATAGAACAAAAGAACGTATATATCCAAAAGACAGCAATGACCATAACAGTAAAAAGAAGGAGGGATAACCAGTTAAGTTTACTAGGTCAAGAGCATCATTTTACATTTTTCTTCTTGTTCTGACCTCTCCTTCTATATGTTCGAAGAAGTACACACAATGGTAAGGAAGCTAATATGAGAGTGCAAGTCCATGGACTGTCCATGATTGGAATGGTAATGGTATATGAAATCCTTCACTTTCCAGTTTAAATCTAGTAAAGACTAAACTAAACTAAATTTAGCAACACTACCTGTTCAGTGACCTAAATAAGGCCATATTGAAATAAGTATGGTGGTCACTGTTTCATTAGTAAAGAATGAGGCTGCATGGAGTTTAACTTTATTAAAACCTGTGCACTGCTCCATCCATATGGCTGAGTTGCTGCTAGCCTAACTCATCACATTTCCTGGAGGGACTGTTATTGACAGGACACCAGTGGAACATGGGCTCTCTGATTCCAGTTCCATGATCATGATACATCTTCCTTATTTAGCAAACATTTTAATATAATTGTTTTCAAATGTTTGATGCCCAGGTCTCCATCCAGTCTCCCAGACATTGCTAGTACATAGTCTATTTGGAGTCTCATCCTTACCACACTTAGCTGGTTACATAGTTTTTGAGATAGTTTGATCTCAACAGGCAATCAGAGTGACCTCGCTCTATCTCAGAGTCTAGTAAACTCTCTCTGTGGAGTCTCCTTGCTCCCTGTGGGGTTGGTCCCTAGATGATTCTCTGTCTCTCTGCTTTGGATGTTGCATCTGCTGGTTCATAAGTGCATCCTGTTCCTTCAGATCAATTGTCCCTGTTGCATAATCCCCTCATATGACCTGGGTGCACTGCATCGCTCACTACTGCTTTAGTGCACTCCTCTGGTGACTCTCTAATGGCTAGATCCTCACAGGAGTGTTTGTCTCTAGGACCAGTAGGTCCTTGGCAGACCTGTCATACCTGCCTGCATTCTGATTGTGGGTGGCCATCTCTCAGCAGTGTCTCCACCCTTCTGGCTGCACCAGGTCTCCCCTCATTGACAGAAGGTGTTTGGTCCTTCATCCCATCAGTGTCTGTGCTAGACTATGTGGCAACCCTGTTGTGGGGTATTCCTGTGCACCAAAAATGCTAACAAGGGGTCTGAACCAAAAGAAACAACCTTGTGTGACCATCTCTTAGCTGTTTTCGCAGATGATTCCACCTTACCATTACTCTGGGGGGTATGTTGGGGATGAAGTCATGGTGGTCATATTCCCATTTACATGCAAACTCCTTGAATACTTCTGAAGCAAACTGTGTCCCATGGTCAGTGGATACAGTGTCTGCAATGCCATATCTTGCAAAGTGTACCTTCAGTTTGCCAATCACTGAGCTGCTTCTTGTATCAGGCAGGATATCCCACAAATCTGAATAGTAGTCAAATTCTTACTGTTGGGGACCTGCATAGTCCACTCAACATCCTGCCTTGTGAGCTGATGGATGGATTCCGCTACTGCATCCAAGTTTGGACATAACATTTATCATTCCTCTGAGGTGCTGTACCCCCATCACATCCACAGAAGCTGGCATGCCTGTCTGCCTTGAGCTTGTTGGAATTTGCTCTCAGTCCTTCTACTGTGAGCAGATATCCAATGTTGTTACCCTGAAAAAACAGAATTTGGGGCAACCTTACAATAGCCTGCCTGTTGCCCCCTTAATCTGTCCTTCCTAAGGTATGGATGTCCAGGGTAGTTAAGGAAACACTTGAAGGACATGGATATAATCTTCCAATAAAATGATTGACACAGGCAGTATTCTTTCCGAAACAAATAATGATATTTATTTAGGTGAATAATAATTCTGATTACAGTAATAATCTAGAAATAAAATCAGACACAAATCCCTTATTACAAGTTAAAGACATTTAAACCACAATAACATACAGTTCAAATAATTCTAAGTGAGCTCTGTCACAGATGGCCAGTGTGCAACAGATCACTGACAATTCATAAATTATATTTTAAGTTTTACATAGGTAAATTACAATTAACACACACTCATACATCACACACATACACATACTAATACTATACTATCCTAATACTATAATTAAATAATAATAACTGGCAGGTTTGCTTACGCTCACCGTTGACTTTGCTTCAGTGACAGGACTCCCTCTGTTGCTGCCGCTTAGTCAGTGTCGCTGCTGTTGCTGCTTCTTAAGGTCTGTGTCTGCTGTTACTGTTGCTTCTTCAGCTATCAGCTTGGTCAGGTCTCTTCAAGAGCTGTATGCTTCTTCTGTTCTGTTGGAACTCTCTCTCTCTCTCCAGCAGTTCTTGCTAGCTCCCAACTAACTGCTGACTGTCTGCCTTTTATACTTTCAGACATCTATTGAGCATGCTATCAAACATTACCTCATTCCTGTTTACTGTGTATGCTCGCTACTGCCACAAAAAGCAACCTGAAGCCAGTCCAAGCTGGAGCTACTTGATCTCTCTCTACCGTTGTATCACACATGCTCATTCCAAACATTACCTCACTCTGCACATGCGTTTTTACCTCTGAGCTATGATTACGTTATCAAATCTTACTGCCCATGCTCCAGTTCTAACCTACTTCATGGCCATACTTCATTTAGGAACCCACATTCTACTAGGCATGCTCAGCCCTGAAATGCTTTGAGGCCATACCTCATTTTACAATCAGTTCTGATCATATGACCCACAATATCCAATGGTGAGTGACCTGCAGCTTTAAGTTGGTGAAGTGACTCCTGCTTATTTGAAATGGAAAGTAGGGACACAAAATGAAGTCTGAGGTAGTCTGGGGAATTTCTCTGGCATCAATGTGTGTCACCTCATGCTGTTTGAGTAGCTTGTTTTCTGGGTCAAGTTTTATGTTTTTGTCCCTGCTTCACTGGAGAAGAGTTTGACTCCATGACAGAAAACTACATTCAGCTTCTGTCTCATTGCTTCTTTCACCTATAATGAGGATATAATCTACAATTATGTTCACCCCAGGCAGTCCCTCCAGCACTTGGATGAGTCTTCTCTGGAGCACCTCTGGTGCTGGGCTAATGCCCATTGGCACATACAACCCATTGGCACATACAACCATCTGTAGTGACCAAGCGGTGTTGTAAAGATTGTCAGAATGCCGTACTCTTTACCCAGGGTTATGAGCCAAAACCCATTCCTCACACTGCAGATTATAAAGATTCTCTTTGGAAAGTTCTAGAAAAAACAACAACCCAAAAGTCATCAATTGCAGGCAGTGGATAGTGGTATCCTTTCAATGCCCAGTTCAGTGGCTGATTGTCTATGCAGATATGTATTTTTCCTGGGACTTCTTTACCTCCTCATGCTCCTTACCCAAGCTGTACTGGCCTATTCAGGTACAATGATATCCCTGCTCTATAGACTTTCATGTTCCTTGCGTAGTGGATTATGTAGTGCCACTAAAAATTTCTTTCATGGTGTGACGTTATTGATATAAATTGGGACCATATAGAACATGGGTTGCAACCAAGGTCCTGTAGTGGCACCAAATCTTAAGTAAAGGGGGTCATATAAGGTGTCTAAGACCAGGTTCTGGGTTGCTGGTTATGATTATGCTGTCTGTATGTCTGTATCATTTTGTAGTTGAAGTTATAAGTATTGGCTCTGTACTGTCTGTATTTTGTATTATGCTCTGCTTCTGGGAAATATCCCAGACAAGCTGGTGTTAGCCCTGCCTAGCTGGCTTGATGGCCCATTAAGGACCATCAGCTACACAATTGACTCAGCAAAGTATGCAGAGACTTGTCCATGTGACTGCAGACTCCATTTTGCTGTAATTTTCCACAGTGAGGACAAAGAGATTCTTACACCTGGAAAAGTCTATATAAGGCTAAGGCATCATCTCCATCTTGTCTTCAATCCTGCTTCTGACCTCTGGAGGGACTTTGCTACAAACTGAAGCTCTACACAAGGGACTGAAAGACCCATCCCAGCGGGGGATGTATTCCAGAGACTTAATTTGAACCTGCAGTTTACTCCATCACTGCTGCAAGCCTGAACTAAGAACTTTGCCATTACTGTATGTAATTGATTCCATTTAACCAATTCTACCTCTCATCTCTACCTTTTTCCCTTTGTAAATAAACCTTTAGATTTTAGATTCTAAAGGATTGGCAACAGCGTGATTTGTGGGTAAGATCTGATGTGTATATTGACCTGGGTCTGGGGCTTGGTCCTTTGGGATCGAGGGAACCTTTTTCTTTTATTGGGGTGTTGGTTTTCATAACCATTCATCCCCAGGACGAGTGCACTGGTGGTGATGCTGGGAGACTGAAGTGTCTAAGGAAATTGCTTGTGTGACTTGTGGTTAGCCAGTGGGGTGAGACCAAAGTCCTTTTTGTCTGGCTGGTTTGGTTTGCCTTAGAGGTGGAAAAACCCCAGCCTAGGGCTGTGACTGCCCAGTTTAAGCAATTGGTCCTGATTTGGCACTCTCAGTTGGGTCCCGCCAGAACCGCTCCGTCACACATGGTAAACACACAGATTCCACAGTGAGATCTACTTCCAGTTGAAGCTGTCCTTCGAGGCACCATTGCCTTTGAAAATATCCCCATATGCTTTTAAAGCTGTCTTCATTGTCCACAAGACTCCCCCTTTTGCTTCTTGTAGTGCAGCTGTAAAATCTGATACTGTATCCAAATCAAATCCATGGCCAGTATGTCTGCATTCTGCCAGTCTTTACCTTGCCTTGCAGGTAACAGTGAACCCCAGGTTCCACAGAGAGACATCTCTGTGTAGTGTCCAGTTCCTATCAGTGGACACCCACAGAAATTAAGCCCAGTCCCTCCAAAAGAGACAGTGTTCAAATCAGTCAGTTGCTTTAACTGAGGACTCACACTTAATTCAATATAACAGCACAGAGATGGTTTATAGTAAAAACTAAAAATAAATTTTTGTTAAGTGATACTAAGTGGAGAAGTGTGTCTGACGAAGTGGGCATTCACCCACGAAAGCTTATGCTCCAATACATCGGTTAGTCTTTAAGGTGTCACAGGACTCTTTGATGCTTAAGTGGAGAAAATGTTTACAAATAAAACAAAATATGCTTTCTAGGGCCTAAAACTTAACTCTAGCAAGATACATCTTTGCCTAAAAAACTGTTTCTCACTTACAGCATGTTATCAGCAGCTCCTGACCCACAGGCTGAAAGGATCCACAATTCACAGGCTCAGAGAGTGCTGTTCCCTATGACCATTAAGTGATGGGAAAGCAGGGCACGTGAAGAGGCAGTGCCCACACAGGACTTGCAGGGCCCAGATTGGCCCAGAGAGAGGGGCTGAGACAAAAAGAGACCAGGAGAGGGTCATGACCAAGAGAAGGCACAAAAGGTGCTTCCAGTGCCATAAAGAGGGCCATCTAAAATGGCATTGCTCCCTGATGAGAAGGAGGGGGATGCCTGAGAGCCAGGGTTGGTCAGAAACTGGCCTGAGGGAGATGGCAGTGGTGACCAAGGCTCTAGCAGAAAGATTGTCTGGGGTAGGGAGGACCCAGATAAATAGGGGAACCCACACGGGAGCGGAACAAGCTACGGTGGGGACCCAGACAGATAGGGGAACCCACTCAGGAGCAGGACAGGCTACGGTGGGGACCCAGACCCTGGAAGAGGGAAGCAGGTTGCTCCTCGTAGTGGAGAGCCTGAGGCAGGAGAGAGACATCCTGTGGGCCCAGCTGAGGGAGAAACTGGGGAGATAAGACCACATACCGGGGCGGGGGACTCTAAGAGGGAGTGTGAGTGATGGGGCAGATGCCCCACACATGTAGATGGAGGGTTAAAGAAGCCCTCAGGGAGGCTGCACAAAACTCAACCAATGGGATGAGGGCTTGTAGAGAGCCAATCAGAAGAAGGCTTGTTGGAGCAGCCAGTCAAGGCCAGGGAGTGCCGTATAAGAAAGGCTGCTCAACAGAGCAGGGGAGCCTCTCCCTGAAGTGCAAGGGAGAAGGACTGGTTGCCTTAGAGGAGTACCTTAGATAGAGCAGTCCTGGGCAGGGTCAGGGGAGCAATAGGGAGCTCCAGCCTGAGGACTGCAAGACTAAAGCCCCTGATACAAATGGCCGGGAAGGTGCTAGGGCTATGGGGAAATGGCCCAGGGAAATAGGTGGCAGGATTTGGAGAGGCAGCAGCATGTGGCTGCAGGCTATAGGGTCTTTGGGTCGGGGACCGGAGTAGGCGGGGGGCCCACCCTCTCCCTTTCCCCCACTTGCCACAGTGGGGGTGGCCAGTATTCAGACTGCAGTTTACCCCTGGGGGGTGGGGGGAGAGGCTAGACTGAAGGCTGCAGTAGGCCACAGCAGCAAGTGGATAGAGTAGAGACAGCCAGTTCCCCCAGAAGAGGAGGCCGCAGTCCAGGGAGCAACACAGGTCTTAGAGGTGGAGCAGAAGTAATGGCGATGAGACACCACTAGAGGAAGGTGCACCGGCAACCAAGAGCCAATTCCCAGCACAGCCAGCAGGAGGCATGGTGGTGCATCCCGCCCTGTTATAGCCCCATGTCAGTGCGCATTGAGGGGCTCTTAGGGTCACACCCTCTTATCCAGTGGAAATTGGGCAAGAGGTTTCCTTATTAATATGCACAGAGGTTGGTATTGGCCATTGTTGCTTTCCTGTCCAGACAGCTTGAACCAAATGTGCTCTCAGACTCAAGGAGAATGTCAGTGTCATCACTCCTATGTGATGTGCCATCTCCCTCTTGCACAAATCTGACTGAATATTTCTGAGACCTTCCTCTATTCCTGCATTCACTGCTAAAAGATTCAACTTGCCACATTCTTTGCAATGCTGTACTAGTGTATTGCACTTCTCTTTTACCACTTATGCTGTTTCCCCACAGTAAATGAATCTCACTCTAGATATGGAACCTTGGCCACTTGTTCTCCTTTGCTGTTGTCTCACTGCATATACTTCTGGGGCTATTGTGCATCCTAAGGCTTCATCTTGAGGCTTCCGGTGCATGCCCCATGTCTAAGCATCTGCATAACATCAGATTGCCTTCCTGAAACAGCTGCTCCCACAGGAGATCCCAATACCAAACACTATCCTGTCCTGAATTAGGGGGTCTGTCAAGTGTCCAAAATTGCACGTAGTAGCCAGTGTATGTCAAGGTAGTAAGAGAGGAGTCTATCCCCTCCCCTCAGATTAGTCTGTAGTGGAAAAACCTTTGTCACTCCATAGTTTTGTTCTGCTTTGGAGAGCAATAGGTTCCTAGGGCTCCTCGCACTGCTGGGAGGACTGAGGCAGTGGTGAAATTCAAATTGCTGCGGACTACCACCACGTTCCCCAAATAAGTTAAAACAGTTTTAGTTTCCCACTGTTGTCATCATCCTCCATGGCCAAGTCTGTGTACAACTCAAATGCCTCCTTCTGCCGGCTCCATCAGTGGGCCAGGTTTCTGCCTGCAAAATCAGGGCCCCTGCGGCTTCAGACCAAGTGTTATGGCTCACTTTGCCAGCTGGCGCACTTCAAAGAAGTTACATCTTTGACCTTGCCACCATGTTTCATTAGCAAAGAGTGAGACTGAAGGCAGGTTAAATTAAACAAATGGCACTTTAATAAATTCTGTGCATTGCTCTTTCCATCTGGTAGACTTCCTTCCAGCTTAACCCCAACAGTTTCTCCTTCCCCTGGTATCTGCTCAATAGAAGTTCCTGCAGGGAACATGGACCCTCTGAATCCAATTCCACTGATTATGATACAGTCACAGCTCAATTGCCCATGGACCACTGGCAAATCAGGACATCTTGCATCCCTTGGTAAACTGAAAGTTTCAGCAAGGGCTGGTTAGATTTTGACACTGACCCTACCCTGCACCTATTATATGGGGCCCATCCAGGTCAGGATTAAGACCCATTGATAAGACAATATAAGGAAATTTCAGGTTAATGATGCATACTGCCAAGATAAGTAGGAGGAGAAGGATCATGGTGTAAATCAGGGAAACAACATTGAAGTCAAGCAGTTACATCAATGTAAAACTAGTGTAAGTGATAAGAATCAGTGTAAGAACCAGTGATCTAATGGTAGAAAACGTTTCAGCCCCAGATCATTCCAATCAGCTACCTCTCTCCTGTTCAATTCCTTCAAAACAGTGTTATCTGCAAATGCCCTGCACAGAAGGTTTCAAAAGAGACCATGGTTTACCTGAAGCACTACTACTAGGTACAGCTAGCTCAAGTCTCAGATTCATCATTGTATCAGACATATGTGCCACAAACAATAGTGAGAATGTAGAAAAAGTTATTTTGCATTTTATTTAAACTAGGGTTTTAAGAACTTAAATATTGATGTGCAGTACAACCTTGCCAAAGATAAGAAAGTAATATCTTTAAAGGCTTCATCAGTCCTAACAAACCCAGAAAGATTCCGGCAGTTGGAGAAATAAATCAGCTTGTCACATCAGCTGAACACAGAGGTTCCCACTGTTTGGAACTCCATGTTCTTCATGCTTCAAGAGTTTCTGGAACAACAAAAATTGTGCATGTCTTTGTTGACAAATGCAAAATTGAAGGGACAGATGTTATTCTAACTTAAAGCCATGGAATCTGGCTGCCAACATAGGTAGCCTATTTTGTCTGATTAAAAACTGACAACTTGGCACAAGGAAGCAAAAAGAGAGTTGTGGTGGTGGTGGTGGTGGTGGTAAGTGAAGCAGCAGCCCCCAGATGTTGGAGGTGCAAAGGGAGAGGGAAGGAATGGGGGGCATGAGGAACACATCCTCAGGCGCTTCTGGTCAAGATCTCCCCCATTCTGTGTACTGGCCCTAATGGTGTCTCCACTCCACCACTCCATTCACCAAAGCTACCAGCTCCACCAAAATCTCACACTGGCTAGTGGGGTGAGCAACCTTACATGTGTAGCAAACAGTAGCATCTTTCATTTAGAAGTGATTCCTATGTCCGGGTATATTGGATATGAAGTGCTCTGAGCTTGTATCACTACTTGGATGAACCCATTTGGAGAAAAATGTGACAGCTATTCAGAAGTACACAGCAATATTACATAGAGGCTCAAAAGGCATTTCAGAGGTACAAGAAGAGTGAATGACAGTAATCCAGACTGGAAGAGAAAGGTGTGGCATGGCCACATCTGAGTGAGATGGCTACATTCTCCTAGTCAGCTGCAGATAGGAAAAGAACTATGTGCCACTGCTGCTATCTGCTTCACCTTGAGACTGTGAACCATACTGGAAGGAAAAAAACAGTACAAATGTCCTTCCTCTGTCCTCAATTTCCCCCACCGACCTACAACCATCACTTATGTGTTGTCTAGGCTGAATATCAGCCAGTTTGCTCCCATCTGGGTCCAAATTTCAAGGTTTGAGGAAGCATGCAAATGACAGAATTTGAGTTTGATGAAAAGTGAGTGTTGAGATGAAGGTCATGCACATGACCTTTGTCTTCTAGTACATTGTCTTCTAGTAATGCTATCTCTTGCAACAGTATTCCATACAAATTGAACAAAGAAAGAGTGGTAACAA
The DNA here is from genome assembly GCF_020497125.1 of Mauremys mutica. Lineage (NCBI taxonomy): Eukaryota > Metazoa > Chordata > Testudines > Geoemydidae > Mauremys > Mauremys mutica. Next base: position 96,598,643 of record NC_059076.1, on the reverse strand, counting down.
CATTGAGCCCCATGGCACCCTGCATGTCAAAACCCTCAGAGAAGCAGAGGAATTGCTCAATATCAAATTCCAGAAATTTTCAAATGAGTCAACAAAAACCTTGTGGCCAATGGTAAAGTCTGCTTATACTATGGTAGTTGATACTACAGGGATGGGTGACGCACAAAACCCTAAGGATGATAGGGATGCAGATTCCATGCTTTTGCATGCACATCCAGTTTTAACACTTTTGCTTCTAGTCTTGTGGATGTTATGGTAAAGAGAGAACAATTTATAAATGTTACAGAGTTCATAGGGACCTTCCAGATGGTTTTTCTGTAGTTTTTATAAGGATGGTCCTCCAATAATCGCAGCGCTTATCATTGATATAGACAACAACAAAAAGTTAAATCATAACTCCAAAAAGAGGAAAGGGGAATGGCAGAGTTTATATACATATGCGCTGTGGGGAAAGACTGGGATGGAGGCTTTAGCCTCCCCCCAAAAATAGAGATTGAATTAATAAAGGAAACACTGAATTTGGATCAGAAGCACATTTATCTCACTTCATTAGAAACAGACAAATTTAGTCATGGAACAAAACATCTCATTAAAATAGTACTTACAATTCTGAAACGGTTTCAAGCAATGATCTTCGTTCTGGGTTTCCTAAAATGAATTCTGCTGTACCAGCTGCAAGCTATAAGTCATTATTTTACCCTTCTGTACATGTACAATCCTACACCAGTTAAACTGTGACTGTCCCATTGTGGGTGGAAGCCACGTTTTAATATAAAATAGAACACTGAAACTGCACCACTTGCAAACATTGATTTTGGTGTAATAAGCAACCATTTTAAAAAATAATCAACTTCACCCCTTCAGAAAACAGGAGCTATCTGGTTTGGCTGAGTGAACTGAGATTTCTGAACTGAGTTCAGTGACCTTGGTATAAGCTGACAGAAGGCTTGCAACAGATGAACCTGACTAATCAGTTAGTCATGGCTGAAAATTGGAACCATACACCTGAAGTCTTAAATTTGCCTTTTTTTTTTGACATTTGGAGTTAAGAGCTTGAAGATTTACAATAACTGTGTAGCCTCTTTGGGCAAGTATGGAATTCTTGACACTGTAAAAGCACTTACCTCAATGTAGATGTACTTATAAAATTCCTTGCTCAATTCTAGCTGGGTTCACCTGTTCCTATTTGAATTTTCTTGGGAACTTCTCTTCCTTGGAAGCTCAGGCATTCTGACTATCTTTAACTTTAAAACTTTTCTGGTGGATTTGCTCCCAGAGTAAGTTGGAGCTTTCATTTGATCAGGTGGACTGAAATGTTACATTTTGTTTATGTAACCTCCTTGATTCCTGTCACTCCCAGAGGCTCTGGCAAGGGAAAGCCACAGGAGGACAATTATGGGCCTGCAGGAGTCATGGAATAACAACATGTTCTGTCTTCCGAAACCCTTCACAGGAGACATCCCCACATATCACTGAGAACCATTATCCTCCATTGCTCGCCCCTTCTGATGAGGACAGGAAGGAGATGGCTGCAAAGACATTAAAGTGTAGGCAGTCTTGTTCTCAGTTCTCATCACATTTTTTTAAAAAATATGGTGGTGTACTTTCAAAGTTGTATTTCAAAAATATTCTAAAGAAAATTTCATTTTTCATCGATTCTAAGGCCAGACAGGACCATTATGATCATCTAGTCTCACTTCCTGCATACACAGGCCATAGAATTTCCCCACAATATTTCCTAGAGCAGATCTTTTAGGAAAACATCCAATCTTGATTTTAAAATAGTCAGTAATGGAGAATCCACCACAACCCTTGGTAAATTGTTTCAGTGGTTAATCACTCTCATTATTAAAAATGTACACCTTATTTCCTGTCTGAATTTGTCTAGCTTCAACTTCCAGCCATTGGATTGTGTTGTACCTTTCTCTACTAGACTAAAGAGCCATTTAATGTGTTTTACTGCCTTAATTGTTCTTTTTACATGTTTCTAGAAAGTAAACCTTCTGCCTCAGAATTAGTAAAATTTAATCTTTTTTTGTGCATCTCTTTCTGCGTATGGTGAACTTAGGGTGTGTTTTTTGATTCGGAAACTGGCCCTACACCTACAAGTAATGTAATTGTATTGCTTTTAACATTTGGGTGCCATTACAATTGAAATATTTTTGAGTCTCACCCAGCTCAACCTTCAAGCTTCACAAATATCTGAAGTCCTAAGGATACACACAGAGAAAAAAGTGTCCTGGTGTTTTCCGTGCTGTAAAAATCTCTACTACTTTTCAATGTAACAAATGTTTTACACATAGGCAGTAAAGGTGTAATGCCTTTCCAATACCTTTATTGAACATTTTGAAATTCAAAAATAGAAACAAAAAAATTACTGGCAATTTATCTGCCGGTACCCTGTACTCCCCCACCACCCCAACACACACACACGCACACCCAAACTTAAGCTCTTTCAAGTAAATGTTGAATTAGGATTCTCTAACAGCTGTGAATTGCACTTGCCACTGGGTGACAATTCTTAGTCAATAAATTAACACAATGGGTGCATTTCTCCTCCCTACCTGCCCAAGAGACAATACATTATAAGTGTTTAACTACTCCCAATAACAGGGGTTTCAAACAAGCTGTGCACTGTGGCAGGCACATAAGGCATCCAAAAAGTTATGTAAGCACACAATGGTGACCTTGTCCAGTTGATGGAAACCAATCCCACACCTTAAATTGTTCTTGAAGGTTGAAAATTAGGGGTTGTATTTCTCAGAGAAAATACTGGAAACACAGTATTTCACAGAAATAGTGCAAATGGTCCTTCAGCCATTCAAAGTAAAACCAGAAACCATTGTGTACAGTTATGGATGCAGTTAGGGAGATGCAAAATAAAAAGAGTAATATGTACAAATGACTGAAGCTGTTGCTATCAGACACACCCCATTACTTTTAAAGTGAGTCACAAATGATTAACTGGGTTACATTCAGGTGTGAATAGTGAGGACAAAAACCCATTTAATAATGAGTGTATAACAGCAAAATCAACCTTCCTCAGCAAAAATCAACCCCAACCTGATAACGCAAGGAGGTGCCCTGTAATAATTGGGTTTGTAAACATTTGCTATATGACACGCAGTAATGAATAAGAAACTTCACTACAGCATCTCAAATAGGAACTACCTCCCCAAAAAGGCTATGTAGCTCCATAACTATGTTTCCTCATGTACAGTTAAAGCTGCTTCACTGAAAAGAGATGAAGGAGTCCCTCAGCAAAAGCACATCCTCTGCCTCCCTGTTGTGCCAGGATATGTGCACATATGGCATCCTTGATTTCCCTTGCTCACTGGGACCCAGTAGCAGTATGCATGTGTGTGTGTGTGGCTGGGGAGGGAATCCAGCTGCCAATACAGACTTTGCAAACCAGATATATTCTGACCCCACTCAGGACCAAAACAAAACAAAAAACTTTATACACCACTCTTTTACCCTCACAAATGTTGTGAGGTGCACAGCAGGTAATGATCAAATTAACATTATTTGCTACATTGGCATTTAGATGGGTCTGGAAAAAGTGGCAATGAGCCTTAAGCCTATCAAACACATATTCCATGACTATTCTGCAGCTATTTAGTGTGAATTCTTTTCCAGGGCCATTGCCATCAAGGTACAGTTTCACAAGTATGGGGTTGACACATATGCACCATATAAAACAATATCATTTCTGGGAAATAAAGTCTTGCATCCCCTGTCAAGTACAATCCTGACCTCCTCAGCACCCTGGTATCCATGAACCTTTACTGTGCTCTCCATGTTACTATTCATAAATCTGCCCCTGCAGTCCACCTAACAATGTAGAACAGCCTTTTCTGATCACTTACTCACTTGATCCTTGTGACAGGCAAACTATTAAAATGTGTGTGCCATCAGTGGCCCCAACACAGTTCAGAAACTCCTGCCTCTGAAATCCAGCTATTATTTCTGGAAAGTTTCTTATGGAAACTACTCATGGGTAAACCACAGTATTAATTGCCTCACAAACCTCACAATCCCAAAGTGGTTAGCCAGGGATGTATCACTGTCTGAGGTAACAAGCTCCTACAAGACAATAGCAGCCCTTTTGTGAACTGGTATGGAGTCCCTGAAACACATGCGCTGGCACTGATGGATTGGTGCAAGCTCTTCACACAGCTCCATGAAGGTCAATTTTCTTACGTAAAAATTCTGCTGTTATCCCAGATTTTCAAGCTGTGATCCCACCACTCCATGCTAGTTCTTCTGCACCACGAGCGATGGTGAACTAGGAAGGAAACAATGGCAATAACAATATACATATCTGAATTTTTTTCAACCTCACACAGCCTACCATCTTTAATGAGGAATTGCTTTCTAAACAGCATCTCCCAAGTAGCTCCCAAGAGATCCATTTGGCATCCTGGGATAGCCAGAGCTCACAGATAAGCCCCTTTTCCCTGACCACACCCCCTTCCCCAGGGGAGAGGGCCAGGAGGCAATGCAAAGACCAATATGCCAGCATTGTCCAACTGGGGGATTAGCTGAGAGAATCTGCCAGTAAGTGCCAAAGTACAATTCACAACTGCTTTATACTGGCAGACTGGCACAGAACAGCCACAGCAGGGGCCAGGATCAGGCCCTGCACCAGAGAGCTTCCTATTTAAATATGAGGCAAGACACACGTGATAGCTAGGAGACCATGGTTAGGTAATATAGGGAAAAGGGGGACAAGGTTTACAAAAATAAGGTTTAAAGGTTTTGCTGCTAGGCTTGTTCGTGTCTTGGTAGGTGATCTCCATGTACATGTGAATGTATGTACACATACATGTAACCTTGGTGTACATGTTATTTGTTTTCTTGTAACTATTAGAGACCACAGGATTGCGTGTTTAATCTGTGATGATTGTACTAATATTGTTCATTGTCTCAAATGGAGCACAGATCTTTGTCTCATTACCATTTATTGAGATCTGCTTGGTACACAGTCCAGGTAGTTTATCTGTGTGCTGTACCAGCTGCAGACTGAATACAGTGTCTGCATATAAATGTTGCCAAAAGTGCTGGATGAAGAAGTCTAGTGTGTGATGTTATTGGAATTCCCCCGGCAACCAGGCAACATTGAAGGCTGTGCTCCCTTCGCAGTCACCAGTGCTCTCCTATGGGGCACACTGACTACACAATTAATCAGCCTGTGTCATCAGCATCCTTAGACATTATGATGTATCTGTATGAGTCTGGTGCACTTGCACCTCTCAATGGATTGCAGCATTTGTCTTAACAGAATGTATCCCTATATCCAGGAAAGTAAGAACTTACACAAGTACCATCCCCCCTTCCCAAGATGAAGAGCCTGGAGGAGGCAACGCTTTAATCATGCTGCTCACAGCTGGTTATCATTTCTACAGCATCTGCAAACTATACCATATCTTTACTCAGTCAGCAACTACACTCAATGTATGCATGTGCAAGAGAGATCCTAGACCATTAGACCTGACAATCAAGTGACCACTCAGCTGCTAGGTTGGTTGCAGGAATTGTATTGGGATTTGCTAATTGAATGCTCTCAGCTGGTGTATGGATTTGGCTACCTGCTCCAGTGACTTGGTGTTTGTCTCAGATATCATCTGAGTGTCCTGTGCTGTAACTAAAGCTGAGTGAGTAATTTTTTAGTGTGATGGTCAAACAAAATAAAAAACCCACCAAATGTTTTTTTCAACCTAAAACAAAAAACGTCATGACCTTGAAACAGTTTCGTTGTTTTCATTTTGGGTTTTGAGGGTGCTTACTCTTTTTTAAAGAAAACATCTAAATGTCTAAACAAAAACAAATTTCAAAACAAAAATCAAAACATTTCATTTAGAAAGTGTCAGTGAAGAATTCTGACTTTGTGAGGTTTTTTGGCTGAAACTACTCACCAAATTTGACCTAAATTTGTAAATAGTTTCAGCTAACCAAAATGACATTTTCAAGTGAGTAAGTTGTTCACATGAAAAAAAATTTAATCAAACTCTATTTGTAACACTTGTCCTTCTCACACCCCCTAGCTGCATGAAAAGCCATGCGACAACTGTAAGTTCTCTGTATTGCACACTTGTTTATGTTGTGTACTAGGTGCAATTGTGGAAATTGTGTTTATACAGCACCTACGGCATTGTGAGTGCCATGGAAACTAATTAGTAATTATATTGGGTGAGATTTTCAAATGCTCCTGGACATGTCCAGTGGGAAGCATTGGAAATCCTACTCAATAGCTAGGTTTCTCATGTTCATTCTATCTCCCTCTCCCTGTTTGTATGTGTTCCTAAGAGAATGTTATATTTTATACACACACAAACTCCTTACTGTATGTCTAGCTGATGTATGTTCTAAATATTTTTTGTAGTATATACAAAAGTCAAAATAGCCCTGTTTGGCCTAAAGTTCCATTCCTGGCATTATTTTCCAAGCAAAGACCATCTTCTTCAGCTGAAGTCCTCTCCTTTCATCCCCATTAATTATCATGTATTGCTGTAACTGAAGTGCCTAGCAACCCTACACAGGGATCCACTGTACTAGGTGCTGTAAAAGAGTACCACAACAGCAGACCCCCATCTGTGATTGAGACAACACGGAAGGTAGGGGAGGGGAAGGGGAGACCAGGTAACTTCAGACAGGTATTATTGTGTCGGTTCATAGTGGTCTCACTAGTTATAGATCATCACCATCCTAATAACTCCTAGCAATTCTTGATGTCTACCATTATCCAGTTGTTGCTAATGTTGGGATTACTGTTCATTGACCAATTTATGGAGACATTTTTGTTTTCTCGCACCCTGTGGGCAGTGGATCACTATGGTGGTTATATTTCATTCTGTGCCTTGTTAAGGCCTCCCAGTCACTATTCCTCTTTGCTAATCACTGCCATTTTTCTCTTTCCTTGTTCTTCTCTTTTTCATTCCATTATGGCAGTGCAGTATACTTTTTTTCCAAGCTTACTGTGCTGTCTCCACCTTTTTGAGAGCACAACCTCTGACTGGACCGGCAATACTTATTCAAGTGGGGAAAAGTGAGCAGAATTTGACATTGGGTGAATCATCACAGAGTGATTTTAGGTAGTGTAGTCCCTCATTTATATGAGCCACAGCCCCTCTGGCAAGATGCAGTGTTCACATAAGTTTATAGATATCCCTTTTTGGCCATTAGTTTGGCATTTAAAACAAAACTAAACAAAACCATGACATAGCTGGCTACCTTTACTTCAGATTTTTATTTTCTCTCTCATACATGCACAAGGGTAGCCAGAATTTAGTGTTTTGCTATAAATGCTTCTTGGTATTTTGATGTGTATTTTGTCCTTAGTGCTTTTGTTCTCCTGTTTGTCATTTTATTCCCTGACCCTTGGTGTCCATAAGGTCATTTTAAATACATTTAGTTTATTTGTTCTCTTGGTTCACAGTGTAGCCACTAATAACAATAAACTATTTGTTTTTCCTCTAGTGCATAAAATCCCCGCTTCCTTTCTGTTGTCATTGGATTTCAAAACTAAACATGCTGTAGTCCCTTGAGTAAGCCACAATATATAGCTGAATTGAATAGTATATTGTTTTATACATGCTCTTAAATTCACATTTTGAAAAATTAATGTGAGTATTTGGGGTTGACAGCCCTTTCTCGAATAGGATGAAATCAATTTTTGATCCTGAAACATTGTCAGAACAAGACATGCACTTACCAATGCGTGTGCTTGTTTCTAGAATACTGCATTTGTACATGCTCAGAATAATTTTATATTCATTGTGATTAGAGCAAACTGCTTACTCTCAAGGAGTTGACAAACGTTAAAGATTTCCACTTTAGTGCTTTACAATGACATCAAAGTGGCATTACATCTTTGCAAAGATCTGTTTCCTTGGCAACATGAAGCAAACTATTCAGTTCACAGGTGCCTATAGAGAGTAACTGAGATTCTATTTTCATGTTAAATATCAAAACTTAATGTGGATAATACCATTGTACGAAATATACCACTGAGTTAAAAACAAGTTGTTATACCTTCAATCAACAGTGGAAATGGATGATTTGCAATATCAATAACTTCAAATTACCTGTAGACATAATGTGTTTGAAATCAAAAGTATGAGATGTTTTCATGTATATATGTATGATCAGTTTAAAAAAAGACATTGGATACACAGAATATTGGCTGATAAAATGAGTATATGAATTACAGACAGCCTCACCTCAGTCCCTGGAAAGATCATGGAGCAGGTCCTCAAGGAATCCATTTTGAAGCACTTGGAGGAGAGGAAGGTGATCAGGAACAGTCAACATGGATTCACCAAGGGCAAGTCATGCTTGGCCAACCTGATTGCCTTCTATGATGAGATAACTGGCTCTATGGATATTGGGAAAGCAGTGGATGTGATATATCTTGACTTTAGCAAAGCTTTTGATACGATCTCCCACTGTATTCTTGCCAGCAAGTATGGATTGGATGAATGGACTATAAGGGGGATAGAAAGATGGCTAGATCATTGGGTTCAATGAGTAGTGATCAACGGCTCGATGTCTAGTGGGCTGCCAGTATCAAGCGGAGTGCCCCAGGGGTCGATCCTGGGGCCGGTTTTATTCAATATCTTCATTAATGATCTGGATGATGGAATGGATTGCACCCTCAACAAGTTAACAGATGACAGTAAGCCTCAGGGAGAGGTAGATACACTGCAGGGTAGGAATTGGATCCAGAGACCTAGACAAATTGGATAATTGGGCCAAAAGAAATTGGATGAGGTTCAACAAGGACAAGTGCAGAGTCTTGTGCTTAGGACGGAAGAATCCCATGCACTGCTACAGGCTGGGGACCGACTGGCTAAGCGGCAGTTCTGCAGAAAAGGACCTGGGGATTACAGCGGACAAGAAACTGTATATGAGTCAGTGTGCTCTTGTTGCCAAGAAGGCTAACAGCATATTGGGCTGCATTCGCAGGAGCATTGCTACCAGATCAAAGGAAGTGTTTATTCCCCTTTATTCGGCACTGGTGAGGTTACATCTGGAGTACTGTGTCCAGTTTGGGGCCCCCCACTACAGAAAGGATCTGGACAACTTGGAGAGAGTCTAGCAGAGGACAACTAAAATTATTAGGGGTCTGGGGCACATGGCTTACAAGGAGAAGCTGAGGGAAACTGGGCTTATTTAGTCTGCAGAAGAGAAGAGTGAGGGGGGATTTCATAGCAGCCTTCAACTACCTGAAGGGGTGTTCCAAAGAGGATGGAACTTGGCTGTTTTCAGTGGTGGTAGATGACAGGACAAGGAGCAAAGGTCTCAAGTTGCAGGGTGGGATGTCTAGGTTGGATATTAGGAAAAGCTATTTCACTAGAAGAGTGGTGAAGCACTGGAATGGGTTACCTAGGGGGGTGATGGAATCTCCATCCTTAGAGGTTTTTAAGGTCAGGCTTGACAAAGCCCTGGCTGGGATGATTTAGTTGGGGTTAGTCCTGCTTTGAGCAGGGGCTTGGACTAGATGACCTCCTGAGGTTTCTTCCAACCCTAATCTTCTATAATTCTATATGAAAGTGTGTTGGTTACAATAACCAATTTTAAAGAGGTTAATAAGTAATATTTTATCTAGTATCTAATGATATCTGAAATTTGCATTTTTCTGTTGGAGACAAACTTTATGTATTCTGCACAGCGATGAAAAATTATACAGAATGTGTGCCATTCTTGTAAGTAAGCTACTAACCAACCCTCATCCAATCTCCATTTGTTCATTTCACCCTTTTGTCTTAAGTCATGATCCAGAAAGACAAATAAAGAAGAGCTTAGCTACAAATACAAGCTTAGCTTTAGTTGCAACCTTTGTGTACTCTTGCTGTAGTTGTGTGTGTAGTTATAAGGAGAACAAGCAGCTGAAAGGGATTAGTGTGGGACAAAAGGATAAGCAAGATGAAACAGGGTTGTCCACCTCCCAGTCACCCCCTTGTAGCCAGGAGTTACTGAGGAGCTGAAGAAAGGAAACTGAGGTAGGGTGCTGCACAGCAACTCAAAGTCTTTCAAGAGTTCAACAACAGTCCTTCTTGGAATCTGGTTTATTAACATGAAGTTCAAACTTAAGTCAAGCCATCCTCAAAGTCCCAAGGTAATCCAAACAGTCACTTCTAGGCCTCTCCTATCTGCAGCCTTTCCCTGTGACACAACACAAACAGAAACAGAGTTACAAACACTGAGACATGACAGATTAGGGACCCTGGCTAGAAGTGTATATTAACTGCAAAATTACCTGGGATTTGGAGAGATCTTAGGGCTAGAACAATCTAAAAGGAAGGACTTGTATCATGATCAGTGAAACTCGAGTCAGAGGGCCCAGTGTCTCTGGAGGGACTGTTATTGATGGAACACCAGCAGAACAGGGAATGCAGGGAGTTATGCTGGAAGCAGCATAGACAGAGCGGTGCACAGGGTTTAATAAAGTTCTACTTGTTCAACTTAACCTGTGCTAATGAAATACTTAGAACAGTTTTAAGGCTTGAAGCAGTGGTGAACTCACCTCTGCCTCAAGCTTCACAGTGTCCTTGGAGCCCTGGAGACCTATTGTTCCCCAAAGCAGAACAAAATTATGCAGTGGCACAAGCTTTTTACTAGAGACCAATCCAAAAGGGAGGGGATAGACCCCCTGTTACTTCTGTACACCCACCAGTCTGCAGCATTAGAAGTCACCATCTGAAGGAGAAGCTGCCCCAGGAATGCAATCTCACTTTAGACAGACAGATACTTCAGACATGGCGTGTGCAGCAGAAATCTCAAGAGAAAGAAAGAAAGTCCCAGGAGGCACAACATCCGCAGAAGAATATGCAGTGAGACAACAGCAAAGGAGAACAGGTGGCCAGTGTTCCATACCCATAGTGAGAAGCATTTATTGTTTGAGACATTATGAGAGGGTAAAGGAGAGAAGTGTCCTGCCCTAAGACAGCAGTGCAAGGAATGTGGCAAGTTGAACCATTTTTGCAGTGTGTGCATGAGCAGAGGACGGTTTCAGAAATATTCAGTCAGACTTGTACAAGAGGGAATGGCACATCAGACAGTGGTGATGACATCATGACTCTCCTTGAGAATGAGACCATATAAGGTTCAGGCTGTTGGGACTGGAAAGCAATAAGGGCCAGTCCCAACCTCTGTATAGGCAACAATATGAATAGGGAAATGCTCTGGGCAATTTCAGTTGGATAGCACGGCATCCTGCAATGTGATTCCTCGTGGTGAATTGGACTGGCACACACATTACAAAGAGCACGCACACACTAATAGTGTACAATGAATGAATGATGCAGCCCATATGAAGTTATAGCACAGCATACTAGTATATGCTGTAATTCACACCCCTGTAGTCCACAATGCAGGCCATGTAGGTGTAGCCTAAGGCTCCTTTACAGGGAGGGAGCTGTGTCACTTTGATCACAAGTATTCAGCAGGCAGATGGCCTTTACAGAAGTAATTAAAATATTTATTTTTTAAAAGTTTGCATTTTTATAGTTTTATTTTCTGTTATTAGGAAAAGAGTGGTACATACTGGTGCAAGATAACTTGCAAGCTACAGAAAGAGGAATAAAGTACACTATACCTGACCCAGAACCTTCAGAGTTTTCTGGGAAAGTGATACCTCTCTCGATGATCAAGACAACATTCACATTTGTTATCTGTGTTCTGTATTTGTGATCTTCAGCACAGAGACCAGGAGAGGTCTGGGGATGCACTTGTGCCCTACACCATGACAGTATCAAATAAGTTGGCCATCGGTTGTTCATGAGAAACATTATTTTGCTTACTTTTGTTGGAGGACCTGACAATTCATTATTATCTCTCTATATTTCTCTTTCTGGGTAAGTAATTAACTGCAGGTTGCATTAATCTTTATATATGTTAAGTTGCCTGACAAGGTGAGATACAATAATAAAAATGAACTTGCAATCCTGGAGCCTTAAAATTCCACATGTCCTGAAGAAAGGGTTTCTTAAGGAACTGATTGTTGTGGGGGAGAGGAAGGACAGGTGGAACATTAGCGCTGCAGAACAGTACCTGTCATTATGATTGCTCATCTTAGACTTTTCATTGCAAGTTGGGTGAATGTCAAATTACTGCAACGATTTTTCCTTCCAGTGGGTAAACATAATCTCTGGCATATAAATGGGTTGCTTTTCACTTGGATCCCAACAGAGGAATGCCAGCAATTTTAAGAACATTTGACAAGTGATTTTGGAGGGGTTTGTTCAGTAGGCCCCAGAATCATGCAAATACTTATGCACATACTTAAGTTAAACAAGTATACAAGTGTTTGTAGGTCTGGGGCCTGGAGTTCCTATTGCTCTGTAGCCCAAGCAAGAGCTATATCATTTTGGCATGAACTGAATAATCTTTGCATTCAGAAAAGAAAAAAATCCATTAATAATGCAGGTATTTTAACTGACTATTGGAAGAAAAAATAGTTTAGTCCTAAGGAGGTAACCAAACTAAATAATTAAATTTAACACAGCATGAAAATGATAGAGAACTATTGAATTAGGAAATAACAGAAGGAGATTCACAAGCCCTCCATAAAGAGAACAATGTGTTTCAGAACTGTGACTCATTAATTCTTGTTTTTGTTATTTAATCTGACAGTCAAAGATAAACAAAATTCAATAGGTTTAATTGTGTGATTTATGCAAATTCATTGAGTTTAGCAGTAGTTTAACAAAATGAACTCTAGCATTTACATTTGGCAATATGTTAATTTGATTCAGCTTTAAATATTTAATTTTAAGTTGCATTAGTATGTAGTCTGCCCACCATTTTTATGCAATAGGAATGTTTAGTTTCTAATAGTTTCTTAGGGATTGCAATTTTTTCTTAAGTCAAATGTGTGGTGCAGTAGTTTTTGCCATTCTACCGACACTTACAAACCTGCCATGTTATAATGCAGTTGAAACAGTGATGATAGAAATCTTTTGTAGTAAATAAAAATATTTAGTACAGGTCAAGCACATAAAATATTATTGACTAACCTTTGATCCTTGAACCTCAATTAGACTTTACCACAATGGCATTCAGTGAAAATTATACTCAGCGTTCTGGCTGCATATGCGGACTGTGTTGACTTATTCAAGATAAATGTGTCTGAGTACAATAGTTATTTTTGTAACTTTATGATGGGCAATAATACAATAGCATTAAACCACACTACATAAATCCTCATGGCTACTTATTCTCAGTGGATAAGTATAAAATATTCAGAGACAAGTTTGCAGGATATTATTGTGAACAGGAAGTTTGAGAGTTCCCACTATCACCCCCAGGTTATTCTGTGTGGTCTTATTAATTGGACAGTAGGATATTATCCAGCCTCAATTTTCCAGTCTGTTATATGAGGTTATTCCCTAAGAAGGATATTGTGAGAATTAAAATTTATGTATTTCCAAAGCCTCAAAAAATGCACTACATTATTCACAATCTTATCTGATCTTATCTTGAGCAAGAGGAATTCCTCCAGCCAGAAGTCCAAAGTTTTCTCCACCTTCTAGACTCAGTCCTCCAGTTTCCATTTGCTCCTCTCAACCTTAGAATCACCCTGAACCTTTCATTCTCCTCCTCCAATATTTCCTGTGTCCGCAAATCTGCCAGTTATGTTTCCAACATTGCCTGTTTATGCTGCTGCTTTGATTCTACCTCTGCTGAATTTTTCATCCAAGCCTTCATTTCCTACCTAGCTAACTTCATGCCTCTACTTCCACTCTCTTACTTTCCAGATACCACTATATGCAAAATCCTGCATGAATGGTAATTAGGGCCATTCCATGTTAGATAGACTAGAGCTTTGAAATGCAAACCTGTATTGTTAGAGAAGTAGAGGTAATACTAATTGTATGTATTTACTTATATCTATATTCAGGATTAAACAAAGACTGTGAATGGCTTGCCAACTACAAAAGCAGTTTCTCCTCCCTTGGTTTTCACACCTCAACTGCTAGAAGAGGGCCTTATCCTCCCTGATTGAACTAACCTCGTTATCTCTAGCCTGCTTCTTTCTTGCATATATATACACACCTGTCCCTGGAAATTTCTACTACATGCATCCGATGAAGTGGGTATTCACCCACGAAAGCTCATGCTCCAATACGTCTGTTAGTCTATAAGGTGCCACAGGACTCTCTGCTGCTTTTACTTATATCTTGTTAGCTGTTAACCATGGAAACAGACGGCACCTGTCTGTTAATATATTCTATTGATTCAGAGGGGAATATTAACATTTAGATGAAAACTTGGGTATAATAATATCATTGTCTATATTTCTCTTTGAAGTTTGTAGTAAACTGTCTATGAACTGCTTAATGGATAATTACCTTATGCTGATGAATGCAACTAGTTACCTGTGTATACATAGGAAATAGGAGGTTCTAGTTCAATGCCACAATGCTTCACCCAAGGAATGCCTGCAGTCAAAAGGCTTCCAGAGAATTATAAAAAGAACTCTTGGGGCCTGTTCCTGTGTCTCAGATCTGCTTAAGCTTTGTCAGGGGAAGTTTGAGTCGCAAGACTTAGGTCTTCATCTCCAGTCTGGATCACCATGATGTTGGACGTTAGACTATAACCTATGGAACTAATTCTGAAAGAACTTTTTGCAACTCTGAAGTAGGGCTGTCAATTAATCGCAGGTAACTCACATGATTAACTAAAAAAAATTAATCACAATTAATTGCAGTTTTAATCACATTGTTAAAAAATAGAATGCCAATTGAAATTTATTAAATATTTTGGATGTTTTTCTACACTTTCAAAGAATTGATTTAAAATTACACAGAATACAAAGTGTACAGTGCTCACTTTATATTATTTTTTATTATTTGCACTGTAAACATAACAAAAGAAATAGTATTTTTCAATTCACCTCATACAAGTATTGTAGTGCAATCTCTTTATCATGAAAGTACAAACTTACAAATGTAGATTTTTTTGTTATGTAACTATACTAAAAAACAAAACAGTACAAAAATTTAGAGCCTACAAGTCCACTCAGTCCTATTTCTCATTCAGCCAATTGCTAAGACAACAAGTTTGTTTACATTTACGGGAGATAATGCTGCCCACTTCTTATTTACAGTGTTACCCGAAAGTGAGAACAGGCATTTGCCAGATATGCTAAACATTCATACGCCTCTTCATGCTTCGGCCACCATTCCAGAGGACATGTTTCCATGCTGATGATGCTTGTTAAAAAAATTAATGCATTAAATTTGTGACTGAACTCCTTGGAGGAGAATTATATGTCTCCAGCTCTATTTTACCCACATTCTGCCACATATTTCATGCTATAGCTGTCTCGGATGATGACCAAGCACATGTTGTTCATTTTAAGAACACTTTCACTACAGATTTGACAAAACACAAAGAAGGTACAAATGTGAGATTTCTAAAGATAGCTACAGCACTTGACCCAAGATTTAAGAATCTGAACTGCCTTCCAAAATCTGAGAGGGATGAGGTGTGGTGCATGCTTTCAGAAGTCTTAAAAGAACAACACTCCGATGTGGAAACTACAGAACCCGAACCAACAAAAATGAAAATCAACCTTCTGCTGGTAGCATCTGACTCATATGATGAAAATCAACATGCGTTGGTCTGCACTGCTTTGGATTGTCATCAGCATGGAAGCATGTCCTCTGGAATGGTGGTTGAAGTATGAAGGGACATATGAATCTTTAGCACATCTGGCATGTTAATATCTTGTGACACCGGCTACAACAGTGCCATGAGAACACCTAACCACATGTATCTTTGTGAGAAAAGCAGAAACTGGTCAAAAGAAACAAGAAAACTCAGTGTATGTATTTGCATATAGTAAAATGAGAAACCCTAATCAGTACATCAGGAGTCTGGCCAACCATCCGCAATACCAAATAATATGTCCATCTTGTGGAGCTTCAGAACTCTGTCTTTTGACAAACCTTATACACCTAAAACTTTACAGGTCAAGTCAGTGTTAGTGGCAGCCTTCCTCTGCTGATCTGCTTCAGTCCAGAAAGAACTGCTCTATCAGGTCCTGCTCCGAGAAGTGGCCCCCTGGTCCAGTTGTGCAATTTCAGTTCTATTTCCACTGCCTAAATGGTTCAGTGCACTGTAAAATCAGCTCAGCACTGCCACCCTGCTGGCCTGGCTGGGCCATATTGTGGAGTCACCTCTGTTCTGCTGCCAGCAGTCCTCATTATAGATCCAACACTGCTTCTGCTGTTCATCCAGACCCTGTTGATATTCACCCCTTCTTGTCAACTGTTGGGAATAGGCCACTTCCACCTTGATTGAATTGGCCTCATTAGCACTGACCCCGCCCCCTCCCCACTTAGTAAGGCAACTCCCATCTTTTCATGTGCTGTAACATATATACTGCCCACTGTATTTTTCACTCCATGCATCTGATGAAGTAGGTTTTAGCCCACCAAAGCTTATGCCCAAATAAATTTGTTAGTCTCTAAGGTGCCACAAGGACTCCTCATTTTTTTTTTGCTGATACAGACTGACAAGGCTACCCCTCTGAAACTTGTCCACATAGTTGTTGGCACCCTTAAAGAATTTTAATAGATTGGTCAGGAATGATTTCTCTTTACTAAAGCCACATTGTTTCTTCCCCAACATGTTCTGTTCATCTACGAGTCTGATAATTCTGTTCTTTATAATAGTTTCAGCCAGTTTGCATGGTACTATAGTAAAACTTACTGGCTTGTAATTACCAGGATTGCCTCCGGAGCCTTTTTTTAAAGATCAGTGGACATTAGTTATCCTCCATTCATCTGGTACAGATGCTGATTTAAGCAATAGTTTGGAGTTCTGCTATTTAGTATATAAGTTCCATCACAACTCTTGTGTAAATACCATCTGGTCCTGGTGCTTTATTTCCATGTAATGTATTCAATGGTTCAAAACCTCCTCAAATGACACCTCAATCTGGGACAGTGCCTCAGATTTGTCACTAAAAAGAATGGCTTCGGTGTGGGTATCTCCCTCACATCCTCTGCAGTGTGCACCAATTATCTTCCCTGCTATGGCTTTGTCTTCTTTGAGTGCTTCCTTAGCACTTTGATCATCCAGTGGCCCCACTGACTGTTTGGCAGGCTTCCTGCTTCTGATGTACTTAAAAAAATGCTGTTAGGTTTTGTGTCTTTTGTTAGTTACTCTTCAAATTCTTTTCTGGCCTGTCTAATTATATTTTTACACTTGATTGCCAGAGTTTCTGCTCCTTTCCATTTTCCTCAGTATGATTTGACTTCCATTTTTTAAGAAGATGTCTTTTTGCTTCTAACTAACTATCTCTTTGGATCTGTTTAGCCACGGTGGCATTTTTGTTTGGTCCGTTTCCTTTTTTTAAAATTTGCGATATGCATTTAGTTTGAGCCTCTATTATGGTGTTTTTAAGGGTATGTCTACATTTAAAGTACTGCAGTGGTACAGGTGCAGCTGCACCACCATAGCACTTCACTGTGGACACTATCTATGCCATCGGAAGGGGTTCCCCCATTGCTGTAGGTTATCCACCTCTCTAAAAGGCGGTAGCTAGGATGATGGAAATATTGTCTACAGCGAGGGTTAGGTTGGTATATCTCCATCTCTGAGGGGTGTGAATGTAAATTCCTAATGTAGACCAGCCCTAAGTAGTCACCATCTAGCTTGCAGGTGTTTCACTCTGGTAACTGCTACTTTTCAAAATTTCCAATTAACTAGGTTCCTCATTTTTGTGTAGCTCCTCTTTTTGCTTCTTTAGTGCATATTTTTCCCCAGGGTCCCCCTCCCAAGGAAACATACCTACACACCATACCTACCTCTGGGCTAGAAGTGAAAGACCAAGGAAGGCCTGAGTGATTAACAAGTCACTTAACCTGGTGTAAAAATTTTGGGGGGAAATTTAAAGCTTTCACTATTAAAAATGAGATTAATCAACAAATGCAAGCAAGATGGATGCAAATTCACAAATGTTTGTGCCTATAAAGGAAAAGGCATGGCAATTAGCTAATTGTACATTTTTCTTTACAGAAACAATATTCTCTATTTTCTACAGTCAGCATGAATTTTAGATCATCCATGGTTTTATGACGTTATAGATCACAATGTCTTAAAAAATACAAAGAGCTGCATGTAGGCCAGATATGGGGTGGTGCTAACTATCCCCTTCCAAGTGAGCCAGTACCATGCAGAATCAGGAAGTTCTGTTGTTCCTTTTATAGAAACTTCAGCCAAGACTTGATGAAGGTGGAATATAAAGAGAAGGGCAAGTAAAAGTAACTGTTAATTTCTGCATTTTGAGTTGCTGAAATCCAAAATAGGTAAGTTGACGCTATAAGTATACTAAAAAATATCATAACAGAGTAAGGTGAGCAGCTTTAATCTTTTTCTGTACCAAGTTTCAAAAACAAAACCAACAGAAAATAGAAGTGTTTTCTCATCAGTCATAAGAACAGCCATACTGGATCAGACCAAAGGTCCATCTAGCCCAGTGTCCTGTCTTCTCACAGTGGCCAGTGCCAGGTGTGCTAAAATAAAAGACCAGGCTTCAGTGAGATTTAAACTCACAATCACCAATTTACAAAACCAGTATGCTAACCCCTGAACTGTGGAGCCAAATCAATTGATAACATTGAAACCGAGGTTTTAAGAGCACAATTAAAGAAATAAAAGTAGTTAATGGATGACCTGATTCTATGCTCCAGAAAGAGATAAAAACTACCAACGTCACAGGAGATGCTGGTTGTCGTGTTCAGCCCCACTGGGTCCCAGTAATATTGGGACTAGCTATATCCTACCTTTATAAAATCCTCTGTGAGTAATGCAAATGTTGAATGATAAATCACTCCTTTATTAATCAAATAAAATAACATGTAAGAAAACAAACCTTGTCATGAATTCCAATAATGAGTTAATGGAACATCATAGAAACAAAATGAAAGAGACAGCTGCACTACCCCAGGAGCAGAGTAGATAACTCACAAGGCACACTTTCTCCCCCATTCCCCTTTGTTCAGTAGTAAGCTACTTCACCCATTTTTGTGGAGCAGATGACTCCCCATTCCACACCGAGCTATTCTGGACAGTGATTATGTCTGTATGGGAGGTAAGGGACAAAACAGAGGCTTCTCACCCTCTATCTGTTCCCTCCCGGTGACCTGCTCATGGCAGGTAAGGGCAGGGGACTAATTCCTTCTCTGGTCCTGACAGCTGTAGTTGCAATCTGAGCAAGGCCAAGCTGGGGAGACCAGCTAAGGGCTGTGACACTCTAAGGACTTAAAAGGCCAAAAACAATAGTTTGAATTCCACCCAGAAGCACCTAAGGCAGCCAGGACAACTCAAAGAGCACTGATTGTTCTTTCTGATTAAAAGAAAAAAAAAAGTTGCTTAACTGGCTGCAGCATTCTGGACTAACTTCATTTTCCAAATGGTCTCATGGTGCAGCCACAAGTACAGTGCTTTACCATAGTCATGAAATACTGAAGCATAGCCGAAAAAGTTTTGTAAGTGACCATGTTGAGCTCCAAATAAGTTGCTTCACAGATTAATCCAAATGAAAAATAGATACATTTTACTGAAGATAATGGTGCAAAACACTCAACTGTCCTGTTCAGTTATTGGCCTCAGAAGCATGCCCCTTTCACGCTATTTTACTTCTGCAAATCACAGCAGAAGTTAGGCAATCTGCCAGGGGAAGTTCTCCTCTGAGGACCTCTCCCTGTATGCCACTTCTTAATTATAAAATATGGAACATTCTCAAAGTGGACTAATTTTGACTGGGTAGCAGTTCTAGATACATGATCATTAGTAGAATTTGACCTAATTCTGGCTCTGCAAAACTGCTCTGTGGAAAACAGAGATAAAAGCTAATGGAGGAAAAAGGCAGAAGTAACTCTTCATAGAAGCAGTAATTCAAAACAAAAATGTTTCAGAACTCATATGATAATATAACTATCGGTACATAATACTGATAGGACAGACAAAACTAATTGTGTAATTCTGTTATCAAAATATAAAATGTCTGAAGTTTAACCTAAAATTCCTGTCCATGAGATTTTTTTTCCCAAATAAAGTAAATGGGATAAGAAACATTTTGTTTTAAAAATGGCTTTTTACAAATTGAACATTTTGATTTAAATTATCCTTAAAGTGCTTTGTGTCTTTTGCCTTCAGGAAGCATGAGTGCTTTGACATTCATGCATTTGTTGTGTATTTTAATTAATCGTTGTGATTCTCAAAAGACTCAGGGTCTTGTTTGCCTCTAAACCGTTGATTTCACTGGAATGTCACTAATTTACACCACTATCATATGAGAATGAGGTCGGTGTTTGGGTTTCACTTGGATTTGAGCACAGTTGTTTGGATGTTCATTTGCAGTCAAATTGTTTAGCACCATTCAAAGAACATCTAATAGGTCAAATCCTGAGAGATGCTGAGCCCTTCTTGAGCTCCCAGGACTCCTGGGAGTTTTGAGTGCTCAGTATCCCTCAGGATTGATTTTAATGAGAGTTTTGCCTGAGCAGGGACTACACAGTTTTGCCTGGAGACTTATAATAAGTTTAATTTGTGGATCTGAAAAATTGAGCCATAAATCTGATTTGATGAGAACAAATTGTCTTGTGAGATTTCCAGTTAAACAGGAAATTAGTGCCAGAACAGTTTCTCAGCATTTCCATTTATGGTCTCACCTGCAATCGGGAAGAGCAAAAGCACACAAAAATCAATACTAATCTAAAGGCTAAGATTAAAAACTTGGGTTCAGTTCAAGTTTTGGATGAAGGTTTAGAAAGAAAATGGAGACAGAGTCCACAGACATGAAAGGAGAGAACAGGATTTTTTTTTATCTAAACTTAGGGCTAGAGTCCAAGTGTGCTGCAGCTGCTTTGCATCTGACCCATCATTTTTATATTTAAAATATCAGTAATTGCAGGTCAAATTTCAGCTGACATTGTAAGATTAGACATTACTTTTTAATATTTATGTTGCAGTTGCACCTAAAGGCCACAACCAGGTTGGGCCCCATTGTACAAACATATAACAAGTGAAAGATATTTTATAAATATATTTCTTGGGTCGGAGTTTACAGATTGCTCAGCACTGGCCTAACCCTGCTCACTGAAGTCAATGGATGTTTTACTTTGGCTTCAGTGAAAGCAAAGCTAGGCCATCATGGAGTGCTTTTTCGAGATGACATCGTAATGTACAAATAGTGGGCAGATTTGGAAACACTTCTTTAGTCCTTTTTTAAAGTCATGGAAATGTACATTCAACTCTATTAACTTATTAACATGCAACGTGCCAGTCATCCCTAGAAAATACTTGTCAACTGGGAATAGATATCTATTCCCAGGTGACTAAGAAAGTAGTCTACACTGGACTTTGCTCTCTCTCCCCTGCCTCCTGTGAATACTTAGGGCTGTCTCATCACCAGAACTTCTCTGGTTGGAAAGCCATCAGCCCGCAGGAAACTAGCTTATGTGCAGAAGAAAGAGCTTTAGGGAGTGCGAGAGGGAAGGTGGTGGGGGGGGGACTATCCAAGACTGTGGAACAAACTCCCACCAGAAGTAAGAACTACCACAAACTTCACCATCTTTCACTCCAAGTTCAAGGTATGCTTCTTTGACCTTGCCTTCACTAATATAAATATATGACACAGTGCTCATAGAATTTATCATAGTTAATAAAAAAAACCTACCAGAGCAAAACCCCAGACTGCACAAAAACAGTTTCCTCCAGGAGAGAGAGTGACAGAGGGAGTGAGTACACATGTTAGAGGGAGGGAAACAGAGAAAAAACACCATGACAGACATGAGTATGTTGACTAATGCAGTGTTGAAAGATACTCAGCTATTACAGTGATGTAAAGAACTTGTACAGAATAAACACAATTTCTCCAATAAACTATTTAAGTATTTGTACAAAATGGCCAGAAAGTTAAGTTCTCCTTATGGTCTGATTGTGACCAAACTGCCAACTACTTCCATGAGAATGTGATTGGTCTCTACTAAAAAAATATGGACCCAAATTGTCCTCTCACTTAACATGAAATTTGAATGGGCTTCCTCCATTGAAGTTAATGATGTCAAACTCCTGCTGACTTCAGTGAGTGCAGGATCAAGTCCATTGGAAGTTGCCAGGGCTCTTTGCCCCTGAGCTTTGGCCTTTTTGTAGTGCAATTTCTAGTGAAGTCAGTTGCACCCATGTAAGTGAGACTAGAATCAGGCTAGTCCATCTTTAAGCAGATCTCAAATTTCACTCTATTTAGTGTGATTTTTTCCTCCCTCTTCCTGTCTTTTCCCTACAACACAAGTACATACACCCATGTGGTACTTTAATGCAGGATTACAACTGGGAGTTGGAAAACTGGGGTTCTATCCTTCTACCGCTATTCTGTGACAACTTACTTCTTTGCTTCCTATTTACCAGTCTGTAAAATAGGGATAACACCTACCCAATTTTGGAGACAGCTTTGACTGCCTCAGATGAAAGATGCTTTAAAAATACTTTGCATTAGCTGCCGCAAAAACACTAATTGCTTTTCAGTGCAGAGTAAACGGTCTGGCAAATAGCAACAGGTAATTGATGAATATGAGCCAAAAATTACTTACCTTTTTTCTCCACTGGGTAAGAAGTCTTTATTGGAGGAAATTAATTGTGATGATTCATGCAGAAATCTTCCTCCTTATTAACAGAAGAGCATCTTTATGAGGACACCATTCTCTATACCTTAGTTTAGAAGCTTTTTACATTTATGAAACCTTTTACCAGAAGAGGATTTTTTCACCTTTCTTGCCCATAACATGATGTGAATGTTAAAAGGGGCAGGGGGAGGTACTCCCAAAGAGAAATTCAAATGGGGAATCCTCACAAGAAATAGCAACAAAAAGAGATGTAGCCTAGATACTATTTATATATGAGGGCATTTTTCAACAGTATTTTACAAAGGATGCCATACTAGCCCCCATTCACCTGCACAATGCAAACTGAAGGGTCACAATGAGGGAGCCAGAGAATACCTATACATGCGACAGTGTCTCTGGAGAATGACTGTCCTTTCCTTTGTGGTCATCCATATGAATAAGAACCTCTCTTAGATACTTTATATAAAGTCCCTGGGATAGCATTAAGATGACACATACTGCTACTTAAAGGCTCCATTAAATCCCTTCTGAATATACAGTTATGTTTTTTGACAGATGAGAAACTGGTGGCAGAAATGACACTAAATAGGCCCATGACAGGGAAAGACATGTTGGGAGAGGAAACAGAGGATTAGGATGGAGGAGATTAACAGAATATACTGGGGAATGGGGTACCCCCTGCCTCCAGCATAAGGGAGTCTCACTTGTGCTTAGCTAGGTGTCCGCTCCCTGATACCATCCACCTGTTACTCACTCAAGCACTCTTCTCTGGGCTATGCCAGCCATTAGTTTGCCTTCAAAGTACAATAGGTGTACCCTAGTCCCTGAGTCCCTCTGAAGTGTTCCATGTGATAGCCAGCCTCTGACACTGGCTACTCTCAGAATTACCAGGCTTCCTGTTCCCAAAGGAAAAGTACAGGCACCAGCATGTAAGATTCAGTTCAGGACCAGCACGTTGCTTAACACCACAACATAGATATAGTTAAACAAGAATAAATTTACTATCAAAGACTAGAGAGATTCAGGCGATAGTGAGTAAGGATATTGGAAACAAATTGTTAAATATAAAACAAAATCATAACACACTTTTGTGGAAGCCAGTAAATAATTAACAAGGTTTTGAAGAGATCTTAATGAATGTTAGTTAGCATGAGTTAGGTTAACTGTGACCCTGGTGACGTGAGGAAGCAAGATAATGTAAGACAGAGTGAATTGTGTGAAAGTTATTACGACCTTGCAATATGCAGTCTTGCAGTCTGTTTTTCTAGTGAGATAGCAGAAAAGCTTATGTATAAACAAAATGTATTTGTTGCTTTTTACTGTCTGTATTATTGTTAGAAATTGTCTGTAAAAGGTATAAAGGCTTGATGTAATTGTTTACCAGTTGAGAGACCTGTCCAGGACTGGGGTGACCCTGTGTCCTATGGCACTCTCTCCCTCCATGGTAATTACTGGAGAAATAATAAAGAATTTGATTTTGCTGCACCCAAACAAAAAGCGAGAACTGAGTTTTTCTTCGACAATTTGGGGGCTCGTCCGGGATGGCAACGCCCACGGACCCACAGACGGCTACTACGGATCATTCCCCTTCGAACCCCATGGCGCCACATGAGAGGTATGAGACCTTTTGAAATCTCTATTGGGGTATCGGAGGAGGACTTTCCGTGAGGACGTCTGTCTCTGTTGGGCTCACGCCATCTGAACTTATTGACTGTGCAGCAGGATCAGATGCAAAGTGGTATTGGGGAGAGGCCCCAATAAGGTTAGTTTATAGCAGTACTGGGAACTGCTGAGTTGGCCAAGGAAATGCATAAGGTAATGCATAAGGTAATGCATTAGAATGCACCAGTGCTGAGGGGTTTTACCGCCTCAAGAGGGGTTGTCATACCGCCTCATGGTATTGGTCCGGACCAGGTAAAGATGCATCATGGTTAAAAAAAAAAAAGAGAGATAAAAAGGTTAAAAAAAAAAGGCTTAAAAAAAAGAAAAAGGAAGAAAAAGAGGCCTTGGTGTGTGTGTGTGTACACCAGTGTGAGTGGCTGTTACCGGGCTAGCCCGGTAACTAGTGGATCTTTAGGAGATCCGACCCACGGTGGGCTGACTCAGCCTGGCATAGTCCGGCGAGGAAGCTGCCTGGGTCTAGGGGTGTGTGAACCCATCTTCCCTCCCCTTTCCCTTCCGTGTGGGCTACTGACAGTCTGATCATCTCCTTGGTTTTTGAGCCGCTAGCGCGGACAGGACACCCTCTCTGTGTGTGTAAGTGGAAAATGGGTAAGGGACAGTCTAAATATTCCACCTTACCCCCTAAGGGTGCCCCAGCATATTACATGTACGTACATTATGGTCCTAAAACCTTCAGGTATTTAAATGATTGGAATCTGTACACGCGTGAAAATTCATTTAAACAATGCCCATTAGAAGGTACCTTCAATCTAGATAAGATCATATATCTCAGTGGAGCTTTAATCACAGAGAAAAACCTCTGACACAGTGTGAGCAATTTGTCTAGGAACGGGTTAATTTGAAATTCGGCTTAGCCCTGAGATAAAGGAGAAGTTGTTTTGTCTTCAAGGTCATGAATTAGTGCGGACTATGCTAAATGCAAAGAAAAACTCAGTAAAAACTGCTTTCAGCCCCAGCTGCTTATGGAAAATAGAGGCACTACAAGTTACAGAATTGGAATTATATTTGCAAAGCTTAACTTCCCAGTGAGACATGTGTGAGTATTAAAGTGGTTTAAGGCTTGGAGCATTCATATTTTTCCCGAGTGATGTGGGAGCATTCCCAACACTCTCCATTGTTGTTTTATTATTTTTAATGAAGCTTTAAAATTTGATTATATGCTCTGTCGGTCTGATCACCTGACATGAGGGATAAATTAGTAACAGGAATTTGTCACAGTTTGGTGAGCAATTAAGAATGGGTGGGTCTCTGGGTAGACCCCTAAAGGGGTTTGGATTGTGTGTTAAGTAAATGGCCTTTACGCAATGGCCATGTATTTTTGCCCAGGTGGCAAGCCTTACTAGGGAGGACTCAGGTAGTCTTGTGAGTAAAAATGTTTTGGGGAAAAGACCAGAAGGGTGGGGGCTAGTTGAGTAGCCCACCCTCCTAGCTAAGAACTGGTTGTGGAACAAGCTCGTGTCCATGGACGGGACGATTCAGTGAGGAAAAAAGGATCGGGCCCAGGCGGACAGGCAACAGACAAAGAGATTTGGAAAACAGGTTGGAAACTTTTGAGGGTGTAGTGGAAAGAAGGAGTAAGTGAATATAAGCATGAGGATTTCAAATACTCAAGAGGATATTTGGAATGGTGATTTGAGTTGATAAAAGTGGCTGTTGGAAGGGAAAAGCAAGTGATTTTTAAGAGAACAGTTTTTGGTGTCTATGAAATGTTTGTAAATAAATTCAGGCAAAGAACTTATTAGATTGCAATCATTTGGCTATGAACAATTTTGTTAAATCAGTTGAAGAATGTATACAGTGCTATGTAATGAGAATTTTATTAGGCTCTACAGGCACTATAAGTGGTGATGTTTTCTTTCAGTGTTTAAAAGCAGGAGTTAAAAGAAATAAAAAGCAAGCCAGAAATAATCTGTGTTACTGCAAATTAACTAACTGATAAGGTAAAGGCCGCTGAAACCAAGGCTGTCTAAGAAACACATACGAGAAAATATGGGGTAATTCCTCTGTTTTGCCTAGAATCAACAAGAGTATTTGTATATTTTAAGTATTTAATTGCCCAGACGGGGTGGACCTCTGTTTTTGTCTTTCAGATAATCAAAGAAAACTAATGCCAGCTGCACAGCATTCAACGTACCTTGATTTACTGGCACAGTAAAAAAATTATGTTGTGTGTTCTATGTTCTGTCTTGTTGTGTTTTTTTTCGTGGCCAGAATTGTTGTGTTTAATATTTTCATGAGATGGTCTGATTTGATATCAAGCGGAAATGTTGGATTGAGATGCAGATACTTGTTTTGTTCAATTTAGAATACAAAGTGTTTGGTTACATCAGAAAAATGTGATATACTAAAGTCTAATACATTTTCTTCAGTAAGAGAAAGAAACTACATTGGCCAAATCTTTTAATTGAGAATTGTTGTTAAAATTTGCATACTGACAGTCTTTGGAAGCGAGGACATGAAAAGTTAACCCACTCCCCATATTGTACAAGGGATCCTTCTGGCTACCTCAGACTTTTAGCCAGAGGGCTGGGGATGGTGGATAGCTATTGGCCTAGAAGTTATATTAAGTGAACTTCTCAAAGTGGGTGTGCTTGTCCTGGCTTGTTCTTCCAAAGTTCTGTAATAAGGTTATTTTAGTGAAAGGGTATATGTGGCATACATTGAATGATAATACTTCTGTACTGTATAACAGTACTGTTTATGTGTTCATGGTATGAAAAAGGTGTATAATTGAAGAGTAAAAGTTTCCTTTGTAGGTTAAATAAAAAAAAAAAAAAAAAAAAAAGCCAAGAAGAGAATGGCTAACATGCGCTGGCCCCAGTCAAGGACACCGCTTGGCTGCCTACCAAGAGAAGGGGGGGGGAATGCTTGCTGCAGTTACACGAGATTGGTGTGCAGCGGCCAGCCCACTCTCCTCCTTGGGACCTTTTGTAAATATTCAGATTGATTTTATTTAAATGTCTAAATGTTGTGGTTATGAATATGTATTAGTTTTAATTGATGTATTTACCACTTGGGTTGAAGCTTTTCCCTGCAGGACAGTAGATGTCTTTGCTTACAGATTTTGTACCACGTTTTGGCGTCCCTGTGACTATCAACAGTGGTCGTGGAACTCACTTTACTGGACAGATTGTAAAGGAGTTATGTGCAACTCACTGCCCTCACCACCCACAGTCTGCTGGGACAGTGGAACGCCGGAACGGGACTTAAAAAAAATGAACTGGCCAAGATTTGTGCTGAGACACACTTAAAGTGGCCAGATGCCCTTCCTTTGGCACTGATGTGTATGAGAGCCATTCCCAATCGAACGACTGGACTCAGCCCTCATGAAATTTGACAGAACACCCAATGCTGACTACCAACTGCACCCCCACTAACCCCAGCTCAGATGGACATTCATTTGCTGGATAACATAATGCTTAAATATTGTCAGGCACTAATGAAATGTGTTAAGTCTTTTTATACACAGGTGATGGAAGCACTACCAAAGGATCCTGTGCAACCTTGCCACTCGTTGGAACCAGGAGCCTGGGTCTACATAAAGATCCATCAGCGAAAGACTGCCTTGGCTCCATGCTGGAAAGGCCCTTTCCAAGTCCTGCTGACTACCGACACCGCTGTGAAGTGCCACAGACTGACTGCTTGGACCCAGGATCCTCACTGCAAAAAGACCCCTCCACATCAGAAGAATTTTCCTATTGATGATTAGCCTATTCTTTCTTCTAGTTCTACTGTGCTTCTGGACAGCAGGGAAAAGCTCCCTTGTCCACTGACAGACCAACTGTGCCTTTAGACTTTTCTAGAAAAAGCACAGCTATTACAGGGTGATATGTGCTGGAAACCTCTCCCCTGTAGGATGCTAAACCTTGATTGTTTTGGGAAAGAAGAAGAAGCACTCACTCCACTGACATTGCCAAAGTCCAGGAATTCCTGACTGAAAAGGACATTGAGAACTGACCCTGGTGAAGAAACAAAGAATTACATACTGGCAGGAAGAAATTTGTGAGACCCATGCTTGGGACTGTGGTATTAATTGGATTTTGGGGTTTATTCTACAGGCTGCGCCCTGTGTTCTGGATAAATCCTTCAGTATGTATTGCCCTCCCTAATTGGATTTTAACTGACATTGCCCTTATCCAGTTTTCTACATACCCAGATTGCTCACAAGGGGCTGCCATTAGATTAGCACAATAAAAGGCATGGGTTATTTCCTCTGGACAAAAAGGGAATTGACCAGATCCCTGTGGGCTGGAGCCAATAGTGTAGTAGCCATTTGGACTATTCTTAAAGGCCAAGAACATGATAAGAAATTGGGGCAACTAGAAAAGGCCACTAGTCTTATTTTTGGAGCTCAGCTATCTTAAGTACAGGCTGAAGTTGGTGAGTTACATGCCATTTCCACCCTTAGTTCTATGACCCAGAAGGAGACTGACAGAGATGGTATTGAATATCACTGAGGCTGGGAAGGCATTGCAGTGGGATCTGGACCAGACTTGGCCCACTGCCCTTACAGACACATCAGGAGTACCATCTGATCTGTGGTCATGAAGACATACTTGGACACTTTCTGGATGGAAGTGTGGACATTCACAGTGCTCCTTCCAAGCATATGGACCAGTTAGGGGGTGTGGGCTCCCACATACCGAATCCTGCTGGGTCCATGGGGAGGATGCATGTGGAACTGAATTATTTACCGAGACATCTGGGAAATTAGACCACCTGGTATACCTACCTGATTTATAGACAGTACCCCTAGAATAACACCTGACAAGATATACATATTGATCTTACCACTGCTGCAGGCAATTATATCATTTACTGGCCTGCAGATAGAATACAGATAGAATGCAGATAGAATACAGATAGAATGTTGCAGGTAGCTCTTAGATTTTAGGTATATTTTGATTGGACTAGAATAATGCCTGATCGGTTTCAAAATTTGCTTTCATTGTTACCAAAGGTTCAAAGAATCTCTGAATTGCAAGGGCAAATTCCCATGCTTTAGAATATATATCAAGCTGGAAGGAATGCCTTTCATACAGCTTATAGAGTGTTTACTTTATGTACTAGGTATGATGTTTTGTGCTTTGTGTTCGCAATTGTACAACAGCCCCATTATATTATTCCTATGGGATTGTTATTGTTTGTAATGTTGTTAGTTAATTTAGGATTATATTATTGTTGTTGTTGTTGTAAATAACGTAAGAATAGCAATACCTTTCATGTTCATTCTAATCATGCATTTTCATTACGTCCCATGACGGTTGACATGTTTGCTGTAGAATCTGAAGTCCATGGTTTCATGCGAATTGAGAGTTGAAATTGTTTGTTGTACTAGAAGTACAAAAGGGGGGGAGTGTGGAAGCCAGTAAATAATTAACAAGGTTTTGAAGAGATCTTAATGAATGTTAGTTAGCATGAGTTAGGTTAACTGTGACCCTGGTGACGTGAGGAAGCAAGATAATGTAAGACAGAGTGAATTGTGTGAAAGTTATTACGACCTTGCAATATGCAGTCTTGCAGTCTGTTTTTCTAGTGAGATAGCAGAAAAGCTTATGTATAAACAAAATGTATTTGTTGCTTTTTACTGTCTGTATTATTGTTAGAAATTGTCTGTAAAAGGTATAAAGGCTTGATGTAATTGTTTACCAGTTGAGAGACCTGTCCAGGACTGGGGTGACCCTGTGTCCTATGGCACTCTCTCCCTCCATGGTAATTACTGGAGAAATAATAAAGAATTTGATTTTGCTGCACCCAAACAAAAAGCGAGAACTGAGTTTTTCTTCGACACTTTCTAGAGACAAAATGTAAGTTAATCTCCTGTCTCAATAAGTTTCTCACCCAAAATCCTTTTCAATGTTTTCAGCCCAGGCTGGCTGAAATCCCATTTTCATTAATGGGAACACACTCTTTGTTTATGTCCTATGTGGGAGGGGCAGGTCTTCTCTGCCTTCTATATACACCCCCAACGTAAGTTGTCCATACTGAGACACAGGATAATCACCTATGGCTTGTTTTTCCTATGTGCTGCTTCCCTGTTGACTTTACATCTCATTGTAAACATTTACTTCGTGTGTAAATGGACATCCACTGTATTACTCTGCAATGCTTAGTTTACATCCCGACAGACAAATACATTTCTTACCTCCTGTATGGAGGGAAACCTGTTTTTCACCTCTGCTAGTGACAAATATCTTGACAGAGACTTTTAAAATGTATTTTCAGTATACACACACACACGTATAGTATTCATAAATATATATCCCCATGTTAATGACCATTGCGACTCCAACTTTCACTTAAGGCCTCAGGTGATATCTTTTGGTGAAGCAAAATGTACATTCCAGAATCAGAATAGTCCTGTAATCCCTTGCCATTGGCATTAAGGGGTTCTTGGGTCATAGAGCGTGTGTGTGTGTGTGCGCGCGCACGGTCACTGGCTTGAGAACAGACAATTTCTGGGATCATTAAATACCTGCCCTGAGCACCCTTGGTAGATAATACTTCCACACTCACAAGTACTGAATCCATGCATGAAAAAAGGACACTTTATTTGGGGAGAAGAGAGCACAGCATTGATATAGCTAAATGAAGGATAAGCAAAAACACTCCTGCATGGAACTTTGGCTGCAATCCATTAACTTGGTTCCCCACTCACCAGTGGGCATGTCCAATAGGCAAATGTCCCTTTATGATATCACTTCACCTCTCCCCATCCACTAAAACCCATTTTAATTTAGTCTCATGAATCATAGAAACAGTGCTCAAATGGACTTTGAGAAGTCATCCAATCCAGGCCCTTGCACTGAGGGAGAACCAAGTAGACCTAGCCTATCCCTGACAGGTGTTTCTTCAACCTGTTCTTAAACACTTCCAATGATGGGGATTGCACAACCTCCCTTGGAAGCCTATTCCAGAGCTTAAATACCCTTTTAATTAGAAAGGTTAGACATCAGGAAAAAATAAATCTCCTTTGCTGCAGATTAAGACCATTACTTCTACCTACCTTCAGTGGACATGGAAAACAATTGATCAGTATCCTC
Source organism: Mauremys mutica (assembly GCF_020497125.1). Taxonomy (NCBI): domain Eukaryota; kingdom Metazoa; phylum Chordata; order Testudines; family Geoemydidae; genus Mauremys; species Mauremys mutica. The sequence continues at coordinate 96,567,274 of NC_059076.1, read as the reverse complement.
TTTATAAAAAGTCCTTACCATATCTGAAGACTTATCAGGTCCCCCTTCAGTCTTCTTTTCTCAAGACTAAACATACCCAGTTTTTTTAAGCTTTCCTCATATGTCAGGCTTTCTAAACTTTTTATCATTTTCGTTGCTCTCCTCTGGACTCTCTCCAATTTGTCCATATCTTTCCTAAAGTGTGGTACCCAGAATTGGACACAATACACTAGTACCGAGTAGAGTGAGACAATTACCTCTCTTGTCTTACATACAACATTCCTGTTAATACACCTCAGAATATGTGCCTGGTTTGCAACTGCATCACACTGATGACTCATTTATTTTGTAATCCACTATAGCTTCCAGATCCTTTTCAACAGTCCAACCACCTTGTCAGTTATTCCCCATTTTGTAGTTGTGCATTTGTTTATTTCTTCCTATCTGAAGCACTTTGTACTTGTCTTTATTGAATTAATCTTCTTGATTTCAGACCAGCTCTCCAATTTCTCAAGGTCATTTTGAATTGTAATCCTGTCCTCCAAAATGATTAAAATCTCTCCCAGCTTGTTGAAATCCACAAATTTTAGAAGTATACTCTCCACACCATTATCCAAACCACTAATACAATATCAGATAGTACTAGACCCAGGACTGACCCCTGTGCAACTCCACTAGATGTGCCCAGCCAATTTGACAGAAAACCATTGATAACTACTCTTTGAGTATGGTTTTTCAACCAGTTGTGCACTCACCTTATAGCAATTTTATCTAGACCACATTTCTCTAGTTTGCTTATGAGAATGTCATTTGAGACAAATCCTTATTAAAATCAAGATATATCACATCTACTGCTTCCCTTTGTTCACCAGGCCAATAAACCTGTCAAACAAGGAAATTAGGTTGCTTTGGTATGACTGGATCTTGAAAATCCGTGCTGCCTGTTTGTTATAAACCTTTTATCCTCTAGGTGCTTACAAATTGATTGTTTATCAAAGTAAGGCTGACTGGTCTATAATTCCTTGGGTCATTTTTGTTCCCCTTTTTAAAAACTGGTACTTGGCTTCCCTTCTTCAGTCCTCTGGGACTCAACCTGTCCTCCAGGAGTTCTTAAAAATAAAATTGCTGATCATTCCAAGATTGCTTCTGCTAGTTCCTTAAGTATCCTAGGATGAATTTCATCAGGTCCTGTAGGATTCAATACATCTAACTTATCTAAATAGTCTTTAGCCTGTTCTTTCCCTATTTTAGCTTGCTTTCCTTCCCTCTTGTTGTTGATATTAATCGTGAGCAGGAGCGGCTCTATGTTTTCTGCTACCCCAAGCACGGCAGTCAGGCAGCCTTCGGCAGCGTTTCTGCAGGAGGTCTGCCCCAGTCATGGTTCTGCAGGAGGTCCGCCGGTCCTGTGCCTTCAGCGTACCTGCCGCCAAATTACTGCTGAAACCGCAGAACTGGCGGACCTCCCGCAGAAATGCCGCCGAAGCCTCCCTCACAGCGACCAGCAGGCTGCCCCGCCCCGCGGCTTGTACGCTGGTGCTTGGAGCTGCCACTGATTGTGAGTATCTGTTCACCATTAACCTTTTTTAGTTTTGCAGTGCCTCTGAGCACAGACCTTCATGGCAGATGAGTATTGGTCTTCTTTGTAATGTGCTTTGAGATCTGTGGATGAAAAGTGCCATAAGATCTATGTATTATTTTAATTTATTATGATTATTCTGGAAACTTCACAGTGCATACATTGGGATTATATTAAAATCTGAAGTTACAAGAACCACATATGCCACATAAGTGATGGCAGAATAGGGGCATAATGTTATAAGTGTAGCCAGTAGAAGCAATAACATTCCAAATTAAGACTGTAGGTTCGTTCTTACCAAGTGGAGTTCCAAAGAGACAAATTAATATTAATGATGAGAGGACAGGCATACAAAGTGATCTGGATTGCTTGGTAACCTGGGCCCATTAAAAATGTATAACTTTGCATTTGACTGTATCAAAATACACCTAGGAACTAGCAACGTGAGCCATACCTACAGGGTGGGGGACTGTATCCTGAAAGGCAGTGACTCTGTAGAGGATTTAGGGGTCATAGTGGCCAAACAATTCCGCATGAGCTCCCAGTGCAATGCTGTGGTAAAAGCCTAATGAGATCCCTGGATGTATAAATAGGGAAGTACTGAGTAGGAAGGTGATTTTACGTCTGTATACAACATTAGTGCAGCTTATATTAGAATACAGCGTACAGTTCCAGTGTTGACTTTTTTTTTTTTTTTTAAAGAGGTTGAAAAATTGGAGACGGTTCAGAAAAGAGCCACACAAATTATTTGAAGGCTGGAGAAAATGCCTGTTTAGTTTATTAAAAAGACACAGGTGAATGGATCACAGTGTATAAGTACATTCATAGGGAGAAAATACCAGGTATTAAAAGGTTCTTTAAATCTAGCACAGAAAGGCATAACAAGAACAAGCTGAACCCAGGCAAGTTAAAAATTAGGCACATTTTTTTTTAAAGCAGCGTGGGCAATTAAACACTGGAACAAACTACCAAGGTAAGTGGTGGATTCTCCATCTCTTGCTGTCTTCAAATCAGTAGTGGATACCTTTCTGTATGATATGCTTTAGTCAAAATGTAAAGCTTAATCTGACCTCCTATACATCACAAATGATCTAATGGTCCCTCCTGGCCTTAAACACTATTAATACATCTGGAGTTCAGTGAAGTTAGCAAAGAGCTGCTGAAGAAATGATCCCCAGTCCTTGGCCTGTTGGACTACTTCTGCTTGGATTTAATTAATTCAAAACAGCGCTGAAAAGGAATCACAGATTCTGACTTGCTGAACTTCTGATGCTCAGCTAGAACTTTTTAAATGGAGGTAAATTGAAAATGTTCTTCTACCCTAGAAGCCAGAGGTCTGATAAGACAAGGTCGGTTTTGAAATTACTGACAGTTATTGAGGATTTTACTACCATAAGTGACACAACCACTACTTTTGGATGCAAAGGACGCCAAGTGGCATCATATGTATAAGGTCACATACGCCATAGACTGAAAAAGCACTTAGCAGTTTTAAATGGCTCTCTTGAATCTGATATGTATGCTCTAAAGGAACTCACAAAGGTATTTGTGAAAACTGTTGGTATGTTGGGTGACTTGGTAATGCACCTACAGTGACATCTGCACAATGCTGGATAAGCAATCGACATTTGTGACTTCTATATTTGCAGTCTCCTTTTAGTTTCACTAATTGGAGTTTACTTAGCATTATTAATGTAGTTTGCAGAAAGGCTGACTATAGGCCAAATCCTACTTGCCTCGCTCACCTGAATGTTCCTACTGAAGCTAAAGGAAATGCTCTTGTAAGCAGGAGTTAGCCTGGCATGCTCTTCCTCGTATAGAACTATTCCAGTCTGGGACATTCTTTGTGCGATATAAGGTCATGTGTGGAGATTGCTTTTGAGTCTGTGTGTTACGTCAATAGATATTTCTTTTGGGGTGAATTTATTCAGCATATCTGTAATAAGCAGGAAGAAGTTATGGATGGGGGCATTGAATAATTTAATATATGTGCTCTCATGTCTAGGCAAAAAGAGACCAATTAAGGTCACAGTAGCAGCTTTAAATCTGAATTTCTTGCCTTTTGTAAGTTTTTAAAATGCAACTGTAACTCATTGGTGAGTGTTTCTGACAAGTCCCACTCAGCATTGATATACTCCGGATACGAGTTGTTACAACCTTTCTACAAAGCCTTTGCTTTGTAACTCAGGCCTTGTCTACACTACAAGACTATTTCGAATCAACTTAGTTCGAATTTGTGGATTCGACCTTATGAAGTCGAATTTGTGTATCCATACTAAATACACTAATTCGAATTTCTGAGTCCACATTCACGGGGCCAGCGTCGACTTTGGAAGCGGTGCACTGTGGGAAGCTATCCCACAGTTCCCGCAGTCCCCGCTGCCCATTGGAATGCTGGGTAGAGCCCCCAATGCCTGCTGGGGGGAGAAATGTGTCGAGGGTGGTTTTGGGTAAGTGTCGTCATTGAACCGTCAATCACAACCTCCCTCCCTCCCTCCATGAAAGCGCCTGCGGGCAATGTGTTCGTGCACTTTTCTGGTCAGTGACAGCGCGGACGCCACAGCACTGCAAGCACGGAGCCCGCTGCGATCATCGCCGTTTTCTCCTCCTCGCACTTTATCGTCCACGTCTTCCACAGTCAGCTGCTGAGAAATTGGGCTACTTTTCAATGGTGCTGCAAGCACTGGGGGACCATAGGGGATGTTTTACAAACATCAACGTCGGGTGGCCGGGCAAGGTTCATGATGCGTGTGTTTTCAGGAACTGTGGGCTGCTCAGACGCCTGCAGGAAGGTAGTTTCTTCCCGGACCACGAAATAACTGTTGTGGATGTGCAGATGCCTATAGTCATCCTCGGGGACCCAGCCTGCCCGCTAATGCACTTGCTCATGAAGCCCTATACAGGTGCCTGGGACAGCGACAAGGAACTCTTCAAATACCAGCGAGCAGCGTGACCTGTGACTGTTCAGTTTCTTTACAGAGAAGCTGAACCTGCCCCTGTTTCTTTACCCAGTTACTGTTGACTCTCCTCTTCGGTTACATACCCCGTTCACCCCGTTACCCCCACTTCCAGCACACGTGTAAAAATAAAATACATGTCCCATTATTACTTAACAAAGGTTTCTTTATTCATGACTTTTCGTGAAAGGGTTGAAACTGGGACGCAGGCTGTGCTGGGTAGGGTGTGCGGTGATGTAAAGACCACCTCTAAACTCAAGGAATGACAGGCTCCTGCTCCTAGAGCGGTCCGCAGTGCCGGAAGGCTTCTTTCAACGGAGCCTGCCATCCCTCCTTATGGAATTCTGTGTGCGGGCGGATATGTGACCTTGTGGTGGAGGAGGACGGATACAGATTCCTCAGCTGCGTGACTCAGCGGTCCAGGACAAGGACCGCTGTATAAGATCTGTAACCGCCCTCCCCCGCTACAAAGTCACATCTCCCCCGCCCACACAGATCCTGGAAACCACCTCCAAAAACCGACCAGGGTGCCTACTGACTGCACCGTGTGTGTGACCCGCTGCTGATCCTGCCCCCGTGTCTGTACCCTGGGAAAGGTGACTGTCCTATGCAATTAACCACCCCCTTCCCCACGCCCCCCATTCGAACACAGTCTTCTTTGAAAAAACATAACGGAAACAGTAATTAACAGCAAAGCATTTTTATTAATTAAGTAGACTGTTAGGGGATGGGACTGGGAGTGGGACTACTGTGAGTCTTGAAGTGAAGGACTTTGGCAAATATAGGGTATGAGAGCTTTTGGGTACTTGAGCACTGTGCTGTGGTGCAGTGACAGTATTCACGTCCCCGGCCGCCCCTCCTCCTGATTATTTTCGGTGAGTGGGGTATGGGACTTTGTGGCGGGGGAGGGCGGTTGCAGATACACTGCAGGGGGGCTCTGTCCTCCTGCGGTCCTGCAGAACATCCACAAGGCGCCTGAGCGTGTCCGTGTGCTCCCTCACTAGTCCAAGCATTGTTTCAGTCGCCTGCTTGTCTTCCTCACGCCACCTCTCCTCCCGTTCGCTGTGTGAGCGCTGGCACAGAGAGATGGTCTCCCTCGACTGGCTCTGCTGGTCCGCCTCTGCTAGGTAGCAGCCCATACATTCCTCGAACATCTTGTCCCTTGTCTTTTTCTTTCGCCGCCTAATCTTCGCCAGCCTCTGCAAGGGGGATGCTGTGGCAGGTCTGGAGACAGTGGAAGCTGTGAGATGGGAAACAGGGAGTGAATTCCTTGCAAAGATACATTTTTGCGAACAATTAACTGAGTCGAGGCTGTCTCTGTGAATTCTGGGTTGAGACCCCTGTGCCTGCTGGGGCAGAAATCATTTTCGCGGTGGATTCTGGGTAAATGTCGCCAGTCATTCCTTCCTCCGGGAAAGCAACGGCAGACAATCATTTCAAGCCCGTTTTCCCAGAATTGCCCTGGCATACGCCATAGCGTGGCAACCATGGACACTGTTTTGCCTTTTGTGTATGTCACTGTATGTGTACTAGATGCCGCTGACAGAGGCGGGCCAGCAGCGCTACACAGCAGCATGCTTTTGCTTTTGCATGACAGCAGAGATGGTTACCAGCCATATTGTACCATCTACCATACCATAAATTGGTAATAAGATGGTAATAAGATGGGCATGGTTACCTGTCCTTTTGCACTGCCCCATTTGGGGCTGTCATAAGTGCCCCTGGCCGAGCAGCCAGGGGCGCAAAAGCAAAAATTGGGAATGACTCCCTGAGTCAATCCCTCCTTTTCGGTACCTAAAAATAGAATCAGTCCTGCCTAGATTATGGGCAAATGTACTAGAGAACCACTGTATCATAGAACCAGAGAGCACAGCTGCTCTGTGTCCGATCCTGCATAAATTATGAGCTGTATGCTATTCACAGGGGGTGCTCCTGCAACAACACCACCTGTTCATTCTGTTCTTACCCCAGCCTTCCTGGGCTACCATACCATTGTCCCCCCACTTGTGTGATGAAGTAATAAAGAATGCAGGAATAAGACACAGTGACTTGTTTGTGAGAAATGAGTGGAAGGAAGCCTCCAGCTGCAATGATAGTCCAGGCAGGACATTAAGGAGTGTGGATGAAGGAGCCCATCATCCCTCTGCTAGTCCAGGGGCAATCGAATCTTTTATTTACAATGAAGGGTGGGGGCTGATGGAGCTCAGCCCCCTGTTGCAATGATGAGGACGGTTACCAGCCATATTGCACCATCTGCCATCAAAAATTAGGGACAGGCACCCTTGATCGACCTTACTGATGCTAGTCAGCATGGTTACCAGCCCTTTTGCACTGCCCCATGTGCCAATAGGCTGATGATGAGGACGGATTTCCATCGTTTTGTACCATCAGCCATCCATAGCGTGGGGGGAGCAAGGATGTTGGTGTTGAGTGCTGCACCATCGCGTCTATCTGCAGCATTCAGTAAAGATAGGGTGACATGTAAAAGAGTCAGAGGATTGTTTTCACTTCTGGTGGTGGGTGGGGTGTGTGCGCAAATTGCCAAACTATGCCCTGACCCACCGCAGACACTGTGTTTGACCCTAGAAGCATTTGGAGCTCATCCAAGAATGCAAATACTTTTCGGAGACAGCAGGAACTGTGGGATACCTTGCGTCCTCATTCCCCCCTCCCTCCATGAGCGTCCATTATATTCTTTGGCTTTCCGTTACGCTCATCACGCAGCTGCGTGCTGAGTCTGTGCTATGCCGTCTGTCCGTAAATTTTTTAAAAATACTTTGGACCAGGCGTAAAATTACAGTAATTACCCTAATTAGATGCAGGAGTCTCCGAGCGAGGTCACCCTGAGGAGGGTCACTGAAGGAGGTAGAGAGCGCATGCTGCGTGAAAGCTAGCACGAACCAGGGCCCGATACAGCCGTGCTTGGGGAGGCAGTGCTCCCTGAGTACCTCATGAAAGCCTTGCGCGGAAAACTGTGCTACCACGGAGCACCCAATAAGGCAGCTCTCCTCAGGAACCTCCTGCTGATGCTTTTCGATTAACGCAAGGAGAGCTTCGTGGAGATCTCCAAGGATGATTTCTGTTCTATCCCCATATCTAGAGAGACCTCCTTTTCACACAGTTAAGATTCCTGTTATATTAAGAATAAAAGTTAACATGGTTAAACCACTTACCGACTGCTCCTTCCCGTGATTCAGGGTCCGGGTTAATGGCCGGGGAGGGTTGTTGGGTGATCTCCGTGACGGTGATGAATAGATCCTGGCTGTCGGGGAAACCAGCGTTGTAAGCGCTCTCGCCTGCCTCGTCCTCCACAAACCCTTCCTCATCTTCACCGGCCAGTTCCTCGGTTATGTTCGCGGACGTCGACACTGTCCCATCGTCAGAGTCCACGGTCACTGGTGGGACAGTGGTGGCAGGCTCCGTAGCGTCCGTTTGCCGCTTTGATTTTTTGGTAGCCTTGTCTGGGGTCCTTGATTTTCACGCGGCGCTGCGTTGCATCCCGCCTGTATCCTCTGTCTCTCATGGCTTTGGAGACCTTCTCGTAGGTCTTCGCATTCCCTGTTTTGGAGCGCAGCTCCGAAAGCACAGACTCCTCGCCCCACACACCGATCAGATCGAAGAGTTCCCAGTCAGTCTATGCTGGGTCCCTCTTTCTATTCACAGATAACATGAACTCCTCTGCTGGAGAGCTCTGCATCGTTGCAGGTGCTGCGGAGCTCGCCCCGATGTCCAGCCAGGACGTCATATTCAAAGTGCCCAGACAGGAAAATGAATTCAAATTTTCCCGGGTCATTTCCTGTATGGCTGGTCAGAGAATCCAAGCTCCGACTGCTGTCCAGAGCGTCAACAGAGTGGTGCACTGTGGGATAGCTCCCGGAGCTACTAAGTTCGATTTGCATTCACACCTAGCCTAATTCGAGCTAGCCATGTCGAATTTAGCGTTACTCCACCTGTCGGGGTGGAGTACCAAATTCGAACTAACGAGCCCTCTAGTTCTAATTAAATGGCTTCCTGGTGTGGACGGTTGAGCGGTTAGTTCGAATTAACGCTGCTAAATTCGAATTAAAGTCCTAGTGTAGACCAGGCCTCAGAAGGTAGCAACTCCTGCTTTTAGGGCGGGAAGTCCCTTCAGTCCCTGCTGTGTCAACCAAGAGGCTAGCTGTCACACAACCTTAATGAGACAAGGTGGGTGAGGTAATATCTTTTATTGGACCAACTTCTGTTGATGGAAGAGACAAGCTTTCGAGCTTCAGGCTCAGAAAAAGAGCTCTGTGTGGCTTGAAAGCTTGTCTCTCCCACTAATAGAAGTTGTCCTGGGAACAACACGTCTACAACAACACTGTATAAACCACCTTAACATTACTCTAAAAAAAAGCTCTTCAAGTTACATTATGATTTCCAGAGCTTTGTACCTGAATGAAACAACATGGATTAAATCATTATAGTCCTTAAGGTAAAATATTCAGACCCAGCAGCCTGAATTGGAGATTTATGTCCCTATTTAGCCAGCTACATGCTAGCAGCCTGATTTTCACTGATGCTGCACATCAGAACTCTTATTGTACCTTCACTACTTCTGAAAATCAGGTAATTTATTTAGGTGCCTAACTCTAGGTACTCAAATATATATAGATTAAAAGCTCTAAAATACCTGTTCTCTTCACATTTTTCATACAAATTAAAACATTAATAATGCCAATGATAATAATCAAAGTTCAAGAGCAATCAATAGTATTTTGTTTAGTGCTACTGATATTATGCTGCAGATCAGTAAAGACCATTGACTGGTTTTTTTAAAGGAACCAAAAAAGGAGTTACTGTTCATGCACCAGGCATGTTTCAGTGTTTCTTTTTTATAAAAATAATAAAAAAGACATCAGCCCACGGGATTGGCACTGCAGTGTCCACCAGGGGTCACTTGTGACAAATATGGAATCAACATGATCTTGGCATGATAACCAAGTTCAGAATCTTTTTTTAGCTGTATTCTCTCCGTACTACTGTACGGTTGGAAAACATGGACACTATGCCACTCACACTGGGCAAAACTGGAGGCTTTCTATATAAAATGCCAACATTGAATAATGGGAATAAAGTGGAATGACTTCATTCATAATGCAGATGTTTATAGTCATTTCAGTCTACAGATCACTGGGGCCATTGTCCGCAGCTGGTGTCTTACGCTTTCAGACTGTCGCCAGAATGCCACAAGATGTTCCGGTAAATGCCGTTCTCTGGGTGGAGGCAGCCCAGAGGTGGACACCCTATTATGTGGGTGCATCAAATCTTTTCTGATGTTGGATTTTGGCCTGTCAAGTCCTTGCAGCCGCACAGGAATAGACCAAATGGCGAACGATTGCTATGGTTAACTGTTTGGCTAAGCCTAGAAGAAGAAGAAGCAGCCCATTTTTGGTGACCTAGCCCCCAGGTTTTTATACCCTATATAATATCGGTGCTGATATTTTTTAAAAAAATTATTCACAGGAAATTAAGTGTCCAGTTCAGTGGGTTAGCAGAACAATAACAAATGGAAATGGACTAACTCCAACATTTCATTACTGAAATGCAACCATCAAAAAAGACTTCTCCACTCACTCTATGGGGGACTAACTAGTTTAATCTTTCTTTTAGCTCATAATCATAAACTCATATCAATGACTTCAGTGGTGATGGATGAAACATATACAACTAATTCCTGCAAAGCCCTGAGCACTTCTGCAAAGTGCTGAGCATCTTCAATTCCTATTGACTTCAGTCAGTCGGTATATGAGTCAGTTTTTCCCTTGCTGAAAGATCTATATAAATAGGGATCAGATAAACCATATTTTATTAGATTATATTTAATGTGTGTTTGAAAGGTCCAATCTGAAATTTTTTTAAAAATTGAGTGAATTAAAAAATATATACACACACACACACACACAAATTGCATACACACAAATTCATATGTATAAGTAAATTTGAGTTACAATACAAAGAACCTGGATTTTTTTAAAATTGAGTGAATTTTAAAAAATATAAAGTTTCAGACTGGCCCTTTCAAATTGAATACACTGAGCACTACAGTAACAGACTCTTAACATCTAGCACTGAAGAGGTCAATGAACAGGATGTACAATACAATACAATATCCCTTGGTTTAAAATGACAGTTAAAGAGGGGAAAATTGTTAAATATTATTTCATTAAAGTATATTACAAGCAGCAAGACATCCTGTATATGATTCTCTAAGTAAGGCAGTGAAAATGGGTTTAAAGAACCATAATTTGAATTGTAATATAGCAGCCTTCTTTCAGCGATATTACAATTATCCAAGTCAAATGATTTCTTAATATCATTATTAGCATTTCTTTGCAATACTAGGCTATAGCAAATGTGTCTCCTAATATTATAATGGTAAGGCTTCTGTTCTAAATATAGAATTCCACAGAGGACAACGTAGACACTTTCTTTACATTACTTAGTTGGTATTGAGGCTAATCTAAGTTAGAACCATCATATAAAAGTGCACTGGTCCAATAAAAACCTTTGCATAAAGTCAGTTTTGTTTGCGGGGGGAAGACTGCAGAGACAAAGGAGTTTCACCACCCAAGTTTGGGATATAGTACGTACATTGACACTGCTGAACCCCTCGCAGCTCCTGTTCTGATGCTTTTAAAAACAATCATAAACCTAGAGATGCCCTATTGAATTGTGAGTTAGTATGTGCAAGATAAAAGAAAACCCAATGCCTAACATTACTACAGTAAAACCATTAATGTGATGATAGTTAAGACTGCAACCATGTTCCTATTTTACAAAGCAACTCCCACAATCTACTTATGAATATGAAATTGTGTAGCACATAAAAAGGAAAAACTATAGGAACACTTGTATCATATCAGTCTTACAGAAATTTTCATCCTGGAGAGTTAACATTCCTTCCCTGCTAACATGTAAAACCACAGGTGAATGATGCACAGTATTAAAAATGTAACATCCTAACACATTAATAATTCAGTAGCAATTGATCTGCAAACAATATCAAGAATCCCAATGAGTAAAATAGTTACCTACCTGTAACTGTTGTTGTTCGAGATGTGATGCAGATGTGTATTACCCTGAGGTGTATGCATGCACAGTGCATGGGAGCTGGAGAACTTTGCCTAGCAGTATCAGTAGAAGCAGGGCTTATGGCCTACGGCCATAGGCCCTCCTCCGACCATATGTGAGCGGCAGTGGCAGTGCTGTCACCTCCTCAGTTCCTTTGCCCTGAACGTCAGAAGTACAAACTCTGATGCAGAAGGTATAGAGGATGAGGCATGGGATATACATCTGTATTGCATCTGGAAAAACAACAGTTACAGAAAGGTAACCATTTTTTTCTTCTTCGAGTAAATGCAGCCCATGTATTCTACTTAAATGACTCACAAGCAGTACTTGTGGGAGGTAGCGCTTGGAGTCTTTTTAAATAAAGGTTACAGGATTGCCTTCCCAAAGTTTGCATGTGATCAGGACACAGCAGTAATAGTATAGTGGTTTGTAAAATTATGCAGAGAGGGCCAAATGGCAGCCCTGCAAATGTTCAGTGTAGGAATGTCCCTAAGAAATGCCATCAATGTGGCCTGGGCTCTTGTAGAATGAGCTTTCACCTTCTGAAGAGGTGTAGCCTGGGCTATTTCATATGTTGTCATGATACAGGAAGTTGTCTACTTGGAGATCTGTGAAGAGACGACTTGACCCTTCATTCAGTCTGCATATGAAACCAACAAACAAGATGAGGAGCGGAAAGGTTTGGTGCTAGCCAGATAAAAAGCTAAACATCACCTGACATCCAATGTGTGACGTTCTTCCTCTAGGGCAAGCATAATGTAGGGAAGAACACTGGTATTAAAATATATAGCTTGGTTTAAGTGAAACTGAGAAACCACTTCGGAAAAATCTTAGGGTGCAACCGCAGGGTTACTTTGTCTTTAGAAAATTGAATGCATGTTGATTCCTACCATCAAAACCTGAAACTCCTCCACCCTCCTTGCAGACAGTATTGCCATGAGGAAGGCAGTTTTCTGACACAGAAGGGAAAAATAAGTTGCCAGAGTCTCAAACAGAGGTCCCATAAAAGCGCTAAGACATTATTAAGGTGCCACAAAGGAATCGACTCTAACTGGTGGGTGGGGACAAGCAAAGCAGGTATTTTCCCTGGTACGTTGCTGGTGTGGAGCCAGTCGGTGCTGATGCCAATGTCATTGGTACTTAACCTAATGGATACCCCATGTCTGAAACCAGAGTCAATTATACCAGCTCTCACGGATTTTGGTGTGATACCAGGAAGCATTTGGATGGAGCTGCTCCATTCCATGTGCTGGGGGGAGTACAGTGCCAGTCAGCACTCCTCTTAGAAGATGAGGAAAAGTTGCTTCGAACCCTGGAATGGCCCTGATTCATTTTATGGGACCTCTTCCTCACTGTACCAGAGGAGGATGAATGACCCCTCTTCTTCTTGGGGGAAACTCCAAAACATGGAAAAGATTCCCTTGCCGGATCTAAAGGCAATCACCATCCCCAGGCTTCATGGCCTGCTCTAAGTAGGTGCCGTTTCAGCCACAAGTCTCTAGCCACCTGAGTCCTCTTTGTGAACGACTTGCAGATGGAGCACTGCTCTTTAACGAGTCCTTCACGGAGGCTCAGTAACAACCTTGTGTGGGGGATCACTCTTGGGAATGCTCCTTCCACACGACAGACAATGCTTGAACCCTGGTGAGGGCATTACACAGCGCAGCCAATTACTCTCTACAAGAACAAGTTCTCAGAAACAGAGAATGAAAGTGTGAGGTGAAAACACCAAAACAGAGCCAGAGCCAGAGCTCTGGTTGTAGCCATGGGAGCCGGGGGGGATGGGGGCAGGGTAAGAAGTAACTGAGGGAGTTGGGAGCTGCTGCTCTTCCATAGCCAGGGGAGGGGCTAAAATTACGGGTACTGCTAAGCAAAGTTCTCTGGCTCCAGTGCACTGGACGTGCACACACCTAAGTTGAATATACAGCTGAATCTACTGAAAAAAGAACTCCCCATTTGAACAATAAAACCAATACTTTTCCTCTCTTCCAGTCACCTCTCTCCACATACAAATGTTGAATGCTATATGCAAAATTTTCACCATCAATTCCAACATTGATATGTATGTTTTTAGGTAAATCAGTAATACACATTGTCTACTACATTTCATGCCAATAAATCTTAGGTAACAATATTTTTTAAATTGAAGGTTATGGTTATTCAGGTTTATAGTCCTAGGGTTACACTAGACTACGCAATAAATTCATGCAAGCCTTGCTTTGTTAGATTTGAGAGTTTTACATGGTTCGAGTAGCTGCAGCTGAATATTAATATCCGATTTGGGTTCCTGGAAGGCCCCAAAGTTGTAAATAAGTAAATAGCAAGAGGGGGAAGTGTTCAACCGAGCATTTTTTAAATCCTATGCCCTTTCAAACATTAGATCGACATTTCAAAAACCTAACTGGCTACTTTGCATGCAAAGTTTGCAAAGTGAGCTAGATCCCAGTAATTGAGTGCTGCATGGATACACACTGTGCATAGGTGGCTTTATGCTACCTTTCCAATGGCTAGCTGTTCCCAAGAAGTCCCTGTGCTGCTCAGAATATCACTGTAGTGCACTGCACCCTGACTTTTCCCTGACATACCCCCAGCTCACCCTGGAACACACCTGTGCTGTGAGGGGCCAGGGAGCAGACGTAGCCCTTTAAAATAAAAATCCTCAGCTGTTGCCTTAAGACAGCTTTAAATCCCCTCGTGCCACTTTATTGCTGCAAAGGGGACTTAAGAAAAGCCAAGTACCTGCCCATTGTCTTTAAAAATATGAAAATAAGAAAGGAGAGGCAGCTTCCATTCCTTCCAGAAATAGCTATCCCATTCTGAATTGCCCTGTAACTAATCTATAATGGATAGCTTTCTGCCACTGCAGAAGGCTTCAGAGCTTGTACAGTACCAATTCAGACTTCTTAAGGATCGATCTTTCTGCTATAAACAAGGAAAAGGAAGAGCTGATCTGCAATAAATTTTTGCTTTGTCACTAGCTTTAAAACTATCAAAAAGTCTCAGTTTGAAATTCACAAAGTGGGATAGTACCCATGGATAATTATTGTGTTGCTTGCTATAAGACAACCAGATGTCAAACTGAAAAGGGTCACAACATCAGGCATATGGCATCTACAAATGCAAGACATCAGCAGGGAGGAGTGGTGAACTGTAGCGGCAAGGGTGCAACTCATCATTAAGTAGCAAGGTGCTGCCTAATTGAAATTTTTGAGGCATAAAATGAGTTATGCTTCATGTCTTGGAATTCTGTGAAATCTTCAAAGGAAGAATCCTCTGTCAGAATGGGCAAGAGAGCTAGCAGGCCATCTCTGAGTCAGAGAGCAGTCAGTATGCAATGACCTCAACATGTAAAAGGATGTCAAGAAGCAGAGTTCTCTTTTAAGCTCTCCACAGTTGCAGCTGGAAAAAAGGCAACAGTTTGACTGTAACAAGGGACTTAATTTATTTTTGCACTATCTAGAGAGCTCATCTTTTTAAAACACTATTAAGTGTTATGGCTATACCCAACCTATGCAAAGGTATTCCAATGTGCTTACAGTGCAACCAAACTCCTCCTAATTTGTCCATAGAACTTCCTCATCGGGATACTACTTCTCAACCTACACTGCTGTGTGTCATTGGTGCATGCTGGCAGGTAGATGGTGATTTCCACCCAAGTGGTTAATGGCTACACTTCAGTCAAAAGTCATGTTTTTCTGAATATAAAGGCCCCGATCCTACAAACACTTATGTTTAAACGTATTCACTTGGATAGAAATTAACTACTTATAATGAGTAAAATTATACAAGTGGACATATGACTATGTGTAGGAACAAAGGCCCAGTTAATTTGTAGAGGGGTTTGGATTCTTACAGGTGTAAGGGACTTTAATACAGTTACTTTTATTTCTATGATAGCAATAAAATTGACAGTTTTGTCATCCATTCTCTTTCTAATGTTGTTCCTAAACATACTGAGCTTCATACTGTGTATTGTACTTTGAGGAATGACAAAATCTTGCCTTATACATTTGGCTGTAACGTCAGCATCCTGGACACGCAGGATTGATGTAGTTTAAGCAGGCTGCAACTTTATTACTTAATTCATCTGGGAATTATCTCGTACCGTCCAGGTCATGATTTTTTTCTCACTCATTTCCACCTATTTGGGAGAATTGCTGCTAGCCCTCCACACCTTGTCCCAGTCCATTGCTGGAACCTCACCACTCTCCCCTCATCTAAAGGGCTGGGGAAAAAGGGGGGTGTCTCCTTTTTGTACCAGATGTTAGGAGCTTCAATCCCATTCCCCAGTTTCTTAAGTCTTAAGTCAGCTTTATCAGAAAACCGATTTCCCTATATAACGACTATCTACAATGGACATCTGCCACCAGGAGATGCCAGCTATTACCTGGGCAGACTCCCCCGCATCCTCAGCCAGGTTCCCAGATAGTTAACAATGGCTTACATGAGCCCCTCCAGTCAGCCCCTAGCTCAGGTGAAGGCACTGCTCTCAACATGAAGGAGGGAGGGACCCCTTAAAGGAGCCACAACCCCTTTATTCCTGCTTGATCAAATTCCTTCCCACCCCTAGACTTTGAGGTCATGAGTTTTGCAGAACCTTCACCAGCAGAGGGCAGATTGCCAGAAATGACATGAAACTGGAGATCAGAGGCCAGGCCTCCAATTTATATGAAGAAGCAAATATTTCAGTAGTAGCTCCCCATTTGTAATAAGTTTAAAACAGCTGCTATACTAGCTATAAAACTGGGTGATGTAGTCCGTATATCCTCATTGTGCAGTAACTGAAAACAAGTACAAACTTCTCTATCAGTAGCCAATGAAATGTAAAATGGCTAATATCTTTCCTCACATTTTTTCCCCCACATTGTTTTTTTTTAAATTTAATGTACATCGAGTGCAGTTCCCTTAGGCCTCTATTATTCATTCCTTTCTATTCCTCTGCTTTCCAAAGAGTTCTACAATATCATGATGACCCCCCACCCACAGCAGCTATAAGCCAGTACGTTTTAAGCTTGCAGACCTTTCCCTTGATGGTGAGCAACTGTGAAATCTGTTTCCACATTGCAGAGACTAGTACTACAATAAACTCCTCACACTGTATTTATTGGCCTCTTGCATGGCCAACTAAAACTCTGTTGACTTTGTTTCTTCAAAAGGTGCGCATAAGCTTTGTGGTGGATAGTTGTCACTTCTGCAGAGGGATCATCTTCCCCTTTGGTCTATAAAATACCATGGGGCAACTATGCCATGGCATTGAAATCAATGGCAGCATACCACAGATAAAGCTGGCCCCTTTAGCTACTAACTGGAAACAAGACAAAAGGTAAAAGAAGCTGTATTTAAAAAAGGCACCTGCCTATTTCTCCAGGCAAAATTGAAACTTCTGGTCAGAAACTGAAACCTTCTGAGTTATTTCAGCTTTCTTTCATTTTTCCACAGAGTACATGGCCTCTGATTAAATCAAACAGAAAAAAACAGCTGATAATGTGTTCTTATCACAGAGCCAGTCATGTTGGCCTAAAAATTCTGAGTTCTGAAACTACATGGTCCTAACAGTTAACCATTCACTCACCATAATCAAAATTCACTGTATTAAAATAAAAACGTGACAGTATTTTGATTTTTTACATTCCTGCCTGAAATATTAAACCATCAGTAGCCAAGCTCAAATACTGTCCCATTAACCCACACTGTCTCACCGTCATTCCTAACAGTATTCCCTGAACATGACGGTGAAAGAATTGCTGAGGCTGGTGACATCACTAAAGGGGGGTGGAGCCTCTGTTGGGCAGGTCAATAAAGGAGACAGTTGGAGAGTGGATTTTGAGAGAGGGAGCTCAGGGAATGGTGGCAGGGTAGTCACAGGGAACCGTGAGTTGGAGGGGCAGATGGAAAGTCTGGCTAGATTTGCATGGAGAGGGGGGAGAACTGAAGGAGAGTTAGTAGAGCTCTGAGGCTGGAACCTGAAGAGATCTCAACATGGTGTGCCGAGCCCCAGAAGCTTCCCACAGAGGTTGATCATGGTGAGCTCTGGAGGAGAGAGATTCCTCAGAGAAAGTAGGCCTCTCAAAGCCATCCCAGTAACCCAGCAGCAGGGATTAGTGCTCAGAAGTGACATGGAACACAGACAGGTGTGTATATTTGTACATAATTAAGAAGTTCAGAATTGACTGATGTGGACAGGGTAAGAAGAGTGTTTTCTGTGTATAAAACTATTTCTTTACTGCTTCCAGCTCCCTGTTTGAATGTACTTGTTCTTGATGTAATAAATAAGATTGTTTTCAGTAACCTAAAACTAAGCCTGATATGTGCACTAAGTTATTTAGACACCTACCTGCTGCATCTTAAAGTGATGCTACATTATAATTACTACAAGGGTACATCTCTGGGTTTTCCAGTTCCTGGCGAGAAAGGGTTTTAACTCTGTTAGTCTAAAAGAGACAAGGAGCGAATACTGGGTGGAGGTAGCAATGGCACCAAATAGAGAGTTGCCCAGCAAAAGAGTGGCCGTGTATGTGTACATGTGTGTCAGCTGTTCATCAAGGAAGCAGGTCATCTCAATGACTTATCAAGTTCCCCACATCAACCATTGGGTAACTGACATTTATAGATTGTCTACGCTGGCAGGGACTGCCATTTTGTTTGTACAGCACTGCGCACAAGGGGATCCATGACTGGGGCTCCTAGGCAATGCACTAAAACAAGTAATGCAGAAGTGGAGCCTAAGGCCACCACCATAAGTGAAGCTTCACAATTATTAGAGCAAGCTAGCCACTTGGATTAAGTTGCAGCATTCTGGGGCCTGTAGAGTCATGGTCTACTTTTCTATATTAAGCAGAGGATGGCTCCAACATGTTCAATGTATTGCAAATTAATTAAGTCTCCTTAAAAGATCGCAGCATGCCCTGAGAGGGGCAAGTTTAAAAACAAACAAAAATATGCTAATGGGATTATATTTTGGAAAGTGACTCTTAAAACAGTATTGTAGGGATCCACATTTATTGTTTCATGACAACGTCTGGATCACATTTTCTCAATAGGAACACATTTTCCCCCTTATTGGAAACCATGTAAATTCACCCTAAAGAAATAGGTCACTGCATCACAGTGCACATGGGAAGGTCACCAGGGAAACATCCAGAAGATGCTGAACTGGATAGATTGCTGGTATGGTAATTCTTGTGTTCCCATTTCCCCCTGCCCCCCATCATATGGATGAGGAAACTGAGAAAGAAATAAAGTGAATTACAGACCAACACTACACTGGAAGTTGTGGACAGTCACAGCAACAGCACTCAGATATCCTGTTGCAC
Source organism: Mauremys mutica (assembly GCF_020497125.1). Taxonomy (NCBI): domain Eukaryota; kingdom Metazoa; phylum Chordata; order Testudines; family Geoemydidae; genus Mauremys; species Mauremys mutica. Next base: position 96,548,357 of record NC_059076.1, on the reverse strand, counting down.
AGTCTTGTTCCATCATTCTTCCCTTGTGACTCAGTCATCTCATCCACTATGCATGTACATCTCCCATTTGCTTTTTAGCTATGTTTAGAAATACTCAGCTAAAAATAATTGTAGGCTTATTATCGATAATTAACCTGCCAATACAGTTTTTCTATGAAAGAAGTGTCATTCCATTGTCTTACAAGTACTCTGAAAATTTTCTGAATGAGAAAGAAAATGCTTAAATACTCTGGTGATGGGTACATTAAAAATGTGATAGCTCAGAAATCATGTTAAGATTTAATTTATTATAAACATTAAATGTTTATTCTGTTTGATTGACTACTCACATGATATCATATTGTAGAACCAGGATATGGGTAAGGAAGACATTTTGAATACAATTAATGCTTGCTAGTCTTTCGGAAATGCCTCTTTAGAAAACCAAGCCTATAAAATGGTGACTTAATACATAGTTGATGTATTTCAGCCTAAGACTGTGGTTAAGGTCAGAGACGATTAGAATCCCATAGAATAAAAGATAATTTAAGATAAGTAATACTGTAACTCATGGCAATAAGTTTCCATTAGGCTAAGTGAATGGAAGACTCACCTTGTCAAAGTGCTCACTTTTTTATGCCATTAGCACTCAAATACAGTATAAGACCATGCAGCATAATTGTTGCAGAGTTGTCTCTGGCTACACATCATTACATAGCAGGAACTGGTTAAAATTTTTTCATCAAAAAGGTTTTAGATAAGAAAATGGTGATTTTTTTTTAAATCAAGGCTAAAAAATTACTGTGGAAAATGTCTGTTTTTTACAATTTTTTAAACAACCTAAAGCTTTGAATTTTTGGCTGGAAAACTGGAAAAATGCTATGAAAAGCTGAATAAAATGTGTTTTGTTTCTTTTGAAAATTTTTATGAAAACACCATTTTCTGACCAGCTAGCTTGGTTTGTATTCTCCCTATTTTTAATCTATGCAAACCATTTGTTGATAGCTCAAGCCATAGTATGAAAAGTCAAATATAGTTTATGGTTCTGGATTCTTGCTTGCATAATTTCTGAACAATTTCTGAATAACTTTGGCCCAGCTCCACAAGAGAACTTAGATTAGGGTGACAAGATGCCCCAATTTTATAAAGATAGTCCCAATATTCTGGGCTTTTTCTTATATAGGAGCCTATTTCCCCAGATTTCCCAGTCCCAATTTGTCACACTTGCTATCTGGTCACCCTAACTTAGATGCCACTGAGATCCTCAAACCCCACTCATCTGCTACTTAACTCTGGAGGTGGCTAAAAATCCCTCAGCACCTAAATTTGCTGTAAAGGTCCCCTAGATGCCCAAGTTTCTGCCTCTGGCCATGTGCACTGCTGCCTCTGGCCAGCATCTACTGGACACCTACTTCAACCTAAGCCTCAGTGTGATCCACAAGCCAGGTGAATATTGGGCAGGGTGGGGGAGGGAAAGTCTCCCTTGCAAGGCCCACTCCAGCAGCCTCCCTTATAGCCCATAGTCCAGTTGTTAAGGTACTCTCCCAGTCTCACTTAGTTTCTGGCCCAATGCACATTTAAATTCTTTATACAAAGTAGAATGGTTTCAAGCAGAGAGATTGAAAGAGACCCAAACCAGAGCATCTCATAGCCCAGTAAAAGCAGCAAAGAGTCCTGTGGCACCTTATAGACGTTTTGGAGCATGAGCTTCTGTGGGTGAATACCCACTTCATTGGATGCATAGCCCAGTAGTTACCTCAGAATTAGTTTATTTAGTGGTTGAGTAGGAGTTCACTCAGCTCTACTGCTATCCTCTGAAGCACTCTCTCTCTCCAGCCAAAGAGCCACCTCTGCATCATTTCCCATTGCAAAGTCCTCCCAGTAATGAAAGATCCTCTGTGGAAAGGAACCAGCAGAAGACAAGATTCTTGCACAGACTTCTTACCCCTTGCCAAAAAGGTACAAGCACTTTTCCCCTGCTCTCAGCTCAGGTCCATTACCCAACCAATTCTAAGTTTTAGTACAGTTATGGTGGCTCCCAAAATAAAACTGGACAAATTCTGGGTAAATCGCTTATGCAGATGAAGCAGCTCTGAAGTCATTCTTCCCTCTGTCCACCAACAATGAGCTCTTTATTTTCTAGAGCTTCAGCCCACTGCTTACGATGTATAAACTTTTAGAACAGCAACCCAGTGTATTTATAGCATTAAATGAAATTTAGGATCACACTTAGTGGAGTGACAGAGGTTGTGGAGGTGACAGCAATTCAAGGGATCAGGTTCTTCCTGTTTGCTGAGTGAAAGCAATGTGCAGCATACAATATTCCTAAATCTGAACTTGGAAACCAAGCAGCTCTTTCAGTGCTTTGAAATTCGCTCTGTATGATAAGGATAACCAATCTATAATATTTATGAACTTGTGTGTTTCCAACAGGATGAGAAAGAGACAGAGCAGCAGATCTCATAAGACAGAGTGGCCACTTGTCCCATAAGAGGAATGGGCCTATCAAATGGTCCTGAAACAAAATTAGTAAACGGGAAAGTTGACTAACTGACTCCAGAAGAACCAGAGGGGGAAAATAGAAGCTCAGCTGGCCACCCCTTGAAGGTGAAGGCAGGAGGTTGTTGGGCTCCACTCATCTCCTCTCTTCAGTCTTCTACTCAACTCAGGAAAAGGTGCAAAGAGGGAAATACCTTTGTTCATTTGGGACAATGGAGTGAAACATACAGGGCCTGTTGGGAGGAGGGTGAAAGTGAAGGATGATGAAAGGCAAATCATTTTGTTCTGGTATTATATATCCCCTGGATTCATATACCAGAGATTACATAATGCAGCTTATATAGGACTTTCAACTCAGTTGACAAACTGAACCATTAATAAATGAACCTTCAAATGTAATGGTGTGTCCATCAAAGAGTAAAATGTGACATTTTATGTTCTGTGCTAAAAGACAAATGCATTATGCAAAAAGGGCATGAAGTGACCCTCCTAAAATGCCTGAAATGTCGAGAGAAACTATCCAATTTCTCCAAGATTGAATTAATTCTGAATGGTCCTGCAGTTCTCTAACAGCAAAGATGTACTGTAGCAGAGGTTAATCTGACTAATGTGCTTCTTTCCTGGGCATTGCTCAACCTTGGGGAGAAATGATAAAGGTCAAAGTACATGTTTTAAAATATGTCATCCCCCCCAGAAGCCAGAATAGTTCATCTTAATTAAGGATGATTTAAAAAAAAATCACTTCTCCCGTCCCCCCCCCCATTATTGACATGATTTGAGAATAAGTGATAAAATATTAATTACAGAAATATAACTGGAAAAGCCTTATGCAACAGTATGAGATGCATCCCTCTTAGGTCAACAAAAGTCAAGAACTGTTGACTTCAATGGGACTTTGAGAGTGAAAGGGTCCACCCATGTGGAACCAGTTGCAGGGGTGTAGCCATAAATTGGAAAAGCCCCCTGTGAGAAGGTGGTAGATAGTTATCTGCCCACACAATCCTGATCTGATATGAGTTAGAACTGATTATTTAATGCTCATGAATTAAATATAAGTTGTGAGAGCATCTAGAATTTAGTTAACTGGTTCGCTGTTTAAAGAAAGCAGTGGTCTTTTGTTTGTGCATTTGAATACATCTCTCAATAAGAACCATTTTCTTCTAATTTACCTCAGCTTTTTAGCTTTCCCCCCCAAAAAACAACAAAAAAGTGACCTTCAATACATTTTTTTAATTATTAAAATAGTATTCTTGTCCGATTACTTGGAAAATATTTTCATGAAATCAGAAACTATGGGCCCAATCCTGTATGCATTGTGTGCAAAATTCCCAGCATTGAATGAGCAAGGAGGAAAGCAAAACTGTGCCCAAACTAACTAAGGAACTCAATGTGACCATAATACACTAGAAAACAAAGTAGATGTTATGGCTTGCCCTGTGAAGGAGAGTAGCCTGTTTTACCCAGAAAAGAAAAACCATTAAGAGTAATCTATTTCCCAAGGACAATTCCTGATATTACTGATGGATATTTTTAAACACAGAGATCCCATAATCTCACAACAATAAGCACCTAGTCTTATTATCTAATAATAATAAAGAGCATAAAAAACAAACATCAGTGCAATGCTTTGTTTCAATTCAACCCTTCAATATTCAGCACTTCAGTTGTTGGTTAGCAAGTCTTGCTTGTATAGTCTCAAACAATATTTATATATAGTGAACCCTTAGCCTACAGACCATTTTTCAATCCCAGTATAATGGGACTATGTAAATCACACCTCTCTGTATCGGCAATGGCCATTAGATACCAGGAGAAGGATCACCCCCTCAGTCTTTGGAGAAGACAGACAGCATTTGCACTGACACTTTACTCCATGGATTCCCCCAAAGGAAGGCATTACAATAGAAGACTTATCAGAGAAGGCTGAACTGGGAATAGTGAAAGGTTGAGGAGCAGTTTTGTTTTTACCATCATTGTTGATATTTCTTTTGAAGATCATAGCAGACAAAAATCTTGAGGAGGATTTGAATGATGGATCATGGCATTCCAGATGAACATTGGAAGGGAATTCAAGTCTAAGGAGTTGATATGGGATAAATGGAGGGGAAAGTATAAAAATGGGACATGAAAGCTTCTCTGCTGATGCAGAGAGGAGAGGTGGTGGTAGGTGACCCTCATATATTTGTTCACATTGTTAGTGCCATTGGCTTAAATTAGACTGCTCACAACATTAAGGGCTGCAAGATCAGATCCTTCATCTAATTTCACTTCAACTGGGGAAGACTAGAGGGTGCGTGGGGAGGAAAATCATGAATGTTCATCCTTAATAGTTCTTCTATTCTTTCTATTCTAAGTATATATTTGAGGCATGCAGGCAAACTCTTCTGTTCTGCTGTATTCTAAAACTTTAATTTGATCATATATGAACCTTATCAAAATTTGAAGATGTTTTAGAACTACACATCTAATTGAATTGATGTTTGTGTTGGTGGTGGGGAGTGGCATTTATTCTGCACTACTTTCTATTGGTCAAGAAGTAAAATAATCCAATGTCTAAAAATATATCTTAGTTACCCACTTTCAAGTAGTACAGAAAACAACAAACAATTTGGGAATAAACACTTTCCCTCTTGGCTGAAAAAGCCTATTGTCATTAAAATGAGATTTTGTTCTACCGATGCTTTCTTTCCTTTCCACAAGAGTTGAAATTTGACAAACCTTTTGTAAAATTCTTTTGGAAGAGTAAAAAGCTAATTACATTGAAATGCCCAGTAAGAGGTGTAGATTTACTGCTAGATTTAATACACCACCAGGATTTAGGTGTGCAAAATAATACTTTTGAGAAAACACCCTGTAAAGTTATGGTATGAAATGAACCAAGGTCAAGCAATGTGCCACTTAATATTTAGAAGGCACCCTTCATACCACTGTTAGAACTCTAGGTGGCACAAAGGAATTAATACTGCTATAGTAGGAATTGACAAATACACAGATGAAATCTGATGTACATCTTAAATGAATGAAGTATTTATTTAAGGACACGTTTTTTCTGGTAGAATATATTATTTAAGATACTTACAAGTTTGTTCCTAGAGCAGTTAGACCTGGCAGTACCAAAGAAGAGAGAGAGAGAGAGAGAGAGAGAAAGACCCCTACAACAGAAGATCTGATGCATAAACATATAGGCATGCTATTTAGAAGTATCATTTCATTTTCTCAGCATGCAGTGCCATTGATGCAAAACTACTTTACATAGTACAGTCACATAGAATCATGGACTTTAAGGTCAGAAGGGACCATTATGATCTAGTCTGACCTCCTGCCCAATGCAGGCCACAGAATCTCACCCACCCACTCCTGTATCAAACTTGTGTCTGAGCCATTGAAGTTGACCATTTGACTGTACAGATAAGTAAACTGACACCATCACAGGTTCCATCAGAGATCTGAGATCCCACTAAGCATATTATAAGAATATAAACTCTATTGCATCGTATGCATGCAAACAATATGGAACCCTTGGCCAGTGTATTTTTATGTCATATGGAATATCCTGTGTAGACTTTGTTCAGAAACAAAATCAGCCTTACACAAAAAGTGTTTTCAGAGGATGTATGTATAACAATTTCTTCAGACTGGATTGTTCAAAAGGCACTTTTACATTAACCTCAGGAAAAAAGACAAGCATTGATTTTGCCTCATAACATCAAGTAAATTCACTATCCTGAATTGCAAGGGAACAGGTTTCCTTCTTGCAATCAATGTTTGAGTTAACTGTATGAACTCTGTATTATGAAAAGTAGCTTTAAAGTCACACAAATAGTGTCATTTTATAGACTATGAACTACTATTCCAAAGACTGCCAAGATACTCAGAGTATTACTAAATAGGCTAGATGGTGAAACTACTACTACTCCACAGGCACACTGTACTGTACCTCACAGAGGAGCTCTCACCTATTTTTAGGATTCAGAGAAAGAATTGTATTTTTTGTGCACGGAGGTCTTACTTTGCCTTAGGCAAAGAAGTGTATAGAATGCAAAATTTCTGAGCTAAATTCAGTGTACACATATCTGAAGGCAGCTTCCATTGACTTCACATACATCTTAAGGCAGAAGTTAAGCACACTTTAACGTTAGTGAGGTAAGTCTGTTTGGTTGTATGCCCCTTATTGCAAATGCTACAGCTTATTATATTTCTGTATTACCATTTACTTGAGTTATGCAGATTTTTATATATTTTTAATAAAAGTTCCAAGTTTTAAACATGGTTGTCTAAAGCTAGCACTTCAGTCTACATTTCCGGTAATTAAATGTGGGTTTTGAAATTTAAAATTTGCATATGGATGTGTTAATATGGATTTAAGAGACAGACTTGAGACACTCACGTTTGGAAATTAGGTTCACAGGGTTTCTTAATTAATTGACTTTTCACTTCAGGTATACATTGTACCAGATCTTCAGCTAGTGCAAACATACGCAGCTCCCCTGAGGTTAATGGAGCCAGGCCCATTCAGACCAGCTACAAGTCTGGCCTGTTACCGTATTCTTGAAGTGAGCCATATGAGGAACTGATTGAGTGAAATTCACTTCTCTGTGCTAAAACCTCAGCTTTGTATAGGTAGCAAGGATGGAATTCACTACCAGATCATCTGCCGGCTGGGGGGTGGGGCGCAGGGGACGACACAACTCAGCCCCTCCCTCCACATCCGCTGCTTCAGAATATGGACTAACATGCTTCTGTTACCCCTCTGCATCTTTTCCATAGAGGAAGCTAATGCTGATTATGCGAAAATAAAGTTTGCACTGAGTCATAGAAGCTATTGTATCAAATATTAACAGGTTTATGTGTACTGTCTTAATTGTTGTGCACAACAGGGAGGATTAAAAATAGTTGCTGATTTCATGCCTGAGATAATTATACTCTGATAGGTTCCCCCCCACCCGCCTCCCCTCCTCAACTGCTGGTGACTAAGGGGAAGGCTGGTCATGATGCAACTTTTAATTATTTTCACAAAATTTTCTTCAAATATTGAATTTCAATGAAAGAAAGGGGAAACAAAACAAACAAAAAAACCCTAAAAATTAATGAATTCCCCTCTCCCATTTTTCTGCCAGCAGTAGTTAAATCACTGGACAGTAACATAATTTATTGCACTAAATGGCATACGCTAATAGTGTGGATGTTATATGTATAACTTAAAAGAACTATAAAGAAACTATTTGTATAACTTAAAGAACTATAACCAAAAAAAAAAAACAAGGACGTGTTAGGAGTGCAGCATGCTTTAATTTTTTTTCCCCCCCACAGATCAGTAACATTAGCAAGTTATGTCTGTCTTGTTCCTGAAATGCAACAATCCGTGGAGAGTGGGTTCTTGAATGTTGTAATCTTGTAAATGGTGTCAGTCTTCCAGATGTGAAGAGGCTAGGCTCACTCTTCACTGCTCTGGTAGATTTCTGCTTCCTTACTTTTGCTAATCTCATTGGTGTCAGTGGATCCTACAGCTGATGGCATCTGAAGAGCGCCATAAAACACCTGCAAGATGGCCCGCACAACATCACTCAGCTCTAGACTCTGGATTGTGGGTTCATTTTGGATATTGTAAATTGTTACAGTGCAGCTGTCATTCAGCTGTTTACAGTTGAAAATTAAGATTTCCTCTTCTAAATTGACATCTTCTTGGGCATCAGATTTGACTTGGATATTGGCCTTGGCATTCCAAGTGTTGTCATTGGGATCCACTTTCACTGAGATGCCAGTCCAAGTCTTGTTTTTCATAGAGATCTGCATGTTCTTTGTTTTTTTAAAGAAAAAAAAAGTGCACTTAAGTTAAAACTAGCATGCTCAGGTCTGAGTTAAGAACGATGGCTCCAAATGCCAGAATATTGATTGTAGTGGCCTGAGAGAAGACCATTTACCTTAGTTGTTTAAAAGTCAGTATTTACTCACCCTTTGCAGGAGTATCAGAGATACTACAGCTTTTTTCTATTCTAAGCAAAAAGGAAAAAGTATGGATTGTGTAGTAACTATGGGTAATGATAGTTAATAGCAAATATTCTTCAAGAATAGTCAACATCTTATTTTCCTTCTGTTTGTTATTACCAGACACCCAGTTCAGGATCAGGACTCCATGGTGCAAACAAATATATGCCAGAAAGAACTGCATAGACAGTCTAATCTAAGACAAAACATGCTAAACAAACAAACTTTGTAGACTTGTGCCCACTTCTCTGTGCTACATGACGACATTTTATTTCCATTCCACCCTTAGGGGACTAAGTTTAGTGACTGGTTTTAGATGATTTTAGTCCTGTTATCCTATAAAATATGAATAGTTCTGAATTGGTAGGTGATTTCTTTTTTTCCCTAGCATACTATGTAGTTTTAAATGTCTCAGGAACAAGTGCTTCCAATACTTCCTTAGGAGATTTATTTCACAGATTATAGTTCTTATTATGAAGATTTTTTCCCTCTGATATTTAGCCCAATTGCTCCCTTCTAAAATAAATGTAATTGTTGATACATGTAAGAAATACCAATTGAGCCTAACATATTATAAGGCTTTGGGACATAGCCCATGTTTTTGCTATGTGTGTGTATAGATCTTAGCACAAAGGGGCCCTGATTCCCAAATGTGGGCTCTAGATGTGACCACAATACAAATAAGAAACAATAAATACAGCTAAATTAGAAATTCCAACTACAATTAAATTGCATGCCACAGAGTAAGGTGAAACCCTCCCTAAAATCAGTATCACTTAGACCTTAGGAAAAATTCCTTCTCAACCCCACATATGGAAATCAGTTAGACCCTGAGCATGTGAGCAAGAGCCACCCAGCCAACTGCTGAGACAAAATGCTCAGTGACACCTCTGAATCCTGGCTCACCCTGCACATCTCCTGCCCTGGCCATCTCTGTTGCTTTAGAGGAAGGAGACAAAAACATAATCAACAACAAAAAGACACCACACAATGCACTGAGGGGGCAGGAATCCCTTCCTCACACCTGCAGGTGGCCAGCTGAAACAGTGATGCATGAGCTTTGAGGAACATAAAACCACCTAGAAGTGAGCCCCAGGGCTACTGACCCCTCCCCCGCAATCACAAGCAGCCCAATCATACAATCACACTCAGATTTTGTCCCCGTCTCTCTTAAAACTAATTAAGTTGTTTGCCCCCCACAACCTCTTTTGGGAGGTTGTTACAAAACCTCATCCCTCTGATAGTTAGAAATGGTCTTCTACTTTTCAGCCTGAATTTGTACATGGCCAGTTTATATCCATTTGTTCTTGTGCCAACATTGTCCTTTCACTTAAACAGCTTTTCATCCTCCCCGATATTTATCCCCCTGGTGTATTTAGATAGAGCAACCATATGAGCCAAGCTCTTCCCATCTCCGCTTGCACGATTGGCCCTCCATTCCCCTGATCATCCTGCTCCAGTTTGAATTTGTCTTTCTTAAACACGGGTGACAAAAATTGTATTCCAAATGATGTCTTATCAATGCTTAGTACAATGGCACTAATACTTTTCTCTCCTTCTACTGAAATGCCCATTTTCCTTTTTCACAGTTGCTGCACATTGCTGGCTCAGTCATCCTGAGATCGACCCACACACCCAGGTAGAACTATTAATGAACTATTTCCTCACTGGACCTGAGACAGGTAATAAAAGGTAATAAGGTAATAATTACCTTAATTAATTAATTAATAATAACAGCATGGAGGACACCATTTTGTAGAGCAAAATTGACTTCAGTGGAGCTGTGCCAGTCAATTTACACAACCTGGGCAATCACTGGGTCTATTTGTTTATTAAAAACTTAGAAAAATATAGAGGACCAGAATCTCAGCTTATTATTTAATGTAAATATTGAAATACCGAGGATCACTAGTACAAATGGAAAGAGAATATGGACAAGTTGTGTAAATACATTTAACTATTTAAAAGTAGATAAATACAGGAGGTCAGACTAGATAATCACAATGGTCCCTTCTGGCTTTGAAGTCTATGAATGAGTGAGGCTGAAATAAAGCCATTTCAAAGAACTCATGACATGGGATTAGTATATAGCAAGTTGAGTAACAAACAAAAACCCAAGAGGCCCACAACAGTGTCATTTTAAGTATGTGAACCAGCTCGACAGGACTGGAGCCTCCTCCATATTCAGAGACATGGTAATACCAAAGTGAACTGAATCACTTTCCAGCTGAGGCACCCAATTCTATGAGGCTGCACTCTTGCAAGGTCTGGGCACCCCACCCCACATCTTCCACTGACTACAAAGGGAGTGGGTGGTGTTCAGTAGCACCTCAGTGTCAGACCACAGATGAAGCAGCGTCGGCCTGTTTGCAAAAAAAAGTCTTCCTTCATAAATCTCACTTGAAAGAGATGTATTAACATAGGAATTAGGCCATCAGTGTGTTTAGCCAATCTGCAGTTCTACTCTTATGAAATAGCTCTGCGTAATACAGAGGATCTCCTCTTTCTTTGTGATTAGAGGTAGTGGGTTACAGTCTCATTTACACAAAGGATGTTTTACACTACTCTGGCAGTGTAAAAAGGCTTGAAAGGTGGAGTACTTTATATTGTCATTACATTTATTCCTATTTTAACACCCCTTTGCACTGTCAGAGTGGTATGAAGTGGCCTTAGTGCAGTAGTATAGCAGGCCTATACTGCTCTATTGAGGTACATTAACTGTTTGAATTCTCTGCCTTCTTTACAGATTTGTTCACTGTTTATTACTTGATCTTAAATCATAAGAACATAAGAACATAAGAACTGCCATACCGGGTCAGACCAAAGGTCCATCTAGCCCAGTATCTGTCTACCGACAATGGCCAATGCCAGGTGCCCCAGAGGGAGTGAACCTAACAGGCAATGATCAAGTGATCTCTCTCCTGCCATCCATCTCCATCCTCTGACAAACAGAGGCTAGGGACACCATTCTTACCCATCCTGGCTAATAACCATTTATGGACTTAGCCACCATGAATTTATTCAGTCCCCTTTTAAACATTGTTATAGTCCTAGCCTTCACAACCTCCTCAGGTAAGGAGTTCCACAAGTTGACTGTGCGCTGCGTGAAGAAGAACTTCCTTTTATTTGTTTTAAACCTGCTGCCTATTAATTTCATTTGGTGACCCCTAGTTCTTGTATTATGGGAATAAGTAAATAACTTTTCCTTATCCACTTTCTCAACATCACTCATGATTTTATATACCTCTATCATGTTCCCCCTTAGTCTTCTCTTTTCCAAGCTGAAGAGTCCTAGCCTCTTTAATCTTTCCTTGTATGGGACCCTCTCTAAACCCCTAATCATTTTAGTTGCCCTTTTCTGAACCTTTTCTAGTGCTAGAATATCTTTTTTGAGGTGAGGAGACCACATCTGTACACAGTATTCGAGATGTGGGCGTACCATGGATTTATATAAGGGCAATAATATATTCTCCGTCTTATTCTCTATCCCCTTTTTAATGATTCCTAACATCCTGTTTGCTTTTTCAATACATAAAATTTTAAAATACTCCATCTTCTTCCAGAGCTTAGTTCATAATCACTAAAGGCTAGACTCTGCCACCCTCTCTGACATTAAGTAACATCTTACTTCTCAAAAAGTCCCATTGATTTCAATAGAGCTTCCTCATGAAATATGGTACTGTGGAACTTAAGAGTGGCCAAATCTTGCCCTATAGTAACAGCATCTTCTATGTCAAAATAAGTAATAGATTCTTTCAGCCTTATTCTTTTCTCTAATAAAACTGAAGGGAACTCTGAAGCATCAGTTAAATTGTTCCTACCCACCACCTCCTGAACACACTCCAAACAGAGATGTCTGCAATATTCACTAAGTTCTCCTAAAATGACTTTAGCCTCAAATTGCCTTGATCTCTGCATTCATAACTTTAGGACTAACCCCTTTTCCCACCTTCATAACTTGTAAGGTTTAAGCGGATTCTTACCGCAGTCCTGTGCATCAATGGTAATATTTTAAACAAAAAGTAGCAGAAGAGAAAATAGAGCCCTTGAGTCATAAAGTAGTAGTATTTCTAAACCAACACAGTCATCCATTCACATATTGTCTGTTCTGCCTGGCAGAATGAGTTAAACTGAGGCGTCTCACACTCTAAGTTGTGCCCGGAGTAAGAAAATGCTAATACCCACCACGCTGTAGTTGGGAGCGATCTCCTTGGCCAATTTGGCAAGTAGCTCAGCTTTGTCAAATTAGATTACTAGGTGGGATGCTTCTGGTTTGGTGATTGGACTGGGTTTGACAAATTCAGTCACCATTGCTGCTTTTTCAAATATGGTGACCATCTTAGTTTCACCAAATGTAACAGTTAGTCTTGTGCTGAAAAGCAGGATGCAAAACATTACAATCAAGCCAAAAACTAGGATCAGCCCAGCCAAAATGCCAAACAGCAGAGACAAGAGAGTATTTATGATGTTCATGATGGTCGAGTGTTCTGATGTAGTGAAAATAGCTATATGCCCTTCAAAGAACACTGTAATCAAGTGCCATATTTCAGTGACCTCTCTAAGTTGTAGCTAGATCCATCTGTGCTCACTCTAGGCCTGGTCCAGTATCAGGGAAATTTTGCTACATCACAATGGACAATATGTGAGCAGCTGCAATACACAAAGGGTCCTTCAGCTGCATTGCCACCTCCCTGAAGGGTCTTTGCATTTACAACTGCATTTTTGGTCCTTCTTTTTAACTTAAGGAGCCATTACAGCCTTCTCACAAATTCTTCTTAAGAAGGCAAAATATTAAATAACTCCTCCATCATGCTAGCTGGCTTCCTAACAGAGTTCTTCACTGTAGACACCTATTCAATAGCCAGTTCTGTTGGCCAAAACATTCAAGGCAAAAATAGGCTTGTGCCCTTTTTTTTTTTGCTTCTTGACAATGCAGTTTAAAAATCCCAAAATAGTTTTAAAAACTGGTTGAAGTTGCTCAGGTACTTACCTATCCCATCATATACAAAGCCATGCATTTAAAAAAAATCAAGAGTGGATGGATGGGATGGGGTGGGGTGGGGTGGAAAATGTATTCGAGTCTAGTATCTAGAGTACAACACACATCAGCTAGGCCATTTTAATGGCCATCTCCCGTGAATATGTGAGAATAGCTACAAATAACTCCAGATGATAGACACCCTGACTTGAAATGAAACCATTAGGCGGTCATGGGGTAGATTGGTAATGCACCTGCTATTCTATAAAGGAAATAGAGGCAGCAAGATGAGTTGCTATCCTACTATATAGCCAGTTACAACATATCACATCTTCCCCATACTTTGTACTTGTTTTCTGTGTTGCTTGTGTTGTGCAAAGACCATTTTTGTGGCTTTATGCTAGTACCTGCTGCAATACGTTTGATTGGCTACCAGTGATTCATGGGCTTGGGTAGTCAGCTACTCACACCTGTAGCAGGTCCCATTCTCTGTCACCTCAAAGCCTTCTGTCAGTGAGAGATTCTGCTGTCTTCTTCCCTTGCACTTTTGGTACCACATTCTGAGTAGGAGTTACTTCAACTTATCTGTAGTTAGATAACTCTATAGCTTCTTTACACTGTACTCCCAGCAGATGTAATTAATTGGGATGAGAATTCAAAATGACATAAGGGGTGAAGAGAAGGATTGCCCAATTAAACTATACCTCTCACACAGGCAGAAGGCCAGCTGTACTGGGAAGAAGAGAATAATTTCATTCTTTTTTTTTTACCTGTTAGTTTTGCCAACCAATAACTGAGAACTGTGTTCGTGATGGTCACATCAGCTCAGTACATGTGAGCATCTATACAGATAGCTTAAGAGCTGCCATCTCAGAAGCCAGTGCTTGTGTTAATTAATGAGACCACCTAAAGTTCACAAGTATACAACTTAAAACTTCAGCCTTTTCCAAGGAACTCTGGCTAGCCAGTGAAGATTAGCAGAGAACCCAAGGTGATACCCTATCATCAGTTCCATCAATCCAGTAGCTGGCATTGGGATTATGGGTCCAGTGACTTGAATTCCTGAAAAGCTCTTGTGCATTTTATATACTGTGCAGAATGATTCAAAAATTGGCACTATACCACTCTGCAATTAATGACAATCACAACTGATTTAGTGATGGGTAATCTTCCCATCTGTTTCGCTAAACCTCTAAAAGATCAGATACTTCTCTGAACCATATGGAAACCTGGAACTTCCATTTTCCAGTCACAAGCAGAAATGAAAATAATGTTTAAAAAAATTAATCTTTTAATCTCAGAAAAGGTTTGATTCATGCTTGGCTTGTGTTCCAGGTGAAGGTTCTGTGAGTTAATTTTATCTAAATCCACTTGTTCACTGCCTCTGTGTGGTGGTATTTTATCTTTAAATTTAAATAGCAGATGAGTGGTGCCTTTACTACAGTTAGGGATTTTTCCAAACAAAAACAAAAACCTTACCTACTGCTTGCTACAACTTCAGTTTGCAATTATCCATAACTGATCTGCAGAGCAGCACAGCATTTGGCAGCCAGTTACTAAGATTCTCATCTGCAGGAGTTAAAACTTAGTACAAAATTACTAGACTTTGACAAGTACCTTAGAGTCTGCATTAGGTCTGTATATCAAGCAGAGCTTGCCAAGGTCCAACTGAAAGACAAGAATAAAAGTTCGCTGCCTAAGCTGAAAGAGTATATACAGAGAAGGTACATTTACTGTATGTCAGCTTGTGCAGCTCTGTGAAATTGACTGGCCAGTTCAGCTTATTGATGTCCTGAAAGACTGGGGCCAGGGGAGCTAAATGTGAACTAAAGAAACAAAATCTTTATGACCCCCTGAGAACTATATAGAAAAGACATAGAAAGTCCAACAAAGTATGAGAGAGGGTGCAATATACCTGATAGACTGAAAAGCAGCAGCAACAGAAGTGATGCTGGTAAGTGGCATACAGATATGTAAAATGAGCTAAGGAAATGAACTGTTTCAAAAGGAATGATTCTTGCAGCAGGTCTATACTACAGCCAGGATTGACGTTCTGAGATCGATCCACCAGCGTTCGATTTAACAGGTTTAGTAAAGACCCACAAAATCGACAGCAGATCGCGCTCCAGTCAACCCCTGTACTCTACTCCCAATCAGAAGTGTAAGGTAAGTCAATGGCTATATTGAATGAGGGGGTGAAATCCTGACAAGTGAAAGTGTCAAACAAGCCACAAATACAGATATCCAAGACAGCAATATTATTCTCTCCCCCAGAATACAGAAATGATGGAAGTCTACTTCTGTGTAATTTTTAAAATGTTTAATTCCTTTAGCTTTGTTTGTACCATATTCTTTTACTCCTGGGGAAATTCTGCGCAGTGGTGCAGAATTCATGTCCCCCACAGATTTCTTTGCTTCCCTGCAGAAAAATGACTTTGACCAGCTGTTGGAGGGGTAAATCACCACTGGACTGGGGACACCCAAGCCAGTGGCTCCTACACTGAGCCTAGATCAGCTGCTAGTCCTGGCTTAGGCTGGAGGCAGGAGAGGACAGGGACTTCCTCTTCCCCTGAAAGGAGGGGTTGGGGCTGTGTCAGACCCACCCCCAAAAACTTCCCCCAGCTGCAGGAAGCTCAGCATCCTCCCCTCCTTCCTCCCACCATTGTTCATCAGCTATGTGGGGGAGAGGTAACTGTACAGAGAACTGCTCCCCCATCCACCTAACCCCCACATCTGGAACTCCCATGCCCAGACACCTCTGCCAAGCCTCAGCTGGTACATCCAGAACCTCCCCTCCCTCCAGTCCTCCATACCCAAACCCCACACTACTGAACCTCAACCCCTGCCTCCAGATCCCCACCTCTGAACCCAGACCACCCCCCACTGGGCTCCCTGCACTCAAATCCCCACCCTGATGCCCCACCCCCTGAACCCCCACATCCAGAACCCCACACCACTGACCTCCAACTAGCTCCACCCACCCCACACACACACACACACAGATCCCTCCGCTGTGCCCCAACCATTTTCACCTGGAAGTGCCTGCAGAGTCCCATTGCCCCTGACCTGGAACCCCACCCACAATGAGCCTCTGTGCATTCAGAACCCCCCCTCACCTAGTGCTCCCAGTGAGCTGCCTGCATCCAGATTGTCCCACACAGAATCCTCTCACCCCACACTTAGATCCCTCCACACTTGGATCCTGCCTGCCCCACACCTGGTGCACCTGACGCAGGGAGGGGAGATCCAGGCCTTGTGCTGTGTCAGGGTTGGGTGCAGCCTTACCACTGAGTCTATGTTCTCGGGGTGGAGGGGCTACAGGCTGATCTCCCACCTTCATGCAGCCAGTGGTCTATGCTCCCCACTGCCATGCTGGAGCCTCTGCAATTATTTATTGACAAATAAAACTTGCAGAATTTTAAAAAATACTGTGCAAAGAATTTATTTTTTTGGCACAGAATGCCCGCAGGAGTATTATTTTCCCTCTCATTGTAAATTTCTTCTGAAAATGCTCACAAAACTATCAAGTGTTTTTACATACATTGAGTAGTTCAGGGGTCCCCATCTAAATGTGCACACGTCCTGGCCGGCGGTCGAGCATCCGCTGAAAAGCCGCCACATTTCTGTGGCGTTTTGGCAGCAACGCCTCTCGATGATGCCGCTTGCCACTGACAAGCGGCATCGAGAGGCATCACCACCAAAACGCCGCAGAAATTCAGCAGCATTTCGGCGGATGCTCCACTGCCACCACGGTCCTTCATCTGGCGCCTGCCAGACGAAAAGTTTGGGGACCACTGGAGTAGTTCCATGCCTTTTTTTTTTTAATTTCCTTCACTACTGGACTTTGAGTTTCAAAACCAGGTAAAGATTGAAGAGCTTGGAACCCTAATCATTTCCCATCCCAACTGTCTGCAGAGGACAACTGTAGTCTGCTCCATGCCATGCTTTCTGTTCATCTTATCCAGCATACTACCTTACTACCCTCCAGCATAGACTACAGAACAAGGAGTTGGAATGTCATCTCTAGATCTGCTGAGAGCTGTGAAGTTATTTGTGAAATATAGTGAAAGTTTTAGGAAACCCCATACTGCTGGCTGCCACCAGATTCGTCTTTTTAATTCCTTGTTAGAGAATAATTGCCACCACCCACAAGTGTGCTTAGGAGTAAGGCGATGTTGCCCGATCTATTGATTATGTATTAATTATATTTATTACTTACAAATTCCCACTTAACACTCTGAGGTTTGGTAGGTTCTTGTCCTAAGATTAGGCTCAGTACTATTAGAATTCCTGTTTAACTGGGAACCTCTACCTGCATGGTTCTAACACTCACACTTAGGAAAAACATTCTGTATTGGTGATAGTTTTATTAACACAGTTAGCAAAGTTACAAAACACTCCAAGTCAGCTAGGTAAGTAGAGATAATATAGAATGTGCTGAGCATCCATATCCTCTCCCCATCCATTGGGGAACAACCTGAAGTGTTAGTTATCCTCTTCCTCATCTTCCCTTTCCACCATCACCACTGGTCATCATCCTGGCATCTCCTAAGGCGCACAGGCTGGGACACAGCTTTTGTGTTATACTGATACCACCATATCTAATGCATATTCAGTATGGGTTTCAGCCCCTTTGTCTTATTTGTAGCTCCTTACCCTACTAATGTTGGGATGTCCTTCTCTCCTAGGTCATTAATCCTAAAGACTGCACAGGGGGTCTGCAAAATATTACAAAAAATAAAATAAAAATAAACTTTCACCACATCCATGTCCCCTAACAATTAAAACCAACAAATATACTATTTCTGTTTACACAATGTTCCATGGTGCATTAACACCTCAATACTCACATTGCGCAAGTATTGATGAAGAAAAAAAAAACACCCTCACTGCGTTGCAACAGCAAATCAGAAGTGACATCCATTTTTTTGATGACTGAGATGTCTTTGGTGGGTGGAAGTGGAATATATTTTTGCAGTGTGTGAGCAAATTAGATTGAAAATGGGTACGTTTTTAAAAATGTCCTCATACTAGTACTGTTAGTTGTGCTGAAAACCATGGGCAATGCAAGTAGTAAGAAACAAACGAAGAACAGAGTTTGACAAAAATTATATTGATTTTGGTTTTATGGAATTTAGTGATGGATGATCGCAATGCATCGTATGCTTATAAAGCCTATCAAACAAAGCAATTAAACCTGCCAAGTTGAAACAACACCTCACATCAAGGTACCTGGAGTATAAGAGATAAATCCAGAGACTTTTTTCAATGAAAAAAAAAAGAATACAGTTGACAGAAAACTCAAATGACAAACATATTAGTTCCAGAAAAGGCTCCAAAAGCATCTTTCTTAGCAGCACTTCAGACTGCAAAGAGCAGAAAATCCCATACCATTGGAGAAGAACTGATTCTTCCACCTGCTGTAGGTTGGGGATAATGCAGCGAAGAAACTTAAGGCCATACCACTTTCTAATGTCACAGTTAGAAGAATTGAAGAGCTTTCAAATGATGTAAAATGCCAACTAACTGAGAGTCTACATACCTGTAAACAGTCTGCAATTCAGCTTGATCTCACAAAATTCAGATGACACAAAAATTGATGGAGTGGAAACAACCAAGGGAACACGTCACTGAGCGAATTGGTAAGCTGGCCACAAGCAAACAATATGCATTTTAATATGGTTAAATGTAAACATACATCTAGGAACAAAGAATGTAGGCCATACTTACAGCATGGGAGGATGCTATACTAAGAAGCAATGTCACAAAGATTTGTGGGATCCTGGTAGATAGTTAGCTGAACATGAGCTCCCAGAGTGACATTCCGACTAAAAACAACTATTCTGAACCTTGGATACATAAACAGGGGAATCTCGACAAGTAGACAGGTTATTACCCCCGTATCTGGCACTGGTCCAACTTCTGCTGGAATACTGTGTCCAGTTCTGGTGTCCACAATTCAAAAGGATGTTGATAAAGTACAGAGAAGAGCCACGAGAACAATTAGAGGCCTAGAAAGCACGCTTTATAGTGTACACTCAAGGAGCTCACTATTTAGCTTAACTTTCTCTTTAAGGGGTGACTTAACTGTACTGTATAAGTACCTACATAGGGAATAAATATTTAATAATGGGCTGTTCAATCTAGCAGGGAAAGGTATAACATGATTCAATGGCTGGAAGCTGAAGCTAGACAGAGTCAGAGTGGAAATAAGGCATACATTTTTAACAGTTGGAGTAATTAACCAATGGAACAATTTATTGAGGGTCATGGCGGACTCTCCAATACTGGCAATTTTTAAATCAAAATTTAATGTTTTTTCCTCAAAGATCTGCTCTAGAAATTTAGGGGATGTTCTATGGACTATGTTATACAGGAAGTTAGACTAGATGATCGCTGTGGTCCCTTCTGGCCTGGTAATCTATGAATCTGCCCCTCCTGCTCTGTGATTAAACAGATAGGGGTACTCAGAGCATGCCTATGGGATTGGGCCCCACTGGAAAGATAGGCATCCCCCCCACCTACTTTGAGAATCCAGCTTTGGTTTATACTAGGGCTCTGAGTAGCTCTTTAGAAGTAGGGTTGTCAAGGTTTAGATGGGTTTTTGGACATTGTCTGGTGGAAATTTAGGCACTATTAAGACAAGTGCCTACAGGATTAGGAAGCAGCACAGTGGTTGTTTAGAAAATGCCAGTGGTATCCTGAATGGTAGACTTAGGCATCCAAGTACCTTTAAAGATCTGGGCCAGAATGATTTACCAAGGCCACACATGAAGTGGCAGGCCAGGGAAGTGAAACCAGGTCTGGATGTCCCAGGCTAATGCTCTAACCACTGGAAAATCCTTTCCCTGTAAAGCACTCTTACATACAGAATAAGATGGCTTTCAAATGCATTAGCCTTTATTGTAATAAAGTGTCGGCAGCTTTTATATAAGGCAGGATATTATAACTGAGGTTCTGAGCAAGTATACAATTGACTGTATAAGCTATAGGAATGATTGAGCTAAATCACACACACGGAGCAAAACATACATTAAAAATACAGAGGTTTCAACAAATGTTTTAAATTCATACCAAATCCTATATTTTAGGTATTCCAGACTTCTGTTTTTTCTCTCTGAATTCCTGATTGATAGGCTGGTTTAATACAAACAATCAGAGCTGAATGTTTCAGTTTCTCATGGCCTTTATCTAGAAGCTGGCACACCTCTAGTGTGAGCTGTAAGCAAGCAGAAGTCTGGCTAACATTTCTGAAGAAAACTAATTTGACATTTCATGCAATGGACAGCATGCAACTGGCATAAATATACCTCCCACTAAGGAGCCTCTTCCCTGTTTAATGATACATAAGCAGTGCAGTATTGCTGAGGGTCCTAATGGTTTCAAGGTTTGACTGAACAGATTATGGAGACACTGTTCCCTTAATTAGCTGGAGCTGTCAAGACAATGGCAGGAGGACCTTCATAGCAGAGTTATAATCCTATCATTTTAGGTTAATCTGTCTGTGCCCATTAACTAAGAGATATTATGCATCTGATTTTAACAATGCATTCACAAATTTTGCAAACAATACACACACATATCTAACTAGCATTTCACAATTACCCAGTTTGCTGTCAAATCATAGCTGTACCTGTTCATACAGATCAGATCTGCACCACTGTCATGAAGAAAAGCTGTGTTCGTTTCGGCTTTCCAACTGGCTATATATTCATGTTATCACCTGAGAGTCAGCCAATTAGGTACCAAGTGCCTTCCCTCAGTCTGTGGGGGAGAGGATGTTTTCCTGTATAATTATGAAGAGCAGTGTAGAGTTGTAATCGGCTGATTTGATAAAGAGGACTAAATGCACAGCTTTGCCTTTGGCAAGTTGACATTTTATTTTTCCACAAAGTACATTGCTAAAGACTACAGCATGAAATGTGCAAGGGCTTCTGAATAATGAGGTACCCATTCTAATGATAAAAGGTAACAGTCAAATGCATCTCTAAGGTTTAAAGACTCTTTGGGACTGTGATTAATAAATACCTTCTGACCAGGAGAGATCTTCATTCTAGGTGCAATTCAATACAAAAAGAATGAAAAGTTCTCTCAAAAGGTTGTATGAGGTTTACTTGGGGAAATAAGATGAAACACAAGACAAGGACATGAGTTACTGAGCTACCTGAGTTTTAAAGAGAGACGCTGTAGCTGCAGACAGCTTGTGCTAGATTCATTTGCAATGATTCCTGGGGAAAAAAAAAATGAATGTGCCCTTTCTACTTGGGTAGATCTGTGCCACTGTCAATAAAACTGATCTACCAGGCTCAGAATCTCTCTTTTACTATGATTTTTTATTTTAAAAATATTAGTATATTTAATACTACTTTAACTCTAGGTCCTGACAAGCCAATTTCCATCAGCTGGTTTGGGGCTAAGAAATCCATTCTTCCTGTTATGAAGGGTTCACTTTTATATAAGTCTCTTTTTGGAAAAAAACATTAATGGGAATGATCATTTCATAGCAGAAATCTGGATCCTTAGAGCTGTTCAATATAATCACAAAAGAACCACAACCCATAGCCAGACAAGTTACACTGGGGTTTGGTTTTGAACACAACCTGGGTTCAACGCTTTGGGGTTTTGTGCTCCCTTGCTCCTCACAGGCTCTGGAATTAAATGGCCAGTAACAGCGCATTCCTTTGCTCTTCTCTTCTGTTGCTCTGAGAAGTCTTAAATTTGTTAGAGATGCTCTAGTGTGGCAGCCTGTAACAAGTTACTGAATACCTGGTATCCCTTTCCACATGGGAGACTTTAGAGACATTGCCCTGATGAATTAAGCTGGTTAGAGATGCATGGTCAAGTTCCAAGACTGCTGAAACAAACCACACCATGGGATGCAAGTAATCAGCATTGACCATGAGTTCAGCTGGTTTATCTTCAGGTCGGGTGGGGAATAAAATGTGGGGGGGGAGGGGAGGGAACATAGGTTCTTTCTGTGGCACTACCTTGGGATGAGGGGGCACCTCTTGTCTTAGACATCCTTCTCTCAGTAATATGACTGTCATCTAGGTTCCAGACTTGGGGTCTAGCCCTCCAGTTGTACTTCTTAGGGCATATGCCCCCATTCTGGGGTGTGGGATTTAAAGAAGTCCAAAAGAAAATAGAAAGACACCTCCACAGCCCATGAAAAGGGCCAGGCTTTTGCGATCGCACACCGGGTAAAGGCCAATTGTTAGAGTCCCTTTTTTTTTTTGGCGCAAATAGCATGAAATAAAATGTAAAAATATGTAGGAAAGTAGGAGTCTGATTTTATCTCACATCATATGTCCCACAACATAATACCTGGCACATACTGTGTGTATTTGATCATTTATTTTTGATTCCACTATATTTCTTCAGTAGCATATTCAAAAGCTTACCTAGCACTGTAAGCTTTACTAGATTTCTTAGTGCAGGTTGTTAAATTGTGAATTATTATATCCCATTAGTATGTTTTTCTAATGCTCTTTGCAAATGTCAAAGAAATTAAGATAGTGTACTTAGATACACTTCCAGACAGATTCTACCATAGTGCAAAGTCCATCTCTAATCAGAGTATATACATTTTATATGCAATATTTTTAAAACAGAAGTGCCTTGAGTTTATACACTACAGAAGCCAGGCAAAAGCCTTGAGCTTATCTGCCCTTATTTTTATTTCTTAAAGTCATTCTGCAAATAAAAATATAGGCACATAATTTCAGGAGCATTTCTTTGCACTTGCAATTGCATCATTTTAGATGCCTTACAACTTGGTGTGCAAGTACTCTGACAGACGGACTTCTCAAGAAATACTATACAAAAAATTCTATGCATTGCTGATGAAGATGCTCCAAATGTAACTGCCAGTGGTCACCTTGACTAGTGATAAATCATGGCATTCACTGAGCCATGGACTCAATTTGCCAAATCCAGTTTAACTTACAATACGAACAGGCCCAACAAGTACTGGGCATACAATATTTACATCCCACAGCAATAAAACTGATATTCACCTTATCAGGAGTCAGTATGGACTTATTGCATGTTTCTTTAAGATTGCATAATGCTAGTTCTTATGGTACAAAAGCAAACTTAAGATGGCCAAAATAATCTCTGTTGGATTTGGCCAGCTCAAAGAAATGAAAAATCGGACTCTAAGAGAAAAAGCAAATTTCTTTTGGTCTATGAAAAGACAGCGGGAAAGAGTTAATCATCATTAAGATGAGAGACAAAGGCACACAATCAAAACTTGAATGTAGATCGTCTCACAAAAATATTGCTGGCAGTTCAATATAGGAATGGATACTGGTGAAGCACTAAGGTCTAAAACATTTAAAGTCTCAAAGAATGAATTTCGTTCTAGAAAATGGTAGTCTATTTCAGAAAGATTTAATCCATTATTTTCTTTACTTCTGAGTGTTTTGTACTTTTGCAGCCCAGGATTTAAAGTTCTGTTTTTATTTCTGATGATTGAGTTTTTGGAGACTATCTATTTTGCTTGTCTGCTGTTGCTGAATTTCCTTCCCTTCAATGTTTCCAGAGTCTGATACTAATTTTGATACCAGTCGAGACACTTATTTAGAAGTCTAACTGCCATTCCATCAGTTATCTGTATAATAAAGCCCTTTGAAAGAGAGAGAGAGAGCGCAGTTAGAAAGCCCCTGATCGTGCTCGTGTTCCTACTGGGTACCTCTGCTGTCACTTCACAGAATGGCCAGGCTGACACTCCCAGTGGGGACCTCACTGGTGCTGAACTGCATACTGGCCATCATCATCAGGGCTATGGAGGCCACAGCAAGGAATGAGCTGTGTGGACCTACATGGCATCAGGTTAGAGAACGTGTCCTTTATAGGAAGAAAGTAAGACCATGAGAGAGGAAGGAATGTTTGGAATTTTGGCATGAAGGACCCCTTACCACATTATTTTTCTGTTTGGGTTGTTTACTTACAGCTTTTAAGAGCAATTAGGTGAGGGCTATTTAGCCCAAATGTAAATTTGGTACATAAATACCAAAATTCTTAGATCCAAATTTTGCATTTATCTTTGGTTCAGATTTCAAACAGCCCCAATGTTTGAAGGGAAGGGTTTGATGCAGGATGCCTCAGATCTGATGCTGTGGTTCAGACACAACTTCAGTACACACACCAGCTGTGCTAATGTCATCATCAGTAATGCTGGTGAGCAAACAAGGCTTCTGCTAACTCTGTACTCCTTGGTTACCAGGGAGGGGACAATGTTCATTTAATAATAATAATTTAAAAAACTGACAAAATATGAGGGGGGAAAGAAGGTGTTGTCAGCATCTACTAGGATATTAGAAATAATGGAAACCAAAACTTTAAGAAATCTTGTCAGTGTCCCTTTAACTTTACTATTTAAAGCTTCAATTCACTTTACTGACTGGAAAGCAGGTAGTGAACCTTCAAAATGGTCCTGGTTGTTTTAAGATGCTTTTTCACCACTCTAGCCACTGATTTTATTAAGTGATCATTTTGAATGCAGGCAAATCACTTTCAGGTGGATTTAATCAGCATGAGCACCTCAGGAAATGCTTTGGGCCCTGACTGAGTTGAAGAGGCCACTGCTCTTTCTGTGTTTGAGCCTTTATAGCCTGAATTCCCTTCCTCCCTCCTGCAGCAGCTGTACTAGACCTCAAAAGTCCTTTTGTAAAGCACGTCCCTGACTAGGAGCTCCTATTTTAAGTTGTCTAGCCTACCTCTATACCTGCTGATTCCTCCAGGTCATATACAGCCTAATGTAATGTGATGCACGTGTCAGGTTGTATCACTGCTTTAAACAAGTGGCACTTTTTGGAGCAGCCTAGTAAGTAGAAATGGTAAACAGATATTCTGCTGTCAGCATGTCGCTGCAATCAGGTTGATCTACAATCTCACCTTTCCTTTCCAATGTTTTCTAAACTGCAGCAATTCTGCTCTTCATGTTTTAATAATACTAACAAACCTTTGAAATGGTAAATAATCAGTCTCATGAAAAAAGGCATCCTGGATTCAAAAGATGACAACTTAACAGGTTCTTGCAAGGACAAGTGGAAACAATGCCATCTGAAAGATTACTAAAACAGCATAGATATTTTTCCTTGCCAACGGCAAATGGAAGTGGTAATTGAGTTGTACTACAACATTTAACTAACAATGAGTCTGCTTTCCTTAACATTGCTATTATTGCTCCCTGCTCAGGGAGTTGGATATAGTAGTAGTATGAATCAAAATATGCTGCATCAGGAGTTGCCTCTAGAATCTCAGGGTAGGTCCATACTTACCGCACGGGTTGACGCGGTGAGTTCGACTTCTCGGAGTTCGAACTATTGCGTCTAATCAAGACGTGATAGTTCGAACTCCCCACGCGCTCTGGTCGACTCCAGAACTCCACCACCGCGAATGGCGGTGGCGGAGTCGACCTTGGAGCCGCGGAGTTCGACCCCGCCGCGTCTGGACAGGTAAGTCAGTCGAACTAAGGTAGTTTGACTTCAGCTACGCTATTCGCGTAGCTGAAGTCGCGTACCTTAGTTCGACACCGCTCCCCCCCCCCCCGTAGTGTAGACCAGGCCTGAGAGTTTTACTAGTAGTATCTACAATTTTTTACTGATTGAGGGAGCAGATTGAGGCCCATGATGATTAACTATACTGTAATCAAGGGGATTGTGAGCTCAAATGAGAGAGGGCTGCAGAACAGAACCTTTAGCCTGCAAGTCTTGCTCGTGAAGAAAGAGGACCTAGCTACTGTAGTACTTTTTGCATTAGACATTTGTTCTCTAAGGAGGTTTTTTTAATTATTAAAAGGTTTTGCAAGATTTCGCTTGCAAGGCAAAGGACCAATTGTAGTATACGAGTTCTCTCCTGACCAATATGCTCAATGAACTACAGCCCACCTGCCCCCACCACCCAAAGTTTGAATGTTCAGTTCAGACATTTAAACTTTGAATATTTACCCAAAGCTTAATTGAAGCCACATTGTTCTTATGTAAGCAGGATTACTTGGGAGATATCCCATACTTCTCGGCTGAGGAGGAAGTATGTGAATAGCTTGGGGATGGGGGGGGAGGGGGAAAAAAAAAAAACACCTTTGGTACTTCCACTTTTGTTCTTAACCCAGGTACTGCACAGTCAGACAAAAGTTAGAAGAAAGATTTGGAACCCCCAAATGGATAGTCATTCAATTCAACTTCTGGGCAAAGATTTGGCTCAGTTTATTGAATCTGAACCAGGTTTTCCCAACCCCAGTACTAACTGGCTTTCATCCAAGTCAATAGACTCTCCTAATTTACACCAGTTAAGGATCTGGCACACATCCTGCCCAATGCTTCTATGCTTGTAACTAATGCTGTAGGTATGTTACTGCATCATTGCTAAGGCTAAATTGGTGCCTGTAGGCTCAGCCCTGAGCAAGGGTAGTTGCAGCACCACAGTGCCCCAGGATTGCTCAGTAAGGTCTTTCATAAAAGCTAGAAACACACTGGTTATTAATACCCTTGTGAAATGTATGTGCAAATACCATGTAAGTGTGTAGTCCCTAAAGTCTGAATCAAGGCATACATAAGTACAGCCAGACTGGGTTAGACAACGGTCCATTTAGTCCAATATCCTGTCTTCCAATAGTGGCCAATGCCAGGTGCCCCAGAGGGCATGAACAGACCAGGTAATCACCCATTCCCAGCTTCTGGCAAATAGAGGCTAGGGACATCATCCCTGCCCATCCTGGCTAATAGCCATTGATGGACCTGTTGTTGGGGTGATAAAACAGGTTTTTGCTAGATAAAGGATGTATAGTCACCTGCTTGCCTCAGTTCACATGTAAATTTAGCACTGTAAGCCAACACAGTGGAAGCCCCATTTATGTATGAAGTCAGTCCACTGCAGTATAAGCTTTGGGGTGTGGGGAGGGTGTGCATGGGATCATCCTGACTTTGGAGATGAACAATGAACTTTGAGAGATACAAGGAAAAGGCAAAAAGCCACCCCTTATTCCTGCACCTGAGGAATTAGACAGCAGGTTTACATTCATGAAAGTGGGATCCCAACCATCCTTGGCTGGAAGTGCTACAAAGGACATTTGGGTGAGATAAGACCACTTCAGATGGATTGTTAGCCCATTAAAGTTAACCTGCATTGTAGAAATTAAACATAATTGTTTATATATAATTTCTTTTCCTTAATTATCACTTAAACTCTTGATCTCTGGTAATAGGCTTATGATTGTTTTTGCTATACCACAGCAGAGTTATAGTTATTGTAAAAGGAGCTGAACCTAAGCTGAATCAGTCCAGCTGGTGTGTATACTGTTCCCTTGGGGACAGCAAACTGAGTATTTCTGTGAATAGCCAGTGACAGGGGCTGGATATCACAGGGGAATGCTTCAAAGGGACTCAGGAACTGGGGTGCACCTATTGTTAGCCTACAAGGCAAAGTAAGGAATTACTATCTCCTTTGGTCTAATAGGCTGATGGCATCAGAGATGACAGCAAGTCTCTCTCTCGCTGGAGGCAGGCAGTTTGCAAGGTGACTCAGCCTGGATACCCAAAGAAAGTGTCACAAGAGCGATCCAAAAAACAGATCCCCAGGACAAAATTAAATATATTTCCTGTGGTGATGCATTCATTGTGACTTGTGCTGCTAAACAAATATGGCTGCTGCATTTTGTATCAAGGCTTTTTCCAGATGTGTGGCTTCATTCCTAAGTAGAATGGCTTGCAATAATAAGTCTACTTAAGTTCTCTTAAAACACCTGTGCTGCATTCCTCAGTGTAACCTGTCTGGGTACCAACAGCTTCTTCAGAAAAAATAAGATGGAGAAAATAGGGTTTACCCTCTGAAACTTCAGCTATCCAGGTAATTTCATACTTGGTTCAGAAAGAGAAACTAGTAGTATCATACCTCTCAGCCTGCCAACCCAACTCAGAAACAGGATATGAGAGAGGTTTCAGAGTGGTAGCCATGTTAGTCTGTAGCAAAAACAATAAATACTTCTGGCACCTTAGAGACTAACATGTATTTGGGCATAAGCTTTCGTGGGCTAAAACCCACTTCATCAGATCCATCGAGTGGAAAATACAGTAAGACGACACACACACACACACACACCATGAAAAGATGGGAGTTGCCTTCCCACGTGGGGGGGGGTCAGTTCTAACGAGACAATTCAATTAAAGTGGGCTATTATCAACAGGAGGAAAAAATACTTTTGTAGTGATAATCAGTGTGGTCCATTTCAAACAGTTGATAAGAAGGTGTGAGTAACAGTAGGAGGAAATTAGCATGGGGAAATTAGTTTTTGTAGTGACCCATCCACTCCCAGTCTTTATTCAGATCTAATGTGATGGTGTCCAGTTTGCAAATTAATTCCAGTTCTGCAGTTTCTCATTGGAGTCTGTTTTTGAAGTTTGTTTGTTGAAGAATTGCCACTTTTAAGTCAGTTATTGAGCGTTCTCTGATTTTTGAATGTTATTCTTGACGTCTGATTTCTATCCATTTATTCTTAAAGAATATTTAAGAATATTCTTTAATAAAATGGGGCATTCATTAAAGTTGTTGTTTAGCTGTATGCTTCTTTTTCCTTGTCTGCCCCACACTCCCCAGAACTAGTTTGGGGCTAGATTGTGACTAGGAGGGCTATGTATCCCCTCTCTTACTTGCCCCTGCATAGGGTATCCAGAGAATGGGTCCAGGCATGATGGATAGCAGGCAGTTCCTGCACCCACTCACTGCCCATCTGCTCCAGTGGGAAAAGCAGAGTCTTGGCTTTGTCCCCTCTACTCATGGGGCCAGATTAGATGTCCAGGCATGAGGAAGTAAAATGCACCCTTTTAAAGGCTGCAGTAACTTACTTCCCCATGGAGCAATTTGTCAGGAGACAAATTTTACCTCAGAGGCGCATGTCTATAACACAATACCTCCTGAGCCACTCCTGAGGTGGTGCAGTTTATATTCTGACTTTAGGCACAACCCAAAGTAATCTAGCCCTTAATTCGATTTCTCTTTATTTTTAATTTAGGGTGTCATTCAAACTATTCTGAAGAAAACATTTTAATTTGCACATCTACAAAATCCTTAAAATGAAAATTTTATTTGGTTAAAGTGTGCATGTTTTAGTAGAGAATAAATCATATTTTAGAAAATGTAGTCAACTTTCTCAGGCAGTGTATCTGATTGGCATAACACTTGTTTTCATTTTCAGCATTATCATGAGACATGGAATATTTGCATTTCTTTAAATTCAGAATCAAAAGTGGCCACATGAAAGAAACTCACTCACATTGCTTTCCTGATAAGGGCTCAATAGCCATATAGCATAGCTGATTGTGGAATCACTGTTACATAAGCCATTTTTTGCAACAATTGACAGAATGATCATTCCTCTCGACACACACACACACACACACACACACCCCTCTTCGATCATTGAAGTTATTCCAGAACGACCTTTTGTTCTTTGCAACCAGGGCTGCTAACAGGGAGTTTTGCAAGGGAGTTCTCCAGGTGAAGGAGGAGCAAATACAGGACCCTTGGGGTAAGTGGCTGTCTGTAGGGGGTGTTTGTGTTTGGGGGTTACTTGCTGTGTGCTGAGCTTGTGTTTGTTTTTGTTTGTGCTGCTAACAAGGGAGTTTCGCAGGGGAGTTGGGAAGGGGGGGAGGTTCATTTGTACTTCTTTAAAACCTGTAAACTAAACCATATTCAAAACTTCTTGATTAAAACAATACCCTTTCATTAAATAGGTAGCTGTAGGAGACAATGCAGGCAGAAGCCCAGCAGCAGAGTGGGGGCTACCCAGTTTATTGTGCTGAGTGCAGCATGTATGATTACCTGCCCTGTGGGCGGGTGGCATGTGTGTGCAGTCAGTGCAAGGAGCTCCTGGCCCTCAGAGACCGCGTATGGGCTTTGGAGGCCAGGGTGGCGGAACTGGAAGAGCTAAGGGAGGCAGAGTTGTATGTTGATGAGGCTTTCCAGGATACTGTAGAATTGTCCCACCTCCAGTCAGACAGCCCCTGCGCTGTTGAGGAGGATTAAATGTCCAGGGAAGCAGAGCAGTCAACAGGAGCAGAGGGAAACCTTCCCATAGTTGGGACCCTCCTTCCAGATGGAGCTGAGGTATCCTCTCACACTGAGGTTACCTCTCTGGGGGAGGGAACTCCAGTCACTAGGAAAAGGCAGGTGTTAATAATGGGAGATTCAATCATTAGAAACAGATAGCTGGGTTTGTGATGACTGGGAGAACCGTATGGTGACTTGTCTGCCTGGTGCGAAGGTTGCGGATCTCTCGAGGCATCTAGACAGACTTATGTGTAGTGCTGGGGAGGAGCTGGTGGTCATGGTACATGTAAGCACCAGTGAGATAGGGAAGGGTAAGAAAGATGTCCTGGAGGCCAAATTTAGGCTGCTAGCGATGAGACTGCCACCATAGAGGTCCTGGATTTCAGTCTCAGAAATGCTCCCATTTCCATGCACAGGGCCAGGTAGGCAGGCAGAGCTTCAGAGTCTCAATGCATGGATGAGACGATGGTGTAGAGAGGAGGGGTTTAGATTCATTAGGGACTGCGGAAACTTTTGGGGGAGCCTATACAGGAACTTACTGTGGGAATGTTAGCCAATATTATATATTTTTAGAAGACTTTGTATTCTTTGCACTTATGCTAACTGTGAACCAGGCTCCCAGTATACTTTGTTACACACAGTTCAGCTGCATGGCATGAGTAAAAATTTGTGTATGCAGAATCTTTCAGAAGCAGAAGCTTTCAGAAGTAATGCCAAATATAACCAACATGGTTTGTTTATCTTCTAGGGATAATTGGTGAAGGCACTAGAAATAATTGGGGGTAGGTATCTCTGTACCCTGAAAAAACAGGAGGTACAAACTAGGTAAGAAAAGAAAGGTCTGTATTAACTGGGGACTTTCCATCTGCTGTAATCAAGTGTGATACAAAAGAAGGGTAGGATTAAGATCATACTTTGAAAACTAACTGCTGCATGCTGTTTCTCAGATTGGTATAATGTATTTGCCTGTCTAGTGCTGATTTATCTTAGTTCTATTGTTGTTTATTAGTCAGAGTTACCGGACAGCTGATCAACTGTCTAACAGGAACCACAAGTTCCAGAATGTCCCTGTGGTTGGCTGAACTGGGCACAGGACCATGCCAGTCCTGTAGACTGTCTTACAGGGCCACATGACCTGCCCCTTCCTAGACATACACACATTCAAACAGTGTGTTGAAGTCACCAGTACTAGTACTTGCCTGTAAATATCAGGTGATCTTGTCTGCTTTTCTTAACTCCATTTTAAGGGCCCTGCAGATCTCTGCAAACCTCACTGATTGTCAAACCCCAGTGTTGGAGGTGTAGTCAAAAACCACTGAAGTTTTACTTAACCCAAAAGCAGTGTTCAATAATCTTTCTACTTCTAGGGACAGCCTGTTGTGATCAGGCATACATACAAAGATGTTAGATAAACATGAAATACACTGACTGGAAGGCTGACATTACCCTACCTTACCTTAGAATTCAGAATGATAACACACACACAGCAGACTTCTTCCTAAACAGGATGGCACAACTCATCCCAACTTTCTCTAGGCTGGCTCTGATCCCATACTTTCCCCCAGGGCCTGCTAGCCTGCAAGCAACCAAGTTTAAGAGTTATCTTGTAATTTTAAACAGTTTTCAATACTCTAAATAGCCTAATCCAATAAGGGACCAGCAGTGCTTCCCTTCAGGGCCATGTAGTCTAGCTTTGACTCCTGTGAGGAGAGGGAGTCAATCAATGATCCCTCTCCTCCGAAGCAATGGACAGTCCTTCAAATTAATCTCCCAAAGTTCCAAATGAGCAGGAGTCCAAAGCCCTCTATGTCTGGGCACCCAGGGACTTGCTTTTTTTGTTTTGGTTTTCAGGGGCAGGGGGAAGAAGAAGAGGAGAAGTGTCTATATCTCACTTCATACATTTTTCCTTAATGCATCCTGTTTCCCAATCCACATAGTTCCTTCTCCACTGGCCAGCTTGCCCTGTTACACACATATTGGGAATGGAGCTAGCCAAAACCTTAAATTTCCTGTGGGATGGAAATACTAAGATTTCAAAGTCTGTCCCTACTCAGGATTAAACCAGAGAGTCAAAAACCTTGGAAGTTTTTTTAAAAACTAAACATTTGATCTTCAAAAAGTGTTTTATTTCAGTAAAGTCAGAACATTTCATACCAACAAGGTAATTTAGCAATGGTGGTAGAACTGTATAATCTCCAGCCCCAAGTACACATGTTGGATTAATTGATGAGGAATCTAGCTTCTCAGTTTTACTCCATTTCGGTCTAAAATGTGTCTGCACATTGCACTGTTCTGAGTGAGCATTAGGGGGCAGTGTCTGCTGGTGCAACCTGGATTTGTGCTGTGGGAAAGGTGTACATTTGCCACAGCCCTGCCCTTTAAAGCTCCCTCACTGCTTAGCACCATGGATCCTCCTACTTCCCACACTCACCTTATCCAGTGATTTGGTCCCCTGGGGAGCAACCATACAGGGGCTATTCTTGGCAGCTTCCATGTGGCCAGCACAAAGGGATAGTGATGGGTTGTACCCCACTTCTGGGATGCCACCTGATGTACTGGGATTTCACTGAGTCTCTCCTGCTCCACCAGCATACATACAGGTAGGGCCACACTCAGCTGCAGCCACAGACTGAAGTCAGCTGTATGTGAGAGGACATCTTCAGTACTCACATGAACACCCTTTCGGGAGATATACAGTGCAAAACAGTATTTTGGGTTTAAAAAAAAATCTGCACAGTGCAAGCTCATAAAAATCCACCCTCTTCCTCAATGCAAAGAGATGTGCACAACTTCTTGCCCTCCCCAGTTAAACTTATTTTGTTTATGTAATTTCTAACTACAGAAGGTAGATTTTAAGTGGCTAACAGGATAGCAGACAGAACAAAGCAGATTACCTTAGTAAATAAACTAAAGCCACAAACTGAGTTTAACACACGAGATAGGTAGGATATAAATTAGTAAATTCGCACCCTGAATGATAAATGGTCTGGCAGATTCTTAAGGTACAAGTTGCCTTGGCTTTCCCAGGTTCCCTTACACAGGCTAAAAATCCTTCCAGCCTGGGACGATCACTTCCCACAGTTCAGTCTTTGTTCCTCAAGTGTGTTGTTGTAGGGAGAGTGAGGACTCCTCATGTTGTATTTGTCTCTCTTTTATATCTCCCCCCCGCCCCCGCTGGATAGCTTTTTTGCTGTGACCTGGGTCAAACAGTTCCCATTGTGTATTGCTATCTCTGAGAAGTTTCTATTGCACACAGTTCCTGGGGTGATCCTTGTGCTGGTGTGCATTTCTTCAATAAGCCACTAACACTGTTTGGCCTAATAGCTCATTTGAAATACATAGACATGGTCAATATTCCCAGCTTCAGATAAGACAATGATACATGCATACAAATTGGATAAACACATTCAGTAAATCATAACCTTTCCAATGATACGTTATATGAGCCATCTTGCATAAAGTAAATCTCAGTTATGTCATATCTTTCCATAAAGAATACGGAGGTAATGTCAGAGGGGAAGGCTCTTTCCTCCCTGTTCATCTCTCTTTTAACACCCCTTTCCCCCTGCCAAACAATCCCTCACCAAGTAGCCATGAAAGGGCTAGTCCCAACCTGGACTTTTAAAACTGAGCGATGGCTATTATATAGCTCATTGTTTGTATGTACATAAAAATGCAAAACATTGCCATTTCTCTGCTGTGCTGTAAGACAAAGATAGGTTATTTTGACCTAAAGCGGTTTATTGTTATAGTAGCTTATTCTGACAATAATCCCTTTAGTGAATGTGAATCCTCAGGGGGAATATTTTCAACTGGGAGCATAGGAACTCAGATACTGTAAAACAGAGAAGTTAAATTGCACCAAACCCAGATTTTCTCTTCCCCTGAGCAGCACATGGCAGGGAAAACCCAGAGCAGAGATATTCATTCAAGTTTGTGCTATGATCCATTTAAGAGGTGGATTTAAAAACCTGACTGATTTATACTGAGAGAGGAAACAAAGACAAATCAAATGTCCATTAAAGTTGCTTGCAAAACTGAGGTAAAGTAATCTTCAGGTACTAGTTCATAACAGAACCTTGTATGGGGGAGCAAGGAAGAAGTAGGAAGGAAGCAAGTACAGAAGAAAAAAACCACACGCACACACGTGCAGGTGAGAAGTTGTTAAATAAACTTTAGTTTAGCCATTGGTGCTGAGAGTCAGGAGCCATGAGTCTTACACACACACACACACACACACACACACTAAACTTCCTGGAAGAGAACTGTAGGGCTGTTGGCCTGTTTTGCCAATCAAGGAAGAATTAAACACACATTCAGATCTTTCTGGGTCTTCTCTCAGGAGAGTTTTATTTTAGTTATTAACAAAAAACAAAACAAAAAAACCACCATACTATCCCCCTCTACCCCGCAACAAACCCAGGCTGAATGGGCCCAGAGGCTTTTCACTCTGTACCTCTCTTTCTGCTCCAGAGAGACTCATGGGAACAAAGCTCCCTCCTACAGCTTTCCTCCACCTGAGCTCTCTCCACTTTTAGAGAGACCACTTGACCCCTTCCCAGCTAGAACTGATAATCAGACCAGGCTGGCCGGCCCCAGGTTCCCTAAACCTTAAAGATGATGGCCACTCCAATACAGTACATGAACTTGGATGTTTATTTACAAAGTGAAAGGGTTTCTGTATGGCCTAAGAGATTCATTTTCAGTTCCCCTTCAAAGTGTTGGTCCATCCTGCTCTGAAAACTGCTAATATGGCTATTTATAAAATTGCTTTTTGTGGGGAGGCAGTGGAGGAAAGGGGAATGTATAGCATCCCTCTCCTTCCAAACTCCCTGAAGCTACTGGTCAGTGAGAGCAGAAGACACCTTCTGTAGGCAAGAGGCTGGGATGGGGCAAAGCAATCACAGCCTGTTGGTCTCTCAAATCTGTACTTCATGCTTCCCCTGTGCAGAGCAGAGAAGTGGAGATGAGCTGCCAAGAGCAAGGGGTCAGAGCCCCTGTGGTCTCTTTCACTGCAGCTGCCCTTTGGTTGTCCTGGTCACTGTACTAATACAATAATTGCTGTTGTGCCCAGGGAGGAGTGTTTCTCCTCATATGTCGTAGCATGCCCAGTTTGGTCTGGGTGCTCCTGGGGCCCTAAGCCACTCTTCCTCCCACCCCCACCCCTCCACATTCATTTTAACACCCTCTCCTTTTTTTGGCCAAGTGAGCATTAGGGAAAAATGTAACAGGCCTACCCTTTGCAGCAGTTACGTGAGAACACCATCGGAACTATTTTCATTTTACTTTAGGGAAGACATGCTGCAGTAGGTCAAAACCTCTCAGTCTATATCTACAAGCTTTCATTTTGTACTTGTAATATTAAAATAGTTACACTGCCTTGCTACCGTTAGTGGATAACAAATACTGTGCAAGCACCACAGTGAAGTTTTAGAATTGTTGGTCTTTTAAAAAAAAAAAAAAGAAAGAAAAAAGTTAATGGAATTGGAGACTGGGCAGGAGAACAGTGTCTTTAATGGAGGTAAGAGATAGATAAAGTCATCAGATGTCAGGCCTTGCCAGCATAGGAAAAGAAGGAATTTTGAGGTGTTTGAGCAAAAAGCATTTGCCAAGTTAGAATATAGTACGTTGGAAATACGCCCAAAACAAGAAGAAATATGCTAGAGATGCAATTCCATGCTCATGGGGACATTTTCTAAATCAGTTGACTTATACCAGTTTTCAAGCCCATTAGAACTGTAGAATGGATTTAAAAGGTTTAAGGTGGCCCTACCTTTGATGGTCTTGAAATTGGTTTGCAAAATAAAAAGCCAAAAGAGGACAACTCAGGCTGGGTCTACACCCTGGTTTTAGAATAGCTTTAGCTGAACCACTTTTAAAACCAGCATCTCCACTGCAAAGAGGCCCTGACCAAGTAGCCATACAACACTGCCAGTCCTTTCTAGTAACTTAAGTGCTGTTAAATATACTTTATTTCCATTCCAACTTTGTTTATAACAAGTCCACTTTGTTTAGCTCAAACAAGGCTGTGGAATCAAATCTGTCTTTAGAATACTGTCTGCCATCTTGGAAAGCACAATGACTGTCCTTTTTCCCCAGACAAAGGTAAAAAATTAGAGTAACAGTGTGGTCACTGATCTTGTGCTAGGGAAGGCACTGATGACTCTGCTCCTAAGAGGCCACTGAGGAGCTTGAGGACACAATGTACAAAATAACGACTGAGTTACAGATGCTGTCACACAGAGACCTTAATTATTTCCACTGATTAACTGTAGTAGATGGTAGAAATATTTGAAGTACTTCTACATAGTCTTTACTTCTTCTGAACTTAGTAGCCACTTCAAAACTTTCTGCAAGCATCTGATATTTTCCTCCACATCGGGCACATTGTTAATGGCTGTCTGCACATGTCCAAAAAATTACTCACTATCTCAAGTGGCTTCGAGGACCATGTGGCTTTGATGTATAACTTCATTTACTGTTATTTTAGAATGGTGCCAGGGCATCACATTCAATTGTGGCTGCTGGGAAGTGCAAAGGTTGTTTGTAATGTGATTTTTCCATTTAGCCAAGTCATCATTTAGAATTAAGGCACTGTGTGTCACCTAAAGGCAGCCACAAATCTGTAAATTAACATCACATGTTACTTGGACTGAAGAGAACTATAGCAAATTGCAATGCAGTGTTTGTGTAATTCAATCCTTACATTATTCTTCACCTATATCTACCTATAGGTAAAAGACAAAAACAACCTGCTTTGTAACTGGAGATCTAGAAGAGCAATTCATGTTTAGTAGAAAAGAGACCCCACAGACCAGGCCCCACTCCTGCCCTAAAAAACCTCATCATTCTGAAGTATAGATTCCTTGCCATGTTTCTCACTAAAGATAGGCCCAAAACCAAAAAGAGTCTCAAGCCACCTCCTGTCCAAACTTTGGCAGGGGGAACATCTGACCAAGATCCTAAGTTTTATTGGACTGTCTCTAGGAAAGATTTGGAACACCATTCTCAATCTGTCCTAATTTTGAGGAAGATTGAGTATAAATGTTATGACTGAGATTTAACACCATTTGCATCTTTGATTCTTTCAGCACTAGTTCAAACAGACCACTTAGCTGTGTTTAGATCAGTGGCAGCAACATTAACTAAAATCAGCTGCACTTTGTGTCTTAGAAAGACAGGATGTTATAGCAAAAAAAAAAAAAAAAAAAAAGCCAGTCTTGCACATTGTGAAGTCATTTAGACCTATGTAAAGTGGGTGTGAAATGCTACCAAGTCTGTATTCTCCACTCATGCCAGGGGTAACATTTTACACAGGTCAACGTCCTGGCACAGGAGGCATTCCAGGGTGTGCAAGAAATGGTAAGGGAAGTGACCAGGGCACTTTGCTCCTATAATAAGCTGCCGCCCTTTGGTCCCTATGCCACACCTAGAGTCAGTGTAAGGAAGAATCTGGGCCTATAAATTCAGCATGGATGATGAATTTTGGTCAGGCCAACAGAAGAGTAAAAAACCAACAACTTTTCCTGTATCTGTTTTTCCATACAATAAATTAAAGAATATCAACCCCATCTCTCAAGCAACACTTTCTTTACATAAAGACTCATTAAATGACACAAATTGGAACATGCACACGCTCACTGATAAGATCAGGACTGCAAGTATATTGGCAGTACAGTCACCATGTGACCTCTGAGTTGGTTTCCCATCATAGGCGCTGACTCCATGGTGCTTGGAAACTGCAGCTCCCATGGGAAAAAAATGGTGGGGGCTGAACACCCAGCAGTCCCCCTATCAACTCCCCTCTTCCCCCAGTGCCTCCCAGCAGGCCCTGCTGATCAGCACCTCCACCTCTGTCCCCATGCCTCCTGCCCACTGCAATCAGCTGTTTTGCTGCATGCTGCATGCAGGAGGCACATGGGTGGGGAGGAAGGAAGGCTGGGTGCCATCAGGGGAGTGGGCGGGACCTGGGGCAGAGCCAGGCGTCGAGCTCTCCCTGGCACATTGGAAAGTCAGTGCCTGTGTTTCCCATTCACTGAAGCCAAAAAGTCAGTTCTTAGCTATACTAAAACAGCAGTGGAATTTAATGCAAAAATACTGACTACGGTATCAAGTTTCTAGTCCATGACTCTCAATGATTTTCTTTTCACTCCATAGGTCATATCATTTGCTGCTGTAAATCAGCACATCTTCATTGGAGCCAATGAGTTGATATCGATAGGCTCTGACCCATACACTTTTTCAATAATCTAGGCTAGTCAGTAGGGGCCCAGATCTACGCCACTGAATTATATTTTTCCCATTGACGTCATTTAGACTGAAATTGGGACCTTGTATCCTCACAGAACTTCTTTAGCTTGGTGCATTGTTGTAATAACTGGGTCTACAACTTTACCCTAATTGTAAGCTCAACTGTGGGAAAGTTGATCCACTTTCCCAAAGTGTTGCAATAACCTAGAACAATGGCCCTCAATCAGGGGTATGGGGCCTCCTGGGGGGCCATAAGCAGGTTTTGGGGGGCCACCAAGCAGAGCCAGTGTTAGACTTCCTGGGGCCCAGGGCAGAAAGCTGAAGCCCCACCACATTGGGCTGAAGTCCAGGGCCCTGAGCCCCACCACCCGGGGCTGAAGCTGAAGCCTGAGCAATGTAGCCTTGTGGGGACCCCAGGCAATTGCCCTGCTTGCTACAGCCTAACACCAGCCCTGGCTTTTATATGTAGAAAACCAGTTATTGTGGTATAGGTGGACCGTGGAGTTTTTAATAGCATGGGGGAGGGGGAACCTGGAAAGGGGAAGACTAAGAACAATAAAAGTTGATGGGGAAAGGTGCAAAATGGAGACAGACTCAGTGAGTCTAAACAAGAAGGCCTACTGATATAACTCAAGGACTGTTAAGATCATGCCAGGTAAACAAAAGAAGTCGAGGAAATCAAATTTGGTGTGTCCGAAGTTAGCCCATCCCCTTGATATTTTGTTCACCAATTAGGCCTAGTCCACCCATCACTTCCTTTTGGGGTCCTTAAAAAAATGCTGGCTTACTGGAAGATGGGAGAATAGAAAGGAGTGAGCTTCACCATCATGACTGGACCCACCTTCACACCATTGTGTGAAAGATGGCCTGACCAGATTGTGCTAAAGAGAGGGTCCCAGATGACACTGCCATCTCCACCAGCCCTGGCTAGATCCTAAAAACCGCTAGGATACGAGACTTATCTCCCTCCCCCCATCTTTTTGGGGTGTCCTCCTTCCCCATCTTGTTTCTTCTCTTTCCTATCCCTCTTCTTTTGCCTTCTGTTTTATAAAAGCCTAGCTTAGTTGGACAAGACAGCATTTTTTGCAACAGTGCTGTAAGCTTGTGACTAGAGAGCCAGCTAAAAGCAAGGTCCTAAACAGCCCAATGGCAGTACTAGGTTGTCAGGTATCAGAGGGACTTGGCACATGGTCTCATTAGCCCTTGTTTTTCCAGTAGTGAGGTTGAAATTGAGTCAATACCAGGGATAGAAAATGCATTTTCTATATTTGCTGTTCTCTTCTCTTTTGTGAAAGTTTGTCTTGTTTTGTATTCTAAAAAAATGGGATCAGATTTTAAAAGCAGCAGCAGCCTAAGCCCATAACCAACTACCTCTATTTTCCCTAAGACAATTACCATATTTACTATCATTGAAAAGTCTGTCAAATAAAGGATCCCCCTTTTAACAGTTCTCTCCAGCTACAGGAAAAGTGAACAAGGGATTGTGATGGGGTAGATTAGGAGAGAAGAGAAAGGTAGAGGATAGCTATAAGCAAGGAGAGAAAATGTTGCTTGAAGGAGAGAATGAGTGGGTGGGCTGCAGTTAATCATGGACTATATGGCTCAGGGGATACGTAATGGGCTATAAAGCCTGTAATTTCTCAGTTACCAATTCAAATCTAGCTCAGGCTGGTAGTTACTAAAAGTCATTACCATGTGACTGCTATTCATTGGCCTGTGTGAAATGAGTTTGATGGTTGCAGTCCAGTTCCCAATGGACAAGTGATCACAAAAATAGCTATTGCAAATGGCAACTCAGCTAGCAGTCCCAGAGAAGCCAAGGACTGAATGCATCTGTACATTTAACTACTGTCTCATAACTAGCAATGGTTTATCTAGTTCAGAGTTGAGACACATTGCCAGATTAGCGTGAAATACCTTGTGAGACTGATGTACCTGCTGTGTGGATAGAGGGTATCTGTCTCCAGATATATTTCACTTTGAGAATTTAGCATAAATTCTAAGTCTACACACTTGATTAAAAAAAGGTAAATTAAAAAAAAAAATCTATTCTGACAAAATTAAAAGAAAAATCTTAATTCAGTTGTGGGATTGCACCTCCATTTGTACTTAGATGATGCTCTAGGCATCTGAACTGCATTGCTTGTCTAAATTAGATTTATATGGGAAGGACTGGATGTTCTTGTGTGTTTCTGCACACTGCATCCAGTGCACTAATGTTTAATAAATAACATCAGTCAGAGCATATTGGTCCAGGGAATGATCTTGATCTGCTCTCTCCTTCTCAAGTCTCAGTACCCTGAGTTTGCAGAAAGGAATATTGTACATAGACTTATAGACGATTAGGGTTGGAAGAGCCTCAGGAGGTCATCTAGTCCAACCCCCTGCTCAAAGCAGGACCAACCCCATTGTTCTTTGAAATGCATTCAAATCCTTGGAGCAGCCCCAATCTGTACCAGGCACCTGTCGCTGAAAACTCATTCTAAAAATGGATAGATAGATGGGGCAGAATTTGCTTTTGAAGCCTGTACATACAGATTTTGTCTAAAATTACCCCATTCGTCAACTACTTCAGAAGAATCAAACTGTAGAAGCTAGTTTGGGAAGTGAAAGGCTATTTAAACAACACTATGCTCTCAGGGACATGGTATTGGGTAGCAGCACAATTTTACTGAAATGTACATCTAACAGAGCCCCAGCATTACTAGATACTTCAAGTAAAATGAAAGGAATACACAGATTCTGTCCCCCAAATCAGCCCCTCTACATACTCTAGCTCCCTGCAAGCCTAGTGTAGTGGGGCACCTACCAGTGAGAGCTATAGCCCAGGATGCTACAGGGGATTTGGGGATGCTCTGCATTGTGAAACAGCCCATAGGCAACCCTCAGGAGGTTAATATAATTTGTGCCAGGGCCTGAATAAGTCCCCGGAGCAGCCCAGAATCCTGTACAGCAGTGGCCTATAGCAACACTTGCTGCCACCCCCACCCATTCCCATGGGCGGTGCCTCTCTCTTGGCACAGGTTTCTGTAGAGGTTGGAGTCCTCAGATACTAAATAACATGGGGGAGAAGTATGTTCTACCCTCAAGGCCTTGTGTGGCAGGGCACTTTCCTCTAATAAAGATGGGCTGTATTTCCACCCAGAGCCAATCAACATTATTCCTGTAAGTCAGTCTGAGAGGACCGCTGGAGAATGAGGTATTCCCACCCACCTGGATTGAAAGTACTGCCTCCACATTACTTCCTTTACCAACCAGGGGAAATAGGGGAAGCATGATATCAGCACCCCTACATTGAAGCCCAAGTATAGCCTTTCTAAGAAGTGTTTAAAAATAAATAAGACCTGTCTGAACTGTTGGTTTTAAGATCTCTCCATGTACTGAAGCGCTGCTTGCTGTAATTAAAGTAGTAAAACAGTTTGCAACATCACACCTTGTTTTCACAACTTTTGGAACCATTCATTTTTAAGCTAAATATTTTTAGTGTTCTGGGCTTTGCCTCTGCTTGAAGGAGATTTAACATTGAGATACATCATCCATTTGACTAAAAAATTCTGCATTGTTCAAATAAAACTACACACTTTTTGAGCAATGTTACAGCAAAAACTTCTAAAATCCTCATCCTCACCAATTCTCATTCTCACCCTCACCAATGACTGGAGTCTGTTTGGTTTGGGGAGGGGAAGAATAAAATAAATCTTATTGAAAAAGATCTGATCATGCCTAGCAGGCATCTGCTGAGATGCCAATAGAGGCTAATGTTGCTCCATGCAACACTATACCATGTTCTCTGTCTAGGGGCTGCTGTTTTCCCTGGGACACAAAAGCAGCAGCAGCCTGCTTCATTCAGGTAATTCGTGGACCAATATGCATGAGGGATACTGCATCAGTAAGAGAGCAAAACCCTCCTTTCTCCTCTGCCCCATTTCTCAGACAAAAGAATATGATAGGCATGAAAACAACAAAAAATTTAAAGCTAGGGTTTTAGGCTTTGTTGGCAGCTTCTGCTGTATTCTGAAGTAATCTGGTCTTTCCACTTATTTTAAGAGACTACATTTTTTCAGAACTGACCAATGATTTTGCCTCCATTTTTGGGTGTCCAACTTCAGAAAGCTTAAAGGATCTGGCTTTCAGCAAATGCTGAACACCCCACCCTCTGAAAACCAGGCCCCTTTAAGGTGTATTAGATTGGACACCAAAGAATACAGGCAGCTAAAAAAATAAAAACAGTAATCATGCTTGAAAAT
Source organism: Mauremys mutica (assembly GCF_020497125.1). NCBI lineage: Eukaryota > Metazoa > Chordata > Testudines > Geoemydidae > Mauremys > Mauremys mutica. The sequence continues at coordinate 96,505,370 of NC_059076.1, read as the reverse complement.
TTAGACCTAAGATTAATCTTTTCCCACTGTGAACAGAGCTATCCCTGTTTAAAGCAGTGTGCACTTCTGCTCTTGAAGCACAAGCTTGCAAAAAGAGGTCTGTCTTCATCCACATAACAGCTGCACTAAGAGTAGGTATTCAGCAGTCATATTCAAACCACCTCACTGAGATCTGAATTTCAAAGATTATCTGCAGCCATTGAAGTGCTAGCCTTCAACCAGGCAATTTCTTTTACATGGTTTGTAATAAAAAGAAAATTATATGCTATGTTCTCACTCCCTCCCAAAAAAACCTTTACCCCCCCTCACAACTGTAAGACATTATGCCCTATCTATATTTTACTGTGCAGCCCTACATGTTGCATTAACACATTTTATTGTTTCCTAGAGAGTTGTCTTATTTTAACTGCCACATAAGTAGAGTGATCTTCCTCCCAAAAGTTATTCCAGTTCACAGTAGCATAAGAAAATATGCCCCCAAAACATATCAGAATGGTAGTTCAGAGATTGATCGATATGTAAAAGTTGTAAATGCTCCCATCCATCCTAAAAAAAGTCTCTCAATTTCTCATTTTCCTTTAGTCACTACAGTTCAAATAGGCCTGGTTTGGCCATGATTTTATTTTGTTTACTGACTCTGAATTCTAATAGAATAGTCACTACCTTTAGTAATGTTGTCAAATATTAAGAGTGAAGTTTGGACAGGATACTTACTTGGCAAAGGTACTTTATCAAAATGGAAAAATTACATAACATTCCATTTAATACTTGTGAGTGCTTTAGTTTGGGCACTGAGAGACCATGATCTTTTAAGAGAAATGAAACAAGTCAAGGCCTAATCATATTAAAAGCTTGCTGGGATACTCTGAAGCTTTGTGTAGCTGAATACAATAGAGGCTGAATGAACACCAAAGTTACTGTTGGAATTGTACCAAACAACCCAACAGAAATGTACGTATTAGTACAGTCATAGGGAGACAAGCAAAACTGAAGCAGTAGTAGGGCTGTTGGAAGGGATTTTGGTAGGAGTACAGGTTTACATTTACAATAAAGTTGTGTCTATGTATAGACATACAGTACATAGGACCAGATCCTCAGCAGGTGTAAATAGACATCTCTGCATTGTTAGAGAGATAACCATGTAAATTATTGTAATTAGCAGTAAGTTACATTGCCATTTGTTCCAACATTAGATTCTCCACAAGAACTACCCACTTATTGTTCTACAGGAAAATCTGATACAGTAATGTCCAGTTATACATCTATAACTGTTCAATATGTACCACCATGATACATGGGGCAGAAAAAAACAACCTAAATCAACACCCTGAGTCAGACTGCATCAATATTTATTGAGACTCCCTTTAGTTTGCTAGCTCCTGTAACCCTGAACTGAGCCTCTGGATAGCAGTTTTCAGCCTGCTTGGGGTCTGGGATGGGCACAGAATAGAGTAGAAACTCCTACAAAAGCATATAACCAATGACAGGCTAGGACTGCTCAGTCCCTCATGGGAGGGGGCAGGCTGCCACAGAGACAAAAGGAATGGGGGATTTGTTTTGGTTTCACTTTGGGGCTGTTTGAGTTTGGAGCTGGGAGAGGAACAGTGTAGCTTGGGGAGTCTCCACTTAATTCCCACCTCCCAAATAAAGGGGGACTTTTAACTATTGTTGGATTTAACATACTGTCTGGGAACACCAAGCCCTACGGAGACCAGCAAGCAAGGAGGAGAGAATAAACCCAGTCCAGCTGAGACCTCCACAGGGCTCCAGACCAGGGAGCCAGAAGACACCATAAAGGAGAGCCCTTTCTTTTTGTATAAGCTGGCCAATGTTCACAGTGCTACAGCACTCATCGTAGGACTTATCCTCAGCATCCCATCTACCTGGAACAATGCTAGAGAGGGAGCTGGGGTCTGTGTACAGTTGCAAATGTAGGGAGGTGGGGAATGTGTTATATGGTTGATGTTTTAGTTATTACTGATCCTTTGTTTTCAGTCCCCAATACAGTTCTGTTATATTGTTCTGTGTGACGTTTCATTGGTTGGGGCTTGTATTAATGTATTGTGTTGTTCATGTACTGGGTTATAGTCCTTGTGAATAGAGTCACAGTATTAGTTATTTTCCCCAGGGACAGCGCTCCTTGTGTCCCAGGCACAGAAAGGAGTTACCTTGAGCAGAGACAGGCACTGAAAAAGAATCCAAGACCCCAACCCATGGGAGGAGAGGACAGAAGTCATTCCAATTTGCAAGCACCAGGAAGGAGGCCTGTGCAATGCTTTGGAGAGGGAACACTTTTTTTTTAAATAAAGAAAACTGAGTGAAAGAAAGGACATGTCAATTTGAAAATGAAAGTAAAGTGCAGCCAGGGCACCAATGAACTACTACTTACATTATAACTCTGGGCAGGGATATGCATGTGTGCACATGCTAGCATAGTCCAGTCTCCCACCCCCAAATAAAATAATGACAATGCTGAGTATTGTCATTGCTAGGCTGCTATGGAGGTTTCTTTTGTTTGGTTATTTTTTAAAAAGTCTAAAATCAACTTTAAGTGATTAGCACAACTTCAGGGAGAGGGAAAACAAAGAATTCAAAAGGTCAGCCTTATGAAAAAATTAAGACAAGAATTGGAAGATCAGTAAACACCGTAAATTTTTCAGGGCAAGAATCCTGATTTCCAGTGGGCCTGATTCTGATGCCCTTCCTCCCACTGAATAGTTTTGTTGATTCTAAAGGGACTATTTGTAGAATCAGGACAAATAAGGATATCCCAATCTAACACTTTATGTTTGCACAAAAGGTCTTAGCACACAATGGGCACAATTGCAAAAAAACCAAACACACAAAAGTTAAAGACTAACATGAGGCAATAAAGCCTGATTTTCAAAGTTAGGCGTATGCAGACAATTGTGATAGACTTAAGTGAATGAATGCCCAATACATGAGCACAGATCAGGTGTTTGCATTTTCACAGTGCCAGTACAAGTTTCTGCACATTCCTGACTTTGAAGATCAGAGCCATAACACGACAGCCCCTATATCTCTGTTGCCATCATATGATGGCCAGAAAAACACACCTTTACCTTCTTAGGTTCAAAGAGATCATGGCCTACTGTCTACAGGAGATTTGGTCTCACAACAAGTATCCCCTAATCAGTCTTCTCAAGGCAAAGGGAAGGGTGGTGCTGGTGGCGGCAGTGGCAGCAGCAAGCATCATATTTCTGAACAGATTTAGAGACTCATTCTACCATTTCTGTGCCTGAACCAACCACAAATGTGAGTGAGTGTTGTATATTTTAGAATAAAAGGGACTAGTACTTCCACTGGTCAACATTGCAACAATCAGTTTTTTCCAGCCATAATTCAGAAAGCACTCACTCTGCAACCCAATAGTGCTATCCTGACTCCTTACAACTGGAGGAATCTAAGAGTCACCTCCCAGCTGTGCTGTAGAATGGCAATCTACCACACACAAGCCCTAGCCAATCAGCCTCAAGACAAAACATTCTTCCTTAACCCCATACATGGTTGTCAACAAAAATCCAGCCCACTAACCAAGATCAGTCTGTGAAGCCAACACATGTTTAAAAAAAAAAAGTAGACTTACCACTGACAACCCTCCACACACACATTTAAGGTCTCACAATCTTTCATGAGATAATGTCCCACCTGAGTTCTGCCTCTCAGGCACACCTTCAACAACTCCTCCTTCAGCAGCTCCCTTGTCTACTCTAGGCATCCTCTCTTTATAGTACCCAGCTCTCCCCAGCTGGGCTTCATCCTTAATTAGGCCTGGCCCACCCTCCAGGTTCAAACAGGTGGGTAACTTGGCCTCTCCAGCCTACATTAACCCTTTTACTACCCTTGTGGTGTAGACACCCTATCACAACACAATACAATGATCTCCACTCCCAATCACCTCTGAGTTTTGTTTTCTATTAGAGTCTAGCCAATTAAGGGGTTAATGGGAGAGCGACTACTGCAGGGATTGTATGAGAGGAAACCTTACTGCTGCAAGCTGACTCCTCTCCCTCTTGAGGAGAGAGTGAATAGATCTATGGATTGGTGGGAACTGCACCCCTAGTCACATAGCAAATTTTCCCATGCCCACCAGCCATCTGTCTGGCCAGCAGATTGAAATTTCTGCCTCTCCTATAGGGCCACAGAAGAACTTGGTTCCTAAATGCTATGTTAGTTGCCCACCTAAACAACTCTGAGATCAGAGGGTTCTGGAGTGATGCTACTTTTAGATAATAGATAGAGAGCAACCCTTCTCCTCAATGCCCCTTCATCTACTAACCAGCATACTATTAGATCTAGCCAGCTAGTAGGCTGGCTAATACCACACCTTCTCTCTCTCTCTCTCTCTCTCTATATATATATATAGTGGTTCACAGCTGGAGTGCTTTGCAGAGAGTCAGCATGGCTCACTCTCATATAGTCCAAGTTTTGTCAATCCAGCATTACCAGATATTTGGAGACAGAACCCTAATCCGCCTCTGCAGTGGACACTCCAAAAGCTTAGGGATTCTGTTAGTCATTTATCCTTAAAAATGCCATGAGACTTCCACCACAGTTCACCTGGATTTTATTATTAAACAAATTACTATCAATTTTGTTAATAAAACCTCTCTGTGAAAACAAGGCCTAGAGCCATTTATCCATTTTATTTTTATCTACACTTTTGCTTTGATTTGACACCTAATAGTCTCTCTCTAACTCTATTACACAGTGAACTGATTTTCTTTAGTGAGTCATTGGAAAGTTGCATGGGCAATTTGCCATGTGGTAAATTATACACTATTCAAAAATACACGTAACAATTTATTTACTTAGTCCGATTTTTTGTGTAGATACAGTGAACATTTTTTATGAGACAATGAAATGTGATTCATGCAATCTTATTGGCTTAATGTAGAGGGCATTAATTCTCAAGAAAGGCCCTGTAAATACCAATTGAAACTTAATCAGCCATAAAACAAAAACATTTTCCACCTTGTTTTAAAATCATAATAGCAATAATATCCCTATAACAGGATATTTCACAGGAATTCATGACCAGTGGGGTTAATGCCCTTAGCTCCTTCCAGTCACTCAATCTCTAGAAAAAAAAACCCAGGTGTTGTTTAATTAATTAAATCTGGTTGGTTACAATTTTTTTTTCTGCTGTTATATTAAAAACAAAGTCATTTAAGCTGCAGGGAGAATAACAGTGTCACACTGAGCACCTCTGAAAGATACTCTAACTAAAAGAAGCCAAAATGATACCGTGGCCAGGATGTTAGGGTGAAGTTTTTCAAAAGTGACCTAATTCTGTCCCATTGAAGTCAGTGGTAAAGCTCCCATTGACCTCACTAAGAACAAAATTAGTCCAACCCTGAATGCTTTTGAAAATCTCAACCTTATTCAAAGCAAGGACAGAGTCCTTCCATATCTTACAGTGCATGCACTCTGCCACGTTGATGCTTTACTTGTGAAGAGCTGCTGGTGTGAGACTTCTACACCTCGGTGAATTGCTTCGTTGCCATGTTTATCAAGGTGTGTTGGAGATTTAAGCTTCTACAGAAATGAAAGCAAAGTAATTCTGTCAAGTTCTGTTCTTGTATTTTAGTAACTTGTTTAATTTAGCTCATGGACAATGATTTTGCTTTCCATTGGCTGTATGCATAATCATTAGAAGCTGCATTTTTAGATGAATACAATAAAAACAGAAAAAATATCATTTTGAAAGTATGACTATGCAAAGATGAATTACAACAGTGTGCAATTTAACTTTAAACACTGATAAGGATTTTAAAAATATATAAATTAGGCTTATTTGCAGTAAGTCTGAAAATATGAATTGTGATGGTGAAGGACACTGAAACAAAGTATCTTGTTTTATACAAATATTTAAAAAATAAATCTTTTTCCATGAGCTTTTGATACGAAAGCCAGGCTAAGAGTTCACATTTTTATGACCAAATTACAAAGCATCTTTCAAATATCATCTTAAAACAAACCATACAATAACATAACAAGTAAGCAACAGGTAATTACAGTGGCAAAACAATATTGTCTGAAGTGATTCTCCCTTAAAATGTTGCAACATTCCATGTCATAAGACAAGGGACCAGGCCTATAAAGCATATTGAAAGAAATTGTGTGAAGCACAGTAATCAGAGTTCACATTTTTTTGCTTGGTCCTGTCACTACATAAAACAAAACATTCAAACACTGAGGCTAATGAGTGAAATACAATCAAATACACCAAACCTTGCTGCAAAATAACACATTTAGCTGCATTAACTCACAACAGAGAGATGATCACTTGACTATAAGAGTATCACTTACGGTCTTTCACAAGATACATTTCAGAAATGTCTCAAGTCTATGAAGCACAGGTTTCATGCAGTTTTCTCTATTTCCATTTTCCCATCCCTCTTCATTTATATAGCAGCTGCTTCAAAGCCCTTTGCAATCAATGAGAAAACCTCCCATTGTCTTAAATATGCTTTGGATCATGTTGGTAGAGCTCAGTCATTTAAGTATTGCCTATTGAAATCAATGGGCTTTAAACATATGTTTAAGGCCTAATTTTAGGAAAACATCTCTATTCATGAGATCACTTAAGCACATGCGCAAGTGCTTTCCTGAATCCAGTCCAAGTATTGTTCTGAAGAGGGATGGACTTAAGCATGCACTTAAGTGCTGTGCTGAATTGAGGCCAGAGTGCACTACTCCAAACCTCCAAATCTGACAATAGCATACCTCAGCAAATAAGCCACTCTCCCTTTGATAGCTATGTGTATTTGAAAGATGATCACATCTAATCTCTGCTTCCTGTCATTTTTCATTAAGTTCAGTTAGATCTCTTGGTATCTAGGGAGAGTTTCCATGCAGACTAGAAAGGAAACATGTAGGGCTAAATCAACACATTTATTGCATGCCAAGTTATAGTTCCCTGCATTCCCATTTCTGTTTGCACACACAGTACTACGAAAACCTGAAATGTTTTCACCAGAAACAAATGAGGTACACACAAAAGTAAGTTAACAGACAGAAACAAGTGTTTTTATAAGCCAAACAGCCCTAACATTCAATAGCTTTAATACCCTATTACATTGTTTCATACAAATTAGAGATGACAGACTTCTTGTCCATCCCCTGCCAATTCAGGATGTTCTCTCTTTGCTAATTCATTCACTGGAGCTGACTGGCAACTGACAACTAAATGAAATAGAAATAACTAACTGGATGTGCCAAGAGAGGGTTCCCTCTGCAGCAAAGTACTGATTTCCTCCTGCAAAGTGCTGAGCTCCCTAAGCGCCGTTTGCTTAAATTGGAGTTGGTGGATCTTAGCTCTTCATAGGCTAAGGCCTTTAGTGGTACCCTTAAGCACAATGCCCTTCAATTTCCTTTAATCTACTGCTATTGAAACCACCCTCACCACATTCCCAATGCACAGTGAAAATATCACAACTGCACTGGTAGTTGGAACTGGCTCATTTCAAATTTTTTTGACATGTCCCAGAAACTGGACTGTTAAGCAATAATAAAATGATAGTAGATTAGGAAACGTCTTTAGATGCTGCATCACTTTTACCCTCATTCTAACAGGTAGGAGAAGCTCTGAAAAGGTCACCCAGTAAAAGAAATCTGACATTGATTTCAAGGGAGTTAGACACCTAAATATTTTTGAGGATCTGGACCTCTGAATTCAGTGTGGAATGTACATCACACCACATTGTTTCTGGTACCAATGACTATAAGGATACAGTATGTTTCTGAGACACATCCAGAGAAGGGATGATTTCAATAGAACTCTAGAGTCTTCCCCTTTAAAATGGTAAATCTTTGTCTACTTCAAGCTATCAGTTATTTTCTTTATGCTTTGTGGAGATATCCTCTGATACAGTGAAGTCTGCACTAAGGCCTTGTGCCACACATCCCTTTTAAAGTATCCTCAAGGACTCTTTTGTTTGACTTTTAGTTAAGGAATTCTTCAATTACACAGCTGAGTTTTGTGGGTTAGCTTGAGACCAGTTTCATTGTCCATGAAAGGTCAGGAAGCAAAAAGGATTGTATTTTTCTGCAGTAAAGACAAAATGATTTATGATACAAAAGTGCTAATTAATTTAGCCAGCCAACAATATTCAACAAGTGGTGAGCTCAGTCTGGCAAGTCCACCACTTGCACCATTTGTCAATGGAACATCTCAGTGAGGAGGGGGTGCATGACAGGGTCCTATTCTTTTTAGGGATGTGTCACACCATGAAGAATTACCTGAAATACATAATTATTTTTCTTTCTGAACAATACACATTTCTAATTAAACATACAATTATTACAACTGCCATTATAAATCAATCCATATTACAAGAGTATTAAAACTGCTACTTTTTAGTATTGACTCAGAAGGAGACACACAGAGATGAACAGAATCAATAGAAGCACTACCATTTTGGATTATCCTGTAAACAATATGGGTTTCTGAGGAAGTGAAGGAGGCCATGCTCTTTGTTCTGAGGGCTGGAGTTGGAAAGTAATGCCTCTGAATGTAATGACTATGGCAGTGGTAGAGTTTGGGAGAACAATAGCTGGCCCCAAGTCGTACAAAGTCTACTGAGCACAATGGTTTTTACAACCCTGGGTAGTCCATATAAATGAATGAGACTAGTTGGGGGAAGAGAGCAGGAGAAAGGAAGGAGAAGCACTATGTTCAGTACCCAGATCCTGATCTGGTTTAAAGTGGAATAGTTCTGGTGAAATCAGTAGAGCTGCGCCGATTTACATTAGTTAAGGATCCTTTTTTCGGAACCCTAGGAAACTACCAATAGCTAAGTAATGATGGGCAAAGTGCAAGCATAAACTTAACCAAGTTCTAAGCACAAAACTTATGTGATAGTCAGGATCACACCAGTTCAGAATTACTATCGCCCTCATATAACACGTCAGTTTCATGCCGCATTCATTAAGTGCTAATTAACTGCATTCAGGTTTACATGTACTTGTTAACAGTATTATGCAGAGGACAAATGGTTAAATGGACCAGAGGAATATTCCATGCCAACCTCTTTAAAATAGGAATTTCTAAAAGTTCAGGTGTTTTTTATTTTTAAAAGTCACTTTGTGGTAGAAAAGGTAGATATGAGAATGATTCAATAACAGTGCTGCTACACCTATTTTATTAAGGCTTTGTTAACTTTGGTGTAAGAGATGCTACAATGTTTAGCCGTTATTCCATTTTAAAAAAATAATTAAAAGTTATGAAGAGGTGCCTGATTCAGCCATTTAACCACTGGTTTCTCTGCATTTTTGTTAGAGCTGGACAAAAGAAAAAAATTCAAAAAATGTTTTTTGTAAGTTTTGCCCCTAATTTCAAAAGTTAAAAATTAGCTATATAATTGATCAATTAGAGATGGAAAAGTAAGAAAATGTCATTCTATTTCCTTTCATTTTTTCAAGAATTTCAATTTTCATGCGAATTTCAGAAATTTTGAGCAGCTCTAATTCTATATTGTTCACTGAGGTACATTAAACAGTATCAGTGTTAAGTTATCCCTTTTCTGAGTTTGTCAAACCTCTGGAATTTATAGGTAAAGGTAACCAATCCAATAAACGAGATTGAACAAGGCAAAGGCTGTTGGAAAGAAGATTCGAGAATAGGAGTCGATTTTGGCAACACGGATGTGTATTCTTCCTTCTCTCCAAGAACCTGTGCGGCAGTCTTCAAAACAACAAAAAAAGCTGGTGCAGTCTTTGCCTTCCAGGCACTCATATCCATAATCCTCATCACGCTGTTGGAGGTGATTAATGTTGTTAATTGCTATTAATGTTGATCTAGGACTGACAGCAACTGCAGACGATTTCTAAAGAAAACAATATGTTGGTTACAGTCAGAGAGAAAAAAAAAACCCTTATGTTTCCCTGGGCGATGTCCAACAACAAATATTTTACACTACAATACACAGAATTTCATGTTTGAAGAAATCAATTTTGGAAACTTTTCCAGTTATGAAACATTTTGTAATTAACTGATGAGGCCAAAGGATCATGAATATTTTTCACCTGGTGCAATGCCCAGTAGATTGTTCAGTGAGGCAGGAATACTGAATAATAGGTTACACAGACAGAGATAGGTGATCCCATCTATACAGCACAAAGAACATTTGGGAACACAGTTGCAGCCTGAAACTTGGGTCACAAACTTGTTCACAAGCAGGATAAGAACACTACTACCATGGAAAATGGTGGATTCTCCATCTATTAATGTATTCAGGTCAAGCCTGGATGCCTTTCCGGAAGATATGCTTTGGCCAAACAAGTTATTAGGCTCAATACAGTGGTAACTGTATGAAAGTTTAATGACCTTTGTACACAGGAGGTCAGATTAAATGATCTAATGGTCTCTTCTGGAATTAAAGTTGATGAATGGTAGACCCGGGCAGTTGGGAACCAAGAGCCAAATTCTTCCCCAGCAGAACTCCATTCAAGTCAGTGAAATTGAACCAGTGATTAATATGGCATCATGTGTTAATTGTGTTGAATGGACATGTGCCATATGGAAAGGCAACCTTGCTATAACCTGGTAAAATATGTTATGTAGATAATCTCATCAGGTAAGTGATGGAAGTCCTATCACCTGATATTAAATAATAATAAAATAAATAATAAAGTAATAATAATAAATAATGGAGTATACAAAGGATGTTCTGTTCTACTGTCCTGAATTTTCTTCTTCCTACTCTGACTATTTACTTTAATCTTTCCTCCTTCAACTAGTCTCCTTTTTTCATGTTATTTCTCACCTTCAGTCCCCTGGTTCCTTCCCCCATGATTCCTCTGTCAACTGTTTCCCCACTCTTCTTCATTCCCGAGTCTATCCTCTTTCCAACCTCAACTCCACACTCCTCATTTGTCCTCTCATTCACTCTCCTTGTTTCTTCCAACCTCAGATTTAGTGTCCCCTCTCGCATTTTCAGACAGAAAAAAAATGGCGATCCTACATATTATCCCTATATAATGCTCATATGTGTTCCCTTTCCTCTTCCAGCACTTTGATTGAGCACCTTGGTATACAACAGGAATGAGACAGAAAGCAATGGAAAGAAATACATTTAGAAGATAGGCCAAGAGAGCACATATTTGCAATGAAAGTATTTATATCCCTAGCACCTGAAAATATGGAAGGGAATCTCACTAAAAAAATTGTGGGTATACATGTGGGGGTGCACATGGCGGAGGGAAAGAAAAAAAACATACAAGATGGCCAATAACAGACATGGGAACCAAAGTCATCTGGGACCTTGCACTTTTGGAGTGCTGTTTCACCACTTACAAGGCTCTGCCTTGAACATTGTGTAGGCCTCTGATTCCTTGCTAAGAGAGTGATTTGTGCCAGTGCATCTTTGCAGCCAGTAGTCTCCCAGAGTTGGTACTGAAGTGGTACAATGGACAGCAGTCATTGGCATTGCCCAAAGCCTCTAGAAATGTTATTTAAAATAATGTATTTTAATATTTTATATCAACTTTATCATAAGCACAGACATTTTGCAGAGGCTGCTGTTTCTCATTTTTGGACAGGAGCTAATTATTATCCTGTAGGAATTATTGTCTTCAATTTTGTGAAAATACAATGCTACCTACATTAGCAATCAACAGTTAGATGTTTCTCATTTCAATTAATACAAAAAGGTTTGTTTTTAAATTAGAAAAAAAGTTGCAGTTCAACTTTATTGTTTATTACTACTTTATACCAATACGTAGAAGGATATTCTTTATACCAATACGTAGAAAGAATACATAGCTCTGATTCACTACAGGGCTACCCTGGTTTTACACCAACCTTACTCCATTGGTTTCACTGGTGTAAAATTCAAGGAAAGGTGCATAAAGGGTGCAGTGGGGGATGAAGTCTCTAAACTTGATGTCATGAAGAAAATAACCAAAACCACTTCTTTCAGCTTTTACTTCTATGCAATGTACAGAAATAAAATGGTGTTTTCAGAAGAATTTTTCTTTTAACTAACTATTCATTTAGCAAATAATTCAAAAATGTATAAAAGTGTTAAGCAGCAGAAGCACAAAACAGGTCAGAACATTGTATACCTTTCCACATTCAATAATCCCGTTCATTAATTATGGTCTCACAGCACCTCTGTAAGACGGTTAAGTATTATTATACCCGCATTATAAAAGGGAAAATTGAGGCCCACAGCTGTCAAGTCATTTATCCAAGATGGCACAGCTATTCGATGCCAGAGGTGTCCTGACTATCTGTGTAGAAAGATACCCAAGAATCTTGAAACTACACAAAGCAAGGGTCTCTGATGCTCCATTGAGCAGTTCTAATTCTATCCAGTAAGGCAGTGGTTCCCAAACTTGTTCCGCTGCTTGTGCAGGGAAAGCCCCTGGTGAGCCAAGCCAGTTTGTTTACCTGCCACGTCCACAGGTTCGGCCAATCACTGCTCCCATTGGCCGTGGCTCAGTTCTCCAGGCCAATGGTGGCTGCAGAAAGGGCGGCCAGTTTGTCCCGCAGCCCACGCCGCTTCCAGCAACTCCCATTGGCCTGGAGCAGTGAACCGCGGCCACTGGGAGCCACGATCAGCCGAACCTGCAGATGTGGGAGGTAAACAAACCAGCCCGGCCCACCAGGGGCTTTCCATCCACAAGTGGCGGAACAAGTTTGGGAACTACTGCAGTAAGGGAACACACACATAACTTACCCAAACAGTTTAAGTATGTAATGGCTTGATACCTAAAAATAAAAGTAAGAATAAAAGGGTATCTGAGGCATGTCTAGGTCCTTTGCTCCTAGATTTTCTTCCTCATAAAGATCAAATTTTGTAGGAGAAGAGGTTATGGTGTAAGCATGTCAGTAAGTGAAAGATGGAACAGTAGAAAAAGAAGCATATGCATTTAAGAGAGTATGTCCCACTGTTAGGAACAAGATACAGTTTAATCTGTGTCTAGTTTGGAAGACATAATGGCAGCACATGTCCACCAGGGTAAGTGCCATTTACAAAAAATATTGTGGACAACCTAAAATGCTCCTTTTGCTCCAGTATATGACTGAGACAACCACAGCAAAGGGCACAACATGTGGAAGAATAACGCTATACAACCACTACTGGTCTTTCTCTCCTTAGGCTAGCAAAGAGTTGAGAATGCTGCAGATGTGATGTCCTCATACTCATTCAGGAGATGGAGAAGGAATGAGAAAGACCTGAGTCACACAATAGTGATCAGTCTAATCATGAGGAAAATTAGTGGAATATTCCACAGAGGGACTCAGAGAAGTGAATGACAATGATTGGAATATTCCATAGCACGGAGTTTCAGAGGAGGGAGAATCATTGGCGACAAAAAAAAAAAAAAAAAAGAGAGAGAGAAATCATAGTATGAGGGGAAAAAAGAAATAATGGAGAGAGGAGAAAGATAGCATGAGAACGAGAAAGGGGAGAGAAAAGATCAGAAAAGCTCAGAATAAAAGAAAAAACCTTAAAAATAAAAAAGGAAACATTAAAATCTAGAGGTCAGGAAAGGCCAGATCCTCAGCTGGTGTAAATCATCACATACATTTCCCAGACCTGAAGAAGACTCTGTGTAAGCTGGAAAGCTTGTCTCTCTCATCAACAGAAGTTGGTCTAATAAAAGATATCATCTCACCCACCTTGTCTCACTAATCCTAGGACTGATACGGTTAGAACAACATTGCATATACCTTGCCTCTTGAAGTGTCCCTGCTGTGTCTTTTGTGTAATCTGCACCCATGTGACACATAACAAGGACTTTTAAATATGGAACTTTGTTACTCAGTCTATTTCCCACATCCTGGGAAATTTTTAACTTAATCAATATTCTACTTTCAGAAAGCTATTTACCATTCCAGTGTTGCTAAGATAATAACTCTTCATTCAAACTCCTTTATTCATGGAAATATATTTTCATCTCCATATATTGTAGTAATCTTGCTGTTGTCAGAATATACAGACGAGATGTAACCTTTTGCTTATTTATGAGACATGGTTATATCTTTATATATTGCATAATGATATGCTGCATATTAATATTTTATTATGTTTACCCTGTGGGGATTATTAAAAGTGTAGTATGTTCACTGAAGGGAAAAAGTAACCCCTTTTTATAATAACTTGGATTACTTTTCTCTGGGCATGAAATTTAACTTACCGGTAGCCCTAAACTTAGCCCTACAGCCATCACTGAAAGGGCTATGTGAATACTACCAAATGAAGAAAAATGCTGTTGATGAATTCACCTCCTGCCCCTACATGTTAGTAAGTATTCCGTAGAATAAACACAGTTTTAATCAGCTGCTGAATCTCGCCCTTTGATAAAATGCTATGTTATCAGCCTCTTCTTGGAGTAAACTCCAGGAGTAATAAGCTCTTACTAAATGCCCAGCTGGAAATAGGAGACTCCTATAAGCAATCTTTCCAGAAGAAGTGTGAATGAAACCTTTTCATAAAGAATTAAACTGATTTTTTTAAATTAAATTGGTTTTAAAATAGTATACCCATAATCCGAAGGAAAAAAAGGAATTAATATGGAACTTGAAGAAAGGCAGTTAAAAAAACATCAGGGTTTGTAACTATATGGCCTCTCTGTAATTAAATAGCTTGCTAGTTTAATTGTTCTATTTGGAATTAGAAATCTACTGCATTTAAACAATGTCAGTGAGCAAAAACGATTTTTCATTAGACTGGTATATTTTATAACTAAATACATTAAATTGAAAATAAGCATGTTTGAAGAAATCTGGATGAACAGATGTGTGCATTTCTCAGACCTTAAGAAACAAAGCACATTTATAAAGGAAAACACATAATTAAACAGTGTTCTAGATATTGTATCATTGGTCCTCATCTTAGATAAATCTCTAGCTACACATTCAGTAATTGATTCTATGTATGCCTCACCGATACTGTATATTTTATATTGCTTTAGGTGCTGTAAGTCTTGTATCATTTGGCAGAATATCACACAAATGCTTAGTTTATGAAAGAAAATTCTGTAGTCTGGGAATTCTATATTAATGCACCTCCATTACTTTAGTGGACGTTGGTCAGCCACTATTTCAAAAGAGATGTTTAGATATTTTGACTCTGATATTAGACATTTAATACTAATAAAAAATCATATGAAAAAATATATAAAATTAACCAACTCTCTTTCCCACAGGCTGGGAAAGAAGAGAGATTCTTATTATTTCTATTATTAAAATACATGAGATGCATTCAGCTCCACTGGTGATAAAGGCAGATTAGCTAAATTAAAGTGAAGGGCAGTTTCTCCTCCTCTCTCTGGCTTGGGTAGGCAGCACTCCCCCACAGCTCCCTTTCCTCCTTGGGACATTGAGAGCTTCCCCTCCTGCTTCAGTCTACCATGACCAGTAGACACATACTGAAGTGACCTCGCTGGAGCCATGCCCTAAAAATGAAGCTCAGACACACCATCACCAGCAGCCTCTATCTTTGTCACCCCCTCCCATCAATTAGGCTTAGGCTCCCCTTCCATCTGTGACTGCATGTCCTCTGACCAGTTGGATTGAAGAGATTCCAAGCCTGCTGCTGCCGTGGCTCCCTGACTGGGCAGGATTGCCCTAGAATCATGGGGCTGCAAAGGTGACTTAAAATTACATCCCCCCCCACACACACACAGACTCCATCCTAGACCTATCCCAAACATAGTTCAGCCAGAATAGAGACCTGATCTCAACAGCAATGTTCACCTTTGCTACCTACAAACTTTTTCTTTGATCTGGTCATGAAAGGATGCTCTGTCATTCTCTGATTTTCTCAGGCTGGGGGAAAAAAGAAGGTGTTAGTCACCCATGCAGTGGTATTGCCACCAAGCTGTACCTTCTTATAATTCAAGGATTTGGGAGGGAGTTTTGCAGCAAGACAGTTTGGGGGCATTTTCCTGCCTCTTAGAGCTTCCTGCAGGGTTCCCCAAAAAAGTGGTGACCGAGCTTAAATTATTATGAAACAAAGCTATTTCAGTTTGTGTTTCAATGCATAAGATATTCAATGCCTTTACTTCAATGTTTTGTCAATATAAAGTTTAGTTTCAAGTATTTTTCCTATTTGCTAGTATTAGATTCTTTGGAAAATATACTGAACAGGTTTTATATATTAGAACACATGGTTCATTAAAATACACTAATATTTTTCCTGCACTTCTGCTGTGTGGAGCTTCACACTCAACAAATCTCAGACTTTAATACCAGGGTGTTGATTCAATTAAAAAAAATCCTTAAATGAGGCTATGGAATTTGCTTTTCATGAAAGCAAGGAATAAAGAATTCTGGCTGAAGTTGGATATATGTTTTCTATGCAAGTGTCCAAAGACAGTAACACCAGTCCAAGTGAAGCCTCATAACCTCAATCCACGAATATCATCTCTGCTGCTACAGTATTGTGCCCTGATCCTATGTCTGGATGTGTTAGCATGGACCCTACACACATACTGAATCTTCAGTGGGATTCATCACTCTGTGGGTTAGTGGGTATGCACTGGTGGATCCTGATGAATCATAGAGTATCAGGGTAGGAAGGGACCTAAGGAGGTCATCTAGTCCAACCCCCTGCTCAAGGCAGGACCAATCCCCAACTATTTTTTTTGCCCCCGATCCCTAAATGGCTCCCTCAAGGATTGAATTCACAATCCTGGGTTTAGCAGGCCAATGCTCAAATCACTGAGCTATCCCTCCCCCCTAAGTATTGGGGCTTTGAGTTTCTCCTTTGAAGCCATGGAAAATGATGTTCAACTGCTTTTTGGCTTAATTTATATCCATTAGAGAGGAGGATGAGCCTAAATTCATGTTCATTTGTGCTATTATCAGGAAATGAATCCAAGGGTGAAAGGCTGTCATGTTAGCTACCTTTGACTGAGCCTCGCAGTTTGCCAGATAGTCTCTTAAATGTTCCTTTTAGATTGCAAGCTTCTTGGGGCAGGGACCATCATTTGTTCTGTGTTTATGCAGAACCTAACCCAGTGGGTTCCTGGTCCATGACTAGGCTCCCAGGTGTTATGGTCATACAAATAACAAATACAAAAATAACTTTTTGTAAAAAATAAAATAAAGACATTACAGCTAAGCAGGCTTTTCCCAAATTGCTTAAACTTACAGCTGGCTTGTGTTTTGATGACTTCTCTTTCTCTTTGTTCTCTTTTTTGTTGCTGGTGAAGTAATGCAAGGTGCCATATTCCATCAAGGCAGCAAACACAAAAATGAAGCAAACTGAAACAAAAAGGTCCATTGCTGTCACATATGAAACCTTGGGGAGAGATTTCCTAGCAATTGTACTTAGTGTTGTCATAGTCAATACTGTAGTAATACCTGTTCAAAAACAGAAACAAAGGGAGGTATTTCAATAAGTGATCCTACAGACAGATTTAGTTGTGAAGCATTTAATTTATTCCCTTTAGTATCAAAGCAAACTGGCACAGCGCTCCCCAATGCTACAATCAAATCTGAGCAAACTGACTCTTCCACCTACACAGAGCCTACTGACTTTCATGAGGCTTCACATGAGCACAAATATATGTGCCAGCACAAGAGTCCATTCCCATGGATCCAATGGCAGGACTGGAGCCATAGAGAGCTAGATTTTAGGCTCTATTCAAATCCTCTCTGTTCTCCACACACTCTGCAGAGTTAAATAAATTGTAAAGGTCTGAAATTTTCAACATTTTATATAGCGTAATGTTATTCAGACTTTACACATATTTAAAAAATGTGAATAAGGAACAAATGTAAATATCTAAGGAAAAGGTGCATTACTTAACCATCGATTTTTCCAAAAAACCCAGAAGAAAGGGTTAACTGGGTGAAACGTAATGGCCCTTGATATACAGGAGGTCAGACTGGATGATCTAATGATCCCTTCTGGTCTTCAAGTCTATGAAAGTTCTAACTCATAGAAGAGATATTCCACCTAAGACTCACTGCACAGCCTTCGACATATGAACCAATCACACAGAAGAGCTGGTTTTAGTAACTATATATTCAGAATCCACACCAAATCACACTTCATTGATGTAACACAACAATTTTGTATTATATTTTCTGCTTCATGAGGATTAACTTTAGAATACAAGGGATACTCCAATTTCATATCAGCACACCTGACAATGCAGATAAGTATCTAGTGTGATTTTCAAAAATGCCTACCTCCCAGCAGGTTTTCTTTAAAAAAACAAACAAGCTATTGGGTGCCTATATGCATCTTTAGGTGCCTTCAAAAATCTTAACCACTGTGCTTTGGAAAGGCACAATTTCCACCAAAGTTCTGCCATACATGTAGGTAGGGTGAGCAGTCAGCTCCATCCATTAGCAAGTCCCCATCTTCAATGCACCATGCCAACTGCAGCAGCCAGTGGGGAAGGGATGGGCATGGCCCTGTATCCTCCCCACTACTCTATTTTCAGAGTCCTGTTACATAAGGGAAGAGGTAGCAGTTGAAAACATTCCCAATGTTCCTCATAATGAAAGCAGTACAGACGCTGCTATTGTGAAGCTATGGAATGGCTGCTCAGAAGTGGAAATGGGGTGGGGAGAAAAGGTGTCTGGATTGATCCTCTGTCTCCATGGATGCAACAGAGTTTCCTCATAGTCCAGCTCTTTAATGATAGAAATAAACATTTGTCAAACAGAGTTAAAATGTGGTTAAACTCAGAAGAGTGACTCTAAAAAAAACAGCATGGTGGGGTATTCTGGTTTTATGTTTCCCTCCCACAATGATTTCATATTAAATTAGCTCCATTTACAAGTAAAATCTCTGACCACCACCACCACAGCACTCCATCTGCCAGTCAGCAAAATCATCCTAGGATCTGACAGTCAACCAGGGTTCTTTACTGCTTACACATCAGTCAACAGTAACTAACCCAACTGGCGTGAGTTATAGGTGCAGTACTATAAACCTCTATAACATACCTGAAACACATTTTAGTTGGAACAGGGTTACTGTTGCTGATATGAGAGCCAGAAGAAAAAATAGCTTGATTATCGTATCCTAGGGTAAGTTTTCAGGGCTGGAAGTTTAGAAGAAACAACTTGTAAAGTGAAAAAATTGAATATGAAGTTGGCAAGAGACAATGAATCAGGAACATAGGATGCCATATTTACATTCTCTTTTCAGACTGTACCCACACTCACATTTAAATACTATACTTTAGGAGGTAATTTATATAGATTCTAAATATCATGAGACATGTCAGATTATTAGGTTTTAAACTCTATTCACTAAAATTTTATGTAACTTTTTGTTAATTAAATAGCATAGAACTAAGTGAACAAATTCATTACTTTTTAAAAAAATCTAGATCTTCCTGTGTTCTTCCTGTACATTAATGCTGTCAGTAAATTCCTGTTACTCATACTCCAGTATGTAAATAGTAGTATATTGAACAATGATATCTTTGTAACCAAATTTGCAAGTGTTCTCCTACAGACTGAAAGTGTTTATTCTGATAAACCAGTAATTTTGAAGAGAGCATAAATAACTGCAACATGTTAACAAGAATAAATATGGTTTCTTTAGTACCACTAAAATTAGAAGCTGTTTTAGCTACTACTATTCTTAAACTGATTTAATTAAATGAGCTGGGATGAGTGCCTTAACCAAATGTTAAAAGAGAACCAATATTGAAAGGGCTATATATTTAGACTGATAGGCTGCTATGCTCCATGGCATGGAGCACTGGAAAACCATGGATATAACAGAAATGGGGCTTAATTCTGCTCTCACACAGGTTTAACTCCATCATTAATTTCAGTTGAGTTACTCCCAATTTTTCCAGGTGTGAGAGGAGAATCAGGCACATGTAGACAGGAACAACTGTTATGTTTAAGGATCCTTCCCCTTCTGCATACAGAAACGGGTGACTTGCTCACTGAGAAAGAAGCCAGAGAACAGAAAACTTGTGGTCCCAAACCAATAAAGACACAGACATGTTAAATACTGGGATTAGTTAATCTTCCTGGATTAATTTCCCCTGTGTTCTGCAACTCTCACTGCAGCAAAATCATGCCTCTCAGCTTAATCATTGACCATGCTGCCATCATACTGGATGATGAGAAGAGCATATATAGAAAACTCCTCTACGTGCACAGCTGCAGATCCATGGGGTTTGGATCAGGATTCCCTGAGGATTTTCAGCCTCTGCTGTGGTATCCCCTGGTGCAAGCCCAGAATCATAATTTTAAAGTCATGGATATTTTTTATTAGTTTCTTTCTCTCTGAAGATTTTTATGATGGGGAACATACATACCTAATGATGTCCTTGCAGGCACAGCGTCTTTATTAATCCAAAATGAGACCCATGAAAGAACAACTGTTAGTATACAAGGAATGTATGTCTGAATAGTAAAGTATCCCATGCGTCTGCTCAGATCAAAGAAGATTGTCATGATAATATAGTCCCCTACAAGGAAAAAGCCCACAATTCTAATTAGACATTGCAAGTGGTTTTCTATCCCATAATTTTTGGTATTCTTGTTCCAAATACATACCATGTTGTAAAATTTACAGTGGGAAACATAATGTACTTTCCTTTTAAACAAAGCTGCCAAAGGACTTTTATCCATTAAAACAGGTCAGCTGCAATTCTGTTTTCCCCTAGACATTAGCAGCACACATAGCAACTAAATGGTTCCTTGCACAATTTAGGCAAATAATGAAAGTGCATAGGCTGCTAATCCTTTAAATGCATGCAAGAAAACATCAGATTTTTCCTTACCAGACAGAGTATGAGAAATTTCAGTTGTATTTCGTAACCCTACAAATGCAAACTGGTATAATCTCCAGTATTTGGGATCTGCGACTTCAACAGACGTTTTCTTCCATTTATATTCAATTTCATTTCTGGGGTATCCATCTGGAACAAAGTAGAGTAAACCAAGTATTCATTCACAGTATATAGCAAAGAATGCTTTCACTTGTGATTTCTGAAATTAGATACAACTCAAATATGTGGGTCAGAAAACAACTGCTCCATAACATACCTGATAAACTATTAAGCTTTAGCCTGCAAATGTCTCAGTTTTAAGTGTGGCTAAATGTACTACCAACAAAAATGATAGAGAATACAGACATTTAAGGAAAATGTATATCTCAAATTAATAATGCAATATTTAAATATGAAAAAAATTAGCTTGTAGTGATTCTGTTTCTTTAGACTAATAGTTTAATGTAATACAACAGAGGGGGCATAATTTGAGAAGCATATTTAAAGCTTAAATGTGGTAGCTACTTTTATTTATTTCATAGTTAATTTGTTTTAAAAGGTATAAATGCTTTTGGAAACTTATTTCCCTTTCCATGCTGAATATTTGGTGACTGATTCAGAACTGCGTTAATCCAGTTTTAGGTGCACTAGGAGAATACAATCTTTCAGAAGACAGAGGTTATGTCTACACTATAAATGCTACAGTGGCACAGCTGCAGCTGCGTAAGTATTTGCTACAACAACAGAAGGGTTTTTTCACTTCTGCAATAAATCTACCCATCCTCCCTCAGGTGGCAGTAGTTAGGTCCACAAAAGTTTAGGTCACCTTAACTACATCTCTCAGGGGTGTGACTTTTTCATACCCCTGAGCAGCATAGCTAGGTCAACCTAAGTTTTAGATGTAGACCAGACCTGAGCTGTGAAAGCATGTTTAGTTGAAGTATTTAAGAAGAAAACATTAAGCAATAATATTCATTTAAGAAGATTCACTGTAGTTACATTCATCTCCTATTACACTGTACATTAAGGAATAAATTGTTTAGATGTGTTCAGTGTTTTATTTTACCAGTGGTAGCACAATGTCCTTGGGAACAAATTAATTTTACATGCAAAATACTAAAGAGGATAATCCTGTAAATTAGTCATTCTTTTACTCAGATAGACTAGTCCCACTGAAAGCAATATGTGAATGTGTAAGATATCATTCCTCTGGAGTTAGAGGCTGTAGCTGGCTGGCTGATTTGCTCCACCTGCTGCACCTAATAACATACTGGAACTTATTTCTCTGGCCCTTATAAAAGAAAGCAGCAGGAAATGGAGAAGTGGGACTGCAGCACACACCAAAAAGCTGAGCGGCTGGGGCAGTGCTCCCAACAGACTGCTACTCGAGCTACTGTGGAGAGAAATTGCTCCAAATGGACAGAAGGGAGGGTCTGAGGCAAGAGCAAGAAAATTTTAGTTACTGGAGTTACTGGCATGAAGGGACTGCTCAGCCTGCACAGACTTTTGAGGGAAGAGTCTTCAAGGTTTTGCTTTTGTTTTCTAAGAAGGCTTAGATAAAATGACTAACCATGCTGGAAACTGCTTCCCAGGATTCCCTGAGAGAGCTCAGACAGAATTAACCTAGGAGTGAGTGACTCATCAAGAGCAATGCCGGTAGGAGGAGGGTGCTTTAAGATAGGCCCCAATCTGTTTGCAAGTGATGCCCAAACAGGGGCCTAACCTGAACCCCTTCCATCAAGAAAGGATATGGAGAAGCTACTCCAAATAATGGTGAATCAACAGCATGCAGAGAACTAAAGGAAATTCTAGACGGCACTTCTGCCACCCAACGATGCCTGCAGGAAGCCCAGCTGGCAGCGCATGAGCGGAACAGAGAGTTCCAAGTTGAAATGGCCTGGCTGCTCTCACAGTGGCTGCTGGTAGATGGAAACAGCCCCAGAGGGGTGGCCTACACCAGGGCTTCACCAAGTCTCACCTTGATGAGCAGCAGTGATAACTCGGAGACTTACCTTAACTGCCTTAAAGGTGCATTGCCCCTACAGCAGGCTGAAAGAGGAGATCCTTGGTGGCCCATCTGGCCCTGTACCTCACCAGAGAGGCCCAAGCAGCTTATTGGGCCCTGAGTGTGAACAAGGCACAATCCTATCTGATACTAAAGGCAGTGTTATGGGCTGCCTCTGTCTCTCTCCAGAGGCTTATCAAAAAAAATTTCAGCCAGAGCCATTCCTTAAGGGAGCAGGACCCTAGGCAAGTAGTTCCACAGCTTTAGGACTCTGCTACCTCATGGCTAACTCCAGAGACCAAGACTGTGGCAGAGCTTATGGACAATACTGTCCTACAACAAACCTGAACATTCTCCCTATAGTGTTCAAAGCTGAGTTTGAGTTTTACCCGACATCCATTCAGAAGTCACTAGAGACAACTGAGAGGTTTTTGGAAGCCAAATTGCCTAGGAGTAGGAAATCCAGTCTCCCTGAGGGCTGGCCACACTTAGGACAGTGTCAAGGGACAATAACCTGCCAAACCAGCAAGGGTCATAGTATTGGTCCACCCTGAGCAAATGAAACTTTACCCTCATCACAGGAACATCAGGAACAGAGGCTCCGAAGTCCCAGACTTTCAAGGGACCACCACCACCACCCTCCCATGCAGGGCCAGCGGTATGTTATCATTATGGACAACTTGAGTAGAGCCAATGGGAATGCCTTGAGATGGAATATGACTATTTAGGATGCTTCTTTGGCCAAGCAGGTGAGAATCCAAAACAACCATTAGGACTGACCCGAAGGCTTTTCATGGTCCCTATAAAAATAGGGACAAACAGAGTGGAGGGATTGACAAAATCTACTTCAAAGGGACTTAGTCTCACCCAAAGCCCTGGATCCAGAGTGGTCCCTCTGAATTTCCTGCATTCATGAAGAAATCTGTACATACCCAATGGCCTCAGTTGTTTTGCAGTTAGCAGATCAGGTAGGGCACTTCCAGGTAGAGTGGTGATCACCTACTCTGGACAGTGATCCTGGGATGTGACTGGAAATGTCTTCTGACTCAAGGAGAGTCAGTTCTCTCCAACCCAGACCCCCTACCTCAAGAAAAGACCCCTTCTGAAGATGCTAGGACCTATTGCCCATTGTTCAATTCAATCTTTTTGGAAGTCTCATGAAGGTCCCAGAGCTCACAAAGACATTCAAGGAAGTCTCGGGATCAAGACAAGCCTAAGCTTGTCCTGGAGTTGACTCCATGGAGCATGGAGAAGGACCTTCCCAAAGGGTAAACTCTCTGAAGTGAACATCCCAACAGTCTGTATGTTATCACTTATCCATGAACAATGCAGATCCCGTTCCCATCTTAGACTACAGTGTCTTGAGTGACACCTTTTGATGTTGTGGCAGCTCAGCATGATGACCAAACACTACAAATTTCAGACAAATTACTGCTGCCAACAGGATGGTTACTTTTGAGCAGTTTCCCTGCTTTGCATTATGGGATGAGATTCTGAACTGAGTAGAGAGACATCCATAAACTAAAGTACCCAGAGATCCACTCCTAGTCCACAAATCTGCCAAGCAGGAGTTCCTATGGCTAGTGCATACTCTTCCCATGGTTGGACATCTGGGTAAGGTGAAAACCCAAGAAAGATTGTTGGCTCAATTCTTTTGACTGAAGATATGTAGAGAGGTAGCCGATTTCTGCTTGCTATGCCCTGATTACCAAAAGGAGCCCCAAAGGGTCAGGGCCAAGCCACTCTCATCCCCCTACCCTCATCACAACCTACTATGAGCAGGTAGGGATTGATATAATAGGCCCGCTATAAAAGAGTGATTGATGTCACAAGTTCATTTTGGTTCTTGTGGACTATATCAACCAATATGCAGAGGCAATTCCCTTATGAAACACCTTTGCCTCCACCCCAGAGCGAGAGTTACTCCAACTGTTCTCCTAAGTTGGCCTTCCATTGGAAGTAGTCATTGATCAAGGGACAAGTTTGGGCACTGCTGAAAGTGTGACCACTCCAGTAGTTTATATTCCTCAGGCTGATGGTCTGGTGGAGGGGTTCAATAAGGTCCTTAAGAATATGTTAAACAAGCCTGTGGGCACAGAGGCCAAACACTGGTACCAACTGCTCCCCCATTTGTTGTTTGCAATACAAGAAGTACCACAAGCCTCCATGGGCTTCTTTCCTTTTGAGATTCTTTAAGGGAGACAGCCTCAAGGAATGTTAGGCTTAGTTAGGGAGTCTTGGGAAGCTCAACCTACCAATGTCCTCCGATATGTCAGTCAAATGAGGGAAAGATAAGAACTTGTGTGCCTCTTTGCCTGAAATAACCTCTCTCAGCCCCAACAGATCCAGATGCAGCAATATAATAAAGGGGCTAGAGCAAAGGAATTCCAACTGGAATACCAAGTGCTCCTACTCTTTGCCAGCTTGGAAAACAGGCTCTTGGCCAAAAGGCAGGACCCATATGAAGTACCATCAAGTGGGACCAGCAGATTATGAAATTTACAGCTCAGACCAGCAAAAACAAGGCAGATTTATTATGTAAACCTGTTAAAATCCTAGAAGGTACAGGAAAGCCTTGTCATCCACCTGGAGGAGGAAGAAGAGGATCTGGTGCCTCAGCTTCCTAAGCCAGCCAAAATTGGGATAGAGGAGGCATCACTTGGAAAGGGACTCTCTAATGGGCAGAGAAGGCAAATAAACAACCCCCTGAGATCTTAAAAAGAAGTGTTCTCCCTATTACTGGGACAAACCTCCATGGTGCCTCACTACATCCACATATGGTTGGGGCCAAGCCCATTCAGAAGTCATATCAAATCCCAGAAGGTGAAAAACCCATTCATTCAGAAAAACCCATTCATTCAGAAAGTACAGGAATTGTTAAGATTGGGAGTCATCAAGGACTCCTGGAACTCCTGGTGTACTTTGGTAGTTCTAGTACTAAAGCTGGATGGGACCATCCAATTTTGTGTAGATTTCCATCTGATAAATGCCATTTCTGAATTTGATGCCTAGCCGATGCCCTGAGACAATGATCTGCTAAATTGTCTCAGTCAAGCTTGCTTTATAACAACATTAGATCTAACAAAAGGGCTATTGGCAAATTCCCCTTGCTCTTGATTCCCAAGAAAAACAACAAACAACTTTTTCTAATCCAGTGGGCCTATTCCAATTTACCATGCCCTTTAGGTTGCATGAGGCCCCATCCACCTGTCATAAGCTGATGGATCAGGTTTTATGGCTCCACCATCACTATGCCACGGCTTGCCTAGATGAGAGGGTGGTATACATTTGGGACTGGCCCACTCCGCTTCAGAACCTAGCAGTTGTCCTTCAAGCCCTACAGGAAGCCCATTTAACAGCAAACCCAAAGAACTGCAAAGTGGGAAAGGAAAAAAATATTTTTTCCTATCCAGTAGGGGAACAATAAGGTATGATGCCTAGTTGACAAAGTTGAGGCCCTAGCAAATTCCCCCAAACAAAGAACAAAAAAGCAGGTCTGGGCCTTCCTAGACCTAACAGAGTACTATAGAAGATTTGTGCTCGACTTTGCCCTGTTAACTGCACCTCTTACCAAGCTGGTTTAAAAAAAATAATCAGCCCCTGGACAAGTCACATGGTCCCCTCAGCGTGATCAAGCATTTTGGAAAATTAGGCAGATTCTCTGCAACAAGCCAGTGTACCTTAGCCCTGATTTCACTCGAGAATGAATCCTACAAACAGACACCTTGCATTACACCGCAGGTGCAGTGCTACCCCAAAACTTCCATGCACAACAGCACACTATCCTTTACATAAGTAGAAAACTCTTAGCTCAGGAAACCCAGTACTCTGTCCTTTGAGAAGGAATGCCTGGCCACTAGGCTTTAAAGGCACTGAGATACTATCTGTTTGGAACACCCTTTGTCTTGGTCACTGACCATGTGGCACTAAGATGGCTCCAAATCATGAAGGACTCAAATGCCCATGTGACAAGTTGGTACTTAGACTTTCAACCCTTTCAATTTATAATAGAGCATTGGCCTAGGAAGGACCACTGGAATACAGGTTTGCTTTCAAGAACTAAAGAACACAGCAGGCCCTGTGGTAAGTGCCATGACAGGCCCACTCAAGACAGGTGGGTATGTGAAGGTATCAGGGATAGTATTGCTCTGGGGTCGGAGGCCTGCAGCTGGCTGATTAGCCCCACTCACTGCATCTGAGAAAGGTCTGGAACTTAAGTTGGCTGACCCTTATAAAAGAAGGCATCAGGAAATAGAGGCAGGGATTGCAATACCCTCCAGAAAGCTGAGAGGCCAGGGACAGTGCTTCCAATGAGCTGCTATTGGAGCTACTGAAGAGATGATTTGCTCCAAACGGGCAGATGGGATACTATGTGGAGTTATTTATGGCTGAGGCTCTGAGATAAGACAAGGAAACTTTGGTCACTGGAGTTACCAGTGTGAAGGAAGGGACTCCTCAGCCTGCACAGACATTTGAGGGAAGAGTCTGCAAGGTTTTGCTTTTGTTTGTTAATTAAGCTTAGATCAAACGACTAACCCTGCTGGAAACAGCTTCCATGAATTCCTTGAGAGTTTAGTTAGAATTAACCCAGGAAGTGAGTGACTCAGCAAGAGTCAAGTCTGGTCTGATAGGAGGAGGGCACTGTAAAATAGGCCTTAATCCTTTTACACAGTAGGCCCAGTTGAGGTGATTAAGTGTTACTTTGTTGTGACCTGATCCTGTAACTTTATGCTGTTAAATATACTACATACAGTCACTTAAATGCAGGTAAATTTTGCAGATTATATACATTTCTTCCTCTCCTAAGATCAGATCCAAAGCCCCCTGAAGTCAATGAGCAGATGGCTGTTTGCATCAGGTCCCTAATTGGTAGGATTATTTTTAACCTTTTACACTTCATTTCACTGCAACTTTAACATCATTCTTTCAATTCAAAAGAAGACTAAGCAAACTATAAACAGATAATTTTTTGGCTGTTCTGCAATAATTTAATGTGCAATCACTGACCTGCTGCTTTGCAGCCTATCAATCAACAATGTCTGAATTTAAATAATAGAAAATAAAATTATGAAGTATTTTACCACCTACAGCTTGAAAACTCCAGAGGACAGGAATGCTCATCCATAGGAAAGTTATGAAGCTGAAGATAACATTCAGCATTAATTGTCAACCTAATTAGAAGAAAAAGTTTTATGAGTGAGGTTATGTTCAAGCACCTAGACTCTTTGGGCTACATATTAGAGTACATGCAAGTCATTTTGGCCAATGAATGTGTATTAGGGATAGGCAACTGGCCGTGTACAAAAAGTATTCAGTATCATTTCTAAAGAATGGTATCCATCACCAAATACTACTTGAAGACCCGGTGTCTGTCTGGTCATGCTAGTTTGCATGACCAGTTATGCTACCACAAGGTATATCAAGTATGCCGTTCTATTTTTGTATCCTTTCAGCTCTTCACTAGCACAAGCTGATTAAAATGGGAGGAGCAGTTCTCCCCTCACTAACCAAAGAGGAGGGGGATTTGTAGAAAAGTGCCACTTACCCAAGACTGGGAGAGCTCTCCACCAGCATTAGCAGAGGCGCCGGAGCTGTGCTCCCTCCACTGCACCCCCTGGAAGTCTTAAACCACATGTCCTTTATGTGAAAGCCATTGACAGATGGCTATATGTTAGACCACCTAATAACCTACTCTAATGGCTTATCTTAAAGTGAAATTTGGAATCATTATGACTGATGACTAGACGTGCAATAGTGGAATTGAGTACATAGGGCCCCATCCTGCAGATCTTACTCATTTAGGTACTTTCAATGAAGCTAGTGGTACTAATATGAGTAGCAGGATCAGGCTCTTAAAGAGAAGATGCCCATGGGTAACATTTTCAAGAAGATAAATGCCCTAAATCACTCCAGAAAATAGGACTTAGGCTGCTGAGTCATTTAGGGGCTTTTGAAATTATACCTTACATCTACACAGAAAACTTTCAAAGGCACAAGTTAGGTCCCCAGCTCCCATCAACTTCCAATTGGAATTAGACACCTAACTGCTATTTGTGCAATTAAATCTCCCCTTCTTTTTGTTAGGGGTCAGCTAAACTGATTTCTGAGAATAATACCATGCTTAAATATCCCTGTGTGGTTGGAGGGGGGCCAGGGGAGAAGCTGACAAGCAAAATAGCACTATGAAGTAAGTTGCTATTTTATATACACACTTCTCTGGGGCCTTTCTGGAAATCTGACCTGACCAGTTGAGACAGACGGATAGACTTTAGAATGCAAGAAGGAAAGGACTTCTACCATGCTGTAGAAAACATACTATATTTCAATTTGAAAGTTGTGTGTCCACTGGGTCATGCGTTTGTTTATTTTTATAAGTAGCCAAATACAGTTCATGCATTTATTCCCCATGTTTTCTTTTCTGTGATTTGCTGGTTTTGGATAATTAATCAATAAAATCATCTTTTACTTAAGACAAAACAAATTAGGTTTCGGATCACAGATGGGTGTCTTGAAGAGATCAGCTGAACAACCTCAGGAAAATCAGCCTGCCTATGAAGTTGAGGGTGAAGAAGTGCCAATCCTGCTCTACAAAGAGCCCAAAAGGGAAGTGGCGAAGGCCATGAGGGGTAATTGTAGCCAAATGGCCTGATGTGCTGTCAGATCCTGTTGTGGCTCCTTCATTTGCTATCATATGAACTTTGTTTTTCTCCATTTACTTCCACTTTAGGCCAAATTCGGGCCATCTTTTTCCCTGATACAAATGTGTGCATTGGACAGCACTGGGTTTTGCTGAAGGTCGATTACACTTCCTGTCTCATACACTAGCTTTACAATGAGAGTGACATCACTCTCGTCCACTGCTCTTGGAGAGCTTACATGAATGCTCTTCCCTAGGCCTTCTAAAAGAATGTTAACCAGAAACAGCAGCAACAAACCTGGAACTGCAATTGGACAGGCAGCAAGCTGGCTGGAAGACAGTAGAAGATATGGGTATGAGCAGGTTTGGTGGTGGTGCTCCAAAAAGTTAACAAACATTTTAAACATTAGCAGATGAGAATAAAACTCTATACAGGAAATTCTACCAAAGAGGATATACTTCTTAAAGAGGGCTATATCAGAAGGATCTATCAGAAAACTGCACTCTTCAAAATAAGATATTTAAAAAAATAAAGTTCACAGTGTCCCTTTAAACCATGTTAGATTATTTTTCCTTCTAAAGGATTATTACTGGCAAACAACTGTTTCCCATGATGGGCACTCCTACCCCACATATATATAAGTATTTATGACTAATATTTTAACTGAGTGCTTTCTTTTATTCAAACATAATTTTGTGCAAAATAGCTACAGAGGACAGTTAAGAGTTCAATTCAGTCCAGTAAGTCTGCTGTCCAGTGTACAGCTGGAGTGGTGACATTTCAAGAGTTAAGCACAAATTATGGTATTGGCTTATCGCATTACATTAATCATATTTATCTTTACTGTCTTCTTGTATCTAAATAAAAACAAATCTACCCCCTGCCCTGATTTAATTTCTTGTTGAGCAGTACATTACAACAGCATATATTTTATGTTCCTCTTGACTAAGTCACAACTAATTCCTCTCCACATTTGTTTCTGAGCCTCTGAACTTTGGAAGCAAAAGGGACCTGGAAGTTACTTTTTACTATAATTCTTTCCAAGTCCCATTCACAATATTTTGTTTATTAATGATAATGCATTTATTTCTGTCATTTGCAATTGTTTTTAAAGTTGTAAAATTAATAGGTTTAATTGTAATGGATTGCAGAATATAACAATGAGTGAAAATATTAATGAAGAACTCCGTTACATCCAGTTAATGAGCCCTTACCTCAGAGTATATAATACTCGTCCATCACTCCAGATTCGAAGCAAACGATTTGGAGTTGTGATCCAATGAGCATCAGATTTTCTTGAGTTCCGGAAGAAAGTGTCTGGAATCCAAATTTTTCCAACCATATTGCTATTAAGCATAAGCACTTTCATTGAGCTGTTAAACTTTAGGCGACTATCATACCAAGTCTGGGCAAAAATTATATCTATCGTGTATTCCTAGAAAAAGAGAAACAACCATATAGTTTTTTATAATTCAATACACACACACACAAAGCCTATATGCCAAAATATTTTTTTAAAGTTAAACTTAAGGTCAGCGCCTTCATTCTGCTATGGACTCCTTTGCAGCGCTTGAGGAGTGCACGGCACTTCTAGCCTCTGATTTAAAAGGAGTAACTGAGGAATGGGGAACATGACTAAATCAGTTGCCAGAACAGCCAATTGGGACCATAAGTACCTAGATGTGAGATAGAGCAGCCCCAAGGCTCACAATGCAGACAGAACTACTCTTTCACCAAGCATAACTTGGTTAGACATGCGTCTGATGAAGTGGGTATTCACTTATGAAAACTTATGCTCCAATACATCTGTTAGTCTATAAGGTGCCACAACACTCTCTGTTGCTTTTTACAGATCCAGACTAACATGGCTACCCCCCTGATACCTGGTTAGACCAGAGTTTCTAGGCCTGGTTGTTTTTAGCTTTTGGGTTTCTTTTAATTATCTTGAACATTTTGTGAAAAGTTTTCCCATGGGTAAAATGTGGTCATTTTTCAACATTTTCATGTATGTCTCATGACAAAAATTATGGAATTTGTCTACCAGTCAAGTTAAACACAGTTCAAAAAATTCATGAACACGCAGCAAGGGAAACCTCACCATTTGCCATGTAAATTTTGATCATGAACACTCTCTGAATAAGGACCAGAAGTCCACAGTAGGAAGGAAACCTTGTTAAAGAAAACCACATATCTGTTTCAGGCTGTAGGTAACATCTTATCTTGATGGAAAGTAATTTCCTTAGTAGATATTTTATGTCTAGAACAGAAGAATGGTAATAAAAAAACCAGGATTCTCATTAGACAATTCACTCTGCATCTTCATATGACAATAGTAACTGTACAGTGTGGGAGGGGAGAAATTTTACAGCTCTGTTAGACTTGTTTTTTTGTTTATATTAGGGTTGGAAGGGACCTCAGGAGATCATCTAGTCCAACCTCCTGCTCAAAGCAGGACCAACCCCCAGACAGATTTTTTCCCAGATCCCTAAGTGGCCCCCTCAAGAATTGAGCTCCCAACTGTGGGTTTAGCAGGCCAATGCTCAAACCACTGAGCTATCCCTCCCCCAGAAATCCTTCAGGGCTGCTCTGCACTTAAGGCAAAAGAGCAACTTGACACCATTTCCCCTGAGGAGAGTTTGGTTACTGTGACAGGGCCATATTAGGCCCTTGAGCCCCATGGGGAAGGGACCATCCATGCATGGAAGTGTCTGCAACAGTGTTTCTTTCCCCACAGAGACCTTGCACAGCTTTCAGTGCATCAAAAGTCTGCTCTGGGGAACAAGAAGACTTGGAAGACCAGGGTAGACATGTATCTTTCCACACAGCTCTCTATCCTTGTCCCAGGGACAGCTGTAGCCACAGGGAGTGTGACCGGGGGGGCTGACCCTGTGTAGGGGCACAGGGTCTTCATGCAGCTGGCTTTGGTCTCTTGTAGAGGTGCTAGTTTTGACAGGGGAGGGGTGGGGGGAAATCACCACAGCTTTGACTTGGAGGGGCAATCTGCCCTATTATATAATATAAATTGTCTTGCATAGAATTCAATGCCATGAAAAAGGAAGGCATTATCAATTACAGTGGACTTCACTTATGTGTAGTGCTCAATTATTTGACCTGGGCCACTCAAATACAGCCTCGAAATCTTGGTCTGTCCAGAAAACAAGATACAGTGTCGGTCATATAAAAGTAAAACTGACTGCAGAGGGATTAATGTCTTTGTTTTCTAAGAAATTAATATACCCAAAATATGTTCAGTTCAATGTGTTTTCAGCAGCATAAAAATCATCCAGAATTTAGGAAGGAATGAAGGAAGAAGGAAACTATACTTGCTAAATAAAAACCTTGGGCCAGATCTTCAGTGGGTGTAAACTAGCCATAGTTTCACTGAAGTCAATAGAGCCATTGCCAATTGACACCAGCTGGAGATCTGGCCTCTCCTAGATCTAATAACAAAGCATAAGATCAATAAGAGATGCTGCTGATTCACTGCCTCAGGAAAATCACTGTCTTAGTTTTAATTTCTCCCTCTGCAAAATGGGGATACTAATACTTGTGTCCCAGAAGGTTGTTAAGATTAAATTTTGTGTTTGTGAAACACTCAGAGACAAAAGCAATGAGCGTCATAGAAAAGACCACAAGGAAATGAATGATTCAGTGTTCAGTGCAGGTTTTGGATGGGGTACAGTAAATACGGCAGGGACCACTAATTGAATGATGATGATAAAAATATGGAGCAGCTGTCTCATTCCCTGAGCACTGTCCATCCTGTGCATTGAATGAAGCAGGAGGACATGTGGAAAAATAGTATTTGATCATGTAATTAAAGATTGTATCAGAATGCATGTACACAAGGGAATAGAATTAATGTTCCATGGGTAATCTTAATTCTGGCACTTCCTAATTTTCAAATGTTGCTTTTGCAACCTAGGGTGGAGGAAAAAGACACATGATTGAATCATGATGTTTGGCACATATTGCTAACCCTACTCTTCAACTGCTGGATGTTTGCTTTGTTTAGCTGACTATATAAAAAAAAAGGTCACATTTCATTGATGGGAGAACTAGGGTTTGAAGGTCTTTTTGATTAAGTATGTTGTGGCAGATATGGCAATTTTCTAAAAAAAAACAAAAAACAACTTACTGAGTTAAACGTAAGGTCTTTGGAGTCCATTGTACTATAAGCAACGGTTATATATTACTGTGGACTGGGATTGTATGTAACCTCTCTGGGGTGAAGATGGTATGCAAACAGTTGGAAGTGATATGAACTTCAAAAGACTGTGTTGAACAATGGCCCATACAAGAATGGATTTCTGAGCTAAGGCTGTTGTAACCACAGAAAAACTCCTTTGTGGAGTTTTCAGGAATGACTCTGACATGAGCTCTTGTTGGAGTTTGGGCTTGATCTCTGGTAAATTCATTTGCATGTGTGTAGGTTCTTTTATTGTTTTTAATAGGTTTTCTGTGCAGTGCTTTCACCTTAAGAATAAATGTGCTTGCTTATAAAAGACTTTGGGGTAACTTATAACTGCTGGCAATTATGCTGTTCATAGCCTTTGAAGAGAAAGCAAAGTGCAGATGCTGGCTTGCTGTAGACATCACAACACAGTCAGGGAACTGTGCATCCTGGAAAAAAACCTTGTTGAGGAGGGAGTGAAATGTTGGTCACTGCCCAAGAGAGGTGACTGCTGAGGAGCCAGGAGCCTAGAGTCAGTGCTCGTGAGGGACCATGGAGGGGAATACAAGTGCAGTTGCCCTGAACTTTGACATATGTTTTCAGAAGTGCCTTGAGAGGGCAGAGATGACAAGGCAGGCAAACCAAGGAGAGGATTCCAGGGCTAATGGGATGAATGGAAGAAAACACAGAAAAGAGCGGTAGGAAAAGAGCCCAGGGGAAAACAAAATATCAGCTGAATAATTATAACATAACACACTTGGAACAAGTTATGTCTATAACAGTTAGGGTGACCAGATGTCCCGAGTTTATAGGGACAGTCCCGATTTTGGGTCTTTTTCTTATATAGGCTCCTATTACCCCCACTCCCGTCCCAATTTTTCACATTTGCGATCTGGTCACCCTAATAACAGTTTAAAGATGTTAAGTAACTGATACAGGGAAAGAATGCCCTTTTATGTCATGAATGGGAAGAAGGGAATATAAGAACTGACACACTCCCCCACCCTGTGAAGAGTTCTATGGGTCTACGTGTGTGGAGAATGCTCTGCCCCTACTCTCTTCCCCCTCCCTTGCCCCATATGCCAACCTGCACAGCTGAGCTAGCATGAGGGTGGCATAGCAGTAAAAGTTACTGACCCTGTGAATCAAAGACTGGAGATCAAGGAAGGAATTATTACCCTCCATGTCACTGTTCTTTTCCTGGGGTGGAATAGCTATTTGGCCCCTTACATAGGGTGAAACAAGTATCAATCATATACACAATCTGGTCAGAAATTGCAAAGACTTTAAACACAATTACAATTTGAAGTGTCTGTGTTTTCTGAAAAATCGCTCTGCCAATAAGTCATTGTGGAACTTTGCTTATTGTCCTTGAGTGATTTCCTGTTCAAAAATTATCAGTGTATAAGGAAAAGGGTGGGAGGGAGGAGACTCGGGGCCTGTAACTGCTAATCATGAAGACTGACCTAGGATTATCTGGATCTAAAAGTCTGATTTATTTCCTGACAGCTACTAACACCAGCAGTTGTGGTTCCAGAGGTCAAATTAGGCCACCGGTTATGTCTGTGCAACCCCTTTGTCTTTAAATTTTGCCTTCAAAACAGAGCCTGACTCTCCATTTGCCTGTGCTTTGTGTAGTCAGCTACAGCAGTTCAAAGTGGATGCAAAATGCTGCCAAGTCAGAATGGCAGGCAGCCTTTGGCACTCACTCTGCACTGGTGTAAATGATCATACAAAACAATGGAGAACTTCCCCACCCCCCTCAAGTGACTTCAATGGGCTGCACAAGTTTAATTGAAACTGAGTAAGTAATTCTTTTGAAGACACATAAGAAAACAACAGACTCCAGCTCCTTCTTCTAGAGCTGCCTCTGCAGCATTATCAGGAGTGAAAAGTAGTCACTAGGTGAGTGAATCAGCAGATGATGTTTTCAATATACAAAAGGAGCAGACCAGGAGAGTAAGAAGGTGCCATTTTAAATATTCACTTTTCACAGCAGAGCTGCAAAAAAGAAATATGTCAAAGTACCATTACAGTCAAACCCTCCAAAGCAGGAAAATTTCAAGCAACCACACAACATTTACCACCCCAACAAATTAAGGTTAAAAAGGAAGAAAAACTACTAGACGATTTTGAAGAAAAACGGGGTTTCCAGCAAGGGAACAGCCGAACCAAGCCAGCTGCTTATATTATCTTACATTTTAGCTCTGAATACCAGTTCTAGACATAGTCATAAATTGCACAGGTACTTAACTATTCCCCCTTTTTAAAAAATGGCACAACTTTGCTAACACCTTGAATGCAGCATTTACCCCTTTCAAATACAACCTAATGCATAAAATATAATACAACAAAATTAATAATCAGTTGCTGAATAGTTCACTGCTGTGCAACATTGGACCCAATTCCATGGATCCGTGAGAGAGAGATGGCAGAGAGGAGGCCCTCCACATGCAACTCACTCCCTTTCTCTGCCACCTCCAAAGCATTCTAATCTTTCCTCATCTGCACCGAGAGACCGCTATTCTTGAGAATCCATAACATGTTCTCTGGCTGCATTTCTTTTCTATGGAGCTTTCAAGAGGTTTTTTGGTGCAACAACCAGTACTGAAGACTGTGGTGAGGAGAGGTAGGAAGAGGAAGACCAGAGAAAGATCCTGCTTCTGGTGTTGGCCTGATATCTGCACTGATCTTAGTGGATTCATGAATTTTGGAAGATGAAACCGCTGCCTATTTCATTCCCTATTTCCTGAAGGAACTGTCATTTCTCTACAAGAGGGAGAAGTCTGGCTCCTAAAATTTGCTGAATAAGTGTGGCAGTTCCTATGGTCTGAATCAGACCCAACATCCATCTAGTCCAGTATCCTGTCTGCAGTGCTCGCCACAACCAGATGATTGAAGGTCTTAGCGTGTGTAGAAACTAATAGTTTACTTCTGTACTACCCAGCTGAACAGAATTTTAGATTTATAATATACTTCTTTACTGCAAAATCTCTCTCCAGATGATTATTTCATCTCTCTTATTTTGGTACAGAAAGTTACATTTAACAATTCTATCACTTCTTCCATTAGTCTTTCATCACACCTTTTGCCTTTCAGTGCCACAACGTTAAAATAAAAAATGATATACTGCTTTTTCTTTGAAATGAAATGATTGATAAAATAGCCATGCAAACTAAAACTGATTTAATCTATGGCCACAGCAAAATGTGTGCTCATTCACATTTAGCCTCAAATTATACCTAGGGTTCAATGACCATGACACATGTTAGCTTATATTTGCCATTTGATTAGACACTAAACTCTTTAGAACTCTGCTCTCCCATGACTTGAATAAAGAGTTAGCCTGCCTAATTATTTAAAGCTTACCTCAATTTTTCTCCATCTCTTTTCACCTGTGGCACAAATATTATTCTGCAGCACTGTATCATAATTCAAAGTGGAGAAAATAATGAATAGTGATGGATTACCATCAAGCAACCAGATTGTGAATGGTTGAGCAATTACTCAGCTGAGTAGTCCCAATGAAAAAAAAAATCAATCAATAATAAAAAGTAACTGCACTAAGAAAATCAGGAACAGTCACTACATGGTATTTAAATTAGACAACTCCTGAGATCTGTCACAATTTCAAATAGCAAATGAAAAAAAAATATGCATAGTCAGCATTCAAGTACAGCTAGATACTTGACTTTTTGTTGAAAGGGCCTGAGAAAAGGAAACAGACCCTGCTCTGTGATGTTCTACGTGGATGTAACTAATTCTGCAAAAAAAGTTATTGCACAGGTTGTAAACCAGCTATTGCAACAACAACATCAATTCTGAGGCCTAACTACAATCACTGTGATGGAAACTATGTGCCATTCCAGCATGCTGAGGAGTACAGTGACTCCAAAGAGTAAGTAAAATCCAACAAAAAAGGAAACTGTTTCTTAATTTTTTTTTCTAGTAGTCTCATAACTGATTTTCTATTCCACAATACAAGGGTGTATTAAAGAGTAATGTGTAGCAAAGTGGGTCTGTCATGCTAGCGACAACATACTAATTGGAGCGTATTTTATATGGAAAATAGGAAATTAAGAGTAAAAATATCCTGATTATTTATGGGACAAACACAAATACAACCATATTTCCCTAAGCCAAAACTCCAAGAAATAGCATAAGACTTGCTTCAGCCAAAGATGAAGCAAAGATGAGATGAAGACTCAGCAAAGGTCTGGAGTGCAGCTTGCTTCAAACGAACTGCAGAGATGAAGAAGAAAACCCATTTGATTCATCTCAGCTCAGTTCTCTCTAGAGGTCATTGCCCTCTTTGGTTGATTCTGGCTGAAAACTTAAACTGAAAGAAAGAGTTTTCAAGAAAAAGAGAGAATTTTTTTTTTATTCTTCTTCAGGAAAGTTAAAGAAAATATTCTGGCATTCTGTCCTTATCAATAAGAAGAGATATTACTAAATTCCACAGACACAGTTTGGTGTGGGGATAAAAGGGTTAAGCGATCAGGGCAGTCAAATACAAAATAGTGAAAATATGAGCTAAGAGGAAGGAATGCATGGAATAAAGCTATCAGCATTAGCTGCTTTATCAGCATCTCACCAGCATGGTGTCCGTGAGCACTTATTTTCTCTCTCTCTCTCTCTCTCTCTCTCTCTCTCTCTCTCTCTCTCACACACACACACACCTCTCTACCTGCATGTAAGCAAGGGCTTTCAAGCAAGATCTCCAGTATTAAAATATTTAGCAGTCTTTCATTTATAGCTACTCTAACAAAAGTTCTAAAATGTGGCTGCTCTCTTTGGTGAGTTATTTTAAAGCCTCCCTTTTTAAAACCTATGGGAACTGCTTCAGGCTTAGCAATGGATTCATCAACAGCAGATCCCCATGCCTGGGACCAAAGCTGAAATTAAATTACTTGTTTCAGCAAACACTTTTGGTTATTTCCTTAGGGCCCCTAGGCCAGATCTGGGAAGCCCAATGAGTCACAATACATTTTGACCTACAAATCTGATATTTTTTTATATTGTGTTGATGGGGAGGAGAAGCAGCCGGGGCTTGTAGGAACTTTATTGAACAGAACACCGTTTCATCAGTGGTTGGAAACTTTAAACCAATCAGATAATTCCCATTAACAGATCTTACTATAGGCTGTCATGTGAGCATATGCCAGGCCAATGGAAATAATACTGCAATGACATGTTCACAAGAAGTGTACAGAAAAAGTCCATTTGACTCCCTAAATTGTAATAATACAGCAGATAAATTCATATTCTTTGTTATTACATCTGGTGTACACACTGATCTGGGCCATTATGAATGTGAAAAAACAGACAAGTGGTTGTATAAATAAATAAATAAGAGTTATTTTGACTCGTCTGTATAAATTAGACACTAAAATAAAAATCATGACTGTTAAATATTTTTCTACCTGAAATATTTATTAGAGCACTTCCTGCAATTATGGCACTTGAGAGTTTGGGTTTTATTTATTTGTTTTAAACACACAGGAGTTCCCTTGCTGAAAGTGATGCATTGCTTTTCATTTAAACATAAGTATGCCCACTGTTGCCATTCCTATAAAAACCTCAAAGCAATGAAAGAGAAGACTAATCAGGCAAACAGCATCATAAGGTGAAAATACACAAAGAGCCATGGGGTGAATGTCAATAAGGACTAGGGTTCAACTTCCCTTTTTGTGGTTGACATCAGTGACCTGTAAACCTGAGTAATTGCACCTCTGACTTCTTGAGTTACACCCATTATCATAGAACTAGAGAGACTCAAGCAGCCCAATCATCCATAATTGAGCTGAAGGTACAAAGATGTGGGTGCAAATTTTAAGGAAACAAATTGCACAAGATTCAATTATGCTGTAAAATCTCAAAAATGCTTCAACATTCATTTTGAGGTAACCTCTATTAAAATGAGATTTGATCTATAATGTACAGATATTTATTGATACTTCAAAAAAAAGAAACCTAATTAAATTATTTTATGCTAAGCCAACAAAAAAAAAACTGTTTGAAGTAAATGTCATTGATGCACTTTCCACAGCACCTAAAACAAAACATGGTAATAAGAATGTATAAGACTCAACCAAAAGTAATAAGCAAAGAAAAAGAAATAAAAAAACAAGTACTTACTGTAAGCATCTGTGGAGCACAAATGCAACCACAATGAGAAATCATCACTTCTTGATTAGAGTAGTATGTATCATGATGGCATAAACACAGTCTTTCTTCTAAGGATCTCAAAGTGTATTTTAAATGTTAATTAGGCAAGATGTACTGTAAAAGTAACTATTGCATGATAATGTGAAAACCTAACAGACAGAAATTAAGTTTGATAGGATGATTCTCACAGCTCGAACACAACATCAAAAGGCAATATTTGCACAGGAAGGCTAGGAAGTAGTAATAATGTATAGGGATATATTTTGAAAAATATCTACTGTCTAATTGACAATGCAGGGGATAGCTCAGAAAGTGTTAAAAATGGTACAAGAAATGAAAGATAGTGAGTCTGTCCTACAGATCACCAAGAAAGGGGCTGATCTGAAATCACACAAAAAATTACCACAGTGCAGCCAAGTAGCCTGGGGGTTGGGGAGAATTGGATAGAAGAAGGGGAGGAGAGTGAAGACTATGAAGAGGGACATATGGTCTTGTATAGAATTAGCAGAATTTGATACTTATGTTTAATAGCAGATATTAAAACATGGTTTAAAAAGGCAGCAGATTTCCAGGTGGAATTCCATTTCCCAAAACTGTATCTTTCCATTAATAATTTCAAATACTTTTTAAAAAGATATAGGTAATAGTGTAGATATACATTGATAATTGAAATATATATCAAATATTGGAAAGCCAGGAAACATTAATACACCAAAACAAAAACCCTCTATGTCTTTGGTGATGGTTTGGCCATTCACATTTTTGTTTTGTCTAAGATCGGATGAGCCAAATTTTCGGCTTGTATACATACAGCATACTCCACTGAAGTCAATGGAGTTATATTAGTTTATATCAGTGGAGGATCTAGCACCATATATTTGTTAATTATCCATTGATCGTTTTAGATATGGAAAAACTAAGCCAACTGTGGTTTAAACAGCAGAGTTATA
Source organism: Mauremys mutica (assembly GCF_020497125.1). Taxonomy (NCBI): domain Eukaryota; kingdom Metazoa; phylum Chordata; order Testudines; family Geoemydidae; genus Mauremys; species Mauremys mutica. Next base: position 96,464,699 of record NC_059076.1, on the reverse strand, counting down.
TTATAGACAGTCAAAACTGAGCTGGTTGGATATATATGACTTAAAATTTCACTACAGCATAAAGTTGCCTAGGTATACAGTGTTAAAAATGACAAAAGCCATACATCAAAGGATTCATAGATGGCATGCACAAATCAAGGTATTCTTTCCACTGAAGGGCATTTTAAAAAAAACTTTGTGGAACCATAAATAGATCAACTCCTGTAGATAGTAAGTCTGTTAAGAGACAATTGCCCAGATGCTCAGTGGTGGCTGAGAAGAGCACAATGTTATTTGGGAGAGGGATGCAAAGGTGACATTGCCATTCTGGGCCAGTTCTAGTTCAATCCATGAAAGCTGCTTTAGCCTGTGCCAACTGTCCAAAGGTTCCCTTAGAGACACTTCCTTTCCTTTTCTCTCACAGCCACACCCCTTGCACCAGCCATGGGAAGAGGGACTGGCATAGGATCTGCTATTCCATACCACATAACTGGAAGATCCTCATATACTGCAGTAATCTTCCTATACGTGGATATGAAAGTTTTGCGTTACTTTACAATAGCTGTGATGTGAGGCAAAGCAACTGCAATGCAAGATCTGGAGCAATAAATTGAATCTACTGTGAAATACCCAAATGCCTGTACAGAAAATGTGAAGTAAACTGATATTTGTTCAGTACTGTGTATGTTTATAGGGCCATGTGAAATTATAAAATAACAGTGATTAATAATTTAATACTAATAGGCATATGGATTCTAAAGTTAAGTACATTTCAAAGCAAAGTACAATTCAACTGCCAAGCTTACTAAAATAGTATTTAGACATCTGCTTACTCATTGTTTACATATATATAGATATATAATTTCAGCAAACATCAAATATACATGTGGATAACAAATCAGCTATCACACATAATGCTGACAGGAACAAAAATATTAAAAATCCACCTTTTCTTATTAAGAAAAGTAAATTGAAAAAACTGTATTCTGTTAGCTCAATTCAAAGAGGGGCTAGAGCTTTAAAAGCTGAGGGGGTTTCCAGAGCTGAGCAAAGGTTGGCACTGCTGAACTGACCTGAGAGTAGAGCATCATGGGAGACATACTGTCATAGGAGAAAAACTACAGAGAGAATTGTATACAATATGCAACTAGAAGCCACACAAGTTGTTTGGATTCAGTGATCTAGAAGTTTAGAATCCTCACCCCAAATTCTGACTAATTTACATATATGGGTACAGGTTATATGCACATCTGTACCTGTGAATCTTAGTAAGCCTCATTCACCACCATCCTTTTCTCTCCCTCACCATGCCAAGCCAAGAGATTCTACTGACTGTGGCATGTTCCTCTTAGACATTGTCAGGGACTCTAACCCCGACAGCGAAGTTCGTTGTCTGACCAGTGAGAGACAGGACCGATCAAAAGCTCTTTATTGACAAGTGCACGCATCAATAGAGAGCAGCTCGTGTCCAGAGAGAACCAGCCCCCCTTTACAGCTTAGTGTTAGCCTATATAGACAGTTTTATTACGTCATACATCATTCACTTGAGCAACCCACCCCCCTTTGTCTAACAACTTGAAACTAGACACTTTTAATATACACGCATGCCTAGACTTTATGTCTACAACTACAGATTATTTAATAACATCTTAACAAGCACCAAAAGTTAGGAATACAGGGGAGTTTTAAACAAACCTATAACTTAACCAGGGAGTTAGAATCTGAACTGTGGGATACTAGAGTTTCTTATCAGTTCTTCTAACACTGTTCTTAACATAACACAGCTGGTACTATGCCAGGAATGCAATCCCTGGTTTTTCTCACTCTTTCCAGGGCTTTGTGAGACAATGCTGCTTCTCAGTATTTTTCCACTCTGGGTTTACCCAGAAACCTCTGTTAGCCTGACTTCAGTCAGGTTGGCATAACTGGTTTTGTGCTACATCTTTATTTAGGCCTAACAACATCATTGCACTCCAACCACCAAGCAAAGCTGCCAAGCAAAGCTTCAGGAATTGGTTCACTCTCAATGTCTGTTCAGTTCACAAACCCATCATGAGCCAAAACCTGGTGGGTTCACATAGCTCTGGAAATAGATGACGAGTTGCTGTGCTCGGACAGTTATTTATTATATATTTCTTGTGTGTCTTACCTGGAACTATAATTTATTTTTTAAGAATAGGTTTAGGGCACTACACCATATAGATATATTTATTTAGAATAGATTTGTCCACTTTTCCTACATGTGTTTCAGCTCCTCCTGGAGATGATTCCACCAGTGTGTGTCAATAAGACTAGTTACATGTGTAAACTGAAGTACTTTCCTAAAGCATATGCAGGATCAGGCCCTTACTCCCTACAACTAATAGAAATAGCTACAGTACCTCTCTCCAAGTATCACTCTTTATTTATACTGGTCACTTTACATTCATTAAATAGAACACTTAATTCAATAACATCCAGTTTCAATTACAATTAAGTGATGCAATATTAGGTGTTACATTTTTCAGCATAGGAATAATGAATGTCTATGGTAATGTACTTTCTGACCACCAAGACTGTTCCTATTCTGATGTGTTTAATGTACATTGTATGATACTTTAACTGAATTTTAACAGAACAAGTTTCTGTTCTTTAAAAGGTGTAAAAAGGGAAAGTAACTGAAATCCTGTGTCACATTCCCAATGCACCAAACTACAAAGCATCCTATACTAGGACAAATAAAGGGCAATGCTTAGTAATATATATCAGGTCATTTATACCTTACCAGCCACAGGGAAATGAGCCTCACCAACATTTTCAAATGAAGTATTGCTTCTGAGTGGAATAAAAATGGCATTTAAAAATTGATATTTAAAAGTAACCATCAGCAAGTACTACAGATCAAAGTAATGAATGGTGCAATAAGATGAGAAAAACCAAGCCTTACAACTGCCCATGCCATTCCCTATGCCTAGTGAAGCAATGTTTGATGTACCATGTGAATCTTTGACGTATCCAGTGCTTTTGCTACCTTATTAAAAATAATGGTGCTTTGCTTCAAAGTATGGCTGTTAGCTTGCTGTAACAGGAGCCTTCAATGGATAACTAGCAAGAGTCACACAGAAGTTACACAAGCTAAAAAAAAGAGAGAGTCAAGTTCAGGAATAATAAGGAAATGAAACTGTAAGACTGAAGTATAATTACAGGAATGTATTCTAGTCAGAAGTTCTACAACCAAAAATCCATGAATTATACTTTAAAAGTTGAATAAATAGTGCCATCTTGATTGACATTCAAGAAAAAATAACCACTACACTAAAACAGAAGCAGATCCAAAACTGTTACCTAAATATTAAAGATGTGGGAGTCAGCCAAGATAGAGAGATTTTTCTTTTTTATACAGTTTTAATCAAAAACATGTAAGCAAACGTTTTTTCCACAATCATTATGTGCACTTTCCATTAGTGAGTAACTATACAATCTCATTAAAGTGTCCCCTGTCTTTATTACCCCATTCTCTCTCCATTATTTGTTTCCCCTCCATAGTATCCTGTGTGAAACTAGATTGTGAATAATTCAGGGGCAGGGATCATATGTGATTTATCTGTGTTGTGAAGCGCCTAGAAAGCCTTTTGGCTCTGTAAAATAACTGCATTTCCTAACTATGGAACTTTTCCTGTATTCCTTCCCCCAAAACTCCCATTACTGCAGTGTGAATATGCATTGATTTTAATGTGAGTTTTGTATTAACAAAAATTACAGGATGTCAAGGATGGTATAAAAGAAGTATGGGGAGCTTGTCATGCCTCTCTTCAATCACCATAACATGCCTCTTGCATGGCCTCTCCAAAACTGAGAAGCAAGGGATTGCCACAGTTCCACTACATGCAGGAAAGGACAGGGAAAGTCTTTGCTTGGGAACTTGTATCACCTGCACACTTTGGAGCAGTGCTACACAAAAGCTCACTCCATGGAGAGAGACAGAGCAGAGATAGCCAGCAAAGTCCATAGACTATGCAGATCCACTAGATTCATAGCCGATTCCACTACTTCAAACTGGTACTAGTAGACATAATGTGGCTCTGTACCTGGCTTCTCTGGGTGGAGAAGGAAAGGATTCCATCATTTGAAACCCCTATGTGGATCTACAAATAGATGGGCTTGCATGGGGATAAGAACAGGAAGCTCATTGTGTGATCTGGGCTTAAGTTCTATGCTGATAGGACCTGTACCTCAGCAGAACTTACTGCTGTAACCAGGGCATGGGTCATTCAAAATGCTCTTAGCCATATCTTGTGTTTCTACTGTATGATGCCAAAGACTAGACAGATTTGTCCATGTACAGTACAGGTAAAGTATTTACTCAAGCACCTGGTGTCTGTAGATACTCACAGACCATATGGTGTCTGAAAACACCGTTTAGGCACACGAGAATGATTATCATGTCCACACCATTTAAAATTTGTGTAGAACTTTAGTAAATTAAATCCTGGCAGCCAACACCTACAAAATAGTGCGATCAAAGACAAATTCTACCAAATATCTCACATACACTTACAGACTCTTTTTTCATGCAAGTATAAATGTGTTCATCAGGTAGAAGAAGTGGGGGACAAAGACTAAAATCAGAAAGGTAATTGATTTGCTCTTCATAATATACATCCTTCTATCAAACTAGCTCAGAAACAGCAGCTCATACGATATACTACTTCAGTGTTATATTCTGTTACAAAAAAGCTGTTTCTGACTATATTTTGTCATACGACCAGACTAAATAATAGGACACCACAACTTTCCAAAATAAGTTATTTATAAATATTGTCATGAATTATGCCTTCCAATTTTAGTGGTTTTACAATAATGTCTTTAAAATATTATAAACTCCCCTCCCCTGCCATCCCCCTTTTGCTTTGCAGAGTAGACTAATTGCTTATACAGTGGAAACAATGAAACTGATGATATACAAACTGTTGTCAAAATGTACAAACTAGAAATGATACAGAAGTTATTTTGCTTTAATCTCTTTAGGGTAGTAGTATAATATGTTACATGTAACAATAAGTATATATAAGTGTATATATGGAAGAGGTGCAATTTCTTCATTTGTGTGTTCTTTACATCTGTGTACCACTAAGTTACAGAAGGTTTTGAAAAATTGTCCAATTTTATTGAATTCACATATTTTACACCACTAGAGCACAACCAGCAGTCTACATGCAGCTCAACTTGGTGCTTCTTGTGGTCAATGATCAGCCCATTTTCATTGCACTAAATACCAAAAACACTTTAAAAGGCTTTAGAAGATAAGGTACTACCATCCTTTTCAGAAGCTATAACAACATCTTATCAATTCAAATATGGATTGTACACTTCAAAGCTACAAAGTATTTTTTAAAGCATCCTCCAAACACCAATCTAACTGCAGTATATTAGCACCCAAAACATGGAGACTTACTGGCTGAAAAAACTGTAGAATTTTGGTTGTTTAACTTGAAATCAGTAGTTGAACGAAAAATCTGCTTCCCTGATAACTCCTTCCTAACAGAAGTGAAATCTGCCACTCGCTGCATAGCAGAGGCTGACAAAAAAGCCAACAGATGCCCTGAGAGTACAAAGTGGAGACTTGTCTTCAACTCAGCACATTAGAGTCTTCCTTCACACTGAAATCAACGTAGTCCAGGAGAAGAGATATCCTCTTTACCTAATCATGGCCTGGAGTATGGAATGATGATGAATGAGATGTTTGTGTAAGGAGAGGGAGAATGGAGAAACCAGGAGAGGGAACTAAGCATTTTATTGGTTTTAGGACAGAAGGAAAGAGAAAAAGAGTCATGAAAGAAGAACAGTGGCAGATTAAGAGAGAAAAGGTAGTAACAACTAAAAAAAATCAAGATTATTATATTTTATTTATGCCAGATAAAACATTATGGGAGACATTACAGCAACTCAGATAAAGTTGTGTAAATATACTTGCAATGTAATGTCCATGGGTGAGTCAATAGAGATGGGGATCAAACCTGTGAACTTTGGACCTGAAACAATGAGCCTCTGTTGTCTGCACTGAAAAGTAAGGTTATAGCTGGCTCATCAACCTCAGCCACCAATAGAGGGAGACAAAGGACCACAGAGCAGATGTGGGTTACATATTTGTGAAACAGTGTTGCCCTTACACCTCTGCATTTTCCCAGTTTTATACTTTCTATTATAACAACATATTTTCCTTTTTTTTAATACAATTGCACATTTTTAGATGTATATTTCTCTATTTCATTGAGGATGTAAATGTTTGATTGAATTATATATTCATGTAAACTTATGCAAGAAACCCAAAAGGCAAAGGCTTATGGATGATCAATAAACCAGACTTCATGAGAGAAAATAAAGTCAGTAATAAACTTCCACACTGTACTTATTTGCTCATATTTGAAGATCTTAAAGTAATATTTTTGGCACCCAATGTTCCACTTATGACTAAGTGATATGCAAAGTGAAATATCTTATTGAAGATTCTTACCTGTAAAATATCATCAGTTTGGAAAAATGAAAGGTTTTGAAATGAAATGACTTATTTGGCATAAGTATCTGAACCTAGTAAAATCACCTTCCCTAATAAGCATGCAACACTTGATAGCAAAGAGAATTCCATGAATATTTGCAAGAACTAACTGAATATGAAACACTGGTGTTTACAACAGGATATGTAATTTGATGCCTTATGGATGTCTTTCTAAACTTCTGGCTACAGTGCTTCCATATCTGTGATATTTAGTTCTCCCTTGATTTTAAAAACGTATGGGAAACAAAAGGGCTTTGATTTTTTTATTTTTATTTTTTTTGGTGGGGTGGATTTGTCTGTCTCCAGTGTCAGTAGTTTTTCCTTTCATAATAAGCTTTTTTTTTTAAATGAAATGCATGATATCTGACCCGAAGCCATACACCATTAGTATATTTCATAAACAAAAGAGGATGGAGATTTTAATTTATTTCATATAAATAAGTGAGCTTATAGTTGACATGGACCAAATTGCAACATTCTCCCCACCTACCTTTACACTGGTCAGCGGTTATTCACATGGACAGTTGCATTGACTTCAGTGGGAGTACTCTAGCTAGTAACTGCTCAACAATATGAGTAAGAAGATCATAATCTGGGCCCAAAGTAGAAAAAATACAACGTTAACACAGGCGATTTCTTCAGGGCCAGACTGTGATACCCTTGCTCCACTCACACACACCTTACTCCACTAAGTAGCCCCACTGACTGCAATGGGACTGCTCATGGTGTGAAATACTATTGAACTAGTAGCAAGCATCTATCATAATCTGGCCCAATAAGAGCACTGACAGATGAACAAATACAGAAGGCGGGGGGTTATAAAGTCATGCAGTTTGAGGCTAGAAGGTACCACCAGGCCATCTATTCTGACCTCCTGTATATTACAGGCCACCAACACCACATCCAGCATCTTCACACTAAACCCAACAACTGAAATTAGATTGCTGTCCACTGATGCTAGTGTTTGACAGAAGAGGCTGCTATTATTTGCTACACCCTTGGACAGGTGGCTGCTTAGCTACATATGCTGTTGCCACAATGAACTGTTTCAGGGACTGCCAAGGGAAACTAGGTGTGGGGAGTGGAGGTGAAAGGAGGCCGCAATAGGCAGACAGATGGGGTTGCAGAAGCTTGCTACAGGGAGGTTGGAGATCAGATAGCTTTCCACTTCCCCACTGCTCCTCTGCTCTCCCCTCTCAGGGGCTTTTCACTTATTCCTTCCCATATAGCCCTGACAGTACCTGCAGTTCATGCCAGAGGCCTTTGGGCTTGTAAGGCTATTAGGGTAAAATATATATCCTTGGCCATAGGTCATACCATCTACTTTAGGTTTTTCTAAGGCACCTATTACCTTGGTATGTAAGCAACGCAGACATTTCCTGCTTTTTGATAGCTTGTGTTCAGATAGACCACGATAAATCATTATGTGCAAAAACACTGGACCTCTTTATAATCATTTAAGGTAAACATTTATAAAAAGCTCAGAAACTTCTAACACTGCAATGTGCACGTTCTTTACCTTTTTAAGTACTCACATGCTGTATGAATGCAAGAGTTTGTCTGATGCAGGACATGTGTGTATGAGGGTAGAGGGTACAATGAGATGACCTCATCCATGCATAGGGGCCAGACCCATGAACTTGAGGACAGAGATTGTGAGTGCAAGGATTGCTAAAAGCTCATCTTATCAGGAGCAACAGCCAATAGAGAGGACTCTTTTGCAGGGGATGGCATCCACTGACTCCTTTTTAAGCTGCCAATGTTTTTCATGAGAAACTACACACATTGTAAAAGTAAAATAATGCAAATAGTTGAAGAAACTGCTTACAACCAATATCAATCAAGAATGCTGTTACTTCAGTCTTTTACAAAATAGTTCCTTTTAAATAGTTCTCCAGCTGGTGTACATCAGCATACCCCCTTGAAATCAATTGAGACACACCAACATATACCAATGGGAGAAGGCCTGGTGAGACTACATAAGAGTTAGAACAGCCAAAAAATGCAGTTTCATATTTCTCCCGCTCTCCATCCCTATGAAAATTACTCCATAAAACTACTGTTAATTCACAAATGCCAACTCAACTCTTATTTTTCTTCATGAATTAAGATTTGAACTGGTGAATACTAAAATATTGGACTAGATCCTTAGCTAGTGTAAACCAGCAAAGCTCCATTGACTTTAGTGAACTACCCTGATTTATCTCAGCTGAAAAGCTGATGCATTATGTTTGGTAGATCATGGGGGTTTATTTTTCATTAATTACCATTTTTTGGTGATGGATTTTAATAAGAAAACTATTCTCAAAGTACTTTAAAAATTAAAATTCAAGGAAGTACAGAGAATCTTCAGCTTCTGTCATAATGGTATCATAATTCAATTTTAAAACATAATATAAATGTTCTTTAACACTACAGGGGTACACTATACTTGGATGAAAGTTAGAGGAGTTAAAGGCATTAATCTGAATAAAGACAGTGGAATTCTTATTTATCCAAATATATTTTTCACTCAATCAGGACTTACCATATTGATTGGATCAACTGGGCCAATGCTGTTAACATAGACATCTGTTTCAATTACTGTAGTTCTCACTAAACAAAAGAGTAGCCATAATAATTACATATGTAATCAACTCTATATAATGTATGCTGTTAATGTAACTTATATTTATTAAAATAAAAATAAAAGTGATCCTCATCAAATAAAGAAGGAGTAGTCATTGCATAAGATTGGCTTTTGATCACAGTGCACAGAATCACATGAAACATAACTCCCTTTTTTCATTGTCATTAAATGACAATCATAAACATGAATCTTTGTTTCATACTGGAAAATTTACCTTTGTCTGATATGTTTTGTAACTATATGAAGCAGTGATGGAAAAAGGTCAGGTGGAGGAAGAAAATAAAAAGATTCATCCACCAAAATAAAATTTGAATCATAAACAGAAAGAAGAAAATGTTTGGAAAAATCATATGTACAACAATTCATCAGGTCTAGGAGTAAACATATCTACATACTGCACAGAGAAAAATCTCAGTGTAATTTGTCAATTTTTATTGAAGATGTGTAGGAATAATAAAATGGCTTTTAGCCAGTTTTCTTCAACCTATGTAATTATATTCCAATGAAAATATACCTGAAGATGCATTAATAATTCTTATCAACTAGATCAATATGTCACTTCATAGACAAAATTTTGAACACTTAAAATATTTAACATTTAAATGACTTTCATTTCATAATACAAGGAAGACAGTCTAAAGTGTTCAGCAAAAACTAGCTTCTTTAAAGAGATCATCTTCTAAAAGAGGAAGGATAGAATTGCATTCAATTTGTTTGGATAGTCTCTTAAAATACCTATCTGCCTTATAAAGGTCTTCTGTTGTATAGGTGTCACAGGATGGATGCAGTGCCTTCCCCAGCTGGTTAATAGGATGGGAATTTGAGAGTGAGAGAGGCCAGGACTCAGCAATAGAACTATTGGTTTTTAAAAACATTGTTACTATGAATTTTTGCTTTTTCTACTTCATATTGCAGAGTGTGTGAAGATACACATGAAGGGAAGAGGACATGTCATGCAGCACCTCACAACAGGGCAGGAAGAATTAAGGTCCTGTGGCATAATTGTCCCTAGCCAAGAGGACTGGGCAGAATAAAAATGTGGTGGGTATGGGCTGGAAGATTTTAAAAATGAAGCCCCTTTTTCCCTCTGCTGATTTATGGGCAGAAAGGGAAAAGAGCCACAAGGAAAGTATTTAATATAGAACTAATTTTTTCCACTTTCTCATTGACCCAAGTGAAGTTCTATTTTCTCAGGTCCAAAGAACATTTGAGGTCATATGACATGGCTGTACAGAGGTGATGAAGGGCTGTGGAGATACTGTGGGCACACTTGTGGTCTCTAGAATGGGCCTCTCCTAGTTTGAGAGAGATCCATGAGATAAGGGTCCTTGTGTGAGGTGCCACAAGGTTCCATCTGTCTACCTCCTCCTGTTCAACGCATTCAGGGTGCTGTTAAATGGGCCAGGAGACATGAGGTGAAATCCTGGCTCCCCTGAAATCATTGGCAAAGCTCCCATTTCAGCTGATCCAGCAGAATAGATTACCTAATCGCAGAATGAGATCAGAGTTTAGATGATATCAGGATGGAGGATGCCCAATTCAGACAAGACAGAAGTAAAGTTGCAAGATGGGGAAAACATCTATAAGAATTAGTGAACACTGTAATGGCTTCTGACTAGGGGATTGTGGCCCCCTTTCATACTGCAAGTTTGCATTTTGAGGGTCCTTGTGAATCTCATGTTGATCATGCATGCCCATTTAGTAACGGGACCCTGTGTCTTGTACAAGGAGTGTCACTTTTTCTTTTGGATCTAGGCAGCGCCTGTCTAGAAAAGGTCAAAAATGAGGGTGAAGGGAACAGAGACTGGAGTGGGGAGTGATGAAAACAGTGAACCTCTTTATTTTTTCCATTTTAATTCACATTGGAAGCTCTGAAAATGTCAACCATCTCAATCTATGTTTTTGTTACTTTGAGAACTGACCATGCATGGTGTGACATTACACGCCATATGTTTTATGGAAATATGCTTACGGGTGTGAACATGAGGTAACTGGAATATGCTTTATGCAAAAGGTCTCTTGTAAGGTCTCATAAGAAAGGTTCTAACCTACTGAATATATTCATCCTAATTGTATGCATGTATCATTCTTGTATCTGAAACTAGAAATATGAAGTATAACTCTGAGGTCCTATTGTAATTATGGAAAGTGTGGGCAATTAATGGTGGTTTAGAATCTTGATGACTCCCATTGACTAGGACAACTGGTTATAAATGGTTTACTTACCTGCACACCTTCCTGTGTACACGTGAGCCAACCCAGGAAGAATGGAGACTAGGGGTCTTACAGTGACATGTGACCATGTCACATGGTACTGGAATCCATCTTAATCCTTGTACTTTTCCATTGATGAGGCAGGGGTGGGGACAAGCCCAGACAAAAGATTCCCGCCTTGTGCCAAAGCTATAAAAGCGGGTGGAGCAGGACAAAGGGGGCTGCCAGTCATGAGAACACCCCTGCTTACCACCTAAGATGTCTGCTGGAGCTAACAAGGACTGTATCAGGGAAAGGATTGGGCCCAGAGTAGAAAAAGGTCTAGTCTGTGAAAAAAAAAAGCTCATTGGAACATCTGAGGGTGAGATATTACCTGTAATCAGTTTCTTAATGTATTAGGCTTAGACTTGCACGTTTTGTTTTATTTTGCTTTGTGACTTACTTTGTTCTGGCCGTTATTACTTGAAATCACTTAAATCCTACATTTTATACTTAATAAAATCATTGTTTATTAATAAACCCAGAGTAAGTGATTAATATCTGGGGAGCAAACAGCTGTGCATCTCTCTTTATCAGTGTTATAGAGAGCGGACAATTTATGAATTTACCCCGTATAAGCTTTATACAGAGTAAAACAGATTTATTTGGGGTTTGGATCCCATTGGGAACTAGGTGTCTGGGTGCTGGAGATGGGAAACCTGCTGAGCTGTTTTCTGTTACGTCCGCAGCTTTGGGGGCGTGGACCAGACCCTGGGTCTGTGTTGTAGCAGGCTAGCATGTCTGGCTCAACAAGGCAGGGTTCTGGAAGTCCCAAGCTGGCAGGGAAAACGGGCTCAGAGGTAATTCCAGCACATCAGGTGACAGTACCAAGGGAGTCTCTGTGACCAAACCCATCACACGTGGGACTAAGGATGGAACAACATGGAGCACTGTAAACTCAGGAGGGCCAAATGAACCAAAAAAATCCCTGAAACAAACAAACAAACAAACAAAAAGCAAGGCAAGGCATTACCACACTTGCACTTTATTGATTTCCTAATGCATACAGATTAATAATAAAAACCATCCACATGGTAATGTCTGTATGTAATTTGGATTTATACAACCTTGTTTCCATGTAGAAACCAGCAGTAGTATGCTTAGCACAGAATATGGTTTTAGAATAGCATCTTTATGCTCTAAGCATGTCAAAGTACAAACAACAAATAAGTTAGTAATAATGAACATATAAACAAACCAAGTGACTATTAAGCAGTTAGCAAAGCTCATGAATATTGGAATGAGAGGGACAGAAAAAGACAGGCTACACAATGGCATTCTCTCTTTTTAAATTTAAAAATTGTCATAGGATTCTCAACTTTCATCTAGACAGTCACCAGAAACAGGCAGAAAAGGGAACCCAGTGTCTCATTCAAAGGATTCTACTTTTAATAGCACAGCACTCCCCCTTGTTCTCACATGCTAAAATGCTGTGTCAACATCAGGAAGAGACCAAATCCTGCTCTGGTATTTGAACCCATAAGCTTCAGGTTCAGAGACAAAAATGTTGCTACTATAAATGAGTCAAATTAATTCAACAGCAAAAATTCTTCTGTAGGATATTATTACCCTGAAAGTTAAGGATAATCCCAGTCAAGTAACTGTTCTGCAAGTCTTGAGACACTGAAACCAACACCAGATTTTATCAACATAATTGGAATGGAGTATAGGAGGAGTACATCATTGACTGATTTTGTTTCTTTCTCTTTGAATGTCTACTGCATTTCAATAAGTAGCAGGACAGGAGTTGAAGGTGTAGATTGTATTTCTTTGTATGGGCCAAATTTTGAGGCCTATGAAGTATAGGGTTACAAGTTTTCCTCGTTCTGGAGAGAAGTAAGAGAGGAAACAGTGTGATAACCTATGCTTTATTCAGGGACAAAAGATTCTCAGAAACAGAAAGGCAATGTGACTAATGAATAAGACACTGGTCTGGGAGTCTGGAAACCTAGACTCCAATCCTGGCCCTACCAGTGACCTTGGACAAGTCATTTCACCATTTTGTGCCTGTTTCCCTTCTCAGACTTTGTCTCATCTATTTAGACCAGTGGTTTTCAACCTGTGGTCCATGGACCCTTGGAGGGACGCAGACCATATCTGATTTCCAAACGGTTCTGCACCTCCCTTTTAAAATATTTTAGGGGTCGAGAAATGAAAAAAGGTTGAAAACCACTGATTTGGACTGTAAACTCTTCAGGGAAAGGCCACCTCTTTCTGTGTATTTGTACAAAGTCTAGAACAAAGGAGCCTTGATCCATAAGAACATAAGAATAGCTATACTGGGTCAGACCAAAGGTCCATATAGCCCAGTATCCTGTCTTCCAACAGTGGCCAATGACGTGCCCCAGAGGGAATGAACAGAACCGGTAATCATCATGTGATCCATCCCCTGTCGCCCAGCTTCTGGCAAACAGAGACTAGGAACACCATCCCTGCCCATCCTGGCTAATAGCCATTGATGGACCTATCCTCCATGAATGTGTCTAGTTCTTTTTTGAACCCTGCTATAGTCTTGGCCTTCACAACATCCTCTGGCAAAGAGCTTCACAGGCTGACTGTGCATTGTGCTGCTATTAGTTTCATTTGGTGACCCCTAGTTCTTGTGTTATGAGAAGCAGTAATAACACTTCCCTATTTACTTTCTCCACACCAGTCATGATTTTATAGACCTCTATCATATCCCCCCCTTAGTCGTCTATTTTCCAAGATGAAAAGTCCCAGTCTTATTAATCTCTCCTCACACAGAAGCTGTTCCATATGTTGTCATTTTTGTTGTCCTTTTCTGAACCTTTTCCAATTCCAATATCTTTTTTGTTTTGAGATGGGGAAACTACATCTGCATATGGTATTCAAAATGTATATAGAGTCAATATATTTTCTGTTTTATTATCTATCCCTTTCTTAATGATTCCCAACATTCTGTTAGCTTTTTTGACTGCTGTTACACATTGAGTGGATGTTTCCAGAGAACTATCCACGACTCCAAGATCTCTTTCTTGAGTGGTAACAGCTAATTTAGACCCCATCATTTTATATGTATAGCTGGGATTATGTTTTCCAATATACATTACTTTGCATTTATCAACATTGAATTTCATCTGCCATTTTGTTTCCCACTCACCCAGTTTTGTGAGATCATTTTGTAGCTCCTTGCAGTCTGCCTGCAACTTAACTATCTTGAGTAGTTTTGTATCATCTGCAAATTTTGCCATCTCACTATTTACCCATTTTTTCAGATCATTTATGAATATGTTGAATAGGACAGGTCCAAGTACAGACCCCTGGGGAACACAACTATTTACCTCTCTCCACTGTGAAAACTAACCATTTATTCCTACCCTTTGTTTCCTATCTTTTAACCAGTTACCAATCCATGAGAGGAACTTCCTTCTTATCCCATGACAGCTTACTTCGCTTAAGAGCCTTTGATGAGGGACCATGTAAAAGGCTTTCTGAAAATCTAAATACACTATATCCATTAGATCCCCTTTGCCCACATGCTTGTTGACCACCTCAAAGAATTCTAGTAGATTGGTGAGGCATGATTTCCCTTTACAAAAAACATGTTGACTCTTCCCCAACCAATTATGTTCATCTATATGTCTGACAGTTTTGTTCTTTACTATACTTTCACACAGTTTGCCCAGTACTGAAGTCAGGCTTACCAGCCTATAATTGCTGGGATCATCTCTGGAGCCCTTTTTAAAAATTGTCATCACATTAGCTATCCTCCAGACATTTGGTACAGAAGCTGATAGGTTATAAACTACCGTTAGTAGTTCTGCAATTACACATTTGAGTTCCTTCAGACCTCTTGAGTGAATACCATCTGGACCTGATGACTTATTACCATTTATCAGTTTGTTCCAAAATCTCCTCTAATGAGACCTCAATCTGAGACAGTTCCTCAGATTTGTCATCTAAGAAGAATGGCTCAGGTTTTGGAATCTTCCTCACATCCTCAGCCATGAAGACTGAGGCAAAGAATTCATTTAGTTTCTTTGCAATGGCTTAATCATCCCTGAGGGTTCCTTTAGCATCTCTATCGTCCAGTGGTCCCACTGGTCGTTTAGCAGGCTTCCTGCTTCTGATGTACTTTAAAAAAATGCCATTACTTTTTGAGTCTTTGGCTAGCTGTTCTTCAAATTCTTTTTTGACCTTTCTAATTACCGGTATGTTTTACACTTCACTTGCCAGAGTTTATGCTCCTTTTTATTTTCCTCACTAGGATTTAACTTCCACATTGTAAGAGATGCTTTTTTTGCCTCTGACTGCTTCTTTTACTTTATTGTTTAGCCATGGTGGCACTTTTTTGATTCTCTTACTATGTTTTTTAATTTGGGGTATACATGTAAGTTGAGCCTTTATTATGGTGCCTTAAAAAGTTTCCATGCAGCTTGCAATGATTTCACTTTTGGCACTGTACCTTTTAATTTCTGTTTAACTAACTTCCTTATTTTTGTGTAGTTCCCCTTTCTGAAATTAAAGCTACTGTGTTGGGCTGCTGTGGTGTTTTCCTCACCACAGGGATGCTAAATTTAATTATATTATGGTCACTATTACCAAGCTGTCCAGCTATATTCACCTGGACCAGATCCTGTACTCCACTTAGGACTAAATCTAAAATTGCTTCTCCTCTTGTGGGTTCCGGGACTAGCTGCTCCAAGAAGCAGTCATTTAAGGTGTCAAGAAACTTTATCTCTGCATCCCATCCTGAGGTGACATTTACCCAGTCAATATAGGGATAGTTGAAATCCCCCATTATTGTTGAGTTTTTTATTTTTATAGTCTCTTTTATAGTCTCTCTCCCTGAGCATTTCACAGTCACTATCACCATCCTGGTCAGGCGGTCGGTAGTATATCCTGACTGCTATATGCTTATTATTAGAGCACAGAATTACTATCTATAGAGATTCTATGGTACATTTTGGTTCATTTAAGATTTTTACTTCATTTGCTTTTACACTTTCTTTCACATATAGTTTCACTCCCTCACCAGCACGACCTGTTGTGTCCTTCCAATATATTTTGTACCCTAGTATTACTGTGTTCCACGATTAGATACAAATAAGTAGTAACAATGAGTTGAGTTAAACCTGTTCATGAAACAGATTGCATTTTGTTATCACCGACAGGACTAAAAATACCGGGTCGAAACATTGAATAAATATTTGCAGATTTCAGGGTAGATTTTTGACAGTCAATGAAAGCTCGGTATGTTGAATACCTTCTTATCAGAGGTATCACATTTAAAATAGCAAAATGAAAAAACAAACATGGAATTGCAGTAATTTGTTACCTATTTGATACTGCCTTAAAAGTTAAATACTTTACATAGTACAATTTCTAATGTATTTGCTATAAAGAAAGTTGAAATTTATTTTCACATGTTCCATGTTATTTATATTCTGTTTATCTAGCTTGATACATTAATTAATGAACAGTTGACTTTTAAACAGCTACTTGCCACCATTTCAGTAAAACCCATGCAATGTCTGCATTCTCTGGTTCATATTTTCTATTTATTATATGTGAGATGAACTTACCTCCAATATCTGGCCGAAGTTTACTGTCATAGCCTTGAAGTAAGGAATCCAATATGTGAGTGACATCTCCACCATGAATCTTTGGTGCAAGTACCCAGGTTTTGTTCACTGTTAGATCTTCATCATCCTCATCATCTGCTTTATCAGCACTGATTCAATGAAAGAAGAAATGAGGGAAGAAAAATAGTGAACAAAATACACACTGCATGAAGAATGAAATGATAAAAAGAGTAAACATGGCAGCCTAGTTATTATGTAGAATAAAGATTTGAACGTATTCTGGTGCCAGCACATAGTTACATCTAATTGATATATAGTATTGCTTATTTTTGTGGCAGCACAGAGAACCTAGTATCTCATCCACCTGAGAAATGTGTCAAGAAGAATGTTTGCCATTCAGAAACAATAACTCAGATCACAAATAAAGTGAAGTTGAATGAAGTCTTGACAGCAATTTTACTTTTATTTTGAGGTTTTTTTGTAAGCTTTCCCCAATTTAACTGCTGTATTTAAATCACTATGTTAACGTTTCTAAGGGGTGTTGAATCATGAGACTAGGTGTCCCTCAGAAATCAAGACCATCACCTTAATGTCGTCAACTCTCCTAGTGCCCAGTGACATCATTCCCAAACCAAGATTTCCCATCTCAGAATGTTCTAAAGCAGAACATATTTATTTTATTTAGTCCAGATAATGAGCAAGGATTCCTAATGTATGCATTTTTTATGACTAAATGTTCATAGTTAGGAGCTAAAAGTTGTGTCAGTTTCATTAGTTTATTTGCATTTAAACATATGGCAGCAAGAGTGCTATTATTCATTTTAGTTCCAATTATTTATCAGAACATTTTATCAAGATTGAAGAAATACACACGGAAAACAATTACATGCTCATTTATTATCTACCCTTCACTTAGATAAGAAGCAATTTATAATTTATCACTGAGTCAGAAGAAAAATGGTAGTGGCTTGAATGTGTCTATTGACACACTCAGATGATCTCCAAAAAGCCAAAAATTGCCTAGAAGTAATTTTCTCTACATTTGAATCAAATGAGTGTGGACTTAAATATTTCTCCATTGCTAACATTTGCAATCTATGTTACTCATCCACATATTTCAAGGAAATTGCTCTGGGCTTCTAATCAAAGTGCATCAAACTGATAGTAGTAACTATGCAGTGTTCTTGTAGCATGTTGATCCCAAGATATTAGAGAGGCAAGGTGGGTGAGGTAATACCTTTTATTGGAAGAGCTTTGTGTAAACTCAAAAATTTGTCTCTCTTACCAACAGAAATTGGTCCATTAAAAAATATTACTGCACCCACCTTCTTTCAGCAGTAACTATGGGAGTCATACAATGTATCTTGGCAAAGAGACAATGGCTACCATTAATTATAATAGAGTATATGGAACCCATAAAAGTCATAGTTACAATGCTATGATAAGCAAAGGTATTTAGGCAACAAAAAGGAATTATCTTATCATCCTTGGAAGAAGTTGCACATCAATACTGTTTAAAAAAACATTATTGCTTTCCATTATACTCCTAGGGTAAGATTTTTCAGAAGTGCCTAAGGGTACATCTACATTGCATTTTAAAACCCATGGCAGCAAGCCTCAGAGACCTGGCCTTCAGACATGGGTTCATGGGGCTTGCGTTATGGCACTAAAAATAACAGGGTTAACCTTACAGCTTGGGCTGGAGCTCAGTCTCTGAAACCCAACACCCTGCCTGAGCTTCAGAGCCAGAGCTCCAGCCCAAGCTTGAAATCTACACAGCTGTTTTTAGAATTGTGACAGGAGCCTGTAGACCCAAGTTCTGAGAGTCACTGCTTCAGGTTTTAAAATGTAGTGTAGACATATTCTAGTGACTAATGTTCACAAGTCTCACTGAAAGACACTTAGGTGATTTGGAAAATCCCACCTTTAGTTTTAAAAAGTTTTACTTTCCTATAGTGAATTAATGCCATTAAAATGTGTTGTTATAAATGATGACCAAAGGATTACAAAAATCAATGCATATTTTTCATCATTAGAGGGAAATCTTCAAAGTTCTTAAGTCCTAAATGTCTAAACGAACTGAAAAGTGTTATGCACATATAAATCAAGTCCTCTTGATTCTATTCCATCAAAATAGAAATCAAAAAGAAAAAGTTCTACATGGAGAGAACTTTAAGCCTATAGAGTCAAGTATCCAAACAAGTCAGGAAACGACACTGCAAGAATATGAATGCTCAAACTTAACTCTGCTCCTTTGTATAGATACCCCAAATTAGTCTTTAATCAGATGATCTACAATTTCTCAAAATACATAATTAGGGCTGGTTGAAAAAAATTCTATCAAAACTGTTTTTTTCCAATTAAAAATTGGGATTAAAACTATTTTTTTCACAGAAAGTGTCGGTTTTCGGATGATTAATGTTAGTTTGGTTTTGTCTCTCACTTTAGGAGGTGGAAAGACTTTTCTGTCTCATGTAGTGCCCCTAGAGGGAAGACTGGGCTGCTAGGGTGATGTGCCGAATGTCCAGGCGGTCAGGAGGAGCCCAGCACTGCTCTCTTCCCCTCCCTGCTACAACTACTATGGCTGCTCAGTCTGTTCCTACGGGGTCCCATTGCAGTACATGTTGCTGCTGCAGTTGTGAGGACAAGGCCTTAGAACGTTCATGGTGTTTGGCGTGCTGCCAAAATTAAGCAGGCCCAAGAGGGAAATTGCTATTTTCATTGGTTTAGAAATAAGCCAAAGCTGAATGGATTTTCATGGAATGAGCAAAAGGCACCTCTCTGATCAACAACTGAGTTGTTAATAACTATTCAAAAAAAGTTTTAAGAATCTTTTATAATAGAAAGTGTTAGGCAACCTACATACAGGGTTCACTGACAGATCCCCCTGTAATAGCGTGGAAATCACTTTAGTTCCTTAGACTTGAAAGGCACTGCATAACACTTAGCATCTTTACAGTACTGTACAGACATTATCAGGGCCGGCTTTATGAAGGGGGAGCCTGATTTGAATACCCGGCGGCAGTCCGGGGCTTCGGTGGCACTTCGGTGGCGGGGGGTCCGCTCTGGGTCTTCCATGGCACCGAAGGACCCCCCACTGCCAAAATGCCACCGAAGACCTCTGGAGCGGATCCCCTGCTGCCGAAATGCCGCCCAACTCCCCGCCGCTGGGTAAGTAAAAAAAAAAAAATTAAAAAGGCGCCGGGCCCTGGCATGGGGCCCGATTCCGGGTAATCGGGAGAATTGGCATAAAGCCGGCCCCGGACATCATACAAATATCAGCAATTAAATATTTAAAGATTCCCATTAGTGGAATTCCATACCGAACACTAAAATGAGTATTAACAGAAGTCTCACAACTGTACGTTCATCTTTTCAGAACTACCAATTGCTAATATTTTATGTTTTTACCTACTTGGTTACTCTAATCACTGCTTAAATTTAGTAAGAGTGTATGAGCTCTGTACTGTCTTTGCTTTTCCCCTTGAGGATAATGAGTAGTTAGACTGAATTTACAACAAAATGTACATTGGAAAGAGACATCAGTGCTGTGGAGCAAGCCTTTTCTTCTTTTTTATTTAAAGGCTCCAGCCCTGCAACTGTGACTCGGCGCAGACAGAACCTGAACCTACCAAAGACTCCCTAAAACCAGCTCCATGGAGATGCAGGGGCTTTTTCATTACATTCTGAAGGAATAGATGAAGTGGATATGATCATGTCTCCTTTTAGTGACCTTCCCACACCAAAGTTAAGAGCCACCAACTCTTAGCTAAAGGAGTTATGTCTTTAGCTCAAGTGGTAAGGGTATAACCAATCTGACTGATTCCAGCACTTTCTAAATTATAGTACTTTGATGTACTCTGCCATAGATTCCCCTCTTTATACATTAAACACAGCATAGAACTTAAATATAACTTATTTCGCTCCCCCCTCAAGCAATGGGAACATTCCCTCCCCTCAATTTTGAAAACTCTGTACTACAAATACAAATATAAATTTTTATAAACTACTAACATCAATATCCATCAGTAATATGGTACTAGGAAAACAGATGGAAGAATTCCCTCCTGGCACCCTTCAGTTTTTTCAAATTCACTTAAATAAGTCCAATGAGTATGATTCTTATTAGATGCCACATATCTTATTTTGATTATTTCTCCATGGTCTATATTTTAAAAATGCTCAATACTCTCCCTACCCAATGACAATGAAGGGGTATTTTTGTTCATTTTCTTGGGTGGCTATATTTTTTCTATGGCATAGAGGTGAAACTGTTGAATTGAAGGCTATAGCTTGAATATCTGGCAAGGGTAGACTTGAGATAGAAACCTTTCTATTACTGTGCCATAATAAAAATAAATTGATACTCATGTATATTAAAGCGACCCTTCACTCCCATCTTCTGCCACAATCCTTACCACTAAAACTTTACCCATTCCTAAAACCAGTGGAGAGAGGACAATTTTACTTTTTTATGTATATTTATTTTCTTCCAGTTTCAGTCACAGAATATTTCTGTACTTCCACTGCATGACATCTCTTTCCTCCTGTGTATTACGGGAAGTGTAAAGTAATGGAAAATAAATATGATTTGTCTCAACAAGATCCACTCTCTATGAAGCCTTTGGAGAATGTTTGTAGGCACTAAGATTAAGAATGAATTTGATAAGACTCTCAAACATTAAAAATTTATTGTTCCATGGCACTACACTAATTATCACCCATTATACTTCAGATGCTGAGTTTGACTTCACTATGAATTCTTTTAAAATAAAAATAAATTTGAAGGAGCATAAAAAGTCTCACCATAAATATAAAGAAATTTCATTTCTAAACAGGGGTTTTTATTACAGTAGCTATGATGATAAACTGAACAGTAACTACATATATACGGTTAACTGTAATTAGACAAAAAGTGCCCTAATTATGCTCTGTACCCTCCAATTAATTAAAGACATTACCATGACTAATAAATCCTTGAGCATAAGTGACTAATGACTGAATAAGTCTTTTCAGCATCAGGCATCATGTTCATCTTTAGACTTTAATATCATAGGTCTTTGTTCTACTTTTAATATGAGGGAAAATAATCAGATGAGCTTTAAGTTGTAATTAACATCTGTCAGGTTATGCAATGAATTATAAAAAATAAAGCAGTGATACTGCTCCTTCTGCCGGATGCACCATATGTAAGGTTAGGCACCAACCAGGGATTATATGCACACTATAAATGTAAGTGCCTAAATGGAATCAATCACCATAAAGATTAAATGTTTTAGATAAAGTGACCTTAGAGTTTTCATAAATGAATTAAATGATTAATTGTGGTTGATAAGATATTTTATTTCTGGATAATGGGAACTAATAGTGCACAAGCCACAGGGGAGTGTACAGTGTTCGTTCTGACTTTATAAACTTGGAGACTTTGCTTTCCTTCCTAACACAGAATAATACTTATAATAAAAAGTTATGATGAGATGTCAGTAAGGTGGTCAGAACTGGGTCAACATTTCAGGTCAACGCTCTTGTAAAAGAGCTGAAATTTGCACCTACCTTCACTATTGCTTTGAACAGAACTACTAGCATTGCACTTACCTTTAGTCAAAGCCCATTGTTAACCCCTTCATTGCTCTGAGTAGAACCTCAGAGTTACAAACACCTTGGAAATGGAGATTGTTTGTAACTCTGAACAATACATTATGGTTCTTTCAAAAGTTTACAACTGAACACTGACTTAATACAACTTTGAAACTTTACTATGCAGAAGACAAATGCTGCTTTTAACCATCTTAATTTAAATTAAACAAGCACAGAAACAGTTTCCTTACTTTGTCAAAAAACAGGGTTTTTTTAAAAAGTTCCCCTTTTTTGTTAGTAGTTTACATTAAACAAAGTACTGTACAGTACTTGCTTTTTGGGGGCGGGGGGAGGGAGGCAGGCTCTGCTGCCTGACCGTGTAGTTCTGGTTCCAAATGAGGCATGTGGTTGACCGGTCAGTTTGTAACTCTGGTGTTGTAACTCTGAGGCTCTATTGTACTTCAGTGCCTATTAACAGTCTACTGAAGTCACTACCTTGGTATTCATGACACATCCCCCATTCCAGCTCCATATACCTGGGACATTTGATACTGGTTAGATATGAATGAACCAAGGACAAAGTTGAAGACAAAAGGAACAGTTTGCGTGATCAACAGACACCAGAGTACTGCTACATTAAGAAGACCCAGTCTTGGTTCTGTTCCTTTACTCTATAGGCTGGCAGAGGCTGCAGTGCCAGTGCAGTCAGATTGGGAAGAAGGGAAAGGAGAAAGCCAGTGCTTCACAATGCGTAATCATCTAGGGATAATTAAAGATATGGCCAGAGCCCAAATATATTTAACAGAACCTAGAAGTAAGTAACAGCAAGACTTGCTCCGTGTGTGCTCTATCCTCCAAGGCCTTGTGTGAGTGTGAGATGTATCCACTAAATAAAAATCATTACAAGAACAAGATTCACAGGAGTAACAAATTAAGTTAACAAAATTAACAGCCCACACACTTTGTTACTCATTTATAGTCCCACTAGGTAAAACCCTTCCATGCTGCACATAAGTGAGCCAATCACATAACACAAGCTATGAAAACCTGGTTATTCCTTTTTGGGCTTCCCACTGTGTTCTGTCTAGGCCTCCTGTGTAATCTAGACTGTATTAATTAGAATTTTGTCTTCCATTATTTTTTTCTTTTTAATTAAAAATGTGATTTTGCCTTTTTGCCTGGACAAAGTGATGATTTCCTCATATTTGTGTTATGGCAAATAACCATCCTTTCTAATGATACAGTTTGGGATATTTTGCACAGACTTTGCATTTATACAATAATGCTCTATTGATAAGCCTTCCAGATAAGGCTTCCAGCTGGTCGGACACCTGAACAGCCACTATCCTACTCCAGAGCATTGTACATGGTCCTATATTATAAAGAAGTTCTTTTTCATGGCCTGGTAATGAGGCTTCAGAAATTGGATGAATTGGCCAAAGTTCACATCATCAATAGGACCTGATCCAAAGCCCATGAAGGGCAAATAAGAAACCAAAACAAATCAACTGTGCCTTCCATGGGTTAGAGAAAGGCTGGGAGTCCTGAATATACACAAATATTACTCATTGGTAAATATGTATTATTTCATTGCAATGGGTACTTAATCCAGAGAACTTCCCAGCTCTGTGGCTGCAATTGGAGAACTAACCATATTGAGGGGGTGGGGGGAAGAGAGGCATTCTTAGTAAGGATGTTAGAGTAGATCAATCAAAGATGATAGTTTGATTCAAAAGAGGGAGCATATATATGAGGTAATCTCTATGTTGCTTTTGATGTATTACCAACCCTCATGTTCAAAAGATAGGAGGCAGACCTCCATGTTTACTACTCAGAAGGAACCCTATACACTCTCTCCCATCCCTCGGAATGTGAGGTGGCTCCTCCTGTTCTCTGCATTCCCCAACAGCCCTTTTTAGTCTACCTCATGTCCCTACATTCCTCTCAATTTGTCTCCAGCTTCCTCTATTCCCTGCTCCACATATTATCCTGCATCCCCTTATTCTGCTTCCTGTACTCCATATTCCTTTGACTCCTCATAACTTCCTGTCCTATCCCCTAAAACATTCCCTTTCCCCTGCTCCCACAGTCTCATTTCCTGATGGCAGCCTGGCTTTGGAAACAATGGAAGCCGGCAGCCTCACTTTCACCTGCAAAGAATAAAAGGACATGGAGGCCATTTTGCTGAGGGCAAACGCAGTCTCCCATTATTGTCAATGTGATGACAATAATTCTGGTTAAAGCCAAAACTTCATGAGCTTGAAGTCAGACATTCATAGAAACCCATTTAAAAGGAACCCCAAATATTACAAGTGTCACAATAAAGTTGCAAGAGCTGACAATAATGGCTACATATTTTATGTTATGGAGGAATATGATGAAAAGCTAGGGTTAGATTTAAATACTAATCAGTGTGTCCCTGTATATGAATAAATAAAGGCCTTAGAAGTGCTCTGAATATAACTAGCCTTTTTCTGCTCAAGACATGTAACTCCTAACAATCAGTTCTGCCACCCTTTTTCACATTGCCTCCCCAAGTGGATCCAATGATTTCAAACAAAGCTGCTTGCAGACGGTGCTATTAAATGTAAGAATCGGGCCCTAAGGCAGTAGAAAAATTTAAAGTAAGATGAAGTCTGAATATACTGTTAAAATATATTGTACACAGAAATCAGAGGCACTTTGACTGAGCAAGAGGAATGGTTGAGTTTTTAGAGGATATACTAGATAAACAATTTTTTGTAACATTAAATATTAAAAACTTTGTTTAAAAATGAAAAACACTCAGCTCCCTAATAGAAACTCATTCAGTTCTCTTTCAATCATTCTGTGTATTGAAATCCTTTGCCAATTTTTTTAAGTGCCCAGGCAATCAAGCTAGCAGTATCTTAATGGGTAGGCCAAGGTGATCAAGCCTCTTCTGATTCATCACAGATTAGTAATATATCTCCAAAGGACATTAAAAAAATTCTCCCACAAATAATAAGCTCAGCAATTTAAGTTTAGTCACAGCAAAATCTTCACTTGAAACAGTTTTCTTATATTTCTAGTTAAATGACCTTCAACATCTGTGATGCTTGCATAACAAAGTCTATCTGAACATAGGTAACTGAACTTTCAGTACAACCAAACTTATCTCTGGGTACTTAACAAGGCAATTGTCTGTCATCTCTTCCAGTAAATGTTCACTGTTCCAGTTTCACTAGTTCTTTCATAAAATCTTGGTTGAATCTGTGAACAAAGTCACTCACTGAAGAATAGATTCTAAAAGATATTCCATTTAAATGATGCTCTGAGGAAGTTACACATTGCTCTCTCCTGCTTTACATATATTTTTAGGTGGATACCATCTGTAATAAATTTTAAATTGACCTCTGATGGTTATTGTTGTTATTGGTTTAAGCAGCTTTAAGGCTTTAAACTGAAATTATCATTGGACCTAATGTACCAGAGCTATTCCATAACAAAGGCTTCTTTTGTACCAGGTATGTTCTGATTTGTCTTGAAAAGCTTTGTTCAGAAGCTGAAGTATCCAAATCAATTTAGAAGTTATTTGAAGCCTTAACAATGTTGCCCATTTTACATAACTGCCCAGAAATCAGTTGAGTCTTTCACTTAACTAACTCTATTCAGAACCACATGCATTTCTTTGTGCTGATTTCAAAACTGCTCAATTTTGTGATCCCAAAACAGTTTACCTTGATTGACAGAGAGATTTCAGATAGGCTGTTTTTGCATACAGGGCTTTTAGCGAGCATTTGCAAAACCATATTTCCAATATTTTGGATTTACAAAGGACAACACCTAGCTGTTCATGCATCTCCTTCTTTCATAATTTGAGGTAAGGAATAATATTCTCATGTGACTAAAATAACATATGCTGAAAAGTATCAGAGGGGTAGCCGTGTTAGTCTGGATCTGTAAAAGCAGCAAAGAATCCTGTGGCACCTTATAGACTAACAGACGTTTTGGAGCATGAGCTTTCGTGGGTGAATACCCACTTTCACCCACGAAAGCTCATGCTCCAAAACGTCTGTTAGTCTATAATGTGCCACAGGGTTCATATGCTGAAAAGTGAACAAAGAGATAACTGCCTCCCCTCCTCCCCCCCCCCCCCACCTGAACATTGGCCAATTATGTTATCAGGGTCAGCTTAGGTTATTCCCTCACAGTCCCAGGAAGATATCAAAAAATGTAAGAAATATCTTCTCATATGGTTTCTGTGGCTTGGTTTAAAAAAAATAAAATCTTCCTGTAAAAGGTTTCATCAGGAAAGACTATGCAAATACCATCTTAATGAAGACCACACATATCTTTTGTTCCATCTCAGATGACAGCAGCAATGGTTTCTCACTCTACTCCATATTCAAATGGAAATTCCCTCCACTGTAATCTTGTTGAAGATGTTTCAAGTAGTTTATTTTGGATGTAAATACTTGTGCAGCTTGATAATTGTGACATCCACTTTTGCATTTTAGGCACACATCTACACCCATTGTGAGAAACTCACTGAAGTTGCCTGTCTCATTACCATGGCCCCTTAAAGCAAGTCTTTGTCTAGCACAAAGCTCTTCCTTTCTCCTATTCAGATATTTTTAATGTTACCACCTGAACATCAGTAGAATTCTTATTCTGACTGTGCCAAAGAACAGCTGGATGTTGTAAATGTGATTGAGATTTTCAATTGCAAAATCCTCTTGTAGTAAAAACCATCTCAACTTTTTCCACAAAGTACCTTCTGAAGTCAGCATTCAATATATATCATGCAAACAGAAAAAAAAATCTATCCTATCATGATGAATAAAGTAGTCAGCAAAAGTATTTATACCACTAACTGACAATGAGGAGTGTGCCCACTCAAATCCTGCTTAGGAAAACTTATTCCAAGTGAATATAAGAAAAACAGAGCAATATGGATTGGCAAGTCTTTGAATGCTTTGATATCCTTCTGAAGTTCCTGATATCAACTACACATGAGTCAGGTTGAAAGGTCCTTCTGATTTTTGAAGTCCATCATTTTTCTGTTTTTTGGCCAGATCCTGCAATTAACTGAATAATTAAATGTAAACAAACTCTACACTCTAATGTGGAACTACCCACCCAAACCAAACAGGGATAAACAAGTGGAGAATCATCAGAGGACCCAAGATAAAAGGATAACCCTAGGTAATTACATAGTCTAAGTATTTACAGTCATGAAGGGGAAAAAAGGTATAGAAAAAGGATATGATATTCCATGAATACTGAAGACATGATGTTGGAAGTATAGTAAAGCCTTGTGTATCTGAAATTTGTGTTGTCCAGAACAGGATCACATCTCCTGGGGGTTTCATATAAGGAAGATAAAAGTACTTGTTAATGGAGAATCTTCAACCAATGAGAGCGGTTCTAGTGAGAGTCACTAGGGATCTGTTCTTGGCCCAATGCAGTTCAGTAGCCTTATCAAGAATAATAGGAGATATGCCTATCTCCTAAAACTGGAAGGGACCTTGCAAGGTCATTGAGTCCAGCCCCCTGCCTTCACTAGCAAGACTAAGTACTGATTTTTGCCCCAGATTCCTAAGTGGCCCCCTCAAGGATTGAACTTACAACCATAAGCTTAGCAGGCCAATGTGCAAACCACTGAGCTAGCCCTCCCCATTAAAACAAGAAGCTCAATTTATTTACAATAGTCACTACCAAGAAAAAGTAAGGAGTTACTTGATCATAGTTTACAAATACCTATTATGGGGAAAGATTTCAAACAGTAGACATTGTGACAAAGTGGGATGTGTCTCTATCAAATTGTGAACTCTGTTTTGTATTGCAACTCCACTGTGACCTTTATTTTGTAGTGTATCCTTCTATTTTAGATTATAACATCCATTTATTATTTGGCACTTGACACCTAATGTCTATGGCTGAGAAACCGTCATAGAGCAATCTAGGATCACCAGCTTTGATGGTCTTTCAAGTACTGGCCCATCATCATGGGAATATGGACTCTCAACACAGAAACAAGACTGGAAGAAGAGGTTGGAATTTCCCAGATGGAGCACATGGGCAAAAAGCAGCAGACTGTACTTAAGGAGGGGGCTTTTCGAGCAAGAGGGTCCATAGATGTCCTTATGCCAGAAGACCTGGCTGTAGAGAGGGAGAAGCAGGAGGGACACTGCCTTGCCTGAAATGCTGGCCAGACCTCAGACTCTCAGAAGTGATGTGAGACTAATGAGGATGTGTCTCAGTATGTTATTTTGCATAAATCTGTAACTCTCTAGTACTTTCTTGAGAGTAAAAGTGAAGGTGGTTAAGAAATTCCTTTGCTAAGCTTGTATTCCTTGCTTGCCTGCCACTTTGTTCCTGAAGTAGTAAATTGAGAACTTGGGAGTGCCTGCAGTGAGGAGGATCTGAGAGAGTGTATATGAGCAACTAAGGGCTCAGGTGGGTTGAGACTTTGGATCAAGGTTTAAGGCAGACGGGCTCTAGAGCCCCTGACCATATCCCAAGGAAGTGTGTCAGATGTGGAGTCGACACCTGACACTGTGTCTGAGAGACCCAGAGTTAGAAATAGTGAATAGTCACTACCCAGAGTCGGGGGAAGGCAGGTTAGAAGCATGTGGAATCCAGTGGTCAGGTCCACTCAGAACAGACTGGAGACCACCCAGAGATGAGGACTGGGATTGGCAGTAACATACAGCTCTTTAATCTAGAATAAAAAGCATAACAAGATCCAATGTCTGGAAGCTGAAGCTAGACAAGTTCAAACTAGAAATAAGGCAAAATAAAATAACTAACCATTGGAACACCTTACCTAGAAACACAGTAGATTTGCTATACTTTACAGTCTTTAACTGAAGACTGGATTTATTACTGATACGATATAGCTCAAACAGAAGTCATGGGCTTGATACAGAAACTATTGGGTGAAATTATATGGCCCATGTTATGCAGGATGTCAAACTACACAATCATAATGGACCTTTCTTACTTTAGAAATCTATGAATAAAAACATATTTTAAAGAACCTCTTGAATTTTAATAAATACTTGCATTCATCTCTCCCATTGCACTGATGTGAGGAATCCAAAATACAGTGCTGGATATGCTTCCCCTCTCCTTTTAGACATATTACCTGGCATTTTTGCCATTTAAATTTCATCTTGCTATTTCCTGACAACATTTCTAGTCTCCCAAGGTTCTTTAGTATTATTTCAGTGTCCTCACAGCTGCTAACAATTTAGGCCCTGGTCCTTCAAGTACTTAAACAAATCTAACTTTACATGGGCAAATAGATTAATTGAACTCATTGGAACTACTTACATGCATAAAATTACTCATGTGCATAAAACTTTGCAGGATCAATACTTTAGTTTTATCTTCTGACTGATTCAATGCATTGTTTACTCCAACTTACAGTCATTAATGTTAAATAAAACTAAGTTTCTGTGTCTCCTCTACACTATCCTAAGCCAGAAGCTTCCCTTTAGGGTCATAAATATTAACATAAGAATAGCCATACTGGGTCAGACCAGAGGTCCATCCAGCCCAGTATCCTGTCTACCAACAGTGATCAATGCCAGGTGTCCCGGAGAGAGTGAACCTAACAGGTAATGATCAAGTGATCTCTCTCCTGCCATCCATCTCCACCCTCTGACAAACAGAGGCTAGGGACACAATTCCTTACCCATCCTGGCTAATACACTTACCCTCCATGAATTTATCTAGTTCTCCTTTAAACCCTGTTATAGTCCTAGCCTTCACAACATCCTCAGGCAAGGAGTTCCACAGGTTGACTGTGCGCTCTGTGAAGAAGAACTTCCTTGTATTTGTTTTAAACCTGCTGCCCATTAATTTCATTTGGTGGCCCCTAGTTCTTATATTATGGGAACAAGTAAATAACTTTTCCTTATTCACTTTCTACACACCACTCATTATTTTATATATCTCTATCATATCCCTCCTTCATCTCCTCTTTTCCAAGCTGAAAAGTCCTAGCCTCTTTAATCTCTCCTCATATGCGACCCATTCCAAACCCCTAATCATTTAAGCTGCCCTTCTTTGAACCTTTTCTAATGCCAGTATATCTGTTTTGAGATGAGGAGACCACATCTGTACACAGTATTCAAGATGTGGACATATCATGAATTTATAGAAGGGAAATAAGATATTCTCTGTCTTATTCTCTATCCCTTTTTGAATGATTCCTAACATCCTGTTTGCTTTTTTGACTGCCGCTGCACACTGCGTGGATGTCTTCAGAGAACTATCCATGATGACTCCAAGATCTCTTTCCTGATTTGTTGTAGCTAAATTAGCCCCCATCATATTGTATGTATAATTGGGGTTATTTTTTCCAATGTGCATTACTTTACATTTATCCACATGAAATTTCATTTGCCATTTTGTTGCCCAATCACTTAGTTTTGTGAGATCTTTTTGAAGTTCTTCACAGTCTGCTTTGGTCTTAACTATCTTGAGCAATTTAGTATCGTCTGCAAACTTTGCCATCTCACTGTTTACACCTTTCTCCAGATCATTTATGAATAAGATTGGTCCTAGGATTGACTCTTGGGGAACACCACTAGTTACCCCTCTCCATTCTGAACATTTACCATTTACTCCTACCCTTTGTTCCCTGTCTTTTAACCAGTTCTCAAACCATGAAAGAATCTTCCCTCTTATCCCATGGCAACTTAATTTACGTAAGAGCCTTTGGTGAGGGACCTTGTCAAAGGCTTTCTGGAAATCTAAGTACACTATGTCCACTGGATCCCCCTTGTCCACATGTTTGTTGACCCCTTCAAAGAACTCTAATAGATTAGTAAGACATGATTTCCCTTTACAGAAATCATGTTGACTTTTGCCCATTGCTATTTATTATCACCACTCCTCTCTGCTACTGGTAACTGACATGACAACATGGTTATTCTGTTAAGGTATACTCACAACTCAATGGCTTAAATGCAGTTAGATGGTTGTTTATACTTTGTAATTAAAAAAAATAAAACAAGCAATGATTTTTGTAGGTGATGCCACAGAAAAGGGGAGGAGTTAGATGTGATTTAAGTTCAATTGACATTGCTTTGCCAATTATGCTGTACATAATGGTGTTGAGTCATAGTGACTGGTCACCCAGATGATAGTGCAGTGTCAAGGTACCCAAAGTCTTCAGGTCTGAATAGCATTGCCTATAGTTTAGTTTCTTGAATTCACAGAAACCAGATATTCTGTTATACAAAAGAAATTATAACTTCACTGTGGGTTCAAGCAGAAACTGAGGTGCCAATTCTGCAAGTTACACTGCAGAGATAGTCTCCATACGGATGCAGGGGTCTGACTAAAGACAATGGGAGCCTGCCTGGATAGTTCTTTTTGCAGGATTTCTGCCTGAATGGGTAATGGGGAACCTCTTATTCAAATACAGGGTATATGTCACGAGACCCTCATAGTAAAAGTGACTGGCAAAGCTTTAATAACCTATTTCATCTAGTTTGCCAAAATCTGAAAGTTTCCTTTTAAGTCACGTGTAAGAAAGCACAATTATTTTAAGAACAGTTTCTTCTCAGTACTTAACTATGACCTGATACACTGTATATTAAATCAAGAAAATGTTAAAATGATGTTAAATATTAATAAAATAACCTTCATTTAAAAAACAAAAAACAAACAAACAAACCAACCAAAACCAGTTAGAGTTGCTAATGGACAACAGTGTCCTTTCTTATCACATCATATACCAAGCACATAAAAGGAAATTAACTGTTACGAACATCATAAATATTGTATTGTCACTACAAATACATTATCCTTATAAATTATTAAGAAAGGCATATTTTATCACAATAGCCTTAACACTTTCATTGATGGACTGTTGTGAGAAAAAAGGAAAATTGTTGCTATCTCTAATTCAGTATATAAATATTTTCCATAAAAGGATACATAAAGATGGAAAAGTTTTATTAGTTAAATATATTTATCAATTAAATTACATTTTTGATAAAGTATAATTGCTATTTCTTGAGAATAATGTATATTGGTAGGAGAGTGTATCAATATTGATTTATGTTTCAGTTGTCTATCTATGTGCATTGGAGGCTGATCAACATATATCACTTATGTATAGTAACTTGTTTCTTTTTCATAAAGGGTACTATATTGTGTGTATTTAGCGATTACTAATAAAAGAAAATTAGTTTTATTGGGTTGTAGTCTAGGTTTTTGTGTCATGGTGATATATGCATTTATTTATAGTTACTGTGTTTTTATATTTAGACAGCATAATATTTATGATCTTATTGCAAAACACAAGCATTTAAAACTAAATGACTGATGGGTAACTACAGTAGAGCCTCAGAGTTACGAACACCTCCATGTTGAAGAAAGGGGTGTTGAATGGTTGGTATTATGGTTGTTCTTTCAAAAGTTTACAACTGAGCATTGACTTAGTACAGCTTTGAAACTTTACTATGCAGAACAAAAAATGCAGCTTTCCCTTAATTTTTTTTAGTAGTTTACATTTATAGTACTGTACTGTATTTCCTGGGGGTTTTTTGGTCATCTCTGCTGCTGCCTGATTGCATTTTTTTGGTTCCAAATGAGGTATGTGGTTGACTGGTCAGTTTGTAACTCTGGTGTTCGTAACTCTGAGGTTCTAGTGTACATTGTTCCAGCACAACCACCATACACCACAGAAAAAGCACCACAACCTTATCTTCACCCCAATAAAGATACCAACCATTCAACACTCCTTTCTTCAAACCTGAGCATGTGTAATTTCACAGAACTGTGCAGAAAGGACAGTAGAGAAGGGAGGTCTGGTCTGTTCTGTTTGGGTATATCTATACTCCAGTTAAACACAGTGGCTGGAGTTGGGTAAGATTTGGGGATGGAATGTTGGAAGGTTGGTATCTGTAAGCAGAGTTAAGGTTGTGATGCATGTGCATCTCTAGCTGGTAGTCTAGACTAAAAGATATGTACTACTGGTACTCAACTTTTCATTTCCTTGCTTTTAGGTTTGCACTAAGTATGTTACTTACAGAGCAGTCTTTACTGACATAACAGA
Organism: Mauremys mutica; assembly: GCF_020497125.1. Lineage (NCBI taxonomy): Eukaryota > Metazoa > Chordata > Testudines > Geoemydidae > Mauremys > Mauremys mutica. The sequence continues at coordinate 96,431,139 of NC_059076.1, read as the reverse complement.
GAATGTCCAATTTAGGTCCTTTGAAGTCTGAGTGGTATGAAAGGTGGGGACCTTGTATCAGAGTTTAGGGATCTCTCATCCTGAGCAATTTTTGGAAAGTGTCTGCAAATTTGACACCATCAGCTCAGGACTAAACAAAGACTGTGAATGGCTTGCCAATTACAGAACCAGTTTCTCCTCCCTTGGTTTTCACACTTCAACTGCTAGAACAGGGCCTCATCCTCCCTGATTGATCTAACCTCGTTATCTCTAGCTTGCTTCTTGCTTGCTTATATATACCTGCCCCAGGAAATTTCCACCACTTGCATCTGAAGAAGTGGATATTCACCCACGAAAGCTCATGCTGCAAAACGTCTGTTAGTCTATAAGGTGCCAAAGGATTCTTTGCTGCTTTTACAGAACCAGATTAACACGGCTACCCCTCTGATACTCTGCAGTTTGGGGCATTGTCGTCTATTCTTGAGGCAAATGTTGCTTTTTAGAATGTTTTTCACATGAGCTTCAAGGAAAAGCCATCTCTGACAGAAATTAGAACAGAATGCAGAGAAGCAGAAAATTCCCTCCAAACTTCCTTTCAACTTAGTGGCAGAATGTTAAGAAGGGGCTCTGGAAAGTCCCAGAGAGCTCCTTGCAGAATATCAGTGAACTGTAACAAACTACACATCAGAGATTCAGTCTCTGGAAAACATATCCATTTGTGGTCACTTGGAAAAGCTCTCAACAAACAATATTACCAATTAGTCTCTGAATGAAAAGCAATCCTGAAAACAGCTGACATAGGTACATACATATTTATATTGAAGGTTCCATATTATCTGAGAAGAGATTGTGCAGCCCAGAATAAAATAATTCATCCTGGTGCATTTCTTTCTCTCATTGGAGGGTTCTTCATTAACTTATTAAAAATCCATACCTAGTCCTCTAAAACAATCATATTTTATTTTTAATAAGTGAAAAATGAAATGTCATCTGCAACTATTTAAGAGAACTCTTCGTGTCTTTGAAACTTAGTATTTGAACTGATAAAATGAGCATACATATTCTTTTCTCTCAAATCACTTGGTAATTTCCTTCATACCTGAGGCACAACATGTTCATTAAGAAACATTCTGAAGATGTACAGCTGTGCTGGTATCATTTCCATCAATGCCTTTGAAAAATGTTACCTTAATCTGACAAGCTTTTTAAAAGAAACAGACACTAGTACATGCCAAAGAAAAGGATAATCAGTGACGTTTCTAACTGGGATCACACAGCAGTCCTCTGAAGATGAGAGATAAGCTAAGATCTGCACACTTCACATAGACTGATAAATGATAGTTCAGCATGGGGGGGTGTCTAACTTTTAATGGATTTCTTTAAACATATGCTAATGGATTTCTTACCATCCTAGATACTACACATCTGCTACATCATCTCTGAATGATAATTTGATGCATATAGTTAAAAAGATAGGCACACTGGGCAATATTCTATTGCTCTATTATAGCTACTTAGTGTTTTTTTAATGAATGCATTAAGTAAGGAATAATATATGTTACCTCTGAATTATTAAAGAAGTTGAATGATAAAAAGAAAACAAAATCATCATTATGTTACATCTTTTATGGACATTTATAAATGGCATATTGACAAGGTAGAAAATAATGTCTTCTACAGAGCCCATATGATCAATCTTGTAAATTCGTCTTAAAGCTTGCATTTTCAGCTTCATAGACTTCAACAGCACCTCAGAACCTACCCAGCTGTTCTCCATGTGCACAATGGACCTGATGCTGATCCCATTAGAGACAAAGGCAAAACTCCCATTGATTCAATTGTGCAGGATCGGGACCTATGTCCTAAAGCCACGCAGATAGTACCAGAGTCTGGTGGAAAACTAAAATACGATAAGCAGTTGCCAATTTTTTTGCACAAATATCTTGGTTTATTTCTTTTGCAAATAAATGATTAGACTAAGTTATTTCCCAAATTATTTGTATTATTTATTTACATCAGAGTACTTTTCAGCTACAGGAACAGCAACCTGACACTTGTCAGATGACAAAGATTTATTTTTCACAAACTAAACCAAATCAATAAATGCATAAAACTAATTGCCTAAGATGAAACTCTGATAGCTTGCATGAAACAATTTTTATTGTTGAGTATTAAGGTCCTCTTGAGAAACAGATGCTGGCAAATATGTACAAGCTCTGATAGATTCCTAACTGTACTGACTTCTACAGCCTCCATACAGTGGATATCGAGTGGTAAGAAAAATGCATTATTTTAAAGGAAGAGTAAGTTGAAGATCACTTACTGAAGCAGGGACTCCACAAACGCTTCTTACTCAAATGACAAACATATCAAGTAAAGTTTTCCTTTATCAGTGTCAGATTCACTAGAGGTGGCTGCGGAGAGTCATTTGCAAAAGAGCTATAATTTATGTTAAGGTTTGTAACAATAACAGGGCACCCTCCCCCTGGAGAACACAATGCTCTCAGGCAGGTGAAAGTGATGCAAGTCCAAGCTGAAAGTGATCTGACAACAAACGTAAAGGAGGAGTTGGGTGATGGGGGCGGAGGGGAGTGGGACAGACCTGCCCGTGATATCCGAATTACAATGGGTTGCTACTATGCAACGTCCCCAACCCAAAGCGATCAATGAAGGAGGGAGAGAGGCTACTAAGCAGAGCCACTTCAGGTCCCGTAGTCACTTGTACTTACCAGTTCCCCAAACGCACGGTCAATAACAGGAGCAGAAGCCTCCCCCTGCTGCAGGGACTGCACAGAGGCCACGGGAAGGAGGGACGCCTCCATGAATCCATTGGCTTTAAGTCTCTCTTCTCTGGTTTTCTTACAAGTCACTCTCTAGTAGTTACTCTGCAATCTCGGTGTCCCCCCAGCGCGTAGGAGCGAGAGGGAGACAACCCCCCCAGCCAGGTAGGATCCGACTTTAAAAGAACCATGCAACTTGGCCAATAAGCTCATCAGGTTGCTCCATAAATTATCTTAAAAGTGCTAGACGAATCAAGCCCTCGCAGAGGTGGAGCCTCCTTACTAGAAGGGAAACATGCTCGGCAGAAAGGTTGGCGTCTTTTTAAACGGGAGGCGAAACAAAAACAACCCACCCACAGTCTAGAGGGTCTTGCAGTAGGACAAGGGTCACCTCGGCACTGCTTGATTGCGACCCTAGCGGGGCGTGGGAAGAGAGCTAGGAGCTCCTCGCAGAGCTCGGCACTGCTGGAGTGGCAACGCGCTTTAAACCAAAACAAGACGGAGGCGGCACGGGGCTGTCCATTGCCGAGGGCAGCGCTCCCGGGGACAGAGGCGCCGCCGCGTGGGAGCTGAACGTGCTCCCCCCAAGGCAGAGCGCAAGGAAGCCAATTGCTTTCAGTGCCCCGCCAGCGCAGCGAGCCGCCTCTGGCTGCGCCGTGTGGCTCCCCCGCCGCCCACCTGCCGCCCCTGGGTGCTGCATCCCGCTCCCGCCCAACGCTCTGCGACCCCCCCGCGAGCCCTTTGCAGCCTCGTCGTCGCAAGGCACCTGCTCCCCCAGGCCCGCTGCGCTAGAGGAGGAGCGCGGAGCCCGGGCGCCTGTTGCCGGGGCGGTTGCTATGGGGATGGGAAAAGCCGGGCCGCCGCCGTAGCAGGAGCAGAGCGCGCGGGTTTCAGCTCAGGCGCTGCCCTGCGCGCTCTATCCCTGCAGCCTGCCGGGGCGGGGGTTCTGCCGGCTGCCATAGCCCACAACGCGGACACCTGCGGTTCCTCAGCCGCCCCAGCTCCCCCTCCTTTGGGGCATGACTCAGGGCAGGTCCGGCTGGGTCGGTGATGGGGATGTGGCTGGCACGGAACTTTCCTGCAGGAGTTTGGAAGATGCATGAGACTGTCCCAGCTCAGGCTGCCCATCCCACCAAGTGAGTCAATAGAGCGTGATCCCTGGCCCAGGAGGCCCCATCGCCTTTGATCTCCTCTGCAAACGTCTCTCTTCCCCCCTCACTTCATCTTTCCTTCAGCTGATATTGATTCGAGCTTTATTATTTATTTGCATTGTATTCATGCCCAGAAGTTCCAAATCTGGATTAGTTTTGCACAGTACAGTACAGCTCTCTACCAGGTAGAGCTTACATTTTAACAGCTTTGAAATCAGTGTAGTTGTAGCAGCTTCTAGGTCAGCATATTTTTTAATTAAATAAGAGTTGCCCTACTTCATTAGATTGAGTAATATTTAACTTTGACCCATTTTACTCTTGATAATCGAAGATGGAAAATATATTGAAGTGTAGCTCAAGCACCTTGCTGCTGCTTATTTGGATACAGGCTAGTAGTGGGTTCTTTATTCTTGTCTCCTTCTATAGGGTAGTGTTATTGTATTTTGATTCATAGACTCTAGGACTGGAAGGGACCTCGAGAGGTCATCGAGTCCAGTCCCCTGCCCTCATGGCAGGACCAAATACTGTCTAGACCCTCCCTGATAGACATTTATCTAACCTACCTCTTAAATATCTCCAGAGATGGAGATTCCACAACCTCTTTAGGCAATTTATTCCAGTGTTTAACCACCCTGACAGTTAGAAACGTTTTCCTAATGTCCAACCTAAATCTCCCTTGCTGCAGTTTAAGCCCATTGCTTCTTGTTCTATCATTAGAGGCTAAGGTGAACAAGTTTTCTCCCTCCTCCTGATGACACCCTTTTAGATACCTGAAAACTGCTATCATGTCCCCTCTCAGTCTTCTCTTTTCCAAACTAAACAAACCCAATTCTTTCAGCCTTCCTTCCTAGGTCATGTTCTCAAGACCTTTAATCATTCTCGTTGCTCTTCTCTGGACCCTCTCCAATTTCTCCACATCTTTCTTGAAATGCGGTGCCCAGAACTGGACACAATACTCCAGTTGAGATCTATATCTTCTTGCAAGAATAAGAATTTTTACACTACGCTTCAGACAGATACAATATATCAAGTGAAAAATTCAGAGACTTCAAGATAAGTAGCTGAACAGGCAGGTGATGGTAGAAAGTAGAGCCTGCTATTTTTGCATAACCTCCAGCTCTCCTTATTGATATCACTCCAGGGAATAATGACACTGACTGGCATGAGCTCAGTCACTACAAAAAAACCCAACATGTATTTGTTACTGAAAATGGATACAGAGAAGCTCCCCTTCTGGTTGTATTGACTCCAAAGATACTTTGG